>NC_136072.1:102536563-104936563 GCF_964261635.1 Lissotriton helveticus
TGGGTATAAGTATAACCCATGTAGCAGAGTAATAGTCTCCCTTTTTGACTGGTAACAAATTCAGCTCCTTCTGTCATTTTCTCCTTTTTAAATCTATAAGAAATATATGGTATAGTTATTATAGTTCTAGTTATATGTATTTTAAGTGGGAATTATAAATATTTATATTGTGCATGCTTACCTTTGGTTGAAGTTTAGTCTGTGATTTTGATGTTCTTTACTCTTTTCCTTGTAGTCTGTCTTTTCTGGTGTTTCTTTGCGTGGAAAAAAAAATTTATATGTGTTAATTGTTTAGTTATATTTTTTTGGGTAGCTTTTACATGTTTTCCTATAAGTTAAAACTTTTACTTATTTTATCTTTTGGAAAAGTGTTTGGATATACTTACTTTGGTAGTTGTATCTTTGTTTCTTGAATTCTGTTCTCAGATATTTGTAGTTAGTGGATGTTGTAGTGGTGCTAGAAAAAAATAAGGATATATACATAAATTATTACAATATGTTAGCAATTTTTAATTCTTTAGGAGTTACTGTTTGTCACATCATTTAATTGACTTACTTTGTATTAGTTGCTTGTTATGCTGAGTTTTAATGCTGTTGTAGGTGTAAGGCAATCTGTTAAATTTTCTGTTGTGGCCTGTATTTTCTTTGATGTCTTTATCTGTAAAAAAAATATATAAACATTAAAATCCATATTTAGAAACATATTTTTGGTAGCAGGTCTGTTTGCTGTTTTAATGTTAAAGCTTCAATTAATTAATGTTGTTCGAGAAAAAATTGAAAAAAATTACTTTGTTAGTAGTTTCGTACTTTTCTTCTTAGGTTTTTCTGTTCTTTAGTAGTGAAGCTTTCTGTAGTGGTAGGAGATAATATACAATACATATGTATGAGTAATTAGTCCTTTTTACTAACTGTGTAATTTTAGCAGTTCTTTTAATTAAGTTACATTTTGTTACTTACTTTCAATCCTCTTAATGGTAGGTTGAATCTTAGTTTTCTTGTAGGCGTCGTCAAATGTATCCACAGTATTCTTTCCTGTCTTCTACTTTTCTCAGGTAATTTGTTTGTTGGATGTAATTGTTTATATAGTGTTTTGGAGTGAGTAATTAGTTAGCTATTGGTGAGTTTCTGTTTGTACTGTTTTGATTCGTTGGTTTGTATTTTTGAAAAACTGTTGGTGTAATTAATTACCATATATGGTAAACGCTAATTAATGTTGAGCATACATACCTTTATATAATATGTTAAATAAATAATTTATAAATGTGTAAATCATTTATTTTAAAATGTGAAAATATTTTTATTTATAAATTGTTGTAAAATGTTAGTTCTAGTGCTAATAGTAATATTTTAATGTTTAAAAGTGTTATAGAATAATAATTAAAAAGTTCGATATTGCTTAAATAACGATATTATTGTAGTCGATATTTTTACTCTCGATATTTTTAACGTACTGTTTATACATTTTAATTATCGATATTTAAATATTGCGATATATATGTGGTCGATATAATTTATATCGATGTTTATGTATTGCGATATTTTAATTTCGATATTTGTGTATGTGATTAAATAAGTATAGGATGACGATATATTTGATGTCGATATTTTTGTGTCGATAATTTTGTACTACGATAATGTGTGTTCCGATATTATGTCATAGATTTGTATTTTAGAGTTCAGCAGAACAGGTGAGCCACCATATATTGCCAGTTTACACCTTGCTCCATCATTCCCGTTTTGTGGGGGAATCACTAGCCTTCCACTGATAGGGATTAAGCTATATTCACTAGTGGTAGACCTGGGTTCACATTCACCACTACACTGTACATTTCTAGTGATAGCTGCATTCTGACATTAAGGGCAGAGAGACTGTAACAACATGCCTCTGCTGATGACCACCATGTGAGGATTGGGAAATCAAATAATGATCATGAAGCACAGGTAGACTTTTCCGCATATCAGGGCCATTGTTTTTTTTATATATAATAAACTCTAGCATGGTCAAAAGGTGTGAATCATATGGGCAGTTGTTCTGAAGGCATTGAGACAAATCTCAAAATATGGTGGGTGGTCTTCCACAATGGGAGCAGAAGCCGGAGCTGTTTGACTGCCTACCAGGGTCGAAATGCAGCACCTAGTCATCTTAATCAAGTAGCTTATTTGTAGGCTTGGGCTGAATTGTTAATTCTGCCAGAGGAGTCGGCGGAATTAGGTAATTCCACATTACTCTGCATTATTACTTATAAATGTCACCTCTTCACCACCAGAATTAATCTGCAATAAATTGTTTGTTAAATGGGCTGGAAGAGGGAGCAAACCCTTTATGTTAAGCAGTGATGTCTTTTAACCCGTTGCGTGCTTATGACGGAACCACGCCATTATGGGCCATGGGCGGTGTGTGCTCATGACGGCCTGGTTCCGTCATGCGGCTGCCGCTTCGCCCTCGCGGCCTTAATTCCCCGACTGTGCGAGCGAATTAATGAGCGGGCGGACCGTGATGGAAACACGCCGTCATGAGCACACGCCTCCTATGACTCATGGCGGCGTAGTTCAGTCATGAGCAGTGCCGCGCTCACCCCCTACGGGGGCTAGACATATGGGTACTGCTCTCGCCTGGACCCTCTTTCGAAACCACTGCAGTACATACATTATGGTGCCCTTACATACTGTGTAGTAATTACTACAGAGTATGCATGGGCGCTGAGGGGTACGCACCACAGTGATTTTTAAATAGGGCGAGAAGAGGGAGCAGTTGCTCTATGTTAAGAAACTCCGCAGATTAAACTTTAATCATCAGTGGTTTTTAAACAAACACTGCTCCCTCTTCCTGCCCAGTTTAAAAATCAGTGCATAGTGCAGCAGTGCATACACCTCGCTGCCCTTGCATACTCTGCAGTAATTACTGCAGAGTATGTAAGGGTGTCAAGGGGTATGCACTGCCGGGTGATATGCAGTAGTTTCAAGAGTGTAGAAATCACTGCATACCACTCAGTGGCGGTGCCCTTAGATACTCTGCAGTAATCACTGCACAGTATTTAGGTGCGCCGAGTGGTGTTAGGCTTCATTTTTACTTTGAGCAAAATGCATTCTTGCATCAATTTTTGGACATGAGGGTGCATTTTGCACCAGATGCCCATTCCACCCGGTCGTGGAATTCCAATGAAATGTAATGAAATTCCGCAGAATTCCACAGAATCAAATTACATCAATTCCACCAATTTTCCCACTCTGACTTATTGCCCACATTCCACCTACCCTCATCAACTTTCTGACCTAGTACTTATGGAACTAAGTGAATCAGAATAGTATGAGCCTAAACTACTATATACAATGTTAGAATCAGCATCCAAATTGAAACAGAACCCTTAGGCCCACAGTGCAGAGGTGCCACAAAATTGCATTTCTTTAAAAGAAATAGTACTAAATATTTATTTTAAAAGGGTGTAGTTCTGCTGTATCCATTGATTTGATGTGGAATACCAATATATGGAGAAGTGGGTTATCCACCAACATCAGATAAAAGGAACAAGGATACCCACGGGTTCAGCACAACCAACATTTGATAAAATACAGCAAATACATTTCTTAGTAAAGTGGCCTAGTCAGATGTTCCCACTTTTGTTCATAGAAGTGATGTTGCAAGGAACTCTATCAGCTCCTAACACAGACCCCATCAAGTTTGTCAAACTACGAAACATCATTGTGTTGCTGCCTTTCAGTAGAAGGGGAGTGTATGCACTTGCACCCTCTTTCAGTGGCCCCACCAGTTCTTTCCTAACACATTCATATTGTAAAAGTGATGTTCTGATTCCCTACTGACTGCAAAATATTTCACTTTTCAACAACTACCTTCTTATCGTTGACAAGCTATTTAAGTCATTCATAAGGGTATTCGTGAATGATACATCAACCAACTCTTGTCCCATTATTCTCATTGTTAAACTTACTTCCAAGAGCCCATTCACTCCTTTTCCTCCTGAAGATATACTTGCCTCCCACCTCTTGAGAACCTATATGATCTGGTTTGCCCATAGGATTCTGATCAAACTATTCCTGAGGTTTCTTTTTCAATATCATCTGTCACAACAGGAGCACAGGATGATGGAAAAATTCGGCCTATGTATATGACATTGATATCTCAGCAATTTCCAATGAGACCTATGCAGCTTACTTTCGTAGAGAATTTGTACTGAGAAATCGTTTTGTGTAAGTAGCATACTCTTAAATGATACTGTGCTTCTTCTTTTGATTGTTTTCGTAATTTTGAGTTGATTTCTATAGTACTGAAATCTCTCCAGTTTGGTCTATGTGTAAGTTATGTTTCCTACACATCAGGAACTCATGGGTGAGACACCCCAAAAAGCACAAATTGTAATGTCTCTATTTCCAATCAGCAATCTTTTCCAGGCACAGATTGGATTTACTTCTGTGGGTAATATGCCAGTTTTGTTGTTGAAGTAAACCTCCAAATTTTTAAAAGCATTACAATCCCTCATAAACTATTGTAAATAAAAAAATGTATTTCCAGCTAAAAGTGACCATATTTCTTTTCTTGGGCAGTCACCGAGCAAAAAGCGGTTGAACACCCAGAATCCTGTACATTTATGGGCAGTCAAAAATATTTTGCAGGTCCTTCCCTTCCATGAAATGTACTACTGTGAAGAGCATCAGTAAACAACTTGCCAGGGTGGTAAAGGAACTGGCTTTAGACAAGATAACAATGAAATAGTATGTTTGTGTGTTTCTCCATCTTGCATAATGAAGTCATGTTCTATCATGTACACAATCCATTGGTGTATGCATAGTGTAGCAGCAATATGCCAGGAAATGTAAGATGTGCCTAGTTTTGAAATGATTATTCTTTTGAATCCTAAGATTATTTTTAAATGCACACACGTATGCACTTTCTTGGAATAAATCTACACTAGGCAGAACTGCACTCTTTATTTGAATTAGCTTTTAATGTCAATAAAACTTTCAAAAACAATTTTATTTGGCACGCGGAAATCCAATAATTTTAACAACTTTTCTAAAAGCTAACAGATGTTCAAATAAAGAGTTAAACTGTAGTGGAAGTGATACGTGGATTTAAATGTTGAATACATTCTATCATACACAAACATATTTATATTGAATACCCCAACATGGGACTGTCCTAACCAGAATATGAGCAACAATTGCTGAAGTCACAAAAATGATTTCCAGTGGAATACATATTTTGGTGTCGTAATCCTTAAACAGATGGGGTGAGGAGCATAGAGTAAATGCTTATTTGTGTCAGATTTTAATTTTCATCATGCAAAATGTTGCTTTCAGTGGCTATTCCCAGCACAGCAATATGAAGAGACTTCCATTAAGCTTAAGGTAAAAAATTAATGAACCATCTACTTTAGATATTTTCCAGCTACTGCTGATCTATTAGTTGTACTGCACAAAGTCAAAGACATGGACATGCACAATTATAGTTCAATGTTCAGTCAGAATTAACCTTTATTTCTATCTTGGAGATCATTAAAATAGCATTTCAAGGCAGAGAGCCATCAAAAGACTTTTCCTAGGAAACAGTAGTTACAGCTGCACTGTTTTTTCGCCTCCTTTCCTTGCAAAATGCAAAATGTTGACATTATCATTTTATTAATCTACTAATTATTTTTTTATTCAACCGGGATTCATAAAGTAAAACATTTACATAAACTAAAAAAGCAGTTATTTTGTATATAATTGTTAGAACTCACAGCCTTACGGTGGTCTTCCTGCAAAAGGTTTGCATGCTTGCCTCCAATTTTGCAGTATTCTTTAAGCTGGCTTAGAACTCTGAGCACGTTACCACTGCCAACCAGTGCTAAAGTGCATGTGCTTCTCCCCTAAACATTATTTGTTTAACTTATCCACAATTGGTATAATTAATTTATCTATAAGTCCTTAGTAGAGTGAACAACATGTGCTCAGGGCCTGTAAATTAAATGCTACTAGCGGGTCTGCAGCACTGAGTGTGCCACCCACACAAGTAGCACTTTAAAACGTGTCTCAGGCCTGCCACTTCAGAGCCTGTGTGTGACGTTTACACTCCCATGTTGACCTGACATTTAAGACCCCTTGCCAAGCCTTACACTCCCTTTTTATTGTTTTATTACATATAGGCAACCCCCAAGGTAGGCCCTAGGCAGCCCATATCTACCACTTCACATGTAGATATACATCCCACACATGTCACTTGCCCACACACCTTCTCACGTTTAAGAGCGAATACTGACTACTATTCTTAACTTGTTATTGTTTTCTACAGCCCCTTCTGTGTCAGGGTGACAATCAGGACTGACATTTGTATGCATCTCAAGCACCCAATCGGATATGCCTCCCTGCTGTCTATGTTCCAGGGACAACATTGAGAAGTGTACATCTTTGAGTATGAGTTTAAAATGCCATAGTATATCTTGTCTGCATATGTCATGGCAATACGCATTTTGCATAGTTATTTTGAAAGTGAATAGGAATCAAATATGCTCATCCACATCATGTTGCTTCTTAATTACAGAGCTTCTACCCTACTTACACCACCATATGAACTGCCCTTAGATACCAGATGGATGCCAGAGCATGGTAAGTCAACATCCATGTTATTTGTTAAAAGACTTGACATTTCTCACTCTGCATAGGTGTGAGGATAGTACAATGTGATTCCACAACACCATTACAGCCACATGTTCAGCATATTTCACCAACATATGCAGTGAGTGAGGTTTCATGTCTGAGGACTGTGTCTGTATCTCAGAGAATAAGCTTACATTTTACTATTTCCTTGGTAAGCATATTTGCAAGTGTTCTGTAAGTAACTGTATTCACCCTGGTCCCAAATTACACCCAATTACACTTGGAGTGATTTGCCCTTAGTGACAGTACCTAACTCTCTCTTGATTCGCATCAATGCCTGCCTCTAACTGACACCATTCTCCCAGTAGTAGTCACCCAGGACATTTAATCACTACCTAATGCATTCATACTTAAAGCTCATACTATTTGTGATCTGATATTCCCATACTCCCTATATGTGTATAGCCACAGATGCAGTGACAATGTGCCTTGGTGTCCACACTATGTGCAACCCATCATACTATATTAGGTGGCCACCTACAAACAATGCATCCCTCGCCTATCATCATTAAGAAACAGCTGTTACCCTTATATACTTACACTACCATCAACATTCATTTACCTATCACAGTTGTCCTCAGTTGGTCAGAATTGTAAAGTTTTTAATGTATATTTTCTGCAGATGCCACATCAAGGGACACATCATCACAACCAACTTTAGGGTCTGTTGGTGAGCAGATGAGGTCAAAGGGTCTGTCCATATATCATGCATTTTTGGTATTGTCCGGTTAGACTCATCTCATCGACACATACAAGACAAGATAACCATAAATGTCAATGTTATGTTCCATCTATCTTAGTTAAAAACTCAGTCGTGACTTAACTTTACTCTAAAATATTTCTTTTATGAGACATCTGGAATGGAGAGTTCAGGGCAGTCTGAAGGTGTTGTAGCAACTTGGGTTTTTGGCCATAAGTGTCCTGGGGAGTCTGTACTGCAGACCGCCAAACCGCAAACCAAGTACCCCTTTTCAGCACTTGATGATCACAGTAGCTGGGGAGAGCAGTCCAAGGCTTATTCATGATGGATGCTGTGTCCTGGAGATCAGCTCTCAAAAACACAGCAAACAACACTTAATACAATTGTTGCCCTTAAAAAAAAAAGAAAAATCTTTTTATGCACAAAAATAAATACAAGGAACAAATAAACAGCAATATACTGACTGGCAGGTAGCAGTAACTGTAGTGACATTCTCTAAATGGTCTCACAATCTACAGGGGCGCACAAAGAGGAACGTTCACACAGGTTAAGTAACCTACTATGTGTAACCTCTACTCCTTAGGCTGCAGGCATCTCTTAGGGTCCACACACCAACAAGTCTTAACCATTAAAAACACAATGCCCCCCTCATGTGCCAGGTGAGTTGGCTTCCTGCTCTCTGCTTGACTGGCAACCCATTTCATCTTTACTTCTCCGGTCTGACGTACATGCACTCTGGTGAAGGAGCAGGAAAAAGGGTTTGCTCTTACCATCTGCCTCCTTTGGCTGCCTCTCACCTGCTGTCAGGTCTCTTACCTGCTCAGTGCAGTCACAGGCTCATGAGTTGAAGGATGGGCTTCAGTGTCTAACTTGCTTCATAGTTATAAAATAATTAAAGTTTGTGCATAAAATGTTCTGGTGGACCGAGGTTCTGGTTTGACTACATAATTGATTTAGTCAACTAAAGTTAGCATGGAATCAAATTGCATCCCCAAATTCCTTATGCAATGGGATAAGATTGGTTTATGTCGAAGCAACACTAGCCAAAAGAAGATTCCAATTTGGAGATGCTCTTGTGGGACAAAGAATTTCAGTTTTATCATCAATTATTTCCAAATGACTGCTACTCATCCAGCATTCAACATTCACAAGGCAGTCATATAGTCGAGCAGCAGCAGTAGTAGCATCTTGTGTGGCCTTTAGGACAATTTAGATACTATTGACATAACGAACCAGAGCTAATCTACAGGGGTGGACTATGCATTAATGTAACAAAATAAGTGACAAAATAGATCCATGCGAAACCCTGTAATTTAGGTTTCTTAATTGTTAAGTGAAAGAAGAAATCAAAATTTGAAACTTAAGGTCCATCAAAAAATGTGAAAACCGCATAAGGCATTCCCCCTAATGCGAAAGTTCAACAAGCTCTTAAGTAGAATGACATGATTGACAGTATCAAATGCCATGGAGAAATCCAACAGAATTAAGTCCACTGGTAGGATGTCATCGGTGTAAATTAGCCAGCCCATGCAGCTTCCTCCACCTTGCTCTTCCTTTAGCAGAGGAAGGATAGTGCTACTAGAATAGGCCTATTAATGATCAGTACAGCAGGGTCATTAATTTTGCGCTGCATGGTAGTTCAAAACCAGAATGTTATTTGGTCTGTATCTGGGAGATATTGCTAAACCCAAAATTTGTGAATAACTGCAAATAACTCAAGACCTTTTTATACTTGGGGAAAGTCACATGAATCAAGTCTCAGTGTTTAACTAATTCAAAACTGATATTTTGTGCACTTTTCACCTAAGGTGTATACACAGTGAAGCCCTACACACTGACTCTTTGGAAAAAAAAGAATTCGATTATTTATGTTTAGATGACCAGTCAAATTAGAAGGGCAAAGACAAATGTGTTTAAGGTTCCATCTGTTATAGGCTAACTGCACGTAGACACAAGGCTGAATCAGACTGTTGTCTTCCTTGCCCAACCACCACATGCATGCTCAGGTGTGGGCATGTGTTCACATGTAACCAGCCAAGAGTCTCCTTGTCCATCTGCATGCAGTGGGCTTTATTTGAAAAGGTATGAATTGCAGTTATCGCTTAAGTACATTTCAGCAGAATCTTTCAGAGAGTAAAACTTAATTAGTAAGACTCATTCTTAGCACAGGTCCAGATAACAGAGATCCAAAATCAAAAATTTTAGTGAAGATTATGTGGGTCAGAATCAACTTCCTAACACCACCACTCTCTCTTACATGTCAAAGTAACAATTGTCATTTATTTTTGCATTCAGCACCTGGCCACCAACAGTCTGGCAATGGCACCACTTAAGCAGATGATGACATGCAATATCTGGAGAAAACCCAATCCTCCTGCAAGCTGCATTGTCTGCTACCTCCACTACTACAGAGGAAGAGGGGATTATTGACCCCCCACGCAGGAAAACACCGAAAAGACCGCATCTTTGCTGGCCTGCATTCTCTCTCCTAGAACGTTCTTCAGGATTGCCCAAGCACCAGCAAAAAAACACAGATGCAAGCTCTGGCTACAAATACTCACTTCCTACCACCCCCTTGGCATGGGTCCTTGGTTACCTCCTCTGTTCTAACTTTTCAAACAGATGTAACTCTATCTTCTTACTGAGAGGAAGGCCCCAGGAGAGAAAAGTGTCGATCCCATTGAATATTCTATCAATCAATCAATCAATCAATCACGGCATTTATAGAGCGCGCTACTCACCCGGGAGGGTCTCAAGGCGCTGGGGGAGGGGGGTATGTTACTGCTCGAACAGCCAGGTCTTGAGCTGCTTCCTGAAGGAGAGATGGTCCTGGGTTCGCCGAAGGTGGGTGGAGAGGGAGTTCCAGGTCTTGGCTGCCAGGTAGGAGAAGGATCTTCCTCCGGCGGTGGCTCTGCGGATGCGTGGTACGGTGGCGAGGGCGTGGCTGGTTGATCGTAGCTGGCGGGTGGGCGTGTAGAAGGTCATGCGATCGTTGAGGTACTTGGGGCCCAGGTCGTGGAGAGCCTTGTGTGTGTGGGTGAGGAGTCTGAACGTGATTCTCTTGCTGACGGGGAGCCAGTGCAGGTCTTTCAGGTGTCCGGTGATGTGGCTGTGTCGGTGGATGTCCAGGATGAGTCGTGCGGAGGCGTTCTGGATGCGCTGGAGTCTTTTTTTAAGTTTGGCTGTGGTTCCGGCGTAGAGGGTGTTCCCATAGTCCAGTCGGCTGGTGACGAGTGCCTGGGTGACGGTCTTCCTGGTTTCAGTGGGGATCCATCTGAAGATCTTGCGGAGCATGCGCAGGGTGTTGAAGCATGAAGATGACCCGGTGTTGACTTGTCTGGTCATCGACAGGGAGGAGTCCAGGATGAAGCCCAGGTTGCGTGCGTGGTCCGTTGGCTTGGGAGCGGTGCCCAGGGCCGGGGGCCACATTGAGTTGTCCCAGGTGGAGGGTGATGATCCCAGGATGAGGACTTCCGTCTTGTCTGAGTTCAGTTAAAGGCGGCTGTTCCTCATCCAGTCGGCGACGTCTCTCATCCCGTCGTGTAGGTTGGCTCTGGCGGTGGTGGGGTCGTTGGTGAGGGAGAGGATCAGCTGGGTGTCGTCGGCGTAGGAGATGATGTTGAGGTTGTGTTGGCGTGCGATGGCTGCGAGGGGGCTCATGTAGACGTTGAAGAGGGTTGGACTGAGTGAAGATCCTTGTGGAATGCCGCAGATGACTTCGGTGGCCTGGGATCTGAACGGGGGGAGGCGGACTCTCTGGGTTCTTCCGGCGAGGAACGAGATGATCCATTCCAGTGCTTTCTCTCGTATTCCGATGTTGCTGAGGCGCTTCACTAGGGTGCGGTGGCAGATGGTGTCGAACGCCGCAAAGAGATCCAAGAGGATGAGGGCTGCTGTTTCCCCGTTGTCGGTTAGTGTTCTGATGTCGTCGGTGGCTGCGATTAGGGCGGTCTCGGTGCTGTGGTTGGCCCGAATCCCGGACTGCGAGGGGTCGAGGGATCCATTCGTCTCGAGGAAGGCGGCAAGCTGTCTGTTGACGGTCTTCTCGATGACTTTGGCCGGAAACGGAAGGAGCGAGATGGGACGGTAGTTCTTGAGATCGGTGGGGTCCGCCGTTGGTTTCTTCAGGAGGGCGGTAAGCTCGGCGTGCTTCCAGCTCTCCGGGAAGGTGGCGGTGTGGAAGGAGGAGTTGATGATGTCCCGGAGATGGGGTGCGATGATGGCGTCGGCTTTGTTGAAGACGTGGTGTGGGCAGGGGCCGGTTGGTGATCCAGAGTGGATGGAGTTCATCGTGCGGGTGGTGTCTTCGGTGTTGATCGGGGTCCAGTTGCAGAGGGTGGTGGTGGCGGGCCTTGGTTCAGCGGTAGGGTGCGTGGTCTGTGCGTCGAAGCTGTTATGTATGTCGGTGATCTTGCGGTGGAAGAACGTGGCGAGTGAGTTGCAGAGGTCTTGCGAGGGGGTGATGTCGTTGTTTCCGGCGCTGGGGTTGGAGAACTCTTTGACGATGCTGAAAAGTTCCTTGCTGTCGTGGGCGTTGTTGTCCAGTCGTTCTTTGAGTGCCGACTTCTTGGTGGCGCCGATCAGCTGGTGGTGTTTGTGGGTGGCGTGCTTGAGGGTTGTCTGTGGTCTGGTTGAGCCGCCAGGCTTTCTCAAGATTGCGGCAGTTCTTCTTGGATTCCTTGAGTTCGTTGGTGAACCAAGGGGTTTTCTTGCTGCCGGGTCTGCTGGGAGGGTTT
This sequence comes from Lissotriton helveticus, assembly GCF_964261635.1. Classification (NCBI taxonomy): domain Eukaryota; kingdom Metazoa; phylum Chordata; class Amphibia; order Caudata; family Salamandridae; genus Lissotriton; species Lissotriton helveticus. The sequence continues at coordinate 102,548,651 of NC_136072.1, forward strand.
TTTAGTGGTGCGAGGTCGTCGGTGCAGGCGGTCAGCCACTTGGCCAGGTTGCTGGCTGCTTCGTTTGGGTCCATTGTGTTGGTGGGTGTGTTCTGGCTGAGGGAGGCGGTGAGCTGCTCGGCGGTGATCTTGCTCCAGCTCCGGCGGGGAACCTGTTGCGGGTGGTGGTGGGTCGCAGTCTTTCTGAAGCTGAAGTGGACGCAGCTGTGGTCGGTTCAGTTGAGTCCGGTGGCGTGGCTGAAGGAGATGTGCTTGCTGGAAGAGAAGACAGGGTCAAGCGTGTGGCCGGCGTAGTGGGTGGGAGTGTTCACCAGTTGCTTGAGTCCGAGGTTGGCGAGGTTGTCCAGCAGGGCGGTGGTGTTTCTGTCGTTGTTGTTCTCCAGGTGGAAGTTGAGGTCCCCTAGGAGGATGTAGTCGGTGGAGGGCAGGGCGTGCGGGCTGATGAAGTCTGCGATGTCTTCGCTGAATAGTGTGCGTGGTCCCGGGGGTCTGTAGCTGAGGGTGCCTCGGAGGGTGGTGTTGGGGTCAGTGTGTATCTGGAAGTGTAGGTGTTCGGCGGCGGTGAAGGTATCGTCGGAGTTAGTCGAGATGCGGATGGTGTTCTTGTGTACGATGGCGATGCCTCCTCCCGTCTGGTTGACGCAGTCCTTCCGGGTGATCTTGTATCCGTCCGGGATGGCTATGGCGATGTCGGGCGCTGAGGAGGCGTTCATCCAGGTTTCGGTGAGGAAGGCGACGTCTGGTACTGTTGCGTCGAGCAGGTCCCAGAGTTCCACGGCGTGCCTGTGGACGGAGCGGGTGTTCAACAGGATGCACTTCAGGTGGTTGCTGCTGGTGCTCGACTTGGCGCGGGTGGTGCAGGTCCGGGGGCAGGTGAATCCGCAGGCTTGGCATGTGAAGGGTCCGTGGGTGCGTCTCGGGGTGGCTCGGTAGCAGGCAGGGTTCCGGCCGGCATTGAGTGCGGTGAGGGCAGCGGCGTCGTAGGTCCGTCGAGTAGTCTTGCATCGGTGGGAGTCAGGGGTCCTGGCGCTGGGCGCGGTCCAGGCGCGGACGGGCGCAGACGGGCTTACCTTTGGCGCACCTTTGGCGCTCCGTTGGTGCTCCCGCTGCGCGCGTCCGCTGCGCGGTCGCTCAGGGGGCGTCATAATTAAGGAGCCGGGAGGGAGGAGCAGCTGGGTGGCGGGAGCGGGGCGCCGAATGGAATCACGGGGGCGGGGCCGCAGGGAGGCAGCGGCGGGAAATCCAAGAAGCAGCGGGCAGCGGGAAAGTCCCAGGAGCAGCGGGCAGCGAGCGAAGGAATCTGCAGGCAGGAGGCGACAAGGAAGGCAGGAGCGGCAGCAGTGAGTGGGGCGACCAAGCCCTGTGGAGGGCCATGCGTCAACGCTCAATGTACAACAATCAGTTGGCTGTATGAGACAACCACGTATGCAGGGAGTACTGCCATGGGCAAAATACTGCCCTCAGTTCTGTATGTGCAGGGTGAGATATTTTAAATGGGACCTGGCACACAATCACCACCCAGTCACCCACTATTAAGACCTAGGGCCTCATCTATGAGGCAGTGTGTCACTTTTACGCCGACAGTGTGTCACTTTTTGTGACGCACCAGCAGCGTAAAAAATGTGCCTTGTTGCACCATATTTACAAAGTGACACATCTAGGTAGATGCGTCACTTTGTAAACCCCTGCGCTACTTTATACCTACGCCAGGTATAATGTATGCAGGGGGGGCATTCTGACGCAAGAAAGGGTCATAGAAGTGATGCAGTAAAATCTATAGGATTTCCCTGCGCCACTTCTAGGACACAAATGCGTCAATTTCTTACACCTGCCTCACAGCAGGCGTAAGACTGACGCAGGCCCTTTCACATGGGGCTTGCTCCATGTGAAAGGATGCATTGCTGGAGTTGCGTCACTTTTGTGACACACTCCAGCAATGCGTCACTTTTGCACCATAAAGATACGTCAGTAATACTGACGTATCTGTAACTCCTTGCGCCATGATGCGTCATACTGTAAATATGACGCATCATTGGTGTCGCAAGGAGGGCGCTGTGAAAAGTGACGCATCGCTGTTTTCACGCAGCGATGCATCACTTTTCGTAAATGAGGCCCCTAAAGAGGGTGATGGAGAGTCAAATGCATGTCTTGGAGAACATGAAAGGAAGTTTCCAGAGCCTTAACAGATGTACTGGGAATATCTAAGGGCTATGAGTAAGAAGTGTGTAAGGTGCCATGTCTCCATCATGCAGCTCAGACAGACACTGTCACACAGGCTCCCATCGCAACCTACAGGGTGAAGTAATGTGCCTCGAGCAAATAGGGAGAGGGGGTCAACAACTACCTGTAGGTAAAAACTACCCACACAGCAACCCACCTAACTTCCCGCACAGAAACCTATACCTATCCCAAATGGGACCCAGCATTGCATAGCAGGGAACGTGGACAACTTCTCAATAGCCTTGAACAGCAGCCGCAATCTCCAAATCCCCTATACCTTGCCCAATCCTCATACCCTATTTTTGTGTTGACCAACCTACTACAGAATATATAAAATAACTGTTAACAATTTGGAAAAACAACAATTTCACATTCATTCCACCCAATGTGCCCTCCTCAACAGTGCACCTGGGCCTGAAGTAAAGTGCATGCACATAATATCAAGGAATTTGTTACACGTGCAGTTGACCCTTAGTTCATCATAGACATCCACCAATATGCCCATTCACCCTTAAGAGCATCACAATACTTACTATACTTAAGTGCAAAAAGCATCCTCGTGCATGCATTTTGCACTTCAAAAAATTGTGCTAAAAACACAAGCGCCACCAAAATAGCATTAACGTTCTGGTCAGCCACATTGGGGCATATTACCAAGGGCATTATCGCCGCTTTAGCGGGAATTTTTCCCGCTATTGCGGCGATAAAACTATCGCCCTATGATCAAGCTGCCGCTAACTACTGTTAGCGACTGTTTCCATGCGTTAGCTACAGAAAAAAATATCGCGAAACACGGAAGCGAAAAATATCGCTAATGATATGCAAGGTAGGCGTACCCTCGCTAAATTTCACCAAAACACTCGCTAAAACGATATTGCACTATTAACAACTAATGCATGGACATGCTTAGCGGGGAAAAAAATCCCGCTAACACCCCTAAGCTGGAGATAAATAAGAACTGCTAAAAGCAGTTCTAAAACAGCAAAACTGGAGATAAAAAAATCCTATAAAAGGAGACATAGGCCAGCCCAGACCCACCACAAAGCAGAGGACCTGCAGACGTCATGGAAGCAGTAATCATACAGCTTGGAGTCCCACAAAGGCCACAGCCCCCACCACCCCCACCACCACCGCCTCCTGGACCACCACCTCCTGGACCACCACCTCCTGGACCACCACCAAGGCAGCGGCAAAGACGACGGCGGCCAATGCGCACACGACTTGTCCTTGGAGATCTACAACCCCAGGATATCATAGCCCACTACAGGCTCAAACGGACATCTATTGAGTATATAGTGAACCACATTGGCCACAGGCTCACACCAGCAACCCAGCGGATAACCAATATCCCACCACAAACAAAGCTACTCGCTGTGCTGCATTTCCTGGCCTCAGGGACATTTCAACCCACAACATCCAGAGTGGGTGGAGTCTCACAGGCAGCATTTTCAAGATTCCTTCCAATTGTGTTGGATGGCATAATCAGCCTGATACCTCAGGAACTACACTTCCCCAATACTGTGCGTGAACAGCTCCTGGTCAAGCAGGGTTTCTACGCCATAGCTGGATTTCCACAAGTACTGGGTGCAAAAGACTGCACACATATCCGATTAGTGCCACCTGCGGACAGTGCACACATATATAGAAACCGAAAGCACACTCACTCAATGAATGTGCATGCAATAGTGGACCACCGTGGAATGTTCACAAATGTCATTGCTAAGTTCCCAGGGAGTGTGCATGATTCATATATTTTCCAACAGTCAGTCATCAACCAGCGCTTCCAGGATGGACGATATGGGAATGCAGTCCTAGTTGGTAAGTAGTAATCCAACATACCACTTCCATCTACAGCACATACATGCATATCAGAAATGTACCAATTACAATGTCACCATATCATATACAAGGGGGCACTTTTACAGTAACTGGCGCATTCCTGCTAATCAGCAGGGATGCGTCAGTTGCTGTGCGCCACAGCTCCGACATCATGGATGGGCGCCATTTACAAAGCGGTGCACCATGGTGCAAAAACAGCACAGATGTGGTGCTGTAAAAGTGATGCATAGCTGGAATTGCGTCAATGCTCTGGGGGCCCCATCTAGTTAATGCTGCCTCAATCCTTATACCTGCTTCAGCCAGGCGCAGGGTTGTGACGCAGCATGGGCCTAAAAGTGACTGAGTGAAATCTTGTAGATATCACTCCGCCACTTTTAGGAGGTGTCCCAGCCGCGGAAGGCCCCCCCTGCACAGGAACATGTGGTGCAGGGCATTACAATGTTACGCATCTCCCAGATGCCTCAGGTTGTAAGTACTCCTGCACAAAAGTGACGCAACGATGTTGCAAATGAGACGCAAGGGGCGATTAAACTGCCCCAAGATGTCCAAAAACAACAGCCCACACCAGACACATTGACACCATGAACTGTGGTCATTGTAGCCAGATACATAGACCAAAATCACTGCAAGTTGTACATCCCTGTCCCCCTCCCCAAAGTTGCAAGATGTGTGAAACATGCATGTGTGACGGAGAAACATCACTCACAAGCAAACTTGCAACAGAACTCTCACAGTGCATGTCCTGTGCTGAGGGTGATTAATAAGCTTTATTACTCATAGCATACTTGTCCAGTCTTAACTTGGAAAGCGTATGGCCTTAATTCATAAAGGCCCTTAGTTATCTTTAGTATGGTTTTAAGATTAACAAAAAGTCTAATTAGTAAAAGATCAGAAACATAAGAGATGGGATATAGCAACATTGATTATGTCTGTTGAGCACTCATGTCATTTTGTTTTGAGTCCAGGACAGGAAGGAGCACACAGTACAGGTAGTGGATGGTGTTGCACATGCTGGAGTTGATGTTGTTGTTGAACCTAACAAGGGCCCAATGGTCCATGCATGTTACGGGTAGCTGACTGGTGATTTGTTTCAGACCATGACCGTTCAGACCATGATGTTCTGCAGCAGGATTGCTGTATGCTGGCGCACAGTAGGTCAAGTGTGTGTTGTGTGTAATCATGCCACCTATACAGCTAAGGTAAATTACAGTGCAGTAGGTGGATCACTATCTGTTGCAGATGGGAAAAGAGCCACACATGCAACTCATCTGCACACTAGAATGATGTTGGATGGAGTCACAGCAGTGAGCCTTAATCACATGCTAACATGCACTACAGCATTCAGCTTAAACAGATGGGCAACTCGATATACAACTAGACATCCATCCCAACACACAAATCCATGCTCATCAACAACACATCCAGCACAACCAATTACTAATTCCGCTTTCCCTTGTATGTCACAGGGGAGCAAGGATATGCACTGGGAGCATGGATGATGACACCAGTACATAACCCCACCACCCCTGGCCAGAGGCAGTACAATGCGGCACAGATACGCACACGGTCCATTGTAGAGCGGACATTTGGTGTCTTGAAGTCCAGGTTCCGGTGCTTGGATATCACAGGTGGCAGCCTGCTGTACAGTCCCGAAATGGTGAACAAAATTATCATGGCATGTTGTATGTTGCACAACATATGTGTCCGTACCAAAGCCCCATGGATCCAAGTGCCAGACCCACCTGATGAGGATGAGGAAGAAGAGGCTGATGCTGTCAACCCCACACCAAATGCTGCAGGACTTGCACGGAGGAACCGCATCATCAACAATTATTTTGCCTGAGTCAGTCACGTGGTGTCTGTTAAATAAAATAGTCTAATAAATAATATGTTCATGTGTTACTGTCTGGCATGGGCACTGTACCCATTAAACAGTTACGTGTCCCAATGAGTGGTCAGATGAGACAAATCTCAATGGAGTTTGGGAATGTGTACGCAGTACAGTTATGCCCTGCACTGTGTCAAATGTATGACACTCTACTTGTCAAGGTACTACGTAGGCTACACTATGTCATATGGTTGTGTCACATGCTTCAAATACTAGCAAACCAGGGTGCTGTTTGTGATGAGGATTACATTCCTATTCTGAGTCCATTTCCCCAATCGATGTATGATGGATTGGGTATGTTGTGTGAATCACACAAATTTGGAGTGTGTGAAATGGTGTACATGATGCCAATAGTCATTGCAACATCACAATACACAATGGTGCCAATCATCAAGACACTTGTCCAAACCATGTCCGTCGTAGCTGCGGTAAACTGACCCTAAAGATGTGAACAATGTTCCGGATTACCAGCCAATTTCTTTTCCCATTGAAGCAGGCACAAGATGTGCCGTATAAATAACCAGGGCCCGTATAACTTACATATCCTGAATATTAACAAGATCATAGTTGATGTATAATGTCAAGTACATATCTGCACAGATGGCCATACTGTCAATGAGGTTACTGAACAAATGTCTCAAAGATGCATGTGTGGAATGTGATAAGAGCTGCTATAAGGTAATGTCATGGCCAGAAATGTTGCTATGGCCGGTGAAAAGTGGCGCCATATGAACAGGGGAAAGGGCCTATGAATTAGACCACTTTAAAAGTAATGGGACAAATTAGAGTAACAAGTTGATGTTGCGTCTAATGTGGGTACAACATTAGGTTGTCTGTCACAAGACCTCAGCCCGGAAACAACTACCTGCTACAGATCCACAAGGCCATACATCACTATGCTGACCAGATACTTTGCAGAATCGATGGACCATAACCATCACCATGACATGCATAACTGCAACATCCAAAATATTTTACATGGCTGGGTGAAGACACCTCCTACAGCTGGACAGAAAAGTATATGTGTATACACACAGACCCCTGGGTCATTCATAGATACCAGTTCGACACTTCTGTAATTGCATTTCAACCACTACATGACATCGTAACATCAACATCTGACATTACACATGCAGGTGCACACACCACAATGTTTAATGGAAGTGATGGCCCTATGTCACGTGTCCACCATGGGGGAGTAGCACATGTTAGACGAGGCTATCATCACTCATGGAGCACTTGTGAGCAATGGCAACATGACGTGGCATGTGTGGTGGCGAAGTGTACAAATAGTACTGACGTGCTTGGGGCTGCCTGGAGCTACCTTCCTAATTGTACCTACACATGTAGGATGCAGAGCTGCTGCCCATGTTGGTAAGTTGTGGCCCAACTACACACCTGCTGCAACCATTCCACAAATTAGATGTTGATGAAAGGCATGCTCATTGCACCTCAGGGCCACAGACTAATGAATCACAGACTACACACATAACAGTGTGACGGCAGGGAATACTCAGTGTATGCAGGAGTGGAACTAATATTCTTTCAGACAGTGTGTATCCTTTCTAATGTATGATGCCAATATGGAGGTCAACCAGTGGTATGTAGCAGTGCATGGCATACGAGACATGAGGACAGTAGTACTTGCCTTGCTGCATCCAAACATGGGCCAGGGGGCGTTCTCCTATCACATTTATCAAATTAATGTTCACTGGCATGTCCCAATAGATGACCATACCTGATGGCCCATTTACATTGTGACAATGTCATAGCATAGCATTGGTGCAATGTTGGCTCCACATGTTTACACATCTCAACATTAGTTTCCACCCTCTCAGGATCTGTATCAAAATGTACACTGCTCGTATTGACATTGTTGTACATTCCTAAGGTATCAGTCTCTTGACCCTAAAAAGCAAGTTATTTCCTTAGCAACATATGACCAAAACACTTAATAAACTCCAAATATAAATTTATTTACAGTATTTACACATGGTGAGCATATAGGGCTAGTGCAGAGTGTGCCCGTTGGATGGCCATACAGAGACTATTGATGTTATCAGGTCCAAGGGAAGAGGCATAGTTCACTCCACAGGCTGGTTGAAGACAGTGGCAAGGAATGGGTTCATATGGCAGTCCATGGGGGGTCCAAGGATGTTCCGGGGCACAGTGAAAGTGAGTGCAAGAAGTTCATGGGTGGCACGATTCATAGTGCAGCAAAACAAAAGAAACTGGGGCTTTGGCACAGAGGGATAATACCGCTTTCTCCTCAGCAGAATTCCACTGTCATACTCATCTCCATCATCTTCGGTGTCATGTGCCTCACAGGTGTCAGTGAGTGTTGTGGCAGCACCAATGTGAGGCACTGACACACCTGGTGTTGGAGCTGAGGATGTGGAGGCTGCAGCAGCATCCATCTGTGCCAAACTCTGTGGCAGTAAGGAGGCAACAAGAAGGTGCAGGGCAGTGTAGATCCCAGTAACCTGGCGCATGTGTTCAGCCCTGGCAGCCAGATGTTGGGCCTGCATCCGCTCCATGCTCTCCAGGATCTTCCTGATGTTGTCAAGATCCTTGCTGACACTGCTGGAACCACCCTGAGCAGACAAAGCATGTTGCCTCTAGATCATGACTCCAGCAATGTCAGCCATGGACTGGAGGAGAGCATGGAAGGGGCTGTGGGTGTCAGTAAGACACCCACGTAGACCTGCTATTTCAGCTGCCATTAGCTGGAAGCCCACCTCCACCCTATCCCCCAACCGTTCCTGGAGCTCTATGATCCGCTGTTGGAATGCACGTGTCGTTGGATCTGGCCCCAGGGAGGTGGGTGGGGTGGTGGATGCCTGCTGCTCGTTGGTGTGAGCAGGGTGTGGGCTCTGCGGAGGGCTACTGGGTTGCCCTGCACCGGGGGCTGGGGAGGCAATTTCATTGAACAGGAGTTGCAGGTCGTCGATGTCGATGGTAGCATAGACGTCCGTGTCATCAGTGGGTGCCAAGCTAGGTTGCTCTTCAGGAGGTGCTGTCTCGCCCTCTGCAATGTGACATGGGAGATGAATTACATCACTGTTTGTCACATACAATCATGCATTTGTTCATTACACCTTGATACAGCATGACATTGTCTGATCATACTTGTTTAGAGGTAAGGACTTGTGTTTGACAAAAGGCAAATGATCTGAGGAGATGTCACATGAGAAGTAGTAGTGGTACATGGTGGTCTCACAGTGCCCTATTTTCAATGGGACATACAAAAATGGCTCTGCCTTTGCACTAGGAAATAGCCTAATGAGTGTGGAGTGTATGTTAACACAATGCTTGATTATTTGGACTGTGATGCATATTTACACTGGCTATCTGGCAGCCCTTGTGGGACTTCATCTCATATGCTCATCATTCCACACAATACTGTCACTGACATCACCTCCCCCTTAGTGGGTGGCTCATCTTAGTTCTGCTTTTGGTTCATGCTGTATGTCATTTGGATAAAAGATACCTATCTCAACGCACCAGACACATCCTTAGTGTGGACAGAGTAATGGAAGGCTGATACATGTCCTGGTGTAATAATGAATTACTGCAAACCTACCACCCATCTAAAATCAGTATTCCAATAGGGGAGTTGCTATGTGTCCAGCTAGCCACAATGCCCATGCCATGGTTGGCTGCATTACGTTATGGCGTACTACATGTCGCCTATGTTCGACAGTGACCGACAATGAGGTGCAGAATTCCAATACCGGTTGGCTCCCTGCATGTCTGCAGGGATGCCACACTAATTGGGCAGAACGCCACAGCCAGCATGGATGTGATGCGTATTTAATGTTGTGCAGCCTGGTCCGTAAAATAACAGTATGTGTGAGCCATCTATGCCGTAAATGTGTGGCATTGCTGGAGTGTGTTTGCAAGTGCAAGTCAGCCAGGTACAGATGCAAGTGGTAGTACGTGCAGGGTCTTGACATATGCAGGTTGGGGAGTAGTATTGTCGGGTGACTCTATGCAAATGAACATTACTCGGAGTCATAGCCCTCCATGTACCAGTCCTTACATTTGTGCAAATGGCTAAACAAGATTTGGATTCACACAGTAGCAAAACAGACAGAAGCAGCACAAGCAGCAAGTTACGCAAGCATTAAACAACACTGCGTTCCCAAAGCCAGGAAACACAGTCCCACACATCACCCTATGGCCACATGACATTAGAGTGTGCTGAGAACACCCAACGGCATCCATGCACAACCTGGCCAGGGAATTACTCCAGAAGCAAGCACAATGATCTGCCACACCCAACGCAAGCACCCTCCAAACGGCCCATGTGCCAACACACCACAAGGCCAAACACAGGCCCCACAGCCAACACAGCCAATGATGGAGAGTAGGCACAGAATACCACAGATAATGACCAGCCAGGCCAAAGGGAACCAAAAGGGATAACCACCCTACAACAAAGGCACAGCATGAATGAGGCACACCTCCAGAGGGTGCACAAACGCCAAACTGAGCACCTGCACATACACATCAGTAAGAGGTACACGACAGACCAATATTAGAACCATATACTCTGACAATAGCCAAAGGAAGTAAAAACCTGCCCCAGGAGGATTTTATTCAAGGTCCATCGGGACAACAAGGGGCTCACATGCTCAACCCACAAACCGGCAAAGGGCCATCCAGCCACACACAGAGCTTGCAGGGAGGACAGAGCCCAACCCTAGTTGAAACCAAACACCACGTAATCCTAAACACATCCCGGATTCAAATGTGGACACACCCTGTGTCGGACAGCACTCCAGGTAAAATGACCACATGACTGGCATGGGACCCGAGGGGCCAAGGGCTACCAAACCCAGGTCCTAACTCACCCATAGTAGGAGGACAGGCTAATGCAAGGAGGTCCAGACACACCACAGCCACCCCACAAGCAGAGCAGAAACCCCGAGATGTGAAAAAGCAAGGGACCTCCGGCAAGCCGCAGCAAGCAGGGCCAGACTGGGAACCAAAACTGGCCCAGGTAAAGTGCTTGGCTGCCCCCCTTGGGGAGGTTGGGGGTGCAACAGAGCTCCTTGCCGGGGCCAGTATTCGTCCGAATTTGTTACAGGGACGAGTTTGCAGCTATGCTGCATCAACAGCCCTGTAGCTAAAACGGACCCCAGGGGCCCTAAACCGGCCCCTACCCTTGCGGCGCACTGGGGGATTGCCCACGATGCCTCCCCACGTAGCAGGCTCGAGCCAGTCCAACCTGCAGCAGGATCCACAAAACATGTGCAATTGGTGGGAACACACACATATGGCATTTCACACCACCATCACACAGTGTGACTGGAACATCAACATCCTCAGGAGGTACAAAGGCAGTAAGAGCCCAGAGCAAACGAAGCAACCATGGGATATACATGAGGCCTCGGCTACAATCACACACTAGACCAGTGTGAGCCTGCCCCACCAGAGGCCCAAGACATGTACATTACCACACGGATATCAATGAAAGCACCATGTGACCCCACATCCGCCCTGCATGAAGCATCACGCATGCTGAAAGCAAGTGCAGGGATAGGACGCAGCATTGGTCCAAGAGTGAGTGGCTGGTATCATTCTACATTACATGAGCCAATGGAATGACGCGTAGCAACGCCAGTACACTACCTCCTGTGCATTTGTGCCACCCCCGGTGGCAGCCATTAGTGACGGTACATCTCTTTATGAGGCAAGACCTTGAGGATTTGCCACAGCATTGGGCATCCTTTGCACCACATATGCCGCACATGGATTGCGCCACAGCAGCTGCACAAAAAGTTACGCTGATGCTGACTTTCAGGGGTGCAAGGAACTAGTAAATCTGCACCATGATGTATGGTTTGTGGTGTGCTGATCTCCCCTATTGTGTGTTGCCTTTCTACGTCTGCATGATGGTATTTCACTAATCACGCAATGCATGACATGTAGAGGCAAAACTAAGATTTGGACCATTACCGTCTATTTAAATGCATTTTGACATGAATCATTGAACGTCCTGCCATACTTTTCAACAGAACCATGATGAAACAGTATTGTAGCATTATTTGTTAATATTTTCCCTGTAGGAAATCTGTGCATGATCACGTTCCCTGACCCCTATATCTTGTGTATATTTATTTTTCTAATTAAATAAATATTGTTATTTGTGGTTTCACCTATTAATCATAAAACATTTTTTGGTTGTGTTAAAAATATTGTCAATATTTTTCCTATGTTTTCTGCTATTTATTTATATATTTAGCATGAAACCAATGATTTTATTCATTCAGATTTCCAATATTATTATTTTGTCGCTTAGCGACATTTAGCGAGTATATTTTCGTCGCAATTCCAAAAAACGACTCGCATTTCGGTCGATTTTGTATATAACTCCCATAGCGACGTTTTATGTCACGATTTTCGTCGCAAACGCGAATAAATTTGTCGCTAAGTCGGAATTGTTTGCAGCTAACACAGGAAGTGGTGTATTACTGCTTTCTGTCACATGGGTGTGGCTTTTACTTTCACTTTCTCTTTTCAGCACATTGCTGGTGCATGGGCTGAGTGGAGGAGGTGTATGGTGATTAGTGTGTTGGAAGTTGGTTTTGGAGAGTGGTGCTGTGTGCTGTGTCCTGTCTGAAGTGTCATTTAATACTTTTTGTTGTATTTTATACTGTTTGTGTGTCTACTGTCCTCTGGTTTGTCTGCAGTGTCTGTTAGTTGTATTTGTTGTATTTTACACAGTTTGAGTGTCTAGTGTCCTCTGTTTTGTAGAGTTTATTTAGGGGTTAGTTAGTATTTTTATATAGTTAGTTAGTTAATTGGGTTTTTATTTATTAGTTTTAAGTGGGTTACGGGGCTCAGGGAGATGCCTACTGTTGGGAGGTCAGGGAGGATGAGTGAGGAGGCATTGGGGGGGTTTTTGTGGATGATGAAGTTTTTTCTACCAAATATGTTGGAGGCGGGGGGGCGGATCCTGCAGGGGTATGCTGTGGGGGCCCGGAATGTGCCCTGGGAGCGTGTGAGGCTCCAAATGGAGCACTACTTTCAGATTGCACGCTCCGTGCACCAGTGGTAGCACCGCTGGCAGGACATGACTGCGCAGGAGGCCGACCTCCTGGATTACACCGGAGTGATGCCAGGCATCCAGGGTGGTAAGTCTAAAAGCCATAATTTCACTTTAATATTCAAATGTAATGTAAGTGAGTTACGTGTGTGACATGTGAGTATTGCATGTACATGCTGACTCGTTACTGTGATACTGTAACTAAGTGTTGATGACAATGTAATTTCCCTATGGGCCATGTGTATCAAGCCAAAATTTGTTCGGTAACGCAGACATTCGCTGATTTCCGGCGTCAGCGAACCCTTTTTCGCTAAATGGTATTTATGAGACATTTTTGGTGCAAAGTAAGGAATCTCTACATTTTCCTTTCCTTATTTAGCGATAGCATTTGAGGAATAGCTACTTTAGCAATTCCTTACATGCAATGTATCAAGGCTAATAACATTCCTAATAGCCATTAAGGTTTCACAAATTACCACCTACTTCTAGTTGGTGGTAATTAGCGAAATATTAGAATGTAGCTTTTTTGTAAACATCAAAAGGTGCCATGTGACGCTCATACATGCCCTTAGGGCATGTATGTGCGCCATATACGCACACATGTAATTTTCACGGGTGCAGCAGGGTGTTCTTATGACACACCTGCACCCTAGAAAATATTCACAAATTGCAATTAGCAATTTGCTATTCGCTAATTTCCCATTAATTCCTATGGGCCTCCTGCCACATAGAAATGATTGGGAAGTTTGAGATTAGCAATTTGCTAATCGCAATTTAGGAATATTAATGGATCGCTAACAATAAGCATTTTCCTACACACTTAGCATTTAGCAATTGCAAATTTGCGAATCCTTCTAAATCGCTATTTAGTAATCGCTAAACGGAATGTTGATACATATGTCACAATGTGATTTGCACATGATTCGCTTCTGTTAAGATTAATTTGGACTCCCACTTCCAGGCATATTTTAGCAGATTTACAAGCCACTTGGGGTTCTTTTGCGGCGCAGTTGCATTACTTATGTGTCAAAGCGTCAGTGCAGGTTTTGCGCCATGGTGCAGGGTATGTACAATATCACAATTCTGGGAGAATCGTCACATTGTAAAGCTATGCACCTTTAGGGTGCGTTCTGGCGCAGAGGAGGGCATTCATACACAGGAACACCTCTGTAATATGACAGAGTGAAATATATCAAGTTTCTGTCATTCACTTTCATGGCAATGCTGCGTCTTCACTCTTGCCCTGCCTGAAGCAGGCATGAGGATTGAAGCAACATTGACAAGATAGGGCCAACAAGAGCATTGCTGGAGCTGCGCCGCACATGCGTCACAACTCCTGCATTGCATTGCATTTACAGCGCAGATGCCTGATGCATATGTGCCATTTTTGCCGCATGGTGCACAGCATGGGAAATGCAGCTCATCATGTGAGTTGGCCCATGGTGCACATTTACTCTTGCTAAACAAGGGACCACTGTAACTTAATCCAGAGGTCCTGGGGGATTTGAGAGGGTATATGGAGTACGTCCTCCCAGCGAATAGGTTACTACAAAAAATACTCCAAAGGAAACCTACTGAGAGAACTGATAGTTCAATGTAGGTAGCGCACATAGATAGAAAAAAGACCTATGTGTAGGGTGGGATTAAACACTAACACACTAGGGATGTGTTTGATATGCTAACCATATCTATGTGTATGGTGGGGGGGCAACACTAGTTGTTTTTAGTTACCCTCACACACCCTAGTGGTGTCATGCTTCATCATTGGGTCCCCCCAACTCATATAGGTCGGGGTGGGCTCAACCACAGTGTTGGGAAGCTCTTATGATAGTGAAGGCAAAGGGGTATATATAAAATACCTCAATCGGACCCCTGGTATCCCTTTATTCATGGGTCTGGTTGGGTTGTAAATAAATGAGTAAAAAATGTGGTAAATTAGGATTTTTATGGTCCTATTACCCTAGTGAAGTGCCGACATGTTTCAGTCCTTGTATGGCCATAAAGCTCCCAGACTTTCTTCAGGGCAAGATTCAGTGACCCCCTTATGTGTGGGGATGCTAAAGAGCGGGAGCTCCCTACTCTATCAATGTGGCGAGGGAAGAGTAGCTTCTCCTTGTGTTTGTGTGGTAATATTGGTGAGAAATGCCAGGCTCCATCAAAATTATGTTGGGCGCAGGCACCTCAGTAAGCGGGACGCTGGGCATACTCTGTTATTTGGAGGACGCTCCCTACCGGAATTAACTGTCTCGCTTCCCGGCTTGTGGCTGCTTTGCCTTCACTATCATAAGAGCTTCCCAACACTGTGGTTGAGCCCACCCCGACCTGTAGGAGTCGGGGTGACCCAATGATGAAGCATGACACCACTAGGGTGTGTGAGGGTAACTAAAAACAACTAGTGTTGCCCCCCATACACATCGATATGGTTAGCATATCAAACACATCCCTAGTGTGTTAGTGTTTAATCCCACCCTACACATAGGTCTTTTTTCCTATGTGCACATTTACTCTTGCCTCCATGCTGATTTGGTGGGATGCACCATTACCTGTAATACTGTCCCTTGGTGTGCTACAGTAGAGTAGGTGTGTGAGTAGTCAATGCTAATGTGCCTGCTTGTATAGCTCCATGATTTGACAGTTGGAGTGAGTAGTCACGTTATCATTGAGGTGTGAACACATATTAGCAGTATGCAGACCAGATGTGGGACAGAGGTTTTCTGTGTGTCACTTTCATTCACATTACTATGTGATGGTGAATGACCACATGCCAGTAAGGGTGGCAAGGCACAGAGGATGTTTGCATTTAGGAGACCATCACGGCTGTAGTCAGTCAGAGATGTGACCAGTGACTGTGTGCAGGATGATGTGTGTGTGTCCAGTATGTGTAACTGTACATATCTGAGCAGCGCCAGTGTGTGTGTGACCTATGTGCAGGACAGTACACAGTGTGACAGATGCTCAAATCCATGAGCAGCAGGACTGTATCTACACGGCCCCTGTACATGGGTCATGTGCAGATATATCCTTGCCAGGTGATTATGCAATGTGTGAGTTTGACAGCTCCAGAGTGTTTTACATCCCAAGGGACTGTGTATCTGCCTCTTACTAAATGCATAGTTACCATCATACGCAGGACAACTTCTACATGATGCCTGTGTGGACATGGGTCTTAGAAATGGCATAACCCAAATGTTATGTGCATGTATGACTGTGGTAATGTTAGGTTTGGCCACCACTGCATTAGCAAGCCCATGTGTGCATGCCAATCAAAGTGCACAGAGTCATTAGTACTATGTGTGAATCCCCTACAAAGTGATGTAGCATTTCCTGTGACAGAAAAGTTGTTCATCATGTTTATGTAACGTTTCTGGATGCCATGCAATGACACATATTTTATTTGGTTCAGTCGCAGATGGTCGGCGACCCCTCACACAGGGTTACGTGGATCGTTTCAGGGACCCAAAAGCCACTGGTGAGTAATTGTTATGTAAATTGCCATGTGTGATGTAATGGATGTCATTAACTAATGCAACACACGCTCGATTTGCAATGCTGGTGTGTTCCGCATGTCACGGGGCCACAAGGTGCAGAGTATTGTTATGTTATTATTCAGAGAATATGTATAAGAGTGTGGTTAGACGCATATCTATCAAAGTTGTGACTTTGTCCATGAAGGGACAATGCAACAGCTCTGATATCCTGTGCATGACATCCAGCACTGATTATAGCTAAATAGCCAATGATCCAGGGATCATTACAGGATTGTCACACATGGCTACATATTATCAAGACCAGCCAGAAGAGGTATCCACGCTTCATCTGCAGTACACTGGCAGTGAAGCGGACATAGAGGTTTACTAATATGCCCTGGGACATTCCCATATCATGCCAGGTTAAGGTCATGTCATGTGTAAGGTATAAATCGATCACATATCATCCACACAAGGTTTGAAGGTCCTTTTGCAGTGTAAATCAGATGAAACTGTGCCATAGAGGTTCCAGGCAATGTTGCACCACATATTGGGAACAGTCAAGTTTACCAACTTTCACAGGAGAGTTTGTGTTGATAGATGGATAATGGTTGAGGGGGAAGTTCATTACACCGCCAAGGGGCAAGAGCAGTTACCTAGCGCAGCCATGTTGAGAGGGACTAACACAAGACTGGGTCATGAATGTTTTATACCAGGTTCTAAGGGGTCTATTTGGCCCATCCCAGTTCTTCTCTTTTATGAGGTCTTTAGGTCCAGGGTTAGACAGGATGTCATGCATGCAACTCTGATTATTAAACTGCCTTTTCTGCCGCATGATGAGCATGTGGTGTATTTTCTATGTAGGTGTGGAAGGGGTTATAGGCGACAGGTTGTGAGTCAGTGTGGCTGCCAGATTCAGCAGGGTCTGCTGTTTAACACAATTTTTTTTATTTAGTAATGAAATCTGAGGATTGCTGTCATCGGTGTGGCTGATGGGCATGCCCTGTAGCAAAGGGTTCCTTGCTTCAATAGGATGGCATTTGAAGAAATTCCATATTTTACACATGAACCCGTAGCAGGTGACAATTACCTGGCTGACGACCTCTGTCCAGGACAGGGCATGTAGTTTTGTTATTCGTAGGTCTAAGATCACATGTTTGCAAGGGGGACAGGAGCACTGTTCCAGCTGTCACCTTTCAGGTGACCAACATACATCAGGGCTGCCAAACTGAATGATGTCTGTTTCACTACTGTTTAGTTTGAGTTTGTTGATGCCCTTCTAGTTGCTCATGTAAAACATGCTGTTTGTACAACAGAGACATGTGTCAGTGTTGTTTGTCCCACATGTACTCAGTTACTGGTTATTGCCAGCATACAATACGCTTAGATGAGCCGTACAATTTCCCAACTTTGCCCAACAGGCTCAAGTATACATTGAACAGCATTGGACTTAGGACAGATCCTTAACCCCATGACCAGGACAGCTATGTGATTTCTCAGGTGCATATTGTCAAGGCCTTTATAGCGTGTTTTGCATCTGTTTCCTGCAGATGTACGCTGCAATATTGTGGAGAACTTTCTTGATATTCTTGACACCTGTTGTTGGTAGGGGTGTCCCGGTCTTCTTCCCGTGCATGTAGGCTGAGCTTATATTCGGTTGCCATTGGCATATACATACAGCCACACTGGCAACCATGTAAAAGAGTGCCAGTCTTGTCAGTGACTACATGAACTGTACACATTTTCAGATAGACACACATGTCTGCACATGTGCATCATACAGCAGTAGCAGCAGTGTGTCACAGGGTCAGATGAGGGTGGTGCTGCCCAAGGAGGGGTAGTGCCACACTACTAATGTTAATTGGACTACTTGCACACTCTCAGGATGCACAATGGTGACATGTTATCACTGTCTCATTTGGCATCTAATTTGTCAGTACATCACACCTGCCATGGCCTGTCATGTCACGTTCCAGGGCCTGTGTTGTGGAAAGTAGGGCTTGTCAATGATGTGGTCAGGTCACTTTGAGACGTTACAGGATGTCACATGTGTGTTGCCTCCCATGTGGTATGTGATTAGTGCCAAATAATATGATGATAGGCAAATGACCCAGTGTCCTTGTTTTGGGATTGACATTTCCATTTTTTTCCAGACAACATGAATGCAGAGGAGACCCATGCATTCAATGTGGGTAAGGAACGGTGGGTTCACATCCGCAGGGTGAAGAAGGGGTACAGAGCCTTGGAACGTACATACGCGGCAGCTCGAAAGGATGGGACCTGGCGCTCGATGCCAGAGATTGTAGGAGACAAGACCAAAGCAAAGAGCTCCAAGGCTGCTGGTAAGGCTGGCCGAGTCAGGAACACAAAGACAGTGGCCTCACCTGTTCCGATCCAAACCACAGCAGCTATTCCAGGTACCAGCAGCCAGGGGCCGGGTCAAGCTGCACCCAGCCAGGGACCAGCCCTGACCACAACAAGCCAGGATCTGGGGGCACCCACCACAACGCCGCCAATGGCTGACACCCTGAACAAGATCCTCATTGAGCTGGCCAGGAACAATAACTTGCTCCTCGATCTGAGAAATGATTATATTACCCTGAGCCGGCGGGTGAATGAAATTGGACAGAAACGTGGAATTCCGTAAACCTGGACTTCTTCTGCCCCACACCCCTCTTCTTCCTTCCCTCCTTGTTATTACTTGTTTTGTTGTAGATAGTTGTATTATAGGATTTAGATGTAGATTAGTTTTAGAATATGTATAGTTAGTTTAGTGTAGTGAGATGTTGTTAGGTTAAGATAGTGTTGGGGGTAAGTTTCTTTTCTCTTTGGGTGGGGGGTTGATGTAGTTTTTTAGTTTGTGTAGTAGGGTTTAGTTAGTATTACATGTGTAGTTTAGTTTTATATGTGTGTAGGGATTTTAGATATAGTGTTAGTTTTAGTGTTTAGTGTAGTTTTAGATAGGTAATTTTTCATAAAATAAATACTTTTGAATTTGTTACTACTTGCATTGGTGTCAGGTTGGTTGCAGAGTGTGTGTCTTCACACATAGTATGCTTCTCAGGTCATCAGTGGTGTGATCCCTGTATGTGTGACTTTGGATGCAACCGGTTACTGGGATGCAGGTATAGTGTTAAGTAAACCTTAGCTGGGGTATCTGTTGACTTGCATGGTTGACAGATTACATATAATTTATTGTGTATGGGCCAAATCTGCTACTTAGCAATCTGCTATTTAGCACTAGATGGCAAGACAGTCCACATGTTTGCAAATTTGCTGGCGTACTTGTGTAGCATTTTGAAAAAATATGTGCCCACATGTGGCTGTCACTTTGCCAGCACACCATAATGCAACGAGGTCCCTTTAGTGAACTGGACGTTATAGTGGAGACGGCCGAGAAGATGTTTCATACTGCTAGTGTGTGGTGGAGTTTGCCAAACAGGGAGAGCTTCTATGGGAGTTCACATGCATCTTGTTTAGGAGGGGTCAGAGACCAAGCAGAGCATCAGGTGCGGAGAATTCAGGGACCTTGTCACAGGAGCTTCACAGGGATGGCGCTTGGGAAAGTAATGGATGCTAATATACGTTTGGGTCTGGACCCCAGAATCCTGCAGATATCCAAGATTGATCTGCTGCGCGTGTTGGTACCTAGCCATTCAGATCCTGCTCAGTGTGTTCATGCGCATGCAGCTGCTGCTGGACAATATCCCATCTCATACTTAAATGCCCCATACAGGACTATGCTGGCGCTGGGCAGTAGGGTGCAGTGGCATGCAGGTGCTGCACGCATGGTACATGCACATACCTGTGCCAAGGGGGACAGATGTTTATTGGTGCTGTGTAGGTCGTTGTGACTTTACATTTTGACTGCAGTGACGGTGGTACCACCTACACAGATATGGAGTATCCAGCCACAAGACTTCATGGTGCAAGAACATGATTGTGCTGTGCGTTACAGGTATATATGTACTGGGGGCAGGGGGTAACTTGGCACAATATGTGCTCATACCCTGATGGCTTACCGGCAATTGTGCTAAATAATATAATCACACTGGGAGGGCTCAGGGGCAGTTCTGCTGCACGGGGCTCAGACACACAGGTCTCCCAGGCAGTTTAGCTGCGCCACCCTCTGGTTCCTCACAGCACCCTCAGGTTCACACCTGGCACCATTTTGTTCTTCACACCACCCTCTGGTTCAACTGTGCCATACTCTAGTTCACCACTGCCACCCTCAGGGTCACCACTGCCACCCTCAAGCTCACCACCCACGCAGATTTATTCCTCAACACTGCCACACACCTCCACTTCCAGATCCACACCGACCCCAACACCACCCTCAGACGTACACTCATGTCCAGCACCCCCAGACCACATTGTCAATTCAGCAAATCCCTCGCCTACGTCGCCTGCAACCATGCACTCACCTCCACAGACTACATCCTCCTCGTGGAGCTGACATTCCAGTTCAGGAACAATAACAACACCAACTCCAGAACCCTGTCGGCCACACTAGCCAACCTCAGCCTCAGCCAACTCGTCACCCCACCCACCCACCCACCCTTCCACCCACGCCGCTGGTCACACATTGGACACCACCTTCTACACAGGCACCCACGTTACTTCAGTACACACCACCTGTTTCCACAGGCCAGTACCGTGCTGCATCCATTCCCCCTTCAATGTACAGTCCACAGACCACCGCACACAACGGGTAACTCACCACTGCTGGAGGAGAGTGACTGTAGACCAGCTAATCACCACCCTTACCCACAGGCCATACAACAACTCCACCAACTCCAACGCTGCAGGCCGCCACCTCAGGCAGTGTATGTACAACTGTGACAACACACTTGCGCCACTCAAGGAACCCTGTAACCCCCACACCAGCAGGCCAGCTGCCACCTTCACCAATGTGCTGGGGTGTAACCAGAGGTGGATGTCGGAAACAGGAGTGGATATTGGTTACCATATGCACTCCAGACAACCACGCAGACCACAAGGATGCCATACACATACATCTCCACCTCTTGTGATTGGCCAAGGGTTGCTCCTTCAAAGCCTAACTGGATGACAACACACACGGGAGCAAGGGTCTCTTCTGCATCGTAAGGGACCTCTCGGACTCCAGCACCAACACCAACAACATGACTCCCTGAGTAGAACAGTGCTACTCACTAGCCATCTTCTTCCACTGCTAGCTCGCTGATATCCATGACAGCTTCAACACGACACCCACCCAAACTATGCCAGGGCCCACCTCCCCTGTGTACACCAGCAGCGCATGCCACCTGACCTCCCAGGCCAATGTCAACAGCAACAAGATACACAAGGTTATGTACTCCCTCCACTCATGCTCCCTGTCACACCTATTTCTACACCACATATATAACATGGCAGATGCTGCTATCTGAGATGACTACAGTACAAAAACATTTCCATGGCGCTTGGAACACAACGAAATCTACACCCTCCTCAAGTAGCTGAAGCCAGGCCACAAGGACCTCAAGTGCTTCCAGCATTTCTCCCTGCTCCTGTTTCCAGGGCCGATCACTGGGAATTGCTCAACATGCAACTGGCCCAACACCTGGTAGATAACAACATCCTGTACCCATCCCAGTCCTGAATCATACAGGTCCACAGCACCCTGCCAGTACTCATGTCCGCCACTGACGACATCATGAGCCAACTGTGCAACAGCGACACTTCTGCCCTCATCCTCCTGGTGATGTGTCCCTATGCCAGCATGACCAGGGCTCTCCAGGACTTGTTGTACAGTACATGAGGGTATGCAATGTCATGACTTGCATGGTACATGAGTGCCACTGTGCCCATCCACCAGTCCGGCCGGTGGTAGGTGTAACTGCAGGGCGGTGACGTAGGGAGGGGGAGGGGCAGGGTGGGGGGTTGTAATGTATGGATTACGGACTTTGACAGGTAAGTAAACATATAAATTAATAAAACGAATTTCGATGTGTGCACTGCATCACCAAATGCGATGCAGTGCGCGCAACAACATTCATTTTATTAATTTATATGTTTACTTACCTGTCAAAGTCCGTAATCCATACATTACAACCCCCCACCCTGCCCCTCCCCCTCCCTACGTCACCGCCCTGCAGTTACACCTACCACCGGCCGTGGCTGCCATCCACCCACTTCCACCTGTTCCTGTTTGACACTTACCCTGGTGTTGTTGTGTGACTTCCAGTACAGCAGAATCCTGGCCTGTGACTCCTACAACAGTCTCCTCACTGATGACGTTCGCCACCTGCTCCTCCAGCTCATCCAGCTCCTCCTGTGGAGCTGGTCCACCGCCTCCCGTCTCACTTGCTGCCCTTAGGGTTGCTCCCAGTTTCTTTTTTGTTTTGCTTTTCGTATCGTGCCACCGATTCTTACACTCGTCCACTGTCCTCTTGCGCTCCCCCACGGCATTGACCGTGGTCATGATGTCCTGCCATATGTCCCTTTTCCTCGCCATGGTGACGGTGGAACTCACAAAGAGTTCCTGATGGTTTCGCATCACCTCTTCAACCAGTACCTGGTTCTCATCTGGAGTGAACTTTGGGTTCCTCTTCCTCTTGCCCTTTCCCTGGGTGTCTGCCTGGCCTTCCTGGGTGTTGTTTCTGCCCTCTGCACTTGTCCCTGGCTGCTCACCATCATTTTCAGTATTTTCCATTGTTAGCAACGATTTTCGGTTTAGCGGGCATTTTTTCGTCCCGCTAACGCGTTATATGGTAGCCTTGGGCCTATTGGTTTAGCGATAATCATCGCTGATAGGCCCAACGTGCATTTTTTTCACGTTAGCGTGCGACGGGTTAGCGTCGTCACGCTACTTCTATCGCATGCTTTTATCGCATTTCCGGGGACATATCGCCGCTTAGCGGAGGATTGGTAATAACTCGCTACTGCGGCGATATTCCCATGCGATGTTAGGCGATAAAATTTTTCTCGCTAACTATCGATAGCGATAATTATCGCATGTCATTGGTAATATGCCCCATTGTTCCCTTACTCCAACGTTCTAATGTTGCTACACAATTGCATCATTCAGTGTAACGGCAAAATGTTGGAAATTACGTGGGATTATGTCTGTGGAAAGGAAATGTCTCTAAGAGCTTGTCCCAACCGCGTTGAAATATTATGCTTGCTTTACAAACAAAGTAAGTATATCATGTTGATAAATACACATAGATTTAGTGTTCATTTATTTATGCACAAAATGTTTTCAATCGACGTGGCAAACCTTTATGAATAGGTGTATTCTTTAATAGGTTTCTTTGTTACGTACAACATGTTGTTTTTCTTCATTTTTGCAAATATATTTCCATCAACACATTTTGACCCCTTAGAAACATCAAGCCTGGAGCTTTTTACTGTTGTTTGCAGTAATTGGTATGGCGAAAAATATAACAATATATTGTAACACATATTATAACTTATTTCAAACCCCCTAATGTGTCACTATTGTGATTTTCATCTCTGTGCTTCAAATCACACGAGACTCATTGCAAAACAGAAGAACATGTGTATCTAAAGACAGTGCAAGTGACCGTGGACTATACTAATTAAAAGATAGTACTTTACAGGTGGAAGGTGAGAAAGAGGTATTGTGGTCCAATTAACTAAAGGTACTGGGCAGTTTTATTATGCATACGATATGTCTGGGTGTTATTACTTTACATTCACATAAAAGTAATATATCTGTAAAAGTAATACATAGTGTTATGCATGAGCATTCCTATTTAGAATATTATAAACAAGGAATTGTGAGAGAGCATATCCACTATGGTGCAAGCTATCGAATATTGTCAACTTCAGTCGTTGACCTTGTTTTGTGTTTAGGGATATCCTGAAAAAATGCAAATGGTGAATGTTTAAATCCACGCCGTCAGGTACATTATAGGTAAATTCGTTTGTTAGTCAATTAAAACCATAAACATTGATAAAAACAGACAGCACAGATTATATACATCAATAAAATCTTGAAGTGAGGTTGTCGATGGTGATAAAACACTCTTTCTCACATAGACGGGAGTCATTGCTACAGGATTTTCCAGACGAACAATTAGGCAAGTCTAGCCTAAACTGAACAAATGCCTTAACTGTCTAAAACTAGGAAGGCCTGGGAAATGTGCACATTTACAGGGAAAGTGCTGATATCTAACCAGGATAGAATTTGAACATTAGTTTGTCGGTGCAAAAGTGCCAACCAATAATATCTAAAACCGGAAGGGCTTGATCATGTGCACATTTTCTAAAAAAACACTGACCTTTAACCAGGGTAATATTCGGACATCGGTTTTTGACGCAAAATTGAAAGGCTGCAATAAGCAAATCTGACCTAATGTTCAAAAAGGCCAAATATTGATATCTGTTGGGCCGATTACGATGGGCCGGTGGTGGCGGACTGCCCACCATCAACCTGATTATTCCCACTGCCAAATTAGGATGGTAATGGGAATGTGAATGGTACCGTGGTGGACGGTCCGCAGTGGTCCGGCAAGGCGGTCCTTTTCCGCCCGCCTTGCGGGACATGATACAATGGGGGCATTTTGGCGGTGCCTTGCAGGCACTGCCCTGTTCATTAGGAAGCCTGTTTTTTTTGGTGGAGATCACACTGCAAAAAGACAGGTGGAGAATGCCTTCGGAGGCCCGTTGGGGGCCCCCGAGGTGGGGTGCTGCACTTGGGGGGTCATTTGCATGTACAAGGTGGCAGGCACGCACGGTGCCTGTCACGTTGTGTCCGCCCGCCATCCTAATTGACCCCTAAGACCGAAGGGGCCTAAACAAAGTGCACATTTGCGGAAAGGGGCTGATATTTAGCTAGGTTAACATCTGGACAGCAGTCATTGATAAAAAGATACTAGGGGTACAATGAGCCGTTTTAACATAAAAATTGAAAAGTCCCAAACATAGATAGATAAAATGGAAGGACTTAAGCAAAGCTCACATTTTCCGGAAAACCTGAGGGCTTATTTATAAGCCCCTTGCGCCACTTTTGCGTCACATTTAACATGGGAAAACTGATGCAAAATTGGATCAAGAGGCTTGTAAATTAGTCCCCTGCTGTTTAGCCAAGGAACAGATATGCTAACGTCAAAACTTATACTTAACCTGATGGGACAAGGAACAACAATAGAGATGGTCCTGCATGGTATAATCATAAGCACCTACATGGGGTCTTACTAGGTGCGTTCTTCTTGCCTTGTATTTGCTTGGGCTAAGGTTTGAAAAATATTCAGAAATTGTACCAGTCTAATGCTCAGCATTGTGTTCCTTGGGTCTAGTGACTCCATCTGTTCTGATCTACAACACCTGATTCCCAGGTTGTTAAAATCTTTTCCCAGCAAACCTCCTTGCTGTATGGCCAAATTCGGCGGATACATACAATGTCGTGCAAGGTTTCATCTGCCTGATGACATAGGCGGTATTTCTTGTCTTCTCTTTGGCCACCTTCCCTCCACTTTGGGAGGAAATTGGATGTTGGGATATCAATGAGTCTCAGTGCTAGCAAACTCTGTTTTATCTTCCAGTGGAAAGTGGTTCCAAGAAGGGGTGGCTCACTGGAGCAGCATAATATTTCAAGACCAGCCACTTGTGTGACCACTTGGACAATTTTTCTTTGTCATTCGCACAGCTTTGTAGTTTAATAGATTTGTTTACTGCTCTTTTAAAGACTTGCACAGGAATACTGGTATTCCATAGTTCACCCTGTTTGAGCATCTTAATGCTACTTTCAAGATATTTTTTGCATTCAATGTTCCTCCATTGCGGATTAATTTCAGGCCAGGCTAGATTGGCCAGTTTGCTCTTGGTGGCTGACCGTAATTTGTGGCAACACTTAATATAGGCTGCCGGTCTGACAAGTGACTGTTTCGTTAGTGAGAACTCCAGCCTGACCTAGGTTGGCGATGCCAATCTTATAAGTTCTTATCATGATTTCATCAATAAGGCTGGTCTCAACGTCTATCATTATTTTACATCCATAAGCAAGAGTTGGTAGCAACTTAACTTTGTGGCAACACTTAATATAGGCTGTCGGTCTGACAAGTGACTGTTTCGTTAGTGAGAACTGCAGCCTGACCTAGGTTGGCGATGCCAATCTTATAAGTTCTTATCATGATTTCATCAATAAGGCTGGTCTCAATGTCTATCATTATTTTACATCCATAAGCAAGAGTTGGTAGCAACTTAACTTTCATTACTGTTACCAGTGGCTTCAAGTTAAGACCTCGGATGGAACTTGTCAGTGTTGTGAAGGCATGATTGAGTGCACAAGCCTTTTCCTTAATCGCCTCTCTTTGAGGTGCACACATTACTCTTGCATCTATTTTAACTCCCAG
Source organism: Lissotriton helveticus (assembly GCF_964261635.1). Classification (NCBI taxonomy): domain Eukaryota; kingdom Metazoa; phylum Chordata; class Amphibia; order Caudata; family Salamandridae; genus Lissotriton; species Lissotriton helveticus. Next base: position 102,575,462 of record NC_136072.1, read on the forward strand.
ATATAAGTAGGCCAATGCTTCATCAATTTTGTTTTCTCTAAGATGCCATTTAGGCTTGGTTAAAATACAGCGATTAAATGAGATACCTTTTCTTTTGACGGTTTCTCGACTAGTATTGAAATTGTAAGTTGTTCGGGGAGGAAATTGTAGAAGGTCAGGAGGATGCCTCTTTATGTAAACAAGAAAGGATGAAAACCTCAGGATATAGGAACATCCTTGGGCTAACATAGAGGGATGAGCACAGCAGGGTAAAAGGAGGCAGGTTGAATAACTTCTGGGATGTCAGGGCAACAACCTACCAAGCCCTACGTCTCTCACCATTGCAAGTGCACGGTGCTAGTCTGGCTAGTGTTCGACAGTTGGACTTGGCCTTTTCTGTAGGTCATCCCAAAACTTTCTGCCTTTTTCCCTCCACTTTTTTCTGAATACATTGTTGTTCGCCTTAGTACTTTGTGCACTTTACCAGTGCTAACCAGTCTTAAAGTGCTTGTGCTTGCTCCTTTAAACATGGTTATATCACCTTATACCCAATTAGCATATTTATCTTACTTTTTAAGTCCCCAGTAAAGTGGTACTACATGTACCCTGTAACTGTAAATTAAATGCTACTAGTTGGCCTGCAGCACTGATTGAACCACCCATTTAAGTAGCACTATAATCATGTCTCAGGCATGTCATTGCAGCCTATGTGTGTGCAGTTTGAAACTGACATGTTGACATGGCAAAGTTAACGTTTTGCCAGGCCCACACCTTCCTTTCTAATACATATAATCCACCCCTAGGACAGGCCCTAGACAGCACAGAGGGCAGGCTCCGATATCTAAAAAGTAGGATGTACTTTTAAGGTTTACATGTCATTATCGTGAAAAACTCTTAAATTCGTTTTTCACACCTGCAAGGCATACCTGCCCCATAGGAACTCATTAGAGTTACCATATTACGTTTGTTTAAGTATAATTTTCAAATAGCAAGTACATCTTGAACCCAGGACCCTGGAGTGCTCCGAATGCTAGTGTGCTAGACTCCCGATCTGAACCTCAGGGACATAAAAGACTCGCCAAACTGCTCCTCGACCCTGCTGGACCGAGTTCCTGCCCCCAAGTGATGCCTCTCAGGTCCTGGACCCTTGGTGTGACTCTTAAATCAAGCCTTTAGCCTATTCAGACCTAGAATGGCAACTGTGTACTAGGTTGATATACATTTCAGTCTTATCTGCAAATGGGAATTATTTTAAATGCTGCCACAATTTAGAGCTGGGAAGAAGATAAAGGTGTCTGTTGAGGAGTTGTGTGGGAAAATGGATGTCAGTCAAGGTACTCCATTCAGTAACTGATATTCACTTATTAACAGTGATTGTATAATGTTTATGCCTAAAACAGCAGAAAGTAGAAATCATATATTTGGAAGTTAGGGGCCCATTAGGATGGCGAGCGGATTGCCCCCGCCAATCCGCCTGCCATCCTCTCCTGAATCCCTCCCGCCATATTAGTATGGCGGGGGGGACCGCGGCGGACGGAAAGACCGTCCAACGCTTTTCCGCCCGGTCGCCTTGCAGCCGGGGTGGAAAAAGGTTTAATATGGTGGCGGTGTCTATTAGATACCACCAGCCACATTACGATGGGCAAGGACAGATGCCTTTGGAAAGGCATGCTGTCTTCAGTTTGAGGGCCCACTGCGGCCTCCAAAATTGAAGGAGGGGTGGGGGGTGCACATGGGGGGGGTACCTGTGGTACCCCCCTCCATTTGCATATACAATGCGGTAGCCTGCCGCTTTGTGTATGCAAATGCATACATGAATTTATAGCATTGTGGCGGGCGGTGCAGAGGGCACTGCCGGCACAATGTTATAAATGCAAGATGTGCCCGCCACTGTGGCGGGCGCATCCTAATACCCTCCACGGGACTCCCGCCCTCATGGCGGGCGGTCCCGAATTCCGATAGGATGGCGGGTAGACTAAGTCCGCCCGTCATCCTAATGACCCCCTTGGTGTAGATATTGAAGGGATGGTATAGGAAAGACTGAACTTGTGTTTGCAGGGTGAATGTGGGTAAGATTCTGATTTCACCCCATGTGGAAGAATATCTAACCCATAAGATGCTGTAAGCATCAGGGATGGTATGTGAAAGACTGAAATTGAGCAATGATGAATATGAATAATTCTTGAGTTAGAATGTGATGAATTGTTTCTAGGTTGAATATGGGTAAGATTCGGATTGCACCACATGTGGAATAATATCTAGCCCATAAGATGCTGTAACCATCAGGGATGAAATGTATGACTTCCTGGTTGTTCTTTCATGAAGCCTTTTTAAATTCCTTAGATGATTTGCAACTTAAATTCAGCACTTGGACAATATTCTTGTTGAAGTGATGGTGACTTTACTGACCAATAATGTTATTAAACTCATTAAAAAAGTATATCTATTTTCAAGATATATATGTGTTTTTAAATTTACGCTATACTTTACCATATGAGGAACCTGCAGTAGGGGTGTATATCTCCATGTGATACATTATATGGAATAAGTTTATTTAACTTGAAAATATTTTTATGTTAATATGCAGACACTGTATATGTTATTATAATTATAAAACTACATTTTAGAAAATGCTACTGCTCTATTTACTTAATTTTGAAATCAAACTTTATTAAATGTAAATATGTTAAGTTATCCTTTGAAAGTTTAAAAAAACCCTACCTAAAGAAAAACACATCATTTTATCACGTATTAAAAATTATGAAAAGTATGTATAAAAGTAATTAAAACTATTTTAGTTATATTTTAACAAAATAATTGTTTATTTTTTTAATTCAAACTAGGTTATTACAATATTTTAGAATTAAATAATAAATATGAGCATTGTATCCATTTGTTGAAAATGATTTAATATTTATTTATATTCTTAACTATTTTTAATAATTTAATATAATCTAACATTATTTCCTGTAGGCTACAAATGGGGAAGGTATCTGGAGACTATGTCACAACGCACAATTATAGATCAGTGAAAAAAAAAATCCACACCGGGTGCTTCGACTTCCTATGAGTATGCTCATCTCAGTATGTCATGAAGAGCTTGAATTACAACATTTTGTGGACCATATAAAGATCACACCAACCATACGGGAGTTGTCGATCTGGTCCAGATGTGAAGCGCAAGTGATGATTACTGAACACGTGAGTCAAGATAAAGTCTGGAACATTTAGTGGCTGAACTTTATGAAGGCTCAAATCTGCTCAATAGGAATCCTGGAAGATATTGATAGGCCCCAGAATATTGGTCCCTCAAATAGAGCATCTGCCAAACTCAACCTTTTGTCCCTATTGTCAAGAACAAGAGCAATGTTTGAGTGTGGCAAAAGGTTAATGGAGGCCCATGCTCCATTAATCACTACTAATTGTAGGAGCCATACTTATATAATGTTCCAATCCATCAAAGGTATTAACCGGGTAAGAATTTGCCTTAATGTTGCTCCTTTGCGAAGACCTACCCAAGAGAAGCCTATTGTGACAAGGATCTCGTACCTTGTCCTTGTGTTTCTGTATCTACACAGTCCCTGTTGTATTTCTTTTTCTTTGTGCATTATACAGAGCACCAACGAAATGCATTTTAATCTCCCTACATGGCTCATTTAATATTAGTAGATGCAGATGAGCCTTACTCTATTTGCAATTACTAAAATCTGATGTGGTGTGCTTTATGATGTATAGATTTTATTGTGGTCGCTGTTAGACTGTGCAACCTTGTGGCCAAGTATGTTAGCTTGTTACATTCATTTTTCAAATAGGTAGGAGATAAAGCCTCCTCCAAACTTGTATATTCTTTTTTTTTAGTTTAAGAAATTTTTAGTAGGTTTTAAGATAATACAATACAAAGCCTTACATCAGTACAAGTGGAAAATCATAACAATATAACTCATAAGGCATATGAGTAAGGAGAAGCGAAACAGAGAGAGGGTGAAAGGAAAGAAAAGATAGAAAGAAGAAAAGAGGGAAGAAGGAAAAGGGGGGGAGAAAGGGGCAAACAGGAGATAAAGATAGAAGGGGATCCATGATAGAAATAAAAGGAAAGGAAAGAAGTGAGAGAAAAGTTAATGAGGAAAGCAAGTGGGTGACGTAGAGGAAAGATAAGAAGTAAAGGGAAGCCAAAGAAGGTCAGATTTGATTTTGAAGGATACAGAGGAAGAGGAAGCGATAGCAATCCTGTGTTCATCACATATGAAGTGCCACCAGGAAATAACAGTGAGCTTTGAATTATCTTTCCAACAAGATAACATAACTTTAAAAGCAAGAGCAATAAAAAGATCAAGCAATCGAGCATCAGGCAGTACAATATCAATATCAGTTGAAACAGAGCCTAGAAATATGTTCAAAAATGATAAAGGAGAGGAGTAATGGAAAATTTTCATGCAAATACTCCAAACAGAGTTCCAAAAGGATAAAACAGAAGAACATTCATATAAAAGATGTTTAAGTGTACCTGTTTCTAAAGGACACGACCAGCATAGTGAGGAGGATGATGATGAGGAAAACCTAGAAATACTAACAGATGTAATAACAGTAGATAAAGAACAAAGATTGAGTGATGCGTGCAGAAACTGAGACTTTAAATAACTTGGACCATAAATGATCCCATACATCAACAGATAGGGAAACAGAGAAATCAGCTTCCCAGACATTTTCAACAGGTAATTTAGACCTAACAGAAGTAGGTGATAACAAAAGTTTATAAACAAGGGCAGCTTTAGGTTGTTGTAGTGAAAATAAAGGATATAGGGGAGTAGAGGGAATAAAGGACGGTAAAGTGGCAGGGGTAGAGAGAGTAGATAAGTAGGATAGCAAAGCGGCAGTGATATTTGTGTATTCTGAAAGACAAGTTAAGGGTAAATGATACAAAGCTTGCATATCCTGAAAGGGGATAAGGGAGTTATTGGAAAACAAATTGATGGACAAAGTGAACGTCCTTCTCTTTCCAATGTTTGTAATAGAAGGATTTACCCTTATATCTGAGGAATTTGTTATACCGCACAATAGAGGACATGAAACATTGGAGGGGCGAAAGGTCTTGAGAGAAAGTGTTATGAAGCAAAGTTTGGGAGTACTTCAGAATAGGGTGCTTGGAGAGGAAGGAAGAATTTGACATAAAGACAATGTGTTGGAATGAGAAATCCTTTAATAATGAACGTTCAAATGCAACCCAGCGGGGTAATGGAGCATTTACAAAGTCATAAGCTAGGGAAAATGATTGTTTAATTAGGAAAGCAGAATGGTAGGTTTTAAAATTAGGAAAACGGACACCTCCTTCGTTCTTAGGACGAACAAGCTTATGTAAAGCAATGCGAGGGGGTTTGCTGTTCCACAGAAATTTAGAGCAAATCGAGTTAATGCGAGTGAAGTATGAGTTGGGTATTTTGATAGGGAGCATAGAGACAGTATAAAGAACATGAGGAGCGATTATCATTTTAATGGTATCAAGTCTACCCCACCACGAGAGAAATAATGGGGACCATAGATTAAGGAGGGATTGAAGTTTCTGCGTAAGGGAGGCAAAGGTAAATTTAAGTGTGTCAGATAGCGAGGAAGAAAACCAGATACCCAGGTATTTGAGTTTGGAGGGACACCACGTGAAATCTGTAGAATTGAACATGTACTGATAGCAGACAGAATTTAATGGGAGGACTTCTGTTTTAGATAAATTGAGTTTGTATCCAGAAATGGAAGAGTACAAACGAACTTCATCCAAAAAAGGAGGGAGATATGTGACAGGGTTAGCCATATAAACCAAAATATCATCAGCATAAGCAGAGATTTTTGTTTCGGTAGAGGAGAGTGTAAAACCATGAATATTAGGATTGGCTCAAATTCGTTCCAAAAATGGTTCAAGACAAAGGATAAACAGCAATGGGGAAAGGGGACAACCTTGCCTAGTACCACGAGATAAGTGAAAAAATCTAGAAAATTGGTTATTAACAAAAATAGTAGCTCTAGGGGAGGAGTATAGGAGTTTAACCAAAGAAATAAAAGTGGGGCCAAATCCAAACCAGGCAAGCGTGCGGAAAATAATTGCCAATTAATTCGGTCAAAGGCCTTCTCAGCATCAAGGGATAAGGCTGCTAAGGGGTCCTTGAAATGTGTACTGTGGGAGATTATATTACAAAACATGCTGGCATTATCAGCTGCAAGTCTACCCTTCACAAAACCAACCTGATCAATTTTAATCAAAAGCAGAATAAGAGAATCTAGACGGGAAGCAAGTATTTTAGCAAACATTTTACAATCATAATTAATCAGGGAAATAGGGCGATCATTTTTACATTGAGAGTGGTCTTTATCAGGTTTGGGAATAATATCGATGAGAGCATCCATGAAGGAGCCAGAGGCCTTAGCATCAGCGATGAAGGAATTAAAAAGCTGCAATAGTTTTGGGACAAATAGGGCATGAAATGAGGAGTAGAACTCAACGGGTAGGCCATCCGGTCCTGGGGCTTTTGATTTTTTGAGAGAAGTAATTGCTTGAAGAATTTCTTGAGATGTTATATCTTTTTCCAACTGGGCAAATTCATCAGGGAGGGATGGAGGTGAGGGTAAGCTATCAAAAAATTAAGATAAATTAGGGGTAGAAGGACAGGTATCATCTGTATAAAGAGCTTGGTAATAGTTATGAAAAACTTCTGCAATGTCCTCGTCGGATGAAACTAGTTTGTTGGTAGACTCATTAAGAATAGGGCCAACATTTTTGCGTTCAGATTTTATCTTCAGATAATTTGCTAACATTTTACCAGCTTTGTTTTGACCTCCATGGAATTTAGATTTTATTTTAAGTAAAGTATTGCAAGCATCCACTGTAGCAATTTTATTCAAGTCGGTCTTAGCTTTTATCAGGTTATGAAGGGCATCTGGAGATTTAAAGGAAAAGTAGATATGTTCAAGATGTTTGATATTCTTGAGTTGGTCTTCATATTTAGTGAAATTAAGTTTCTTCTTGTGGGAGACATAGGATATAATGAATGCACCTAGTGCCGCTTTAAAAGCATCCCAAGTGTTGCGGATAGAAGTGTCTGATGGGTTATTGAGCAGAAAAAATTCATTAATAAAGGCAGTAACTTTGGATACAAAAATAGTATCAGACAAAAGAAAAGTGTTGAATTTCCAACGACTAAATTTGGAGGAGGTATGGGCAAGGTCAAGGACTACATGGACAGGGGCGTGATCAGAAATAAAAATCAAACCAATTTCGGACGTTTGAATAGTAGGGAGTAAGGATTTACTAACCATAAGATAATCAATCCTGGAACGGGTTTGATGAACATTTCAAAAAAATGTATATTCCAAGGAGTCAGGGTTACATGTTTTCCATACATCATAGAGGGGACGAGAGGTAATGGCAGATTGAAAACATTTATGGGTTTTGTCACGGTGGAATTTGGTTGAGGAGAGTCTGTCAGAAAAAGGGTCTAACCATTGATTAAAATCAGCAGCAAGGACAATATTAGGGCAGTCTATTGAGGAAATAAGAATTTTGATATTATTCCAAAAATGGGGGTCAGGGCGAACAGGGCCATAAATGTTGAGCAAAACCAATGTCTTGTTTTGTATGATAATCTTAGCCATTACCCAACGACCCTCATCATCATGTTGAGAAGAGACAATTTGAACAGATAAACCTTTGTGAAATAAAATTGCAACACCCCCTTTTTTGTTAACAGCAGGAGAAAACACAACCTGACCCACCCATTGTCGTTTTAGCTTAGCTGATTCCACATCAGAACAGTGAGTCTCTTGAAGAAAAACAACCTGTGAAAAAAGCTTGGATAAGTGAGACAATACCTTTTGACGCTTGACAGGGTGTCCAAGACCTCGAACGTTCCACGTGACAAACTTACACATGACGGAAGGTAGGGAAGGGGGGGCACACTCAAAGTGGATACACTGCAGGAGAATAACAACAAAGAAAAGAGAAACAATAATCAAAAACGTGATATAAGGAGAAAACACTCAACACATTCAGAAGGACTATGTATGAAGCACCCAAATACAAAGTACGCAACAACAAAGGATATGAAGATAAGAGAAGAAAAAAGAGAGAATGTACGAGGTAGGGGTAGTAAGAAAGTAAATAGGTCAAGAGCAGAACATGAAAAGGAAAAGAGGAAGGACGGGGGAGAAGGGAAAAGATGGAAATAAGAAGAAAGAGAGGAATTAACAGATCAAGGCCAAAGTGCCTGATCTGGGAAAAAAGTAGAAAACAAAACATCGGGAGCGAAGAGACGCCAAAGGGAATACGGACACCAGCAAGCAACAGGCGAGCAAAAAGGGAAGAAAAAAGAAGATGAAAGATTGAGGAAAAGAAAGAACCTCAAAGAAGTACGAGCATAGAAGAAGATAGCAAAACGGAGCCAAAATAGATCAAGTCTTCAGCCTAAGGACACTTAGGAAGAGGAAAAGAATCAGACCTTAGTGTCCATTGTAGATGAAGAGACACTTTGAAGATATGCATGGAGCTTCTGAGGATCATCAAAAGACCGCGTACGTCTATTATGGGTGATTTTGCAGAAGCAGGGATGTAGGATGCCATATTGGATGTTTAACTGTCGCATCTGAGGACGGAGATTCAAAAATTCCTTACGTCGCGCATTGGTGGCATTAGAAAGGTCTTGCGAGATAAAAATGTTATGTCCAGACCATAGTAGACGTCTTTTGAGTCGTGCAGCTTTGAGAACTTGCATTAGTTCAGTGAACTTAAGAAAGAGAAGGATAATCCCACGAGGTTTAGACACATTGGAGGTAAGACGACCCAAACTGTGCACCCTCTGGATGTTGAGAGGGTGTGACGCAGGTTGAAGATCCAGGAGTACATGGAGGAACTTCCGTATGAAGGACACCATGTCGGACCCCTCCAAATTCTCTGGAACACCATAAATACGTAGGTTATTTCTACGATTTCTATTTTCAAGGTCCTTGGTGTGAAGTTTCAATTGTTGAATTTCTTTCTCCAATAAAGGTATTTTAGATGGGGCATCCTGAATGTCACTGACACGTTGCTCTAAATTTAAGACCTTGCCTTCCAAAACAACCCATTTTTCTTCAATTTGCTTGAGTTTTTCGTTAGTGGCAGACATAAAAGGTTGAAGGCCCCTCACTTCCTCCAAGATGGAGTCCAAGATTGGATTAGAGGAGGTATGAATAGGGCTAGGTGGGTCAATTTTAAGACGTTTGGGTTTCGTGCCAGTGATAGAAGATTTGACGACATGGGCATCATGAGCCATCTTGGCACCGTCAGGGTACGCCAATAATGATGAGAGAGCGATAGCACAAAAAGGTGCAAAAGCAATCACAGTCCAGAAATGGCAAGTGCAGGCAAGGCTGAGCAAGGCTAAAAAATATGTCTAGAAAAATATGTCTAGAAAAGTACCCACAAAGAGGTTCTCCAAAGAAGATACAGTAAAGGGTACAGAAAGTGTCAGCAGGAGATGAAGAGCATCGACTAATTCCTCAGAGGACAATGTGGGCACTATAAAGGAGAAAAATGCTTGCAGTTCAAATATGAAAAATGATAGAAAAAGAGGGCGAACAGGCAGGCCAGCAAGACATTGGTTGCGCCATCAGTGAAAGGGTAGAACAATGAGTAAAAACAGTCGATGGCTGAGAGAATGTAGAGCTGAGCGCTAAAATGGCGGCTGGAGTCTGAAAGGAAACATGCCGGGTTAAAGTTGCGGATAGCTCGCGAATTACGCCATTCCTTAGGAAATACTGGAAGGAGGCCGGCAACGGGAGTGAAAAAACTGCATTTAGGTGAAGTAATGCGCTGCGTTTGTGAGGAGAGAGACGCGGGCGCGGCGGCACAAAATGGCGGCCGCCCGCGTCCCGCAGCAGCCGAGAGACACCGGAGGTCAATTAACGCTCAAGAACAGCATGAAACAGAAAAACGCCGCCATCAGCGTTTGCAGGGCATGTTCCGGTTGCCGAAAATGCGCAGTGCAGGCTCCACAAGACACAAGACGAGGTCCGCAGGTCCACGGGATTCCCTCAGCTCGTCGGAGCTCACGGGTGAGCCTCCATTCCCTCTCGGTGCGTAAGCCACGCCCCCCAAACTTGTATATTCAAGTAGAAGGCAATGTTCCATATGTATAAACTAATTGTATGACTAATTGAGATCTATGCATGGTCTATATTGTGGTAAGATTTTACTTTAGGACCATTTTATTTATTTATGCGTAACTTTATGTCAATTTTAGCTGAATCTTCGGGATGGTCTTTAAAGTCTGCCTCTAGAAATCACTAGTGCGTGTTACTTCCAGGGAGATTACATCTAATTTTGAGCACAAATCACTTTATGATCTAATACTTTGGTTGAATAATATTGCCACTGATTGCTGCTCTTAGATTATTGGAAGAACGTCATACATGTCTAATTGTTTCTTATGGCTTTTAATTGCACTGAGATGAATGTATTGAATACTTTTACTACAATGAACTGTACTGTATTCTTTTAAGGTTTATAACTGATGAAGAACTACTGAATGACTTCCTGTAGGCTTCATTTTCATTCCCTCTTCCATTATTTTCTAAGGAAGGGCGTTGTGGTGATTGGCAATGTGTGGTGCTGGTCTTAGTACTGCTTTAAACAAAATAGTAGCAACTTACACTCAGATTTTGTGAACAACCAAATGCAGAAAACTTACTCAAAAGTGTAAACTATTCAGACCTGTAAGCTATTTTTATGAATCAGGCCCTTTCTGTTTAGTGAGAGAAGATACAAATACTACATGCACAATTGAAGAAATAGTAAAACAGCCCTGATTGTAGGTATACCTTTGCAAAAACATACAGTACTTATTCAAATTATTTTCTTATGTAATTAAACACGTGCAACAAACACATCAAACTTAATTTCTTTGTTAGTGCAACCCGTTTATGAATAATTCTATCTAAATTATGTACAGGCCGCTTAATGGCTGTTTTGACAGTTTAACTTTTCGAAAGATAAAGAACAACTATCACTTCTGTTATGGGTTCATAGGGCCACAGGAAAAAGTATTTACACGTGGTACACAGTTGAGTCTAAAATTTTACACACCAGTACTCTTTAGGGAAATCTAGTGCAACACAACATGTTAGATTTGTGGTCTACCTATCTCATTTTACAGTACCGTAATATAATCCATCTCTGTGGAGTTATTGAGTACAATAAACAGCTAATATTACAAGTTATTAGGTGCTTACCACACAAAAAAATCCCCATGCTGCGACGATTACTGGGCATAATGTAAATGTAAATGTAGTTGAGCTTATATAGCGCACAGCTACCCGCAGTGGGTTTCCCGGCGCTTGCTTAGGGAACCCTTCCTGGTATTCCCCTGTGAGATAGCAGGGTATCCACAAGGTGAAAGTCAGGCATCCCGCCGCGAGGGGCCGTTGTGGAGATTAAGCAAGCTAATGCCCAGAGTCGCAGAGTGTGAACCTGTGAGTCGAGGAGGCACCGGGGCGAGAATTATCGAGTCCGTGGAATTTTTAGCCCAAGACCCCACCAAGGCGGGGAATTGAACCCTGGTCCAGGACCGATCTCAGCTTCCGGGTCTGCTGCCTTTAACCCCTGAGCCACACTTCTCCACCCTGAGCCACACTTCTCCACCTGATAAATTGTACAAGTTTGAACTGCTGACATTTACCTTGAAAAAGTTTCCGGGGTGCTATCTTAGACAGAAAACGTATAATTTTGGAATGTGCAGTAACAGCAGTTACCACCAGCAGCAGCCCATCCTTAAGGGTGGAGGGGCCATGATCCTGCACCATTTGGGTATAAAGAGTGTCTGTCAGGCTGAGCAAAGATCAGCCTGACGGACACTCTTTATTTTCAGGTCAGGCAGCCAGGAGCTAGACATGCCTTAAATGTGCAGGCTCCCGGCTGCCTGAGCTGAATTTTATGGGGAGTGTCAGCGACAGCCTTGTCCCTGGGTGCTTCAGCTTTAACCCTTAAGTGCCCTTGGCTTGGTGCCTATCAGTGATACCTCATCACAGAGGTATCCCCATCCTACTCTGTGATGAGGTAGAAACTGCTGCCTCCCCTCATTGGCTGACCTAAGCTTAGCCAATGAGGGGAGGCAGCAGCCCCAACCCTCCTGGCACCTTTTAGGCTTCCCTCCTCAAGAGCTGCAGCAGGTGTGTGTTGTGTTTTAATTGACTCTTTGATGCTTGAAAGTATGAAAGTATGTGTGAGTGAGTGTTGTAAATGGGTGTGTGTATGCATGTCTGCATGTGAATGCATGGTTGTAAGTGAGTGTGCATGTGTGTGTGTGCCCGCATCATCCTCTATGCTGTACTTACCGACCACCACTGGTTACCCCGATTTCCAGAATTGAGTACGCTACTCATAATGAGGTCATTAGAGTTTGCCACCAGGCTGAAGACATTTTGCCCTGTGGAAAATGACTAAAATTAGGTATATATAAGCGGCGTTCATTTGTGTTCACCTCAGCCACTATTGAAAGTAAAATGAAGATCGCGAACCAGTGACCACACCATCTTGTCCCCTTTAGGCCCCATCGTGCACGTAAGTGGCAGCCATTTTGTGTGCCTTGGCCTCTCTGCCCACTGCCAATAGCCTGCACGTCTCTCCCCCCTCACTCCCTGGCCTCGCAAGCATCCCCCGCGCCCTGCCGGCCCCCAATCTCTCCTGCCTGGGCCATAAATGCACCTCCAGCGCGACCCTTCCTCAGAGCCACATCCCGTGCTGAACCCCCACACTCCTTTCATCTCACTCCTTTTGATAACCTCTTCCTCCCTGCCCGATTGTCCGGCCTGATTCCAGGCCATCACCTAGCCCAACAGATGCAGTTTATTGCCCCCTACAGTAGGAACTCACCCCATCAAAGGAGCGGGGATTAATCAACGCCTTCACACCACAAGATCCGACTGATCGCCCATATTCCCGCTCCCAGCGGATTTTCCAGCTGTGCGATAGCCATCACGCTGAGATTGGGGTGGGAACCTCTACTGTAGATATGTGTGGGAACGGGCCTGAAGTGGGGATTCCGGGGATGTCTTTCCGTACATCAAAGCATTGCCAAGAACGTGTTGTATGCAATAAAGTCATAAACCTGTGTATAAGAGGCCAGGACTCAGAGATGCTGGGAGAGCACCTCGAGAAGATACTCTGTTGTCTGATTTGACGTGTTCTGCTCCGTCGGAATAAACTCCTGTTTCCTGCCTTCCAGTCTCCAGCGCCTGCCTCTTTGTTTGGTAATCTCGAATGGTATGAGAGGCGGCTAACGCTGGGCAAATATTGAAGGGTTCTTGGTCGAATTCGGCTCTACCTTTTTACAGCCCCTGAAGAGGCTACCACCTTCACAGTGAGAGCCACTTCAGGGGGATGAATATTAAAGGCAGGTATGACATTATATGTGTGGATGCCTTACATGCCTACACCAACATGGTTTCTAGCGACTGCCCCCAACCCAGAAAACTGAAATCTATGTTCTACAAATTACAGACTCAATCCCTCCCATGGTTTACATTGCAATACTGGACAGGAAAATGTGAGAGAACAGTTCATTAGAAATGCTGTCTTGAACATTGTGGACCCACTGAATCTTTTGTATCAAATCAAGTGTGCACAATTGGTAAATATGGTTAAGTAGAGTGGAGTTAAGAACAGTAATGATAAACTTACCATGCTATGCATTGGTAAGGGCTATGAAGTGAATGCAATAATATTGGGGGTAAATATTATTAACCAGTATATAGTGTACTAGCAGCCCGTCCCGACGTTGTCCGGGTATGAAATAGAATGTGTGTATTTGGCAAGGGCAATTTATTTTAACATCTTGCGGTAGACAACATTTTTTCTTTCATTAGAATAGGGACGGAGAAGGCCCAGCTGCAGCCCTGGTTGATGTTAGCAGGCGCATGTAATTGGTGTAGTGATCCGCCGCCTGAGCCCGGCTACAACCCTGGTTGATGTTAGCAGGCGCGTGTAATGTCGTTGAATGAGAGAGTTATCAGTCGCGGGTAAATCCGTTTAATGAGAGAGTTGAGTGACAGCGAGTAGGAGAGGCTGCAGTAATTGTCCCCGCAGACATGCTCATTTGCGCGTTCCCCCGCTTGAGGCCCAGATGCAGGCCTGTTTGATGTTAGCAGGCCCGTGTTCCCCCGCTTGAGGCCCAGCTGCAGCCCTGGTTGATGTTATCAGGCGCATGTAATTAGTATACTGATCCGCCGCCTGAGCCCGGCTAGAGCCCTGGTTGATGGTAGCAGGCACGTCTAATTTCGTTGATTGAGAGAGTTCAGTAACAGCACGCAGGAGAGGCTGCAGTAATGTTACTTACCAGGCATCCAGGTGAACGCGTTTGTCACGCCCCCAGCACACGGCCACAGCAGACGATCTTCTGATGAATGTACGACCCACATGGAATGAAGGGCGGAATGTAGCACACGCCCCCAGCGTTTCTCACGCCCCCAGCGTGCCCCTTGATGCGGCGCAATTGCGTTCACATGGCATGAAGGCCGGACACACGCCCCCAGCATTTCTCACGCCCCCAGCGTGTCACGCCCCCCAGCGTGTCATGCCCCCAGCGTGCCCCTTGATGCTGCGCAGCAACGTAATTGCCGCTTGTATGTACGACTCACATGGCATGAAGGGCGGACACACGCCCCTAGCGTTTGTCACGTCCCCAGCATTAGTCACGCCCCCAGCCCACGTCCACAGCACAACACAGACACGCCCACAAGGGACTACTTTGCTGGCACGGTTCTTTTAACTTTTAAATGTATAGAGGAGTTGGCCTAACGGCTAAAGCGCTCGACCTCGGACCTGGGGATCTGGGTTCGAGTCTTGGTAATGACGCCAAACATCCTGTGATTCTGGGCAAATCACTTAATCTCCCCGTGCCTAATAAAAATGAATGTGTGTCCTCATGTAACGTAGCTGGTGCTAGGTAAAGCGCTCTGATACCTGATTCAGTTCGGGTCAAGTTCGCGCTATATAAAACTCTGCAAAAAATAAATAAATAAATACATTAATATGGTGGCCGTCTGCATAGCCTATGTCCTTCTGGTGCAACTGCCCTTTACAACGCTGTATTGGGGGGTGTGATTGGTGCTGTGGTTACTGAGATTACCCGCCTCAAAGGTTTGGGCTCTCTCTTTATAATATTAGTATGGATAAATCCGGTACCGACAGCAACAGTTGACTCTGTGATACTTTCACAAATTGCCCTATGGTAGTTGCTGGCATATCGCACCATTCTAGGGGCCTTGCCTCAAGTCTTAAAGATCAGCTCAGAAAAAAATCTTCCTCTCACGAACAAACTTCTAACAACTTCTTTAAAAAGACGCTTGAAGAGATTCTGCACTTCAGGCCTTCACCTCACCTTTTCTGCTGACAGTGATTTAGCTGCTTCAGATCACATTTCTGTAGCACTGAGGCGGTATTAAATTCTAATTCCTGTTATTGACCAAAACATCCTTCTGTCTTTATTCTTCATCACTCAGGAGACACTTCTGCTGCTGCAGTGCAGTTTGTTAGGCTAGTTGGACCACCGAGGATATGATTTAAACATTTAAGTTTCTCTTGGCAGCATGAGACTGATGGGCTTTTCCTCTTTCAGCCTTTAGCAGGTTTGTTGTGATTTCAACAAAATAGAGAGCTATTCTTCTTATGAGGTTTTATTACTTCATATTTGCGAAAAATATTAATTTGATTTGGTCCAAAATCTAGGTCAGTGTTAATTGCTCGATAGAACTTGACTCATCTTTGATGTAAGCAACAAATAAGGTTTAAACAGATTGGTACCCCAAAACTCAATTACAGGAAAATGCCACAAAGATGATGAAATGATGCAGTGCTCAGTATAAATCTGAATCCTAAATTCAGGTGATGTGAAAACATATATAGGGGAACTTCAAGCAAAGTGCAGTAGCAATATTTCAAACGGGAGAGAATAAAATGGTGCACGTCCACCCAAACAGGTTGGTCAAAGAATCAGCCTGAAAATCATTTATCTTAACATATATATCTTACCTGCATTAATTTTCACATCTTTCTAAGAGGAGTTTCTGTCTCCTTAGTGTACTGCACATTTAAGATTGCATTGTGTGCTATATTAAAAGGTAGTGCTTAATTTGTGCAGGTGTTTTGGAATGCTACTGAGCTGGGGGCTGCTTTTACTGCCGTGGGGGCTGATTTCATTCATGGAGACCTGTGTGTGCTTTGAAATAAGTAAAGCAAAACGAATTTCATTTAGTACACGCAGGTCCCCATCAACGAAATCAGCCCCCAGCTCAAAACGCCCAGTAGCCAGTTCGGCCCTGTAGGTGTCTGTAGTTGTTGGGCACTGTCGCTCATTTTTTATACTTGAGCTTATTTTTCAACCTCAAACTTTGACCCAGGAATGGTAAAGAAAAAGGGAGAGAAATAGAAAAATATAGGAAAATAGTGACAAATAGGGGAAAACAAGGCTTAAAAAAAGAGACAGGGCATCAGGGGTCTTGAAAGAAGGAGATGTGAGGTGGACTCAAGAATAGCCAGCCATGGTATTCAGAGACCCAGGCATTTCTACGGTGCCTGTGGTGGGTTCCGAGGAAAAGCTAAATGTGGTAATGAAATGTGTGATGACTAATGACCTTAAGGTGGAAGTGCCGCTATGTTGGAGGTTGCTGATTTCAAAAAGCTAAGGGGCATAATATCAAGGGCCTTATTGCCGCTTTAGCAGCACTTTTTGCCGCTAAAGCGTCAATTTCTTATCGTCCTATCAGCAACCTGTCGCTAACAGGCGTTAGCGACAGCTTTCTGGCGATAGCGGCCGGTTTGCATGTCAGCGATATTCATCGCTAATGACATGCAAAGTAGGCGTTCCCGACCAACAGACCTAGTAAACATCCGCTAACAGGCCTATCGCCTATTAGCAAAGAGGCCTGGCCCCAGTTAGCGACGTGAAAAGTCCGGGGTCATTGCCGTTTTATTTCCACCTGCTATTTTCCTGACTTCACCATACTTAACATGGGGTGGTGGATTATGCTGATACGACCACAGGGTCATATCAGCAAGGTTTTCCCCCTTCCCCATGCAACATCGCTGGTTTTGTCGTGATGTTGCCCCTTCCCTTCCACTATCTCTGGAATTTATATCACCATAGCGCTAATTGTTGCTAATACAGTGTTATCGTGGTTATATATTTCAGCGATAGCTAGCGCTAAAAATATTCGCGCTAGGCGTGCTCTGCGATATTTTTCGCAGTTTCTTGCTAATATGTCCCTAAATTATGAAAACTTAAAAAAATAAAGATTAACACAGTTCAAGAATTTTCTAACGCAGAGATATATGTCAGATGCATTGCAACATGCCTGCCCTGTCCTTGTAGTCCACAAGGTGTTTATCTTTCGTTCAAGTGCATTGTTTTCCGAAGTTAAACATTTGTAAACTACATTATCTGTTGCCTAGAATCATTAACAAGAAACAAAGCAAATAATATTATGTTTATGTGCTTGCACAGCAGTCCTTGTCTGGCGGATGACAAATTTGATGCCACATTTAGCATTTGTTTTTGCCAAAACTTTTTAATAACAAAGCCTAAATAACTAATAACGTATTGAAAAATGTACGAGACATACTCTCATAGAAATATAAATTGAGGTAAATATAATTATGAAATACGATAAAAAGGACATGTACAAAAAAATATACAAAAGGGATTTCATTAGTAGCCACAATTGTGACATTCTTCTACAATATAAAATGTATTCAAAATAAGTCGCAGACTAGCAACTTCAACTACCCACAACTCAACTCTAGGGTAGCCTGTCAATACATCACGGCTTAATTGATTAAACAATTAAAAGAACCGACATATCAGTCGAGAACTCCAATATCAAACGAAATCACATCTAAAAAAAAAATGCTACTTGCTTTAAGGTACAGAATATGAGAATCCAAAGGACATATTTACAAGGAAATGTCAGAGCGACAAGCTGCACCAAATTAGGCAGCCCTCTGACATTTCCAAAACGCAGGGATGGGCCGTTTTACAACTATATAGCGTATCCCCGTGTTTTCTCTAGCGCTGGAGCAAAAATTGGCTGACTAACGCCAAAGCAGGCACCCTTGCACCATAGTGGAAGGTGAGCCTGCGCTGCAGGGAACAATTGTTTATATGCAGGAAAGTGTCCCTTCCTGCACAAAGCAACCAATAATGGCATCTTGCTCTTTCTATGTGTGCTGCAGAATGCAGCATACACAGAAAAAGCAAAAACAAGGAAAAATGCAAATATTTCTCCTCGTTGCGCCATTCCAACGCCTGCTATCGCAAGGCATTCGTTTTGGGCACTGCCTCAGATTTATACAGCCTTGTAAAACTGGGGCAGCGTTAAAATGCAATGGGTGTTGTGGTTGAACGCCCAAAGCAACACCCATTGCACACCCCTTTCATACAAAGTGATGCGTGTAAAGAGCCATATTTACAAGGCCGTGTTAAGGCTTAGCGCAGCTTTGTAAATATGGAGAAGGGACTATCTTGGGATACGCCTTTCTGACAAAGCCCAATGGAAATTCCATCTGGCTAAAATGCTTCTGTCTCACAAGCGTGCGGCTGGAGCGATAAGTAAAGAACATCGCCTGTCACACGGCAGGCCTATTGCCCCAGCCCTCGCTGTGTACGAAGCCAAGGCAGTCAGTTCGGCCCTCTATGGTGCCGAACTATGGGGTTTTAATAATCTCGATGACCTTGGTACTTAGGAAAATAAGTTCTTTAGAGATCTCCTCAGGCTGCCCCAGGGTACACCTCTAACCCCCTTGTTATATGACTTAGGTAGGCGACATATTAAAGACCTGGCCAAACTTCGCCCTTTCCTGTACTGGGCACGCCTTACACGCACTGAAGAACTTTCAAATTTTGCTGAAGAATTCAGCGAGGTAATGGCATTGGACACTAGTAAAAACATAAATTGGATTTCTAATGTCAAGTATTCGCTGGTAGCCCGGGGGTTTAAAGAGTCATGGGCCTCCCAAAAGCCCCCGACAAAAGCTGATCTCAAACGGGCTTATTGGGTTTGGGTAGATGCTAGAGATCACAGTAATCCAAACCTAGGTAGGCTTACAGAAGAGTTTTTTTTATCATAAACCATCTAGAGCATTTGAGACCTACCTAGATGTGATCCACACCCCCAGAGACAGGACTTTATACATTCAATTTTGGTTAGGCACAATTCCAGTTGCCGAATTCACTATGAAGTGGCGCTCGGGTAATCAGACCACTAAAGAATGCCCGTCCTGTGGGAACACCAGTGAGAGTATCGCTCACCTTATGTTTGCCTGTCCTGCTTACTCCCGTATTAGATCAAGTTGGCTAGTGCCGATTTGTAAGCAGTTAGGCACTTCTAAGCATTGTGATGCTCTCCGTATATTGAGAACAGATCCTAGAACATTGTATGTTTGTGCTGTTGCTAAGTTTCTAGGATGAGCCTGGACAATTAGGCACAGGGCTACACGAAGGGCACCCTAATACTGACTTGGTGCCAAAATGTTCTCGCACTGTAAGATTGAAGTTGACATGCTGCCATTTTACTTTGATAATGAATTCCTTCTTTTTATATTGATTCCCTTGTTTTAAATTGTCTCTTTTAACCATATTGCTTATTTATATAGTCGTCACACGCTTTAAATTTTATTGACTCAGTGAGAATTGTGTTGCATGTTTTCATCTATTTGATATTTTTGCTTTAACATGCTCCAAATTTAACTAAAGAAGAGAGATCTTTGTTACACCCTTTTATCTTTTTATGTATCTCTGGGTCTGCATCGAATTTGTTACTGCTTTTATGATATTTATATCGAAATAAAGCTTGATTGATTGATTGATTGAATAGCGCCAACAGAACGCCACTAAAAGTGATATTCTGGTGGCACTATGGGCTTGCATAAATACCCCCATGTGTGTGTGTAGTTATTTAAGATTCTAAAAAAGTAGGCTCAGATTTATCATAGAATTGTGTTGTCCTTGAGTCCCACAGAGTGATGCAAGGGCACTGCAATCCTTAAGTTAGATTTACCAAGCCCCTGCAAGGGGTATACAGTCATAATATTGAGTAAAAAATATCGAATGGGCAAAATATTGAGTTAAAAATATAGAATGGGCAAAATATCAAATGGACAGAATCTAGAGTACAAGAATATCGAATAGAATAGCAGTAATATCGAATCCAAAATATAAAATGGACAAAATATCGAATGGACAGAATATAGACAACAAAAATATCGATGGACAGAATATAGACAACAAAAATATCGAATTTTAGGTAGGTAAGTTAATATTTATATTTTTAAAAATATGTAAGCGTTTTTTATGTTAGTATATGTGTTAAAAGTGTATTTTTATTTTATTATTTATTTTAATTAATTAATGTTATGGTATTTATTTTTGCGTAATATAATTCTGGAGCGGGTTGTGGGTTTATAGGGGAATAGGGTGGGAAGTAATTTAAATATAATTAATTAAATATTTTTTTATTTATTTATTGGTATTTACTTTGAATTAATTGTTAATTCATTTTTATTGGTAATTAATAAAAATATAATTGGTAATTAATTTTTATGAATTGATAATTATGTTAATTTTATTTATTTTCTGTAGCGGGTTGTGGGTTTTTAGGCGAATAGCGTCGGAAGTGATTTAATTATAATTAATTAAATATTTTAATTTATTTTTTGGTATTTATTTTGAATTATTTGTTAATTAATTTTTAATTGGTAATTAATTAAAATATAATTGGTAATTTATTGTTATTAAGTTATTAATTGATAAATATGATCATTTTATAAATTTATTTTCTGTAGCGGGTTGTGTGTTTATAGGGGAATTGGGTGGGAAGTAATTTAATTGTAATTAGTTACATTTTTTAATGTATTAATTGGTATTTTTTTATTTATTAATTGTTATTATTTTTCAATTGTTAATTAATTAATTGTTATTGGTAATTAATTTGTATTAATAAGTCATTACTTTTTAGTAATTACGTTTTTTTAATTCTTTTTAATTGATTAATTATTATAATATAATAAATTGGTAATTAATTTTAATTAATTTGTAATTTGTATTATTATTTAATTTATTTTTAATTATATATGAATTATTTACTTTACCTACTATTGCTCTCCTTGGAGTGGGAATAGTAATTTTTACCCTCCCGCTATGCAATGCTTTCCCTACTGTTGCCCTCCCTGGAGTGGAAATAGTAATTTTTACCCCTATGCTATCCAACGCTTTCCCTACTGTTGCACTCAATGGAGTGGGAATAGTA
This sequence comes from Lissotriton helveticus, assembly GCF_964261635.1. Classification (NCBI taxonomy): domain Eukaryota; kingdom Metazoa; phylum Chordata; class Amphibia; order Caudata; family Salamandridae; genus Lissotriton; species Lissotriton helveticus. Next base: position 102,596,753 of record NC_136072.1, read on the forward strand.
ATTTTTACCCCTACGCTATCCAATGCTTACCCTAATGTTGCACCCTTTGGAGTGGGAATAGTAATTTTTACCCTCCTAATATTCAATGCTTTCCCTACTGTTGCCCTCTCTGGAGTGGGAATAATAATTTTTACCTCTACGCTATCCAACGCTTTCCCTACTGTTGCACTCACTGGAGTGGGAATAGTAATTTTTACCCCTAAGCTATCCAACGCTTACCCTACTGTTGCACTCCCTGGAGTGGGAATAGTAATTTTTACCCCTACGCTATCCAACGCTTTTCCTACTGTTGCACTCTCTGGAGTGGGAATAGTAATTTTTACCCCTACGCTATCCAACGCTTTCCCTACTGTTGCACTCTCTGGAGTGGGAATAGTAATTTGTACCCTCCCACAATCCAACGCTTTCCCTACTGTTGCACTCTCTGGAGTGGGAATAGTAATTTGTACCCCTACGCTATCCAATCCTTTCTGTACTGTTGCACTCTCTGGAGTGGGAATAGTAATTTTTACCTTTTCCCTATCCAATGCTTTTCGTACTGTTGCACTCTCTGAAGTGGGAATAGTAATTTTTACCCCTACGCTATCCAACGCTTTCCCTACTGTTGCACTCTTTGGAGTGGGAATAGTAATTTTTACACTCCCGCTATCCAACGCTTTCCCTATTGTTGCACTCTTTGGAGTGGGAATAGTAATTTTTACACTCCCGCTATCCAATGCTTTCCCTACTGTTGCCCTCCCTGGAGTGGGAATAGTAATTTTTCCCCTACACTATCCAATGCTTTCCCTACTGTTGCACTCACTGGAGTGGGAATAGTAATTTTTACCCCTATGCTATCCAACGCTTTCCCTACTGTTGCACTCCCTGGAGTGGGAATAGTAATTTTTACCTTCCCGCTATCCAACGCTTTCCCTACTGTTGCACTCTCTGGAGTGGGAATAGTAATGTTTACCCCTACGCTATCCAACGCTTTCCCTACTGTTGCACTGTCTGGAGTGGGAATAGTATTTTTTACCCTCCCGCTATCCAACGCTTTCCCTACTGTTGCACTCATTGGAGTGGGAATAGTAATTGTTATCCCTACGCTATCCAATGGTTTCCCTACTGTTACACTCTTTGAAGTGGGAATAGTAATTTTTGCCTTCCCGCTATCCTACGCTTTCCCTACTGTTGCACTCACTGGAGTGGGAATAGTAATTTTTACCCCTACGCTATCCAACGCTTACCCTACTGTTGCACTCCCTGGAGTGGGAATAATAATTTTTTCCCCTCCGCTATCCAACGCTTTCCCTACTGTTGCACTCTCTGGATTGGGAATAGTAATTTTTACCCCTACGCTATCCAACGCTTTCCCTACAGTTGCACTCTCTGGAGTGGGAATAGTAATTTTTACCCCTACGCTATCCAACGCTTCCTCTACTGTTGCACTCAGTGGAGTGGTAATAGTAAATTTTACTGTCCCGTTAATCAACGGCAAAAATATTGTATATTTTTTATTAATATTATGTTTATGTATATGTATGTATTTGAAAATTAAATTGTATGTTTATTTATTTTTAACTAAATTAATTATTTATTAATGTTAAGGTTATTTAAGTATTTTAAGTATGTTTAAGTTAATTATATTTAATATTTTAATATTTTTCAATTACTTTTAAGACTTTTAAAAAATTCGATATTTTGACTATCTATATTTTTTACAACAATATTTTTGATTCAATATTTTTTAACTTACCCGTTTGGAGATAGGAGTTAGATATTTTTGTAGTCTATATTTTTTACTCGATATTTTGCTAAATCGATATTTGTGTTATCAATATTATGTCAGTGATCCCCTGCAAGGGCACCTTGCGTGGCCCTATGTTGCTTAGTAAATTTGGAGTAATGAAAGATAGCAGAAGTTACTGCCTTGAGATATTCTGCACCAGGAAGGCTTTGCATGGGTGGAGAGTGGGTGTTCCTTCACATCCATCCATGAATTTTGATGCATTCTTAGATTTACCAAGACAGGTAAACCTGGGAATGTGTTAAAATGCTACTCCTTCCTGATAGAGGTGTAACAAAGAGAAAATTATCTATTTCTCTTTGTTTTTTCCTCTCCCTAAGTGTGCAGCATTCTACAGCGCACACTTAGGAGGAGGGAAATTACTCTACGGATTGCTTTTGTGCCTGAAGGTGTCCCTGCCTGTACAAAAACAATCCTGCCTACAACGTGGGCACCCTTACGACATGGCACAAGGGTGCCTGTTTTCTCGCTAAGCAGTACACAGTGTGTCAGCACATACAGATTACAGGAGCGCACCATATGTTGGTAAATATATGGAGAAGTGTGGCTCAATGGTTAGAGCGGCAGACCCTGATGCAGAGGTCTAGCCCGGGACCAGGGTTCAATTCCCCGCCTCGGCGGGTCTTGGGCCTGATAATTCTTGCCTCGGTGCCTGTTCCAATCATGGAGTCGCACTCTGCAACTCTGGGCAATAGCTTGCTTAATCTCCAAAACGGCCCCCACAACGCTAAGGATGCCTGGCCTCCACCTTGGGGGTGCCCAGGAGTGGACACCTCCCAGGGAAAGCCAGGAAGGGTTCCACAGCGGTATTCGTACAAGCGCCTTGAGACCCTTGCGGGTGAGTAGTGCGCTATACAAGTATCAATTTACAATTTATAAATATGGTGCATTACTGCTCTCTCTATTTGACACAGCGCAGCACAACAAAGTTGCTTTGTTGTGATGCGCTGCGTCAAGTAATGATAAATCTGAGCCAAGAGGTAATAGATCATTTTAGAGTTGTCTCTCACTTGTTTTTTTTACTGCAAAATATGAATGCACACTGGAAAAATTATTCCACCTCAAGTTTTTTTTTCTCCAGTTGCTGTTAGCGTGATCCCTTTCTTGGTTATATATTCTACCTCCTATGATGCAGTAATTTCTAATTTGCACCCTTCAGGACACAAGTGCCAAAGAAAGAGGACCGCTAATTAAACAAGTTGCAGCATCAGCAGGTGATGGGCATTCGAGTACTTTGAAGCTTGTTTAATGTGGCATGGTCCCAAAACCACAGAATATTTAGCCTAGCTTAATTAGATGGCTCGAGAAAGGAGAAATGTAGGTATATTTTAAGGGTGTATTTAAAAATAGAAAAGGAAAAGTATTCATCATACCCTCATGGAAGCTCTATGTTTTTTAAATGAAAAATACAATTTAGGTGTGTATTGAATTAAATTATGTTTCGAGGGTGTACAAAAACTATAAAAGACCAATCCAATTAAGAATAAATTGAAGAAAAAAAAAAGTAACTACGAGCTGAAGCGTTCAAAAGTGTAATAGCAAACAGTCAGTGGGTAATAAAGATGACAACATGCTTGAGAATCTGTGATATAATTGAGGTTAATGCAGAAATTATGATTTTTTTGTTGAATGGCAAATACGGCTGATGTTTGCCATACTACTCCAATTTCTTGCCTTATTTTTGCTGGCCTTATGACTGAGCACTTTACCACTGCCAACGAGTGCTAAAGTGCATGTACTCTCTCCTCTAAATATGGCAATATTGGTTCATCCCAAATGGCATCTTTAATTTGCTTATAAATCCTTAGTAAAGTAGTAATATATGTACCCAGGACAGTACATTATATGCTACTACTGGGCCTGGAGCACTGATTGTGCCACCCACTTAAGTAGCCCTTTATCCAGATCTCGGCTTGCCATTGCAGGAGATGTGTGTTCAGTTTACACTCCCATGTTGATCTGGTAAAATAAACCTAGGCTAGGCCCAAACCTAAGAAAGGCCCTTTACAACCCAGAAGGCAGTGTGCAATGTATTTTAAAAGCAGGACATGTACCTTTTAGTTCTACATGTCCAGATAATGAAAAACTCTCAAATTTGTCTTTCACTACTCTAAGGTCTATCTCTAGCCTAGGATAACATTGGGATTCCCGTATTGCATTTTATAAGTGCAATTTCCAGTTGGGAAGAGACAAACTCTTCAATGCAGGTGCTCCTGGAATTGCAATTTAAAATGTTAAGTTATGGGAAAGTTAGATTTCAAACTCTGATCATATGAATGAGAGTAGTTGTCAGTTGGGGTTTGTGTATTTCTCCTAGGCAGACTCACATAATAGGAGCTCAGGTGTGTCTCAATGGACCATCTCTTTTAACTGGGTGAGTAGGACTGGACCTGCATCTCGTGACCCCAGAACCCAAACTGATTCCAAGGGCTAGGTGGCTGACCTCCTGAACTGAAGCCTCAGGGGCATAACAGGCTTCCAACCTCCTGCATCTGGACTCTGCTATCTGTGAGTCTACACTGCCAAGTGGGTCTAAGGTGCTTGCTGTCGAACCAATGCATCACTGAGCAGAACCAGCACTTCTCCTTGGGTGAGGGGCACTATTCCTGAGCAGAACCGTTGAATTGCCGCTGCTGCGTGGATTGGACCCACCACAAAAGACTCACAAACCCACCTCCTGTATCTTGGGACCAACACACAGCCTTTGCAACTGCTGCTGCATGATGTTTTTCCTCACTGCAAGCTCCTCACATACCTCATCAATGGCAGCCTCGATGACAGCTACGAAACTCGGCATCGCAGCTTCAGTGCACATTGGAACTGACGCATTGCCTCGGCTCCACCTTACATTCTCATCACTGGACCTCTCATCGCAGGCCCCGATGATAGGATCCTTGGATTTGACATATCAGGGCATTGCACCGTGTTTTCCTCACATTTTGGAACCGATGCATCGCCTCGGATGTGCAATACATATTCGATGTGTATCCATGAAACACTATGAAACTAAGAACTAAAGTACTCTGTTCAGTGGGCCTAACTGGGTCCCTGTATCTGGCCCATGCACCATTGCGGTTGGCCTAATCTTTTGGCTTTGTCCCGGTCTGGGGCGACCAGATATCCCCAATAACGCATTGTGCTTTTTGGTGCTATTTTTCACTATAAACATTAAAAATCACTATCTCCTGTTCTACTAATTGGATTTTTGTTGTTTTCGACTGCCCTACCTGACCTTTATTGTGGTACCAGTTTGGTTCCAATTATGACTGTCACTAATCTACATGAATCCATCTTGATACCTAGAATAGCCATACTACTATACAATAAACTGTTTCCACTTACTCCAAAGTCCTCCAATACTCCAGACTCAAGGTGAAATTATAAGTACAAGTCTATGTGCACTAGCAAAGGACAAAGACTTACTTCCGGTATAGTTGGTTTAGTTGGTGAGATGCCTAGTAATTACCCTGTTTTCCCCAGTGTAATGCTTTTCGAATCTTCATCCGCTACGATAATGGAAAACAACACAACACAAAGGAAAGGTAATAAACGCATCTCTGACTATTATACTAAACCATCACAGAACAAATATTCCTAAGCTAAGCATGCTTCGGGGGCAGGGTGCAGTTATAAAGGAAAACAATATACAGTGTGGGGATCTCGGGTTCAAGTCCTCTTTCCAATAAATCAGTTCCTAATCAAACTGCTAATTTAACAGCAGGCCAGCAATTGATGACAACTGCACAAGAGGCTGCAGGATTACTCTGGTGTCGATGGCAGGGCAAGGCAAGACCTTTGATCCCAGGGCTGTGCCAGTAGTAGCCTGTGCAGTGCCTAGGTCATCATCCTTGGTGGACCCCTCAGTGAGTTGCCCTCCTAGCTCTGTGGCCACGAGTAACGGGCAGAGTGCAAAGCACCCAAGTTGGAATGTATTGGGAAACAAATAGGTGGTTGTGCAATGCTCAAGAACAATACATATCCTATAAACAGCAAGGAGGGTCAGGGGCCAACAACAAAAATTGGTGACCAGGGAGCATCACCTTCCATCCCCTCCCCTGAATGGTGGCTCCCTGCTTAGAGTGGCACATTTGCATAACGGATCTTTGCAAAACATCTTAGATATTCCAATACAGGATACTCCAACCCTGAATATGTCATTGCCGAACAAAGATAAGGGGCCAGAAGTCTCTAACCATTTGAGGAACATTGGAACAAATACCTCTAGCCACAGCATCTTACCAACCAGAATGAAAGACTTAACTAATATCAATTCCTCCCTGTGTGACTCCTATAGCATTACAACCTCTTCACTAGCAGCTGAGACTATGGCTTGTCTTGTCAGGTAAGCCAAGAGTTCATAGTCTCCAGATAATCATTTGCATTATAGAGAATATTAAGTTCAGTGCTAACTCTCCTGAAGCAGGTAGTGCAAGACAACGATCACAACTCGGACCTCCTTAACCTGATATTTGAGACAATGGCCATGAAAAAGTTCAAGACTGAAACCTCTACTCAAGTATCAGCATCCTGGTAACCCCCCACTCCCCAGGACAGATGGAGGTAGATTGAATTTCTTCTCCCAGAGCAACATTTATTGAGACTATAAAAGCCAGGACAATGGCAGGCTAGAATGAGGGAACTGCTATTCTGAGGAAGTCCACTATTTTGGGTAATCTTAAAGTGAAACCACCAGTTAATTACAGAATTTCATGCGATGGAGGTCCCTGTGGGGCCTGCACCATCTAACGAGGAAAAAAACATAACAGAAGAACTTACAAGGTATGAAACAAAGCATCCTGCAGTTGCCACACAGCCTAGTATGGGTGACCAGGCATACCAAATAGAATAGTGTCGGCCACCTGAAAAAGGGAAAAAGGAACTTATAACCGAAGCACCAGCAAGAAGGGAAGGAAAGCCATGAACAAAAAATGGTCCCTCATCAGAAGCAGGAGAGGCTTTGAGTCTAAGAGAGCTATTTAGAGAACAAGTGGAAAGCAACTAAGAGGATATGCATTTGTTTCCAATCATGAACACTAGACTGGCTCGGAAGCGCCAATAAAAGGAAAAGGGAACAAGGGGTCTTAACACCAGATGTAGGAAGCAACCCCAGAGATATCGCCATCCAGGTGAGGATGCCTTTAAGTGCGTTTGAAAGAACACATCACTGGGGTAATCACCCATTACTACGGAGGCTTTACTCTGCATACCGTTACTTTGCATGCATTACAATGCATGTGATGTAACAACGCATAGCCTTTACTACGCAAGTTGTTACATCGCATGAGTTGTAACAATGCATGGTTGCAATGGCTAAACAATGGCGCTTGTCACTCACCGCTGGTTGCAGGTTTGCATACATTAACATTTGCAATGTAAAGGTATGCAAACTAAAAATGTGCATAGTAATGGTATTTGCTATGTAAAAACTTCATAGTAAAAAGCTGCAAAGTAATGGTATGCAAAATAACGAGTCATTTTCATCACTGATACTGGTGTCGAAGAGCAAAGTAGTGCAAATTATAGGAGCTCTGCACCATCGAACCCTTGTGCAAAGGCTTTCTTGTTCAAACCAACTAGCACAACAGAGGGAACTAAACCTCCTAGGGATGTTTGGGAATTGCAATGTATGGCTCCCCAGGCATCAATGGATTTTAACTTTATTTATTTATTTCTAGATCCAGCACGCTTGCTGCCATTAAATCGAGTGTGCTTACTAGAAATGTTTCCGTCCATCCTTACACTTAGCCTTATAACCTCACAGAACTTTGAATTCATTAATCCCGGTGTGCGTGTTAGTCCCAGCTCCTTGGTTGGCAGGAGTGGGCAGTACAGTGAGATGGAGTTTTACGTACCAGTTGTTCTGAAACTAATAAATGACAGTTTTGGAGTATTAGGTGTGTAAAACTCCATGTGAGGGACCTAAACATGGTCCCTAAATGTAGGGATTGGACTGCAAGATTGCAGCAGGAATGCCAGATGGATTCGGGTCAAGGGAAGAGTTAACAACAAGATATGCAAGTTCCACTCAAAAGACCAGAGTGACTGTATAAACTAACTCCTGATGTCCTAAGGGAAGCAAAGATTGGACAGTTATTAGAGGGGAAAGCAGCAATGGAGGAGAGCTGGGATATCCCTTGTTCTGATATTGTCCACTCCTTACCACTTAGAGGCCAATACTAATCCCGGTCGGAAGGGCACCGAATCGGGTTCAGCATTAGTGGATCCGATTCGGAGGCTGAATTTCCGTCCGAGTCGTACATGGGTCTGAACGTCGAAGTACAATACGAACAAGCGCAAAATCTCCATCCGATTCGTTTCCAGGTCCGAACCGCCCCTTACGACTCGGTCACAAGCCGAGCTAGTACGATGCTTGATTCGGACAGCTGGATCGAGTCGGAGCGTCCGGCTCGCAAAAGCTCCCGGAGTTGGAATTCGGGGGTCCGCGTCGGACCGCCCGTCACCTACAGCCTTACGACTCAGACACAGGGGGAGACCCATGGGTCTCCCCAACACAGGCATGTATGGTGCGGATGGCACCGACGCATACCCACTGTAGGGGACGCACTTGTCCACGACGTACCCATTCAGTCAATGGGAGCCCATGTACTCGTTGTACGACCGGCTCCCATTGACTTCTATGAGAGTCCGACCGAACCGAGTCCGACAGCATGCGGCCACATTGTACTCGCACGGTCAGACTGCAGGAGTCCGGATTTGTAAACACCCCAGATACGGCCCAGATCGGAATCGGTCCCTTAGTGGACACAGTAAAGGGAGTTCCTTCAATAACATCCTCTGTAATTTAAATCTAACCTTTCTGAATAGTCAAACCCATCTATAACAGCCTGGTCCAAAGCCACGTGAAGTAGTATCAATGAGTATATCCTATTCCCAAACAATGAATAATAACTGATGATGGAAATACAAGTAATTTAGTGGCCTGAAAGTAACCATGACTTTCTGTGTTTTAAGTATGGAGTAGTCACAGGGCTTGAGCGTTCTCTGTGTTATATAGCATCACCCCAGATAACAGTAGAAGAGCAGAAAACTGGAACATGTATGCCTACACATCAGACAAGAATATACTGGTGGAGGCCATAGAGAAATATCTGCTGACTTTCCAAGCTGCTGGATATGAAGACCATACCGTGGAGTAAGAAAAATTAATTGCTTTGTCAAGTGAGCTTACACACTACTGGTCTACAACGAAGACGCTGAAGCAGAATGGTGAGGTAAAGAACTACTTTGGGTGATATGATAAGGAGTGTAGACTTGCCAAAGCAAAGGAGTATATATAAAGTCCAACTAAGGAAGAACAAATCAAACTTCCAGCAAGGAGTGTGGAGAAACCTGATCAAGGCAGCGGAAAAGAAACATAACAGAGGGTTTTTTGTCTCTGGAAAATTACCAGAATGCTCAGGGATGGCCAAACAGTAATCACCATCAGATCTGCTCTTAGACCTGGTTGGACCCAGGCAGTATATATTGGCAGTATATATTTGGCTGTAATGGTTAGCTGAGTTTGGAAGAACCTGACAACCATAGATCAACTTGAGAATTAAATATTCTAGGCCCGGATATAGAAAGAACAATCATAGAGCAAAAGGCCAACAAAGCCCCTCTCCTCACCATGTTCCAGTGTACATGTTTTGCTCTGATCCCAAGGCCTAGTCAACAATCTTGTATAAGATCTTTAATGCAGCTTTGGTAAAAAAAAATGGCATTCCCTCTTTGTGGCAAACTGCTACCATAGTGCCCTACCTCAAAAAAGGACGCAAGTTGCTACCTACTAACCGCAGTTCCATTTGGTTATTGGATAGCACTGGAAAAATCTTTGACCATATTCTCTTAAACCGGCTACTGGCCTAGGTTGACAAAAATAATGTATTCATTGATGCACAGGCTGGATTCCGCAAAATCATTCACACCATTGATTAAGCGGTCAAACTATACATGATGCGTGCCAAATATGTAAGGACACTCAAATCATCTCTATTCCTATTTATATATAGACTTATGATTGGCTTTTAATCTGGTCAACAGATCCATATGATGGCACTCACTTGAAAAAAGTGTTTTTGTCTGCTACAGAAGCTCTAGTGAATGCACCTCTCATTTTACAATATGGTCTGGTGTACAGCAAGGTTGTGTACTTGTCCCATTGTTGTTCTCTTTATTTTTAAATAACTGCAAAGATTTTCTTTCCAGAGTGAGCCCAGGCATTCTGAAGTTGTGCAACAAAAAATTAGTCATCTTCCATTTCGCAGATGACACGTCTTATTGATGTGTACACAGAATGAAATGCACAAACGCTTGGAGAACTTTGAGAGCTTCTGTAGCCAGAAGGACCTTTCCATTAACGCACAAAGAAACAAAAGTAATTCCAATTTCAACAGCTCTGCCTTTAACCCCTTCGACGCTCATGACGAGCTCAGCTCGTCATGGAGTTTCCATTGATTTCAATGGAAATTGTTAATAAATCTTTCCAGGGCCTTAGCATCCAAGTGGTTAAGGAAATATGCAAGGATAGCTGGCCAGGGGCTTGAAGCGGTCAAGATCTACGACAACTTGGGTATTCGTTTCAATAATAAACTAAACTGGAGTGATCATATTGAAAAGGCAGCCATTGCATTTCAGCTCCAACCAAATACTATCCTGCGGGTTAAACATAAAATCTGTTACTTTGACATGACGATCATCTTACAAGTTTATAGACAAAAAGCAGTAGCAGCAGCAATATACACGGCAGAACTATGGGGATGTCTGCATCGATTGCAAATAATTGAAATGTCATTCTTGCGATCACTATTGAATTTGGGTCTTGGCACACCTCTTCTTCTCTTACACCAATAATTGGGTTTAGTGCCCATCTTGGACAGTACCACCCTAGCACTAAGGTAGTACTGGCTACACTTAAATGGCAATCCCCACAGGGCACCATATATCAGAGTAGCTATGGAAGCATTGACCCCAGGCAACCTCCAGTACAATCCCTGGCTAATTTATGTTAAGAGATGTCTGAACAAACGTAGACTCTGTCATCTTAGGTCCAGTCCAGCACTTATAGATCGTAAAATGGCAAGCTATGAAAAAGACATCCTCGTGAGCTGGAAATGGAAGTATCACCCTGGGCTGGGTTGCTCTTCTTCATGCTAACTATCTCCAAATAAAACAGACATTGGATATGGTAAAATATTTTAATGAAATTTCCCCTGATGCACGCCGTATTTTGGGGATTATTTATAACCCCTTGGTCCGCCGGCGCAAAACTTTTAAAATGGGGAAATCTGACGTACCGGCGGTGCAAGGGTCTTGTATATATACCTCAAGGGGCCGTAAGAGCGGGGGAGAGTGCTGTTTGCCACCCCGCTCAGCCGCAGGTAAGAGCGTAGGGGGCCACCTCTAAACTCATGCCGCCTGAGTCCGCCCCACTACCTCTCCTTGCTACACCACTGCTTTCCTTTACTCTCTTCTGCCCCTAAATGTGTCCCTAAAAGTTTTGAGATATGAAGGCCTAGAGCTATGCACATGTTTCCAGGTTATAATACTCACAGTGAAGCAAGGGTCCCATCTTCCCATGTATGAACGTCTAAATACTTGGACGCATAACTACAAGACAGTGGCAGAGGTAGGCGTTAAGCACTAAGGGGATTATTCACAAGCCCCTTGCACCGCTGGTGGTCACTTTTAATATGGGAAAAAGTGACGTACTGGCGGCGCAAGGGGCTTGGAAATAAGACCCAAAATGCTAATGCCACACTCCGCCATTCCGAAAAAGCAGGAGTGTGCCTTATTTACAAAGAGTCCTGCCTGCCATATTACGAGAACAACTTGTACCTGGTGGGATTTTCTTTTGCCATTCCCCCGGTGGTGCCCTGAAAACATGCACCAAAATGGGAATGCAAAACCAGTTCCACAACACCATGGACTTTTAAGTTCATGTCGAGGTGGCACTTGCGGTGCATACAAATAGGGGGCATATGTATTGTGCCCCTCCAAATGCATCCCCATGGTAGCGGGGTCATGGGAGCCCTATAGGGCTCACTGCCATGAAAAGGCTGGCGGTGGGGGAACTCCAAATATGCTCAGTGGACAGCAACGATCCACCTTGCATATTGGATACCCCTGTCTGCTGCGCCACCGCCAGCGAAAGGTGGTTCCCTGGCGCAGCCAGCATAGTTGTGCCAGTCCAAATGGCCGCCTCGTAATATGGCGGCCACAGGACCACCACTGCTTTCCACCAGGAGTTGACTCATAATCGGCCCCTTTGTTCTTAGCAATTCCAAAAAAAGGAGTATTGGCTCTAACTGACCGCACAGGTGTTTCGTATGTATGCAATAGTGCTCACCGTTCTAATCCTACTACTGCTCCGAAACAATAAACCAAAGTAAAAAGCAACATACAGAAGGGAGTGCTTATAAAAATCCAATGTTATTACTGAAAGTTCACTAAATCGCATAATAATCCAGATTATTCAAACAGATGAATTCTTCTTATAGATCCAATATAACACAGGAGCCATGATATGATATTTCAAAAAAGGTTGCCTTTATTCTTCACAACATCAAGCTGCAGCCCATCCAACGCGTTTCGTCCCGACTTATCAAGTGCTTTTGAGTGTGTTCTCCACAGTAATGTTTGAGCAATTTTAACAGAACTGGGGGTGGACACAACGAAAATTGCCCTTCTTATACTTCTTATACTCAGGTGGCAAGGTCACATTACGCTTTGATCTTGGTTGTGAATGCACTAGCACTTTCAATCTCAAGAGAGGGGAGGTCAGAGAGGGCTCTGTACATTTCTGAAACCGCAGAGAAATGTAACATGACAATGTACAAGTACAACCTGTAACCTGCTAATATGTTTTAATCACACATGCAGTGCAGTTGGACATCTACTGTTGCATGATTGCCATGGACGGTCACAATGTGATGTGTTCATGAGAAGTAAGTGTCAATTATGGTATTCCTACGGTCCATTCGTGCTGCAGTGGGATGTGGGCCACCTGCCCCATCACCACCATCATCAGCCGGTGCCGCTGGAATTGAGATCCATGGGGCCCTGGTGCGAACACAGATGTTGTGCAACACACAACATGCAACGATCATCTTGCACACGGTGTCTGGGCTGTACAGGAGCTCCCCACCTGTGCCGTCCAGGCACCTGAAACTTGACTTCAACAAGCCAAATGTGCGTTCAATGATGGCCCTGGTGTGTATGTGGGCCTCATTGTACTGCTTCTGGGCGGGTGTGGCCTGGTCTCGGAGGGGTCTCATCATCCAAGGGCAGAGTGCATATCCTTGATCACCTGTGACAGTGCAGGGAGAAAAGAGTCAATACTTGGTTTGGCAGGATGTGATGACAGGTCCACCAATCCAGTGACGCCTGTGCTGGCTGTGTGTGTGGTGAGTGTAAGCCAGCCCTCAGTGAGTAGCTGATGCTAGCAACTACACCAACAGTCATCAGGCACTCAGAAATTAAATGTCAGAACTACAATGGGGGATGACTCAAGTCGCACAGGGCTAGTTGCCCCGGAGGCACAGCGGCCGACAGGGGCCTGCGGGAGACTAGGGTAGGGTCATGTGGGCAGAGCAGTGCTTCAAATTGTCATGGCTGCATTCCGCATCTCTACACATTCAGCTGGTGTATGGCTGTGGTGCCATGACATGTCTGTATTGGGTGCAGGGGTAGCCCAGAATGACCATGGAGTGGTGTGGTCGTGTCTGGTAGGTGGTCATGTAGTTTGACATGTTGAATGTGGTTTAATCACATGTGCATCCCCATAGTTGTGCTTTGTGCGTTGGAGGCTTTGAGATGTGTTGTGTGTTGATTTGGTACTTACCAATGAGCAGTCCTGTTCCATATGTGCCATCCGGGAAGCGCTGTTTGATGATGGACTGTCGGAAGATGAAGGAATCATGCACACTGCCTGGGTAGTTGGCGACAACATTGGTGAAGAGTCCCAGGTGGTTCACTATTACCTGTAAATTGATGGAATGCGTGTGCATTCTGTTGTGGTAGTGGTGTGCAGTATCCGCAGGGGGCACATGTGGGACATGTATGCAGTCGATTGCCCCCAACACGGCCGGGAATCCGGCTACGGCGTAGAAGCCTTGCTTTGTCTCCAGTTGTTCCTCCACAGTGTTGGGGAAGTGAAGGTACTGGGGTGTGAAGCTGAGGATGGCATCCAGAGCAGGTGTGATGAACTTTGATAGGGCTGGCTGTGAGACCATTCAACCTCTAGCAAAAAATACAAAACAATAATCATGAAACATTGGCCACTACTAAACATGGAACCAGATTTCAAGCAAATTTTTAAACTACCACCAATATTTGCATTCACAAGAGCACGAAACCTGGGAGAAATTCTTCAAAACAAACCTCCACCGAGCACAGAATATTCAGGAACCAAACCCTGCTTAAACTGTGGCAATTGTAATTGCGTGATGAAGGGTAACAAGATAAATCACCCAATGAAGGGTAATGTAATCAAGCTTCAAGTGAACGCTACATGCGACTCGAGTAACTTGATATACGCAATAAAATGCCCATGTGGAAAATTATATGTGGGAAAAACGGAACGACGCATGAAAGTACGATTGACAGAACACAAATCGAACATCCGTTTAAAAAACACTAAATCATCACTATCGGCTCACTTTGTGGAAGAATCCCACAACATTTCCCAAATAAAATTCATCATCTTAGAAATAGCACAGAAAATAGAAGGAAGAGATAATACAAAATACCTACTGAGAAGAGAAAATTTCTGGATTCAAAAACTTTCCACACAAAAGCCTTTCGGCTTAAATGATAGGATTGAACTGTCATGTTACCTATGAGATCGCTCTAATGGCACAACTGTAATTCCTGTGACTGTATTAATATATTTACTATATTGTTATACTGTAAAGGTACCACCAACCAATGTTGATATACATCCATAACATCTTCGTGTAACCACATACAAAATTAGTCCCAACAGCATCCAGACCCACCGCACACCAGATTAACACAGGCATAACACTAACCGTGACATGCGGGTTCTTGCCCCCACAGTGCATGCTGTTATTTTCTGAGATCGTTTTTTTAGCGCAACATTGTTATTCACACATTTAATTTTACAAATACCACGCACTTCACCATTTCTTAGCAGATAGTACCTCAATGAACACGTTACCTGTGAAATAGCGAGAAAAATATCAGTTTACCCAACACAACCGTTCACTACAACCAGTCTGTTGTCCATATCTATAACCACGTGACCGCGATCTGTTTGAATATCAAACAAGCGGCTAGATCCGTTCTATGCTGACGGAAGGAAGCAATGCAGGAAAATTAGCAAAACGCCAACATACCAACACCAAGGTCAGTGAATCAATCTCGCCCCTTACCCCCCACCAGCATTTTTTGAAACCGTTTCACGTAACTCACTTACCCCGAACTCCGACTCATTACAATTTTTTTCCTCACAGACCCATATTCACATCAAGACGAAAGACCTGTAAGTGAAACAACGTTTCCATACATAATTGTCTATATTTTTACGAACAGCATGAATTTGGTATGCTTATAGCAAGATGATACTATAACGAATACACAGGAGATGTTAGAGACACACACAACCATTGGTTTGAACATTACATTTATTTATGTTGATTACTTACTGTTTGAAGCATTACGAAAAAACAACATCCTAACATCATGTTTATATACACTTTTGTAGAGTCTGTTCCCTGACGAAGGGCATACACCAAATGCCCGAAATGCATTGGAATTGGTCATAAGACATGCTCTGAAGTTAAGATATGTTGAAAACCTTAAAGCATGATTGGAAATCATTAAAAGGAGAATTAAAGAAGTAATAAAATTTCTATGAACTAAGTGAAGAAAGTGTGGAAGCCTTTTTCAATGTAAAAAGACGAGGATGATGTGTGCCTAAAGGGATGTCGCTAGTGGCCCACTAGCTTCACTTTTCAATCTATGACCATTCCGACTCTGGCAGTTGTTGGTTGGAAGGCACCAGAGGCCAACAGGTGCAGCACAGCCCGCAGCTTTGTCTGCGGAGGGATTTTGGTTCTCCGCCGTGTTGGGACTGTCAGCCTGTGGGCAATGTGGGTCATGATGTAGAGAATGGTTGTCCTTTTGAGCCTGTAGTAGGTAATGACTTCCTCAGGCATTAGGTCTGTGAGAGTGGTGCGTTTTCGATAGGTCCGCTGTCTTACTCTTCGCTGCCTCTGTGGTGGTCCGGGGGAGCGGGTCCGGGTCCTGGGGGTGGTGGCAGTACTAGGGGTGGTTGCGGTGGGTGTTGTGGACCTGTTGGGTCTCCGAGCCGCATGATGAGTAGCTCTATGACGTTGTTTGTTCTTCGAGTATGGCTGTGTGCGGGGCTCCGTTGCCTACTGCAGGTAATCGTCCATCTTTACACCTGCTAGAGGCAGGTGTTAAATACCTGCGGCTACCGCTGCTTATCGCCTGTTTTTGGTTCGCGGATCTGTAAGTTCATTGTGAAAGTGGTGTTGTTTTTTCGTGTCTTTCTGCACGGGAACGCCTACTCTGCATCTCTTTAGGGTTAGGCGGTGGTGTCTGCCGTGGTGTTTGGTTTTGGGACAGTTATTGCGGGAATACTGACGATGTCTGCTGTTTGCACCAGGTTGTGAATGGAGTATTAGTTCTGCCTCCACTTTTGATGAGTTACGGTGGAGATAAATCGTAGGTAAGTCCTTGTGAATATGCCCCTTTATGTCTTTCTGTCCTTTTTTGGTCCCGCCTAGCAACGTGGCGCATGCGCTGCTCGTTAGCGAGATCTATTGTCGTCTGCTTTGCTCCGGAAGCTGGGTGGAAGCTCCACCCATGCTTGTTATTGGCGCGCGTCATAAACGCTCGCTTTTGATAGGAAGGGAGGCATGTTTGTTCCCTCCCTGTCTCCTGTTTGCCGTGCCTGCCCGGACAGCAGATGTGCACGCACACAGCGTTTCTTTTGCTCGCAGCGCCTTTTCCGCTTTGTTGTGAGGTCCATATTTTGCTGCATCTCACCACTGCCTAGAAGCTTTCGTTCATTGTAAGGTAACTTCTCACGGAGTTGCCATAGCAGGCTTGGAAGAGAAGTGTGGTCAGAGCACAACCTGTTATTGTGCTGCTCCTGCAGTGTGTTTATTCTGAGTGTTTGTCTGAATGGCAGAAGAAAAATTCACACTTTGCCGACAGGCTGCAAGGCCATATTAAGCCTTCATTGCAGGGCGTGTACTACAGTGGAGATGCGCTCTGCAGCTTTTGTGAGCTCCTGCATTGTCTCACTGTCTGTTGATCTGATATATGGAATTTCCAATGCTGGCTCCTGTCCTTTGTACGTCCCTGCGCTCTGCACCCATGGTCGCTTCCGGAAGGATAGGAGTTCGGGTGTTTTCAGATAGGATTCATGCAGTTGACCCCAGGACACCCCCACGCCGCACGGCCCACCAGCTGAAGGCACGTCTCTCCCCCAGCGCCACAGGTCAGTCCCTGACCTCGGCGCCCCCTCGCTGCTGCTCGCTCTTTTTCGCCTATTTTTGCCCTTCTGTGCGTAGTTTCAGTGTGTTGTATTATATCTCCTGTATTAGTGCTTATTTCTGTAAGTAGGTTTTTTGTTGCGCTTCGTCCTTTGTTACTGTACCCCTGGTGTGACCCCCCCTCCGCTCCCCGCTTCCCGCCGCTGCTCCCTCGCGGCCCGCCCCCTTTTCCTTTCTGTCTCCCCATTGACCACCCCGCTCCTGCCTCCCAGCTGCTCCTCCCTCCCACTTCGCCTTAAATGGAGCGCACGCGCATTGTGCGCCGAAGTCGCGCCAAAGGCAAGCCCGTCTGTGCCCGTCCATGCCTGGACCGCGCCCAGCGCCAGGACCCCTGGTCCTTGACGATGCCAGCGCACCCGACGGACCTACGATGCCGCCACCCTCTACGCACTCAACGCCGGCCGGAACCCCGCCTGCTACCGAGCCAACCCGAAACGCACCCACGGACCCTTCACCTGCCAAGCCTGCCGATTCACCTGCCTCCGAACCTGCACCGCACCCGCCAAGCCAAGCACCAGCAACAACCACCTCAAGTGCATCCTGCTCAACACCCGCTCCGTCCACAGGCACTCCGTCGAACTCTGGAACCTCCTCGACACAACATCGCCAGACTTCGCCTTCCTCACAGACACCTTGATAAACGCCTCCTCAGCTCCCGACATCGCCATACCCATCCCGGACGGCTACAAGATCACCCGCGTCAACCAAACCAGAGGAGGCATCGCCATCGTCCACAGAAACACCATCCGCATCACGACCAACTCCGATGACACCCTCAACGCCGCCGAACACCCTCTCTTCCAGATCCACACCGACCCCAAGACCACCCTCAGAGGCACTCTCATCTACAGACCCCCGGGACCACGCACCCAATTCAGCGAAGCCATCGCAGACTTCATCAGCCCGCACGCCCTCACCTCCTCAGACTACATCCTCCTAGGGGACCTCAACTTCCACCTGGAGAACAACAAGGACTGCAACACCGCTGCCCTGCTGGACAACCTCGCCAACCTCGGACTCAAGCAACTGGTGAACACCCCCACCCACTACGCCGGCCACACGCTTGACCCTGTCTTCTCCTCCAGCAAGCACATCTCCTTCAGCCACTCCACCGGACTACACTTGACAGACCACAGCTGTGTCCACTTCAACTTCAGGAGAACCACGACCCACCACCACCCGCAACAAGTTCCCCGCAGAAGCTGGAGCAAGATCACCGCAGACCAGCTCACCACCACCCTCAGCCAGAACCCACCCACCAACACGACGGACCCCGACGAAGCAGCCCGCAACCTCACACTGTGACTCACCGACTGCGCCGATGAACTCGCACCACTGAAGAACCCTCCCAGCAGACCTGGCAGCAGGAAAGCCTTGTGGTTTACCACTGACCTCAAAAACTCCAAGAAAACCTGCCCCACCCTCGAGAAAGCCTGGCGCCACGACCAGACAACAGAACACATGACCGCCCTCAAGAACGCCACCCGCAAACACCACCAGCTGATCCGCACCACCAAGAAGACAGCATTCAAAGAAAGACTGGACAACAACTCCCACAACAGCAAGGAGCTCATCAGCATCGTCAAAGAGCTCTCAAATCCCAGAGCCTACAACACCGACATCACTCCCTCGCAAGACCTCTGCGACTCTCTCGCCTCGTTCTTCCACCGCAAGATCGCCGACATCCACAACAGCTTCGGAGCACAAACCACACACCCAACCGCCGAACCAGCACCCCCAACCACCACCCTCTGCAACTGGACCCCGGTCAGCACCGAAGACACCACCCGCACGATGAACACCATCCACTCCAGCTCCCCTACCGACCCATGCCCACACCACATCTTCAACAAAGCCGACTCCATCATCGCACTCCAACTCCGGAACATCATCAACAGTTCCTTCACATCCACCACCTTCCCGTGGAGCTGGAAACACGCCGAGCTGAGCGCCCTCCTCAAGAAACCCACCGCGGACCCCACGGACCTGAAAAACTTCCGCCCCATCTCGCTCCTCCCCTTTCCAGCCAAAGTCATCGAGAAGACCGTCAACAGACAACTCTCCGCCTTCCTCGAGACCAACGGATCCCTCGACCCATCACAGTCCGGTTTCCGAGCAAACCACAGCACCAAGACCACCCTCATCGCAGCCACCTGTGGAAAAGTAAATTTTGCCATGTTCTGTGTCCCTACGTGTCATCCATCATATGTTATGTGTGCATGATTAAATATGCATATGCATTCCCCATGTTCGATTAATGACGCAATTACAGTTGTGTCCACCTCTAGTATGCCAGTTTCCAGTCCTCGTGAATACTACGAATATCAGGCCTATGTAAAGCTACGTTGCCACGTTTCTCAGTGTGCACGTTATTCTATTATAAAGTCCCCGTTTCTAGGCCTCAAAGGGGCCTGGACACCAGATTCGGCTCCTGTCTCCTGAAGCCTCGCTGAGGAGCCATCCAGCCCCCACCTGTATCCTCGACCCTTCACTTACTTCCTGCCTCGCAGTGCCCGGCTCACCCTGGCTCAGTCTCTGAGTCTGCCAAGAATATGTTATGATTCCAGTTATCAGTTCAGTCCTCCTTCTCTGCATTCCTAAGCTACTGAACTGCATCAATAGTTTCCGTCATTGTCTAGCCTTTCCGGCTCCACGTTATAGAAATACTGCATTTAATGGTCATTTAATATTCTTCATCACGCACTACATGTAGAATAATGCATGGTCCAGTCTTAGAATCAAGTTAGCCTTTCCCCTCCTAACTTCTAGTTTATATCAACATGTTCTCTAAACATCAGATACTAGATACTGTTTAGGTACATGTCGCCCTGACTCTCCAGACTTCAGTCTCTGCTCCTAGCACAGAGTTCGAAGCCCCCAGCTTCTCCTAGTGATACGTCATTGCTAGTTTGTGCGCACCATCAGGTTAGAGGTCCCGGCTCCTTAGGTAGCCCCCTCCATGGTTTCCGCCCCATTCATGACATATTCTGTTACGTTTGCATCACATGTCTATGTATACGCCCCGTTACACCTACTTTCGCCCTTATCTTTAGCGACTGCTACGCGTCACACCTTCTACTCCACCCACTGCTACGCCTACTGCAATGTAATGCTATGTGTTTGCGTTATGTATATATGCTCATGTATTGTTATTAAAAGCCAGCGCGCTCATCCCAGATCCAGCCCCAGCAGCTGCTGGGCCCTGCTATCCTATTCCTATGCAGGTTGTCCTGTTCCTGTCCTTTATGCTGTAATAAACCTGCAAAAACTCCTACTACCTCGAATCTTGACTCTTATTTATTGAGCTATCTGTTATGATATATGTCTAGTCAAAAAGAGAGGTATTATTTATTTATTTACCACACACCGACGACATCAGGTCCCTGCTCGACAACGGGGAAACGCCTGCCCTCATCCTCCTGGACCTCTCAGCAGCCTTCGACACCGTCTGCCACCGCACCCTGATACAGCGCCTCAGCAACACCGGAATCCAAGGAGCGGCCCTGGAGTGGATCATCTCATTCCTCGCCGGAAGAAACCAGAGAGTCCGCCTCCCCCCGTTCCAATCCGCGGCCACCGAAGTCATCTGCGGCGTCCCGCAAGGATCCTCACTCAGCCCAACCCTCTTCAACGTCTACATGAGCCCTCTCGCAGCCATCGCCCGCCGACACAACCACAACATCATCTCCTACGCCGACGACACCCAGCTGATCCTCTCCCTCACCAACGACCCCACCACCGCCAAAGCCAACCTCCAGGAAGGAATGAGAGACGTCGCAGAATGGATGAAGATCAGCCGCCTGAAACTGAACTCAGACAAGATGGAAGTCCACATCGTCGGACCATCTCCCTCCGCGTTGGACGACTCCTGGTGGCCCCCTGCCCTGGGCAGTGCACCCAAACCAACAGACCACGCACGCAACCTGGGCTTCATCCTGGACTCCTCCCTCGCGATGACCAAGCAAGTGAACACAGTCTCATCATCCTGCTTCAACACCCTGCACATGTTCCGAAAGATCTTCCGATGGTTCCCCACAGAAACCAGGAAGACGGTCACCCAGGCCCTCGTCACCAGCCATCTGGACTACTGGAACACCCTCTACGCTGGAACCACAGCCAAACTCCAGAAAAGACTCCAGGGCATTCAGAACGACTCATCCTGGACATCCCTCGCCGCAGCCACATCTCTACCCACCTGAGAGACCTGCACTGGCGCCCCGTCAACAAGAGGATCACGTTCAGAATCCTCACCCACGCACACAAGGCTCTTCACGACATGGGCCCGAATACCTCAACAACCGCCTCACTTTCTACACACCCACCCGCCAGCTCCGATCTGCCAGCCTCGCCCTCACCTCCGTCCCACGAATTCGGAAATCCACCGTCGGAGGAAGATCCTTCTCCTACCTGGCAGCCAAGACATGGAACTCCCTCCCCACTCACCTACGGCTGACCCTGGATCACCTCTCCATCAGGAAACAACTCAAGACCTGGCTGTTCGAGCAATAGGGACCCCCCCCAGCGCCTTGAGACCCTTACGGGTGATTGATTGAGTTCAAAGATGGTAGAAAATAACTAAGCCAGAGTGGACAAAGTCAATAAGCCCGACTTTTGTGAAAGACGGGTGAAAGTGTGGAAAGAAAGAGTGGAAGCATGTTTTGAACACGTTAACGTAAAACTGAAGTGGTGAACACCAAAGGCAGAATTTTCAAATCGGTATTTTGAAATAATTTTCCTGAGGCCTTTCTCTGGTGGCTTGCCTTGCCAGCACTCGCTCATATTTTCTGGGTGTCACTATTTCGCAGTGGAGTGTAGTTGATTATTCACCATTAGAACAGTGCAGTTTAATGGATTAGTGTGCTTAGAATGAACCGCAGAGTGATGGGCTAGTGTGAATTTTACGTGGACGTGTTAGTGTCACTAGAATGTAGTTTAATATGGTGTCGCTGCCCCTAGGATGTCCTACAGGGGTTCACACTCCTATAAAACAGTCCACGCCTTCCCTCATAAACTTAAGTGCGCATCGGCTTTTCACTGTAGAAAGGCAGATTTTGTCAGTGTTTTCATGCGCATCGTGTTTGCTGCGGAGCGTGTGCAGCCACAAGACCATACTTGTATGACAATAGTTCTGTGTATCAGGCTCAGACATACTTTTTTTTGTCTGCGTACAAGGCGGTTTGCAAGAGTTAGGCCATTTTTAACTTCCTCGGGGACTCGTATGCAAAATGAAGGGTGTCAGGGGTGCTCCGCCGCCCCCTCGCCCCACTCTAATCTAAACGTTTGTCTTTTGACTAACATTACGTCCATTAAAGTAAAGCAGCATTTATCATGTGCTTAAAAACAAAAGTCAGGGAATTATTGATACGTCATGTTCATGGTGCAAAAGTGTAATTTAGCATGCGAGTTGTTGAAACTATGAAGTGATGAAGTGCAACCATTGCCCAGACAGTGTTACCAAGTTTAACAAGCATTTGCAATGCAATAGGTTTCGCATTTGCAAAAGTTTGAGCTATTGGCATTGTAAATTACAATGCCTTTTATTTATTTGTTTTGAAAATCCGCAAGCGGTGCGTAGACACACACTTTGGGGCAGATTTATGAAGGCCTTGCGCCTCTTTGCGCCGCCATTGCGTCACTTAATGTGACGCAACGGCGGCGCAAACAATGCGCCCTATTTACAACGTGACGCATCTAGGAGATGTGTCACGTTGGAAAGCCCTGCGCCATAAGGAGGCGTTCCTGCGCAGGGGGGGCGTTCATGCGCAGGAACGCCTCCTAAAAGTAGCTTAGTGAAATCTATGAGATTTCACTCAGTCACTTTCTACGTCAATTACTTACGCCTGCTTGAAGCAGGGTTAAGGGTGACGCACAATGCATTGAAAAGGTGGCCCCTGTGCATTGCAGGAGTCATGTCGCACTTGCGACATGACTCCTGCAATGCGCCGCCCGTACGCCGAGAGATGCGTCACGAATCTTCCCTGCCTTTCACCATGGTGCGCCGCATTGTAAATGCGGCGTACCATGGGTGGCGGAGCAGTGGCGCACTGTGGCGCACATTAACTGGCGCATCCCTGGGGATGCACCAGTTAACATAAATCTGCCCCTTCATACTTATAGTTGTTGCTTACGAGAAGCAAAGCTGGCACTGACTGCGCCTCTTAACTGCCACTTTTGCTTCTCGTAAGCAAAGACTATAAGAACAAAGGGGCATATTATCAAGGGATTTATCTCCGCTTTTTTGGCTTTAAAAGCCAAGAAAGTGGAGATAAAATTATCTCCCTATCAGCAACAGGGTGCTAACACGCAAATTCGCATGTTAGCATTCTTTTTCTCTACGCTTCTCCTTGCATCTCTAATGAGATGCAAAGGGGGCGTTCCAGAGAAAAATAATAGGAGAAATGTTTGTTAAGCGACATTTCTCCTATTATGAAGGATTTCGCTAACCCGGTTACACCTGGTATTTTCCCGACTTAGCCATGATATCCTATGGAAGGTGGATATCATGGCTAAGTTTGTGAGCCCCTATCATCAAGCTAACTCCAAACTTCGAGAGATTATCGTTGGTTTTCCAGTGATAATCTCTCATTTGGCAGTTAGCGTGAGGATTTTTATCACTTCTGAGATAAACCTTGCTAATAGCAAGTTATCTCTGCGATAATTTCCGGCGATGCTTAGCGTTAAAAAATTCGTTGCTAAGCCTCGTTAGCGTTAAATATCGCTAATCGTTGGTAATATGCCCCAAAGTGCGCATTTACGCACCGCTTGCAAGTTTTCAATACACATAAATTAAAGGCATATTCATTTACCATGCCAATAGCTCAAACTCTTGCAGATGCGAAACCTATTGCATTGCAAATGCTTGTTATGCTGTGCCTTGGAAACGTTGAATTTTTCCTATATTACATGATCTTAATTTTAAACAATGTCGGCCAGCTTTATTGTTTCTGCAACAACTGAACTCCTTACCGATTTGCTGCAATATTATAAGTTTCTTATGGTCCATGATGCGACTAAGGAAAAAATATGTCTGCACAGTAGAAGCTTGTTTGTTTACATGTTCTTTCGCTTAATGTTTTTTGATTATGAAATGCGTTTTAATCAATTTTTCTGTGCTTTTATGGTTTCTTTTTGGGTAATAAAATAAAGCTGATTATGATGATAGCAAAATTCCTATGAAATTGCTGTGTTTTGCATCAGACACACATGCTGCCGTCGCACCACTGAGGTGCAGTGTCAGCATTTTGCTGAATTTTATAGTGAGGGAAGTGTCATGGAGCTGTAGAAATGCATTTTTAGGGCTAAGTATCGTGAGCACCCAACAGCCTGGTTTACTACAATCATACATCAATGACTGCTCCCACTCCAGCCTCTCTATAGGTAGCCTATTCGTTAGCAAAAGAGAACAGATCTACTAGGGAGCCAGTGTGAAACACTAAATAAAAGCAATTTATTCGTATTGTCAAAAACAAATTACAAATTTGAAGTAATCCTTTCAAAAATAGGCTATTTTACATTGCTAATCTCTGTAAGATCCCATGGCTTCACCCATAGAATTCATTCCATAACCTAAAGTATTATAAACGAATGGAGAGGTTTGTTCTAAAAGTATAAAACTATTTACTTTTCTGTACCCTCTTATTAAAACAGAACAATACCAATGAAAAAGATGAGTATACTGGCTCTTGCTTTTCCTCATACTAATTTCTAGGGACTTATAATGCAATACTTAAACAGCTACCCAGAACAAAGACCCTGAAAAGAGGAAACAGTTAAGTGGCCTTCTTAAGAGATTTTACATTAGCTAATAACAGCAACTTTGAAAAGATGCTGGTCATTGTCTCCCATTGTGCATTTGATTAGAGTCAAATCTAGGAAGAGAATTGAGATGCAGCAGGACATGTACAGAACAATGACTGGTACACTTTCCAGCCAGAGCAGAAGGGCTCATCATAATTGCACAATTAAATACTAAGGGCACAAAACGTAAATACTAGGAGGCAGCTTGCACAGAATACTGGAGAGCAGAAAATAATTTCCAAAGTAATTGAGGACCTATTTATATATTAAGTGCATGTTTACCCAATAGCATTTCTTCCATCATTCCTGATAAACTATCAACACAAGAGGTTGTTTATTAGTCGGGTCAAATCAAAATTTGTCGACTGTGAAAGCAAATTTCATATGAAAAATGTGCACCACAAGAGTACAACTGCAAACCCTAGTTATTTGCTGTAAGTATTTAATGAACACCATAGCAAGGCTTTCCTGTTTTTAGTTTCCATTTGTTGTGAAAGCAGAGTTTTTTTTTCAATGTTTTAAAAATTGCACAAATCAGTGGTAATCAATGTTTACTCATTTTTGTGCCATAAAAGGTCTCGTGCATGGTGTTTTCCCACTGTTTTTAAATAAGGTGTCTTTCATTTTCTTCGTTCATTCATTTACGTTGCAAGTTCTTCCTTCCATTTTTCCAGCTCCTAATTCCTTCTCTGTAGCTTTCCCTTGAATTTCCTCTTCCAAGTAACTGTTCATTATTTCCAAGAAACGTCCCTCTTTCACTCAGTTAAACACTTAGGGCCTGATTATAAACTTGGCGGTCTGGATACTCTATCACAAACACCACAGATACCCTGTCCGCCATTGTGCGAGTTCCATTATATCCTGTGGAACTTGTTATACAGTGGAAATGAAATCTGTGACGTTTGCGAGGGAATATTCCATCCCATAAGATTGTAATTGGGCCCTATTTCTGGAGAAAAAAAATCCACTGTCGCCTTCAGTCATAAAGGAATTGTGAAAAAACGTTAGATGAAAAATACAATCCATTTTAGATCTCACACGTGGAAATCATAGCACAGAGCTGAGAAATTCATTATTATTGAAATTTCGAAAAATATCAATACATCAAGAAAATCAATGCATCAAAAAATTGCCCCCATCAAGACATGACAATATGTCCTCCCATCAAAGTGAGAACACAGTAAGAACACTTTTCCTCTCATTGAAGTGATCTGTAATAACATAACAAACTAAACCTATAAATAAAACATTCTATAGCGTTATTTTAAGGGAAATATATTCTGATGAGTCACCAATCTAAACTCTTCAATGAAAACACGTGGGAATAATACGTCACATTGATTAGTTTCCAGAAACTAATCATGAAACTAGCAGGAGAGGCACCTTTCTTGTATATACCTTTCACTTGGCTAGCCCGTTGCTACCATTTTGTGAGTTTAACCACATTTTTTCTTACTAGATTTAATTATTTCTGGCAACTCCCTCCCTGTCTCATTTCCCAGCCCTCAAACTCCTCTCTCTTGTAGTCCATTCTCACCACATATCAATGATGAGCATTAGAACTAATATGTTTGCACTTCACTTGGAGTCAATTGGAGCAGGTCAAATCTTAATGGAGAGTATAAGCTGCTCTACTCATCAAAAATCCATTGAATTAACATTTTCTACTTGGGACATGCGGTATGTACTGTTGGATGCTCAGTGCTCTGTTATTACAAAACAGTGTCACACTGTCCTGTTCTTTGTCTTGAGATACCATGAAAAGACTGGGTGAATCAAGTTGAAGTTCAAGTTCAAATACTTTATTCGGTTAATTGACAGTAACCATAAAAGCATACAACATGAAATTACATTTACAAAGAAGTAATATACATAATGTACTATATAAAACAGTGTTCAGCAAAAAGAAACAACTGGGTGAATCAATCTTGTATTCCAAGCCTATTCCTACACCACATGGGTCTGAGGAAAGCTTCACTGAGAAATTAATGTACATACTGTTAACTAAAGGGTAATTGCTGGTAGCAAACTCTTCTGCAGTGTAAAGATGCAGTTGATGTAGTAAAGAAACCTCTTGACCTGCAGCATGAATTGATTCATTTGCCTGCATCGTTCACAGCATAAATGAAGTTTGTTTTATGTTATTGGCCTATGTGTAAGTGATTTTGAGTTTATTTGAAAGTCAGCTAATAATTGATTTTACTATGTGTGGGGCCCTTTTTTATTTTAAAGCAGTGTAGTACCTGTGCTCCATCCTTTGTTCACTCTGCCTTTTCCATTTTGAGAAGAAGAACAGGAGCATCTCTATATTATAATGAATATATCAGCATAGTTTGTACAGGCAATTTTGTCAAGTGGCAGGCCTTGTTTCAGCACCACAGATTCAGAGCTTCATTTTGACATTGAGGTAGTAGGGTTGAAATGTAAACGTGGTGATCAGGGGCTGTATCATGAACATTGTAGACTTCAGTATGTAGATACAGAACTGGTTCCTGCACATTTCCCCCAGATTGTGCAGTCTGCAGGCATATTTGGAAAAAGAGCACAATAACTTTCTTTTCATGATTTAGAGCTGTGCTGCCTGTAGCTCCTATACTAACTCATAGCTTTTCTGTATTGATGTATGTGCTGTAGGCAGCTCCATTTCACCAAAACCCAAACATAGGCATCATCTGGGCTCAACATGGTTGATGAAGTTGTGTATGATATGGACCTTGTCTTTCTGTGTGAAAAGATATAACTCCTAAATGTAAGCTTTTTAGACCATCACCATATAAATCTAAGAACAGGACTATCGGAAAATAGCACTGATTTTAGAGGCGCTCAAATGCACAGTGATCTTTGTGGCCACAATCTTGATTAGGCCTGGGTGGTAAATTCCGTTCCGCTCGCAGAATTTGGGTAATTTGGGTAATTTCGCGGTCTGCGGAGAACTTCCAATTTAGAAAGTTGTAATATTGTACCACTGTTTAATTTTTTTTCATGTATTTAATATGCACATTGAAAGAATGATCTTGTTGTGCTTGTGCCTCTTCTCTCTTGCCTCACCTCTGGGAAGCTCTGTGATTCTGCACAATGACACAATTGAATCATGTAACCCGATCTCACCCAATCATAGATCAACTTCATCTTTTTTCAACCAATTTGGGACTGGTGGCTCAGGTCCTGCTGTGGTCACACACAAGAGGTTGACATCTAGGAGATCAGTGAGTGTAGGGCCTAGCATGACGGCAGGTCCTTCAGCTATACCCTAATACACACTGGCAAAGACCATGTCCTGTGGGTATTGGCTGACTGCTAATGGTTGGGTGGGGGCAGTCCACCCCGGCTGGCATGGTTTTTGTTTGCCGGTGGCATACTCCCCCCACTCTCACATGCCTTTGCAGGAATTGCCAGCACAACCCCACCCCGCTCTTAGATGCGGTTGCCACAGACAGCAAATACAAGGACTGCCTCGGGTGGCACTAGGTCTAACTACGCCACTGATGGAGGCCATGGCCTGCAACCAATCCTGCTGTACATAGCCAAGGCCATGCAGTGCAGGTGCTGACTGTCCACTGAGGGATGGGTCCAAGGACTAGCTGGAGGAGAGTCCCTGTAGCCAACCTAGTTTAAGGAAGTGCAGAGCTGAAGTTTGCTACAGGTACAGAGCCAAGCCAAAGGCCAGGCCTTGTGGCCAACCACCAGGTACACACTGCCAAAAGAGGGTTAGGCCCAGTGCCAGCCAGAGCTAATGCTGTGCTCAACCCCACTGCACACAGGTGAAGGCCTTGTACAGTGGAGCTTGTGGACCTGTGGAGGGTTAGGCACACGGAACACTTGAATATGGTATATAAAAAAAAAACAAGGACTACAGTAAAGTTATGAAGCATTGCATTTAGTTGGTGAGTTTGCATGGCTGCTGAGCGAGTTATGTGCTGCTCTCCTAATCATACCATGTGAATTTCAGTTGTTTGTTTTCTAATTCATAACCATAGCTTCACGTTAAATGTGTTTTAAGGTGTATACCTGAGGTTTTTAACAATGCGTTGCTAAGTAAAACTTCACTTTAACTTTTTGTTTTTTTCAAATATATATTCACTTAAAAAAAACAAAGGTTAAAGTTATATTATTGGTAGCATTGGTTATAGGATTTAACAGTATGTTGTAAAAAAAATCTCAGGAATTCACTGAAAAAACACAGTTAAAGTGCAGTTATGGTCACAGAAGGAAACCAAAAAACTGCTAAATTTGACAGTTATGGTTAAGTACTCTAACGCTCCCCACTCGCCCTCATGTTATGCACTAACTATGACCTTAAATATACCATTAGTTATGACTTGTTAAATTACATCATGGATGACATAGCTGATGACATCACAAATGACTTCAGAGTTATACATATTAGTATATCTGGCACAGCATTATCTTTTTAAGAAAAGCATCATGTGTAGATGAGCATCCACAATTTTCTTGTATACTTGAGCACATGTTAAATATATACGAGTTTCATCATATTTAATCCTCTTCAATTATGCGCTTTGTTAAAAATAATTACCATATAAAATATGCTCACAATTTTAGATCTGCTTTTCTGTGTATTCCTTTGCAGCATGGGAGCAAAATAGTTAAACATACACTGCAGTTAATTTCCTTGAGAGGGCCAGCAGCTTTAATCTGGTCAACGTGGCATGAAAACTTCTTGTATTGAATTATAATTTGTACAATTTATTACATAGCTGACAGCCTAATTCTTGCTTAACAATGTATAAAATTGAGAATGCTGAAAATAAATAAAGAACATTGACTGTGAGCTTGCAGCAGAAAATGCTGTAAACTTATTTTAACAACACAGTTTTATTTAAAATTGATATATGATTTGCATTCATGCAGCAAAGTGACCTTTCCTAATGCTCAAATTTTGTAAAGATTATTGATTATCTTGACAAAATTCTATTTGTACATTATTTCAAACCTATTTTCTTTGTGAGTTGTTCCTGAATTATAATACTGTATTCTCAAATGAAATATAACACTTCATGTTGTCTATTCAATCAATCAATCAGGATTTATAAAGAGTGGCAAACCACCTGTAAGGGTCTTAAGGCCCTGGAGTTGTTAACATCTTCCCAGTGCTCTGTTCAATTGAACATCCACATTTTGAGTCCTTTCCTGGATTCCTGGAATGATGAAGCGTTCCTATGTTGCAGGGAATGTCGGTCCAGGCTTTGGCGTCCAGGTGAGAGGAGGTGCATCCTCTGCTGTTGGTGTAATGACCTTTGCCATACGCTGGTTTGTGGATCATCGTCATTGTGACCCAAACCTATGTCCGACAGCCCTTGAACCATGTCACTGGGATTTGAAATCCAGTTCTAATAAGGAACGTCACTAGTGGGACTTCTTCTGTAACACCGTTTTTTATATTTTCGTAGGGAGGCTGTTATTTTTAAAGAGCCAATATTGATTTCATTAATGAAGTTTATAGCTTCTCTACAAGAGTGCTGATGGTGTATTTCTGACCCTGTCTTATCAACATAGCCCTTTTTGGCCCGCTGGACTGGTGGAAACAAAGTGTTGTGGGGACATTTGTTCAACCTACCCCAGAAGAGGCCATTAATCATCGCGTCTGCCCACTCCCACTAGGATTTACACCAAGTGGAGAGGAACAACAGAGAAATCAAATCTTGTTATACACCAACATTAGTGTTATTGTTATAGACAAATGATTTGTGTAATTTTTGAGCAGGTCTATAGTCAATTGGGGGCATATGTATCAAAGGTTACATTTGTGAATCTCAAATAGCGATTTTTAGAGAATCGCTATTTGAGAATTGCAAAATGCAATGTATGTAGGATTTGCTAAAAATGTTGCGAATCCTACTTATTCCTTATTTGCGAATCGCAAATTGATATTCGCAAATGAGGAATACCTTCCCATTCACTCCTATGGGCTAGGAGGCCGATAGGAATGAATGGGAAGACATTCTCAGTTTGCAATTACCAATTAGAGAATCGCAAATTGAGAATGCAATTTCAAGGTTTCAAGGGTGCCAAGAGGACACCCTGTTGCACCCATGAAATGTGCATGTGTGCACATGTGGCGCACATACATGCCCTAAGGGCATGTATGTGCACCACATGGCACCTTGAAAAAATCAAAAAAGTGCTTTTTTAAAGGAAATCACATATTACCACCAACTTGAAGTTGGTGGTAGTGTGCGATTCCTTGTGGCAATATCGCAAATTGAGATGCCTCCTAGCATAGCATTTAGAGAATCGCAAATTGTGATTCTCTAAATGCTTATACAAACGAAAGAAGTATCCGGGGTTCAGAGAGAAACTACAATCCTACTGTGAAAACAACAAATAGAGTGCTATAAGATAAACAATTTAATGTGACTATGTGTCATGCTGCACTCAAATTCTCAAATCTTGAAAAAGTGTCCATCAGCTCCCGCCCGGTACCGCCCTACATCATTTGGGCTCTCCTTACCCAGGAGAAGGTGCAGTATGTCTATCAGTGTAGTATTGATAGAAAAACAACTTCAGAGGAAACCAAAGTTGTGCTAAGATGACCGGAGAAATATTTATTGTGGGTAGCTGATTTACAGTGCCAAAAATAAATTAGTCAAAAAGATGCAATATTAAAATTAGGTAATTATTGAGTGGATCAGAAAAAAGTTTTTTTATTAAGTTCCCTCAATACTCCTAATATTAAAATGTGAGAAAACGAGCAGATTTAACATAATATCTGCCAGTCAGTAGGGTCCACATGTTTCAGCAATTGTGACTCTAAATATGTCACTGCTTTCTTCAGGACCTAGATGTCAATGGCTACTGTACAAAAAGAAGAAGGAAAATTATCACCTGTATATTTTTCTCAAATTCGTTCAATCTTCTCCCCTGTGATTAGTGAAGGGAAAATAAACACACATAAATACAAAAGAGAACACAGTAGAATCGTAGAAAGGCATACACACTTTGTTTAGCTATACACTTTAGACACTCAGTTATGTCGAAATGGTCACGACATCACCATTTTCTCAAAACTAAGAAAGCAGTGACATATTTAGAGTCACAATTGCTGAAACATGTTGACCCTACTGACTGGCAGATATTATGTTAAATCTGCTCGTTTTCTCACATTTTAATATTAGGAGTATTGAGGGAACTTAATAAAAAAACTTTTTTCTAATCCACTCAATAATTAACTAATTTTAATATTGCACCTTTTTGACTAATTTATTTTTGGCACTGTAAATCAGCTACCCACAATAAATATTTCTCTGGTCATCTTAGCACAACTTTGGTTTCCTCTGAAGTTGTTTTTCTATCAATACTACACTGATAGACATACTGCACCTTCTCCTGGGTAAGGGGAGCCCAAATGATGTAGGGCGGTAACGGGCGGGAGCTGATGGGCACTTTTTCAAGATTTGAGAATTTGAGTGCAGCATGACACATAGTCACATTAAATTGTTTATCTTATAGCACTGTATTTGTTGTTTTCACAGTAGGATTGTAGTTTCTCTCTGACCCGCGGATACTATTTTCGTTTGTATAAGTGTTAACAGGGCATGTGTCTGCTGGGTCATTAATCTAGCCCTAGGACCCTACTTTAACGTTGTGTTTCTTATTCTCTAAATGCTTACTCAAAATAAGGAATCACAATTTTTACGATTCCTTATTTTGCGAGTAGGTTTAAACTTACCTACATAGCACAGAGCTAAATTGCGATTGCAAACGCTGAATTTCAGCGTTTGCAAACACAATTTAGCTTGATACATATCCCTCAGATCATCCTCAGCCAATTTGCTTAAACCCCCACTTTCTGATATCAACGGAAAGGAGGAAAAACTGTGGCAGTCCTTGGGACCAAAGCCTGGAATTCACTTCCATCACAGTTAAGGCTATTTAATACAGAAACCCAATTTAGGAAGGCCTTGAAGACTTGGGTCTTCACTGCCCCAGATGATATATGTCTTTCCCTTATCTAGCATCTCCTAGGCTCATTCTCACTTCCCTCCAAGATTGTGCCAGGATACTCCTCGTGGAGTGACAGTTGTGCTCTACAAGTACTGAATTACATTACATTACATTTACATATGGCCCCTGGTGTTATTTCCTCGAAACGGTAATTCTGTGTCGCCTTTCAGCAAGGGTGAATTGTCTATCATTGCGGTCCCAATGCTCACATGTATTTAAATGGTTTTCTCTGTGACACCAATTGCTTTTGATGTATATCAGTAATTACATTTGACAATCTTTTTGTAAAGTATACAAATAACATCAAATAAGTAAAGCTGCTTATGTGGAAGCAAGTCTAGTGTCATTGACTTTCTTGTTTGTGGTGCAACAATGGCTCATATGCTGTGTGAAGTTTGTTATTAAATCCATAAGATTTATTCCTAAAGGGTGATTTTTGTCTCAGTGAGGCTACAAATAACAAGTTTCCTTCACTGTGAAATGTAATATATCTATCCTGCTAGAGGTTTTAACTTGTTCCTGGGTGCAGCAGTGTAGCCCAGGCTCTAGAGGGTTATAAAGGCACCCCCATTGCTTTGTTTTGTATACTACGCTGTTGGCTCGGCGGATCTGGGGGTGTCTGCTGGGAAGAGGGAGGTGGATCGCAGGTGTCTAGCCTGTTGGTGGAAGCTGACACATTTGTTGATGAGTGTTGGTCCTTCGTTGTGCAGGGCTATTAGAACTAAGAAACAGCAAAGGGCCTTGACTCGGACTCAGCAAGGCAGAGTCAATATAACTAAAGAACAGAACAAATGCCAGTACTGAGCTCAACTCCCAGAAATTCATGAATAAAACATAACAGTCTGCTTTTTGAATTGCCCCATTCAATGGTTTATTCCACTTTTTTTGCATTTGTTAATTTTGCAAAAAACGTAATTTTTTGTGCATAGAAATTCATCGAAAACACTTAGTACAAACTATATACAATAAATACATTTTAATGAACCTATATATACACACTGACACATCATACCTCTTCACAAATGTGGCCAAGATAAACAATCATCATTCATACACCATACCACATCCATCAAAACATAACTCAGTGTGGGTCAGACAAAGGTCCCAATGTCAGCATCAAAAGAGAACAAAACCCAAATTTAAAAACCAACAGTTTCCTTAGTTTTGTATGTTTTACATAGTGATCAAAATCTTAACCAATTAGAACTCAACATCTTATTTGAAGCATGTTGTATGTGACCTGGCACCAGGTCGACGCGTTTCGAACACGAAACTTAATGGGGTTCTCCTCAGGACCAAAAGACTCTACAAAAAGAAACGAAACAAACAAACTTTAAACTTTCTCATCTTTCTTATCACGACCAGAACAAAATCAGCGCCCTTCAGTACCACCTTCCCTACCTTTAATCTTCAGGGTGAGTAACCCTCTTTCGTATCTCTGGTGTGTCAGTATCTAAATTCACACAAACGACAAAGAGACACAAAGCACGCAAATTACAAAACTGATGACTGATGACTGTCATAAATCGTCACTGTCCACATTGCGGGGTTCAAACTTAAAACTTACCCCCAGCTTTATTGTGTCAAATCTGAGCAAGCAGCAGTATATCCTGAAAATCAAATGCCAATCGTAAGTAAATGTCCCAAAAAAACGGTAGTGTACTAACAATGATTGTGGAGACCAGCGACTGCTTACCGTACTCGATACTGCTGACGCTGAACGTTATCCTACTTTGTGTGCTCGTTTGCTGTAGAAAAAAGGAGGAGGGAGGCAGAGCGTGAGTATTCCTCGATTCACCTCCGTGTTTGATTCAAAACCACTGTTTAAATGGTGGCGGAAAACGCTGTAATAGCAGGGGCTTACCTAGTTGGGCAACCGTGTCCTCGAAACTAATGCCGGTATCCTACTTCCGCAAGCATTTGGGCATGAGTTATCCCAGACGGGTATTAACCAATCCACTGAATCACAATGCGTCACATGTCCGGAAGTAGCTAAGCCCACCGGTGCTTGGGAATTGTAGTTTTTTAGACACCACGCTTTATTGAATCTAGAAATAATCTAAATTAATCTAAGTCTAGGGCTATTAGAACTGGCCCTTTTTGCATGGTAAACCCCAAACATTTTGCCTTCCTCCTGTACTTTTTTCCTACCTGTTGTTGCTGGTTTTATGACTCTGGGTACTTTACCACTTCTGATCAGTGCTAAAGTGCATGTGCTCTCACTTGTAAATTTGGTAAGATTGATCTACAACTGTTTGGCATATTTAATTTACTTGTAAGTCCATTGTACAGTGGTATCTCATATACCCAGGGCCTGTAAATCAAATTCTAGTAGTGGGCCTGCAGCGCTGCTTGCGCCACCCACTGAAGTAGCCTTTCAAACCTGTCTCAGACATCTGCTGCTGCAGGGCCTGTACATGCAGTTTACTGCTGCAGTGACGTGGCATTTAAAGTGTTTGCCACATCTGAAACTTCCCTTTTAATACACATAGGTCACTCCTAAGGTAGACCCTAGGTAGCCTTACGGGCAGGGTGTTGTGTAGGTAAAAGGTAAGGCATGTGCCTTTGTTGTGTGGCATGTCCTGGTAGTGACAAACAGCCCACTTGGTTTCTCTCTGCTGTGAGGCTGCCCTCTCATAGGTTTGCATTGGGAATTCCCTCAGATGTATTTAATTGGTAATTTCTAATATGAAAGTGGTAGCATGACCATGTTTGGTATGTTCGGAATAATGGTGATAAATCCTGCATATTGGTGAAAATGCTGTCTCCTCCTCACTGTAGTGTGTCTGGAGACAGGACTGTGGATTGACTGGTGGTGTTGTGCACTTCTTAAGGTTGTTTGGAGTGCCCCAGAACAAATTCTTTAGGAGTATAAGTACAAGGGCTATGATCCCATGTTTTTAGACACCATGTGGGACTTGTAACCAGACGCTGCTGGCTCTATATACTGCACCAGAGCATTGCTGTGCTGCCAGGAAACCCATCACTTGGACTTTGCATAACTATGCTGCTCTGCTGGAAAGACTGCCTCTTGTGCCTGCAAAGCATTCTGTGTGCTGGCCTGATGCCTACTCTCCTGCTTGTGTACACCCAAGTACTCTCCAAAGAGTGCTGTGTAGGCCCCTTGTCCAGACCAGTCGAGTGCATGGTGAGCGATGTGGACTGCTCCTGAATTATCCCACATCAGTGCATGTTGAGCGCTGTATTTTTCCTTTCTGCTGTGGCTACAAAGTGCATGAGGAGCGATTCTTCCTACACAAGGGCTGGCTTAACAAAGACAAGAGGAGCTTTTGCTGAGTGTGTTATGAGTGACTAGGGAGTGCGGTGTAGTAGCAGAAGATATGGGGCACCAACACGTGATCTGAGGGAGAGCGCTGTGATCCCCTGAGCTGATTGATGACGTCCTATGTGTGGCTGTGGTCATGGAACAAGTAGCCCCACTGCACCCCTCGCAGCAGTGGTTCCAAGCGCATGGTCGCAGGCAGCTGTCCCCATACTTTATCACAAGGGGGAGACCCATTGAGATGTCCCCACTTGTAGCAGCTGCCCATACGTTCCGCCGCTTGCCTCTGGCATATACCTACAGTGGAGCAAGGGAATTACGCTTACATTGTGGAATGAGCAGAGACAGCAAGCCCGGCAAAGACGTACCAGTGGGTGGGCAATTAACAGGTGTGCGGTGAGGCAGGATTTATCCCCATAGCCATCCAAATGGTCGCTGGTGGCACATTGCTGAGCCTTCATGAACAAAGCAAACACAAGGATATAAATGATGAAGTGCTGAAACTTTTCAGACACTCAGCCCCAGTCACATATCTGGGTTAAATCCATCATTGTTCTTTAGCTCACATCGCCACCCCAGTTTAGACCCAGCAATATGCAAATCAGTCTTGACGCTGTTCCTCATGGGAACAGTCCAGCCAGAACTGCCAAGCCAGATATTCCCTGGACCGGAAACAAGCATCCTGGGACAGGTTTTGGGGTAACACCCCTCATCAGACAGGCTAGCTTGAATTCAGTGGCAAAG
This sequence comes from Lissotriton helveticus, assembly GCF_964261635.1. NCBI lineage: Eukaryota > Metazoa > Chordata > Amphibia > Caudata > Salamandridae > Lissotriton > Lissotriton helveticus. Next base: position 102,633,876 of record NC_136072.1, read on the forward strand.
TGAGCAAGGGACCCTCGTCTGGGCATACACTGCTTACTTAGGGTGAACAAAGCAAATACAAGGAGATGATGGATGGAGTGCAGAAACTTTCAGATACTCATCCCAGTCACAGATCTGGGTTGGATCCATCATCGTTCTTTAGCTCACATCGCCCCCACAGTTCAAACCCATCCATATGCAAATCAGTCTTGACCCTGTTCTTCATGCGAGCTGTCCCCCCTGAACTGCCAAGCCAGTGAACAGCAGTCAGGGATGCCCTGGAGGGTCCCATGCATTCTGCAATGCCGGCCCAAGCACCAGAGCAAGCTGCATTAGTTTTGGCAGCTGCTCCTCACGATCGCAGAAGTTGCCTTTCACTGACAACATTCTGAGCTAGGATTTTTGTGGTCCTAGGACTGAGGATCTAACTAGGTGAGGGGGAGTCGACTGGCGTCACCTTTCGACACGCAGGGGTACTGCTGATGAAAAGATTCTCTGGATCCAGTCTGACGAATGAGGGTAATTCTACAGGTAAGGATTTTATAACTAATTGTCTCTTTCAGATGGCAAGATCTCACTGGCCTTGTCCTACAATACATGTGCATAGTGACCCAGTAAACAATATAACATATAATCTTGTGTGGAGTCTCTTCTTGTGGTGTGCCTAGTGTGTCACAGGTGTGTGTGTGTGTGTATGTGAGTATTGCACAAACGGTTTACACATAGCCTCTGGGATAAGCCTTACTGCTCTGCCAAGCTACCAAGGGGATGAGCAGGGGTTATCTTGTGTATGTAACTCCCTTACCCTGGCTAGAGTGGTGGCCTCTGTATGGCATAGGTGTATACCCTAGCCAACCAGAAACCATATTTCTAACAAGGGCTTTGGTGCCAGGGATGGAACCTGATTGTACCGGAGTCAGTTGCTCTGGCCTCTGCGCCACACATCTTCCTTTCCCTGTGTGACTCCCATGTTCCAGAAATCCCCACCTACAGTTTTTTAACTCGTCACAGGGAAGATTGGTTAAGAAGAAGAGGCTCAAAACAGGAGAACGGACCAGTACAGGTTACAAATCCCTGTTTTGACACTGAAGACCCAACTCTAGATTTGAAGCCCCATATTTTTGTGAACTCTCTCTCAAGGGCTTGTGGCACTAGCTCCCTGACTCCCACCCAATACCCACTACACCAGTCGAGGGTGGGCTTGCTGGGGACCCTGAAGGAAGAGGGTCCCCTTGGACTGGCCCTGATTGGGTGTGCTCCTAGAGAATCTACTACAGACTCTTGCTGGAAGCGCATGCACCCTTCAAGTGACTGAAATTCTGTGTGTTTTTATTGAATGAATGTAGAATAGCTTGCTGTGAAAGACCTGGTGGGGGAGGGGGTACTACCAGAAATACCCTAGGCCAGGAGACCACCAGGGCAGAAGGGCAGGTACAAGGCCCTACAGCCAGCTGCTGCTACGCAGGAGGAATGTGGCTCAATGGTTAGAGCGGCAGACCCTGATGCAGAGTTCTGGCTAGGGACCAGGGTTTGATTCCCGCCTCGGCGGGGTCTCGGGCTCAATTTCCTCGGACCTGTTAATTCTCGCCTCGGTGCCTATTCTGATCACGGGCACCATGCTGCAACTCTGGGCAATAGCTTGCTTAGCCTCCACACCGGCCCCAACAGCGCTAAGGATGCCTGGCTTCACCCTGGGGGTGCCCAGGAGTGGACACTTCACTGGGAAAGCCAGGAGGGGTTCCACAGCGGTATGAGTATCAGCGCCAGGAAGCAGAGTAGGCGACACCGCAAGTGCGCTCTATTAGTACCATGACATAGTGGAGTGGTGTGGCTCACTGGTTAGAGGCGGCAGCCCCGTAAGCAGAGAACGGCCCGGGACCAGGGTTCAATTCCCGACGTGGCAGGGTCGTGGACCAGGGTCAAAACGGACTCGATAATTCTCACCTCGGTGCCAGGGAACACACTCGGCAACTCTGGGCATTAAGCTTGCCTCATCTCTACAACGGCCCCCCGCAGACGCCGGAGATGCCTGGTTTCACCTTGGAGATACCCAGAAAGGGACCATCTCACAGGGAAAACCAGGACGGGTTCCCCAGCGGTCTTCAGCGCCAGGATACTCCATGGAGTCGCTGTGCGCTTTCAAGTACACCCACATTTGACATTACCAGAGCCTGTAAGACATACTCAATAAAATCATCAGCTAATTTTTTGGGGTTGAGAGGCCCTATCAGTTCTCTCCCGGTGGCTGGAATGTGTACCAGGGAGTAAAACATTGAAAGTCTCATTGAATATGGCCCAATGAGACAGGAGATATACATCACAAAAGAAACTCATTTCACAAGGGAACCTGGTGCAGAACTGTGCTATTTTCCCAATTATCCTCAAATTATAAGTCGGTGAACAATTGCATGATCTTCTGCTACCCATGGGATAAATGGCGTACTCTTTTCCACTCCGGGATAGCACCTGGGCCTAGGAAACATAGTCTGCAGTAGAGGAGTCTTATTCCACTATACCTCCTGACAAAATGAGCTTGTTTATGTTCCTGACACTTAGGCAAACAAAAAGAATCATATGTACCTGCAAATCATTGAGCCTGAGCCAGCATTAGGATCTCTGAAAGTACACTTATACAGATGAGACTTACCATTGTGGAAAATCTTCCATGTTAATATTATCTACATCGATAAATATTATTTTTGAATGGTAAAGCGCTTACCTTCATTGTTTGATGTTGACCATGACAATCTTTTTTTCAGACATGACAGCCCCTTCATCACAATGGAGTTTAGATAACATGCACAAATGGGGTAACTGGGAAAATACAATCCACTCTCTCGATGTGTGTTTATCTGCAAAGAAAGGGCTATTAACAATTTCCCAGAATTTAGAGCTGTTGGACAAGATGCTGACTTGATTTAAATTCTAAACCAATAAAGCACCTTACCTATTCAACAGAACATCAGAACAACACGACCACTAGAGGGGGTCTGATATATCATACTTAATCTAGACCCCTCGAATGTGTAAAGTAACACTAATCACATGGGTCAAGGATGTGTATTTATAAAGAAGAGCAGACACAGGTCCCACAAGACACAAAAAATAGTGTGAAAACAGAGAGAGTGCCTCACGGTTGTGAGACCCTAGGGGGTTCCTGGTTAGCAATTACCAGTATACCCGCTTCTCATCATCGGTCACTCTCTCTGTGTGTAGTGTGTAAGAACGAAACAAAGACTTTCGCATGTGCATAATGATAATAGTAAGTTGTAAAAGAGATGAACAAATACCAATGTGCACTATTACAAACCGTGTACTAATGCACCTAGAGCCCCAAAGAAAACAAACCACGTGTTTGATTCAACCAAAATTCTAAAAAATATATATATGGTGAGGGTTGCTGGCTATCTGTCTTTATTCTGGTGCTGCAAGCCTCCCAATTAAAAATGGTTAGGTATATACCATCCATATTAATATAGTGCCGACATGTGTCATTGCTCCACTTTCAGCAACTTCATCAGGGCAATCTGGGGTTCTCAATTCCTAATCTTCACACTTTCATGTACGTCGGACCTGCATCAATATTTAAAACAGAACACAGTGGTGAATTTATGCAGACCCTCAAGCCGAGGGTTTGTATTTGAGGACACTTTAAAAACCATACATTGAATATCCAAATGAGGATGAATTACCTTATGATTGCCAAGTCAGGGCATACCAGCAATCATGCAAAGGACCCAGTGTCACGTGATCATGTGTCCGCCAGAGGCTCGGTATATCTCATTCCCGTGAGCACACCCAACATGGCCGACTCACACTTCCTAGATCACCCCAGTCCGTTTTTTATCTCCATCCCTGTGACGCGCTCGTCACATCCGTTTCCCCCTTCAGGGTTAGTTTATATGACATTTTCATAAACATTCAAATCCACCCCCAGACGCGCATCGTCGGACATAGAACCACCGACTCCGTGAAACTCAGGACAGGCCATAAATCTAAGTAAGTCGAGACACCTCTCGCTGTTAATTTGTGCACTGAGTTACCTATCACGAATAGACCCGTAATGTTGTTATTTTTTTTGCTTCCAGCTACTAAACTCCCAACGTCTGGATTCCGCCGGACATGGGAGCATTGTTATGTAGCATTTTCCAACCACTTTTTCGTTTCCAACTTTTTCGGTCCTTGACACCATTTCCGAGCACACTGGGCTTTTACATTGGGACATACACCTATGCATGAGAAAACGCAATGAAAACTGTTATTTATTTGTATTATGATGGGCTATGTTTGCAAATGTGTGTTATTTAATCATTTCAGGGCTCCTTGAGAAAGGGCACCTCTGCCCGAAATGCATCGGAGCAGTCCATTAAGTTAATGAATATGATAAAAGACAAATGATGATCTGATCAACTACATTGAATATGCAAGGTTAATATTCAAATGGACAATAAAAGGACAAAGAAAGCAATATTACTGAACAGTGGAGTCTGTCGTTCTTTTAGACGAACCACACGAGAGTGCCCAACTATAGGGATGCGTCCATATGGTTATGTTCGCACACATGGTTTAATAATGCATATATCACATAAAGACTCCACTCAGTTTGTTAATATGCGATATTGTGAGGGTGTCCCCACTGTTCCTCAAAAGTTAAGTAATGCCGTTCATTGTAACACCACCCTATTCATAGCATCACATCGCTCGACCCACCAGCCATTTCCATGATGGGTAACAAACTGAGTGGAGTCTTTATGTGATATATGCATTGTTGCCTATTGATTATGTAGCAAAACAGCTGACAAACCTACTTCTGAGGCCCAAAACTATAAAGGGCACTTCGAACATAGGTATGACTCACAGATGGCAGAGTCCAGCAGCTCCAGCAGCATTGCAATAAGTCTTTTGGGTCTTTGAAACTTCAGAAATAGGAGGCAAGCCAGCAAACCCTTAGAGATCACATGGAAGGAAGACAGAGTTCAGCTCTGCTTTAGCAGAGTCAGAGAGCAGCAAGCAGCGGGGCAAAAAGCAGAAAAGCAGTATTTCCAGAAAAGCCTTTGAGCTGCACAGCATTTCTTCTGACAGAGGTTCAGTTTAAGATCCAGAATTGTCTGATTTGATGGGGTCAGAGACCCAGTACTTATACCTAAATGTGCCTTTGAAGTGAGGTAAACTTCAAAGAGTGGCTTTGAAGTGCATCAGTATCCCTGTAAACCCAGTCTTCTTTGGAAAGCAATCAGTCATTGAATGGGGTCAGCCCACCACCCTTTAAAGTGTAAGTATGAGCCTCTTCCTCCTTTCTGCCCAGAAAGGGCAGTCAGAATGTAGATGAATTTAGATGGGTACATAGCCACACCTAGCCTTCCTGTGTGGGGGCTGTCCGGGGGAATGCACAAAGGGGAACTGTTACCCAGCTCAGGCATGTATTGGAGGCAGGGCTGTAAGGCACACAGAGCAGTAAGAGCAGAGAAATTTTCTAAAAGTGGCATTTCTAAAATAGCGATGGTAAATCCGACTTTACCAGTAAAGTGGACTTATCATTACTATTCCAAAGATATGAAACATGAAAAAGCTACTCCTTTCTGATCAGCAATTACAGCATAGAGGTATTTCAAGGAATTCCCAGTGTTAGCCTATAAGAGGAGTAGGCCTCACAGCAGTGAAAAATTAATTTAGGGGTCATGGTCTAACACACAATGGAGTAGGACGTGCCTCTCCTCGGCTCCGGCTACATTTCGGCACCAGGAGCAAGCAAAACCGCAATGTGGGGTGGCATATGCATGGGACATCACCTGGAGCTGGTGACCATGGTGCCTTGAACGCCAGTACACACCGGGTTGGGACAGATCCTCCTGACTTACTGCTTGCAGACCTGACCTTAGCAAGGACCATCATGCTGCTTTGCACGGAGGCCACCCACATTACCAGAAGTGCTGAGCACCCTGGATGCCCCATTGCGGGGCCGCAGTGGTTGCGGACCCCAAGCTGTGCACTAGAGGTGTATAAACAATCTGGGTGCTGCCAGTGGGCCTCTTTGCCCAGCTCACAGCAGGGCCCGCTTGACTTCGAAAATCAGCTACTCCCAACCAGCAGAACCTGATGGAAACTTTGAGGTGACCCCACAGCTCTGTGACTCCTGACTAAGCCGCAACACCCACCTCCAGGTGAGAGAGGGCCCCTGGGAGCACCACATACTTCAGTGCTATACTCCCAGTGGGACTGGAGCCTGTGGGCCCGGCCTGGCTCTGCAGAGGGCTCTAGGTCTACCTGGAGTTACAGTATGGTCCTGGCTGGCATCGCGGCCTAGGGGGCGATGACTGGTGCGGGGCCCTCCCCTAGCCATGAAGACTGTTTGATGGCTCTCTAATCATTGTGAGGCATCTCCATTCCTTCACTGAGACTTCATGCTCATCTAAGTGTTTTGTTTGCCCCCCCCAACTTCCCTTCAGAACTGCACAAGACTGTGTCTGCATCAACTGCCTAATGCAACAAGCAAAATCCCTCGGGATCGGGCCCCCCCACCTTAGCTCTGACTTGGACTAAAAGCGCCGTCCCCAAATGCCACATTTGCACCAACTTGGCAAATCTTTCTCCACACCCCAGGGAACAGTTGCCACACTCCTTGGCAAGGCATTACTGATCTAAACAGATGGCGGCGGACAGTGATAGCTGCTGCTGGGCCCCCAATAGCTTGCAGACAACCTGGGAGGTCATTGAGTGGCTGCCCCTGCTGACCTTGAATGCTGCAGATGACTCCAAGTCTCTAAAGACCTTCTGGATCACCCCCCACCTCTGAGAAAGGGATCCTATGGCACGTTCCCTCTGGCACAGAAGAAGCATCATCGTGAGCTGTGAGCTGGGTTCTCCCCCCAGGCTCTGTTCTGCGGACCCTCATGTGTCCTCCATCTCTGGGGCTGGGCTTTCCTGCCACACTCTGTCGTGCCTCCTGACCGGCTGCATCCACTCTGCTGAGCCTTTGTCCATCTTGGGAGGGACCTTTTTTTCCTGCGTTGGAGAGCTTGCAGGGGGAGGCCTTAAGCGGACCGCGGTCAATGCAACCATTACTCACGCCTGGGACTCGCTTCCAGCAATCATGCTTCAACGCTGCGGCATGTATTGTGACGCCATTCTCTGTACTGCCATGATCAATCAATCAATCAATCATAGCATTTGTATAGCGCGCTACTCACCCGGAGGGGTCTCAAGGCGCTGGGGGGGAGGGGTCTGCTACTGCTCGAAGAGCCAGGTCTTGAGTTGCTTTATGAAGGATAGATGGTCCTGGGTCAGCCGGAGGTGGATGGGGCGGGAGTTCCATGTCTTGGCTGCCAGGTAGGAGAAGGATCTTCCTCCGGTGGTGGCTCTGCGGATGAGTAGAACGGCGGTGAGGGCGAGGCTGGTGGATCGTAGCTGGCGGGTGGGAGAGTGGAAGGTCAGGCGGTTGTTGAGCAACCTGGGTCCCAGGTCATGGAGAGCCTTGTGTGCGTGGGTGAGGAGTCTGAATGTGATCCGCTTGCTGACGGGGAGCCAGTGCAGGTCTCTCAGGTGTCTGGAGATGTGGCTGTGTCGGGGGATGTCCAGGATGAGTCGTGCGGAGGCGTTCTGGATGCGTTGGAGTCTTTTCTGAAGTTTGGCTGTGGTTCCGGCGTAGAGGGTGTTTCCGTAGTCCAGTCGGCTGGTGACGAGTGCCTGGGTGACCGTCTTCTTGGTTTCGGTGGGGATCCACCGGAAGATCTTTCGGAGCATGCGCAGGGTGTTGAAGCACGATGACGAGACGGGGTTGACTTGTCTGGTCATCAAGAGGGAGGAGTCCAGGATGAAACCCAGGTAACGTGCGTGGTCCGTTGGCTTGGGAGCGGTGCCCAGGGCAGGGGGCCACCAGGAGTCGTCCCAGGCAGAGGGCGATCATCCCAGGATGAGGACTTCCATCTTGTCTGAGTTCAGTTTCAAGCGGCTGTTCTTCATCCACTCGGCGACGTCTTTCATCCCTTCGTGTAGGCTGGTTCTGGCGGTGGCGGGATCGTTGGTGAGGAAGAGGATCAGCTGGGTGTCATCAGCGTAGGAGATGATGTTGAGGTTGTGTTGGCGTGCGATGGCTGCGAGGGGGCTCATGTAGACGTTGAAGAGGGTGGGGCTGAGTGATGATCCTTGTGGTACGCCGCAGATGACTTCGGTGGGCTTGGATCTGAACAGGGGGAGGCGGACTCTCTGGGTTCTTCCGGTGAGGAACGAGATGATCCACTCCAGTGCCTTATCTTGGATTCCGATGGTACCTCTGGCTGCCTTCTGAGCCGAGGGGAAGGTAACGGACAATGCGGCCTGGCTAGCTAAATTCAAGGCATGCGGACCAGAGAGGAAGCGAGTGGAAGACCTCCTCTGTTTGGTGATTGGTTGTTTTGGCAAAACCGAAACGGAAATGAAAAAGTCTAGTTCAGAAATAGGTGGACTTGCGTGAGTGTTTTGCCAAGCCCTCGTCACTGATTGGTCGCCTCTCAAACAAGAAACACCCAAACCCGTATTTGTTGTTACTCGGCCAGCTGCAATGGAGTAGCGCGGACCAGAGAGGAGACGGGGAAAGGAACGTAATGGGTTGTCTAACGCTTAATAGAGAGCTCGCACAGTCCCCAACCCGTGGAGTGCGGGCGCAAAACCAGACGTGCACAGTTATTGGTTGTCTGTGTGTTTTTGCCTCTGAGGGTTGTCTTGGGGTTGGTGTGTATCTGGAAGTGGAGGTGTTCGGCGGCAGTGAGGGTGTCGTCGGAGTAGGTCGTGATGCGGGTGGTGTCCTTGTGTACTATGGCGATGCCTCCTCCGGTCTGGTTGACGCGGTCCCTCCTGGTGATTTTGTATCCGTCCGGGATGGCGATGGTGATGTTGGGGGCTGAGGAGGCGTTCATCCAGGTTTCCGTGAGGAAGGCGACGTCCGGTGAAATTGTGTCGAGGAGGTTCCAGAGTTCCACGGCGTGTCTGTGGACGGAGCGGGTGTTGAGCAGGATGCACTTGAGGTGGTTGTTGCTGGTGCTCGGCTTGGCGGGTGCGGTGCAGGTTCGGAGGCAGGTGAATCGGCAGGCTGTGCAGGTGAAGGGTCCGTGGGTGCGTTTCGGGGTGGCACGGTAGCAGGCGGGGGTCCGGCCGGCATTGAGTGCGTTGAGGATGGCGGCGTCGTAGGTCCGTCGGGTGGTCTTGCATCGGCGTGAGGTAAATCTACAAAAGAGAACTCCTGTAGCTAAATAGAGAAAACACAGTCACCTTTATGTGTCAGAGGGCAGCCTCCATCAACATGGAATCCTCTGGCGGCCTCCCAGGGACCATCTATGAAGAAGCCCACTACTAAGCCCATTGCACAGGCCTAACTGAACAAGTGCTGTCTGGAAATCAGATCACAAATAGAATCACTGAAACCGGGCATCAAGCCTTGCATTCACAAACTCTGACATGAGGACACTAAAATAGGTGGGGGCGTAGATAATCTGGAATGCACCATTGATGCCTGCTCAGAGGAACACTATGGCGTAAAGTGATGGCCTTGAAAGAGCAGCAAATTGAACTGCAAATGTAATAAGAAGACCTTTAGAACAGAAACAGTAGGAACAACAGGAGCTACGGTGGAGCGCTGAGGGTACGGACATAATGGCATTTACCGCTGACCTCCGCCACGCTATCAGGGGGGATGAGGATGCCTCCGCTTCAGTGCTGGAAATGGCCTAACAGGTGGCCCTAATCCCTGGGTCACCCAGACGTTGCTCCAGGCATCCTGTTGAGGGTGCACTTCTTCACCAAAAAAAAGTCATCCTTCAAGCCTCACAGAAGAAGGTGGACATAGTTTTCTGAGGACACCCAGGATTTGGATGGGGACGAGTAGCACCCAGCATGTTCCATCACCCAGCCGCCCTTGAAGCCATGATGGGCCACAGTACAGGCCTCATGCATCCATAAGCACAAGAGAGATCAGGCCTCCCAGGATGCCAAACAGGATATCACCCAGCACATTCGCAACCTGGAGAGGGGATCCTCACCCAGCCCCACAACTTCTCGATCAATCTAGACCAGGTCGCAATTGGTGATGTGTGGCTGGATGCTCTCCGTAGAACCTGCACACCCACATGCCCACAATCGAGAAGCAGATGAAACCCAGCACCTACCGCCACCACTTGGGACCAGGCTGATGCCATCTGGGACTATAGGATGGCCCTCCAGATTCCTCTCGGCAGCGATGGACTTTGAAGAATATGCCCTATCCAGGTACCCCAGAACTGATGTTGCTCCCTTTGGGCTGCTTCCTACCCCGGCTATCGCTGGTAGCTGGACCCGGAGTCACTGGGACTCCATTCCTCTCTATGCCCGCTTCAATTCAAGCCATAGGAAAGTGACTTCTCTTGAATGGTCTCCCTGTAGAAGTAATGGTCTATCTAGGAATTGAATGGAATTGCTTGACCCTGTTGGAAGAGTTTACATTTTTCTTTAACCTCCTTTTTCCCCCTCATAGGTCATTGAGCGCACAGGGGAGACTCTTCCCACAACACCTCTTCTACTATACAACCCCCCTCTTCCTATGCCACATGCTTCATTGCAGTTGGTTGCATCCTAGAACTCATCCATTGGAGCCCATTAGTCACCCACCCCCTGCCCCTCCATAAGACAGGGTTTGTTATTCTTCTCCCCACATGGCCTCTGGGGCTTTCTACCTCTATCTACGTGAGGCCCCCTATATCCTTACATACACTCTGAAGGCACACATCACTCCCTTCCCACAAGGCTAGCAACCCACCTAGGCACGATAAGACAGACTGGTCGAGTCTTGTCTCACAGAGGACATTAAACCCATGGAGCGCCTCAACAATTCTGCCCTCTCTAGACACACTAAGTGGCAATTAGCCACTCTTCGAGTTCAACTGAGAGCACTTCGGATGAACAAATCTGAGCGACCATCCTTGGTCTTAAAGCAGAAATACTATGAAGGGGGAGACAAGGAGGTCTCCTTACTCGCACGCAAACTGAATAAAGAAGCCAAATGAACACATATCGCTAAAATCAAACTGGAAGATGGAACATGGGCCACGAATGAACAGGCAAAACAGGCTTTTCACAAATTTTACTGAACTCTATATGCAGGGAGCGTCACACACCAGGAGCACTTAGACGCCTACCTCAAGCATTACCCCAGAGAATCCCTAGACTCTCTTCAATCTGACCTCCTGGATGCCCCCATCTCTCTAGCTGTGCTCCACAGAGCCCTCAGGGAGCTACTGGTGGACAAAACTCTGGGCTCTGATGGCCTTCCTGTTATGTACTACCACAAATCTCTGCCCCAACTCCAAGAAATCAACTATTTTAGTGCAAACACTCAAATTTAAAAACATGTACCTGCAATATACAGTTCCAGTCAGTTAAAAAAACATTTGTTTTCTCCTGGCACGCGCAAACTTTAAAAATGTTTCTGGCTATCAGCCGTCATCAGCCAGGATAGCTTGACTCCAGTGGCTAGTGAGCATGGGACTCACGTCTGGGCATACCCTTCCCACAGCAAAACACACAAGGTAATGGACGGAATGTTGCACATTGGCAAAACATTCACCACCCAATCACAGATCTGGGTTTAATCCATCGTTATTTTGCTCACCACACCACCCCAGTTCAGACAAGGCCATATGCAAATCAGTCTTGACCCTGTGGCTCATGGGAACAGTCCAGCCCAAGCTGCCAAGCCATGTCTTCCATGGACCGGAATCAAGCATCCAGGGCAGGTCACAACGAGTGAAGGCATTGAAACAATTACAAAATAATGGGGCACACAATTCTGGGGCAGATTTATATATCATTTCATACTACCTAAAATAAGAGAAAAATAAGGCTAAACTTAGCACCTACTGCACATTAGTTTCATTCTCTGTAATCCGCCACCTCCACCCTTAATTAATTCCTTGCTTTTCAGGATATGCATCTATTATTCCAAAGTGATTGTTGCTTCACAAGAGAATCCTTGAAATTCTTAGCAGGCACTTGCAGAGTTCACCTTTGAGAGACTCTTTTAAAATGGCATGAAGATAACGGAGAGTTTTTCAAGACATTTTGAGTGGTCTTACAGCCTGATTCATCAAGCTGATTTGCGCTCGCAAAGGGCCAGATTCTGAGAATCTGGCCCTTTGCGAGTGCGATTTTTGCATTTGGGATTCATCATCCCAAATGCAAAAATCTCTATTACCGAAATCGCATATTTGCGAGGAATTGGATTTAAGGAATCTCTAATAGAGATTCCTTAAATGCAATTCATCAACCAATTAGAAATTGTGAAATCGCAATATTTGGTCGCAATTTACCACCAAGTCTGACTTGGTGGTAAATTGCGAAAATAGTGTAAAAAGCACTTTAGTGCATTTTTTTCTTTTGCATGTTACACACACACACATGTCCTTTGGACATGTGTGTGCGCAACACCTGTTCAAATGTGCATTTAAGGGGTGCTACAGGGTGTCCTTTGGACACCCCTGGCACCCTTTAAATCGCTATCTTATTTGCGAGTAGCAAATTGCTAATCGCAAATAAGGAATACTCCCCATTCATTCCTATGGGCCTTTTGGCCCATAGGAATGAATGGGGAGTTATTCCTTATTTGCGAATAGCAATTTGCTACTCGCAAATAAGGAATGTGTAGGAATCGCTATTTATTTAGCAATTCCTACATGAATACCGTTTTGCGAGTCCTTAATAGCGATTCGCTATGAATCGCTATTAGGGGCTCGCAAAACGGGTGAATGATGAATCAGGCTGTTAAAGTGCAAATTCGGTTCAGGCGTTTAGTCTTGCTCCAAGCACACAACGATCGCAAATACAGCTCAGTGCTGTGCTATGTACAGTCAATTACAGTAATTTCTGGACATTTGAGCAAAAAAAAAATGGTAAAAGAGCATAATTGTTATTTGCACGCTTTATTCCCCAGTTTTTAGCATAAGTAAAAATTGATTGCAAACAAGAAAAAAACTAAACCGCGTGCAAACAGCACGGTGGCCTTTGTCTCTGTAACAACCACTCACCATAGAAAAGTGTTTTTCATGTTTTCTTGCGAGAATTATTTTTCTACCAAAGTTGTGTTCATGGCAGAGTTCACAAAATCTAAATTGTGCTTGTCTTTAGGAGACATGGCGGGCAATAATTTTCGAAGCTTCACATGTTATTCACGTGCAGGTTGAGGATTCAAAAAAGATGGAAATCGAAAACCTTTGATTGATTTGCTCAGAACGTGCTGGCCCAATTCACAAAGGTTAATTTCTGTGTAAAGATTCGCAAGAATAGATTTCTACCTTCAACTACGCCCAGATAATATTCAGAAACCCCAGGTGGAAATCACCATCAAGTAGGAGATTTATGATTCTCCAACAGCTTGATCAACCCTCTTAAAAAAAGAAAATATGACTACAAAGTTACTACAATAACTTAACAACCGGATATCATATTTACGCCTATAGGTGAAGATCTATGCAGAAGAGGTGGAGATCCCTGCTTCCACTAAAGAAAACTCTGAATGAAAAGTCGGTCATTCACATCTGGCCGACAATAATCCAACAAGCGCATAAATATAGCCTGCACCATTGGCTCTCCCCTCTTCCACTAGAACTGCATGACTTTCAAGATGGAAATGCTAAACTAGAGAACAATCCTACAAAATACAACTAGTCTCAATGGAGAGGAAAAGGACCTTCATTTCAGAGGAGTTAATCCTTCTAGTTACCTCTGTTATTGATCATTACAGCTACCTTGACCTCCTCCAAACCTAGAGAAAATGTAGATGCAGACATTTTCCAGCAGAGCGATGGAAAAGGCTCTTCCTAGAGGTGAATCTTGATCCCTGCTCAACAACCAAAAAGAAAGTATCATCTCTAGCATCCACCTTATCTCCCTATATGGCCTGTCTGTTCTGGGGAATCCCAACATCTTGCCAGGTGAGAAATAAAAGTCCTCTATTTTATCCCAATATTTTCACCAGAGTCCAATATCACACTCTCCCCTGCACAAATGCCACACACCTCTCACTTCACATACAGCTTATGCCCCTTAAAATGTATACTGATTAGAGGTATTTACAATGCTCCTTTTTAATACAGTCGCCATTTCAAGTGCATTGTTCGCAACAGACGGAGTTGAAATATGATCTGTGGTGGCAGGGTGACACCAGGACCTACATACGACTTGATTTAGGGTTCGCTGTGTTAGACTGGTGTTGGATTTTATTTTCAACTCCTTCTTTACTAATACACAGACCGGAGATGGAAAAGTAAGTTATACTATTCCAAAATTCAGCACTTCCCTTAGGCAAGTCGTTGTAACGACTTGCGTGCTAAAGGAATGTGTGGTAACGACACATTCATTATATTGCCCCTGTTGTTTAGGCATTTGTGGTAAAGGCATGTGTGGTTCTTTCATACAACCTCTAAATAGACTAAGTGGCCAGATATGTGAAAAGATTATATCCACATATGTGGGATGTATTTTTTGAATTATTCTATGTATTGTGTGAGTGCAGCCAGTAGTTTAATTATATAAACACCTTTTTTAAACTTTATTTTATTTCCATGAGCTCATAGTTCATAGTACAGTCAACATATAGTAAAGATTTGTGTCTGTACAAAAACATTACAGAGGCCTAAAGTACCATTATCACAGGAAGTCAATGCCAACAATAGTGATTATATGAAAGGTTACTGAGAGCCCTCCAGAGCCTGTGTGTTTAAGGTATGGGTGGGTATGGCTGGCCTACAGTTAATGTTAGGAGATAGGGTCAGTCAAACATTTCAATTTTAATCCAAAATGTAAGTTTATATAATTGTGCTGCTGTGGATGTATTATAGATTTTCTATTACACCAGCCGTTTGGTCCACATCTTCTCCCACACACAATGATTGTAGAATTGGTGCATGCAGGGCTTTGCTTTTGTTCTCCATATGGGACTTGGACTCTACAAATGGCAGCTGGAGTGCTGGTGCTTCAACGGACTGCACATGGATTTTCATCATTAGAACTATTGTTGTAGTTGACTGTAGGTTGCAAGGGCGGCAAATATTCACCCCTTATGCTGTCAATTTCTAAATACTACAGATGGTATTTTTTGAGGGATTGAAGGAGCCACCAAATTGTGACAGTTCATCTAAATCGGCTAAACTCTAGGTAAACCCCTTAATTTTAACCCTATCTCAAAAAAGAATTAATTTAGTGGACAAGGAAGACACCTTACATGGTCTTAAAACTGCTCATGTTAGCAATAGCACATTTATTACACATACCTCAAGACAATATTTCATAAATTCTCTTGAATAAATAACATGTGCCATCTGTATTGCATTGTCCCTAGAAACAAACATTAAAAAAGTGTGATTTTTTTTGTACAAACAAGGAAATCAATTTAGCAGCAGAGAAAATGCCAGAAACTACAGCAAAGTGAGGCAAGGGTGCACTGGTTTCACATATGAAAGTTTTATTTGCAGAATGCATCTTTCATTTCTTTAGACTAACAACTGAACTAGATTTACATATGAATCTCCTGTGAAACAGCTCTTAACATTTCTGAGCCCAATATAGTATCTTACTTTGAATGATTCTGGTGACAATAACTCACCAAGATGTGAATGCATCCTATTGTAAACTCCAGTATAATTTAAAAGCGTTTTTAAAGCTATATTTAATCTATTTGTTAAGCCCAATGCAGCTTTCTGATTTTTGGGAGATTAAAACTGCTTGTCTTTATAGGAATGCAATATTGTAAAATGTAAAATGTTGCACTTTTCATTTCAGGGAGAAACAATGTCACTATATTCCGAGTAAAATGTGTTTAGTAACTCATGGATAGAACACATACTTGAAAAACAAATTTATGAATACAGCCAGTGACTCCATAAACACAATGCATACAGAGATAGTTTCACATCTTTGATTCCATGACAATATTGAATGATACTCTAGCTGTTACTGTGACGACTGAGTCACTGACATCTACGTTGTTTTATTTTATCTAATGAGAAGAACTAGGGGGCAAATTACTAACAAGTAGCGATATTTATCGCTAAATAGGCTTAGCGACGATTTTTTTATCGCTGAGCATCGCCGGGATTCATCGCTGAGATAACATTTATCTCCAAAGCGATACATTTTCCGGCGATAGCGGCGAAATGCGTGAATATCGCTGACAATACAGCGATATTCACGCATTAGCAACGAAATGCTCTTAGCCATGTTATCCACCTCCCATTGGATAACATTGCTAAGAACTGGTCTGGGCAGGTGTTAGTATTTGGAGATATTCGTGATTAGCGCAAATATTTCCATCGCTACGCCTGCCTTGCTAATAGGCGATAGCGATGTTAGCAACTGTTTTCAGTCGCTAACAGTTTGGGTACGCCCACGTTGCTTGTCATTAGCGATAAATATCGCTAACATGCAAAGCGGGCACCAAATCGCTCGCTATCACCTAAAAGCTGTCGCTAACTGCTGTTAGCGACAGCTTGCTAATAGTGCGATAGAATTATCGCCGATTAGCGGTGAAAATTCCCTATCGCCACCCTTGATAATATGCCCCTAGAATCTTAAATCTCACACTGTAAGCTTTAGCATGTGATGTTGCTCCATCCGTAAAGGATATTGCAAAGTCTAAGAGAGCATGAGTTCAACTCAAGAAATTGGCACTTACTAAAAATGTGGCAACATAGTCTTAATAATGTAACCTGCAACCTATCCTGCTTTTGAGACTCAATTGTAGAATTCCATCAGTGAGTTCTTTTTGTGAATTACTACACCACTTGAATTTGTGAAAGTTAGCAATAAAATGTCAGCATCTAATACAGTGCAGACACACCCTTAATCATTCTTCAACAAGTTTGGTGACAGTGTGTTATCAAAGTCATGATGTTTGTTATAATCAGGTATAGCATGTTGGCTTTTATTTATTAGTATTTGTTCATGCAATAACATTTGATAACAGAGATGATCCAACGTGGTGATTGAATTTGGCACTAGACTTAGTGCCTATCTGACCCCACCTGTGCTTGGGCCTGCTTACTTAAATCTTTTTGGGCTCCCATGAGGTACTTGTCTTCCACTGCCGGTCTGCCAGAACTGATCTGCTTCCCATCCCACTGTTTCTACTCCCCTCCCCATTTCCATCCATCCTCCATTGGGGACTTGTCCGTATATTTTTGTTTATGCAACTGTACTTAAAAGTAACTATGCAAAACTGTTATCCTTGTTATCCCTCACCTCGGAGACCTGAGCAACATGGATGATGCACAGTGGAGCTACTAGACAGCTATAGATGATATAAGCCCTGGTTTTCCCCTTCGGCCGTCATCTACCGAGCCGGACATTGGTCACAGTTCTCCTTGTCTCCCCGCTGTGTGTCCTTCCTCCCCCTCCTTCCGACGAACTACTGTAACATTGTTTTTTGCCTGTGTTTTCACTATGCTCTTGTAAAGGATGTAATTAGTATCTTGTAACCCAATGTTCCTCATGCAAAGCACTTTGATATCTCTGGGTCTAATCAACGCTATATAATACTCTTCAAATAAAATAAAATAAATAACAATGCTGATAGTTTGTATATATCCACAAGTGCAGTTACATCAATTAATATTTTCCAGGCTCCTCTGTGTGCTTTGAATCCTATTTATTTATTGTTTATTAATGAGGGAGTTGTGTAAGTTGAATTGTGTAGCCTTTAAGTTAATTCACAACGCCGAGGATCATACAGTAGCAATATCTAGAAAGGGGGAGGGGGAGTCATGGGACGTGAGTGAAGTTTTTCAGTCGTGTATCGAAGTTCAGTTACATTTGTAGATGTTACCTGAAAGAGATGTGGTTAAAATAATGTATACCTTTGCTGGAAGATTTTGCCTGGAATATAGATTATCTCGAACCATAATAATAATTATTATTATTGTTAATATAATAATAACAATATAATACTAGACACTCTGCTGTTGCTTATCAGCCTACGCTGGGACCCTGTGATTTTATTTCTGATACCCAGGCTTCGCGGGTCCCGCTTCGTGGGGGGTTTTTCCAGCTCACTATCGACGGACCTTGCCTGTGACAGAGGGAGGAAGTGCATCGGACGAGCAGGGCTGCGAGCGAGTGCGAGTGCGGGACTGGGACTACCATTCCCCGCCAGTCCGAATTGACAGCACCTGGGCCGCTCTCCCTGCCTGCTCCTCCCCTCAATTTACAGCCCTATTAACTGTTCCCTTCTGTCCCGCTGCGCGGGAGCGACCGGGAGTAGCCCGGGACAAGGGCGGGGCCGTCTGTGGCCGTCCGAGGCCGATTGAGGTCGGGCCGGGCCACCCCCCCTTCGTTTTCATCTCAGTGACTGGTTTGGGAAGTTTGTCGGGTAAATAGTGTCTAATAGCTTTATTCTACATTGTCATATTTTTTATTTCTTTTTTTTGTTTACTTGAAGGGTGTGTTAGTATATCTTAACAAAATGCCCTTACGTTCTGGTAAAGTAAGACATGTCCAGGTTTCTACTTCAAATGGAGTTTTTACAGGCACTATAGACCAATTTTTTAAACGTACCACCTGCATCTTAGAAAAAGAAATTGCACTTACTGAAAAACGCTTATCGCTTGACTTGGTCACGGGTAAGCGTTCCTCATTAGGGAAAATCCAAGATGCAGTTTCCCCGGTTCCCCTAACACAAATGGCAGACACTGCTCCTAATATTATAGATATAGATTCTGTATCCGTTTGCCAAGAGGCAGAGTTGGTGGGGGGTACAAATGTTACTGACCTAGACTTTACACCAGAAGGTAGTTCTCTATATCGTAATCTAGAATATATTGAGACCGATCATCTGACCTCCCCAAGTATTGTCCCAGGTCCAGAGTTCAATTCTCGATCACCATCCCTGGAGAACACCCCCACACACAAATCGAGCAAAAGGAAACGGGAAGATTCTATACATAAGGAGGGTAACAAAAAAGCATTAGGAACTAACACTACAGTTCCATCTCAATCTATCATAACACCCAGGCCTTTAAACCCCCCAAGGAACAATAAAACCATAGGAAATGATGCAGAAGGTATTTTTTTAGATAAAATTGCGCTACTGATCAAATCTCTTCTCTTGCCCTTATTTGAATGGACAAGGCTTCTAAATGATAAAATGGACCTAATGGAAACATTAGTAAAAGACAATGTGGGCATATCAAAAAAGATATTACAAGGCATTGCCCCTACGGGGCCCGAACTAATGTGTACACAGCAAAAGCCTTCGAGTAATGGGGATAAGGGGGAAACGGTTAAACCTGCATCCTCTTCTTCTAGTGCCCCGGAGCGGAAACTTGCCACTGATCAAAATAAGCAGATTTCTGTGGTCAGTATACCACACATGGTTGTTCTAGCAAATAATCCACAGCCCACCTCCAGAGGCTTATCCAAACCATCCCGCCCAATAGTCAAAACCAAACAGACTAGGAAAATTGTCCCAGAAAGAAAACAGTGTGTGAATCTTCCCCCTGAATCACTACCTTATACTACAATCCTAACTGGAGTGGCTCCATTGGAAGAGGGAAAGGTGGAAACTTATAGAGAATTATTTAATAAAACAAACTTTTGGCTAAACAAGAACCGTCCACTCCCACCTTCGTCTAAAGCAGCAATCCTCAATGTTAGGAGGGTGGACTGGGTGGGATATAGCAAAAAAGATCTCGAGGGGGATTGTGTTGTCATTAGTTTTAGGGAGCCATGGGTAGCAGAGCTTATTTGTAGAGAACCAAGATTCGGAAGACTGGGTGATGTCCAAACTTTGTCCCTACATTACTTCTACCCTAAATTTAATTCAGATCCACGTCGAAACCTTTCCCACCAAAGCAACAGATCTAGAGATAGATATTTTCCAGAGGTGGCTATCCATCCAATGTTTCTGCCCCATCTCTCAAATCGGTTTGCACCACTAAGCAGGTTGGACGGAGTTGATTGACCCAATAGTGGGTTGGTGGAACAAAGTATTAGGGTGCCCAGTCTGTCCATTGGAGCTATTTCCCCCTATTCCTTGTGTACACAGGTGTTAGATAGTGGTACTGAATTACCAGGAATTAATGTAGATGTTATTCTGGAAGATCATATGGGAAATGGCCCCACTGATATAAGAATGGTGGATCAATGTATAAAGAGCACCTCTATACAAGACAGAAGCGGGGGGGCTGTCGATTTACCTGGTAAGGCACCAGTTGATCCTGTGAACATACTTAGGATTTTATCATGGAACATTGCGGGGTTGAAGGGGAAAATGGACGAGATTGATTGGGGGGCCTTTGTAGAGCAATATGATATTGTTGTTTTTCAGGAAAGTTGGTCAACTGATGCATTATTTCGTTTGGGTTATCTGAACTTTTTTAAACCAGCACACAGAGGCCCAAAGGGACGCCCGTCTGGGGGGCTTGTTATCTGGATTAGACAATCCTTGTGTTTTAGGACCCATGAGTTACCTATTCTAAATGATGATTTACAAGGGTTAAAACTTAATAGGGCAAATACTCTGGACTTTTATTTAATTAATATATACGCAAGGGGACAACCAGGAGGGAAGAGCCCTGAAATTATTGAGGATTTAGATCTCTTATTGAATGACATTGGTAGAGAAAAGTGTGTAACAGTGCTAGGAGATCTCAACGGTACGTTTGAACCTCTACTGACGTTGGAAGATGGGTGCTATGGCGAGGTCGATCACCTTTGGAATATTCCCAGCTTGACCATACCGCCAGTTAAAAAGGTAACCGAGGCCGCTTTGCAGTGGCTTGGAATATATCTGAGTGGGACCTAAGGGCAGCAAATGGGAGGTCCAGGTCCGATTTGGCAGGTAATGCCACTTTTGATAACGGTTACAGTACAAGCCGTATAGACTACTTTTTAATTAAAATGGAGTTTTGGAGCATATTAGAGGATATGGAAATAATTGTAAGACCAGAAAGTGACCATAATCCTCTATCAATAAATCTGAAAGTCGAAGGTGGTTTGTTTAGAAATAACGCAACAAACTACACCACAGCGGGGGCAGTCCTTACAAATGACTGCCGTAGCGTACGCTGGGAAAGGGTTCTGGAAGACCCTGGCATTTTAATAAAAATCTCACTCGAAGTATCAGCAGCAACCACAAAAGTGAAGTCATTATTGGATGACTCGGGACCACTGGAACTAATTGGTATAATCCATGAGTCCCTATTTGTAAAACTTAAATCTTTTTTTACAAATACGGGTGGCTTGACAAAAACTAGTAGGAATCCCCCGGGTGCAAAATGGTACGACAAGAAATGCCGAAAGGCGCATAGTTCCTTGATAGCTGCTATTAAAACAAGGGTAACTATGGATATCAAAGTAGAGAGGGCAAAATACAGAAAGTACTAAAACAAGCCAAGACAGCATGGGACGATCAACGCTGGTTGGATCTCTACGAGGCTAGCCTGTCCTCCAACCAGCTCAAATTCTGGCAGGTAGTCAAATGGGGAGGATCAAGTGATCTACAAACTCCTGCAAAACATGTTCCAGCCGAGGCCTGGGTTGAGTATTTCTCGGCCCAGTTCAGTAGCATGACGACGGGAAGTCATACCAAAGAGGTGTGTATTCTGTCCCTCACTCCTGTAGTTAACTGCGGAAGTATAGTTTTTTCTGAATCTGAGACAGTGAATGTGTTAAAGCAGGTCAAATCTGGTAAAGCAACCGGTATGGACCGTGTCCCAGCAGATATTTTCAAGCATGATATGGAAAACTGGGTTCCTCATATCACCACCCTGGCTAATGCCATCGCTAGAGGTGCGGGAATACCAGCCTCCTGGAAAGGGGCTGAGATTCTCCCTGTACACAAAAAAGGAGATAAGACCAATGTGGCGAATTATCGCCCTATTAGCCTTATTGACGCCCTACAGAAGGTAATCGCTAGAATGCTGCTGGGAAGAATTCAGTTTTGGATGAGGGAAGACAACATCTTGTCCCCGCTACAGGCTGGTTTTAGAGCCAGTACAAGCACTGTCGACCAGGTGCTCAGATTTATTATGATCTACTGGAAGACAGTGCATCTAGGAGAAGGCACAATATATGCAGCGTTCGTAGATCTTAAATCTGCGTTTGATTTGGTCCCAAGAGAGAAGATGTGGCTAGCTCTAAGGAAAATGGGAATGCCTCCTGAACTTCTTGAGTTAACCGTTAGGCTACACGAACTAAATTTTGCCAGAGTGAGATGGGGTAGCCAGGGCCAGGTGACAGAATCCTTCCCTGTGACCCGAGGAGTAAGACAAGGGTGTGTCTTGGCACCAACCCTGTTTTTACTCTTCATTAACCAGGTAGTGCAGTTTCTTTCTACCACACCAACAGATGCCCCAGTTTTGGGTGGGACTAAGTTCCCACTTTTAATCTTTGCCGATGACACTCTAATATTGGCAAAAACTCAAGTGGGTCTCCAGACTGCAATAAATAAATTTGTGGAGTTTTGTAGTATAAATGATCTTGAAATTAACGTCTCGAAGACCAAATTCATGGTCTTGACCAACCATAAACCACTAAGGGGTTACGTAACCATGAATGGTATCAGCTTGGAACAAGTAGGGGTAATGACCTACCTAGGGGTGACTATAGATTTTAGGTTACGCTGGAGGGAGCAGATCGAGAAACTCTGTTTAAAATTTGCCCGATTATCGGGATGTCTTGTTAAAGAACAGCGCTGCTCCTTAACGAAATAATTCTGCCAGAACTAAAAATGTATAATGCAAAAATCAACTCAGCCATCCTTTATGGCTCGGATCTTTGGGGAAATGTTGATCTTGCCCCACTTGATAAAATCCAGAATAAGTTCTTCCGAAGCTTGGTAGGTCTCCCACCATCGACACCATCATTACCCCTTATGCTAGATATGGGCTGCCAATCGATTAAAAATCAGGCACACTATAGGATGGTAGCCTTATGGAGACGTTTCTGGTCCACACCGGAATTATCCATGTTTGCTAACGAGATTCTGGATGTGCGATCAATACTAGGATCAGGGAACATATCCTGGTTTAAAACCGTGAAGGCAACACTTTCTAGAATGGGTCTCCATATGCTGTGGTCAGATCCGGGAAACCAGGTTTTCCCGCCGAAAAAAGAATTTAAACTGTTGTTTTGGGCCACTGTAAAGGAAGATCTGGTTCTGCTTTCAAAGAATTCTAATCTGACTGGTACTTTCCTGCTCCACAAAGTAGTTTTCCAAACTGAGACCTACTGGGACACTATTACTAAGAGTGTAGATAAGAAACTCTACCACCAATTTAGAGTTGGCACGCTACCGATTAGGGAATATACCAACAAATGGCAAAAAAACTTGTCTTTGCACTGTCCCTTTTGCAGTGAGCAAAGGGAATCATTGGGCCATTTTCTTTTCGCCTGTCCTGCTTACAGCGCACCTCGTCAGAACTGGCTTAAACCCATGTGTAGAAGGGTCAATATACGGGTGTGCGAAGAAGCGTTGCATATCTTAAGATCTAATACAGCAGAGTGGTTATCCATTGGCATGGCGAAATACCTCGGATGGGCCTGGATCATCAGAGCCAGGCATATTAAAGATGACAAATGAGGGAATAGTAACAGCAGGACCATACCATTACGAGTTGTTTAATGAATAAATTGAAAAAAAATTCTTTTATTAATTCTCAATGAAACAAAACGTCTTTTTTTTGATGAAATGTAGTTTAATCGATTCTTACGGTAAATGTCTGTTTACATTGTACTTTTTAAAGATTTGTATTTCTTGAGCTGTACCTTTGCATATGTTTTATATGTTGTCTTTTATGAAGAAAACTTCGAAATAAAGACATTAAAAACTGAAAACTGAATACTATAATAATACATTGTGTGCATCTTATTTACATTTAGATAGTCAATCTGTAGCCCGTCTCACTTTTAGACGTATCCATATGAAATATTAATGGTACAGTATGGCCAGATGAAACTTTGGGTTATGTGTTTAGGTCCTTCAGTTATGGAGAGTGGACCACCCAAGATGTGCATTTAATAAAATCTTATATCCTTGATGGTAAAATTTGCATCTGCCACCTACATAATCATTCAATTAATACTTATTGGTAGTCAACTTAACTAAGAAATTAATTTTGTATAACACTTAAGTCTGATTATAACATACTGAACCATTGCATGACTCGGTTATTTACCAGCAATTGTAAATTGCACTTTATGCACTGAAAAGGTACTGAATAAAGTATTATCTGATTACCACATCCCGTCGGAGACAATATGTTTAATTCCAGGTCCTTCTTCCAATAACTTTAGCATTCTGAGATTTATAGGCTCGGTCAAGGTTTGGAATAGATTTATTTGACTTGTACAATTCCTCTTAAATATAAATCTAAGGCTGCAAATATAGACTTACAGGTAGAGACCTTAAAATGCACCAATACCTTGAGTTATGCTGACATTATTTATGGCAATACATGAAAATGTTTCTGTTACTTTGGCAAACGTTTGTTTCTTTTATTTACTCTACTGTCATCCCATCTCAATTACAGTGTTGTGTGTACCCTTTGCTTCCTCGTGTTCTCTTTGTGTTGCAGTCCAGGGAGAGTCTCAGCTGTTTTGTGTTCTCACAATATGTTATTCTTTAGCAAAGAAATTCATTTTCGTCTCTTTTAGGACACAGATGTCTCCCTAAGAGCACAAAAAAATGAAAAAATAAAGGAGAAACTGGTGTTTGATAATAGAGTAACAACTTCAATCACAGAATGAGAATAGATCGCAATGTGTAAAATTAGGAGCAACAGGATTGGAAGGAAAGGATGCTAAATATTCTCTCACTAAAAAAAACCCAAGGGATGTTTTTTCATCAGCAGCCTTCTATTACAAGAGAAAGGAAACAATTAGACCAGTAGAGCTCAATTAGGAGAAGCTCAAGTCATAAATGATACTGAGGCAGGTAATAAATGCTTGCATGTCAACCTGAGTCCCTTGTCTGCTTTATATCACCATTTAGGCAATTGCAAGGAGAAACATCCTTTATATTTAATGTGCTAGCCACAATATGCAATTTTCTGAAAAATCGTGTAAGGCACATATATCACACTTAGACGAGTCCTCCGCCTCATCTCATAAAACTGAAGCCTGCGCGGTAGGAAGACGTTCAATTGATAGTTTTAGAACAAGGGGTGCTTTGGAACCAATTATTTTGCAGGGCCGCTTGCTTTGGTGTATGGGGATTTAAGGAACAAATGCATGTAATGTGTTAGGTTATTTTAAATTAATCGTGAACTGATATACAGAACATGTTATATAGCCACTGTTTTTGAATACTGAAAACTGCAGTGTCACACAAAGTTGAATATATCAATTAAGACCATGTAAAGGAAATGCTCTTCTTGCAAACAATTTGGCTGTAATGAGTATGGCATTCCATACATCTGCACGTTCATAAAGATATGACATATACTTACAAACGTTTATTCCTCTAAGTTCAGAAGGTTGGCAGGACAAAGGAAATGTATGTCAGTTAATTTGCAAAAACATAGGCAAGGATTTTAAAGTTAGAGTAAAGAGAAACTTAATCATCAAAGGCCAGGCCATAAAAAAAAATCTGCTATTTTAAAACTAAGACCACATCACTGGTTTTTGATAAGTCATGTGATTGCAAGAGGAATTTACGCATAATTGTTTTACAAGTATTCATATACATTAGTGATGCAGACTGTTGGACTTCTCTGCAGGTTCACCCAAAATCTTTAGCATTCACCCCTCCTTGTTTTGTTTAATTCGTTTTTGTTAGATTTAGGGCTCTATGCACTTTACCACTGCTAACCAGCTCTAAAGTGTTTGCGCTCACTCCCTAAAACATTGTAACATTGGCTTACATCTGACTGGCATATTCAATTTACTTATAAGTGCCTACTAAAGTGGTGAACCATAGACCCAAAACCTGTAAATTAAATGCTACTAGTGGGCCTATGCAAAAGAAACAATTGATGGACGGAATGCCTGACAATGCAAACATTCACCCCAGTCACAAGGATCTGGGTTTAATCCATCATTCTTTTGCACAGCACCCCAGTTTTGACCCAGCAATATTCAAATCAGTCGTGACCCTGTTCCTTATGGGAACAGTCCAGCCCGAACTGCCAAGTCAGGTCCTCCCTGGACCGGAAACAAGCATCCTGGGACCGGTTTCAGGGCATCACCCTTCATCAGCCAGGCTGGCTTGAATCCAGTGGTGTAGTGAGCACGGATCCATACCCTCCCCCTTAGAGCAACATATGCAAAAGAAATAATCGATGGACGAAATGCTGGACAATGCAAACATTCACCCCAGTCACAAGGATCTGGGTTTAATCATCATTCTTTTGCTCACTACCTGCAGCACTTATTTTGCCATCCAATTAAGAAGACCCTTAAAACATGTCCCAATTGGGCGATTGCAACCTGATTGCAGTTTAAAATTGTTAATTCAACTTGGCAATACAACCCAATTGGCAAGTCCAAAATTCCCTTTTATTCCATATAAGTCACCCCTAAGGTAGGTCCTAGGTTGCCCATATGGCATGGTACATTGTATTAAAAGTTTGGGCATGTACTTTAATGCTTTACATGTTCCGATAGTGAAAAAAGTCTACATTTGTTTTTCACTACTTGGAGGCCTACCTATCCCTTAGGATAACATTGGGTTGCCTTATTACAGTTAATAAGTGCTAACATTTGTTTGGGAACAGGTAAACATTTCATGTTTGGTGTCTGATGAATTGTAATTTAAACCCCTCTTTAATGGTAAAGTCAGATTTTAAGTTACGACTGTGAAAATGCAATTTTTAGAAAGATAACATTTTTCTGCCCTAACTATTTTGGCCTGCAGCCTGTTCCTGGGTCTTATGACTGGTTGTAGTGGGCAGTTGGACTTTGTTTATTCCTACCAGACAGCCACACAATAGAGGGATTAGGTGGGCCTGGTTGGGCCATCAAAGGCAGGATGGGGCGGAGTTGGGCACTGTCCCACTTGTATCTGAATAGGCTTTGCTCTGCCCTCACACAAAACACTTGTGACCCCTGCATTGCTGATGCAGTCGAAGTACAACCAGGGCAGTCGAAGTAGGAAACTTCAAGCCCTTCAATTCTCTAGAAATGTCTCCTACTTCAAAGAAGGCACCAGGTATAATAACTCTTCATTTCACTTTCTGGACCTGGGGAAGGACTCTCAGAGGACTGCCTTCTGCTGTGACTTGCTGTTTACTTCAGATGACTGCTTTGCTGCACCTGGAAGGACCATTTTGCTATCTGAAGTCTGCCTCCAACCATCAGAGGCATGCTCTGCTGTTTGAGCCCTGTTCCTCTTCTTGAACCCAGGATGACCAGAGTGACTCAAAGGGGATAGTTGGCTGGCCTCCTGATCAGAGCCTGAGGGCCAAAAAATACTCCACCATCTTGAACTTGCATGTGGACCTAGCCTGTGTTAGTCATAACCTCCCAAGTGGTGCTCCTTAAATCCTGCACTCTTGTTGATGGTGTTAAAAGTGCCTGGATAGCTAAAATCCAAAACTTGGGACATGCTTGTCTATCTGCCCAAGGAGCATCGTCAGTCTGCCTAACTTTGCGCCAGCTCCTGCTACTTGAAATGAAAAATTATATTTGTATAGCGCCGAAACTACCCGGAGGCCTTGCAGCGCTTACATTGATTGTAATACTGAGCTGGCCGCGGAGTTACCGAGTTTTGGTGTACAGATATGTCTTCAGTGCTTTCCTAAAAGCCATCCTGTTGGGGATCCCTCTGAGGGCAAGAGGGAGGGAATTCCAGAGCCTGGCGGCCGTGTGGGATAAGGAGCGGCCGCCCCACCTAGCTTTGTTAATCTTTGTTGTAGTTGCTAGATGCAATGATCCGGAGCGAAGGGCTCTGGGGGGGACATAAGGCAGTAGTAAGGGAAACAAGATGGCCGGGCCCGTTCGATGGAAAGATTTGTGGACAATGCACATGGCCTTGAACTGAGCTCTGGCGACTACTGGAAGCCAGTGAAGATCGTTCAAGGCGTGCTTGGCAGACTTGACTACTTACGTCTGCGTATCAGCATATCCTGTTCAGTGGTCCTTTGCAAAAGAGTTTTCCGGTGCTGTTGAACTCTAGTAGGCTACAGTCTTCAGCTCCACCTCAATGGAAATTTTTTTAACTCCCAAAAAAGAGACAAATGGCCTGATTACGAGGTTAGAAGTCTTGAAGCGGGCTGCCATGCCAGCAGCCTTCCAAGACCTCCAAACTGAAAGTCTGTCCGCCCACAAGATAATGAGTTGTAATCCAGGAAGGCGATCCTGCGGTGGTGGTCCCACACAGTGCCCTTCTAATGCACAGAGGAGAGCCATAGAAAGGGAGCGTTCTGGGAGTGCTGCAGCACATTCCTGCACAGGGAGAAATGCACAATGTTGCTTATTACATCCTGTGCAGAAACTAGGGGTGCACACATGCAGGCATCTTGACTCTCGTGGTCGGGTCGATCACCTTCTTTAGCATTTTCCAAAAAGTTTCCCAAACTTTCCCAAACATCTGGAGGTCTTTCCAGAAGGAAGAGTGGTGTGGCTCACTGGTTAGAGGTGGCAGACCAGGGAGCAGAGGACGGCCCGGGACCAGGGTTCAATTCCCGACGCGGCAAGGTCTTGGACCAGGGTCAACGGACTCGATAATTCTCACCTCGGTGCCTACTCTAACTAGGGATCACACTCGGCAACTCTGGGCATTAGCTTGCCTCATCTCCACAACGGCCCCCCACATACGCCGGGGATGCCTGGTTTCACCTTGGAGATACCCAGTAGGGACCATCTCACAGGGAAAGCCAGGACGGGTTCCCCAGCGTTCTACAGCGCAGAGATACTCCTTCGGGAGTCGATTCTAGCGCTTTACAAACCCACAATCAATCAATCAATCAATCAAGGTCTCCTGGTGGGTTCCAAGTGTCCAAATCACAAATCTAAGGGTCTGGAATATCCTAAATGTTCCTTGGCAGGCCTGGACTCACTTCCCACAATGCTCTTGGTCAACCCCTTAAAACTCCACTGGACGCACTCCAGGAGGAGGAATCTGGCCGGAGAAGGGTCAGTTAAGCTCTGTTGTGTAGATGCAGGGAGTCCACTCCTTACTCGTTCTTGATGCAAGGCAAAATACTCAGAGCTTTAGTACCAGATAGTGCATCAGGCACAGTCTTCCCCAGGCAGCCCCTTGGGTGCAGATCAGGATTCCAGCAGGACAACCCTCTTTCCTCTTGTAGTTTCAGGCAGCAGAACTCATATAGTTAAGCTCAGCTTCTGGGCATCGCGAGGGGGTGGCATCCGTGACCAATGGGATGCAAGGTGCCACCCAGGCGCATAACCACTTCCACCAAAGTGAGTGATCTTCTTGTCCCAGAAAGTACTATTCCGCCAAAATCCATCATGGGTGAAATCTCAGTATTGCAGTAGTAGCTAACTAAACAAACTCTCTGTGTGGTCCATTTTCATAGATCTCCTCCCCCTAACATTTGCAAATTCCTTCCTCAAGTCTGCTAGCTGGCTGGGGCACAGTGGACTGAGGGTAGATAGGCCTGGCATTTCCTGCCTTTCTCATCCTCCTTTGAAGCCTCATGCTTTACAACCCCTCTCCCCTGTCCTGGCATTCCTGTGTAGCTGCAGAGCTCTCTGCAGTAAATAGCTTCTCCTCTGGATGGCCATTTATCGCCTAATCGAGGCAGCTTTGCTATGACTGTTAGCACTCATCAATTAGGGAAGACTGCAGGAATGCTTGCTTTTGGCTTACAGACAAAAAAGTGTTATATAACTTCTTTTCTGTATAAGTTAAGATAATTTCAGCTAGAGCAATTTGTTGGATTTATCAATACCAGTCTGTTAAGTCTTTGAATTATATTTTCTTATTCACCTAGCAATAGTTATGTGTCCATAAAATATGAGGCCAAGTAGCTACAACGGGGATAATGAAGTGTGTAATTATTCACTCAAAAGGGTTTATAAAACATCTTTTATAATGATATTGCTTAAACGTACAGGCCTATCTTACCCAGGGACACATAGGAGAGACCTGGGGGTTGCTTATATGTACAAAATATGTAGTTAATACTTCACAGAGCCCACAGCATAAAAGTTGACTTTGCAGGGGACTGCCTACACCGGGGAACAATAAAATGGGCAGTTTTCCTTGACCAGGGATTATAAAACATCTTGTATAGGGACCTTGCCTATAGTTACCTGACCTCCACCCCTAGGAGAGACCTTGGGGGTACCTGATATGTAACAATAATGCAGATTATCACTTTTATAGTGCAAAAAGTGGTCTGTAGTATAATGGTAGGGAAACTAGCGCTACAAGGGTGATGTCACAGAATACCTATCTATAGGACTGTATTGATTTAACAGTGCTGTAGGGTGGGGAGAATCACCGGCTTCCTCAAAACTTGTGGCCAAGGCTACAAATGAAGGAAATTGCAATCCCCAGCAAACGTTCTCCAATTCAAAGATATGACAGCAGTAATATGCGTAAGTACACTTAATCCCAAAAGAAAAAAAAGTAATGAGGTTCTTCCTTTCTCTTATTCTTTTCCTCTTTTTTCTTTTTTAATCGTACAAGTTCTTAGCCAACACATGTTTTGTCACCACATTGGGAATATAGACCTGCAATTTTTTCAAGGCTCAATTGTCCCTTGTCCTAATCTATTTCAGTTGTGGTGATAATTCCAACCCACAAGGTACGTAGGCGAAGATATTTGTATGTAAAGCTATTTCCTCTAAGCTCCGGGACTTGAACATTGATTTGAACATTTCAAAAGCACACACGACGACAGACCAAGAAAGTCGGTTATGTCTTTGGACGAAAATTGGAAGTAAATAGCTTTACATATGAATATTTATGCCTATATACCTTGTGGGTTGGAATTATCACCACCATTGAAATAGAATAGGACAAGGGACGATTGAGCCTTGAAAAAGTCACAGGTCTATATTCCCAATGTAGCGACGAGACACGTGTTGGCTAAGAACTTGTACAAATAAAAAAGAGGAAAAGAATAAAAGAAAGGAAGAACCTCATTACTTTGTTTTTTTTGTGTGATTAAGTGTACTTACGCATGTTACTGCTGTCATATCTTTGAATTAGAGAACGTGTGAGGAGGATTGCAATTTCCTTCACTTTTATAGTGCCTCTAGCACCAAAGTCAAGTTTGTAGTGAATTTACTCTTTCAAAGCAGTGTTGCAACTGAGGGCTGCTTTTAAAATGAATTTAGGCTCTCGGCAGTGTACACATGCAAGTGTGAAAAAGGCTGCTGGCCTCTAAACTGCCAGGCCCTATTATATACTAGGGACTTATGGGGTCCATGCCAATTATTAGTGTACCTCAATGCATGTGTGTGTTGTTAACTTTGCACTGGCACTGGGCCTGACTAGCACGGCTCAAAGCACAGTCAGAGTCAGCTAACATTAATAACAGTAAACACACAAAGAGTGTGTGAATAGGCCAAAAGGGTGACTTTCTAACAACCACCTTGTGTGACTTTGTAAAGAAATGTAACAATGCATTGGTTTGCATGGCATTCTATTACATTTTGTACTGGTAGGCGACCCATGGGTGGAGCATAGATTCTCCCATGCAGTCACCCATGTAATTTGATAAAATCCCAGATTTGATAAAATCAGTAAACCTGGAAATGGTACTCCACTCCAATCATGGTGTGACAAGGACAAATATGTATATTTTTCCATGTTACTACCTCTTTCTATGCATGTTGCTTTCTGCATAACACATAGAAAGAGGAAACTGTCTCTTAGGGTTGCTTTTGTGCAGGATGTTATCTCTCCTGTGCAAAAGAAAATCCTGTCCATAAATGCAGGCATCCCTGCACCACTGGCACAAGGGTGCCTGTGTTGACACTAGGGAGCTTCAAGTGAGTGGAGGGAGAGAGCTGAAAAGAGTCATATATTCATTGATATGGTGCTGTTCAGCTTTCTCGTGTTGATGCAATGCAGCGCAGCAACTGCTGCCCTGCGTTTTGTGAACATTTAGTAAATATGCCCCTAGCTGTTTTGTGAATCAGGCACAATTATCTTGATATTAGTTCCATGCAGGTTGATAAGCAAAACTGAGTACCAAAACTCACACAAAACCCTTTGTAATTTCGAGTTTACCTTAAGTTGTGCCTTTTTACATTCATGCACTGCTTTACTTCGAAATGCATATTAAGCCCTTGTTTATGAAGGGCTTACGCTGCGTCACTTTTTTATGATGCTGAGGTGGCGTAATCAATGCTCTACGCTGCACCCTATTTACAAAGTGACACATCTAGACAGATGCGTCACTTTGTAAAGGCCTGCGCTACATTATAACTGTGTCAGGTATAATGTATGCAGGATGGACATTACCCCTTAATAAAGGCTCATAGAAATGGCAAAGTGAAATCTATATTTCCCTGTGCTACTTCTACGACTACACTGTGGTTAAAGGACTTACACAGGGCTTTTCACATGGTACTCGCCCATGTGTAATAACACATTGCTGGAGTTGCGCCTGGTTTCCAACACACTCCAGCACAGTGTAATTACTGCACCAACAAATACCCAGCCGCAGTCGACAGTAGGAGTTCCTGCAGGGCGGTGACGTGGGGAAGGGGAGGGGCAGGGTGGGGGGTAGTAATGTATGGATTACGGAGTTTAACAGGTATGTACTTACCTGTTAAACTCCGTAATTAATATATTACTACCCCCCACCCTGCCCCTCCCCCTTCCCACATCACCGCCCTGCAGGAACTCCTACTGCCGACCGCGGCTGCAAATTCCTCAAGTTTTCTGAAGTATCTATTCAAACCTTGTGACATGGAGCGCCGTAGTGTAAATACAGTGTATCCATGATGTTGCAAGGAAGGCGCAATGAAATTGTTGCATGGCTGTTTTCAACCAACAATGCACCATTTTTCATAAATGATGCACTCAATGGGTTCTTATTAATGCAATTGCCATTATCGTTTTGTAAACGATTAATCTGCTTGTCATATCTGATGCACTTTACCCTACACACTTAAGTATAAAAATGTATATTTCTAAAGACTCAGTACTTCTGTACAACATAATTCCTGTTAGTCAGCACTTAATAGTCTTTTGAATTCTGTTGCCCCCAGGAAATCATTATAGGAATCCAAGGACCACCGGCCTGAGTCATTTCTATGTTTGGAACCTCCAAAAAATATACACAATTAGAGAAACACATATAAATCAAGAAAATACACAATCTACGGCATATTTTATTGTATTCAGGCACACTAAATTATACACAAAATAATTTATTTCAATAGGAAGTTTGGAGCTTTTTGAAATTAGGTTTTGTTTCAAAAAGAGGAAGCCATATGCTAGAATCCTACGTTACTATGGGGCATATTATCAAGGGGGGCGATAGGGAATTATCGCCGTTTTAGCAGCTGTTTTCGTCCGCTAAGCGGCGATAATTCTATCGCCCTATTAGCAAGCTGTCGCTAACAGCAGTTAGCGACAGCTTGTAGGCGATAGCGAGCGGTTTGGGGCCCGCTTTGCATATCAGCGATATTTATCGCTAATGACATGCAAAGTGGGCGTACCCAACCTGTTAGCGACTGAAAGCAATCGCTATCGCCTTTTGCCAACACAGGCGTAGCGATGGAAATATTCGCGCTAAGCTTGAATATCTCCAAAAACTAACGCCTGCTCAGACCAGTTCTTAGCCATTATATCCAATGGGAGGTGGATATAATGGCTAAGACCCTGTTAGCAATAAGGTATGGATATCGCTGTATTCTCAGCGATATTCACGCATTTTTCCGCAATCGCCGGGAATTTTATCCCTTTTGAGATAAACGTTGCTAATAGCACGTTATCTCAGCGATAAAATCCGGTGATGCGCAGCGATAAAAAAATTGCCGCTAAGCCTACTTAGCGATAAATATCGCTATTTGTTGGTAATATGCCCCCATGGTATTTACCCCAACTGTATGCACTCTTTTTATTTGTGACATCTCTTTTCCTGTTCTTGCGCTGATCTTCCAAATCAACTTCATTTTTTAGCCTCAAATGTAAATTTCTCACATTTACAGGGCGCATTGAAATTAAAAGTTTTTTTTTTATATATATACCTTACTAGTTTTCTGGCATTATTTAATGTTTTAACTGGTGGTCTGCAGACTCCAGCATAAGAATCACTGCTTTAAGCTAAACAAGGTATACTGTCAACTCTGAAGAGCAGAAAGGAGCTCCGTGATAGAACACCTCTGAATAACCGTGTTGTGTGAAAGCTGATAGGGAGGTTGTTTCAGATTCTCAGGGGTGGTTGCCAGGGGTGAGTCAGTACCATGATGACACCCACACGAAAAAGAAAAGTCTTTAGATGATGGAGTGGAGGCCACGGCACGTCAGGGCCTCCAGTGAAAGGTGGGCCACAAGCAATTGATTATTGTCTCAGCATCACAGATGTGAGCAAAACAACACTTCCTTAAGCACTAGGGGGCATATTACCAACCAATAGAGATAATTTTTGTCTCTAACTTGTTTAGAGACAAAAATTATCGCCGCACATCGGCGATTTTTATCGCAGATAAACCTTGCTATTAGCAAGGTTTATCGCAAATGCGATAAAAAACGGCCGCAATGCATGAATATCGCTGAAAAGTCAGCGATATTCATGCATTATCGAGCAAATGCTCTTAGCCATGTTATCCACCTCCCATTGGTTAACATGGCTAAGAACTGCTCAGGGCAGGTGTTAGCTTTTGGAGATATTCGCGCTTAGCGCGAATATCTCCAAAAGTTGGTAATAGGAGATAGCGATGTTAGCGACTGTTTCCAGTCGCTAACATCTTGGCACGCCCACTTTGCATGTCATTAGTGATAAATATCACTGACATGCAAAGCGGGGCCCAAGATGGTCGCTATCTCCTATTAGCTGTCGCTAACTGAGGTTAGCGACAGCTTGGTAATAGGGAGATCATTTTATCTCCGCTTTCTTGGCTTTTAAAGCCAAAAAAGCGGAGATAAACCCCCTTGATAATATGCCCCTATGTTATTTGTTCATAAAGATAAATTGGTATGCTGAAGAATTTTGAGGATGTCATTTCACACTAACATTTGACACCTGTGTTTGGTATTAGCGTATGTCATCCATCACTCAATAGACCCGTGGGTCACACTGAGTTGTATGATATTGAGTCAGTTCTTCTCATTGCATGTGGAGGTCACGTTCATGGAATAGTCACATTGCTGACTTTTACAAAGAACCAGGAATTGCACAGCTAAAATAGCATTATATTCCATTTATTTGGTATAGATTTGTAACTAAATCTTTCGTAGCAATAAAATATAAGCAAATTTGCGGGTTCCTTGTTCTTTTTCACGGTGTACATAAATGAAGCAGAACTGTAGGATAATTTTTTTCCTTTTAATTACACTTGTGTTTATTGAACCCACTTTCAGGGCCTGATTCCCAAAAGTAAACGTACACTTTTCTGTAAGTTTATATTTTTGTGTGCAATTTATAAAGGAATTTTAAGAGTGGTATGTTTACCCCTGCAGAGTCTTTGCACTCGTGGTGGACACTCTGAACATATAAAGATAGATAGTTGTAAAGACACTATTTGTGAAACAGGTTTGTGAATTGCAAAACATCATAAACTTTATGCAAAAGTGTACATTTTACCTTAGTGAAGATCAGTTTTTTAACCTGCACACCCGACTTCTGGGCTTGATATAGATGTCTGATTTTTATAAGAGATACATTTTGAATTTTGAATGGTGTTACACACTTTACTGGGGTATGACACATAAAGAATATTGTTTAAACTGTCCCTAAACAAAGATGTTGATTCGTTAAGCAGGGGAAGGTTGGAGATTCTGGTTACAGTATCTCCAGTAGCCCTGGGTGCTAAATTCCGTTCTGCTCGCGGAATTTGGGTAATTTGGGTAATTTCGTATTCCGTGGATAACGCAAAATTGCCCAAAATTCTCCGTCCCGTGACTTCGTGAAATTTTTTGCTTGTTCGCGTTCTCAAAATGCGTGTTCGCGAGATATTTCCCCCCGAGCACGCAAACAGCAATTGCAAACAGGAAAAAAGCATCCCGAACAAGCAATTCTGCGTGTTCGCGGAATATCTGCTTGTTCGCAGAGATTTTTACCATTTCGCAGAGATTTGCCTAACGCGATTACGCAAATTCCACCAACCCCTAATCCAGCATGTATGCTCACATGCATGAATGCTTTCATCCACGAACACATGGTGTTGGGATGGAAAATTCCCCTGCATGGTGACGTGCATGCTCCTCTGTCCTGAAAGTGCCCAGCTGTAAAGATATCTGGAGCCTTGGTAACAATTTGTGGTCAAAAGGACTCTGATTCTGGAAAGGCCTCTGGTCAATTAGGCCTGGGCATATTGTCAGAGAAATGATCGGCCTGATCGGTGAAACATTGCAGAGAGAGGAAATCATAAACAGCAGAGCTGGGGCTTTAATAGCCCTTTGGTAGGCACATATCAGTGAGGCTGCCATCCAGGTGTGATTCTCTAGTTACTCCCATGGCCTGTATTGTGGAGCTATCAATCTTGGAGCCTCTCCTTCTGTGACAGACTGCTTCCTGGACAAAGGACAGGGCAAAGTAGTTGGCACTTCAAAGTGGGCAACACCCACAGCACAAACTTCTAAGACTGAGACTTTAATTCACATCTCTGTCTGGAACTGGATTATAAAAAGGGGTGCTTGAGTTTTCCAAAATCGTTGAACTCAGACAGTCAGCTGTGGCTGTCCGATATTATCGAGAAGCTGTGCACAACTTGCTGTGATCTTGAAAGGCTGATGCCGCACCCCACATATGACAGGAGGGACTGTTGTGAAAGAGAGGGCTGAGCAGTGGGCGAACATGATGATCAGCTTGTTGCAACCTTATTAAGCAGAGCATTAACTTAACTTAACCATCAGAACGCTGAAGCCACTTGAGATCTCCCAAGGAATCGGGAATGGATGTAGGTGTGCCCTGGACATTTGCTGCGTTGCCTGTAGCATCCAGACTTCTAGTCATCCCCACGCTACCGACATTCTCTCAGCCCTTTCCTATTGCAGCACCAGTGAGACTAAGACTAATCACTGGACTGCACAGCCTCTGGGGGGACATGCATTGACTGTAGCGCTATAGTGGTTAGAACCATTGAATTTTAAAAAAGCCATCATGGAACTCCTAAGATTTTTACCTTATAAATTTGGCCTAGCCTGGATGTTGAGTTACTTACAAGGGGGATAACCACAGCCTTTAGAGAAGGAAGTGGAACTCAGTATGTTACCCGGACAATGCTACAGTGCAGGTCTTATGAAGACTATGCACATTATTTGTGGAATGCCGTATATAATATACTATTGATTTATTGGGGTTGCTGAGCATATTTTGAGTCTTGTGCCCTTGTAAACCTGGCACCTACCTCCACCCAAGAAAGAGTGTACTGTTCAACACAAGATACTACTAAGAGTCAAGTGTTAAAGGGGTACGTGGTCCAGAGTGTATATCAGGTCAAATCCTGGGACATAAATACTAAAAGGACTCCACCCCCATGGTTGCTTCTGTGAAAGGGATTTTGACATATGGATACACAGGACACGCTTTATAAAAGGTGTGCTGTGACTTGTTCTAGGAATTCAGAAGTAAGTGAAGAATACTACAAGAGTAAGTTGCATCTACTCATACACCAGCCTTTATGAATTGGCCCCATTGAGTTTTAATTCCTCTCTAATAGTTTTCTTGCCTGTTTCTAAGGGAAGCACTGAACAACATTTATTGCAGCTTCTGGGTTGCCACAGGCCAATGAGTGTCCAATCTAAACCATCTGTCTGACTCTACAGTGCAACTCCCACCCACAAAACAGACTGACAATAATCACACGTTTTTTCTCCTAATCTCAGTTCAGGCCCAATTAGGTAATCATCCCATAATCTAAAATATCATCTCTCTTCCTAGGTTTACCATTTGTTACATTGAAAGACCGTCTGGTAACACTATAGGAGAGAGCAACAAATAAAAATGTGTGTAAATGCCAATGATAAAACACTTTTGGTTCTCAATGCACACTGCCCTATGGGCCGGTCACGTAAAATCAATGCTCAATCTGAGCTGGCGGTTTCCGGTGCTCGGCACTAGCGCTTAATTCTCAACACCGGGTCTTAGGACAATTTTTCACATGTTGGTACTGTTTGTCTAACTTAGAGATGAGCAGAACAACAGTTGTTTATTACTTCAATATAGCTCAAAATGACCAATACTGGCCGCTGAAGCCATTTTTATGGCTTGGAGTCCTGGAATACTCTGAATTGTCACACTTGTAGGAGTGCAATAGTTAATAGTTATGTTAGTACTGTCATTGGCAGTGCTGGCAGTAGCAGTGGGTGGTGCACACTGCAGTGTCCTCCCAATGATGGCCCTGGCACTTATTTATTTTTACAAAGTAAGCACTGCCTAACATGCAGAGAAAGCTTAAAAGCAGCATAACATGAATGGAAACATAAGCATAGCCTCTCTCTGTCCTTCAAAGACCATATAAAAATAAAAACTGAAACAGTAGAGATCCAGCTTACTAAACTGCACAAATAAAACCTTTGCCCCCTGCTACCTCTTTGGGTCAGCTGTGCCGGCTCGCTTCTTACTAAACATGGCCAGATATAAATGCGCTACTCATTGACACTAATCAATGCCATACTTCGCCTTGTAGCTCACTATTGCAAAACAGTCAAAGCAGAAAACACACCGACTACCCCAAAAAACATTATCAACTCCACCTCCCTGCCAGAATACACTTTACATTCTGCTGCGTGGCCTTCTCTTAAATAAGCCTGTCTACTTGTCAGCTTTTCTAGTAAACCCAAAATGTCAGGTGGTTCATGCTCTACTAAAAGCAGACCTCTGGCCAACCTAGAGATCAGTGGCAGCCGGTATCTCTGGAGAGTGGCAAAGTTGGGGGTAGGTGACACAAATAAACAAAAAAAAACACTTACCCACTGCATCACCGGATTGCTCCATTGTGCCATTCTAAGCTCCCCTCCTCTGCAGGCACAGGCTCCACTTGTCAATTCTGACGCAGCTCTCATGCTGCTGGTGAAACCCTGAATCCGGTCCTAGGATGCTTGTTTTCGGTCCAGGGAGGACCTGCCTTGGCCGTTCGGGCTGGACTGTTCCCACGAGGCACAGGGTCAAGACTGGTTTCCATATGGTCAGGTCTAAACTGGGATGGCATGGTGATCAAAAGAATTATGGATTTAACCCAGATCTCTTGACAGGGGTTGAATGTTTTAATTTGTTCTGCATTCCGTTTATCAATTGTGTGTCTTTTGCTTTCTCACCCTAAGTGCACCTGGTATGCTCAGACGTGGGTCCCGGGCTCACTGTGCCACTGGATTCAACCTATCCTGGCTGATGAGGGGTGAAACCCTGAAACCGGTCAGAGAATGCATGTTTTCGGTCCAGGGAGGACCTGGTTTGGCAGTTCAGGCTGGACTGTTCCCACAAGGCACAGGGTCAAGACTGATTTGCATATGGTCAGGTCTAAACTGGGGTTGCATGGTGAGCAAAAAAATTATGTAATTAACCCAGATCTATTGACTGAGGGTGAATGTTTTCAATTGTTCTGCATTCCGTCCATCCATAAATTGTATGTCTTTTGGTCATGATGCTGGTGGCAGCATGAAAGTAGATACAGGATTGACTGAGCGCTGGGAGCCTGTGCCTGCTGTCTCCAACCTAGCAACGCAGATTGGGTTGGAGACAGCTTCAGTGCGCATGGCGGTTTGGTAAACCTCAGATGGCTGGCCAAACAATCATTCAAACTGATATTAGTGTGAAACACTTCCTCTTGTGACTGCCCCCAACTCGAGCCTGCCCTCAAAATTCATCCGCTAGAAGAAAAAGATAAATAATAAACCTGGTTTATTATCATTTTATTTTTCATGTTTATGGTTGCTGGCAGGGGGGTGACGCTCCTCCACCATAACAGAGAGCCGCCGCTGCTAGAGATCCAATATACCTTTGACGGATGCACATCGTATCAGGCTTTCTCTTCATTAAATTGGAGAATGGCCTTCCTTTGCACCTCAGACTTGATCCCTTGTTGATCCACTTCTGTAAAAACTCTAATCCCATGACTGCACAATGACTATGTCCCTTCAATCTTCCGCTTAATCCAATATGATTCTGTGTTTTATTTGCAAACAATTACTATGAATTTATTAAAAGCATGTATTGTTTACACTCTGCATGGCTCTTTGATATATTATGTTGGATACATATATTTTGCTATGTACAGTGCACTGCTGCCTTCTTAGGATAGTAAACATTTTTAAAATATATATATATACATTTTTTAATTATCATAGTTATTAAATGCAAGTGTTTGTATTACTTGCCATCCAACAGTCTATGTGTGTTGCTGTCAAGTGGCTCCTAAATGTTTGACATCTCAAGCAATGTATATTCAGACTTTTGCTCACAGAGCACTTTACGCTGGAGTCCGCACCTATTTACGTGGTTGTATCACTTTCTATAAACCAGCCAGAGCCCTTAGATCAGATAATCTTGCTAAAACCTGACACACCTACAGAACCAGAAGGGGAGGTCATTCTTTTTCCTATCTGGCAGCTTGCCATTAGAATAATTTGGCTGTTGGCATTTGAAGAGATTTGAATCTATCTGTTAAAAAAAAAACATGTTTTAATAAGCTCAATTCTCTTAGCGAGTTCCTGACACATGTATGGTGAGTAGCTAGGTTCCGGGATATTCCGTCAAAGTGAGCAGGTGCACAATAGATCCAAGACCAAAGTAAAACATTTTCGCTAAGATGTCTTCTATGTAATGGTGGATTCACTCCCAAACATCCTACAAAGATGGCTTCTATGATTCCAAATCAGGACCTGACTTCCTGTTTCTGACAGAAACTTGTCTCAATCAAATTGGTTAAGTAGTCACCATCTTTCGTTTACCCCAGGACTACTTAATCATATGTCTGTCCCTCTCTGGTAAGAGGGAAAGCAGTGAGACACTTACCAAAGAACGGTTGAACATAGTAACATCAAGAACATCCTCAAAATTTCCGCACTTTGGTATCACGCTTACATTTTGAACCCCTCAGCCACCAACCATAAAAATATTTCGCCATCCTTCAGCCGACAACCTTTAATATGTGGATCAAAACATGGGACAAATCATCACAGGGCAAATAATGCTATACTTAAACAGCATTTATTTTGGATACTTTAATTTGAGATGTACCGCCACCGGGAATAGTGCTACCTTATATTAGAACATTGGAATGTTGAGCTCCATTGAAAACAATGGAGTGCTCCAGGCTTCTAATGGCTGGAACAAGCCGGGAGCATCAACATTTCAATGCTTGCCTCTGTTCACAGCTGTTTCTCTGAACAAAGTCTTCACAGAGCCCGAGGGGATTTAATTCCCTTCAGGCTCCATGAAGCCTTTGTTTTATTTGTTAGAACATTCTTCCTTCTAGTGGTGGAATTTTCAAATTGCCACTCCCTGGTTCAAGGCTACCGCGAGCTTTACAGCTATAGTAAACCATAATTCTTATAAATGCACATCTTACTCAGCACTATTTTGCTTGCATAAAAGTGGTTATTATAACAAGCTGTATGCAGTACAGTTTATTAAAACTGCTGATGCGGTCGAGCAACCAAACCTTGTTGACTGGTCTGATCACCAAATAGCCTTCTTTCATGGGTGTAAAAAAATCCTTAACCAGGGGATAAACCAAAAGGCTGGAGATTTGAGCTAGAGACTCCAGAAATAATAGATTACGCACCCAGTTAATTTTACCCTGAACTCCAACCCACCTCCCACATTTCTAATGTCAGATGTGTCTCAGACACCTATCAGGAATTAATTTCTAAAATCATGGATGCCCTCGTATCTTTGAAAAAAAAAACTTAAACACTCTGCCACATGGTCCACTAGAGACCAAAATGATTAGAGGAAACCTCTTAGAGTGGCACAAATAATATTTTGAATGATTGCCTCTAATTCTAATCTTAAAACAATAAAACAAGAGAAAGAAACTTACAAAAGTCACATCTTTATTTCCACTGCCTCCTGTATTAGAATTCTGGTTAACTCATCAAAAAGTGTAGTAAAAATCCTTGGGGACCTATTCAGAACTAAATTTGTAAAAACATGGGTGGAAATCTCCTCCTCCGCCTGCACATACTTTTTCAGCATTTATTTATGCACAATCAATTCCAGGAGTACACCTGGAAAGCTGTGCCAGGACCAAGTTGCAGTCCTCCTCCTAGAAAAGGTCAAGTCACCTTTGTTGGCTCCTACTTACTCTCTACAGAGAATTATACACAGGAGGCAGTAGAATATTCCGTGCACATAAACTTTTTTTGCATGCAGGGAAAATATTTTTCTCTGTGGGGAAAGACTTTGACCCACACCCCGCCCTAGTCTAAGGATAATCCATTCCCCTTCCAATTCAACTTAAAGGAGAAATTTGTGATCTTTGAAGTAAAAGTAATTCTGATCAAACGCAAATATTTAATACTAATGAGCAATCTACAACTCTACCCTAAAATGTAAAAGTTTCCAATAATTGGTCCTTCTTCAATTTTGTCTTCTTAAGAGATATATTTATGGGCGTTCACAAAGTCACACATTGATACAGACTAGAATGCCTGCTCCTTAATCCTGCAATAACATATACTTACAAAAAATCTTTATGTAAGCAATTCCTGTTCTAGTGCAAATCTAATGTCTTAGCCGATAGCATAGTTGGTCAAAAATGTGGCTGGTATCCTGTACGCTAAACTCACAGTTACCGCTTAGATTCAGAATCTTCTGACTGATCACCCTTTGGATATTGGGGCATCAGTCAAAGTGCCACTGACCATCTCTCGGAGTTAGGGGATGTTCTAGCAAGCTTTTGAAAGACATGACCCCTACACGCTGGGAAAAACTCCAAGCATTTTGAGGACACATTTATTTTTCGTTTTTCAATAATAAAGTCCATCTTTGGATGTTCTTTGAAGAACAGAAAACTATGCTGACAGGCTGCATCACAAATGGCATGATGGTGGCCCTGCTGAAGGCACAAAGATCTCAACTTTCCGCTGAAGATCTCTAAGCATTGCAGCTTGTCTTCAGCAAAACCAATGTAATACATCATTCTGTTGTCATGGAACTGACAGGAAGGTACAGTACTAAATGGAGCCCAAGAATTGTCACTTTTAAAAGTATTTTTTTACTAGCATTTAAATCAATCTTACAAGTACAAAACACTTTGTGATCAGGCAGCAGGACCCTAGTTATGAGTTGCATGATACTGGCTGGGTGCAAACTCTACACACAAAATCAACATTACAGTGCTGTAAAACCCTGCTAATATTCTACAGTTATGAGTTATTTCGCTTGGACTAGACAATAACTGTGCAGACTTGGTCTTATCAACTGGAATTTCTCATAGTATCCCCTGCTTCATGGGATTAATGCTCAAATGTACCACTTGCTCTGAGCTGGTGCTAAATGTCAACTGGGAAGAAGGGATGGGATGGAGGGAGGGGGTTTGGGAGCTCAGAAGTGGAAAAATACCCCTGGTAGGTGTGAGCTTTGCATGCTCCACCATTGCCATAGAAAAGGTCATGCAGGGACAAGGGCAGGGGCTTGGCTGTTGTTGCAG
This sequence comes from Lissotriton helveticus, assembly GCF_964261635.1. Lineage (NCBI taxonomy): Eukaryota > Metazoa > Chordata > Amphibia > Caudata > Salamandridae > Lissotriton > Lissotriton helveticus. The sequence continues at coordinate 102,677,529 of NC_136072.1, forward strand.
CAGTAGCCTGAAGCCATTTTGTGATTGGTATTTTTTCAGGGTGTAAAAGCTGGCCTTGTGTTCCCATCCCAGGGAAATGTGGGTGAAGGAACACTGAACAGGCTGTACTTGAGTGAAGCAAAGTTTCAAAGGAGTTTAACCCCGTTTGACTTAGAATTAGACCATACACATATTCTTATTCTCTTGTAAACTTTCCTCAGGAAATGATCTGAAATATTTTTTTTCATATTTACCATTCTTCAAAACACTTGTTGACATATTCTATTCTATTCTATAGTTTTGGTAGAGCGCAAACAGCTGCCCCAGCAATGAGGCGTCCCGGCGCTGAAAACCCAGATCCTAGCCTGAGCGGAGAACAAGGATGAAGGGAAATTTACGGAGAAGGGAATAGAAATGTTTTCACTGCTTTCCGGAATGCCGGTAGGCTTTCTATGGAGCGAATATGTTGCGGCAAGTCATTCCACAGCTTGGCTCCAAGGACCCTGAAGGAGCGGCCGCCCATGCAGCAGAGTTTTATGCGTGGGACGCATAGAAGGTTTTGGTTAGAGGATCTTAGATTCCGTGCCGGTGTGTAGGGAATGAGAAGTGGTTGAAGCAGAGGAAGGGTATTGAGTTTGAGGATTTTGAAGGACATAATGAGGGTCTTGAATTTGATTCTAGAGTCAACGGGTAACCAGTGTAGTTTTTTGATAGTCGCTCTGGCTGAGCATCTGCGGGGGAGGCCGACCAGAATTCTAGCCGCAGAGTTTTGCACTCGTTGGAGTCGTGCTATCTCACTTTTGTTGGCGCCAAGAAGGAGTACATTGGCGTAGTCTAAGCGAGAAAGGATGGTGGCTTGGATAATGAGTTGGCGAGTTTTAGCGTCGAAAAAACCTAATATGTGGCTGAGGCTCCTCAGCAGGCCAATACAGGTGCCGGACACTTTTTTAGTGTGGGCCTGAAAGTTGAGTGCGGCATCCATCCAGACGCCCAGATTTTTCACTAGGGTTTTGGGAGGGGGGATGGTGCCCAGGGAAGACGGCCACCAGGCCTCATTCCAGAGGCTGATGTTTTTGCCAAGGAGTAGCACCTCTGTCTTACCAGCATTGAGTTGTAGACAATTCATTGTCATCCATTGGGCGACCGCAGAGAGTCCGTTTTTGAAGTTAACGGATGAGTTGGAGGGACCTTCTGAGAGGGCGATGGCCAGCTGTGTATCATCGGCGTATGATACTAATGTCAAGCCCCACTCTTTGGCCACTGCCGCCAAAGGCTGGACGTAGAGATTAAAAAGGGAAGGGCTCAACGCAGAGCCCTGCGGCACTCCCTGTGCAATGGGGTGGGGTTTGGATAAGAAGGGAGGGGCAGAGACTCGAAAGGATCTGTTTTCGAGAAATGATCGGAACCAGTCCAAAGCGTGGCCAGATACTCCAAAAGTCTCCAAACGATTAAGAAGGATGTCATAGGATACCGTGTCAAAGGCCGCGCTGAGGTCCAGAAGAATCAGCGCAGCACTTTGACCGGCGTCTAAAATCGTTCGGAGGTGCTCTGTGGTGGCTAAGAGAGCGGACTCAGTGCTATGGCCTGGTCTAAACCCGTTTTGCGATGGGTCCAGGATGTTGTTTTTGACCATATGCTGGGATAGAGTATTGTTGACATGCGCTTCAGCGAGTTTGGACAGCCATGGGAGCAGGGAGATTGGACGAAAGTTCTCCGGTTTTGATGGGTCTAGGGTGGGTTTCTTGATGATGGGCGAGACCCACGCTTGCTTCCAGGCAGATGGGACACACGCTGAAGTGAAGGAGAGGTTCAGAATAGCAGTAAGTGCTGGTAGGAAGAAGTTGAGTGACTCTAAGAATTGCGCCGGGCGCATGGGGTCCGCAGGGGAGCCAGATTTGACTTTTTTACATAGTTTGATGAGGGTGTCATCAGATATTTCCGGAATGCAAGTCAAATTTGGGTAGTTGGGGGGAAAGGAGGGACTGCTGGTAGTGCTAGGGGAGTGCTGAGGAAAGGAAGTGTAAATTTTCTGTACCTTGTCGACAAAGAACCTAGCGAGTTCTTCACATTGTTGCTCGGAGGAAATGCTAGGGAGGGGAGCTTTGCTGCTCTGAAGTTCTTGCACGAGCTTAAAGACTTCTTTAGCAGGGGTGGAACTAGATTCAATTTTTTCGGCGTAGAAAGCGGTTCGCGCAGCACGGATGGCTTTGTGGTACGCTTTTTGTAGAAGTAGGTAATTTGATTTATCCTCCTTGTTATATTCCCTTCGCCAGAGGCGCTCTGCCTTTTTGCACTCTTTGCGTAAGGTTTTAAGAGTATCGTTGTACCAGGGGTTGGATGGAGAGTTACGTCCTTTTTTTCCATTTCGCTGGAATGAGGCTATCTAGTCCGCCTGTGATCCACTCGTGAAACGCACTGTAATTGGCGTTAATGTCAGAGTTGATGTCATGGTGGAATTCCCCTAGGTTGGTGTGGAGGTCATTGCGAGATAATTTATGCCATGGTCTTTTTAAACGGCGGATCGGTGCCGTATTGTGCCTACTTTTATTGACCAGAATGGCCAATTTAATAAGGGAATGATCCGTCCAGCCCATCGGTAAGGGTGGCTCTGAGGTAAGTTTCTCTAGGTTTGAGAAAACTGGGTCTAGGATGTGACCAGCTAGGTGCGTTGGAGTGGAGATAAAGGAGTTAAGTTGAGTTATATTTGATTGAATTCGAGAAACTATGTGCTGCGTGAAAGAGGCAGTCAGTGAAGTGGCATTTTCCTTGGGATGGCAATCTCAAGTCAAGGAATCTCCAACAGCCTGGTAGAAGTTCCTGCTCGGATAAATGTGCCTGGCTGACACAGAAAGTAGACCATTGAAGATATGATCTAAATTTGTACCTCAAGGGGATTTTAGTAGTATATTATGAGTTTCCCCTAGATACTTTATTGTTCAAATACACAATTGAAGAACTAGAACCACCCTCCCTATGCTATCTGGCAACTTTCCAAAGCTGTCACAGAGAATCTCAAATACCATTTAACAGAGCCATTGGTGAGAGCAACACTTTTTGGATTGTGCAGAGTTCTCATTTAAGCATACCACGCTTAAAGAGAGGGTGCTGCCTCTGAAGTCTATTGGCCTGATTTAGAAAACCGTTTGTCTTAAACATATGCTTAACCTACCACTTGTTAAATTTAGGCCAGTCCGATATCCACAAAGGTAGCCTAGCAGGCAGAAATGCATTTACTACTGTATAATTGTATGCCACACCTGCATACAATCATCACACTCAAAGGTTTGATAGTGGGCAAAATAAGGGATGGGTTGGCTTTGTAGTTTGTGAATGACCACAAACTCTTCACATAATCTTTTCCACCCTGGAAATCATTGAAGATTTGTTCTGCGAAAGGGCTGGACTAAATCTTCTTCCAGGTCTGGGGAAGATGATTCTCCACACAAAAAACACAAAAAGTAAAAAAGGCAGTTATCCAGCAGACTGCCTTTCTACAAAGGTTACATGTACCCTGAACACACTTCCATACTGGAGAAAGAAAAAAATACAAAAACACCATTTACTCTGTAGTACATCTGGAAAGCTGTTGCTTCCAAAATGTACGGCTGTAGTGTTTTGTGAACAGGAAAAAAGAGAAAACTTGGACCCTGTTAGAACCGGGTTCTCTAGTTGGCAGGGGGAGGCACCCTAGTCCAAGTAGGGACCACTTTTTCTGACAGGGTAGCTTGGCGCAGAGCAGGAAGGCATAACCTAAGAGGCAATGTGTAAAGTATTTGTGCAACACACACTGACAGTGACACAGTAAAAGCACTCACAAAATGGACACCACACCGGTTTTATGTAAAAATAAAAATATCTTTGTCTAAAAATTATGCAAGATATCAAAAATAGTAGACTCCACATATAGCTAATCAAGGGTTTTCAGAAATAAGGTCTGTGGGGAGATTGTTGCGAAGGTAACTTGGCAAACTTAAAAACTTAACAGGAGTCCATTACACTCGCAGAGGTTCTCAATAGATATGTCCTCTATTGCCAGTGGTTGAGCAATTACCAGGACATGTCCCTCCTATGCAGTCAGTGGTTCCCAGGGTTAGAGCAAGTCACTGGTAGGAACTGTGTCTCCCTTTTATTAGAAATGCGGTGAACTAATAGCACCCTTCACGCGCTACTGATGTGCAGTGCTCCTCAGGAAATGGCAGTATCCCTGATGCTGACTTCGCAGCCCGTGACGATCACAACCTGCCCCCAATGCGTGCCGGCCTGTCAGTAAAGCCCTGATGTCCCATAGTAAAGTGAGTAAGTTCCAGTGGACCGTCCCATCCCAAAGGGGAGCCTTACTGTCACCCCATCCCGTTGGGAGGAAAGTTACTCGGTCCCTGCCTGCCCGTTCTCAGCGGCAATGCACCCAAAGCAAGGTACGTGCACCTGCAAAAATCCCCGGGACTGTGGGAATCCACCTGCAAGTCGATCCTCTGCCGTTGAGGCACAATCCTCTGGTGCCGTACTGCTGAAGGGTGGCGGCCTGTGCGGAGGTAGGGAGATGTGCTACTCCGTGGACGGCTCACGAGTTGCGATCCTCACCTGCGGCTATGAGGTACCCACACCCGGTTGCACCATCCCACCTGGGGCAGACAGCAGCTGATCACAAGACGAGGTCGGGCTGCCCGGGGGTGCCTTGCGTTTCCTTTCCTCAACACGGTTCCGCTTCTTGACAAGTCCCTTGTTGCCAGCCAACCCTGCGCAGACGCCAATCAGTGGTGACGTGCACGGGGTTCCCGAGATTCCCGGGCCCACAGCGGTGCCTTCAGGGTGTTTTCAAAGAGCCTCTCGGATGCGCTTTCACTCAGGGCAGCGGCTGTGATTTTGGGAGCAAGTTTCAATGTGCTTGAGTCCGGGCAGGCAGCAGTGACTTCGGGGATAATTTGCATATGACTCTGACTCGAGCCTACAGCCCTGAAGTTGGGGGTAATTTTAAGGCGCTTTCGCCATGGACCAGCGCTGATGTTGGTGGAAGGCAATTTCACTCGTGAGTCACTCGCACCAGCTTCAGGGGTGTCCCTGAAGCCCCTGGGACGATCGCAGTTCTCAGGGCTTCGTTGTAGGGGCAGTCCTAAAGTTTCCTGTGCCAGTGATGCTGAGTGCAAGCACAGTGCTTCAGGATAAGTCTTTAAAACGGGTTGTCCCAAAGAGCAGTTTTTAGAGATGAAGAAACACGCTGTTTTCCTTCTGAATTCCCCACCAGGCAGGGGAACAGGCGGCAGTAGTTTATGGAGACACTCTGGTGCTGTTTCTTCAGCCTCCCTGGCAGGGCAAGATCAGCAGGCCATAGGGCAGCTCAGCAAGATAGGGCAGCATTTTCTTGGAGCAGTCAGCCTCAGCAGTGTGGCAATCCTTCTGGCACAGCAGTCTTCACTCCAGCCGAGATTCTTCCTGGTCCAGTCGTGTAATAAAGATGTGAGGCAGGACCCCCCTTATATACTCTGGAAGGGTCTGGGGGCAGGGGTTTCTGGAAGAGTCCAGGGACTTCTGGGATGTTTCCTGCCTTCCCTGACCTGGCAGTCACAGTGACGAAACGCAGGGCCATTAAGGCTACAGTGGGCAGCAATTCACAGCCCATTCAAGGGGAGAAGGTGTGAATCACCACTCCCACCTAACAGCCCAGGCAGCTATCAGTGTGTAGAGGGGAGGAGGCATCTGCAATGCCCAGATTAAGTGTAGGCAGGAAAATGTCCACTTTCTAAACGTGGGATTCCTAAAGTAGTAGTGCCCAAACCCCATATATCATTGGAAAGGGGTCACCGCCCAGATTCCAACAAGACCAAACATTTCATACATATTAGGTCCCAGTCAGAAAATATCCCATAAAGGGGGGGCCCCAATGTTAACCTATGGAGGGTTAGGCCTCACTGCGGTAGCAGGGGCCTGTGGGCAGGTAAGCCAATGTCACAATGTTTTAGGGGAGAGCACCTGCACCTCAGCACTGTTTAGCAGTGGTGAGGCACCCAGTGTCCTAAGTCCAATAAAATTGTAAGGTAAAAATAGGAGGCAAAAGGGCAAAAATGTAGGGGAAGACCATCCTAAGGCTGACAGGTCCAAGAGACCCCCATTCAGGAGTAGTTTTACTGATGCAGATTTGTGATTCCCTTGGATAAATGAGCCTTCTAAGTGTAATGAACTGAATATGAATGACTGCCTTGGTCAGCCATCACAGCTAACACTTCCACATCTCTAAAAAGTTTGATGTTAATAATGAGTTCTTGCATTATTGCTTAAATCAGTTTAGTTAACTAACCACTGTGAAGTGCTTGTAGAGCAAATGTAGAATGAGTGCTATTCTCAGGTGTAAGTCTAATCATCAAGAGTCCAGATTGAGTGCATCATTACATTTCAGCTTTTATCTTGACAGAGTGGACTTGGAAGGCTGCCTTTTGGACCATTTCTTTCCATCTTTTCTGGCTATTGACAGCCCACAAGCTTCACCATTTTACAGTTTTTGAGTCTTATATCAGTTCAGTGTTCTTCAACATAAGTCATTTACCCTGAAGTGTAAAAGTTAGCCTTGCTGACCATATCAATAGTGCTGCTTCTATGCACATATAGGTGCATGTACAGATGGGTTTATGCCTACTACTCAAACTTAAGAATCCTACTGCACCGTGTGCACATTTGGCCATGTAGATATTGCTGGACCTATGTACAAATGGGTGATTATATAGAGGAGCTCACACCAGCCAATAAAACTTAACAAAATGTCATGTGTATATGTATGTATATGTATGTATAGGTTAATTTAATTTATCTATACTACTATTATAAAGAGAGAACACAAACCTTTGAGCCAGGTAAACTACAAAAGTAATGCACCAATCACTACACCCAATACACCATTTGAAAGGGGAGATATAGCAGAAGGACATAGGCTATAGATGTGTACACCATATACATTAAAAAAGCAAAAACGCCAAAAGTGTAAAAGTAGTCCCTTTGGGGCCTTGTCATGTGAAAGAACTTGGCCGTGGGCGTATCAAACAACAAATGTGGATTTATAACTAACATTTGCAAATACAAAAACATACATCGGAAGTGCAATTTAGATACACACATACAGCACGGTATCAGCGCGGTATAACAAATATAGTAAAATAACAGAGGGGCGCGCTATATACACACATTCCTTGTAGTTACCCACACAACATTGAGCCTTCGTCCCATTACATTCAAAAGCGGGCGTGCCTTCCATAGACGATGACTCTAAAATGACGTCACACAGTTGGCAGGGTGAATCAGATTGTAGACCAATGACAACGCAGCAAAAAAAACACACACACGAGATAAGATTAAAAAAATAACAACTCTGTAACCATTGGCCAACAACGTCATAAAGGTGCCAAACAGGAAGAAAACAAGGCGCCATTTCTTCACAGAGAAACGCTATCAAGGATTGATTTATGCGTTTTTACAAAGCGCGGAAATTACACGAAGGCGACTTCATATAGCGCGGACCTGTTCTTAGATAGCGCTGAACTTAGCCAAAGGCGTCTTTATATAGCGCGGACCCGTTGAAGATAGCGCTAAACTTAGCCGAAGGCGTCTTTATATAGCACCGACCTTACCCGAAGGCGTCAGAGCGCATCACAGAACTAAAACATAAGGAGCACATTACACGTGAACAGATTACAAAAGCTGACTTTAAGATACATGAGGGAAAAGTGACAATTGTGACCAAACAAAATACATGAGGTAGCAAAAACTTACAGGAGGAAACACTAACAAGTGTGCAGGTTACAAGACAAAACAAAGTACAATTAGAGGTATAATACTGCAATATATGCTACACACTCAGGCACAAGAATAAACGTTACGTAGGCAATGGTGGCACTTGTGCAAGTATCAACAGCAAACAAAATGTGAGAGGTAGCATACTGTCTGTTACAAGGGGAAAAGTGGTGTGTGCAACTAACAGAACTGAAACATAAGGAGCACATTACACGTGAACAGATTACAAAAGCAGACGTTAAGATACAGGAGGGAAAAGTTACAATTGTGACCAAACAAAATACATGAAGTAGCAAAAACTGCCAGGAGGAAACAGTGACAAATGTGCAGGTTACAAGACAAAACAAAGTACAATTAGAGGTATAATACTGCAATATATGCTACACACTCAGGCACAAGAATAAACGTTACGTAAGCAATGGTGGCACACACATTACTACGGAAAAACAATTAGGGAAAGCAACAGTGAACATCAAGGTAACTACATTATTTTCTCTTTTGTAAATATTTAAAACACATACATTTCAATATGGTGAAGAGGAAAACACATCTTTCACGGACTACATATAAAAACGCGCAAACACAAACAAGCGCATAAGACTGACACAGACAAATAATGAGAAAACTTTACATAACATCGATGCACCATCAACCTCCTATCTTTCACAAACAACAAATACAAAACATTTACAACAGCATCATAACAGTACTCCACAGCCAACAACGTCTAATACCACACACACTAACAACACTAACAACACCAACAAAGACAACACTGACACATTCATTCCCAATCAAACACAGCAGACACACAACATACAAAAACACCAAAGTTTCAGAACTCCAACTATGCTATCACATCAAGAAGTTGCAAAAAACACAGTTGATGGACAGAATGTAGAACAATGTCATACATTCACCCCAGTACAAGGATCTGGGCCTAAATCCATCGTTTTTTGCACTCCACATCACCCTGGGTTAGACACTGGCTATATGCAAATCAGCTCTGACCCTGTGCCTCATGGGAACAGTCCAGTCCGAACTACCAAGCCATGTCTTTCCCAGACCGGAATCAAGCATCCAAGGACCGGTATCTGGCTATCAGCCTTCATCAGCCTAGATAGCTTGACTCCAGTGGTGTGGAGAGCCTGGGACTCACGTCTGAGCATCCCCAGCCCACTCGGGGTGAAATTGCAAAAAACACAGTTGATGGACAGAATGAAGAACAATGTCATACATTCACCCCAGTACAAGGATCTGGGCCTAAATCCATCGTTTTTTTGCACTCCACACCACCTTGGGTTAGACACTGGCTATATGCAAATCAGCTCTGACCCTGTTCCTCATGGGAACAGTCCAGTCCGAACTACCAAGCCATGTCTTTCCCAGACCGGAATCAAGCATCCAAGGACCGGTTTCTGGCTATTAGCCTTCATCAGCCTGGATAGCTTGACTCCAGTGGTGTAGAGAGCCTGGGACTCACGTCTGAGCATCCCCAGCCCACTCGGGGTGAAATTGCAAAAAACACAGTTGATGGACAGAATGTAGAACAATGTCATTCATTCACCCCAGTACATGGATCTGGGCCTAAATCCATCGTTTTTTGCACTCCACACCACCCTGGGTTAGACACTGGCTATATGCAAATCAGCTCTGACCCTGTGCCTCATGGGAACAGTCCAGTCCGAACAACCAAGCCATGTCTTTCCCAGACCGGAATCAAGCATCCAAGGACCGGTTTCTGGCTATTAGCCTTCATCAGCCTGGATAGCTTGACTCCAGTGGTGTGGAGAGCCTGGGACTCACGTCTGAGCATCCCCAGCCCACTCGGGGTGAAATTGCAAAAAACACAGTTGATGGACAGAATGTAGAACAATGTCATACATTCACCCCAGTACAAATATCTGGGCCTAAATCCATCGTTGTTTTTTTGCACTCCACACCACCCTGGGTTAGACACTGGCTATATGCAAATCAGCTCTGACCCTGTGCCTCATGGGAACAGTCCAGTCCGAACTACCAAGTCATGTCTTTCCCAGACCAAAATCAAGCATCCAAGGACCGGTTTCTGGCTATCTGCCTTCATCAGCCTGGATAGCTTGACTCCAGTGGTGTGGAGAGCCTGGGACTCACGTCTGAGCATCCCCAGCCCACTCGGGGTGAAATTGCAAAAAACACAGTTGATGGACATAATGTAGAACAATGTCATACATTCACCCCAGTACAAGGATCTGGGCCTAAATCCATCGTTTTTTTGCACTCCACACCACCCTGGGTTAGACACTGGCTATATGCAAATCAGCTCTGACCCTGTGCCTCATGGGAACAGTCCAGTCCGAATTACCAAGCCATGTCTTTCCCAGACCGGAATCAAGCATCCAAGGACCGGTTTCTGGCTATCAGCCTTCATCAGCCTGAATAGCTTGACTCCAGTGGTGTGGAGAGCCCGGGACTCACGTCTGAGTACACCCAGCCCACTCGGGGTGAAAATTGCAATAAACACAGTTGATGGAGAAAATGTAGAACAATGTCATACATTCACCCCAGTACAAGGATCTGGGCCTAAATCCATCGTTTTTTTTGCACTTTTTGCAATTTTCACCCCGAGTGGGCTGGGTATGCTCAGACGTGAGTCCCAGGCTCTCCACACCACTGGAGTCAAGCTATCCAGGCTGGTGAAGGCTGATAGCCAGAAACCGGTCCTTGGACGCTTGATTCCGGTCTGGGAAAGACATGGCTTGGTAGTTCGGACTGGACTGTTCCCATGAGGCACAGGGTCAGAGCTGATTTGCATATAGCCAGTGTCTAACCCAGGGTGGTGTGGAGTGCAAAAAAACGATGGATTTAGGCCCAGATTCTTCTACTGGGGTGAATGTATGACATTGTACTACATTCTGTCCATCAACTGTGTTTTTTTGCAATTTTCACCCCGAGTGGGCTGGGTATGCTCAGACGTGAGTCCCAGACTCTCCACACCACTGGAGTCAAGCTATCCAGGCTGATGAAGGCTGATAGCCAGAAACCGGTCCTTGGATGCTCGATTCCGGTCTGGGAAAGACATGGCTTGGTAGTTCGGACTGGACTGTTCCCATGAGGAACAGGGTCAGAGCTGATTTGCATATAGCCAGTGTCTAACCCAGGGTGGTGTGGAGTGCAAAAAAAGATGTATTTAGGCCCAGATCCTTGTACTGGGGTGAATGTATGACATTGTTCTACATTCTGTCCATCAACTGTGTTTTTTGCAATTTTCACCCCGAGTGGGCTGGGTATGCTCAGACGTGAGTCCCAGGCTCTCCACACCACTGGAGTCAAGCTATCCAGGCTGATGAAGGCTGGTAACCAGAAACCGGTCCTTGGATGCTTGATTCTGGTCTGGGAAAGACATGGCTTGGTAGTTCGGACTGGACTGTTCCCATGAGGCACAGGGTCAGAGCTGATTTGCATATAGCCAGTGTCTAACCCAGGGTGGTGTGGAGTGCAAAAAAACGATGGATTTAGGCCCAGATCCTTGTACTAGGGTGAATGTATGACATTGTTCTACATTCTGTCCATCAACTGTGTTTTTTGCAAATCACATCAAGAAGAACATACAGTACAACACCCACACACTCTCAGATCTGCATTCAACTACAACCCACTTCATAACTACAGCAACAATCCACATGTAAAAATTGGACTCATGAACAATATCTGTACTCACTGCAATGCACTTAAATGGAAGGCAGAGCCTAAAGGCCTTTGCTGCTCATCAGGAAAAGTAATTCTTTACAACATTGAAGATCCACCGCCACTCATCAGACAGCTACTGGATGGCACTCACACACTTTCAAATCATTTCTTAACAAACACACGCCGTTATAATACTCTATTCCAAATGACGTCCTTTGGTGCAAATGAAGTTAGGGAAGGAAATTTCATGGCAACATTTAAAATACAGGGACAGTTATACCACTTGATTGGAAGTATGCTTCCAATGGAAGAGAAAGCGCCACAGTTCCTACAAATATATTTCCTATCTCAACAGCAACAAATAGACGCATGTTCACACATGGTGCCAAATTTGAACACAGACCTTATTCAACTACTACAAGACACATTGCACCATCATAACACATACATTCATTTACTAAAGTACAACTATGAAATGCATTCACAAGAGGAAGATTTGCGCATTATTATACATGCTGATAAACACCCACCAAATACACATGCAGGAAGATTTAATGCACCAACTACCGATGAAGTTGCAGTTCTTTTAGTGAACGAGAACAAGGGGCCACGCAACATTGTATTACATACCCGAGAGGGAGTACTACGCAAAGTATCTGAATTACATAGATCCTATGATCCTTTACAATACCCCATCCTATTCCCTAAAGGTGAAGATTGTTATTGTCTCAATATACCTCAAAGAAACTCTGCAACAAACAAAACAGTTACATGCATGCAGTACTATGCCTATACTCTTATGGTTAGAAATACAACTTTCAATACCTTGCATTGGTTCCGCAATCTCTTCAATCAATACATTGTGGATATGATGGCCAAAATGATCACAGAAAGACTAGACTTTATCAGGCACAATCCAGACTGCAAGAAATTAAAGATCATTTGTTCCCCAAACAAAAAGCATGCGATAGACATGACATCGTTGCACGAGTCTTCAATTTAAAAGTAAAAACACTAATGAAACTATTAACACAACAAGGTATCTTTGGATCTGCTAAAGCTTACATATTTACTATTGAATGGCAAAAGAGAGGACTACCTCATGTACACATACTATTATGGCTTGAACCAAAAATTCATGCAGATGACGTTGATCTCATTATCTCCGCTGAGCTGCCTGATCCTATTAATGATCCTAAACTATTTCTTATTGTCAAGAAAAACATGATACATGGTTCATGTGGTGAACACAACATTCTTTCACCGTGTATGAAAAACGGGATTTGCACCAAAAAATACCCACGCCCTCTCATTTATGAAACTGAAACTGGAGTTAACGGCTACCCCATTTACCGGAGGAGGAACACCGAACATGGTGGACATACTGTCACAATGACGGTTACAGGACAGGAAGTCACTGTCAATAATAAGTGGGTTTTTCCATATTCACCACTACTCTGTCGCACTTTCAATGCTCACATTAATATTGAATACTGCCAATCTGTTAAAGCTATCAAATATATTTGCAAATATATTAACAAAGGCTCAGATCAAGCAACTGCTGCTATTGAAAACAAACACAATGAAATAGACACATATCTAAATGGAAGGTATATTAGCACTTCCGAAGCAGTGTGGCGCATTCTAGAGTTTCACGTTCATGAACGCCATCCCACTGTCACACATCTAGCTGTGCATCTCGAAAATGGTCAAAGAGTCTATTTCAATGACAAGAACATTCTACATGTAGCACAGAACCCAACGCACACAACACTTACTGCCTTCTTCCAATTGTGTGCCACCGACAATTTTGCAAAAACATTGCTATACCAAGAAGTACCACAATACTATACATGGTCAAATTCAAATTTTCAACGCCGCTAACATGGACAGCAAGTATTAGGACACCCTGGTGTAAAAAAAGACTCAGCTCTTGGTAAAATGTACACTATTCACCCAAACCAATTGGAGTGTTTCCACTTACGCATTCTTTACAACATGTTCGCCGACCTACAGGGTTTCACAGTCTTTTAACTGTTAACGAACAACTAATGCCTACCTATCAAGCAGCATGTAAACAACTTGGACTCATTAAAGACGACCAACATTGGAAACATACGTTAGGTGATGCTGCACTCTCACATTCCCCATCAAAGCTACGTGAATTGTTTGTTACTATTCTGCTGTTTTGTAACCCATCTGATCCTCTCACTTTATGGGACCAATACAAAGAAGATTTGTGTGAAGATATTCTACACAATAGGCGTCAAGAATCAAATGATGAATCAATACAATGAGTAATGACATATTTAACCAGGGTCTCATACTAATTGAAGACTCGCTGTATGTACTAAGTGTAAAAACTTTAAAAGATTTCAAACTGCCGCAAACAAATAGAACTATACATACACCGTACAACCATACTGATTTTGAAATCTCTACAGAGAACCTACTGCAATACGTTGCACAACATTTGCCAAACTTAGTGCCCGATCAAACAATAGCATACAACACCATTGTTGAAAGTGTGGAAACAAAAGATGGAAACATTTTCTTCTTAGACACACCAGGAGGGACTGGGAAAACTTACTTAATCAACCTAATACTTGCAAAAATACGCTCTTTAGGACTATTGGCTCTGGCAGTTGCATCTTCTGGAATAGCTGCCACTTTGCTAACTGGAGGTAAAACAGCACACTCCACGTTTAAACTACCTTTAACTGTTTCCATTGAAAATGAATCCACTTGCTCAGTACGCAAAAATGGACCCTTAGGCACCCTGCTTCAAAATGTGTTTCTTATTATGTGGGACGAATGTACTATGACACACCGCACACATATAGACGCCGTACACAAAATTATACAAGACATTAGAAATTGTCCTAAAATCATGGGTGGGGTCACTTTTGTCTTTGCAGGTGACTTCCGTCAGACTCTTCCTGTTGTCCCAAGAGGAACACGTGCTGATATACTAAAAGCATACTTAAAAGCATCACACCTATGGGACTCCGTAAAACTCTTACCTTACGCACTAACATTAGAACACATTTAGGAGGTGGAGATAATCTCTTTGCTGATCTTCTACTACAAGTTGGTAATGGAGATTTACCCAACACAAATGATAACATTAATATTGAAAATGTAGGGACGCCTGTCTCGAACTTACAGGAACTCATACAACATGTATACCCAGACGTTCACAATATTATTAACAAAGACTACCAATGGATTTGTGAAAGAGCTATAGTTGCACCCAGAAACACAAGTGTCAACCACATCAATGAACACATACTACTTCAAATCCCAGGGGAAACACAAATATATAAATCCATTGACACAGTATTAGATACAGAAGACGCAGTACATTATCCCCAAAAATTCCTAAACTCACTTAACCCTTCGGGACTTCCACATCAGGTACTCCAAATAAAAGTTGGCATCCCAATCATCTTATTGCGAAACCTACATCCGCAAAATCTATGCAATGGAACCCGACTACAAGTTAAAAGTCTTTTACCTTATGTCATTAAAGCAACTATTCTATCTGGCCCTGCTGCAGGCCAGTTAGCTCACCTTCCACGCATACCCATGATACCTACAGATCTACCATTTCAATTTAAACGTTTGCAATTCCCGATTAACATTGCCTTTGCTTCTACCATTAACAAATCGCAAGGTCAAACATATAAAGTTATAGGCATCGACTTACGAGAAGAGTGCTTCACTCATGGCCAGTTATATGTTGCCCTCTTTCGCACCGGGAATGCACAAAATCAATTTATTCTATATCCTCATTCAAATGAAACTAAAAATGTAGTTTACCGCGAAATCTTACAGTAATGACATACTTCATCTGTAACAAAATTACACACTTTACTTTTCATTCCTGGACAACGTCGGGAAGGGCTGCTAGTTTTAAATAAACAAACACTTCCTTCAACCTTATACCACCCCTCCTCTATTTGACTCATTCAAAACCTTCCAGACTAATATGAACTTCTAAAATAGTTCTGAAACCTCCTACTTCTTTTTAGCCATTTCACCCAAGTAACGTGCATACACGACCACTACTTACATAAACAATTTACTACTTCCCCTTTTCAAATCCATTCCTATCATTATATCCCTACTATAACCTCATCTAAACACACGAGAAATAAAGAGCACAAACATAACTAATGAACATTGGAAAGAAAACACTTATTACTAATTCACCAACTACTAAACTCTAAGCGTGGGTTTCGGAGTAGCATGCTACTCAACGCAAACCGCTTCAATGCTTTGTCAGGGGTAGTAAGAGCAATATAAATACAATTTACAAAAACAATTATTTTTGTGCTCTTCATCTAAAACATCTCTTCAATGTGGTTTTCACAATGTGTCCTCCTTGTCTGACAGATGAATTGCATTGTGTTATTGGATAGAACTATAACTTTTGGTAGGTCGATCTCTCTGGGACGCCATTGTGAAGCCCTTAGTTATGCTTTTCTTTTGCATAATTGATATGGCAATACATATTTTACAAAGTCAACACATAAAACAATACACATATTTTTGTTTTCCTCAACTTTAAATTTGCATTATTCAGATATGTTGAAGCTATCCAAAAACTTCCACACCTCTGTGATGTTAACTCAATGAGCCATCTGTGCTTATTGTTTTATAATTTATAAAGCACATGTTAAGGGTCTCCTTCAACCCCCTTGGTGGGACCCGTGCACACTGTTGATGTTTGTTTGCACATCAGACAGTTAAAGAACAGATGCACCACTGACCGTGCCTTGGGGATCCTGCTTTGTAGTCAACATTCAGATACAGAAGTGATTGTGAAGAGGCTGCTTATTTAAATACAAAGGTTTGAGCACTCCCTCATGACTGCATGGGCCATGTCTAATAAAGTAAAAGCTGTTTTAAGACATGGGACCGATGGTAAAACATTTTTGACTGGTGCTATTACATCCTTGCTGGTATATAAGGCAATGCCTGGTGCAACACATTTTCCCACAATGTTATGAACCCAGATTTGTGGGTACGTGATAAGATTGTATTTGATCTTTGACATATTGTTGTGGTTGTGATGTGTTATATTGTTTTTTGCTGTTGCAGGTATGTGCAGTGTCATTGCATTCTGTGTGGTTACATATTGTGGTTGTTTTATCATGCACTTATTTCATTATTTTGTAGTTGCTGTTACGTTTCCACACAAAAGCAGCACAATCCATTAATAATCTAGTGGCAAACAAGCAT
Organism: Lissotriton helveticus; assembly: GCF_964261635.1. Lineage (NCBI taxonomy): Eukaryota > Metazoa > Chordata > Amphibia > Caudata > Salamandridae > Lissotriton > Lissotriton helveticus. The sequence goes on from NC_136072.1 coordinate 102,694,200, forward strand.
TTACCAAGCTGTAAGGTGCTAAAATATTACTGTTCCAGTTTTTTAACCATTTGAGATTTCAGTCAGCCCAACCATGTAGCAGAGATCGTGGCCCAGATCACCAAACATTTCTGAGAGGCCCTATTTCATATCTTTTTTGCTAAGTTAAGGCAGTGCTTGCACCAAAATCCTTCTAGCACCAAATTATGAAACAGAATTATGGGGTTGATAATGTGTGACAAGAATGTTAGTGCACATTTGCTGTGTGGAACTCTAAAATAAACTTAGTTCATTGGGTGTTGGCTAGAGAGGGCACATAGGTTTTGGGATCAAATTTCAAGAATACACTTTCTGAGAAAATGGGATCCTTATTTGTTTGTGGCCATGAGGAAGACATGTTAATTAAATTAAATACATGCTGGCCTGATGTTTGACTGCAAATTATTTAATTACTCAAATTAACATGAAATTGAAGGAGTTTACTAATTTCAGATTTTAGTGTAAATACGTTTTTATTATGCTTCCAGCTGAAGCCCCTTGAATTTGATTTTTTTTTTTTTTAGAGGAACTGGCTGACTCAGTATCCTCCAGGGATATGCAGCTTCAGCCAATTTCTGAATGGTCTGGGGTTCAGGCACCCGAGATTACTGGGTACAAGAACACTTGTTCCAGTTTTACAATTTACAAATACATACCTGGTAAAAACATATCACATCAGGGTAGGTAGTGAGCAGAGACTCATATTCATCCTGAGCAGCCGGGAAGTTTTCCATGCTCTCCCCTGCAGTCAAGAGCCTTTACGGTCCACACCCTGGCACATATGGCCAATCACTCCATTTTATCACCATCTGAGATTAGTGGGTAGATGGACCTGTTCATCTCTCCAGAATATGGCAAACCTGTGCAAAAAGACCCAGTAATTCTAGGGTCAGGAGGTTAGGTCCCATTTTGGGGAGTTTAGCTTGTGATCCCTTTGAACTCATAGGGAGATGCAATCTAATATCTTTAATTCCCCATGGAGTTAGCAGGAAACTCACAATGAGACCAACACTGCGCTGAATCAGGAAGTGACAGATCCAGCTGTTAAAGCATACCAGTGATCTTCTCAAGATATTTAGCTAAAGGAGTGACAGCTTTGTCTTCTGTAGTAATCAACGTTTATAATATTCTACTTGTTAGACTTAAGCCCACAGAATGTCTACTTGTTAAAATACAGCAAAAATAAAACAATTCATTTCAGGAAAAGTATCCAAAATGTTCTATGACCTGCAATTGCCAAATTAGTACTCAAAGCATTTTGAAGTGGTTTGGACAGAGAATGTTCACGGTGGTACAAGTCCATTCCTTCTCCCCAGGCACCTCAAGCGACCCGGAAGACAATGGTAAAAAAGTAGAAGATTCTTGACTAGCCAGCTTTTGAAAAACCCTGAGTCATCATGCCCTCCAGTTGTACCAAGTGACTGGAACTTCTTTTCAGGGTCAGCTTGCTGGACTCCTGTACCTGTCTTGAGGACTCAACATGTTGGAAAAGTGATCCATCCTGTGCGGAAGAACCAGCTGTCCAGTTGGGAATTAACTGCTTTGGATGCAGTGGATGCCTTGGCCGCAGACAGCAATATGCAATGTAACACTAGCAAGATAGAGGTGTTGTTTTTTGATTTTCCCCCTCCGTGGTGGGGAGGTGAGATCTGGCCGAAGTTATCCCCCTCTCTTTTGACTCCTTCCACTGTAGTGTGAAATATAGGAGAACATTTTTATAATAATCTCACCTTCAAATCTCAACTTGAGAGCATGGTCGGACATGTTTTGGCCTCCTTAGGATGTTGAGGATGTTCCTGTATAGGCTCCTCACTCTTTACTTGTTGAAAAGATTGCAGGAGGTGTCGAGCGCTGCTCTTTGGATTTCAATTAAGATTCCTAGGAGTAGCCTACCTTAAAGATTTGCACTGGTTGCCGTTCAAGGCAAGAGAGAAATTTAAGCAACTGACATTAGCCTACAATGCTTTTTTTATGGATTGGAACCTAATTACTTGTCCAAGAGGCTACCCCACTACCATCCTACAAGAACACTGCTATCTACGGAGGTTTTGGCGACAGTAGTGTCCAAGACAAAGAAGAAAAGATGGGGTGATTCTTCCTTTCCTGCTATGGCTACCAGAGGTTGGAATTATTTGTCCTTGTCTTTCAGAGCCATTAAGGACCCGGAGTCTTTTAGATGTCAATTGAAGACTTGACTTTTTAATAAAGTGTTCTAACTCAAAAAAGCATCCCCTAAAGTCACCAGTGGATGTTTACAAGGAATTCAATCAAAACACTGTGGCACTGAAATACTTTTGGGCAGGCCAAGTACAAAGCAAAGTCATTGAATATTGAATCAAAAGTGGATAAATGTGATATACAAGAAAGCCATTCAATCATGACAAAGGGATTTGCCCAATGCCCACTCCGGGTATATGTTAAGTCTTACATAAAATGACTCTGCTCTGCAACCAAGGCACATCTAGTCATACCAGTTGGATTTTTAGACATCTTTTAAGATGAAAAAGCAAGCATCAAGGGAGTATTCGTCCGGCTAGTTCAATTGAGAGGTCAATTGAACTAGCCGGACGAATACTTATGTCTGCTAACCTTGTAACGCAACATTATAAAACTTTGTTTTAACTGTATCGTACTCCAGACAAAATTTCAAAGAGGGGGTGGAGACCCAGAAGGAAAATGTTTCAGATGCGGTGCCCATCAGGCGGATGTAATGCATATCTTTGGCACGCGTGTAAAACTAGGGGAGTTGTTTGGACATGTAAATAAGTTCTTATCTGAGATTCTGAGTACTCCTTTCCAGCTGTCATTAATGCAGATTTTGCTGGGTATAGACATCGGGAGTGCCCAAGCTGAGACCACGGATAACACAGGCTATTTGATATTTGTGGCAACAGCGGTTCTAAGACTCTGCATTGCCTCTTGTTGGTTACAAACTAACCCCCCCCTCATTTGAAGCATGGCGAACTCGGTTTTTATTTACTTATAACATGGAATATAATCTATATGCTATTAAGGGAAGGCGGAAAAAGGCTCTGGGGCTGCAAATATGGGGACCGGTCAGAGCATATATGCTGGCAGAAAACTGATTAATCCTGACATTCTTTGTATTTCGTTTAATATCCACAATTGTTTTCCTTACCGGACAGTTTTGAAATGCTACAGTATCTGTTCCACTTTATAATGTACAAAATATTTGATTTATTGAAAGTCTGTTTTATTGTCGATTAATGACCAGACCTGGTTTTTGTATATGCCTTTTTCTTTTCTTTCTTTATCAATTCTTACTGTTTCACTTTTGTTTTCTTTTTTGAAAAGAATATCTAGTACACTGCTCTTGTAACTCCACAACAGCGTGAAGATAAGTTATATGCTGTATTTTGTACTTGTGATCTCTACCTTAATAAAACATTTTTAAAAAGGGAGTTTGTATATGTGTTCATGTAAACTCCATTAATGCACTTGAAGTTGCTATAGCTGTAGCTGCTATAGCCAGAGGAACATAACATATTATGCCTAATACAATTTACTGAATGTAAGTAAAAACACTTTATATCATCACACGTTTCCATTATTGTCATGTTGGAGAACAGATGTAACTTCAGGAGAGGAGCATTTCTGCCACATCCAGGGGAAAAAACTCATAGGCATATCTCAAGGTGAACAGACATAAACCAAAGGGGTAGGGAAACAGATAACAGTGAAACCCCCAGGAGCTGCAATGAGCCAAGAACAGTAATTGTACCTTGGAACTAGTAACAATTGCAGTGTTTTCAGTCATGGGTGAGCCACATTGAATCAGGAGTGGAAAAGTCAAACAGTATGGGGAGGAGAGGGCGGCAAAGTAGGTAGGAAGAAGAACCAAGTAATCTCTTTTAATGGAGGAAGCAGATTGACCTAGGAACCAAAGCAAGGCCGATGAGAGGTATAATTAGTCAAACAGTTGAAGGTAGGATCAGGTCTGGGCATAAGGACCAGCCTAGAAGGTTATATCTCATACTCAGATAGTAAATCAAATCAAATTCAGCTTTATTCGATTTTACAAACTTGAAACTCATAAAAGCACAGATTAAAAAGATAAATTAATTTTGCTATAGTTTCACATTGAAAAGCATCACAATTCTATAGACAACATAGGTAACATGGCAATTTGATAATTACATTGGGTTTCTAAATTTAATAACAGACTTTAAAAAAGAGGAGACTGCCAATAGAATCAATTGATTTTCTAAGAGCTGTAGCTTCAAAAACGCTATTTTACAATGTCTTAAGCCCATTTCCCTCAAAACTGGTTTTAAAAAGATTTTCCTAGGTCGTGTATAAAATTTACAAAATAGCACACTGTGTCATGTTGTTTGACTAGAAATATCATCACACGGGCATAAGGGTAGATTTCTTGACAAGTCATTAACATTTGCGAACGTTATCAATCTGTGAAAAACCCCAAAACCGAAACGGGGTAAGAGCATCCGACAGAAACTTCAGTGAATCTGGGTAAGATAAGGTTGTATGCCCCGACATGTTAACATAAGTTGGTTCTCCATAACAGTTTGTTTCTCTCTTTCTTTAAGCCAGCGTTTATTCTCCAGGTGAGTCAGGCATACAGCTTTCAGAGATTTCCTAGAGATTGTTTCCATGATCTCTGGCGCATCATAATATTCAGGGTGGCCAATGTAAGGCGCCATTTTTTTAATTTAACTGAGCCATGGAACTTTAGCCACCTTCTCAAATCTAAGGCAATCTTCAATTACATCACGATTAAAACTAGTCTCAGTTGTTGCCCATACCTTATGCCAGAGTAAAAACGGGTTTATATTGATAATATCGGAAATGTAAGTGAGACCAAGTTCCATGTGGCAATTAAAATTAGCAGTGGAGCCAGGAACCGCCAAGAGATAACGTATAAACACTTTTTCACAACATTGAATCTGATCAACCTCTGCAAGCCCCCAGATACCTGCAGCATAAGTCGCTATGGGCATACATTTCGCTTTGTAAATATCTAGTAGATCTGGGACAGGTCTACAGCCTAGTTTCCTTGAGAAATTAGTGACTGCGCCAAGGGCTCTAATTAACATCAGTTTTCTTGCCTGCATTGCCGCAGTCCAGGACCCAGACCGATCAAACGTGATACCCAGATAGGAGAATTTATATGTTCTTCCTACACTACTGTTGTTAATAAAGATGTCACATTTGTTCTTAGATTTATTCCCACAATTCATAGTATAGGTTTTACTAATATTAACTTTTAAACCCCTGTCATGCATAAAATTAACGAAGTTGGTAACTGTTCGTTGTGCAAGAGAACTGGGAATTTAAGAAACAATCTGCACTACTATTGAAATACCGTGCGCTATATAGGAACAGAAGGTGCTAGGTCCAGACATGCGATCCCCACACGGGCCTTAAGGAAGATAGGCAACCTACCACCCAAAAAAACTGATTTTTTAAATTGGACAGCACCCTTCAAGTGTTAGGCACCATTGCGAAACAATTGTTAAAAAAGAAAATACAGATAAACAGAGTATTGGTTTTCCCAAACGTACACAAAATACACACAATGTTGTGACTTTGATTTTCTTTCTTTTATTCAGTTTTTATTCTTTCTTTTCTTTTTTTGATTGTTGCGAATAGCCGACGCGTTTCGTCCGTTGCCGGACTTCTTCAGGGCTATACAAGACACATACAAAAACATATATTACAAAAATTAATACATTACATAGTTTGTCTATACTGAGACACCCTAAACCAAAGGAAAATAACAGAACCAGAATAGATCAAGGGGTCCAGTAACTGATTAAAAACACATTTACAGACATGGGAAAACATTTACATACCATATTAAGAGAATATTCAAACAGAATAACAGAGATACAATCAGTTTTATAAAACAGTCAAAGCATATTTCTGTCATCACAATATATGACATGAAGTGCCCTAGCTAATTGTTTAGAAACTAATGTCTGTTGTTAATATAGGCCAGAAAATAAACTTTCATATTGTAATGATAGCTTTAACATACACAACACTTTTGTGGAAAGAAATATACATCTTCTGCAAAATACCTTAAAACAATCTTTCTGATTTTGCTTTTCACATACGTCCCGGTCAGGTTTTTTGGGGAATTTCTATTATTAATCTGTTAACAAAATTACCACAACATATATCAGAGGTAATCTCCTCATAACATAATGCATAATAAAATCTACCCAAGTCCCAATTGTATGCATACCATTTTAGAGATATAGAAATAATCGTTACATTCAACCATGGTTTGCGACTGGGAAGGCAAGTTGTAATAATACAAAACCTATGTTTTTCCTTGCACTATATTATATTACTAAGAAAAATAATAATCCCTAAAGGAGCCCTCCAAAATCAGATAATATTTGTACTCACTGAAAGGTCATAAACAGGATCACAGATCCTAGCAACGGTCAGTGTAGACAAAGGACAAGAGCAAGCCCACAGTGAGGTCTAAGGAAAAATATCCAAAACATATATATTGGTTCTTGGAAAAGGTATATCAATTCTGTAGTTTACGATAAACCACAAACACAACAGTTAATTATTCCCAGTCCTAAATCAATTGGATTAAAAACAGCAAAACAGCAATTTTATCAAGAGAAAGAGCTCTATATATTTGGTAACAGCTCAAATTCACACTTTGGTTAAAAAAAAAGGCTTTAATTTTATATGTAATATAGTGTAAAAATAGTTAATAATACATTTAGGACAAAGATATTCGAGATTCTTTTAAAAAAAGATTTAAGTCAGACACCCCCAAAGATATTCACAAAGATACATATAAACCCTGATAAGTTTATCAAAAGATACAGGCAGTTATTATGCTGTATTCAGTGCAAACGATCCGCCATCTTAAGCAAGATATACTGGTCCCTGACTCAGACCCCAATCACATGTACATGCAAAAACCTATTGCCAAAGTACTCAGGCAAACTAGGCTTGAATTCCAACTTCAAATGAGAAAAGTATTAGTTGTAACATAAAAAGTCTCTAAATCGAGCTAAAAAAATCAAAGTTTCACCCAAGATCTAACAGGGGAGATTCAAATCAGTGCACCGAGTATAACTCACCAAGGAGCTGGAACGTACAGGAGCATCGCGTTGTGGCCTTCTGGTTCAGAAAAACAGTCCCAAATGCACAGTATATATAGGTATGCTGATTGATTGATCAAAACAATTAGTCTTAATTAAGGGTTGATAATTACCGGTAAGAATTACGAAAAAGGCGCCGCCATCTTAGAATAGTAAAAAAGAAACGACCCCTCGATGCCAAACCACGTACCAAGTGGGAAAAGCAAACTTCTAAAAGTCTCCAAATGACAAATGTCACATTCAACTTCTGACCAGGCATTAAATATAAACCACCGATCGATGTTAAGGGAAAAGTTCGAAGGAAACGAGCGGCCCATTGTCAGTCTCACGATCACCTCATAAAGTGAACAAACTACGGCCACCATCTTTAAACGTTCAAATCCCTTGTACCCGGCACTAATAACTGCACTAGATTGGTGCATTAAAAGGTTCAGGCATTCTAGTGAGTGGTAAGAATTTACAGGTAATGAAATCACATAATACCAGTCATTAACTGTCATAAACGTGAAATTTCATTTATAAAATAAAGGTGTGTTGGTAGAAGGCAGAATCTTCAGGTGATGAGACCACCTTATAATATAAACATAAACTGGCATAAACATAAGATTAGAGATTTAATAAGTGAGCCATGAACTCAAAATACATTAGCCCTTACAGCACGATATGTGCCGCGACAGGCGCCATCTTGGAATGGTCAATATTCGCCGAAATAGAAGGGGCATGAATACTAATAAGTATATCCCATACAAACAGTTGTTACCAAACCTGTTTTTCAAAAGCTAAAAACATATAGTGGCGGCCCAATGTATTTAACCAATGCTAAAGAAAATATAGTATAGTATAGAAAGTGTATAAGTATATGTATATCAAATGTACATTCATGGAATCAGTTTTGCAGTTTGCAAAAGCAACGCAAAAAAGACCCAATCAAAGGCCTTTAATGGATAAATAGTAGACAAAATGGTATCTGCAATCCACTTGGAGATTAAAAAAGCAGACCATTATAGAAAAGAGAGCAAAGACGGCAGACCTCGTACCAATTCACATAGGGCCCTATAGGAAAAAGTGAAACTCATTGTTGGTATTCATTCCCTGCTGAACCGCTCTCAATCTACAGATCCAGCGCGATTCCCTTTGTCTTAAAAGTAAACATCTGTCTCCACCTCTTACATTACAGGCCACATGATCAATGGCGTGAAATGTAATGGCATTGTGATCGGGATGTCATTCTGATACATGTTGTGCCACAGGACTACGAATATCCCGGTGTTTTATGTCACAAACATGTTCCTGAATTTGCTTTATAAGGTTCCTGGTGCTACTGCCCACATATATCATTTTGCAGTGACAAATGAGGGCATACACCACATGTGTCGTGTTACAGTTGATCATTCCCCTTATAGTGTATTCCTTAAGACCATTATAGCTAAACGTCTTGATTTTATTAAGACCAAATTCACAAACGGAACAGTTGCCACATGTATAAAAACCATCCGTTTTTACGGGCAACCATGTGGTGATCGTTGTATTAACCGGTTTAATATAACTGGGAAAAATCATGTTCTTAATGGATGTTCCTTTTTTGTAGACCACCCTTGGTTTGGCTGACACAATGTCCCTGGGGATAGATTCTGACAATAGCAGGTGCCAGTGTTTCCGAAGCAGATTATAAATATGGTTACTATATAGGCCATATTCAGTTATAAAGGTGCATTGTTGGCTAAAAGAATTATCCCTCTTAGAGGCTCGGGTTGTGAGAGTCTCATTCCTATTTTCCTTTTTTATTTTTAAGTACTCTTGGATCATAACCTCTTCTTTTGAAGTTGTTAGTCACCTGTCGTATCCCCCTTTCAAAATTTTCTTCTTCACTGCAGTTACGCCGTACCCGTGTCATCTCTCCAAACGGGATGGCATCTATGGTGTTTTTCGGGTGACAGCTGTCTGCCCGCAAAACACTATTACACGAGGTAGGTTTTTTATACAGGTCACTGTGAATGATCCCATTCTTCGCGTACAGTTTCAAATCTAAAAAGAAAATTTCATCCTTAGATCTGGTCATGGTCAGTTTGATGTTACGTTCATTGTCATTAAGGAAAGCAAAGTACTGATCTAACTCCTCACTACTCCCCTTCCAAATTAAAAAACTTCGTTAATGTACCGAGCATAGAAAAGAATATGCTCAATCCAGTCCCTTGCGCCACGGCCCCAGGCATTCTCCATCTCAAACAAACCCATAAAAAGGTTAGCGTAGGATGGAGCAAACCTGGAACCCATGGCAGTCCCACGTTTCTGGATGTACCAGTCACCATCATGTAGAAACACATTATGTGTGAGAATGAGTTCTGACATAGAGAGCAGCATGTTGCTGTGCTCTAAATGACACGCATTACGTTGGTATAGGTAGTATCTTAATGAGCGTAAGCCATTTTCTAATGCAATACAGGTGTAGAGACTCTCTACGTCCATTGTTACAAAGGTAAAATTATCATGGTCCCAGGTCACATCTTCTAACTTGCAGAGGAGCTCCCTACTGTCCTTTAGATAGGATGGCAGATTTTGTACCATCGGTTGAAAAAATAGATCAACATATTCTGCCATGTGTTCAGTGGGCCCTCCATTCCCCGATATGATGGGCCTACCGGGAGGAAAACCCCCACCCTTATGCACCTTGGGCAGTGCATAAATGCAAGGATACCGTGAATTGTTAGCCATCAAGAAACTGGATTCCTGGTCAGATAGGAGGCCAGATTCCTTCCATTCAGCAAGCCGCATGTTGATATTGTACTCTACAGATTTGATAGGGTTAGATTTTAATTTGGTATAGCAGTCAGTGACCGCCAATTGTCTGGCTATCTCATCCATATAATCACTCCTATCCATAATGACAATGTTGCCTCCCTTGTCGGCCTCTCGCACAACAAGGGAGGTATCATCACAGATTGAATTCAAAAAGGTTCTTTCTGCTCTGGTAATGTTCTGAGGATGTTTACATTTGGTGGAACTAAAGTGAGTATCCTCCAATTTGTATACATCATGAGTCATGCGACTTGTAAATTCGTCAATGGCATTATATGTAATACCCGGTGGTATAAATGTAGAGTTCAATCTCAACCCACTTTCAACTGTGGTGTCTTCAATGACCTCAATACCCCTGGCAAAGTCGACTAGTGTTTCAATACCATTATCCGCATCTAAGGTGGCAATAAGATGAGAGGCATGAATATCAGAAATGGTAAACTCCGAACAACACACCTCATTGCGAACTGGTTGGGGGACTCTCGGATGTTCTACAAAGTATTTTTTCAACTTTAGTTTGCGTGTAAAACGAAATAGATCAAGATGAACATTTTCAAAGTCTTGTTTATTAGTTACGCAAAAATTAAAGCCTTTACACAGGGTAGCATTTTCAAATGTATTGAAAGGTTTAGAAGACAAGTTAATTACAATTACATCAGTGCAAGTCAAGATCTCATCATCACTGTCCAAAGTTTGGCTCACAATATTACCAATCATTTGTTGTTCGCGAGTTTGGCCTTGGTGGTGGACCTGGTGTTTTTTGCCACCCCTTCTGGTTCTTCGTTTAGATTCCTTTGTTTGTTTCCCAACCGATATCGTTGGACCTCTTGAAAAAAAACAGAGGTCTGATTTGGTGCAAGTGTGCCAGAGCTAGTCCCTTCACCAGGGTCACTTTCCAGTGAAGTGACTGAAGATACTGATGTACTACTGGACACGGAGCTGGGTGCTCTACTAGCTACGTTAGGTACAGTTGTGAACTTGGTGGTAACATCATCATATTTGCGAGCAAACGTGAAGATGCGTCCCCTTTCCTAATCCCTGCGGTCCCTCTCTATCTTCTGTTGTTTCTTATTTTTCAAGTATAGTTGGTAATTGGCCAGTTCCTTTTTCAAAATGTCGTAGTTTTTAGCAATGGCCTCTGTGAGATGGGTTTCCTCTATTTCCTTCTCAAGGGACAGAATTTCCTCTCTTAACTTTTTACTCCTTCTTTCCGCATTGCGGATCAAAATGTCCATCATTTTATATGCTGCGACATATAGTCCCTCTTTCCATTCCCCAAGGAGGTCTACTTCTAAGTCCTCAAAGTTGGGGAAAATCAGAATACCTAGTCCCCTGGGGATCCGTTTGTTGTCTAGATACTTTTTTAATGTGGCCCCATCCCACCACTTTGCTAACTCCTGCTTTCGGAGTTTCTCAAGCCTTATGAATTTACTCTTCAAACTATCTGTTTTGGGCAAAGATGTTGGTTTGCTAGTGGTTTTTGTCTCGGTGTTAAACAGATCACCGAGTAGTTCTTCTCTGTTATCCTCAAAATTCATAATTATCTTAAAGTAGGTGAAATGGATTATATGAGTACTGGTTTCTAAAGTGTGCAAGGATTCCTTCAAATATGAATGTGACAAGAGAACTGGGAATTTAAGGAACAATCTGCACTACTATTGAAATACCGTGCGCTATATAGGAACAGAAGGTGCTAGGTCCAGACACGCGATCCCCACACGGGCCTTAAGGAAGATAGGCAATCTACCACCCAAAAAAACAGATTTTTGAAATTGGACAGCACCCTTAAAGAGTTATGCACCATTGCGAAACAATTGTTAAAAAAGAACATACAGATAAACAGAGTATTGGTTTTCCCAAACGTACACAAAATACACACAATGTTGTGACTTTGATTTTCTTTCTTTTATTCAGTTTTTATTCTCTCTTTTCTTTTTTTGATTGTTGCGAATAGCCGACGCGTTTCGTCCATTGCCGGACTTCTTCAGGGCTATACAAGACACTCACAAAAACATATATTACAAAAATTAATACATTACATAGTTTGTCTATACAGAGACACCCTAAACCAAAGGAAAATAACAGAACCAGAATAGATCAAGGGGTCCAGTAACTGATTAAAAACACATTTACAGACATGGGAAAACATTTACATACCATATTAAGAGAATATTCAAACAGAATAACAGAGATATAATCAGTTTTATAAAACAGTCAAAGCATATTTCTGTCATCACAATATATGACATGAAGTGCCCTAGCTAATTGTTTAGAAACTAATGTCTGTTGTTAATATAGACCAGAAAATAAACTTTCATATTGTAATGATAGCTTTAACATACACAACACTATTGTGGAAAGAAATATACATCTTCTGCAAAATACCTTAAAACAATATTTCTGATTTCGCTTTTCACATACGTCCCGGTCAATTGAACTAGCCGGACGAATACTTATGTCTGCTAACCTTGTAACGCAACATTATAAAACTTTGTTTTAACTGTATCGTACTCCAGACAAAATTTCAAAGTGGGGTGGAGACCCAGAAGGGAAATGTTTCAGATGCGGTGCCCATCAGGCGGATGTAATTCATATCTTTGGCACGTGTGTAAAACTAGGGGAGTTGTTTGGACATGTAAATAAGTTCTTATCTGAGATTCTGAGTACTCCATTCCAGCTGTCATTAATGCAGATTTTGCTGGGTATAGACAACGGGAGTGCCCAAGCTGAGCCCACGGATAACACAAGCTATTTGATATTTGTGGCAACAGCGGTTCTAACACTCTGCGTTGCCTCTTGCTGGTTACAAACCAACCCCCCCCCTCATTTGAAGCATGGCGAACTCGGTTTTTATTTACTTATAATATGGAATATAATCTATATGCTATTAAGGGAAGGCGGAAAAAGGCTCTGGGGCTGCAAATATGGGGACCGGTCAGAGCATATATGCTGGCAGAAAACTGATTAATCCTGACATTCTTTGTATTTTGTTTAATATCCACAATTGTTTTCCTTACCGGACTGTTTTGAAATGCTACAGTATCTGTTCCACTTTATAATGTACAAAATATTTGATTTATTGAAAGTCTGTTTTGTTGTCGATTAATGACCAGACCTGGTTTTTGTATATGCCTTTTTCTTTTCTTTCTTTATCAATTCTTACTGTTTCACTTTTGTTTTCTTTTTTGAAAAGAATATCTAGTACACTGCTCTTGTAACTCCACAACAGCGTGAAGATAAGTTATATGCTGTATTTTGTACATGTGATCTCTACCTTAATAAAAAAAATTAAAAAGGGAGTTTGTATATGTGTTCATGTAAACTCCATTAATGCACTTGAAGTTGCTATAGCTGTAGCTGCTATAGCCAGAGGAACATAAAATAATATGCCTAATACAATTTACTGAATGTGAGTAAAAACACTTTATATCATCACACGTTTCCATTATTGTCATGTTGGAGAACAGATGTAACTTCAGGAGAGGAGCATTTCTGCCACATCCAGGGGCAAAAACTCATAGGCATATCTCAAGGTGAACAGACATAAACCAAAGGGGTAGGGAAACAGATAACAGTGAAACCCCCAGGAGCTGCAATGAGCCAAGAACAGTAATTGTACATTGGAACTAGTAACAATTGCAGTGTTTTCAGTCATGGGTGAGCCACATTGAATCAGGAGTGGAAAAGTCAAACAGTATGGGGAGGAGAGGGCGGCAAAGTAGGTAGGAAGAAGAACCAAGTAATCTCTTTTAATGGAGGAAGCAGATTGACCTAGGAACCAAAGCAAGGCCGATGAGAGGTATAATTAGTCAAACTGTTGAAGGTAGGATCAGGTCTGGGCATAAGGACCAGCCTAGAAGGTTATATCTCATACTCAGATAGTAAATCAAATCAAATTCAGCTTTATTCGATTTTACAAACTTGAAAATCATAAAAGCACAGATTAAAAAGATAAATTAATTTTGCTATAGTTTCACATTGAAAAGCATCACAATTCTATAGACAACATAGGTAACATGGCAATTTGATAATTACATTGGGTTTCTAAATTTAATATCAGACTTTAAAAAAGAGGAGACTGCTAATAGAATCAATTGATTTTCTAAGAGCTGTAGCTTCAAAAACGCTATTTTACAATGTCTTAAGCCCATTTCCCTCAAAACTGGTTTTAAAAAGATTTTCCTAGGTCGTGTATAAAATTCACAAAATAGCACACTGTGTCATGTTGTTTGACTAGAAATATCATCACACGGGCATAAGGGTAGATTTCTTGACAAGTCATTAACATTTGCGAACGTTATCAATCTGTGAAAAACCCCAAAACCGAAACGGGGTAAGAGCATCCGACAGAAACTTCCGTGAATCTGGGTCAGATAAGGTTGTATGCCCCGACATGTTAATATAAGTTGGTTCTCCATAACAGTTTGTTTCTCTCTTTCTTTAAGCCAGCGTTTATTCTCCAGGTGAGTCAGGCATACAGCTTTCAGAGATTTCCTAGAGATTGTTTCCATGATCTCTGGCGCATCATAATATTCAGGGTGGCCAATGTCAGGCGCCATTTTTTTAATTTAACTGAGCCATGGAACTTTAGCCACCTTCTCTAATCTAAGGCAATCTTCAATTACATCACGATTAAAACCAGTCTCAGTTGTTGCCCATACCTTATGCCAGAGTAAAAACAGGTTTATATTGATAATATCGGAAATGTAAGTGAGACCAAGTTCCATGTGGCAATTAAAACTAGCAGTGGAGCCAGGAACCGCCAAGAGATAACGTGTAAACACATTTTCACAACATTGAATCTGATCAACCTCTACAAGCCCCCAGATACCTGTGGCATAAGTCGCTATGGGCATACATTTCGCTTTGTAAATATCTAGTAGCTCTGGGACAGGTCTACAGCCTAGTTTCCTTGAGAAATTAGTGACTGCACCAAGGGCTCTAATGAACATCAGTTTTCTTGCCTGCATTGCCGCAGTCCAGGTCCCAGACCGATCAAACGTGATACCCAGATAGGAGAATTTATCTGTTCTTCCTACACTACTGTTGTTAATAAAGATGTCACATTTGTTCTTAGATTTTTTCCCACAATTCATAGTATAGGTTTTACTAATATTAACTTTTAAACCACTCTCATGCATAAAATTAACGAAGTTGGTAACTGTTCGTTGTAACCTCACCTGCATCCGTGCTATAATAACAGCGTTATCCACATAGAGTTAAATGGGGACTAGTGTGTTCCTAATATTCGGGTAGTCCTGTCGGTGCTCGATCAAATATTTACCCAAGAAGAGGAAAGGTGCAGATTGCAACCTTGCCTCACTGCCTTTTTTATACAAAATTTGGCCGAGCATTCCTCCTGCCTTCCATAGCGGATCCTGGCTCCAGCCTCCCTATACAGTTCTTTAATAAATAAAAGTAAGGATGGGACAATTTCCATATCTTTGAGAACTCTCCACAATGTTTCATGATTAACACAATTGAAAGCTGATCTTAAGTCAACGAATGAGAGAAAAAGTTTCCCCTCCTTAGCAACCGTGTATTTACTTATAATCAACGTTAAATTCAGACCTTGTTCAACCGTACCCAACCCTGCTCGGAAGCCATATTATAGGTTTGATAGGAGACCTGTCTCTTCTGCCCAAGACTGTAGTCTATTAAGAATCACCCTCCCCACTACTTTCAGAAGGGAGTCTAGCAGGGAGATAGGGTGGTAGAAACTTGGTTCGTTTCTGTCACCCTTTTAAAAAATCGGGATCACTATAGCATCTGACCATGTGGAGATAAAACCATAATGACTACATCTGTTTAAAACATTAGTAAGTAGAGGGGCCCATAATTCAATATTGTTTTTATACACGTCCGCAGTTACGCCATCCGGTCCTAGCGCTTTACCAGAGGCACACTATTTTAAGGCCTTAGTGACCTCCTCAATAGAGATGCTAATATCTATGGGGAATACTTCCTTCTGCCCACTATCGTTGGTGATCGCTACCAATGAGGCTGTCTCATTTTGTCCCATAGGATCATCATTGTAGAGACCCACAAAGAATTCGACCCACTTATCCTCGGAAATAGCGATATCTATCTTATCAGTATCACTCTGACTCAGACAGTAGCCGAGACACCACAATGCCTTTCTCTAGTCCTGCCCCTGATTACTAACTAGTTTCAAGTGGACTGTCTCAGGGTGTGTGTGAGAACAGGGTGACCACACTACAGTTATGTGGCCACTGACACCTAGCTCAGCTCCCTGTATAGTTTTAGAATACATAAACTCCTGATTCTGAAGGGGTGGTATGGCTGAAACCACTTTTTGAGATACTCATTTGTGAAACACTGCAGCACTTTTTGTACTTCTCAATATGACCTCAACACCTCAGGGCCGAGTATGAACTGGGCTACCTGGACTTAGGATTTTTGATGTTTATATGAATCCTACTTAGTCAGCCCGTTATTAATAGCTTTGCGATAGTTCCAAAATAAATGTAACACCATTAAAATTAGGGCTTTTTTGTTAACACGGTAAAGTGAAGGGAGGGTCACTCATGCTTGGCATATGTGATGGAAATCATTGTTCATGAATGTAATGACTTGTTATTTGAGAGGCCATCTCAAAGAGCTGGCCTCTGTTGTATATTTTTAGCTTACCACTGAAAGTGGCTATTTTGTCACTTAATATCAGTTGCGTCCCCAGCTGATATATTAAACTAATTTTAATGCGAAGCACCTTATACTGTTTGCAGAGAAAGATCAAGAGAGAAAGAAAGAGCGAAAGAAAGAAAGAGCGAAAGAGCGAATGAAAGAAAGAAAGAAAGAAAGAAAGAAAGTAAGAAAGAAAGAAAGAAAGAAAGAAAGAAAGAAAAAAAGAGCAACGGGTACTGGCTTATCATGCCATTGCTTTAATATAAATGTACCTAGCCATTTTTTTCTGGGTGGCAGGGCAAGTGCCAAATACTTTGCTTTGTTAATGTGTGTTTTTCTTTCTTTTTTTTATATTTTTAGCCACCCTGTTGTGTTTGAGCTTAGGTCATCAGATGACAGTAATTAAAAGTGAATGCTAACTTTTGTTTTCACAAAAAATAAATATATTTTGTTTGATGTGCATGACATTTCTTTTTCTGCTCCTGCTAGTTACGAATTTGACATTTTTGTTGCAACATATGGCTGCCACATTTATGCTGCTGCATGTTTTGTTTTGGATTTTTTTTTACCATATTCTCCCACTATTTAAACACATTTAGAGCTGTTGGCGTCCGGTGCAACAATCATCTACCCAAACAAACACTTTAAAAAAACATTTGGAATAGATAATGAAACACTGGGGGGGGGGCAGAACGCCCTAACCTATTTTATTTTATGCAGTTTGAATGCAGCTCTTTGATGACAGGTCTTAACAGTTACTGTTCTATATTAGTGTTGTAGCTTATGAACTGCAGTAACAAAAGGATCAATGTGACAAAAGCAGTGGCCCACTCAGCTATCCACATAAAATACACATCACGTTCTTTGCTGCAGGCATTTTAACCCTCTGCGCTTCTTTATGGTAAGTCAAACCTGCCACTAGACAAAACGCTGATCTCTGTCTCTACTAGGATTATTCATTGCAAAAATGATCTTGATAATGTTATTGCTGGATGAAAACTGGGAGCACAAGGAACTTTGCTGAAGGTGTTTTTAAATTGTAAGTTAATGCTAAACACAGCACCCCCCACCCCCGAGATCAGCGCCCTCTCCCCAGGTAAACGCGTAGTGCGGCCGCACCAGTCACACTGCTCTAAAGCCGGACCTGAATGAAATCTAACCTTGGTGGTGCAAACTAATGTTATTTTTGCATTTACTTTCATACATGTGGGACTGGTTATGGACTTAACCTTCAGTCCTACAATGCTGCAAAAGGATGTCTTTGAAAAAATTGCCAGCAACAAATTCTCTTATCAAAATCACTGACATTATATATAATAATAATGTTTCCTTCTAGTCGTGAACTTAGTATAAACTCTGTTGCACTTCATTTCAGCTTGATTGTCCAGTTGCAGTCTCTTCTTTAATGTTTTCTGTAGTCATCAAGTTTGCTCTGAAATAAGGTGCATGATCATTTCTGAGAGGCAGGCGAGAATGATCTACATTCCCTTTTGTGATCACTGTTTTTAAGTTTTTTTGAAAGCTTTGACATTTAATTTCTCACAACGTACAGGTTGCAATGAAAGTAAAATAGGATGATTGCAGCTTTTTTAATTAGTTTGCCCAGCCAAAGAGCACATTTTGGATGTATTTTAAAAAATATTTAACAATCTAACTGAGTCAGGGGCAAATAAATCTGACAGATCAAGAAGAACTGCATGCAACAATGATAGGTTCCTATCAAATGGACAAGTAAGCTTTCAGAGTTTATTCCACATACATCAAATATCCTGATTACTGTTCAGTGTTTGTGATAAGACGTGGGACGAGTCAGTTCAAGCTAAACAGATCATTTGACTATCACAAACAATATCATTGCATGTGATTGTTTGTGTATAACATGGGTGGACCTTTGTTTGGCGTCAGTTGGACATGCAGATGTATAAATCACCCAAGTAGAAGTACAAACACATATGTTATGTTATGTTATCGGTCATTTGTAGCGCGCACGGATACTGAGGAGTGTCCCGGCGCGATAAGCCTGTGCAGGGAAAAGCAGAAGTGGAGGAAGCAGCTAGGCAACTTAAACAAAAAAAGCAGGGTTTTCAGCTGCTTCTTGAACATCCTAAGATCGTGGTTTTTCTGAGCTCAAAAGGCAGACTGTTCCAGGCCCTGGCCGCCCTTACAGAGAGGGAGCCCCCTCCTATTGTGGCAAGGCGGTATCATGGGATGGCACCAAGGCATTGTCCCGTGTACTGGAGGTGTCTAGATGGCGCATAAAAGTTGAAACGCCTCCTGGGGTGTGGGTGTCCAGACTTGTAGAGGGCACCGTGGGCAATGGTTAGTGCCTTAACCCCTTCAGTGCTAATGACAAGGGTAACTCGTCATGGAGTTTCCATTGATTTCAATGGAAATTACATTGAAGTGGTACCAGATGCTTAGCATCCAAGTGGTTAAACAAAATGTGCTGGTCAGCAGGTAGCCAATGCAAGTCGCGAAGAAACTGCTAGATTCTGGAACTTCGCGGAATACCTAGTAACATTCTAGCGGCCTTGTTCTGCATAGTCTGCAGCTTTTTATCTGGTAGTGAGCAAGGCCAATGTAAAGAGAATTGCCATAATCAAGCCACGAAAAGATGAGAGCGCGGGTCACCATTTCTTTAGCTGCTTGAGGCAGAAGCGGCAGAAATTTCTTGAGGAGTTTCCGTGTGCCAAAGCACACACCTGCCAATTTGTTGATCTGGGTTAAAAATCTGAGGTCCTCACCGAACCACACCCCCAGGTTTTTAACTGGACTACCCATGGTTTTAGGCATGGGGAAGCCCTCGGGCCACAGATCATCCCGGAAATTCGACAGAAAGGTCCCATAGAGGAGGACCTCAAACTTCACCTCATTAAATTTAAGTTGGGCCCGCGCTAACCAATTACAAACTTCCAACAGGCAGTTGCAAGCTGATTCCACGGATACCTCATCTTTTTGCCATGTAAAAAGCAGGTGGGTGTCATCATCAATGTTGAGCCCAGATGAACACCCATGGTGATACTTCTTGGTGTGGATGAAAAAGGTGGTACCCACACTTGCTGTGATCTATTGACCAAAAAGGATTCAATCCAGTCCCACACCTGGCCTGAGATTCTATATTGAACAGACGAGCTAGCAGCTGACGATGTGAGACCGTATCAAATGTGGCAGAGAGGTTCAGTAAAACCAGGGCCCCTCTGCCACCAGAATCACAGCAATCCTTAATAGTCTCCGTCATGTCGACCAAAGCAGTCTCTGTTCTATGTGAGGCTCTAAATCCGGACTGAGCTGGGTGAAGAGCACCAGACGTTAGCCGGTAGGAGTGAGATTGGTCAGTAGCTAGCCAGGATGTCTGGGTTTGATTAAGGTTTTTTTAACAGGGGGAGTAACTTAGCCTGTTTCCATTCCTCAGGCACCGTGGCGGAATCCAGGGACATGTTGATAATATTATTAACTTCGGGGTTGACTACTGCCGCCACTGCTGCCAACTGCCTGGCAAGACAGGGGTCTTCCGGGGATCCTGATTTAAGTTCTTTAAGAATAGCCAGTGTATCAGTCAAAGGGATGGGCGTAAACACTGTCAGAGTGGTGTGAGTATGAACAGGCTCGCGGACCGCCTGGGACGAGTATTCTGCTAGGCCCAGGCCAGCTGGCCCCAAGCTATCCTGAACTGCTTGTATTTTATCGATTAAAAGGTCAGAAAGCTGCACGCACCAGGAATTGGAAGCAAGAGCGACCTTGCGTTCTGCAACCGGCTTTAAGAAGCTCTGGACAATCGAAAAGATTTCCTTTGAGTTGTTCCTACATTGGGCAATGTGCTCCGCATAGAACTGGTCCTTGGAGCTCTTAACTGCCTCATAGTAGCTAGTCTGACATTTCCTGAGTGCTAATTTGGCCAGAGGGCAGCAGGCTTGTCGCCATCTGCGTTCTAATTTTTTACATGCTTTTTTCTGTTCTTACCTGTGCAGATCAATGTCAGAATATATTTGGAATAAGATTCTAATAATCTGTGTGTGTTTGCTTGTTTGTGTGTGTGAGTGCATTTGAGTGTATCTGTGTGCATTCTTCTCCAATTCTCCAACATACTTTTGGAAGGCCATGTGCACAAGCAGGTTTTTGTGTGTGACAGTTTTGCTGCATTCCCCACACTTACACAAAGACACAAACATGATATTTTTACGTATTTATGTAGCGTAAACCTAGCTGAAAGAGCAGTCTGGTATATACAGATGTACAAAGGTACAAATGCTGGGAATAGAGAAAATGTTAGGTTGTGTAGATAGATTGTGGAGGAGGCGGGCCCTTATTACAAAGAGTTTGGGGTGATTGATTAGATGCCTTCTGAAGACCTAACCTCTACTGAACTGTTTGATTGATTGACCCAGCTTCATGTGACAGGGATATTCCATACTCTGGGTATTGATAGAGAAGATTATATTCTTTCGTTTTTTAACTGTTCCTCATATATGATCTGTTAATGGTCTAGTTTCTGTGATGCATTCACCTCAGACATTTTCAGGTTTTTTCTAAGCATAGTGATGTTCTGTCTGTGATGGTTTTGCATGTAATGCAGCAGGTTTTAAAGATGATGAATTCATCAAGGGACAGCCGCCGTCTCAGTTTCAGGTTGACGACATGGAATCAAAGCTGTTGAGCCCCTAATAAGACATGCAGCAGACTGAAGGATCCATGATGCTAGTTGAATCTGGAACTTCTTTTAGCTTGGTACAACCACCCCAACGCGAGAGGCCAAAGACTTGCACAATGGTTCAATAATCTGCACTACGGAGGTAAGGTGTGACTGTTGGATTTGGCCTTTTTGCAGGCTCATCCCTGAACTTTTTACCTTCCTCCTAGTCTTCTTTCTGACCTGGTGTTGGTGGTTTTAGGACTTTGATCACTTTATCACTGCTTTCCAGTGTAAAGTGCATGTGCTATCTGTGGTAAACATGGTAAGATTGGTCTACACCTGTTTGGCATATTTAATTTACCTGTCAGTCCCTTGTAAAGTGGTATCTCGGATACCCAGGGCCAGTAATTTAAATGCTACTGGTGAGCTTGCAGCGCTAATTCCACCAACCACCAAATAAGCGTTTCAAACCCATCTCAGGCCTCTGCCATTGCAGGGCCTGTGCGCTCAGTCTACTGCAGCTGTGAAGTGTCACATAAAGTGTGTGCCATGTCTGTGACCCCCCTCTTACTAGATGTCAGTCACCCCCAAGGTAGGCCCTAGCTAGCCCTATGGGCAGGGTGCATTTTAGGTAAAAGGAAGGACATGTAACTTAAATGTGTGACATGTCCTGGTAGTGACAAACAGCCATTTTGGTTTCTCACTGCTGTGAGGCTGCCCTCTCATAAGAATGCATTGGGGATTCCCTGTTAAGTGTTTCAGTGGTAGTTCCTGATATGACAGGAGCAGCATGGTCAAGTTTGGTATGTTTGGAATAGTAATAATAAATGTTGCGTAATGGTGTGCACTGATTTATTATCACTATTTTAGAAATGCCACTTTTAGAAGTTGGCATTTCTGTGTGCTATTTGTCTTTGCCTGCCTGATGTGTATGGCATGTCTGGCTCTAAAGTGACAGGGGCTGGTGAGGTGTGTGCTCCAGAGGGGCAGGGTGAGTCAGAGCTAGGCTGAATAGGCAGAACTGCATTTGGAGTAGTGGGAGTAGTAGCCCCTGACCCTGAATTGGTCTGTGCCTGCCTTCTTCAATGCTGGCTCCGCCCCCCTGTGATGTGTCTGGGGCCAGAGCTTAAGCCGACAAAGGAGGGTGTGAGCACTATATAAAAAGTGCTTCAGTACCCTCCAGAACCAGTTAGGACTGGTTCCCCAAGCCCTGTGCCAGGGCAAAACAAAGACAAAGCCAGATATACATTTTGGGGCTGTGACCTCATGTCTGTGTGCTTGCTGGTACCTGTTCTGGGGTGAAGGACTGCTGAGCGACAGGAGGAACTGCGGTGGGACCAGCTGCTGCTTCCCGGGGTCCCTACGTGCTGGCCTGCCTATGCTCAGCTCTGCCCCTGAGGACTGTGGACTACGTGTCCTGGAGAGCGCTCTCGGCGCAAGGAGGGCATTGCCCAGACTCGAGAGGACGTGAGGGGTACCACAGGGGTCTTTGGGACTGCAGCACTGTGCTACAACAGCAGTCCCAGGGAATCCCGGTGGGGAGATTCTCCTGTGATCCCTAGAAGCGGAGCGGGAGCCTGCCCTGCATTTTTGCGGCACCAAGAAGCTACTGCACCACGAGCTGCGTCCAGGAAGTCGGGCAAGCTGCCTGGTTGTCGGCGTGGCCGCGTCCATGTTCCTTGGACCAATCCGGGCAGATGTAGCCACCCGACATCGGCTCGAGTGAGCCTGGAGGTGGGAGGGGCACCTGTGTGCTGATGGGAGCCCCGCCTGCTACCCAACACTCAAATAAGGGGTCCGGAGCCTCACTGGCTCCTTGCTACGGTCCGGCCATGTCTAGGGTAAGCGAGAAGGAAGAGCCCCAGTGAGTGGAGGCCCATAGGGCACTGTCAGGGTCTGCTGTTGCTTCCAGTTCCCTCCGTAGAGAAGCCCCGGTGAGTGGGGCTGGAAAGTGTGCATTGTTGGTGTCGTGAGGAGCACCGGAAGAGCCCTGGTGAATTGGGCTCCCAAGGCACGGTTGGTTCCAGGGCTGATTTCCACAGCTGACCGTGAGATCGCGGGCTGCTGCAATGGCTGGGCCATTCCTTTTTGGACCGCATAGAAGCCCCGGTGAGGGGAGTTGAGAAGGCACAGTGGTGCCATTTTCCCTACGAGTAGAGCCCCAGGTGAGAGGGGCTCACAAGGCACTCTGTTGGTGCCTACTTATTTCACGGCTGCACCGCCAGACAGCTGCAATGTTGAGGGGGGCATGGTTTTGGGGTCTCTAGAAAGACACAGGGAGATTACACACTTGCCCTCATTTCTGGTGCTGGCCTGTTGGGCCTGAACCCTGCTGCAGTGACAGCCTAGCGCCCTGACTTTGTTGGACATAGGGCATGACGGGGAAGTCCCATATGGGCCTCCGAGGAAAGGCCAGTGGTCTGTGAAGCACCTGAGGTGCTGGTAGGGCGCAAGGCCCATAATGTGGTGCATAATGTGTTTATACCTAATGTTCTTTTGCATAATGTGTTTATGCCTAATGTTCTTTTGGATAATGTGTTTAGACCTAATGTGATGATGCTGAGTACAGTATGGTACCAGTAGTTACTGGTTGTGTTTGCTACTCTCAAATGGTTCTGACAGAGGCCCAATTGGCCCTGTCATCTATATAATCCCCTGTAATGTATAACCTGGTGCCAGATGGCACAGTGTACATTTGTAATTATTTTCTAATGTGTTTATGATAATACAAAGGCTATTTTTTATAAAACCTTGTGTGGAGTTTATTTTGTGGTGTGCCTAGTGTGTCACTGCTGTGTGAGTGTGTTGTGCAAACGCTCTACTCAATGCCTCTGGGATAAACTTGACTGCTTGTGCCAAGCTACCAAGGGGGTGAGCAGGGGTTATCTTCGGTGTGTAACTCCCTTGCCCTGACTAGAATGGTAGTTTCTGCCTGGCTGAGGCGCTTGCCCTAGCCAAACAGAAATCCCATTTCTAACATTGACCTTCTACAGAAGAGATAGTTGGCTCAGGCACTCTGTTATTTCTTTACAGTGCAAGGTAGGGTCTCAGACAATGATGTGGCCAAGTGTTTTTTTGCGTTTGGGTTCACTTAAGAGCACTTTGCATCCAACTGTAAGTTAACCATGTATATTACAGAGCAAGTCTTGGATTGTGGCTTACTTGAAGTCCATTAGAATTGAAGAAAAAATGTGTCTTGTTAGCATTTAATTTCAGATAGGCACTTTAAATCCATCATTTTACAATGAATAGAATGTTTACATGAAATCCAGGCCATTGTTTGAGGAGGTCTATCAGATACACATTAATACCTTAAGCATACCAGTGAATATTGGTCCCATAAATAACCCTGGGCGGAGTTCGTGGAGTTGCACTACACGGAGTTACGCAAAGTGCAAAAACAAAATCTGCTGCACTACACAGAGCTCCGCAAGTGGTGGAGTATGGTAGTAAAATGCAGTTCGTGGTGATTGGAGAGTGCCGGATGATTTTCCGCACTGTGCAATCATTGTGAACAGCACCCTGCACAGCGCAAGCTTACATTTTCTGCCGCTCAAGTTCAGCTTTCTCAACGCGAACGGGCAGTTTCTCAGCACGAGCGGTCACAAGCATTCGCGACCACTCGCAATGAGAAACTTGACACCCGAATTGAGAAATCTTGCCGGGAGGTTTATTTTCCACACTCGCGCTCGCCAACTTGATGTTGACGATCGCGAAGGAGGGAAAATCTCGCTGGGAGGTGGATTTTCCAACTTGGAAATAAAAGAAAGTCCCTATTTTTCCAAAAATGAAAAAGGCGTGCAAAATATGAACTCACAAACCCATAAATGCCATAACCACATTTCTAATAAATCACAACAATATAAAAATGAGATCAAAGAAATTTTAAAAGAATATTTGGAAAATTGTACAATTTATTCAATATAAAACAATACTTTTGTACACAAGTATAGTGCCATTTAATAAAGTTAAAAATGTGTCAATTCACATAAAGAACAGTTAAAAATACAAAGTTGTCGACACAGCGTTTCGGTTTTCTAATTACACCTTCATCAGGACAATGTTCTTCTGAAGAAATAGAATTATATTTCCGCCTCAGTATTCAATTTGAGGTTATCACGTAGAAGATTTTTTAGATCAATTTCATATTTAGGTTTTATATTATGTTGTGCTCGATGCGTTCCAATGTCTGACACTGATTTAGAGTGTGTTTCTGTAATTCACTTTACATCGATCTTCAGACTGCAATTATAATACTTATCTGTGCCTGATCGATACTCCATAAATCCTTTGCAACCAATATTGTTTTAGTTGGGTTTTTTTGTCACCTAGTTTTTATTGATCTCTGGGTCACTTAAGGTTCCGTATTTTAACACATTGTGCACTCTTCTATACCTAAGCAAAGAAGTATTTCACAATGTGGTTATTGTACACCCAGAAACTATCTTGCATGGGATATATAATTGCATTCTATGATATTTTTTCATGCTCTTTGTTTATGTGGGGGGGGGGTGATAATTTTAATGATTTTAATTAATCATATAAATACATTTACCCTTGAACTTGTCTAGGTTAGCAGGTTTAATGGTGGTCTTTTTGGTACTGCTTTGGATGAGACATGCCCTGTTGAACCTGAGAAGATGTCATGCTTGTGTGAGGTATTGAAAATGTTGAGGAGAGGCATGTGTTTCTCCTGTTTTTGGTTTTAGGGTGGATGAGGGAAGCATGATCTTTGAAGGCTGGTGACAATCACTGTGAATGAGAGTGAATGGGAGTGTGAAAAGGTTGTCCATGGAGTTATAGGTGGGCAGTTAGTATTTGGTAACTGTGATATATGTTTTCTCTGATATTGTTGACATTACAATACATTGTTGACATTACAATACAATACAGTCAGCAACAGCTGACTGTAGTGTATTGCTGTTGATGACTGTATTGTATTTGTGCTTTGAATGGTGTCTTGGTGAATTTGACACTTGTTTAAAACATTGTTTCCTGACTGTGAACAGGGATTTGCTCGGGGTGGACAGTTCACTTATTATGTAGCAAGATGTTTTGTCTTCTAAGGTGAGATTTTTTCATTTTTGACATTTTGTTTTTGAAGTTTTTAAAATATGTTTGGTGCCATTTATCTTGATTCAGGGTGGGGGGTTTTCTCTCAGAGTGGTAGTCTCTGAACCAGGATGGTATTGTTTTCCTGTTGTGATATTTAAAAGACATGTGAATGTTGGTATTAGATTTAGTGATGCTGTTGAGGGTATATAGAAGTGTGTCCCTGCTTTTTATTCATTAGGGTATGGTGGCAATAGTGATCTTGTCACACAACAGCGTTTTTATGGTAAAATCGGTTGCATTACTGTCTGGGTGTTGTGGGTTGGCTGTGTGTGTTTTCTGAAGAACGGGCAGTGATCTCTATAACCTGTTTCATAGGGTTGCAGTTTTAATTTGTTGTGTGAAGAGATCCAAAAGTGCAAGTAATTCTCTGAGATGTATGGAGCCGGTGTTATTGAACGATTGATTTAAAAATTAGGCCAATTAATGTGTTGAGCTTAAAGCATTCAATGAAAAAGTGCTCCTGTATTCTAGAAATTAAACTGTTTCAGCAATTAAGAAATGTAAATGTATTGCGACTTATATAGCGCACGTATCATCCGAAGGTATCAAGGCGCTTGCTTAGGGAACCCGTCCTGGTATTCCCCTGTGAGATACCCCGGCAGGGTATCCACAAGGTGAAAGCCAGGCATCCCGCCGCGAGGGGCCGTAGTGGAGATTAAGCAAGCTATTGCCCAGAGTCGCAGAGTGTGACCCCGTGAGTCGAGTAGGCACCGCACCGGAGCGAGAATTGTCGAGTCCGTGGAATTTTTGAGCCCGAGACCTGCCGAGGCAGGGAATCAAACCCTGGTCCACGGCCGATCTCAGCATCCGGGTCTGCCGCCTCTAACCACTAAGCCACGCTTCTCCACAAATGTCTAGGTCTACAATTGTGGTCCATGTTTCCAAATGTTTCCAAATGATGTCCAATTTGAAATGTAAATTAAGTTTAAAGTCTGTGCATATGCAGATGATATTGCGGTGGTATCATCTGACATTACTAGCGCAATACCTAATATCATAGAGGCTGCAGAGGCATTCGGTCGGCTGTCTGGCTATAAACTAAATGTCACTAAGACTCAATTCATCCACTCGGAAGCCGGCCGACCAGGAAATATTAAATTTGAAAATGAGGCGACATACTTGGGTATAAAACTTATGGCTAAGGTTGAAAATATTATCCCCGCTAATTTGGACCCTATAATAGCTGCCTGTAATAAAACATTAGAGAGATTAGATAATGTAAAACTTACTCTTGCTGGGCGTAGTAATGTACTGAAAATGCTTATTTTTCCCAAATTTTGGTATATATTTTGGGCTATTCCCTTTTTAATTTCTTCCCATTATTTTGCCCGAATAGATAGCATGTGCTCTAGATTCTTATGGGGATATCATCGGGCCCGAAGATCTTTTAAAAAATGTACTCTATCCAGAGACAGAGGGGGTTGGGGTATCCCCAATTTTCAGTTTTATCACTGGATAGCGTTATTACAGCATATGGGGGTGCTGGTCTTATCAGCTGATCCTACTGAAGATTTCTCTGTCCCATCTATCTACGAGATGCTTCTGAGTGCAGAGGCTAAACAATGCCTAAATAGAATTGTGTAACCAAGTTACTATAAGAAGACCAAATTTAAAACAATCTATACAGCTTATCTGGTATGTAGGATAATTAGGAAAAAACTTGGAATTACCCATAATTTAACATTATATACACCTCTTAAGAAGTGCTCTCTCCTTCCTGAAATTTTTAACGATCATGTGATGTCAAGATGGAAAGAGTTGGGGGTTTGTGATCTAGGAGATCTGTTTCAAGGGAATAGTTTTGCCTCTTTTGAATACCTTATGAGGAAATATAAACTGCTTTGTGCTGATTTTTTTAAATATCTTCAGCTGCGGAGTTTAATCGAGCAGAAGTTGTCAGGAAATATGATCGCATTAGAAAAGATAGATATTATCGAGGCAATTAAGGGTGGGTATAAAATGGGTCCTCTGTATCAACTGCTTCTTGCAACGGTAGAAGATGATCTTCGGGCAAATGAAGAGAAATGGCAAGATAAGCTGGGTGTAGAACGAGTTAATATGGAAAGAAGCATAGAGATAGCCACTATTGCATTATTAAATGGGTCTTTCCAAAGTCAGCACTATATGTCGGTGTTTGATCTATATTACACACCAATGAAATTGGCAAAATGGAAGTCAGGAGGTGGAAATAACTGTAGCCGATGTAGTTTATATGCTGCTGATGCTGCTCATATTTTTTTTATGTCCAAATCTTTCTCAGTTTATTGGGGATGTTGAGCTTTTTATTACGCAAAGCTTGGGCATCCATGTTAGACTAACTACGCAACTGGTTATATTAGGTGTGGAAGAAAACATATCGCATAAATGGACACTTGTAGAGGAAGCTTTTATCTTTATATGTATGTCCGTATATAGATCTTGTATTACATCACAATGGATCGATCCGGAACCACCAAATTCTATTAAATGTCAAGCAAAATTATTGTCTATATATCACCTTGAATCCTCATTGTATAAAATTAAAGGTCTAAGGCGGAAAATGTTTGGGAATAAACTATGGCTACAATTCACCAATTGGATAGGTCTGTAAGACATAGAGTTGTGGGTTTCTTTTAGTCTGTTTCTGTCCCAGCTGGTATTTAGTATTGTTATGAAGCGACCTGATATAACTGTTTAAGTGTCATTTAAATCTATGTTTATGATATATGTAAAGCCTAGTATTTGTCTGTGTATCTTTCTCCTGTCTGTGTGCTGTTAAAAAATAAAATGAAATGTAAATCATTGAGAATTTTAATTCCCAATGGTATTAAAGTAAAACAACTTTGCAGATATTGCCCAAGAGAAGAGATTCAGCTGATGATTGTTTGATACAGTTGCTTTCTTGTGCCAAATTCTGTTGATCTATCTACCTTACATTTTCACCATAGACATGTTTTTACACCTTCCTACTCTGATTTCTATCTCTCAGGAATGGAAGCTTCTCTATCTCTGTCTCGCAAATGTGTATTTCTTTGACATCTTTCACTCTTCATCCTTAGCTCACTTTCCCTGTTTCCTTTACTTCAGAGCCAGAGGTGGGTCAGAAAGAGGATGGTAGAGGCCCCTTTTTTCCTCCCACTATCTTTTACTTCTGGCTACAATGTAAGAGGAGGGTACTATGTGGAGGTCTGATCTGAGAGTTAATGTCCTTGCTGCCCCATTGCCACTCCAGGTCTGGATGTCCCGACATGCTCCAGAGTAAGGAATGAAATAGCTCTCAATACTTTTTCCTTCACTCCGCTTTTCCCTCTTTCCTTCCTATTTTACTGTACTTCAGGAGGATACGTTGGCTGGTTGGTTAGAAAAGGATGGTGCTATCAATCGTTTACTTCTTTCTGACTCGCCAGTACCTCACACTATTCATCCCACTTCAATATATCTCCCAGGCATAGCAGTAAGGTTTATGAGGATGTAGGAACTTGAAATTAATTTCTAATCTCCACTACCTCAACCCTCCTTTTTTATTAGAGGGAGCTATGCATCGCTCCCATATCATATCAATCACACCTACCAGTCACACATCATAATAACAGGGTAAAATAAATCCTAAAATGAGCTCAAACAAATCTGAAACTCTTTCTGCTGCTTTTAGTCCCCTTCCACAGAAATCTGTCTGGCAATTCTGGTTGAAATTTGAAAACAAATGCTGGCATCAAGCAGAAATATTTGATGCATGTTGACAATAGTTTAAAAACAGCCCCAGTCATATAAACCACTATGGGCCTCATTATAGTGGTCTTGCAAATGGAGTTACCAGTTTAAAGGGATTATAAGGCACGTGGTAAATTCACAGGAATGTGTAGTGCAATATGGCCCACTGGCCACAATCTTAACAAGGTAATCTACACACAAGTTCTTCACAAAAAGATGAACTCAAAGATTCTCAGAATCCTAAGTAATTTATTGAAGAGTCAATATTGTGCTTCCTATACAAATGTTGTTCCACATTTGTGAAATTTATTGTTGAAAGTATTATTTTGTTACATGCAGAATACATTTCCAGGCAACACCCAACGCATTTTGAGAAACAATCCCTTCTTCGGGGGTAACTGTAAAATTAAGAATGGATACAGGAAGACTGTTGAGAAAACAGTGTATAAAAGAAACAAAGAGACACCATGAAAAGGCGATATGTCATCATGTCATCATGTGAAAGAGATCTTCCCCACTTGTGAAAATGGTGAACAGTCAAAATATCGACTACAAAATATCGACTGGACATAATATCGAGTTTTAAATATCGAACGGACAAAATATCGACTGGACAGAATATAAACATCAAAAATATCGTTTTTAAGTTAAGTAATGTAATATCGAATGTTAAAAATATAGACAGTTGATGGAGGGAGAATAAAGGATAAGGGGGGTGGAAGGAGAAAATTAAGGTAAGTTATCAGAGGAAGGAAAGGTCGATAAATATGATGTTATAGCATTAGTAATAATAGTATATTCCTTGACACAAGACATAGGTAAGTTGTACAAAACTTGCAGTTCGGGAAAAGAAATAATGACATCATTGGTGAAAAATTGATGAACAAATACAATATCCTTTTCTTTCCAATACTTGTAATAGAAAGATTTGCCCTTATATTTGAGGAATTTGTTGTACCATACACAGGATGATAAAAAACACTGGAGTGGAGATAAATCTTTAGCGAATATATCATGCAATAGAGTTTGTGAGTGTTTTAAAACAGTATGTTTAGATAAAAACGAGCAGTTGGACATAAAAACAGTATGTTGAAACAAAAAATCTTGTAACAATGATCGTTCAAAAGTAATCCATTTAGGAATCGGGGAATTATGAAAGTCAAAAGCTAAAGAAAAGGATTGCTTAATAAGGAAGGCAGAGTGGTAAAGTCTAAAATGAGGGAAACAAACCCCACCTTCCGTCTTAGGACGTATGAGCTTATGTAAGGCAATGCGAGGGTGCTTGTTATTCCACAAATATTTAGAGCAAATAGAGTTTAAACGAGTAAAATAATATATTCTCCCTCCATCAACCCAAAGCTGCCCTTGTCTATAAAATATTGTCTTCAAATGTTCTGGAACGGCCTAAGTCAGCTACTGAGCTTGCTTGGGAATCTGATTTGTCCGTTTCTCTTTCTATTGATGAATGGAATTGTATATGGAGCAAACTGTCTAAGATTTCTGTTGCAGCCCGCATTACTCAATCATTATATTTAATTTATCATAGAGCTATTCTCACTCCTCTTAGTATTGCCAAATTCTCGCCCCCATCTACTACTCTTTGTTGGTCATGTTCTTCGCTCACAGGTACACTTAAACATCAATTATATGAATGTCCCTCTGTTTTAGTTTTTTGGAACTCTGTTTGGGATATTTGCATGCGCATGTTTCATTGTTCTGTTCCATTATCATTCTTGAATGTGTTTTAGGCTCTGGATTAAACCCAGATCTGTGACTGGGGGTGAATGTTTTGCCATTGTGCAACATTCCGTCCATCATCTTGTGTGTTTTGCTAATCAATACAGTGTGCAACCGTTGGTGTAGCTGTAGTGCACAAAAATACTATTTTTAAACATTTTTTAAAGACTTATAAATCCTAAACTTCTTGGAGGGTCCACAGGATCCAGTGACAATCTAACATTTGTAAATCTAGCGAGGGATTCGCAGATTCCATGGTAAAACTTGTTTTTTTTGTATTTATAATTGTAATGCAGACCAGGTCTCTTCAGCTCCCCCATGTTTTGCTTCCTCTGCCACCTTATGCCCCTTTTGTTTGTATTTTTCCCTACTTAGGTCACCGTGGAGTGAGCTTGGTAATGGTGGTTACATTAGAAATGTTACTGTGATGTCCCAGGAATCTGAGCAAAGTAGATATGCAAACCCACAATGAATAAGAAGAGAAAACATTCTCTAGTTTATTGATGTGCATCTGTTTTTTAATTGGATTTGCAAATTTACGGAAGTTCCACAGATTGAAGATTCAGATAATGCTAAGATTTAACCACCTAATGTCCAGATTAGAACTCTTTCTAAATATTAATTTCTCAAAAACTATTGCATTGAATAACATCAAACCAAGTAAAGGGCTTCCCTAAGTAAGTCCTACTTTTCTGCCAACTTTGCTGCAATTTTGTTCAGCCATTTATTTCTCTGTTTTGTGGAGCAAATAACCCTACAGAAGTTGAAACACGAAATACGACTTTTGAGACCCACCTTTTTATTAGCCCCAGCTTGATAGATGTGCATGAAACTTGCTTCAAAAAAATATGGATGAACTTTTTCATTTGAATGTTTTGTGCAAAAGCAGTAAGAAAATTGTGGATGTTTTAAGCTGTTTTCTATATTTATTGGTATATGTACTAATTTCTGTGTTCTACAACAAAGCAAAAAAAACACGCTGCATTAGAATCAAGGGCAATACATCTGGCCTGAACTGGGCCATTGCGGCAACTGAATTGCAGTAATGCAGTAATGGTTATGGATTAAACCCAACATACCACTGAAATCTGCTAATTAATGTTAAGACCCCAATTCATAACTGACACAAAAGCTATGCAAATTATAATTCACATACCAAAGGTAATGCACATTACCTCCCCCTTGAGGTAACAGATATAATTATAAATGATATTCCATACCACATTATGCTTCACACTATGAATCGGATAACTATGGTTACACTATTATTTACTGGTTTGAGTATGTGTTGTTCTTTGATTACATTGTGCTTTTAGGAGTTGGTATTGATTTAAATATGATGAGGTCATAAGTGTTACATTTTTCAGTGAACTTCTAAGTTTTTTTTAAAGCTATGTTTGTGTTATAACCAAGGTGTAAGGATGATATCCAGAAAATTATATTCATGGAAGTTTTTATTTCAAGATAAAAGGGAAACACCACCAGCTTGCATTTCAGCTTCACAGCTAACCACCCATTGACATTCAAAGCATAACATTCTAATCGTGCAGATAGATAGTTCTACATTCCATTACAAAGGAATACATCTCTACACATCTTCCTCCTTATACAAAGGAGAAAACAATAAAATAATAATAAATAACATTTAAATGTATAATATAATATAACAGGATAATGTCCTATATACATCAAACTACTCTCTCTAAAAATCCCACAACTTTATCTGTATTATGCAATCTGTAGTTTCAACAACGAACCACTTTGAGTGATAATCCACCAAAACCATTACAAACCTATTGTGAATACCAAGTTTAGGAATTAGGCCCACAAAATCAACAGCTACTCTCTCCCATGGACGTTTGGGAAACACATTACAACTCAAAGGAGGTTGTCTCACTGTCTTAGTCTTGTCACTATTTGCACGCGCACAAAACTCTTTCACAACTCCCTCAATATCACTGTCCATGCCTCGCCACCAGAATGATTGCTGAACTCTTCTCTTTGTCATATTCCTTCCTAAATGACCTTCAGGAGCAAGATCATCGATAATTCTCTTTCTCACACCTACTGGTGGCACAAATGGATTCCTTCCATGTAGTGCACTCAATTAATCATGACCATGATAGTAACCTTCAAAACGATATCATTCTCTTGACCATTTCAACCTTCAGACAAAAATTTCACAACTTGTTGCAAAATATCATCTTCGGATGTGCTGATGCAAGCTGGAGGTGTTTCCCTTTTCTCTTGAAATAAAGACTTCCACGAATGCAACTTTCTGGATATCATCCCATCCTCGTCGCCAATGAAAAGATGATATCGAGAAAGTTGTATTCATGGAAGTCTTTATTTCAAGAGAAAAGGGAAACACCTCAAGCTTGCATTTCAGCTTCACAGCAAACCACCCATTGACATTCGAAGCACAAAATTCTAATCATGCAGATAGATAGATATACATTCTATTAGAAAGGAATACATCTCTACACAAAGCTAATCATAACCTCACTTTAACCTTTTGTTTTTGAGAGATTTCTTTTACTTAAATACCAACACCAGCAGTTTCCTATACCCCCCACATAGTTGTCGGCTAACCCTTATCCCCATGCCAAAGACTATGTACAGCAGGTGTTACAGCTGAGTCATCTACGTTTAGAATGCAAAGTACAATTTTCCCAGTTTCAAAGTGGAATATTTTTTCTTATCATAAATTAGAAGAACCATTGATACTACACATACATTATTACATAAATAGCAGATTTTAAGTAATATCACCAGCAGTCATTTTCATATCCTCAAATTTTGGGTTTAGCCAGCAGAAATACTGTTACTGTCAATCATTACCACAATTTAAATATAGATGTCTAAGGCTGTTGAAGATGGTGGAGACATTTACAGGAATCAACAATTGGTGTACCATATTTCCGGTGCACTACCTAGTAATTTCCAGAAAAGATTGTGATGCTGCAGAAAGGAAAATTACTGCTAATCAATTTTCCTTTTTACAAGATTACTGCACCTCTTAACTTGAACCCCTTAATTTTCCTTCTACCCACTCAGCTTTTCAAGGGGTGTCTACTTTCAGAAAAAGCTAATTTAGAATGAAACTGGTTTTGTTCGCTGGAGCAATTTCCAATATCAATGGCTGGGTGCAGTTACTATTTTCAGAAGTGTTGAACTCTCTGAGAAAAATGCATATTGTACTTTTATATACTTCGTGTCTGGCATAAACTCAACATATTTGCTACTCAAATGCTTTACTATCTTGTAAACACTTAAGAGCAATGTCTGCTGGGCCAATTTCCACAATAAGGTTTAAATAAAGTTGGTATGTTATACTCACACACTGAGATTTTACCACAAAACACTTGCCTAAAGGAGACAGAAGAGTGTCTGTTTTTTTGTAAACTAACCCATATTTTCATCAAGCATCCATTTTGCGATTCCTTATTAGCGAAAAATAAGGATTCGCTAATAAGGAATAGCAAAATGCTATGCATGAAGAACTCGCTTAAAAAATAGCGATTTCTTAAAATTCCTTAATTGCGCCTCGCAAATTGCGATTCGCAATCAAGGAATACCTCCCCATTCATTCCTATGGGCCTAGAGGCCCATAGGAATGAATGGAAGACAATCTCAATTTGCGATTCTCAATTAGAAAATCGCACATTGAGATTGCAATTTCAAGGGTGCCAGGGTGTCAAAAGGACACCCTGTTGCACCCCTGAAATCTGCATATGGGTACATCTTTTACACACATATGCCATAAGGGCATGTTTGTGTGTAAAATGGAACTTTGAAAAATGCACTTTAGTGCATTTTTCAAACTTTTTGCAAATTACCATGAAGTTCAACTTCATGGTAATTTCCTCCCCCTATTAGCGAAATCGCCACTTTTTTTACTTTGTTGCATTGCATTTAAGGAATCTCAATTTGGGATTCCTTAAATGCAATCGCAATTTAAGGAATCTCAATTTAGAGATTCCTTAAATTGCGATTTTTGCATTTGGGATGATGCATCCCAAATGCAAAAATACCGGTCGCAAAGGGGCAGAATCTGAGAATCTGCCCCTTTGCGAACAGATTTTCCTTTCATGCATCTGGGCCTTAGAGTTTTGAGCGCTGGATATTCTATAAAAATGTTTGTGAATATTACAAGTTCCACAGGCTGTAATGCACTTGTGATGAGGCACACAGGACATCCACAATGTTTGAGACAGAGTACTCCATCCACCAAACTCCAAATATTGCACTCAAACAACCCACCCCCCTCTAGGGCCCCTCTAGCCTGGCCTCTTTCAGACAAGCTATTTCGCACTCACGTCTATTGTTTGGGCCTTATAATTTGTCCATAAGAAGGCAATCTAATCATAAAAACACATTTTGGATGAATATTGACTTCAGTCTCATTTTTGTTCACCCTTTGAAGCAGTAGACCAGTGTGCCAGGTTTTTAATAAATGCCACAAAGTGCAAACTTACAGTGACTGAAAAAGGGTAACCATGTGGATTAGAATAGGTTATTTTTGCTGGGAGCTTGGCCATATCGCATTTGCAGACTATCCTGTTGTTCGATAATGGCGCCATTTGCTGACAGTGAATGGCAAGCAAGTAGATTATTGTCAACAGGTCGCATGCACCGTTTGTACCTTTCTGTGTATTTTAAACACAATTTGCCATTTTAATTTCTTACCTGCTACAACATTGTTCACAGGTCCCCATTCATTCTATTGGGCTCAATTATTTATAAATATTTAGAAATGAAGCAATCAAAGCTGCCAATGGGCCACATGTCATATTGATGCGTGCCACTTTCAGATAGCTTTGGATTTAAGACTTTTTGTTTGTTTTCTGTCAAAATCAAGCTAAACTTAAAAAAAAAATTAAGCTCCTAGCTAAATAGTCAGGACTACCTGATATTGTCACACATGACATGTAGACACTTGGAAGATGTGTTTGCCTGCACCTCCCAAACCTGTTCTAACCAAAATGTACTTGTCCCTTTACAATAGCAGTGCTAGTGGTCATGACACGTGTTTATTTAATATGACATTGATGATGAATTAACCTTCCGGGTTGGATCGTTTCTGAAAGCTGCAGTGCGCAATCGTAATTCTATGAACCTTGTTAAAATCTATGCACTTTATTGTATGTTTTTAGCTGATCATTTTAATGATTGTTTAACTATGAATTGTGTACTATATTATTGGAGGCCCATATTTATTTTGATGTATGCTTTTTAACTTGTACTTTTATGGATATGTTGTTTTTTATCCGAATAAAGTTCATAAATAAAAAAAAATGACATTATAGACTTACCCCTATTGATTTTTGTCATTGAAACATAAAAAATGGCAATTTTATTTTTGAAGCGCATGTTCACCTCAAACTTTCTCAAAGCTATATAGTTGATGTTTATGGTTACCCAACTCAATGGTATTCATGCTATCGACCTTCGAAGCATGAAAGGGTGAGTTGCTTTATCAGGATTCACAACTGTGGCCATGACGGTCAAGCTTAGGTCTTGCCAGCAGTGGGTTGATACACTCCTCATATGAGGTAAGTAATTCAATATAAACCACTTTTTCAGTCTACTATTGATTTATCTGTAATATTTCTATATTAACTTGTATTTCAGAGATTTTTGTTTTTTTAAATTGCTTAAAGTAGCTGGGTTGACATCAAAATGTCTGTGTAATCCTCCATGTTTTCAGCACCAGCCAAAGTACCGCACACTTCAAAGTGTTTCTTGTTTGCCTTTAGGATACTCTGTTTCACTTGCAGTTTTCCTTGTCTTCTGATTAAATACCCAGGATTAACCACAACGAACAGCAAACTTCTCAGTGCTGTCTTTCTGTGAGTCTTAAGATAACAGAAACACAAACACGATCGAGCATTGCCACATTTCCTCCTGTTTTTCCCGAAGCTATATTTCAGGCCAAGCACATTTCTTTAATGAAATGAAACAGTCGCCTAAATTAACACCAACATTGGCAGGAAAACGAAAGCGCCACCGATGTTAGAAGAAAAAGAGAGCAAGGACTTTTCATGTTTTTTTACACTAACCAGAGTAATTCTGAAAGCTTACTGATGCGGTGCCAATATTTATGAGTTACATATGCAGAGAAATTGAAGGTAGATCTTAAAAGAGAAATAAACGAAGCAGGTGCGAAAAAGGGAAATTCTATAGAGTTCAACAGCTCATTGAATTATTAATTCAATTTAAAGTTAAATATTATCAGGTTTTCTCTTACATGGATACTTCTACAGTGAGTCAGGTGTATTAGGAAAGAGCCCCCTATAGAATAAAACATGAATTCTGGGGCTTATTTAAAAACCCTGGTCGCAGCCGGAATTTCACCTTTTGTGATGTTCTGGTGTTGCACAGAGTTTAGTCATATCTACAAGGCCACGTAAAGCCAACCTGCATGGCTTTTCATGGCCTTTTAGATATGGACTAAGGCAAAGCAGCGCAAGTCTCTGCCTTGCCTTACTCTGCGACAAAGAGGCGTTTCATGGGTGTTGCTGTGGATGTTTTCATGCAACACCCATGGACTTTGATGCTGCCCTAGATTTACAATATCTTATAAACCTTGCGTCTCTCTAGGCCAGGCGTGACAAGGAGAAGCACTTTCATTTCTCCTCATTTTCTCCTCTTTCTACATGTGCTGCATTCTGCTGTGTCTGTCCGAGAGTTCCGGGTGACCCCCTGGTCAAGCAATGCATCCTGTTTAATAGTCCACCCTCCTGCCAGTGCCCTCTCACCAGGATGATCTCAAATCTCGCGGTCGGAGGTTCCAACCGACCGATTGAAATGCTTCCGAGCACCGTTTGGAAAGTCTCCCACTGACTTCAATGGGTGCCTGTTTTTCGACCGACAACATAGGCTCCCATTGAAAAATGTTTTTTTTGCAGAAAACCTTGCACCCTGTCATACTGTGCATGGTTCTACAGAGGGGTCCCTTGGTTACCCCCAAGGCCTCCAACAACAACTCGACCTGGCGACCTCAGGATGAAGGGGGCCTGCTAGGGGCCCACAAAGTCGGTTTCGGACAGCCATTTTGTGTGGGACAGACCGAGTCGGAAAGGCTGTCCGAATCCGACATCTTAATCGGTAGGTCGGAAATGCTGTCCATTGAGCTGTATGAATCGGATCTGACCAACTCAGAGTTTATGAATGCCGGTCGGGACCGAGTCAGAATGACCAAATGTTTTCCTTCTATCATAATCGATCGGTTGGAAA
Source organism: Lissotriton helveticus (assembly GCF_964261635.1). Lineage (NCBI taxonomy): Eukaryota > Metazoa > Chordata > Amphibia > Caudata > Salamandridae > Lissotriton > Lissotriton helveticus. The sequence continues at coordinate 102,733,185 of NC_136072.1, forward strand.
TGTTTCCGAGTCGGTCAGAAACATAGGTTCCAACACGGGTTAGGAAAATCCAAATGCCATTCGGTGCCTTTCCAACCGACATCATAATGAGGCCCTATATATTTTTTGTCGATGTGGTGGAGTGACATTTTTGTCTTTTGGCTCCAAAGCCAAACCCAAAGACATTCACAAATGTTCATTTGCCCAAATCCGATTTTACTGTCAATACATATTTTAACCACCATTTGAGCAGCAGCAGGATCTAAGAAATCCGTTTCAAAGACAAGCAATGTGTTTTGATATATTTAGTTTTCTCTTTTATGGTTTGTAATCTGCTGTCTTAAGCTTGTGTACCAAATACTTTAAAAGCAAGAAGCCCCACATTCACTATTTTGTTTTTTAAAGATGTGGAGGGTCGACGTCAAGTTTTTGAGTCTGTGAACCTCATACATTTTCATCAAAGCTGAGTTCACTGGAAATGCACATTCTTGAACACCTATTTGAGCCCACACATTTCTATACTGTCATTTTAAGGAATGAACAGAAGATATGCATGAATTTAAATCGTATTGTTTTTTTTTAATGTTAAGTCTGCAGGCAGGAAATCCCCCGAACCAAACAACTGAAAGCCTCCCGTCCACGCTTGTGCGCATTTGTAGACAGACCACTAATTATTAATGATTATAGGATATATTGGAATGGTTCAGACATATGTATATATTTATACTTCCTCCTCTCCACAAACGTGTGCACTTAGTATCATTTTAACCCATTGCTGACTCAAGGGTATATTTACAAGGGAATAGCGCCACCAGAACATCACTTTTAGCGACATCAGGTGGCGGCATGCCCTTCTCCACACTTACAAAGCCTTGTAAATACGCCCCCTTTAAATGAATCACTTTGCTTGAAAAGAGCGTGCAATGGCTGTTGCTGTGGGTTTGCCACTGCAACACCCATTGCTTTTTAAAGCTGCCTCAGATTTAAAGGTTCTATATATCTGAGGCAGCACCAGAAACTAACGCCACTGAAAAGCAGGCATTAGAATGGTAAAACGTGGAGAAATACTTTTATGCTTTTTGTTGCTTTTCCTATGTGTACTGCATTCTGTAGCACACATAGAAAGAGCAAAACACCATTAATGATTGTTTATCTACAGAATGGTGTCCCTTCCTGCACATAAACCATCATTAAATAATGATAGTTTGCTACTTCTATGTGTGCTGCATTCTACAGCACACATAGAAGTAACAAATTCCCATTATTGATTGGATTTGTGCAGGAAGGGATACCTCCCTGCACATAAACAATCATTACCTATGGTGCAAGGGAGCCTGCTTTGGTGCTAGGCAGCTAATTTTAGCGTCAGCACTAGGGAAAACAAAAGGGTGCACCGTATTGTTGTAAATACAGTGCATCCCTGCGTTTTGGAAATGTCAAGCATGGAGCTGCCAAATTTGCCGCTGCTCTGCACTCTTACATTTCCTTATAAATATATCCCCCTCAATCTTTTGCCGAATTGGCCATATTTTTTATTTCTGACCAAGCTCTATCAAGTCACAACTGGCACAGATTACCTTGAGCTATTTCACAATGACAGGCATCTGAATGAAAAATATGATTGTGTTTTTCGAGACAAAAAGTGAAAAACACCCTGAGGTGTTGTTGTCAATATCTAGGTCAACAATTAGGTCACCGGTACCACTGACAACATTTATGGATGGTGACATTCCACCTAGGGCTCCTGGTGCTGAACCACAGAATCTGCACACTCGCTAAAAGTAGGTAGCTTTTCCCAAACTCAGTAATTGCTAAGCTGAAAAGATGTTTTTGTTTTAAACAAAATCAAACAACATAGGTGGAAAACAAGTTTTTCTATCTTCCTTCATCATTTTTTTATTTTCTAAATGCAAAGGTCAATGCAACACTTTCGGACTGTGGCTACAGAATCTACAATCATAAAATAATGTGATTACAAGCTTTATTCATAGTTTATAGGTAGATGCCAGAGCCAGTGCTTAAATGCTATTGTATAGAACAGAAAAAACATAGAAGCTGCTGATAGGGGCCAAGGCCTGAAAGTCATTTCTATAACTCCTTCGGTCAGAGCCCAGGTCGACCGTGCATGAAGGACCAGGCTGAAGAGCTGATCTTATGCCAGTACACTTGCCATAAAGCCTAATGTGGTCAGCATTCTACTGAATTTGGATTCACCAAGATCTGTGTCCATCTTCTGTGCATGGCCAGCCAAGCTTAGTAGGGATTAGATGCTCGCTCTGGCATATGGAGAAGCCCTGTGACTGTCTGCCCTGTTAATCACGCCCATCTGTCTAGTTCTCCACTTTGTTTTTAGTTGTGTTTTGTTTTGTGAGTCCGCATACTCTTCACAGAGTTGCTGGACTGAGAATGGCCTCCAGATTCAGCAGCCCCAGGGTGGATCCTGGGACCTGTGGATTCTGGCTCAGATTTGACAGACTCAAAATGGCACCCAAAGTGAGTTGTTTTCTTGCAGACCCCAGTGCTGCAGATCCCAGTGCCACAAACGTTGACCATGAGTCATCAAACGTACTTGCAAATATGCATCATGTTAGTGTTGGGAGTCCTCCAGCCTATTTTGTCCTGGGGCTTAGAGGATGCTCTGCCGTGCCGCATTATACTCTTCTAACATGTATTTAAAAACATGGGTATTGAGCTCCATGTTCTGTATTGGCACATCCAGGAAAGATTTTCTGTCATTGTTAGTCATTAAGAGCACTTTTATCCATGCACCCTAATGAGTTGCAGTTCCCGGTAGGACTACCGGAGAAAAATCCCCCTTTGATGAGACAAAACTATTTTTCTAAATTTAGGTTGAGATATTGCTGTGATACAACCATCTCAAATCCTCCAAGTCAATTTATCTGACAGGAAAATGTCTGTATATCCAGCTAAATGGTTTAGACATACAAACATTTGAAGAAAATGTAGGAAATGATCCTGGGAAAATAATGATAACGATAAGGAAAAGAATGTGGAATAATAACCTTGATGTATTACTTGATATTTGCAAGAACAAATCACGGTAGATAATTATGTCAGTTATGTGAATTTTAGCATATTAGTCTCTTGGCAGTTGAGTCAAGTAGGGTATCCTTGGCCAGGGGTGGCTCCTTCATTAAGATGGAGGATAGTTGCCCCACTAAAAAAATACCCCCAGGGATAGAAAAATAAAATAGTAATAAATTGCCATTTTATTTTTCAAAACCCCGTCCCGAGCAGACCGGCAGAACAGGGAGTGGGGCTTTCTGCTTTCTGCTGCTGTCTGACTGACCTGTGTCTGAATGACACCACACAGGTATAGTAAAATAGAGAATGTTATCCAAGTAAAGCAAGACTAAAATGCCAAAAATCCAATAAGTAAACGTCGAGATATGATTTTTAAATCTTAAATGTAAAAATTGTGCCTGCAAGCCACTACCATTCAAAAGGTTACTTGAGGTTGAGCTAGGCCAGGGTAAATCCAAAGATCAGACTGGCCAGCTAGAGGACCCATGCAGGGCCCTCTGAGAAAGTACCTTGGATGGAGCAAAGACTCAATGTTGAGGGCACGATGCATTGATTTTTTCCACGCAGTCGGGACGCTGCGCTGTTGTTGAGCTATGCTGAGATGCAGGCAATGCGTCGCCGTATTGAGCATCATCTTTGGGTCACACAGGCTGTAAAATTGCTGTTGTTGAACAGCCTCTGCGTTGATGTCAAAGGGCGATGTGTCAGTTCCAATTGGCACAAAGCTGACAATGTGTTGGTTTCATAGCAAAAACGCTACAGAACCCACTTCTGAGGCCCAGAACTGCAGAGAACACCTCAGGCAAGGATAGGACTCACAGATGGCAGAGTCCAGCAGACCAACAGAATTGCAGAGAGTTTTTTGTGTCCCTGAGCCTTCAGAAAAATGGAGGAAAACCAGCAAGTCCTTGGAGATCATTTGGGAAGGCAGTGTCCATCTCTTCTTCAGCAGAGTCTCGGAGCAGCAGGCATCAGGGCAACAAGGAGAAAAGCAGTCCTTATAGAAACGCAGTCCAGTTGAGTCCTTTAAGCTGCACACCAGTCCTTCAGACAGAGGTCCAGTTCAAGATCCAGAAGTGTCTGCTTTTAGGGTATCAGAGACCCAGTACTTACACTCAAAAGGGCCTTCAACGTAATTGGTGACTTTAAAGTAGTTCTCTGGAGCGCACAAGGATTCCTTTCAACCCAGTCCTGTCTGTGAGGGGGTAAATCAATGATTTGTGTGTGGACAGAACACTATTGAATTGTAAGAGTCAGCCTCTCACATTCCTCCCTACCCCCAGGAAGACCCATCAGAATGTATATGAATGTAGATGAGTGTTCACAATGCAGATGAGCCCCGCCATCCTATGTTTGGGGCTGTCTAGAGGGAATGTACAAAGTGTAGCTGTCACCCAAGCCAGACTTGTATTGGAGACAGGCACTTAGAGCAGTAAATGCAGAGAAACGTCAACATCCTAAAAGTGGCATTTTTTGAACCAGTATTGTTAAATCCAACTTCACCACTAAGGAGGATTTATCACTACCATTCCAAAGAAATGAAAAAGGTAATCCGCTGAGCAGGAGTTACAGCTTAAAAGTGTATTAAGGAATTCCCAATCCTGGCCTATTAGATGAGTAGGCCTCACAGTAGTGCAAAATGAATAGGCTGTTTGTAACTACTAGGACATGTAAAGACTAAACACATATATCCACCCTTTTACTTGTATGGCACCCTGACCTTAGGGTTACTTAAGTTAGGGCATACCTTAGAAGTGACTTAAATTTAACAAAAGGGGAGTTTGAGGATTGGTAAGTAGTTTTAACCCGTTTACCGCTGCCGCGATTTTGCGGCAGTGCGGCACTTCCGCAAAACTGGCGGGGCCGCGTTGGCCATTAGCCGACGGCAGCACTGGGGAGGTAGTGCTGCCGTCGCCCAATGGCCGACGGCAGCACGGAAGGGGTTAAATGGTAATTTGAAGTGGCAGTAAACTGCATACACAGTCACTGCAATGGCAGGTCTGAGGCAGGTATGAAAGGCTTTATCTGTGGGTGGCAAAATCAATGTTGTGGCACACTAGTAGCATTTGAAGTACAGGCCCTGCGCATGTGGTATGCCACTTTACAAGGGATTTACAAGTACTACAAATATGAAAATGAGGTATACACCAATGTCATCATGCTTTAGGGAGGAAGAGCATGCACGTTAGCACTGATTAGCAGTGGCAACATGCACAGAGTCCTAAGGTCAACAAAAGAATAAGAGAAAATGGGGAGCAAATGGTAAAAAGTCAGGGAAAAGACCACCCTAAGAATGACAGGTATGACACACTAGATAATGAATGAACCATAATTGAAAAAACTGTAACAAGTATGAATATTTTACTGCCACTTACATTTTGACATTCTTAGTAGGAAGAATAGTGGGTTTACTCCAAGCGCATGCCCAAAGTTTGAATAATATTGGGGACTGCTATCAGATTGGAATTAAAACCTGCAATACTACTACTTCAACAAACACAAGGACATTTGCTGCATTATATATGAAGCTGAAATGACGAAACAAGTGGCTTATTATATACTCATATTCAGAACCATAAGCGATTCAGATAGCTAAAAAAGGAACAACATTTAGAAATCGGGGCAGTTTTAACCCTTTAAAGAGATTATATGTAGGTGTTTTACAAGGTAATACAGACTGCATGAGTTTGTGCTTTCTGCAGGCAATGTTTATGGGAATATCAGAGAAATCACCATACCATAAAGCAGGTCAACAAACAGCGAAAAAGCTATTTCATTCATTGACTTGTCAGACCAGTCCTTCAGCCACTGCACACCTGCCCTATACATACACTTTCAGGCATCTCTACATGAATAATCATGCAATGCAGGGCAGCAAGCAAAGCTGCTGTGCAGTGTTGCGATGCTGTGCATGAATGGGAGAAAGCAGAACAGCACAATCCCCCAGATGCATCAATTACCCACTCTGCGAATTCTAAATAGCAAAAAATCCAGAATCGCTATCTAGAATTCGCAGAATGGGATGCATCTTCAAAATCGCTAATCAACTGCAATTCGCAATCACCCACAATCGCCTTATGTGAATTACCCAAAATCGCTATTAAATCGCAGAATCGGCTGTTTCCCAACCCCAAATTGCGATTTCGCAAATACCGAAATCGCAATTAGCGAACTCGCAGATTGCGAGATCGCAAAAACGGGAAGTCGCATTTTGAGCACAATGATGACATTGCAACCAGGAAGTAGGCAGCTCCATGACTCATTTGGAACACAGAGCTGGATAGAGGAGGAGGCACAGCACTGAGCTCCAGGAGACACACCCTGCAGTCCCAAGACACATTGATACCAGAATGTCCCAGGATGCAGCAGGATCCAGTGAAACTGTCAAGAAGCAGAAAATCAAGTTCTCCGAACAAGAGCTGGAGTACTTGATAGAGGGAGTCAGCAGGGACCATGACAAGCTGTTCGGAAAGCTTTCCCGGAAGGTGCCAGAGGCTGACAAAAGGCGCATCTGGCTGCGCATCGGGGCAAAGGTCAATGCCGCTGGAGTGACACAGCGGTCAATCGATGACCTCAAGAAGAGGTGGTACGACCTCAGAGGCTGTGCCAAGGTGCGCATTGTGGAGAGACTGAGGGAGAGACTGGCCATGGGAGGAGAAGACTCCACAGTTCCCGCAAACACGTCACTGGAGGACTTGGTGGAGGACAGCATCAACCCTGCAGCCTGCGTGGGGGTCACTCAGCTTGACACCTCCCATGCCACAAACACATCACGAGGTAAGAGCCATGGAACTGGGACCCCGTCCCCTAACAATGCCCATGCCCCCGGAGAAAGCCATATTGGTAACCCCAGTAATGCAGTCCCTGTCCATCCCAAACGCCCAATTGCATTGTGGGACCTGTAGTGTGACAATGGGATGTATGAAATTACAGCGCATGCTTTTACCACGCATGCCTTTACAAAGCGGTATTTACAACGCATGCCTTTACAATGCATAGCGCTTTGGGGTGCTGGATAGTGAATAGTTTAATTTACTATTCCAACTCCAGTCCCCATGGATAGTAGGGAAGGTGTTGGATAGTAAATTAAATCTATTCCCTATCCTAGAGCGCCCCCCAGCGCAATGCATTGTAATGGTTTGCGTTGTAAAAGTTGCGTCGTAAAGGCACTGCGTGGTAAAAGTTGCGTTGTAAAGGATGTTTCCCGTGACAATGTGCCCTGATGGCCACACACAGCCAGAACAGTCAAGTGAAACATACCCCTAAAGCCAGTCAGGGAATGCAAGTCTGCATGCATGTTGCTACATCTAAGGTACCTGAATCATATTATTAATCATGCACTCATTCACATCACAGGTGCTGCAGATGCTGAGACGTCAGATAGCGAGACACTCCATATCGTGGAGACTCCAGATGAGACAGAGGGAGCGAGCCAAACAGCACCAGCACCTGGACCATCACATGCACCTGCACATGCACCAGTACCTGAACAAGCACCTTCCCAAACGCACAGGGCCACCCCTGCAGCCATAGGAGGAGATCAACCAACCCAGGTGTCACGCATGGCAGTGGAGCAGATCCCACCACCACCCAGGAGGAAGACACACCGCACAGCCACTGTGCGGTCCCAGGCAAACACCGGTTGAGGCAGCAGCGCTCTGTGGCCACACGACCAGACATGGAGCAACAGGCACAAAATCTAGGGCTAGGAATTGAAGCCCGGATGCTTGCTGTGCACCGCAAGCAGGCACAGCACATGGCAACCATGCAGCTGCAGCTGTACAAAACTGAACGCAATATCAACCAACTGACTGAAAGTGTGCAGGAGCTAACCGCTGCTGTGAAAGAGAACAACCAACTGATGGTGGCGCAGCAGGACATCACCCGCCGACGCCACCGCCAGCTGCTGACCCGGCTATCTGCCTATACCCGGTCGAACCACCTCGTTGGTAACGCCACTTTACAGTTGTCACGCAGGTCACTGGCCATGCAGCTACAGATGGTACAATGCTGCCAAGATGTAGCAAGGGCCCTGGATCAGGTCACCACCGCTCTTGAGAATCAACAGGTGTGCGGCCATGGCCATGCAAGGGGGGGTGATGATGACAGTGAGGGCACATCGAGCCTGAGCAGCCTGTCTGTGCCGGTGCTACCTGAAAGACGCCTCAGTTCCAGGCCCAGTGCTGCATCACGGCTGGACACTCCCAACGTGGAGTTGGAGAGGCAACAGGGTGCATCCGGCAGGAGGCGCCAGTGACTGACTAAACATTCCCGGCAGTGCCCTGTTCTGGATACAAGAGCATGTTTGACTCAATACAGTTGTAATTTTTTGATGATTTAAAGCACATCTAGAGCTTGTTGACCACAAAAATAAGAATTTCTTTTGAACACAAATCTGCCTCATGTCATTAATTCATGTGGCATGCATGAGTGCAGTGTTGTGTGAGGGGTATGGGTGCACTAGAAATAGTTCAGTGTGATGTTGTTGCGGCACCTGTGTCCTTCAGCAGGATTCTCCCCGGGTGCACGATGCACATGTGCATGTGGCAGGTTGTCCCCCTCCGACTAACTACCAGACACCTCACAGGTATCCTCCGCTTGGTGGCAATATTGTGGAGTATGGCACACACGGCCACGATGCGGCAGCAGACCTCAGGCTGGTATTTGAGGGCCCGCCAGTCTTGTAGAGGATGCGGAATCGACTCTTTAACACGCCAAATGTCCGTACAATAACATTTCTTGTGTGTATGTGCGCAACATTGTAACGCCGTTCCTGTGGTGTAGCAGGGCTGAGGTATGGGGTGAGGAGGTATTCACAGAGGCCGTAGGCGCTGTCACCTGAAGGATAGGAGCAGAAGGTCAGTGCCTGTTATGCGCACCAACATGGTCTTGACATACTGTATGGGGCATGTGTACTTACCTAGGAGAAGTCCTTCGCCAAATTCACCCCTGGCCAAGCGGGTATGTAGGCCACTGTGCCGGAAGATGAACAAATCATGCGTGCTCCCCAGGTATTGGGCCACAATGTCTGTGATGATGGTCTTCGCATTGCAGTCCATCTGGATGTTGAGTGAGTGGTATGACTTGCGGTTCCGGTACATGTATTCGGTCTCAGCGGGTGGGCAGATGTGGATGTGGGTGCAGTCAATGCAGCCAATTACATGGGGGAAATGGGCGGTGTGATAGAAGTCCAGTTTAGTTTGCGTTAAGTCCTGTTGGGTTGTTGGGAAGGTGATGTAGTGGTGGATCCGGCTCAGCATGGCGTCCAGTAAACTCTGTAGGCAGCGTGACAGGGTGCTCTGTGATATACCCCCTGCATATGCAACTATCATCTGGAAGCTTCCGGAGGCCAGGAGGTGCAGGCAGCACAGGACCTGGACATGGGTGGGCCCGGCATTGGTCCTCCGTGATGGGTGCTGCATCAGGGGGTCAAGGTCTCTGATGAGCTTCTTTATCATTGCCCCATTGAGCCTTTATTTTGAGTAGATCTCCTCTTCAGTAGTGTAATCCACAGCTGGAAGATGCGCTCCTGGATCCTGCGTCGGTTCTGGGCTGCAGCGTGGAGCCTCAGCCGCCTTGTCACGATGTAGAGACCTGGCATTGTGACTTTCCTCATGCTCCTACTGAGTCTCCTTAATGTGTTTGATTTACCCTACACCTGTTTCTTGTTTGTAGGTTTTTTTTTCCAATTGGACTTCTCCATAAATTGCGACTCGTTTTTAGCGAATTTGGGTATTTTCGCAAATTGCGATTTATGATGAATTTGATTTGCGTTTTATTTTGCGAATTCGCAATATATTTGCGATTTCGCAACATATTTGCGAATTCGCAATATATTTTGCAGAAAATGTGGGAAATCGCTGTTAAGGAATCACAATGTGGGTTAACAAATGGTTTTGCGATTCTTTATTTTGCGAATTCGCTATTTGATGCTTTGTAGTTGATGAATTGCAGGAGCGGAAATTGCAATCGCAATCGCTGTTTTGCAGCTATTACAATCGCTATTTCTCTTGATGTATCTATGCCTATATCTGCTAAGATATGGCGCTCTTCAGCTTCATGCCTGTGCTGGCACACTTGAGGCAGCCTAGCACAAAAGCAGGCACCATTCGCACCATGTTAATAAAATTATCCTGTGAGTTCAATGGAAATAGTTTACCTTATTGACCCATTACGTCTCTATATATCTTCTACATGGATACAAAGGTATTTACAGTTGAAATCCCTCTAAATCAATTGATAAATATTCATAAAGTATATGCTTCCGCTTAACAGTTGACCTTATGTGTTTCCTTTCATCATGGATGTACTGGGAATTAAATCAATAGTTGACACACCCCTGTTTCATGGATGGGTTTTATTCTTAGGTGACCCATGGAGGTTATGATTATATGCCCAAAGTGGATAATTGGCAGAAGCATGGTTGGTATCATGAGCTTGATTAAGACACAGATGTTCACTCTCGATTGCTATAGTGAATATCAAACCCTGGGTCAAAGAATATGAGGTATATGGACTTTATGAAACATAGTCTACATTTTTTTGTAATAAAAATCATAAACTCTAAGGGACCTCCTTTGTTTATTCCACAGAAACATAAGCAGATGGCACTTGTCCTGATGAAAACCTTGCACTTACACAACTGGGGTTGACATGTCAACATTACTCCTACAGTCTTTTATTGATTGATGATGAAATGGGGAGTAAAATATCCAATTGGATATTCTCTGCAATTTACTGTTAGGTAACCCAGCATTTTAGATGTGCTTTTTCCATTACCTACTCACCTTTTGATCAATTTGCAGATTACTCTATTTGCTGTGTTACATTATTCTACTGTGAGACAAGATTACATAATAATGTACTTACATTGAGAATCTCTTGTTTACGTTTATTGGAATATGCAAAAAAGAAAACAGGGAACTCTGAGTAGTTCCCAAGTGTAAATAGAGAACAGCACCTTATACGGAGCACCCTACAACACCACTCTTGAAGTGCTGGTCGTGTTGTAGGGTGCTCCATATAGAGAAACTGTTCTCCACCTACACTTAGGAACTACCCAGAGTTCCCTGCTTGTTTTTGCATTTATTTGAATATGTGTAAATTAGTTTGATTACTCATGCAAATTACTGAAGAAACCATCACCTGTGCAAATCATCCACACGGAACCAGGAACCATTGTTCTAGGTTCTCAGCATAGTGATGAGTCAGAACAGACATACCCAGAGTCTCTTTTTTTCTCTATCCTATTCCTCTTTTCCTGGGTCCGTGATTTATGTGCATACTGCTAATCTGTATGGTTAGCAGTAAAAAATTCAGAAAAGTGCAGACCTTCATGTTTCCTATTGAATCCAGATTACAAGGTTACTGCTTTCTGACATATTCACTATCCCATGTTATAATCCATCCTGAGCAATATATTGCAATACTGCTCTGTGTTAAATGAAAATAAAATACTAAATTGCAAAATGATGTTAGTGTAAGAGCTGTAATTAAACCTCTAGTAGCTGTCAAACAAGAAATAGGGGTGTAGTAAATTTATGTTTTCTGCACTGTCACCATAGATTGCTGTCCTTTTTCTGTGCCCATTTTTTAGCTGGTATTAGGATTTGTGCACACTGTGACACTACAATTCAATGACACAGTACATGTACTCTAAACATTAAATGGTATTGGTAAAACTGGGCTCACCCAAATGGCCTAGTTCACTTTCCTGTTCGGTCTTGGTAAATGGCATAGAAATTGCACCTGTTCTATCGAAGTTAAATGCCATGTGTCAGCTGCAGCAGGTATTTATATCAACCACATAGATTACAAAAAATATGGCTTTCAAGAGCACAACTGTGATCATGCGGGACTGCACTTAAAGGCACTGCAGTACCATATGGCAAAGAAATGTGCCTTTGCAATGTAGGAAAAGCTACTTTTATATATTAGTAAGTCATCGCTAAAGTGAGCCTTGCAATCCTACAAGGCAGAGGGGCTAAACATATTAGAAAAACTGACAAATTGTATAGTTAGTCATTATTCGCTCAAAGAGACTTAACACCTCAAAGACCTCAACGGCTGTGCTACATTTTTTAGTGAACAGGCCTTATTGTGAATCAAATATTTTCATATATTTCTCTTAAAGTTGTCATGGTTACCATGAAATGGGGGTTCTGAGCAGGGGCTGCTCCTCCACTAAGGTGGAGGAGCATCACCCCGCTGCCTTCCCGCACATGGGGCGGGTCTCGGCTGTGCAGGGGGAGGAGTGGTGGCACCATTCTAAGGGCGCATGAATGTTAGACCGGGCCTCTGGGGCCGGCCAAGCATTTATGCGTACTTTGCTTGTTCTCCACTCAGGCTGCATTACAGTCTGGGTGGAGAACATGCCCAGGCTTCCATTACCCATCTGAGCACCGAACCACGATGCTCAAACCAATCACAATGTTGCATTGGCTCAGGGGAGCCTAGCTGCTTATCAATCACAATTCTGCATTGCGCTTAGGGGGGCCTATCCTACTTCCTGTTCCAACAGAAGCCAGGAAGAGGACAGAAAAGAGGGAGCAGCCCACCAGCCAGCCGGCATGTAAATGTTTTTTTTTTCATTTTTATTTTCTCCCCCTTCCCCGTCTCACCACTGATTTGCGGGAGCAGCCATGACTGGTTCTGAGTTGGGCTTAGTCCCTTGATTGAGTCTAGAATACAAAATATAAGGGCAGCACATCACACACAACCAGGTAACAGAGTTGAAAGTACAAACATGATCTGTACATGTGCTCAGTGTGCGTGAATGGCATATGCAGTGCAAGTTGATTAATGTCCCGTATGTTTTTCTAGCTCACACAACATGAGGGCCTCAGTTCCTCAGAGAGTGACTTGACAAGGACGTACGAGTGTGGCAAATCTGAACAATGGCTATTAGTTTGATATTGTGTCCCATTTCCCTTATGCCCTTCAGTGATTCTCTTGGGTAAGTGAGTAAGTTTCACTCCGTGAAGTATTGGGGGACATGGGAGGACTCTCGTCATTCATCGCTCCCGCTGGGCTTGAAGCCCATAGGAATGAATGGGCATTACCGAATCGGTATTTACCGATTCGGTAAATACCAAATTTCACAAGGGTGCAGGGGGTGTCACTTTGACACCCTCTGGGCCCCCCAAAACAGGCTCGGGTGCCATGTGGCAGGCATACATGCCCCAAGGGCAGGTCTGCCTGTCACATGGCAGAGGTGTGCATGCACACATGTGCATGCACACCGGAATCGGTATTTTACCATCAAATTGAATTTGATGGTAAAATACCGATTCGGAAAGGCTTGTTGGACTCAGAAGAGTCCCACCTACATCTCAAAATTACCGATTCGGTAAAAATACCGATTCGGTAATTTACAGAATCGGTAAATTTACCGATCGGTAAATTTACCGATTCTGCCCCCTACATCTCAAAATCCATTTACCGGTCGTTAACGGCCGAAATCGGCCGTTACCGACCGGTAAAAGCCTACCTACATCTGGCCCCTAGTGCCTACACAACGATCTTGATGACCTTGGGGCCTGAACTTGCCAGGATGAACTGTCCAAACAGTTAGACAAATGTGTGACTTAGTCATTTTCTCCACCTCCGAAGGACCAAGGCAAGGTGCAAAATGGTTAGGACTTGCTCCTAAGGCTGGAATAAAACCTAGTTACATCCTGCTCACAGTTGATTGCTGCACTGGTTTTGCCGGACCTTGAAGTAAAAGCGCCAGTCCATGTAAAACTCTGCACAGCCATAGTTTCCAGCCTGTCCCACTGGAGGGTTTTAAGAAGAAAATATGTGGATCAGGGTGAGACAGAAAATCTATTTGACCCTACATTGGCCTCATTGGCTCAAATATTCAGCTGTAATTCACTCTGAGATTTTGATGCCAAGACTAATTCATTTAGCAAGAGATTGAATATGATGTATTCAATTTTGAGAGCCATAGGACCTTGCCCCACTTAAGCATTTTACATTTTGTTTGGGAGATTAAATGAGAGGTTGTATGACTTCTTCATCACCTAGTTCCAAATATTACAATGATGTGTTTGAGAAGAAAAGCAACTGTACACCCTCCACATTAGAGTTGTGATTAGAAAATAGATTTAAAATCTGGTGCACTGATATCTTGTAGTGGAGAATGTGCACTCAGAGAATTAGAAACAGAACTTTTTAGGCAACAATTAATTAAAAATATGGCAATTTGGTATATTAAACCATTGCAGAGCATCAAACAGAACAACAATCCAAAAGAGATACCCATTGCTTGTAAAAACCGCATTGCTAGATCATGTTTGAAATGTTAAAATTGCCAATAATCTACACCTCATATGAGAGAACCAACTATTTAGATACACTTGGACCTTGCAACACCCATGCAGCATTTCAGCACTTTTCATAGGATATTTAGATGTGTCTTGCATAACTTTTATGATTTATTCAGACCCTGGGGGAAAACACATAAACATGTCAAAGCAGTCTTACAACAGTTAATAGATCATCATAATTTTGCCACAAATAATCAGGTGTGTTTCATACTACTGCTGCAAAGTTCCTGGGCATCGTACACATTAAATAAGGTGAATGAGAATAGAGTGGCAGCAATTGTTCATTGGTTAATAACAACTATTATCAATGCTATTCAAAGGTTTTAGACATTTTTCATTGTTTATAGAAGGCAATTCACCAGTTTGTTTGGAATATTGCGACCCATCACCATCTTACTAATTAAAGTGAGCAGTTTGTTATGAAATAAGGAGGGTAACCAGGCCTTTTTGAAAAGATTATTTTATAGTGCTCCCATTTAACAATATCTAAATGCACAGCATGCTTTTATCATTTAAACAAATGCCTCATATCATGCTGCGATCGGTGTTTTACCTGAGAGCAATCCAGAAACTGGCAGGTTTATCAAGTAACTTATCTTTTTTTTCTTAAAGTTTTCTTGGGCAAACTATGCAATCATCACTGTCAGAGCTTTTGGAGTGGATGCATTATTTGTTGGGGGTCAAGCATACAATAGATGTATATACAGATTAAAGAAATGTTTAATTTTATAAATGATCAGGGAACTGACCCCCAAACAATTTAGATGACCCTTATTGATTTCTGATTAAGATTTGATTTAATAAATACAGATCAAGTTCTAATAACGAAATAACTCATCCATTCTCTCTGCAGAATCAACAAAAATAACTAATGAATGATCCACCATTAATTCTGTGATCGAAGATTTGAAAAGCATTCTATAGCTTTAATTAATGTGGAAATATTTTGGACAAAACTAGTTATCGAAACAAAAGGTATAGGAAACCAGGATTAACAAACAGGAAAGTAGGCATCGCCATGATGGATTACTGTATCAAGGGAAGTCCTTGTACTTGCCAGTGGTTCAACAAAACAGTAGGCTTTGAGTTTACTTCATATATCTAAAACTGCAGGGCATCCTGGACTAGCCATTATGTAAGCAGAAGTCAGGAGCTGTTTTTGATGGTCAAACCTGTTTAGTGATGTGAAACAATATGACAAGTTCAGACATATTTGGGGGCATATCAACAAGAGACATTACGCCGCTTTTCCGGCACATCGCGCTGGAAAAGCGGCGATTATTTTAACTCATTATTATCTAGGCGCAGCTAACATGCATTAGCGCATGTTAGCAGCCGTTACATTATCCCCTTGGCCCGCGTCGCTAATGAGATGCGAAGTAGGCGTTGCTTCCCAAAATCAACAGAGAAAAACTCGCTAACCAGACATCGCAGTATTTGCATGCCGGCCTCTGACAAGCGCTCTGCTATCTAACGTCTGCTTTATTTCTGACTTAGCTATCTGTATAATGAGAGGTAGATTGCAAGGTTATGTCCACATTTCCCTATTATCTAAATTTTCTTTAGCGCTGTTCCCTTATCGTAGGATTTCCCACGCTAATGCTTATTCTCAACGTCTATCACCGGATTTCACATCGCCTGTTAGCAAAGCGTTGCTAATACGCCGCTAGCACGGCGATGTGATCTGGCGGTAGACGGCGTTAATGACAAACACGTGTTGTTGTTGACATGCCCCTTCATTCCCAGATCAAGACTTCTCATGTTAAACCTGTGTTTTTTTAGAATGTTATTAGTTTTACACAGACCTTGGCATTGGGTTTAAATGAATTTTACAATACGTTGCACTGTAATTTCGGTGTCTGCAGATCCATTTTCTTAAAATGGCTAATATTTTTTTGATACCAGGATTATCTACTTCACGAGAGTTAGCACAGATTTTTGTACACCACGTCTTTCACAGCATTTCAAAAGTCTTATTTACTGACAAAAAGCCCTAGATGCAAGGATTGCTAGAAAACAATTGCAGTTTTTGGTAGATTGGAAGAGGTTTTGCCCAGAGGACATTGAAAATCTGCCTTAGATTCTTCATATTTCAATTTTGTTAGATGATTTTTATACAGAAATCCTGACAAAATGAGGACCCCATGAAAAGGTGGTCTTTGGGACGGATACTCTCATTATCTAAGGCTTAGCTTCCAGTATAGAATGGGAATACACATGTAATACTCTCCAATCACACATGCTAGGATCATCCCCAGTAATGCAATCGAGATAGTTTGTTGCTGATGCCTGAACTTGTGTAAAGCTTGTATATTGTTTTCTTTTGAAAGCATGTTTGGAAACTGACTACACAAAAGTATTTTAATAATTTAAATCATGTTTGTAAACTAGCTTTAATAGTTTGAAGTACATATTCTGGCTTTACCTTGGAACAGTATAAAACTTCCAGGCCTAATCACCAAGGTAACTTTAACTTGTGAGTTAGTTAATCGGGTACTCTTACACTTTTCAGTAACTTCACACATTTTCGCTATTCATAAAATCCAAGAATGAAGTTACTCAAAAGTGTGGACATGCTTGCCTCAACCTCCAGAAATTAGGGGTGTAGCCAAATGGACAGATTTGAGGGTTACAAATGTCAAAAATAGATAATGGTAAGTCCCGCACCATACAAGGACAAGGACAATGACGGACCCTGGACGGTCGGGACTTAAAACCCCAATGAAACTTTGTTAGAATTAGTTTAAATTACTTAAAATTGCTCAAAATATTTATAAATATAATTTTATATAACCAAAATACCACAAATATAATATTTAACTATAAAATATTTTAACAATAACTAAAAAATGGAATGCAACATTTTATTTTGATAAATTATAGTAAAATGACTTAAATTAATTCTATGCATCAGTTTATTAATTTGTAGTGGATTCAAATAGATTTTTTTTACTATAGGTGGGAATTTCGTGAAAGTACTGTCACCCATGGCAGACCTTCTGAGCCTCCAGAAGAATAAGCATCGGCGCTGAGGGGACAGCCCTCTAGTTGGGATTGCCACGATTGTGGCTAAATGGAATATTGCACAGAAATGGGCTTCCTTAGATCCACCAACTCCGGCTGAGTGGACACAGGTGAGTGTGCTAAACAATAGGAATCCATTTATACCACTAGAGGGTGTCCAAAGAAATACCACAAAATATTGGGGAGTTGGTGGGGACACAATGGACTGATTAACTAGCTGTACTATGAATACAGTATTGTATGGCGCTGTACACAGAGGGCTGCAAAGTGGGAGGGTGGAATGGATGCTTTGTTCTTTTGTTGCGTTATGTTTGATGTACATGCATACATTAAAATCAATAACATTCGACTAAAAGAAAAATTTGCAAATAATTGTTATGTTTAATATTGTTGTACATGAATTTTCTTTTTTATTTTGAAAGACGAACCAAAGTATAATGTTACAGTACTATTACCTTAATTGTTTTTCATTTTCAACGTATTTAAGTATATTAAATGATGTTTAAATTAGGAAATAAACTTCCACCTGAAAAGAAAGTTATTGTTCAATAATGATTATTAAAAGTGATGTACAGAATAAATTAAAATTGATGTAATCATAATGTATTTAAATTTAATATAACATTAATTTTTAAATTGAAAAAACTGCATTGAAGAGATGGGAACAGGATGGCAAGAAATTTCATGTGTATCCAGTGTCTGGTTCCTCATGAAACCTGTTTTTAGCAGACTTCTGTCTCTGGGTTTATTGTGGGCACAATGGCAGCTCCAGACTAGTTTAAGAGTTGGGTAGGGGAGGACGCTGGGCTTACCATAGTAAACTCCCCTCACATACCCTCAGTCCTAACAGCTCAGTTAATTGTGGACAAAGACTTTTTTCTATCTTGAAAATGCCCAAAGTGAGTATGGTTACCCCACTGATTAGGGAGTGGCCTGGAGTCATTCCTACCCACTAGCTCAACGTGCAACTCTAGGCACCCACTTCAGATTACTATTTGACCTGTGGAAGAACAGAAGCAGACTGGACCTACTATCTGTGGCCTGAAAGGAGCCCTGAAGTACTAGCCATGCTCCCTTTTAAACCCAGGACCAAGAAGTGCACCCTATGGCTGACCTCCTGTTCAAGCTGCAGGAATACAACTAGCTTCAGGAGACCTTCCCTGCAGCTGCTTATCTGACCAGTAGCAACTAGAACTGGACTGAACCCTGCTGTCGGCCTCTGACTGACAACCTGTGAGTCTTTAAGTGCCTCCCTTGAGATCCCGCGGGTTTAGATGTGTACTCCTGGGTGGATTTTGATTAATCATTTAAAAATAAATTACTTCCCACCCTTAACACCTATAAACACCACAACACACACCTAAATTTAATTAACCAATTACCATAATTAATTACAAATTAATTATTTTTAATTAATTTACAACCAATTATTAATTAATTAATAATATATTACTTTACACATTTAACACTATAGCATCTCAATTAAACAAATATTATTAAATAAAAAAGAATCAATCACTTTAAAACGATTAAATTACTTCCCACCCTATTCCACTATAAACCCACAGCCCGTTACAGAACTAAAAACACAAAGTTCATTAAAAAAATCTTAATAACTGCTAAAAATTTAACACATATATTAAAAATACAAACAATTCTTATTAAAAAATACAACACATACATATAAAATATATACTAAAATACATAACATTAATAAACAAACAATATTTTTAAAAACTATATTTTTGCAAATGATATCAAACACTTCGATATTTTTAAAATTGATATTACTGACATTAAGTCGAAATTCTTGCCCATGATATTCTTGTTGTCGATATTTATGACCCAATATATTTGCAAATCGATATTTGTGATTTGATATTCTGTCTCTGCACCATAATTCTTACATGGGAAAAGCATGCTAACAATGAGAATGCAGGAGACTTTTCCAGATGTTAAATTTGACCATCCATAATATAAATCTGTTACATCCACGAATGCGGGAAAGGCACCTCACCTTCCTCTAACATTGTTTTTCTTTAGCTACATGGAGATGCTTATGTTTCCAATATATGATCTTGTCACATTTAGAGGCCATTGGGAGTCATAAAGAATGGTAACTCTATGAGAGATACTACCCTGCATGATCCCCATTCTGCTAGGTGTGGGAACAAATCAGATAAAACTGAATGCATTGGGTGATGGGAGTGGTAATTCAGGGTCAAGCATATTATTCCCCATTCAGGGTCTGAGGATAAATAATGTCCGTAATAGGGGAGTGAATCCCACCTGGAATTGGGAACTACGGCCCTGTAATCCTCCAATTGCACTTACAGTCAGTCCAGAGGAAACCCCCATAGTCGCATCACTTACTAATATTTCAAAATAACATGAAAACCAATTACACCATTTGCTTTCAAAGCTCTAGAGAACAATGGCATTGGTATACCTGGTTGATTTTAGCATTGACTAAGAAGAGCATATCTCAATTAACATCAATTTTCAATAGACTGGTGATGATGAGTCTACAACATAATTTTTGTGGTGAACCCAGCTATAGGCACTATTATTTCCCATGTTCATGTTCCTTCCTCTGAAATGTGTTCTGACCTCTACTCTTTGGGATTGAGTGAGCAGTGTCCGGTGATTCCCGGTGAACAACTCTGCAAACAGAAGAACACTGGAGAGGTAGATGAAATATAGTATTCTACTGAACTTTATTGGCCAATTTTCAGGTCATACTTGTAGCTGTGAGGAGCACTCAAGCAGCCCTTGCCAACATTATTTTGATGGATTTATCTGGAATACAAATGTATAATAAATTGGTCCAAACACCACATTTTGGTTCCAGATCTTTAGGGAGCCATTTAAATAAATCAGAGTATACAATTTGTTATGATCACCAACAATTTCTCAAAATGTATATAGGTACTACCTTTATCTACGCCTTCCACTTCCGTTCATTTTCCTAAAAAGAAAGTACCAACATGTGAGAATGAACTATGCAGCTTTCACAATTTCAAATTGATAATTGCTTACCCTTTCTCTCTCATTTTCAGTCCTCGTACAACAACACCTCCTACTCCAGCACTGCACTTCTATATTTACATCTCTTGATTTTCTTTAATGTCTTCTCTGGGTTTCACAATTAAAGTCGATATATCATGACCTCATATTGATCTCATATATCCTCATTATTGACCTCATAGTCATGAAACCAACCACCTATTTAATATTCCTATGTATGTACGCCAAAGCCTTAGAAACTACTTTGGGTAGATATGCTCTTTTATCATTAAATAAGTGCAAAATATTAACTTTGGTAAGATGACAACTGAGTGTATAGAGGAACCCAATGGAACATTCAAGTCTTTTGGCTAAAAGTAAATATCTGAATTAGAGCGTTCACTGAGCTATTTTGACAGATTTACAGTGGCGGCTCCTCCGCTGAAACAGAGGAGCGTTGCCACACTGCTTTTCAGAGTTGGAAAAAAGGAAAAATAAAATGACAATATCACGTCATTATTATCATTTTATTTTTCCTCATGTAGGCAAGTTTTAGGGCAGAGTGGGCGGGGCTGAACTGTCTCACAGCCAGCAGGCGGAGAAGTGGTTCATGCACCTAAGTGCGCATTACAGCCAAACAGTCATGCACACTTAGCATGTTCCTCATCAAGCTGTAATGCACAGCCTGGGTGGAGATCATGCCCAGGCTCCCAATCCTCAACAGTACAACGGTAAAATTTTAAGGAGCATTGTCCAATATTAAAAATTCTTGTGAAAAAACCTTCAGAGGTAATTGTCTGATTCGTGTGATATTTTCATGGTTAATGTTACAGTGTCATGGATTGAGGGTGCACCTCAGTCTGGTATGCTAGGTTTGCCCTACTATCATATTCACTTCAATTAAAAACCTTATTAAATGCCATTAAGTTTTTGACTAGCTTCTGAAATTCTCTTGCTTGGATGATATCTTTGGGCATGCCAGGAGACCTCTCAAAATATTGTGCTAACTCATTCAAAAACATGCATTCTCAAATATACCCAGACTATTTATGTTTAGGTATTTCGGTACCACCTCCCTTTTGCTCTGCTCTGCCTCCTATGTCAGCACTCTATTTCAGATTCCAAAAGCTGGGGGGGGCTTCAGCATGGCATCACCACCGTAACCTAAGGAATAAAAACGGGCATAAATGTAGTACCCACAGTACCCTTCCCACAACACTTCCTGGACTTCTGGAAGCCAGAAGACTATTGCAACCCGGGCTCAAGGGTCGAGGTTGCTGTGCAGGGGCAACCAGGCTCCAGGACCAGGAAGCTGATTGGTGCATTCATGCCCCATCTGATGTGCGTAAGTGCCATCCCAATTCGCAGTGACCATGTTTGACCATGTTTGGCTTGACAATGTTTTTTATGTCATGACCAAATGGACAACCATTCCCGTTCTACAAACAATTTCGACAGAGCAGGATTTCTGTGAAGGTGTGAACAAGAGAAGATATCCACTTACCTGTTTTCTTTTGGTTAGCAGCCATCTTCTGCCTTGCCAAAAACTCCAGTGTTACTGCAGCCTACAGAGTAAGAAGCACAGAAGACTAAAACGGTAAACATCCATTACAACGACTGCGTTACAATGCAGTCCATTACCCCACATTTTTTACTCCATAAAAACGTTTACAATGCAGGGCTTTACACCGCAAACCATTACAACGGATTCCCCATTACAACACCCCGGTGGAGGTAGAATAGTAAATTGAGTTGTAATGGATAATGCGTTGAAATGGACTGTGTTGTAAAACCCTGTGTTGTAAAAGATTTTGCAGAGTAAGAAATGCGGGATAATGGCATCCGTTGTAAATGCATGCAGAGTAAAGATTGTGTAAGGTAATACACAGATGCCTGTAGTTTAACCCCTTGGCAGCGCCGCCCATTTTGCGGCAGAGCGGCACTTCCGCAAATCGGGCGGGGCCGCGTTGGCCATTGGCTGACGGGAGCACCAGCGAGGTAGTGCTGCCGTCGGCAAATGGCCGACAGCAGCATGGAAGGGGTTAAGGTAACGTACCTGTTAATTCAACGCACATCAGCAGTGGGACAATCTGCAAAAAAAGATAGAAGGGTTACAGCAGCAAACCTATGTTTGGTACACATGGTTAAATTGCAAATATGAAGCTGAAAAAAAGCTTCTGCTGAGTGCAAACTCCTGAATTCTGAGTCTGAGCTTGTTACAAAACTTGATAAGGAGCTTTGTTTACAAACGTCTATGCTATGGAGAAATAATAGCATTCAACACACCAGAGATCACACCCGTAAAACAAAACGTAAAATATTTTGGCAAAGACGTTTGACCTTTTAATAGAGGTACAACCTAAGAAGAAGCAGGCAGTACATGAAACCGATTGTGGGCAAAGGCATTGCATTTGCTTTACCAAGTGAAAAGGAGCTGGACCTTGCAAGTAGACCACCGATTGACCATAGTATTTACGGCATGGAAGAGGAGGAATACTAGCAATGGAACATCCCTGAGTGACGTGCCTCTCCGAAGACCAAAGCCCTACTCTTGCAAGAGTATGACCTTGAAGACAAGACACCACCACGTTCTCATTCTTACCTTTTACTTTCCCTTTCCTCTGCTGTCCTTGTGTACACCACAAATTAAAGTCTATTGCGTGGCAGGGCTGGATTGATGGGTAGTTGGGATACAGCAACCCAGTGGATTCATGTTGGTATCTAAAGGAAAAGGCACAAAGTAGTGCACAGTTCTTCACAAAGACAACTGGACCTGCTCCCTGTGGCCTGAGAAGAGCCTAGGAGACTGGACCTGCTCTCCGTTTTGTGCCCAGGACAAAGGAGTGGACTCCAAGGGTCATAAGGCTGACCTTCTTTTCAAACTACAGGGATACAACAAGCTACAAAAGGCTTTTTCTACAACTGATCAGTTGCAACTGGAGCTACCCTGGATCCTGCTGTTGGCCTCTGCTGGAGTGAGCCTTGAACCCCATGCTCCCATGCTGTACTCAAGGTCCTGGAACTTAGCATGTGTCAAAGTGCACTCCTCCTAAAGTTTCCTGAAACCTGGGGCATAGAAACATGTTGTCTTCAAACACCTTCAGAGGACCAGGATCAATCTGCTAAGCTGATCCAAAGAAGGTGCATTGTCACTGGGTCAAAGATTTAGGTTGGTCCTGCGTTGTGCTTTTTCAAAGCAGAAATTCCAATTTAGCGGGATGAGGTATCTGCCCTCATGGAGCACTCTTCATCTGTAGTCTGCTGCCTTCACTGCAGCCTCATCCAGCGGCTATCTAGTGACGTGGAGCCCTCTTCTACCACAGCTTACTCCCTCATCCTGCTAAGGATTTTTAACCTCCATTTTCGAGATCAAGGGCCTTATTACGAGTATGGTGGGCCTAGGACCTCCATACTCATGTTTGCAGTGTGACCACCACTATTGCGGGTCTGTTCAGCGTATTTCAAGTGTGGTGGTTGGACCGCCACTGGACTGCCGCGTCCGCCAGGATCCAGGATCCCTGAGGGGGGGCGCAGCAGAAAGGGGCAGGAATATGCTGGTGGTGCAGCTGTGGCACCACAGAGCACATTCTGAGTTGTATTTTCACTGCCCATTTCATGGCAGCGAGCCTGCCATCAAAAGGGTGGTGGACATGCAACTAAGGGGGCCCTAACCTGGTCTTCTGGTACTTCTAAGCCTGAGAGTGTATGTTGTACTCTCCCTGAAATTGCACATGGTGTGGCATGCATGACTTGGTGCATCCCACAATGTGCAGGAACATGCTGCAGGTGCTGTCATGTGGCGGTCTGCTGTTAAGGCTCTCTAATAAGCCTAACACAGCCACCGCCATGAGACTGCAGCAGCACTGCCACAGCACCACTGCAGCACTGCTCTGGATTCAACTCAGAATGCGGCGGTGCAGGTGCACCACAGGCTTGGTGGTCGTCCTTCCAGTGCAGTGGTGGCGGTGCTGCAGGAGGGCTGCCAAACTCATAATAAGGCCCTAGGTCTGAAGGTAAAACGTGGTTTAAATATCTGACCATCGCAGTCAGCCTTAACTTACGCCTAGGGACCTGTCAAGCTCACCCAGTTGGCAGTTGGCATTACACACTTTTTTGTGCTTTTTTTTACAAGAAAACATTAAACATTCATAGCTTGGGTTTCAATTTTCGGATGGTTGTCATTTAGCTGCCATTTTACGCATTAAAATATTCTCTATTTTTCTGAATTGGCTTGGGAGTTTCCTTATATTGCATTTTGACTTCATTACTGTTTTGTTACTTCATAAATCCTTTGCACATTGCCTCTCAATTAAGCCTGGATGGTCAGTGACATAGCTATGAGGGGGTTGAGCATGGGTTAATGTAATGTTTTTGAGGGTTGTGTTTATTACTTAAGCTGGGTGCTCACCTGCCTCAACTAATATAACATTTTCTTACATCTATGAAATGGATCTCTGGGTGAAGTGATACTTTTGAGATTGCAAGGAAATATTTATCTTTGATTAGGTTTAAGACATCTGGCTTTGTTGATTGCGGTATTATGATTTATTTTCAGATACAGGAGCACAGAGCATTCAGTGTGTGGGGATGCATTAGAGGTAACAGGAGGGGAGGAATGCTCCAAAGCATTGTTGATTGATGGACAGAATGCAGAACAATGTCATGCATTCACTCCAGTACAGAGATCTGGGTGTAAATCCATTATTTTATTCCTACCATGCCATTCCAGTTTGGACACAACCATGTGCAAATCAGTCTGGACCCTGTACCCAATGGGAACAGTCCAGCCCGAACTGCCAGGCCAGGTCCTCCCAGGACTGGAAACAAGCATCCTAGGACCGGTTTTGGGCTTTCAGCCCTCATCAGCCAGGATAGCTTGGCTCCAGTGGGATGGAGAGCATGTAACCCACGTCTGGGCATACCCGTCGCACTCGGGGTGACAAATTCAAAAAGGACAATTGATGGACAGAATGCAGAACAATGTCATACATTCACCCCAGTACAGAGATCATGGGCCTAACTCCATCGTTTTTTTGCTCACCATGCCATTCCAGTTTGGACCTAGCCATGTGCAAATCAGTCTTGACCCTGCGCCCAATGGGAACAGTCCAGCCTGAAATGTCAGGCCAGGTCCTCCCTGGACTGGAAACAAGCCTCCTAGGACTGGTTTCGGGCTTTCAGCCCTTGTTAGCCAGGATAGCCTGACTCCAGTATCATGGAGAGCACGGGAACCACGTCTAGGCATACCCGTCCCACTCGGGGTGACAAATGCAAAAAGAACAATAAACTGACAGAATGCAGAACAATGTCATACATTCACCCCAGTATAGAGATCCGAACCTAAACATGGGTCCCTTGCTCACTTTGCCACTGGATTTAAGCTAACCATAATAATAATAAATGGGGTGACACAATATAAAGTAAATTGAACTGGGTATCAATCAGTAAGGAAAATAGTTGGTCCTAGACAATCCTATTTACACTAAAAGATACTAACAGCAAATGAAAAATAAGAAAAATTTGCATGGCTGTGGTAAGCGATTGAATCATATAGTTGGAAGAGTATGTATTAACCAAGCACATTCCACAAAGGTGACTTTTAGGGAAAGGCACCCAAGAGGCAACTTAATTGTTAAACATTAGTTTATTTAATGATAAATCATGCACATTAAATGAAGAACATACATAAACAAAGCGGCATGGTGTCCAGCATGTAATGTTCAGGTCAATGTGGCCCGTAACCCTACTGTAGTAGGGTTACTGGCCACATTGGGAATCATAGCCGGAACCCTCGCAATTCAGTGATTTTGAACTGCTCTTTTACAAGTGTTCTTGATGATCTTTATCCTTTCTCTTTCCTTTACCATGAACACCAACTTTCACTTCCTTCTCCTTCCTTGGAAGTAACCTTCTGGACATTACATGCTGAACACAATGCCCCTTTGTTTATATATGTCCTTCATTTAATGTGTATGATTTATCAATATATAAACTAATGTCTAAGAATTAAGTTGCCTCTTGGGTGCCTTTCCCTAAAGGATGCTTGTTTCCGGTTCAGGGAAGACCTGGCTTGGCAGTTCACCCTGGACTGTTCCCATGAGGCACAGGGTCAAGACTGATTTGCAAATAGCTGGGTCTAACCTGAGGTGGTGAAGTGAGCTGAAGAATGATGATGGATTTAACCCAGATCTGTGAATTGGGGTGAGTGTCTGAAAAGTTTCAGCGCTCCGTCCATCATCTATTTGTGTTTTTTTTTGTATGTGTGATTTGGTCTCTTCAGGAGAAGGTGTTTTAAGTGAGTTGTAAGGGGGAGGCAAGATAGCAGTAGGTGGTGGATGAGAGGTCAGTGCTCCCGTTGGTGGAAATAGCTGTAGTGAAGTATAGGGCAAGCAATGTCACCTCTCATGTGAGTCATACATCTGGGTGGTTATTTCTTCCTACTGTTGTTTTGGGGATGTTATTTATTATTATTTTAATATTTATGCATTTTTTTATAGTGCATACTTTATCCTATGGTGTCAGAGTGTTTTAAAATAGAAGCAAGTACATTACATTAGGACTTCAGAGTGCATGGATTACATATAAGATATGAAACAGATACATGAGTCTAAATACAAAAAGAAAACTTTACAATGGTGTGTACGAAAGGTGTTCAATTTAAACTAACAGTGTCGATATATATCTGCAAGTATTGGTGGGATGTGAGCACAAAGAGTATTGGTGGGAAGTGAGCGCAAAGAATATAGATATAGCAAAATGATATTATATAGCATAGCATTATGATCTTGACTGGTTGGTTAGTTCGAAAATACGTCCAAACTTCATCCAAGGGCCCCAGCCGCTAGCCCTGTCCCCACGATCATGCTACATAGGGGGGAGCAAGCCAGGCTGTACTCTACGTGCCTCAGTTGGGACAACCTTCCCGGTTGTCCCCCGGCACTGCACCGGGCATCAGGGAGGTGCAGCAGTCTGACCTCTACACCGAGGGTCGGTTGAGCGCCGCAGGCTGGGGGATACTGAACCACAGAGGCGCACAGCTATGGTCTCCTCACCTCCAATATGGCGCCATAGTTTCACAGAACCCCGTGCTGGCAGGTGGCAGCGTTCCAGAGACTGGATAGTTGGCAGCAGCCCACCGCCGCAGTTGGTCCCGGATTGTGTTCATCCACTTCCTGTGGGACGGGGACTCGCCTCTCCCCCGAAGGGGAACAGGAAGAACAGGGACAGCAGTGCTGGTGGCCACTTGTAGGCACTCAGCAGGCAGCGGAGGAGGTCATCAGCAGGCTCTCCCACTCCAGCTGATACAGAGGGGCAGGAAAACAGGACGGCAGTGGGGCCCTGCAGCTAGAGCTGCCCAGACTCTTGTTCCCTTGGTTGCCAGCAGGGTGCAACTGGAAGGATAATGAAGCTGGCTGAAAGAGGAAGGCCCTCTGGTTTCATTTTCATGGAGTCCATTTGGGATAATCAAGAGCTTGTAAAGCGGAGTCTGGTAAGCTCGTGTTAGCAGTGTTACTGCTTTTAGTGATATAATCCACTTTTAGGACCTTTGGGGTATTAAACAGTGTGCTGAAGATATAGAGACTGACATCAGAGGATTGGATTGTGATCCTATCATTTGTTTACAGTGCGATGCATAACTCATATTTCTGATTATTCTAACCCAAAATGATTTCTTCTTATAATGGATTTTTGTGTTCTTCATAAGCAAGGTTTAAAAATCAAAGTACATTGGCTCAGGAGTGAATGTCCTTAGGAAAACGGGTAGGTCAGTTTTAGTGGTGCACAATCTTAGACCGTCATATTTGTCACTGATTAGGGTTCTAAATTTGACCCTCAGGGTTCAGAGTTTGTGGTATTTGAGGATAGTTTTGACTAGAAAGGATTGGTATCAGTAAAATGATTAGGATTACTGTGATATTATTACATGCGTTCTGGTTGCAGATCTGGCCTGCCGTTCTCATTCCTTTAGGTTTGGTAGCCGCAATAAGATTGGAAGATATGTAGGCAATTGATATTATAGAACAAATTCAGAATATGACAGGCACAAAATGCTGCCTTGGGGTAGCACTCAGTACAGAGAGAAATGGGATAGTAAAATGTCACATTAGAGGTAACTGTGGGGAACATCAGTATTACCTCACATTTGGTTTACAAATCATTGAGGTACAATATCAATCATGGGGAATCATCAGCCTAAAGATATTGACAAGAGTACTCATCTCATTTGGATATAAATTCATTTTTAAATGTTAAACAAGGTGCAAACTCACCCCTGTAGCACAGTAAGGACTATTGTGGTGGCATATTTAGGATCAAAAGCATTTTAGGTTGAAAAACAATTAAGTACACAATCAACCAGATTGCAATCTCTATAGGATCGCAGAAATAAATGAAGGAGCACAAGTCAAATTTAGTAGCCAAATGATGTTTATATCTAAAATCACATATTGGTGTATAATTGCCAGTGGAGCAGCACAAATAGGGTTGTGCAAATACTGACAGGATCACAAATAATCCCCCATTGATGTGCATGACATTTCACTTCACAATACATGCATTGTAATAGGTGCCACTCTCAAGCTAGGGCGACTCACACACCTATTTATTAATCAATAACCAGAAACTGAAATACTAATTAGGCCACATCCAAAATGTTAATGATACTTTCTTCAAGTAAAGCCCAAACCAAGTCAACAAGTGGCTAAAGAGTTCTGTTCTAAGGGCCTCTATATTTATCTATTTGGTGTTAATGAAATGCACCCACACAGACATCTAGGAAGTCTTAAAAAGGATGTTTTTGAATTATGATTTGTTTGAAGAAAATTAATGTTGTTCAGTAGTAGCATGAATAGGTTTACAGCTTTAACTAACAGCTGTATATTCCTCCAGTTAATCTTTAATTTCTAATGCCCTTTAAAGACGATTTTGCGAGCCTTTTTTTGAGGAAAAAAAGACACTTTAGTTTTGCTAAGCATCTGTACATCTAATTTTCCAATAATGAAATCACACAAATGCAAAACAGGCCGTGCATTTGCCAAATAGAAGAAAGATCCCTTCCTCGCAAGGTATTGCGCTTTTAATTGAAATTTCTGCTTGCTGTAAGCTCCTTGTAATATAAAAATAAATTAATGTGTAAACACAGTTGCACCTGTTAGTCAAAATGACTATAGTCTGCTTGAAATTAGATTCAAAGGAGTGATTTCTGCAGTGGAAATGAAAGAAGCAGATGCTCCCCGATTAAGAGTACAGTGCTTATGACAGGCGTGTGGTCCGCTGAACATTCCTCCAATCGCATAACAGATGTTCCACAATTTACATTTCAGCTCACTGTAGTCCCCACTCCCTACCTATATGGCAGAGGGACAAATTCTAGTTCTCTAATGACCGAAAACAACATTGATTTCCAGAGGAAAGCAGAAAATAAAGTTAAATTAATGTTATTTTACAATTTCAAGGGAAGAGCTTTAAATTATTTTGGTCGAATATGTGGAAAAACGTAAATTATATAATGAGACCTCGACTCACTTGTTCTCTGGTTCACCATGGTTTTTTAGGTCTCCTGGCGTTTAACAGCGCGTCAGCGCTGTGTCCGCCAGGAGATCTTTTGTCGCTGACTCTGCTTCCCAGGAGACAGCACCTGGCGCGCGCATTTTCTCTCCGAGGAGGCGATTAGAGCTGGCCACGCGCACGCGAACGAGCGCTGTGGCCAGCTGCTGTCTCCTGGGAAGCTCCTACACGCATGCGCATTCACAGAGACACAGACACACACACGAGCACCCATGCACGCACGCACGCACATACATACATACATACATACATACAGAGACACACACTCTCCCATGCATACACACACACACGAGTGCGCCGAGGCCCCCCCGCCGTCGCACACATACATACACACACGAGCATACACACACACACACACACACGTGCACCGATACCCCCTCCTACCTCCTACAACTAAGTTGTCCGGTCCTGTTCTCTTCCGTGCAGTCCTTGGATTCCGCCGGTTTCTCCTCTCGTTGCCCGCTGCCCGTCTCTGCCGGTCTGTGATCCCACTTCTGGCCGTTTAGCGCGCATGCGTGTGATTGCACGCATGCGCTTTCCAGATCCAGCGGCGAACACTACTCCTGCTTGAGCAGCGTTAACCCCATCGCTGCCAGCCAAGGCTGAAAACAGAGCAGAAGCAGCCAGGCAGCGGCTGCACAGCTCACTAAAGGCAGAGGGCACAGGCAGCTCAGAACGATGAAGCATCAATTGTATTTATTAATAGCAGCCACAGCAGGTCAGCTGCACTCCTATATACCGGCGCGCGCCGCGGGTTCAGGGAGGTACACTGGCAGGGAGAGCTATATCAATATAATACTATACTGCTGACTTTCAAAGGGGCTGCTTCCATTAGGACCGGAGTATCACGGGGTCAACTGGTGGCAATGGAATATTTATATACCTTATATAGCTGCCACCGAGCACTCAGGATGGTTTGCAGTGACTGCTAGGAGTCAGTGAGCTTACAGAGAGCCCCCTTTTCGGTCACAGGCTGCTCTGAAGACAGGCAGTAGCAGTAAACGGAGCTAATGTGCCTACTCCAAGGATCTGTGTTTGCTCTCCTATACTCACATGTTCACTTGTTTGATTTCACATGAGTTTACATGGCTTTTCATCCTTCTAAGGTCGATAAAATGAGTACCATTGAACAAAGGATCTTTGACCATTCAATAGCACAACTAAACTTTCAGTGAGCTTACAGAGAGCCCCCTTTTCGGTCACAGGCTGCTCTGAAGACAGGCAGTAGCAGTAAAACACACTACTGTGTGTGTCAGTACACTGTCCGAACACCGTTATCTTACTGGGTCATGTGGTATGGTAACAGTTATGTATTACACTGGTGGCCAAAGGAGCTAATGTGCCTACTCCAAGGATCTGTGTTTGCTCTCCTATACTCACATGTTCACTTGTTTGATTCCACATGAGTTTACATGGCTTTTCATCCTTCTAAGGTCGATAAAATGAGTACCATTGAACAGAGGATCTTTGACCATTCAATAGCACAACTAAACTTTCAGTGAGCTTACAGAGAGCCCCCTTTTCGGTCACAGGCTGCTCTGAAGACAGGCAGTAGCAGTGAAACACACTACTGTGTGTGTCACTACACTGTCCGAACACCGTTATCTTACTGGGACATGTGGTATGGTAACAGTTATGTATTACACTGGTGGCCAAAGGAGCTAATGTGCCTACTCCAAGGATCTGTGTTTGCTCTCCTATACTCACATGTTCACTTGTTTGATTTCACATGAGTTTACATGGCTTTTCATCCTTCTAAGGTCGATAAAATGAGTACCATTGAACAAAGGATCTTTGACCATTCAATAGCACAACTAAACTTTTCAGTGAGCTTACAGAGAGCCCCCTTTTCAGTCACAGGCTGCTCTGAAGACAGGCAGTAGCAGTAAAACACACCACTGTGTGTGTCACTACACTGTCCGAACACCGTTATCTTACTGGGACATGTGGTATGGTAACAGTTATGTATTACACTGGTGGCCAAAGGAGCTAATGTGCCTACTCCAAGGATCTGTGTTTGCTCTCCTATACTCACATGTTCACTTGTTTGATTCCACATGAGTTTACATGGCTTTTCATCCTTCTAAGGTCGATAAAATGAGTACCATTGAACAGAGGATCTTTGACCATTCAATAGCACAACTAAACTTTCAGTGAGCTTACAGAGAGCCCCCTTTTCGGTCACAGGCTGCTCTGAAGACAGGCAGTAGCAGTAAAACACACTACTGTGTGTGTCAGTACACTGTCCGAACACCGTTATCTTACTGGGTCATGTGGTATGGTAACAGTTATGTATTACACTGGTGGCCAAAGGAGCTAATGTGCCTACTCCAAGGATCTGTGTTTGCTCTCCTATACTCACATGTTCACTTGTTTGATTCCACATGAGTTTACATGGCTTTTCATCCTTCTAAGGTCGATAAAATGTTTACCATTGAACAGAGGATCTTTGACCATTCAATAGCACAATTAAACTTTTCAGTGAGCTTACAGAGAGCCCCCTTTTCGGTCACAGGCTGCTCTGAAGACAGGCAGTAGCAGTAAAACACACTACTGTGTGTGTCACTACACTGTCCGAACACCGTTATCTTACTGGGTCATGTGGTATAGTAACAGTTATGTATTACACTGGTGGCCAAAGGAGCTAATGTGCCTACTCCAAGGATCTGTGTTTGCTCTCCTATACTCACATGTTCACTTGTTTGATTCCACATGAGTTTACATGGCTTTTCATCCTTCTAAGGTCGATAAAATGAGTACCATTGAACAGAGGATCTTTGACCATTCAATAGCACAACTAAACTTTTCAGTGAGCTTACAGAGAGCGCAGAGTAGTGAATGCAGAGTAGTGAATGGAGAGTAGTGAGTAGTGAGTGCCGAGTAGTGAGTGCAGAGTAGTGAGTAGTGAGTGCAGAGTAGTGAGTAGTGAGTGCAGAGTAGTGAGTAGTGAGTAGTGAGTGCAAAGTAGTGAGTGCAGAGTAGTGAGTAGTGAGTGCAGAGTAGTGAGCAGTGAGTGCAGAGTAGTGAGTAGTGAGTGCAGAGTAGTGAGTGCAGAGTAGTGAGTGCAGAGTAGTGAGTAGTGAGTGCAGAGTAGTGAGCAGTGAGTGCAGAGTAGTGAGTGCAGAGTAGTGAGTAGTGAGTGCAGAGTAGTGAGTAGTGAGTGCAGAGTAGTGAGTAGTGAGTGCAGAGTAGTGAGCAGTGAGTGCAGAGTAGTGAGTAGTGAGTGCAGAGTAGTGAGTAGTGAGTGCAGAGTAGTGAGCAGTGAGTGCAGAGTAGTGAGTGCAGAGTAGTGAGTGCAGAGTAGTGAGTGCAGAGTAGTGAGTGCAGAGTAGTGAGCTGCCTCAAGTGAAGTACTCTGGTACCCAAGGATGACTAGCAAACAATATTATTCACAACGTTGCTTACTATTCAGCAACATTTGACAGTTTGCAAATCATCTTTATACAACAATTCAGAGTTTGATAACAAGTTAATGTAACACATTGTAATATACAATGCCAATAGCTCAAACTTTAAAGCTGGGAGACCTATTGCATTGTAAATGCTTGTCAGTTTATAGTGGTCTCTACATTTCCTAAACAGTTTTGTCAGAGTCTAAGAAAAAAGGCTGATTCACACAGATTTCTACTTACAAATTGTTTCAGAGGACACATGGGGATGCATTTTGTTCAGGGTGCTTTGCCCGGTCTGTGCCATTTTGAACTTTTAACCCGTTGACCTTGGCGCAAATTTCGCTGTGGTGCGGGTGAATTATGACTGGCCGTAGTTCGGACAGCCCCCGGCGTCCTCCACACATACCCACCATGACATCGGACGGCCCGCGTCCGTCTGACGCACGCAAAAGGCTAAGTGGGTGTACCGGCCCCAGACTTCTTCAGTGGGCACCCAGTGCAGCTGTAAACTCTTGCCTTTCCTTGGAGAAGCATTGATGAAAGGTAGACCAGTTGTTTGAAGCAGCCAGACCGCCACTCATCGTGCAGGCGGCAGCCAGCCTTCACTTCTGAGAGTGTCAGGGATGACTCTCCAGGCAGGTGTAGTAAGTCGCCTGTAGAGGAATGTTTGGGAAGTTTGCGTATCCCACTTTCTCCTCCTCTTAAGGGGTGTCCTATGGGAGCAGATTTACCAACATTTTGTGCAGTGTTTGCAAGTGTTGCCGGTGCAGATAAGAGCAGTGGAGTGGTTGGGGGCAGGGACGGGATAGGGGAAGTCGACAGACAACGGAATATAGAAAATTAAATAATAAATAAATAAAACCACTTACCTTGTGCTCACCGCATCACCAAGTCTGCGATGCGGCAAGCGTGCAAGGCAAGTGTTTTTCTTTTTTTTAAATTGTATTTTCCCTATTCTGTTTCCTGCCTACTTCCCCTCAACCCCTCACCGAGCCTCGCTGCTCTTACCTACAGCAGACGCGACTGTGTGTAAGCATTACAAAAGTGACAAAAACCACCACAAAATGTTTTTTGCTTATTTGCTTTCCAGCACAAAACTTGTTTTGAGATGGAAAGTTGCCTAAAAGTAACTCAAAGCAACGCAAAGTACTACTTTGCGTTACTTATCATCAAGGCGGCATTACATGGGTGGGACATGGGGAATCCCATGCAACCACCCATGGTTTTTGATGCAAACCCTATCTAACAAAAATTTGAGACTGTGTTTTGTATCAAAAATTAACACCATTTGAAAGCAGGCATTAAAAGGAGAAATATTGTCCAGTGTCATTTCTTCTTCGACTTTGTATGTGTGCTGCACTGTGCAGTATATATGCAAAGTAGGAATCATTTGAAAACTTGTCTAGGCATATTGATTTGTACTAGAAGGCTAATTTTCCAATGCAAAACATATACTAGAATGATGCACATACCCTTGCACTATGTCACAAAGTTGTGTGTGTGGCACTAGGCAGCAAAATTCTGCACCAGAACTATTGAGAGGGGAGGAGAGAGACATATCTCTGTAGATGGGGCACTCTCCTGCTCTCTCCTTCTCACGCAATGCACTACAGCATTTTTAGCTGCGGTGCGAGATTGTGTGAGAATTTACTAAATCAGACCCTGAGTGTGAGCCACATTTTTGTGGCATGGAGTCTGTGTTCCATCTGACAGCTCCTTTGCTTCTGCACCCATGTCTATAATGCAGCATGGGTATATGGGCAAAGTGTTTAACCATTTACATCAGGCCACACAAATGAGGGAAATCCCGGTGATATAGGAATAGTGTTACATGTGTGCTGGTGAGATCTGTATTACAGCAGTAACAGCGCTTGTAGACTCTTCTGTAATGCCAAAGTGGCCAGGGGCCACAGAACGTGGGGGTATATGCTGTTTGTATTACCAGGGTTTTCATATACTATGGGTCTTTGATGCAGTGATGATTCACTTTGAAAAGCATTTTTAGAAGGTTCATTGGATAGGAAATCAGCAATTTTACAGAAAAACAGTGAGCTTTACTGTCTCTTGTACGGATTGCATTAGAACATGATTTAGGCAGGGAATCAGTGTTATCCGTGCTGTGAAACATTAACTTGTTGTTTTTGTAAGGACAGGCACTAGGAGGAGTTAACAAATTCTCAGTTAGAATGCATACAATTAATATAAATATGCAGTGGTGGGATTCCTGCGCATTTCTGTCTTTGTCTAATTTAGAGTAATGTGATATTGCTGTATTGCTGAATTGCATTACTTAGTATAATGGGTCGGCAACTGTGAATAATACTAGTGATACTCCAGATACCTGAGATAAACGTTCAATTTGAGCTAATTCTACATATTTTAGTAGTAATGTGTAATTACCATATGTGGAATGCTGGAAAATGGTCCTCTCTGAAGGGTCACCCCAAACTTTATGCCATCCTCTTTCTCTTTTTCTGATCTTGTTTTTGTTGGCTTTAAGATTCTACACACTTTACCACCACTAACTAGTGCTAACGTGCATGTGCTCTCTCTCCTCTAAATATGGTTGGATTGAGTGATCCACAATTGACCTATTTAATTTACCTGTATGTCGTAGCAGAGTGCACTACATGTGCCCAGGGCCTGAAAATTAAATGCTACTAGTGGGCCTGCGGTACGGATTGTTCCACTACGCAAGTAGCCTTCTAATCATGTATCAGGCCTGCCATTGCAGGGCCTGTGTGTGCAGTTTACACTGCCATGTCAACTTGGCATTGAAAACCCCTTCCAAAGCTTTAAACAACCCTTTTATTGCACATAATGTCAGCCCTAAGGTAGGCCCTAGATAGCCTGACGCAGGGTGCTTTGTAATCAATAGGTATGATATGTACATTTAAGTTTTGCATGTTCTGGTAGTGAAAAGACCCACATATGTTTTCCACTGCTGTGAGGCCTACCTCTCTCATAGGTTAAGATTGAGAATTCCTTATTATACTTTATAAGGTGTAATTCCTGATTGAAAATGTGTAGATCTGTCATGTTTCATATCACTGTAATGGTAATGATAAATGTCTTTACTGGTAAAGTCAAATTTACAATTACCCTTTGAAAAATGCAACTTTTACTCAGATGTCATTTTTTGCTCTTAATCCTGCAGCCTGTCTTAAATACACGTTTGGGGTAGGTGGCAGCTGAAAGTTGTGCATTCCCTCTGTACAGCCACACACAAAGTGAGCTTAGGTGTCACTGAGTGACCATCAATATCCTGATGGGTTTTCCTGGACAGGATGGAAGGGAAGAGCTGTGACTTACACATGAATAGGCTGTGTCCTGTCTCCACTCAAAGGTTTGCATACCCCCCTGAAGTGAATCTGGAACCAGGGCTGGTGAGGGAGGATCTCTGTATACTTCAAAGCCCCTCTTTGTTGTCTACTCC
Source organism: Lissotriton helveticus (assembly GCF_964261635.1). Taxonomy (NCBI): domain Eukaryota; kingdom Metazoa; phylum Chordata; class Amphibia; order Caudata; family Salamandridae; genus Lissotriton; species Lissotriton helveticus. Next base: position 102,769,964 of record NC_136072.1, read on the forward strand.
ACTTAAAAAGGCAATACTTTGCTCTCTCCATTTGAGGTGCCATTCAGACTGGACAGACAATAGATCTTCACAATGAGAAATATTTGTGAATACTTTCTCATGTTAAACCATTGGTTCTGGTTCTACTACTGCATTTTGATTGATATCAGTTTTGATTGTGCTCACTGACCTGAAAAGAGATTGCCTTTCTCCTAGCTGAATCAGTGGACTATCGAACTATCGAACCATAATGAGTTGCAGTTAGTATTGTGGTTGATTCTGGGTAGTATTGTGGTTTATGTACTCTCATTCATTTTATTTCATCCATTTATGCAGAAGTTGTATTGTATATATTTATACAGGTTATTATTAAAAGTGTTGCATCCAAAAGACCTATCCAGGGAAATGCTTCTTACATAGGACGTGGATTCTCTGTTTATAGGAGCAACCAAAACTCTCTAACCAAGCACACCTGAGGCTTGAATGTAATCCTCTAAGGCAGGGTTAGCCGAGCTGTCAACGTTTTTGAAATGGGTGTTTAGAATGCATTTAGCTCCATGTTTAAAAAACAAAAGCTTCTGTGGCAATATGTAGATCCACATTTAGTCAGCCATCCCTAATGCTTGGTAAAAGCCCTGCCGTCATGAAAAACTTCAATTCAAAGGATTCTCTCAATATTTTATGTTCTCCTATAGGATTTACCTAACCTGTACATAGAATGAGATGTAAGGCAAAGAATATTGAGAACATGTTTTTGGTATTAGCAATTGGGAAGTTAGAAGTACCTGACTCTCCTGGATAAACCAGGAGGATGGAAATTGTTCATGAGGAAAACAATTGCTGCTGCCCTTAATTTGCATGTGCAGGTGTCTGCAAGACGAAAGAATGTATAAAGATAGTCTGGAGCACACCTGAAAAGTAACAACAGCCAGTAAAATATGCAAAGATATGCTCAGAAAGTTGTAAAGACGGATCATGACGTCCCACCTACTATGTATTTTAGGATTTGACATGTTCCCCTGGTTTATTTATCACTCTGATTGCATTACAATCTCCATATGTGAGCCAAAATAATTCTGTGAAATACATCCTGTATACTTTTTCTAGAGATGTGCTGTTAATGAAAAAGTTGTCAGTTGATATATATGGAATAATGTACCTGTTTTGTAAACCAATGCGACTATCGCAAATCACTGAGGATGTTAAGTGCAGGTTCTCTTGCTGATGTCTTGATTGACTGCTTTGTCAGAGCAAATGGAATGAAACTTCCCAGAGCGGCTCCTTCATTACGGCGGAGGAGCGTCGCCACACTAGGTGGCAGGAGAGTTGAACACTTAAAAAATAAAATGATAATAAACCAATGTTAATATCATTTTATTTTTCTTCTTACCTGTAACTGCCAGCGAGATCATCATAGTGGGCAGCACTTGTTGACTGACAGCAGTAGTGCAGCAGCAGGGCAGGCCAGTGCGCATGTTCGGGTTTGGGCTGGTCATATTTCTGACCAGCCTGAACATTCGCACTAATATTAACCTGCAGTGGTGCTGCGCCAGCTGCACATTAGGAGAGCGAGCGAGGGACCGTCCCTGCTCGAGCCAATCCTGTCGTTGCTGGAGCAGCATCTGGATTGGCTGAGAGGGGTTGCCACCAGCCAGTGGCCACTCAGAAAGGCGCCAACACGGACCCCGGCCCAGGAGCACACAGCAGAGGCGGCGCAAACCCAGCGGTCAGGTAAGTTTTCCTATTTTTTTTAAACATTATTTTTAAACCCCCCAGTCCCCACTCCCCCTCCACGCACGACACCGCCCACCTTGCATGACAACCCCCCGCGACTCGCGAGTATTGCGAGCCGTGACTGCACCTTAGCAATGGTCCAACAATGCCAAATAAACGCTAATGCTGACGTTAATAATATCATAACAGCAGAATGTCGGGCGATTTATTCGGGGATTTAGCTCGTCTTATCCGTTCATTCTCTTTCCAGCTTGGTGCCCGGGGGTTTCGCTGTCTCTGCACCCCGGCACATTCATAGGCCCTGCTCTCCTTACATCAGTGCAGCGGTGTAATATCACATTCACTGTCTGTCCCAATCCTGGGCCACCAAACACCTCTCCTGACTACTCAGTGGCATCTCTGTGCTAAAGCTACGATTTCTGCTGTAAAGAATGATAACACGTTAAAGGCAAAGCACCTATCGTAAGCTGCTTGTGTTTTATCTGCATGTGTGCACGAGAGCATCACAGACAACGCACATTTATTGTATGTTGCACTCTAATGGGCTTTGGGGAGGTTTGTTTATTTGCCTTCTCCTGTAAATTGGTATTTTCACTTGTGTCATGGATGGACTTGTGGCTACTGCTTAAACACATTCATCACCTTGACACAACTTACGTCATTACTAGTGCATCACAATGAAAATCAAGAACACGACGCTCTGATTGTTATTTTTCAATGAAAGATGCCTTTGTGTGCTGGAAAATGTTTTAGAGTTGTGCTGCACTTGAACAAGATGATAAAAGGTGGCACAATATATGTGGAACACCCCTCTCAAAGTTATGTGCCAGACCAACAGGCCCATTTCTGTGGGAGGCAAGAGAGCTTTGAGCTTTCAGAATCCTGCGGGGCACGGGGTGTGGTGTAGGTTGATGCAGGGACTGGGGTGGCTTAAAAAGTATGGATATCTTTATTTGGCATATTTTTGTGTCTGATTGCTCTCGGTGCCTGTGTGTGGGGGGAATCAGGCTCGCTCCAGCCTCCAACTTGCTATTGCTCTCTCTTTCTCCCCATGCACAAAAAGCTGATTTTAATCATTGTGATTAGTTTTGATGTAACGTTTCCATGGGCGATTTCTGTCACATTTACATGACATTTCTGTGTATTGCATAGTTGGGTTGTGCATTGTCTGGGTGATTTAAGTTAATTCTTCCCTGTTAGGTGCTTTTGCTGTCCCATCTTCTACGTTTTTTGGACTTTCAATTTGTACTTTTTCGAGTTCTGTGAAAGTTTGGTTTTTCATTTTGAAGTATTTTATGTGTTCTCTAGTAACAGACTATATTAATGTGTTTCTGTTGTTTGAAGGATAGTCCTTTGCATTATCTTGCTTTTTCACACTGTATTAGTCTGCCTACTCTGAATTTCTTATGTAAATGCGACCTTTACTGATACTCGTTTATGCCTTTCATTTTGCTTTCTTTTTTCAGTCTAGGCTGAACCTATTCTGCCCAGTTTACACAAACATCTTTTTGCTAAGTAAGTCCACATAATGTTGTTAAACCTGCAAAACCATGAATTGTGTTAAGAATTAGTTTGAAATATAGTAGGTTTATAAAAGCAGTGTAATAGGCAAGTCTCAAGTAGCATGTGTATCTTGATGCTATCTAAACAGCCCTTTAAAACTTGGTAGAAAACATACATTTCTACCCTCATTTTTACCTTCCTCGCTTGTGCACCAATCCATTGCTACTTATATTTGCCCCAATGTATTCACCAATACTATTGTTATGGTTTGAATCCTATCACCTGTTGCAACATCAATAAAGGAGCCCGTCCTTTAAAAAGTTTGACTTTAAACACAAATATCTTACTTAAATAAATATGAATATTGTCCAGAACTTCAAATTTCCACAAAGCAAGTTACATTGTTATAAAGGGAAGCATGATATGTGTGGTCAAACTTTGAACGTTGAAATCAGAGACAAAGAGATGGGGCCTCATTTATGAGGCCTTGCGTCAGTTTTGCGCTTCCGATGCGTCACTTTTTGTGACGCATCGGCAGCGTAAAACATGCCTCCTGGTGCGCACTATTTACAAAGTGACGCATCTAAGCAGATGCGTCACTTTGTAAACCCCTGCGCTACATTATACCTGCGTCATGTATGCAGAGGCGGGTTCACCCGCAAAAAGCCTCATAATAGTGACGCAGTGAAATCTATGAGATTTCACTGAGTCACTTTTAGGACGCTGTTGCGTCAAAATCTTGCGCCTGCCTCACAGCAGGTGTAAGACTGACGCAAGCCCTTTCACATGGGGCTTTCCCCAAGTGAAAGGAAGCATTGCTGGAGTTGCGTCACTTTTGTGACACATTCCAGCAATGCGTGGCTTTTGCCCTTACAGATAAGTCAGAAATACTGACATATCTGTAACTCCTTGCGCCATGATGTTTTCACGCAGTGATGCGTCACTTTTCATAAATAAGGCCCATGATATTTTAAGCAGCTGCGCTGTTCGGTAAACTTTGGTAGCATTGCGGATTCAGTCCGTGTAGGGAAAGGTCATTCCTAAAGCATTATTTAACTGTCTTAGGAAGACTTCCCATGAAGTCTCATTTGCATCAAAATCGAGCACAACTCACAAGTAAATCCAACCTATTTATAATGCATGTTGGAATGCTTATAGGGTCTCTTGTTTTTGAAGTAGCCTACTTTAAGTAATGTGACTGGTAGCACATCTATAGTTAGAAGTCTAAATGTCACGAATACCCACAAATAAGACAGTTTCAGACCTTTTTGTGAATTTAAAAATGCCATTTTGGCATCTACGTTTTTCAGACAGCTGCATGACTCTTAATTTAGTGTTCAGTTCTTTCTATGGGGAATTTAAAGTTGTTTTATTTAAAAATAAATGTTCCGAAAATGTTTGCACTCGAGGCTTAGTGCTAACAACTGTTTTAAAGTGAAAACAAAGTTATCCACTGCCTCTACCCTATCAAGCCAAAAGCACAATAAGAAATATTGTTTTATCTAGAATATATTTATATACTTTTAGTTTTGTAAATGTAGTACTCCATTTAGAATTGGCAAGAAGTTTCTGTTTGAAGTGATGCCAGCCACCCTTTAGCACTAAACAAACGTGCCACACGCAGAAAAATCATGAAGTCTGAAACCATGCGCTATATTACTTGGAAAGGATTCCTCTCCCTGCACTGTGGCAAACCAACACAGATGCTTCAGTAAAAACACCACAATTTCTAAAAGGAAACAGCATTTAATTGAGTGGTAGACCCCAGTCTCAATGTCAAAGATTTTACTTGACCTTTCAACAGAGATGATGAAACTCTTCCGGCCTGCACAGCTTCTGAAAGATGTCTAAAACTTAACAGCTGAGGGCATCACTGAAGAATTTACAGGATACGTGTTTTCCTTAAGTTCTCATGTCTAACAGTTTACCTCTGCTTCCATAGAGGTAGTGTTTGATTCAAAATCGTTCAGCAATCAGTAGCCCTGCAAACCTCTTAATACTGCTTGGCAACCCAGAAATTCTCTGAAATAATGTATGAGTTTTCTTTTATGAGTGCCTAGAAGAACAGAACTTTTAGTTCATTTATCACAGAAATAGTGCTGAAAATCAAACCAATGTAAAAAAAAATCTTCACAGGGAGAGAACCCCCATCCTACCTTATTGCAGTTGGGCTCGCTTGTATACGTTGATTCAGTCTGCTTACGCCCCACCAGTTTCAAATTCCATCAGCCCCCTCTGTACTAAGTACGCATGACGGTTTGGCCTGCTGTCTTAGGCTGGCCAAACCGTTATGCACACTTAGCATTTCTCCACCCAGCTATGTTGTACAGCCGAGTGTACAGCTGAGTGGACAAAAGCCACATGGTCCCAGTCCCTGTCTGAGTGCCAAAGCTGGGTGCTCAGACCAGCTCTTCTCTTATGCTGGGAGTGCTATTCCCAGCATAAGAGAAGTGCTGGGATTGGCATCTGGTAGCCTGCGCAGTGTGATCAGCCTGGGACATAACCAGGATCAGGAGAGGACCAACGCAGCAGGTAAATTCTATATTTGTTTTAAATGTTGTCCTACATCTTCTAGTCGTCTGTCTTATGTAACATTTCCTATGCACTGACTTAAACACTTATGACTTTTCGACTCTGTGTAATGAGTATGTGATGTAAAGTGCTATGACACCTTATACTTGTATTTGTGGCATTATGAAATAAAAGAAATGCATGAGAGATAGTGGTTATGGAGACTTGAGGGGCACTATTAAAGGGTGGTAGTGAGGGAATCTGTGGAAAAATAGGGCATTTGGGGGGAGCCAACAAACATAGTAGCACCCAACCCCACCAGTGCGAAAGCCAGGCTTGGGTGCATGCACCTATATGCTGTGCGTCTGGTATTTTATAGGCGCCCCAAGCAAACACTCTAAAATGGAAAGCTTTACGAAAGCTGTCCCATAATACAAATCAGCCATGAATGTGACCATGAACCCTGTATCCCCTCTGCTGCTTCCCACCCACACCTGATGGACTGAGAAATTACAATGCTATCATGAACAAACCACCAACAACCAGAGAAAAACTACTAGATCATCGAAAAACAATGTCACAATTAGACCTTTATAGCTAGTGGGGTCTAACATTCCTAACTGAGGAGGAATGAAGCATAGGTCTGTTGAAGATAATGTATAATAACTTAAGAATCAGTGTCTTGAAAATAAACAGATCAAAATACACCTCATAATTTATTGCACATATATATGCTGAACTATTTTAGTGTAAGCCAGTATCAAAGCAATGTTTGCCCTTTGGAATGTGTGGATAACATGCACATAGATTTTTTTTCTCCACTGTATTAAACTCAAGCAGTGTGATAAATAAACATTACATCAGATTAGCAATTTCATTTGCTTGTTATAAGTGACTAATGATGTAGCAAATAGTTTGTAATAGAACAATCAGAGGCACATTTTTCTACAGGAATCATAGGCTCCAATTTATTATAAAACATATGATTCAACAATAGCTGGAAAGTCTAAATAATATGACAGTTGTAAGGAACATTGTTTTACTTTAGAAGGTTTGTGCCATGGAATCTGCTCAGTTCTAACAGTGTCTTTGCCTAACAAGACACAATTTGTTCCTGGTCAAATTTTTTTTTAACTTGCCTTTAATATGCTGCATATTGCAATCTATAAACGTGTGCAAATAACATTACATTTCAGATCTTCAAAACCCAACTTTCGCTGAATGCAAACTTAATTGGATTCACAAACCTCATCCTCAAATTAGGCACTGGCAAAAAAACAAAGTACCTGGAACCTGCTCTTTCTAAAGTAACTTCTAAAGAAACTCCCAGAAAATGACTTTAGAGCTGCTGTACAAGCCCTCATAGTCTTGCATCTGGAAGGTGGCAATGCTCTACTCCATGGCCTCCCAAACTTCACACTGGCATCCTTTAAGGATATCCCACTCGCAGCTGCACTCCTCATCCAGGACCTGAAGTGAGATGATCACATCATCCCCATCCTGACGGAAAGCCTTAACTCCCTTTGCTGGCACATGCACTATACAATATCTGCTGCACCATTTAAACAATCATAGGGGACAGGACCAACACTTATTTGCAGACAAGCTCACTATCTCTGCTGGTTCACAACACACCCTCCTCCAGGACACCATCAGAGTACAGAGTAAGAAGTGTAAAAAAGAAAAAAAACAAGACAGCAGGTCTTTATCATCTATGCACAAAGGTTCTAGAGCAACATTTTTGTAACCATCAGAAGTGCCCCAGTGATGATCCAATTTAGAGAAGAGTTGAATGTGCTCCTTTTTAAAGAGCACTACATAACAATGCAATAACAATCCACAAACCAGCTGCCTCTCTTATCACTCGTTGACTTTATGTCGGACTTTGACCATTGATGTAGCAGAAACCGAAGTTTATTTGTTGGGGTGCATTATAATCACACATGTAGAGCGCACCTGCTTATCATCTTTTGGCGTATTAAGGTGAAGTGTTAGAATTTCTAAATTTAATAAAGTAAAACGTGATGGGTTAGTCCATTGAATAGTAACCTGGATAATTAATGAAGAAAGTGAATGTGATTAGCAGCCTACATCAATTTGAGGAGTTTATTTTGTGTAACTGACCATCATTCATTTATTAAATGTGTTTATTAAATTGTCGCTTACATGTAGGTAGAAATAGTAACTAAATGTGCCTTATTTTCCTATGCCAATTTGTAAAGCTCACAGACCTTTTTATTATGTTAGCTGAATCTTGTAGGCCTGAAATTCATTATCCCTGGAAGCTCTCTCTTTAGAATTAATAGTTTAAATTTTGTTTGTGCTGTGGAATTTTTCTTTCTCACGTTTTTTGTTGCAGGTGGAAAAGTGCTCTTGTTAGCTAGAATAATGTCTTTGTTTTACTAGTCAAGCAAGGAGAGGAAAATGTTACATCATACAGTCTGAAACGATAAAGGAAGGCAGTTGTCCTTCGCACTGGAGAAGGCTTGGGATCCATGGACAAACGTGGTATGAAAGAGAACACCATTGTCCCATGGAAAACGACCTCTAGGATGGTACCTAGAGTGGATGGCAGATCTGCAAAGGAAATTGGGAAACTTCTCTTCGATATTGTGTGTTGGGAGTAGGGAAAGTGCTCACTTCTCCTGCCATCTGAGAGAGAGCACCTTAGAACAAGCTCTGTCTCTATAGCTTTATGCTATCTGACCCATCTATGGTGGAGAGATGTCTTAGGAAGACTCCACTTGCTGACACCTTTTATTTTGCTTCCCTGAAGATGCATAAGTAGGGATGTCACTTTGGTGTTAGTGTAGGGATAGATTAATGATTTTTACTCATCATTCTTTGATGCAGGGAAACTTGAACTCATGCGTTCTGATCGTCTGTATCCTGCTCCTTGAATTAATCATTTTGTTTATGCTGCAAGGCTCCAACTAGATACGTAGGTTTGGCTTTATGCTGATTCCGATGTGTTTCTACACTGTCATCTTGAGATGTTTTATGTACAGTTATTTTTAGCTTTGTAATAAATTAACTAACCTTACGCAGTTGTCTGTGGTTATTATGTGTCCAGAGGAATTCCTGTTGAATTGATTAACGAAATTAACAACTTTCTCCCTTCTATTCTTACATCCTGCTAAAAAGAATGATTGTGATCTAGAGTAGGTCTAGAACTTATGGGCCCTGCCATTTCAGTTGGTAGCACATGATGTGAGGGGAGAATCCAGAAATCAATCTAGATAAGTGGAACCTAGAACCCCAGAGCCCCAAAATACAGCCTAATGACCGAGAACGAAGAGCTACGGAATTCGGCAGAGACTGACAGTCTGAGGTGGGACAAGATCAGTAGCAAGTGGAGGAATGAGTATTATTAGGGCGTATGTTGTATGTTATATTTGTTATGTTTCATATAGGTACCCTTATATAGGCTCGGGCAACTGCATACCCTTTCACCTGCATCACCTCCCCTACACTACACAATAACAAGCCTTTTAGGATTGAACCTTTACCTAGTTCTTGTCCTGGGTGCAGAAGAAGGGTTCGTCTTATAACTCCATCAAAAGACTCATCCAGTATGAATGAATATTCATAAGGGTTCTTAGAAACCAGGCTGGGGCTACACCACCTTCCTCCCCATATCTATGTACACGGTTCATCCCATACGTCATCCTCCTACCCAACAATGGCTAATACAAGTTACAAGGGACAAAGGAACCTTAGATACTTTCTGTATAAATACAGCACCTCTTGCTAGTGTTAGATAGAGGGAACCGAGACTTCCAGGCCGACACATTGACCAGAGACGCTGAGGCTCCTGCAAGCAGACATTCCAGCTGACAGTGGTCTGAACATCCCTCGCGGGTTGTCCAACTTGAGACCAAGAAGAGCTTCTACATTCTCACACGTCAGGTAATGGGGTTCGACTAAATCCTGGAGGGATTCTTTGCTTCACACTTACTCACATGCTAGGTACACTTAGGTACATCTAGATAGGCATCGTAGGAGTACGCACACTTTTATCATGCATTTTATGTTCATGTATTTATTCATGCTATTGAAAGATGGTAGAACTTTACTATCCTTTTATATTCACTGTACTGCTAATCATATATCTCTGCTACTGTCTAATGCTTGTTGCAGGTCATATATTTTACACGAGAATAACGACTGTTCACTAAACCCTTCTTGAAACGCCCAGACTGTTTATTCTGTGTATCTCTGAGATAAACTAAATGAGCAGAAGTGACTGAGCGAAAGGTAGTTGTTTCCACGATTCTGAGGGATCAGGGTTGTCATGTTCTAAGGTTGCCAGAAACGAATCTCTCCATGTTAAGAGTAGACACTAGTGGCACTGTGAGCTAGCTAATGCAAATAGGCTAACATTTCTCAGTGGGGGTGTACGGAACCAGTCTGCCACCAATCCCGCAGTTTATGTTATCCAAACGAGGAGGTTCTGCATGGGTACTATAGGAACTACACAACAGATTGCTATACTGAATTGGTTGTGTGATGTCTGGCAGAGCTGTGTCAAGTGAATGTGGTTTCAGGCTGGAAGCGGTTCAAGGATTGAGATTTGAGTTTCAGGACCCCATATCTTTTGAAAGACCACTTGGCTGACAGGTTAGGCAATGCAGGAGGGGCCCACAGCCCTCAGCACCATGACTAAGGACAAGACCTGGGTCCAGGATCTAAGTAAAGCACCCTGGATCAATATACTATGCCGGGGCCGGTGGTGCCGATAGCGGAAGCCCTAATCCAGACACCGCTGCCCTGCTTGCCACCATAACGCAATCCGTTGATTTGCTGGATGCCAAGATTGATGCAGTCGGCGCAGAGGTTTCCTTTCTCCATCAAGACCTCAGGAAGGCAGTGGATCGCATTACCGAGGCGGATACCAGAGTGCCATCGGTGAAAGATACCGTTGCACCCTTAGAGCAGAAGGTCAATAAGCTCACGGATGTGACCCAGGAGCTCGCCTCAAGGGTGGAGGATGTGGAGGGAGGAGAAAGACGAAACAATCTACCCTTCACTGGCTTTCTGGAGGGATGCGAGGGCGACTCTGCTGAGGGCTTCTTGACACAGGATTTGAGGTCTCTCCTACCAGAGGGCTCCCTATCTTACTCTTCGCCGTATAGTGCTAAACTATTAAACTACATGGACTGGGATGTTATCCTTCAATTTGCCAAGAGCCTTAAAGATCAAATGAAGCATGACTCTCACATCATCATGATTTTCCCACACTACACACGGTTGGTCCAGCAGCATCGCCATTCATTTACGCTCTGTTAGCTAAATGTCCAATATATGCTTCTATACCCACCTCGGATGCACATCATTTATAAGAATAAATCCATATTTTTGACACACCAGAAGCCGTATTCACATGATCAGATGAGACAGTGCACATTAGGCCATATACTCCACCTCCATTGGAATATGACTCCTCTCAGATCACTAGGAGGAACCGGCCAAGGAAGTCTACCTCCAAGCGACGGCACAGGTCGAGATCAAGTTGGCGCTCTCAGACGCAAGAAGACGACTCCTGACTCCAATGTACATCAGCTGTGAAACCAGATGTGTGTCCCTGGAGGGCCTACGCATGGACTTAGATAGATTGATTGACTCATCCTCGGATCTTTATATGACTTGGCGGATGCAAACATGCGCTCCCCGCACACCCTGAGACATTATGGGTGAAGCTATTGGGATGTTGCGAACCACTGGTGAGAACCCCCCTGGGCTGCCCATTTTGGCCCGGGGCCCTTCCAGACCGTGACGGATACTTCATGTTGTCTCAGGTATTGGGGTGGGGAGTAGGAGGGGATAGTTGTTTCTATTGTTGCAATGTTTATTACAGTGGCAACACAGGCATAACTACACCGTAAATCTTACACGCACACCCCACGAATTGCATCCCCCATATGAGATAGGTGGCTGTGCATACCCTAGATACAGTGCCCAGCGTCCTCAAAATCATGATGTGGAATGTCCGTGGGGTGTTGGATAAAGTCAAACAGGGAGCAGTTCTAAAACAAGCTAAGATGCTGGATGTGGACATACTTCTCGTGCAAGAAACCCACATGCTGGGGACAAAAGCACCCTGCCTAGCCCGATATGGGTTTAACCAGGTTTTCCATTCTGGATTTGTCCGGGGGCTTCTTCACAGGCATAATCCTTGAAGAGTCCCTGACACAGTGTTTACGCTCCACCTTCGCTAGGGCCAACTCTGGTGGAGAAAATGATACAAATATGGGGTAACTCCCTGGCAGCCTAACAGTGATGGGTGGCAACTGGAATGATATCATGACACCTCCAGTCCGATGGCAGGCCGCGGGCCTGGGACGGAGCACAGGGGAAACCAGTCCATACCTTGGGATGGTCGGATGCCTGGGGTACCTATCACCCAGCGGAGCAGGGCTTCACTTAACTTTTAGCGGTACACAGCTCCCTCTCTAGAATTGATTATTTTTGCCTTCCAAAGGCATATATTCCAAGGGGGACATTGGTGAGTCCTGACAGTTTCGCTGGTGCTACGTTTCGTTGGAGTTACGTTTGTGTGGCTGTTTACTAACTTAACTGAAGCTGCCTCGCACTGAATAACTGTACTGAGTAAATGTTTTTAATTGTGTCACTCCTGTTCCTCATTTCTTTTTACTTTCTTAACTTGCTGGTATTTACCGGTCTGTGTGTAGCCGGTGGGGAGGGGGAGAGGTTGGCAGTGGGTTGGCTGCTCTCTGAGGTCTTTCTGCTCAGTTCCGCCACGGCTTGTGCCGATTGTAGTGGAGGGCTTTGGGCTACACCTCACTGGGCTCTCCTCACTATCCTCACTTCCGGGGGCTGAGCGTGGTGCGGGTGGAGCGGTCTAGTGGTCCCAGCGCTCAAGCTACTTAATTCCTGCAAAAACGGGCGCGCAGCGGACATTGGTGAGTCCTGACGGTTTCGCTGGCGTTATGTTTGTGTGGCTCTTTACTAACTTCACTGAAGCTGCCTCGCACTGAATAACTGTACTGAGTAAATGTTTTTAATTGTGTCACTCCTGTTCTTCATTCCTTTTTAATTTCTTAACTTGCTGGTATTTACCGGTCTGTGTGTAGCCGGCGGGGAGGGGGAGAGGTTGGCAGTGGGTTGGCTGCTCTCTGAGGTCTTTCTGCTCAGTTCCGCCACGGCTTGTGCCGATTGTAGTGGAGGGCTTTGGGCTACACCTCACTGGGCTCTCCTCACTATCCTCACTTCCAGGGGCTGAGCGTGGTGCGGGTGGAGCGGTCTAGTGGTCCCAGCGCTCACGCTACTTAATTCCTGCAAAAACGGGCGCGCAGCGGACATTGGTGAGTCCTGACGGTTTTGCTGGCGTTATGTTTGTGTGGCTCTTTACTAACTTCACTGAAGCTGCCTCGCACTGAATAACTGTACTGAGTAAATGTTTTTAATTGTGTCACTCCTGTTCTTCATTCCTTTTTAATTTCTTAACTTGCTGGTATTTACCGGTCTGTGTGTAGCCGGCGGGGAGGGGGAGAGGTTGGCAGTGGGTTGGCTGCTCTCTGAGGTCTTTCCTGCCCCGTTCCGCCACGGCTTGTGCCAATTGCAGCGGAGGGCGTTGCGCTACACCTCACTGGGCTCTCCTCACTATCCTCACTTCCAGGGGCTGAGCGTGGCGTGGGTGGAGCGGTGTAGTGCTCCCCGCACTCACGCTACTTAATTCATGCAAAAACGGGCACGCAGCGGGCGTGCCGCGGGTGCGCCAAAGGCGCGCCTAAGGCAAGCCCGTCTGCGCCCGTCCGCGCCTGGACGGTGCCAGGGGCCAGTACCCCAGCTTCTGCTACAACAATCAGGAGAGTTTTCACTGCAGAAGAATTGCGGGCCTTCAGAGGTGGGGTAGACACTTTCTGCCTACACTCCATGCAGATGCTGGGTAGGCAAAGTGAGTGTGAGTGCTGTGGCTTTGTTCTGATACCGGAGGAGGAAGCAAGGGATAAAAGGGATGTGCTTAGAACATCTTGCACCTCTCTGCATTGTCTCTTCTTGAACTGTAGATCTCTCAGTAAAAATAGGATAGAAATCAGCGATCTTCTTTGAGACCATGAACCAGCTATATTATTTCTGGTTGAAACCTGGCTTAATGAGGCGTCCGCCTCTCATATACTAGAGGCTATACCCTAAGGATATGCGATCTTGAGGGTGGACAGGATCAGCCAGAAGGGGGGCGGTATTGCTGCAATTTTTAGGAGAGATCTTCAACTTAAATTGGAGAAAGTTTTGCTCTCCAGCTGCGAAGCGGCCTTTTTTATTTTGAATATCTCTAGCACCTTTTCAGTGTCTGGATTACTCATGTATAGACCCCCTGGTCCGGTAGAGTTTTTATTGATGAGCTTCTGGAAATACTCCCTTCATATGTCCTCCGCTACTCTAATTTTCTCCTTTTAGGGGATTTTAATCTGCATTTGGAAAACAAAGGCTGTAAAGATTCAGCCGTGTTTTCTGCTGGTATTCAGGTTTTGGGTCTGAATCAATTGTTTCATTCTGCCACGCATGACAAAGGTCACACATTGGACAATATTTTTACTAACTGTGCAGGGACAGTTGCCTCATTTCCAACTCCTGTAGTTTGGTCAGACCCCTATTTATTATCTTTTAGTTTATTGATGCCGGGTCAGGCCCTCCCTGGCAGTTGCCCAAAACCGACACTGGTCCAGAAGTGGGTGTTATTAACTCAGGATGACTTTGAAGGAGCACTGGGGGACAGCCTCCCAGAGGTAAGGGACAACATCCTGAATTCCGATAATGTAATATCAAGTTGAATGTTGGAGGCAGTGAACTCCCTGATTCCGTTAAAACAATGTAAAAGTAGGCGTACCTCTGCCTCTGCAAAGTGGTTCCCGCCTGATCTGGTGCTAATGAAAACTAGTTGTAAGCATTCCTCCAATGGAGGAAGAGCTACAGGGACGAGAACAGATTGAAATATCTGGAGGCCTTGAAGGTTTACCATTGTCAGATCAGGAGAGTGCGTAGGGAATACTATTCTGGCCAAATTGATCTAGCTAAAAATTCAACGAAGGCCATTTTTCAGGTTGTGAAACAACTGTCCTCTCTGGAACGAGTGACACCTGCACTTCCTGCCTCTACGGACTACTGTAATAAGGACGCTGACTTTTTTACTGGTAAGATTGCTAAGATCTATGCCACCTTTCCAGAAAGCAGCAGGAGTTATGTTCCTGCATTGGCTTGGATACTCCGGGGCCTGAGGACTTGTTTGTCCTTCATCCTTTGGTGGAAGCTGAGGTCACCAGGCTAATGGAGGTGGTTAAATCTGGATCTCCTCTGGACCCAATCCCTCCTAAATTTCGGCTGCTGGGAAACAAAATTATTGCCCCTGTCTACTCCTCGCTTTTGAACTTGTCATTCCAAACTGGTCAGGTTCCTAGCAATTGGAAACATGCTATGGTGGTTCCTCTGTTGAAAAAACCTTCATTGGACCCTGCTCTTCCTGAGCATTTAAGACCTATATCTCTTCTTCCCTTTGTGGCAAAAATTGCTGAGAAACATCTGAATGGCCATCTTTCTAAGTTTTTTGAAGAGAGGCGGGTCCTGCATGATACTCAGTCTGGGTTCAGGACTTTGGATGGTACCGAGTCCGCTCTCCTACTGGCGACCAAAGTTTTGCGGGCTGCGTCTGATGAGGGTAGGACTGCGGCCCTGATTTTGCTGGACTTGAGCGTCGCGTTCGACACGGTCTCCCACGGCCTTCTATTAGAAAGGCTAAGGGAGGCCGGGGTCGGAGGTATCACGTGGACCTGGGTGAAGATTTTTTTGGCAAATGGATTCTTCCAGGTTTTGCAACATCCTTTCAGTTCCAGAATTTGCTCTCTAAATCAGGGGGTCCCACAGGGTTCGACTCTCAGCCCAACCCTTTTTAATATCTATATGCGCCCACTTGCAGACATTGTCCTGAAATATGGAATTCAGCTGGTGTCATATGCTGATGACACTCAGCTAGTTGTTAGTCTGGAACACAAGGAACCCGAAAGAGCTGCCGATTTTAGAGCCTGCTTGGGGGAACTTATGGATTGGATGAGACTGAGCTGTCATCAGCTAAATGTGGGGAAGACAGAGGTGATGGTGGTTGGAAAACAGCCTTCTCTCTGGACACAGCTCCGGTGGCCCGTAGCATTAGGTTCTTGTCCAGTGCCGAAAGCCAAGGTGAAAAATTTGGGAGTATGGTTTGACTATGGTCTGTCCTTCTCCTCGCAAATATCAGCAATGGACGGGGCCTGTTTTGGCATTATGAGGGTGATGCGTAAGATCTTGGACTTCCTCCCCCTAAATGCTAAAAGGTCGATTGTACAGGCGTTGGTGACATCTCACCTTGACTATTGCAATGTCCTGTATATGGGGGTAACAGCTAAAAATTTGAGCATCTTGCAGAAAGTCCAAAATGCCGCTGCACGGCTCATCCTGAATATACCTAGGAGGGCATCGGTGGGAGAAGCCCTAAAGGTACTGCATTGGCTTCCTATTCGGGCTAGAGTTACCTTTAAGGCTCTCTGTCTTAGTCACAGGATTCTTGGGGAGAGGGGAGCTCGCTTTTTATGGCCTCTCCTGAAAGCTCACCAGCCTGCTCGTTATCTAAGATCATTGGGGAGTGCAAGAGTGAGGGTGCCCAGGGTGCGCAAGGCGCGACTGGGCGGAAGATCATTTGGCTTTCTGGCAGCCAAGGCCTGGAATGAGCTTCCTGTGGATCTTAGGACAACTGAGTCGGAGTCCTTGTTTCGCAAAAAATTGAAGACTTTGCTCTTCCGCTTCTCCTATGGAGGAATGTAGTGGTCGGGTTCCACCTAGTTGGATGCCCGCGTGTGGGGCAGCTGGGGTGGCAGTTAGGGCTCTGTTTGTCCTAGCGTGGGGACACTCCGGTTGGAGTAACCATTGTGCTTTACAAGCTCACTAATAATAATATATCCACAGAGTTACAGGAGTATCCATTCTTCCCAGGGGGCTATCAGACCACTGCCCAGTAACTCTTAAGCTACACATAGGGCCCCGCTTATCCCCCTTCAGGTGGCGTATATCACCCTGGCATTTGAGGGACAATTACAGATTATTTAGACTCAAACTTGGGCACAGTCTCTTCGTGCTTGATACTTCAGCAAGCAATTAAGCCCACGTTGTGAGGAGTAGACATCAGTCACAGAACGGGGGACACAAGTTGCCATCAGGCACAAGTGATAGACCTTGAGGCATGCCGATGTGCTTTAGAGCGGGCACTAGATGCAATGGCATTGGCAAACTGCTTTTTACTCAACAGCAGCTTCATCAGTTGCTCACAAATGAAGCTCAACACATCTAGCAAGCGACCCAATCCAGATTATATCAGTGGGGGGATAAATCCAGCAAAATGTGACATTATCTCTGTTAGGCAGCGCTGTCGCCCACCCCAGTATTGGTGCAGCGCAGCACAGCACAGCACAGAAAGGTCCCTGAGCACTACACCCACCGTAGTTGCCCAATTGTTCGCATCATATTGCTCTGCACTTTACACAAAACAGAAAATCATTGCTTGAGATCAAATTAAGGAGTTCTTAAGAGATCTACCACCAAAATTGCTACCAAACCACATCTGCAAGCAATTGGAAGAACCACTTACAGTTGAAGAACTCAATCTGACATTATCAAAGCCTATGACCAAGCAAAGCACCGGGTCCCAACAGGTTCCCGAGTGACTTTTTATGATCTCACATGTCGCTCCTGGGCCCTCACCTCATTGCGGCACTCCATGATGCACTAGAACAACGCATCCTTCTTCCGGATTGGCGTCATGCTGAAATTCTGGTCTTTGTCAAGCCGAGTTACTGGCCCAAAGATCCCTCTTTATATTGTCCTATTTCCCTTCTAAACATTGAGCCCAAACTCTTAGGTAAAGTCCTGGCTGAATGTCTATGTACACGTATCCATGAGCTTATTCATCTGGACCAAGCAGGCTCTATGCCCCACAGGTCCACTTGACACAACATTCAAACTGGTGAATATTGCTATCGCGAAGGCCCCGGACCTTGGTCGACTCACGACCCTTCAACTCACCAACATTGATAAGGCCTTCGACTCCCTCAGCTGGGATTACCTATTTCTCCTCTTAGGAGGACTTAATTTTGGCGCGCGATTCCTGTCATACATTTGCCTGCTAAACACGGGTCTCTCTGCCTCAGTGCAGGTGTCGGGACACATTCGGAATGATTCCTCATTCATCAAGGCACAAGACAGGGGTGCCCACTCTCCCACTTAATCTTTGCTTCAGCGATTAAGCCCCTAGCGGCCCCCTGGTGCAGGGTTACAACTAGTTTGCAGAAACATCAGACAGAATCGCACTATACGCTGATGACGTCCTGGTTTTCCGGTCTGCATATCTTACAAATCTTATGAGTATTTGGGGAAGTCAGGGATGTTCCCAGTCTGTGGACAGCAGGGGAAGGACACATGGTAATTCAACAACTAAAGAGTGACTAACAGTTAGTGTGCTGTATAAAATATGAAAACAAGAGAAAAGGAAAGACAACTCTATTGGTAAGAGGAACAACTCTATTGGTAAAAAGAACCCTCACTCATCCTAGTGGTGACATGCTTCATCATGGGGTAAACCCCGGATCTGTGAGCACCGGAGCAGCATAAGATGCGGTAAGAGTAACACCAAACTTACCACACACTGTATGGAGCGTAAACATTCTCCAAATGATATTCATTGTACTGTCATAGAACACCTTGAGTATGGAACAGAAACAACACTTTTTGAGAAGGAGCAAAGGTGGGTTCACCGCCTCTCAAGCCATGTGACTGGCTTGAATGATGACATCCCTTGGGGGTCGGTCTTGAGACGATGATCTAGTGAACTTAATCTTAGTGTCCCTAGCGAGAGTTTCACTATTATGTATCATTTACAGATCTATGCCCCAGCGTGCCGGCTGGCTGTTGGGAGGCATGAACATGTAGTTTTCATTTCAAATTTGCATTGTAGACTTATGGTATGAGGAATTCTGTTGAAAAAAAAACAATTGGCAGTTTTTCACTCATCACCCTTTAAGCCCGATAATATCATTCGGACTATTTAGTCCTACAGGGATATCGTTATTATTATATATTCATTAAAGAATTCGGCACATTGTTTTTCTGTTACCATAATACAACTAAATGTTTTTTTATCTTGTGACCAATAAAGTTTTTTGTGGTCAGAAGGTTAGCGTTTCAATATTTTTTGGCCGGATGATGACTCTGAGCACGTTACGTCGGTCATCTGACCCGGACGTATCACGTGGGTTGGGTGCGCAGCGGCCCGGCCTCCTTTCATAACGGGTTGCTTTGCAAAGGAATACCATCTCCAGATAGCAGTGGATACCGAGATAGGTGGACGGCGGCGAGTCGCTTTGTATCTAGTAAGTCTCTGAATGATTGTGATCCGTTTGGCTTTTTGCACTTTACCGAACGGGGCCGCTGTTTGACAACTTTACCGATACCGGCTTTCTGTTTCTGTTTTAATTACAGATGACACGCAGCGTGAAGTTGATGCCCCACTGCTAATCTATGTGGCACACTTGATTTTCTGTGTGTTGTAAGTGTTTGATAACCACATAGTATTTTACATTACAACACGTTACGTTACAAAGCTTCCTTTAGTCTGAACTTTTAGATTTACTGTCCCATGCTTGACGTTTTTTACAAACAGGGATGATGATGTGATTTTATGTACTTTTATGGATGTATCTACATCCGAATAAAGATCTTTGACTGACTGACTACAAACAGGGGTATTACGCTAATTTTCAACAATATAAATGTGGCGCTTGTTGCAAGATACTTTATCTTCCACTAAAAATCTTGGTTTAGCGCACAGAGGGACTGAAGTTCAGTCTAAATAGAACCTACTCTCTGAATGTTTCGAAAGAACGAGGGAGGGTTCGATTAAAATGATGCAATGCACTCTTTAATATTTGAGAACGGGTTTACAGACAAACTGTAAGGGATGGATCGATTTCAAACTAGTATTGATGGTATAATGAATGAACAGATGGCATTATGCCATGGCAGAATATGTATACTAATTGACTGTTTTGTTTAAATTTGTTTCTTTACAGAATGGGCTCCTGGTGATTTCTAGGTGTTCACTGATACGGTGCAAAACCGTGAGTTTTTTAATACAAAAACTTTTCAAAATCATTTTCACATACATATCCTCACGGTGTGGACATGCCTTAGCGAGCACGGACCCCCGGGGGATTTCACTTCATGGTCCTGATGAAAGCTGAGCCGAATATGGCATGTAGCAGCAGAAACATGTCAACCTCTTTTTAGGACACAGTGATTCCCCAAAAAATCACCACATAGTGCCCACTTGTTTTTAATGTGGCCAACTGGCCCATTAATAAAGTTTTTTTCTAGGTACTGCTGGGATCTTTTAAATTAGCACTCACATCACTGAGCACAAACTAACTGTTTCATAACAAACCAGCTCCGCTGCAACCGCAGGCGTTGAAGCATACGGGGGACATTCGGTCTCCATCGTGGGAACCCCATGATGAAGCATGTCACCACTAGGGTGAGTGAGGGTTCTTTTTACCAATAGAGTTGTTCCTCTTACCAATAGAGTTGTCTTTCCTTTTCTCTTGTTTTCATATTTTATACAGCACACTAACTGTTAGTCACTCTTTAGTTGTTGAATTATATTTGATAGGGGTAGGAGAGTGACCTCTGAATCCCTTACTCTCTTGTTGTTTGGATATAAGGACACATGGTAGACACAATTAACTCATGCTATAGATGGGCATCGGTACCTAGGGGTGTTTGTCTCCCCACACCCGATTGTCTCATGGTCACATAATATTACCCAATATGGCCACGACTTAAAGAGGAGATCAAAGTGTGGTCACCTCTGCCGCTGTCTCTATATGGGTGGTCGGCCATCCTCAAGATGGTTGCCCTTCTGTGAATGTTGTACCGACTGTAAAACTTGGCCTCTCATTTATTCAATATAAATGAGTGGTGGTACAGTGTGAAAACACATCCTGTTATAGCAGTTGAAAGACTAGCGATAAACTTGCACATCATATTCGACCTCCTATGTTCTCAGTTGAACCTAGATCATCTGTCACCCGCATGTGAGGTGGTCATACGACTATGGCGGAGCTCAGTCAGGAAGATGGGCTGGAAGGGACGGCTGACGCAGACAACCCCATTTTAGCATGGCACTACCTGCACCAGGTCACCACACTACCTGGGTTTAGGGCTTGGGACAATATCGAGATCACAATACTAGGAGACATAATGCACAGGACGATACTCAAGTCCTTCCAACAACTACAAACAGAATTCCAATTACATCATAGCCAATTCTACATAAACCTCCAACTCAGACATGCACTGACACCATACATCCATTCCTTAAAAGACCTGCTGTACTTCCACCCACTGGAATGGCGCTTGCTGATGGGGGACCTAGGCTCTCAAAAAATCCAACAGATTTACCAAACATTAATTACTCATAATCACACCACCATAGACACATTGGGTGTGAGCTGGGAAAGGGATATCCCAGACCTCACTGATGATGATTGGACTGAGGCCTTAATGAGCCCTAGTGTTGCCGCTATCACCACTCAGAATCGCCTTATCCAATTTAAGTACATCCACAGTGCATATTACACAAGATCCAGGCTTTGGGGAATGGGCATGATGTCGTCCCCTATGTGCCTGCACTGCAAAGATGAAAAAGCAGCCTTTCTACACACAGTGTGGAGTTGTAGGGAGCTTCTTCCATTCTAGCGAAAGGTGGCTTTGTGTTTGGAAAGCGTATTATCATGATAACTTGCTCTTGACCCTAAGTTATTTTTACTACATAGTACTGAATGGATCGGGGGTAACCGTTATAAACAATATCTTCTTTTTCTAGTAATAACGCTAGCCAAACGAGACATTGCGCAGCACTGGAAGGACCCTGCCAACATCTGTGGGGGGGGGGTGGAAACGAGCTATGGACAGATGCATGGGAATGGAAATAGTGGGGTGCAAGGAACTAGGTTGCCCACAAAAACATAACAAAATCTGGTCACACTAAGCCACGTATAGAGGTATAGATCTACCTCAATATCACCCCCAGAATCTTCATTTTCTTAAAACACACATACACGCAGGAGTGAGGTCATCCAGGGTTAGCAGACATGACTTAATTGGATGTTAGATAGCGATAATCCATAGGTCCAGGTGGAATGTATTACCTGTGCCAAAGTTGTTTTAGATGGTTCTTTTCATTTTTCTTGGTATTGGATATACCTTTATAAAATGTATGTATTTAGGCCTCTTGGGTCAAGATGTACTAACAAAATTTCAATAATATATGTTATTAAAAATACAAAAATATGTGGTTGAAATTCTATGGCATACCAGGTTTGCCAGGTATTGAAGTAATGAGGTGGATTCTAAACAGGAGGAGAAAGGAGAAGTTGATGCTGGTTAAAATGTGAAATGCACAGAAGGGTGAACAGGTACAGGCAACGAGTTCAGGTTACATCAGTTGCAGGTCCGGCAGGACAGGGAAGAGGTGCCCCATAGATCCTAAAACAGGGATAGACTTTGCCACTGCTTGTCATTTTGTCACAAGATCGGGCATTGGAAGCACAAGTGTCATCTAAATCCTGTGAATCAAATGCAAGAAGGGGGCCTCATACAAGTATCAGATGTGGTAAATCAGTTGCTGACAGTGACTAGGCTGAGATCTCTCAATGCATTTGGAAATCAGAACCAGTCAATGTAGGCGCATGCTATCAGATGCCCTTAATGGAAGCACTGGATGGATTTGATCAGGACCTGTCTTTATAAAGGTGCCTGGGGGGGAGGAAGACTGTAGACTTGGGGCACTTGTAGAGGTAGACCACAGTGGACCATACGTTGAAGCAGACATAGATCGTCATCCCATTACATTGTTGATTGATACTGGTGCTACCCGTTCTACTGTGAGATCTTCAGTAGTCCCAAACCTACCCCTCTTGGGAAAATCAATCCAAGTTGTAGGAGTTAATAACAAAAGAATGACCAGCCCTCTAACAGAAGAGTTGCCAGTAAAAATCAGAATTTCCAGGTTCATCCCCAGTTCGTGGTATGTTATTCAAGTTCAGTCTGTTTGTTAGGGCATGATCTGTTATGAAATTTGAATTGTACCATCTATTGCAAGCCGAAGGGAATTGAATTGCAGACAATTGATGAAGATGTTGCCTTCAAGTTGGCGAATCAAAATCATTATGTAGCCATGTTTCCTTTATTGACAGAGGAAGAAAGGCCACCGGATTTGAGAGACACTAATTTGAGGAGTCGAGCCAGTCCGCACACAGATCAAGCCTAATGCAGAATTCCAGAGAACACCTTAGTACAGCCTGACCCCGAAAATGGTGGCAGGGATTGCACCTGTGATTGAGTCTATTATTGTGCAGGGCATTCTGAGGGAGATCATAGGAAAACTCTGCAATTTGCCAATCATGGGCTTGCATAAACCGAGCGATAAGTATTACGGAGACAAAGACCTTAGATCTTTGAATAACATTGTGATTGCATGTTGTCCTGTGGTACCGAATCCATCGGTGATTTTATTCCAGATTCCTTGCGAAGCTGAGTGGTTTACAGTGATTGACCTCTATCAGGCATTTGTCTCCATTCCATTGCACGAGGAGAGATAATTTTTGTTTGCTTTACAACTGGAGAATCGTGGCTTAACATGGTGTTGTATCTCTCATGGGTATACTGAAAGTCTATCTATCTTCAATCAGGTCTTGAAGAAGAACCTTGAAAGCTTGGTTCTGCCCTGAAACGCAGTGCTAGTTCAGTACATTGATGACCTCCTAATTGCATCTGAAACATTGGAGGCTTGTAGAGATGATACTATTGCCTAACTGAACCATCAGGCTGATAATGGGCACAAGCTATCTCCAAGCAAACTTCAGTACTGTCTGACTGAAGTTCAGTATTTAGATCATCGAATTGAGAGAGTTAAGAGGAAGATGTCACCAGAACGACTGGAGGCAATCATGAAAATGATCCCTCCTACCACCCAGAAAGAGGTCAGGATGTTTTGGGGAATGGTTGGCTACTGCCAACAATGGATCCTGAATTCCTCCTTGCCTTTGCAGATGTTGACCTACAAGGATATGTGCTATCCAGTACCCTGGGATAACGACTGTTTGCTTGCTTTCCTGGAGTTGAAAGAGTGCCTTTGTCGTGCTGCAGCTTTAGGAACTCCTGATTGCAACAAAGTGTTTTCATTGTTTTGCTATGAAAGGGAAGGTTGTGCTCTTTCTGTACTCATCCTGTCACATGGAGGTGCCAGTAGACCAGTGGCCTATTTCTGAGAGCCCGAAGTGAGTACGAGTTTTCTTTCCGGTACGGTGTAACTTTCCTGGCGTCTATCTCGGGCCTCCGCCCTGTGATCAACTGAATCATTATTGCCATCTGGATCAGAGGACCACGGAGTTCAGTTGAAGTGGAGAAGAACGCACAACTCCAACATGGTAGTGAGTGAGGGCTGACATTGCTGGGGAGGGAGAGTTGGTCGCTGGCAGTGTCTCGGAGGGGCGCAGTGGGCGGATTGCGATTCCATCCCGGGCTTTCCTGGCTCACACCACTCAGTGTTTGGGTGCACAACCTAAAGACACATAGAGTCGACGTAGGGTGTTTTCCGGCAAAGGGAATTCACTAGGTAACTGAGGGCTGGATTTGGTTTCAACATTTGCCCGGCACTTTCAAGTGTGAACATCTCTGAATCAAACATGGTAATTAGCATCAAGTGGGTCATTTTTTAAATGCAATAAACGGCACCAAGTTTGCGACTTTTTCTTGGGACAATATCAGCCGGATAAATGCTTTAAATGAAAGTGGAAAATAAAGAGAAAACATGATAATCAGACACCCACTAGTGTCAAATTTGTAACATTGGTGGTGCCTCAATCAGTGCATTGTAATAAATAATGGACTTGAATTGAACAGCAACTTTGAGACATGGCACTGCCCCTTGTGGAAATAGTGTTGTAGTATATTCATAGGATTGGAGTGAGGAATATCAGCGATTTTGTAATCCTCTTTGTGAAGGTACCATAGGCATTTGGCATTCTGGTGTTTCATTACCATCCAAGATTAGGGTGTCAGCGGGCAAGTCCAACCTGCCAGGTAAACCAGGAAAAAACAGCACGTAACAACTACCAAATCCCAGCAGCTATGGTAACTAACAGCAACCACATCAATGGCTAATAGAAGGTCTCCCCTCATTAACCTTTCATTAACCCAACCAATTGATTATCAATCACACAAATGGGGTAATAAGATCTGGAAGGGCCAGGAAGCAAGCAACACAAAAAACTTAAAATCAAAAGAAAATGACAAAAAGCATTAAAACCCTTCCAAAAAAAAACAAAAAAACAACAAAACTATTTCAAAACCCCAGTGCAATGTTAACATCTCCCATCTACTCAATATTTGGGGCAATGAATCCTACTGGTATATTTACCTTCCTAAAGGACCCAGCAACTGTAATTAATCAAACAGCAAAGAGAATAACAGATTTTCCAAAACCATCGACACCTCAAAAACTTGGCTCTTCATTAGATGAGGTCTCAATCATAAATATAGATCAAAGTACAACTACAATAAACACAGCAATTAACTCTCAACAAAAATCAGAACCCACTAGTAACAGCCAATCAGAACAGAGATTCAAAAACAGCAAATCCTGCATGCAATGTTCATGTGATACACGCCCAAGTACACACCAGGAATATAGCTCATTCCACCTCAAGATTGGAGATCTCAAAAAGTAGTTTGCAACAGGACAACCTAAACTTATTTTTGAGTTTGGAGAAAACAAATTACTCTTGAATTGAATCATTCTTACTGACAAACAACCTGGAAGTAATACAAGCGTTAGAAATCTCAACAAAAATTCTGGACACAAACCAAATGTGTAACCCAGCTGAAGAAGTAATGCAAAACTAAAAACAAACAATAATTGAAATATCAAGCCTACTAGACCAAGCAAGTAGTGGTGATAAGATTCCGTCTCATAAGCGTCAAACAAAAAATGATCAATAAATCAACCTTGCCAAAATGTTGGGTAGTTACGGTTCCTTTGATAAAATAACATCACCAAAAGTGACAAGAAGGAAAAATGAACCGACTATTACAACAATGACAAAGGTAAAAAAGATTAAAGAGGACAATCCGGAAATAAAAATGGAGGACTTTTTAAAGATATATTCTGTACTAACAAACTCCTTGCAAACCTTAGTCAATGAACTCAATATGTAGTCGGATAAACTAGAAATACAGATAAACTTAATAAACACAATAGCAGCCCATATAGCGGACATAACATTGAAAATTGGAATGCTGATAGGCATCACTATACAGAAAAACAAAGTTGCTACGATTTCAACAGAGGTCCACTGTGCATACGGTCCAATAGTGGACACATTAAGTACAGTACCAGCTATCCTAATGAGTATACTGAATGAAAACAAACTGACCAAGAAGAGAACAACATCAAATGGTATTCCGAAGCAGGATTTAGCAGGCGGTAGCAGAACTATACCATAGGAAACACACACATTAACAAACAAACCCAAACCAGGGAGCACCACCTCATTGTATGACCCTACTGAAATTGATCAGAAATAATTTAAACCAGTACATTCTTCACAGACATCAAGCATCTCAACTAACAGCAACACAGATTTAACTGAGAAATCAATAAAACAGCAAGATGATGTAGGAAAACCCCTATTTTCTCAACTGACAAAAAGACAGAAGAAGCGCACTAGGAAGGCTATGAAAAAACATTAACATAAAGAAAATGCCATTCAATTGGGTAATAGACTTTACCCAATATTTGCCACAAGACCCAATAAACAAGGAGTTTGAGGGAGATAAAAAACATATCCGGCGATCCCCCGCAAATTAACTTATTGACTAGAGAAACTAGGGGCACAGTAGTAGGAACAAAGACCTTTCCAGATCAAATGACGCAAACCCCTAAAAAGGAAGCAAACATTGAAGGAGACAATCGTTGAAAAACCCATACAGAGCTGGCCGTAATTGAGCAAGAAACACTGCACACAGTAATTGAAGGAACGTATGAGGGCAAAAGACTGGATACCGCCCTAATCCACAAAGTAAATAATAAACCCAATACAAATCAATGAGAAGTATTCTTACAGAAAGACTCCCAATTAAGCAGGGGTCAAAATGAACGGTTACTAATTAACTTAAATACATCCAACAGCAACACAATGCAACAATCATTAAGACAACAATTAACAAAGATGGGCCAAAGTACATATCATTCATCTCAGTTAAAAACTGAGGAGCAAATACAAAATGAAAATAACCAGATTATATTAACCTCACCATACATATCACTAGGCCCTCAGGATTGTCTGAGAAGAGGTAATATCCTAAGCCTAATGGCTGCAATCCCGTCACTAAGCCACCTTAACAGGACTGACCTACTATCCATCGAGTTTATCAACCAGGTTAGTATGAATCAAAATGAGCAAACTCTCTCTACTTGAAAGTCACCGAAGTCTGTTCTATTAATGTTAAATGCGGCCCAGAAGTTTAAGGACTGGGGTATAACACTTTCTAAACCTGCAAAGCGATGTTACCCTTTACCCCTGTAACGTCCACCCAACAATCGATCATGAGCACACAGTTCAACCTCAGTATATTCCATATTGAAAAATGCAAGAAGTGACTCGAGAGGCATCGAGTCAGAATTAAAAACATAATGAAAAACTGAGGTCTTACACGTGGACTCCAGATGGCCAAACAAAGGAAATGACTTGACAACGATATTAATAAGGAGATCCAGCCGGCATTAAAACTTTTATCATGGAGCATCTCAGGAGTAAGACAAGAACTTCAGCACAACGCAGCACAAGACGACAGCGGAAACTATGACCTAATCGCCCTTCAAGAAACATGGTTGATCAATCAAGTTCAAGTAGCAGGTTACACCCTACATCATGTAAAGGCAACAAGATCTCAATGGGTGAACAGTCAAAACATCACATTTTTAATTTTGATATGGCAAAATGTCAAATTTAAAATATCGAGTGGACAGAATATCGACTGTCGAAAATATAGTGTACAGAATATCGAAATGCAGGTAAGAAATATTGATTGTCATAATATGAAAGTTAGTAATATCAACAGTCATAATATAGTTGTTAAAAATATCGAATTTTATTTTAGTGTTTTAAGTGTTAGTATATGTGTTAAAAGTATGCATTATTTATGTAATGTAAGTTTCAATTTTTTTAAAGTAATGCCTTTTATGTTAATTAATTATTTTGAAATGTCATTCTGTAGCGGGTTGTGGGTTTATAGGGGAATAGGGTGAGAAGTCATTTAATTATAAAAAAAATTCAAGAACTATTTAGAATTAATTAATTATATTTTAATTACTTTTTGAGTAATTTAATTCTGTAGCTGGCTGTGGGTTTGTAGGGGAATAGGGTGAACAGTAATTTAATTGTAATTAATGAATTAAATATTTTATTAATTATTAAATTAGTATTTAATCATTTATATTGTTAATTAAGTTAATTAATGTATTATTAATTAATTATACATTGATTAATAACCATTAATACTGACTTGGTAATTATATTAATTGTTTTTTAATAATTAGTAATTAATAAGCTATTCATTATTAATAATTAATTTGTAAATATTTTAATTGTGTACTTTTTCAAGGAGTGGGTTGGGGGTTGATAGGGGAGTAGGGTAGAAAGTAATTTAGTTTTAATGGAATTTTTATTATTTTTATATATCATATATATCATATTCATTAAAAGTAATTTTATTGTGTTAATTGTGTGAATTAATTTAGATTTGATGGTTATTAATTTTATTTGAAAAAAAATTACTTGTTAATTAATGTTAATTATATTGCAGGAGTGGGTATACTAAATTATTCCCCTATGCTATCCAACACTTTCCCTACTGTTACACTTGGTGGAGTGGGAATATTAAATTACTCCCACCTGCTATCCAACACTTTCCCTACTGTTGCACTCACTGGAGTGGGAATAGTAATTTTTACCCACCCGCTATCCAACACTTTCCCTACCAGTGCACTCGCTGGAGTGGGAATAGTCATTTTTACCCACCTGCTATCCAACACTTTCCCTACTGTTGCACTCGCTGGAGTGGGAATAGTAATTTTTACCCACCCGCTATCCAACACTTTCCCTACTAGTGCACTCGCTGGAGTGGGAATAGTAATTTTTACCCATCCGCTATCCAACACTTTCCCTACTAGTGCACTCGCTGGAGTGGGAATAGTCATTTTTACCCACCCGCTATCCAACACTTCCCCTACTGTTGCACTCGCTGGAGTGGGAATAGTAATTTTTATCCACCCGCTATCCAACACTTTCCCTACTGTGCACTTGGTGGAGTGGGAATAGTAATTTTTACCCTCCCGCTATCCAACACTTTCCCTACTCTACACTCTCTGGAGGGGGTACAGTAATTTTACCTACCCACTATCCAACACTTTCCCTACTGTTGCACTCGCTGGAGTGGGAATAGTCATTTTTACACACCCGCTATCCAACACTTTCCCTCCTGTTGCACTCGCTGGAGTGGGAATAGTCATTTTAACCCACCCGCTATCCAAAACTTTCCCTACTGTTCCACTCGCTGGAGTGGGAATAGTAATTGTTATCCTCCCGCTATCCAACACTTTCCTTACTGTACCACTTGTTGGAGTGGAAATAGTAATTTTATCCTGTACACTATGCAACGTATTTAGTATTATTATATTTAATGTAGTGTAAAATATTAATTTTTTTAAATTTTTTTATTTTATTGTTCTAATCGTATCATATTTATTTTTTTAATATTTATATTACAGGTTTATATATATGTAATTATATTTTAAATAATATTTTTACATTTTATAATTAGAAATATGAATTATTTTTAATATTATTAAGTTAATATATATAATAAAAAATGCATGTTTATTTGCTTTTGTATTACATTTATTATTTATTAATTTTAACATTTTTTAAATATAAGTATGTTTTACTTAATTATATTTATGTTTTAATTATTATAATTTTTTTGTCCTCATCTCACCATTTAGCGTCTGCACAAGAAGCCATCCATCCGAACTATGCACCCCACGGCTATTACATTCACTTTAGGTCTAACCAGCCTTGGTGTAATCATAGGACCCGGGGGACACTCAGTCAGTCTCATCTCTGTTCCCCAAGACATAAAGTCCAGCCAGATATTCATGCTATTCTCATTTAGTACCCCCTGATCCAGGCGAGCCATAGCAAAAGCAACTTTCAACCACTCCTCACACAGTGGGGGCCGCGAATCGTTCCATAGCTTACAAATTTCCCTTCAGGCAATAAGGATTAAATATAACAGTAACCCTCTTTGTAATGGCTGTAAAAGCTTGGTAGAGTCACTGTCCACGCCGAAGATTACCTTGGAGGAGTTAATTCTCAGCTCAACTTTAAAAATACCACATAAAATGTACTCCACATTTTTCCAAAAAGCACTTAATTTGGGACACTCAGAAAATATATGGATATCATCAGCTTTAAGAAGGCCACATCTTGGACATTTAGGGGAAGATAGGGGGGTAAATTTAGCTATCTTCGCCGGGGTGTAATACAGCCTGTTGGTAACATACAAGTGGTTCTTTTTTAGGCAAGCCGGCTTGACAAACTTATATAATGATTTCAATGATAAATCAAATAAGTCTTCAAAATTAGAGTCTATGGGAGACTGATTCCAAACTACATACTGTGGGGAGTATCCAACATCATCAGTCTCCAGAAGCTTCTTGTACCATAATGCGACTTCCCTTCTCTTAGGATGAGGGTCTTGCAGAATAAGCTCAGTTTCCAAATCACCTCTATGGACTACTTTTTCGCAGAACACCAGGAGACCAATTGTAGACATTTGAATTTGGAGAAACCGCTTCCAATTTTAGAACTTAACATTTCCCATAGGTGGACACCTTCTGATGTTAAAAGTTCTGACCATATGGAGACACCAGCTTTCTTTATTGGTATCGCAAGCCTATCTTTCAAACAGGCCGGGGTCTATATTACTTTAAGACAATTAAAAAAGTCCATATTTTAGCAGGCAATTTTATTTACAATGATATTTAGGATTCAATATTTTTGTACTTACCTGTTTGTAGATAGAAATTCGATATTCTGTCACTCGATATTTTCTCATCGATATTCTGGCAGCTCGATATTATACTCCTCGATATTCTGTCAGTGATCCATCTCAACGATGCGGCATACAAAAGGGTGGTCTTGACATCTATATCTCAACATCACTAAATATTACTTCTGTGCAACTGCCTGCAACAACATCCAACATGCAGTTGATCAATATCGATCTGGGCACTGCAAAGTATCAAACACCATTATTCTTATATACTTGTATGCACATTCAAGCAGGGAGAGGAAAATGCCTTATTTAATAAGCTAATCAACATAATAACGAAAATAAGGTTTGAGAATCCATTGTGGGAAATAATAATAACTAGCGATTTCAATTCTAACTTAATATATACACCAGAGGAAGATGATCACTTAACTGCAGAAAGCGCAATATTGGCAGTGAAAACACAAGCACCACCACTCCTCAAAAGAGCCAACTTACGAGGACGCAAATTAGTAACAAATTTAGAACACCTCGGCATGAGAGTAATCAATGGAAGAACCCAACATGATACACCGCCGAACTTCACGTATTATGGAACGAAGGCACGGTCCATTATTGATTTCACAATACTTATCCTGCCACTGCTTGCTTTAGTATTGGACTTCTCCATTAAATACACCACCAAAAGTGATCACTCACATCAGCGTCACAAATTATTTTCCTCCCCACCAAGGTTCATGATAGCCCCTCCATCGGTAGGAGAAATATCAACAATCAATTTAAAGCGTAGAAAATGGTCGATCAACACTCTCCCTGAAATAGTCACTAAAGCAAAGGAGCTGATCACAAACACTATCTCATGTGGAGCTCCCAGATAGCCCACTGGGAAACTTTTCAAAGATATTTGCTAAAAGATGTTCCTATCATAAACTACCACATAAGACCACAGCAGATGCAACTTAAACGCATGGGGAAAATCGCTTGGAGTACAAGGAAAGAACCAAGAGCCCTAGTAAAATCAATAAAGGTAACAACTGTCTCAAACAGTACCTGAGAAAAAATAAAAGACCTAAAAATACAGTACAAGAAGGAAATTTGGGAGGACAGGAAAACGCATCAGATAACTTCTGCTCCAAATTCCTTTTTAATGCCAACCAGTCAAATGCCAGAGCTTTCTGTGAACAGGTCAAAGGCCTCACAAGACCATTACAAATAATCAGTGCTGCCTGTGTCACGGAGCAGACCTGGATAAACCACTTAACAAACACCTTTGGGAAAGTGGAATATAAAAAGGACAAAGTGACAAAATCCATTAAATGCCTACCAAAGAAGTACGACAATATAACCATAGTAGTAAAAACAAGAGACCTCAGCATCAATACTATCCACCTGACATCAAGTAGCTAAACTGGACAGATCAAACCACCACACATCTTCAGAAAGACACCAGGAAATTCCCAAAACGTCAAAGAAACTGTAAATTGTATAATTGGACATTCTCTGATACAATACACAAAAAATTATGTTTGCAAAGCAATAAGATCAGTCCAAACGGATGGTGCCCCAGGTCCAAACGGTATCCCCCAGGCAATTTTTAAATTGGACCCCGATTTCTGGGCTACTCCTTTGTCTCTTTTATACAACGAAGTGAGCAGCTCAGGCATTCTACCAGAAAGCTGGAGAGGCTCTATAATTTATCCTGTATACAAGGGAGGTAACTTGAAAGAACCAGTGAACTACAGAATGATTGCGTTAATAGATTTAGAAGCTAAATATTACGCCTCTCTAGTTCTCAGAGACCTGATACTTTGGTCGGAAAATAACAATATTATTCCTATCAACCAGTCTGGATTTCGGAGGTACTCGGGTACAATTACCAACATCCTAGCTCTAGGCTTAATGGCAGACAAGACCATACAACAGTGGAAAAGTCTATATGTGTGTTTCATAGATTTCAAAGCGGCATTTGACTGAGTTAACAGAGGCATGCCTTGGAATAATTTAAAACAGTGGGATCTCCCAGCCCTTATCCTTCGAGCCATAATGCAATTGTACACAAATACATGGAAATTAAAGTAGCAGACTGCACTAGACTGACGAGGAAAATAGAAACAGAAACTGGTCTGAAACAATGCTGCAGTTTAGCTCCTCACCTGTTTAACTTGTTTATGGCTGATCTTTCCCTAAGACCAGGCGAATTTACACCCGCCACGTTTAGGCCCACTACGACTAACTCATCTATTCTATGCAAAAGATATAATTATGCTAAGGCAAACAAAAGTAGGTCTCTAAAGATGGATCAACATACTGAATGACTGAGCAAAGAAAAAATTCTTTGAAATAAACTTACCAAAAACAAAAGTCAAGACCATAAGTTACCGGCTGCAGGCACAACAACAATTTAAGCTAGGTAATATGAATCTGGAGGGAGTCATAAACTACAAATACCTCGGTCTACATATAGACAACCGATTTAATTTTAAAACACATAACGATAATTTAATCAAGAAAGGAAATGGGTTGATACACGCTTTATAAACCATAGCGTAGAGTCTAAGCGGTCCATCGTTTAAACCATTATTAGCGGTCATAAAAGCGAAACTCCTGCCGACCTTAGCCTATGCTACTGAAGTTCATCACGGCAAAGAAACAGCAATCTTTGAGAGAAAGCAAATGAAGACATACAAAACAGTGTTTGGTCTACCGCCAAATTCTTCCCTAGCACAGATTCGCCTAGAAGTTAATCTACTGCAGCAACATCTAGCACGAATGTACGCGACAATAAAACTGTGGTAAAAAATGTGGTCAAACAGTCAGAACCCGCTTAAAAGCACTATCTGGAAAGTAACAAGTATCTGCAGCTATCAATAAAGTCAACGATGGTGACAGACCTTTGGCAACGGAACTTACCGTACACAAAATTTCGACAAACACTGAATAAAGCAGGAAAAAGACATTTGTTAATGGAAGATAAAACTATATTCAGTAAGCGCTCTCACTCGTGGATGGTACTGGAATCATATTTGATTTTACAACCTGCGGCATACCTGAGTATAACATACTCCGTACACCTAAAAAGGAAATTGCTAGCAATATGACTTGGGTCACTACCAACTAATGCCGATCAACCAATCTGGAAATATAATAATGGCCCACCGTCTTGCATTCTATGTGGTGCACCGAAGCAGGACTTTGTTCATTTGATCTGCATATGTCCCGTTTTAAAATCAAATCAGCTTTTATTGTTAAAAAATCCTTTTAACGTTAAGGGCATTCGCACCTGCAGATCCACCATACTAAAGTGTCTTGACCCTAACGACCCGCAACTTAACTGTAATTTGGTCCAATGTGTATTCTTATACAGGAAATTAATTTGAACTAGTATCCTAACTAGTTCAATAGCACTTAATAAAAAAAAGGAAAAAAGGAAAAACGTTCGAGAAACTTATCTAAATAATGTCTCGTCTACCAGTAAACGTATTTTTGCTGATCATTAGTTTTTAACATGTATATTACATTGGTGATAAAATTGTCCTGACATGACTGTCTCACAGTAAATATGCTACTGCTAACCAATGATTTTAACATGTATATTATACTTTATACAACTTGTTTGGTTTTATCGAAATATTGTTATGGTTTTAATTAACGTAAACAATAAAGATGTATTAATTCAGTGGCCTATTTCTCAGCTACACTAGATCCTGTATCTTCAGCTTTGCCCTGATGTCTCAAATCGATTGCTACAACTGGGATGAGTATCAAATGATTTGAAAGCATTGTGATGGGTTATCCACTTGCTCAATATGTAACGCATTCAGTTGAACTCCTGATGATGAGAGCCAAAACACCGCATTTGACTAATAACAGACTGCCAAAATATGAGCAGGTGTTGCTTGCCGCAGAGAACATCACACTAAAGCGCTGCTCTATGTTAAATCCTGCTATCTTGTTATCTATTCCAAATGCTGTTGGGGAAGATTGTGAAGACCATGACCGTCTGGATATTACTGAGCTTTGCACCAAGCTGAGACCTGACATTGTCGATGAACCATTGTCTGTTCCCAATCAAGTCCTTTTTGTTGATGGTTCATGTCTAAGAGACAATAATGGTAATCTGAGAACTGCATTTGCTGTCTGTATCATTTCTGGAGTGGTGGAAGCTGCTTGTTTACAGGGAGTGCACTCCACGTAAGTAGCTGAAATCATTTCTTTGACCTGTGCATGTCTTGTCTCTGAGCAGATCCAAGTCACCCTCTATACCGAGATCCAGTACGGTTTTGGTGTAGTTCATGACTTCGGACAGCTATG
The DNA here is from genome assembly GCF_964261635.1 of Lissotriton helveticus. NCBI lineage: Eukaryota > Metazoa > Chordata > Amphibia > Caudata > Salamandridae > Lissotriton > Lissotriton helveticus. The sequence goes on from NC_136072.1 coordinate 102,805,217, forward strand.
GTCACAGAGAGGGTTCTTAACATCATCAGGCTCTCCCATTAGGAACAGGGAATATGTGAGACAATTATTGGCAGCATTGCAGTTTTTGGCTTTGTAATACATTAACCAACAATATGCAGTTGTCTGTGGTTACCATGTGTCCAGAGAAATTTCTGTTGCATAATTGATGAAAATAACGACTTTCACCCCTCTATGCTTACATGCTGCTAAAAAGGACCATCAGATTGTGATTCAAGAGTAGGTCTATAACTTATGGGCCCCGCCCTTTCACCATTTACAGTCCTCATCTGACTTTTGGGTTAGATTTGCGCTATAGAAATACCACCTGCAGACATACATTGCAGCGAACATACTTCATTAAATTTCATACTTAGAGAAGTTCACTCTCTTCTTATACTAAAATGTGTCTTAAACTGTGGACAGACTGCAGTTGTCAGCTTCGCATAAGTAATTATAGAGCACATTATTAAGTGTCTTATTGGCTTAATAATGTGTCATAAACATCTCCAGTGTTTTACAATTCATTGCTATTGAAGTTGGCAGTCAACACAGTTTCTGAAAAGGTCACAGCTTGGATTTCTTTCTCTTAAAATGTTTTCTCGAATCCTTAATTTGCCTATTTGCATTTTAAATACATCATATCACTTTGCACGCAGGTTGTGTTAAAAAGTTCACTCAGTCTCTTGGAAAAAATCCATGTCAACCTCTTAATGCATTTTAAAGTTGAATGTTGCATTTTTGATTGGAATAAAATAATATTGATTTAATGCATTGCATGACAGAGAGCTTTTGTGGGAAGAGATTTATTTTTCTTGATTCCTAAATAAATATCTGGAGTCAGATAGTAATATTTATTATGGCATAAATAGAGCCTGACCCGAGCCACAGAGGTAGTAGGGTTATGAAGTAACCTGTCTGCTGAGATCTAATTCAGGCCATAAGTTACAATAGTGCTATGCAAACAAATGATGGACAAAATGCTGAATAAATCATACATTCACCCCAAGTCAAGAGATCTGGGTTAAATCCATTGTTCTTTTGCTCACCATGCCACCCCAGTTTAGACCAAGCCATATGCAAATCAGTCTTGACCCTGTGCCTCATGGGAACAGTCCACACCTAACCGGCTGGGTCTAAACTCGGGTGGCATGGTGAGCAAAAGAACGATGGATTTAACCCAGATCTCTTGACTGGGGGTGAATGTATGATTTATTCAGCATTCTGTCCATCATTTGTTTGCGTAGCACTAAGTTACAATAGACTATCTTTATGTGTTCAGATTCCAGCTCCATTCCTCAAAGTAATGGGACTTTGAAAGAGAGGAAATACTAGAGTTTAAAAAGAGTCTGAAAAGGTGCATTTCGAAGGTTTTTCAGAAGGTAAGGAGATTTTGAGTTGGTCTTATGGATTTTCAGATCTGATTTGGAAAGAAAAAAGCCTACTTCTCAGTCTTGGGGGATTATTTGCAAGCCCCTTGCCTTGCACTGCTGGTGTGTCACTTTGAAGTGGGGAAAAGTGACGCACAGGCAGCAAAAGGGGCTTGTAAATAAATCCCCTTGTTTATTATGCAGGCTATTTTAAAATCGAAACATGGTTCTAACAGCAGCCAGTGCAGTTGTTTCAGGGTTGGTGTTATGTGGTCTCATTTCCTTGTGTTGCCACCATGCATGCTGCATATGCAGTGTGGCTATGGGTAGTCCTAGTAAAATGGCATTGCTGCTGTCTGTATGAGGAATCACCAGAACTTGCACAGATGATCTGAAATCTTCTGGTGGGCATCTGGGACTACCCTTGGCATTTTCAACCACCTACAAATAGTTCAGAATGCAGCTGATGGAGTCATACTCAGCATTCTGAAGCAGAATTCTATCACCCTTTCTTTGACTCTATTACACTAGCTGCCCTGGTCCATGTGTATCCCCAACAAAGCCTTAAATTGCAAGGGCTCTCTTATCTAAATCCAAAAATTCATCATGCTTCTCACCGGCAGAATCTTTACTCAGCATGCTTGAAGCAGCACCCGCCGCAAGGTTAAAAATGCATGCTTTGCATTTACATGCACAAAGCGGCAGGCACCGCGCGCTGCCTGCCGCTTTGTGCATGTAAATGCAGGGGGGGACCATAGGTACCCCCTATGTGTACCCCCACCCCCACTCCACCCTGGGGGCCCGCAAGGGGCCCCCAGAAGCAAAGTTCCACATGCTTTTCCACTGCGAAAAGCCGCCGCGGAAAAGCATGTTTAAACACACATCCTAATTTGTCTGACGGTGTCTTGTCAGTCAATCAAATTCCTTTTATTCGATAAATTAATATCATAAAAGACAGAGGTACATTTATATTCATATAACATATACAACAATAATTATACTTTTTTTAAAAGATCCGATAAAATTTGATAAAAATTCATCACTAGTAAAGTACGAAAATCTCAATTACAATATGATACTACATTAGTGCCGTAAGTCTAAAATGAATTCATTCCAATCAAAGTCAACCTAAGATAGATGGGGCACAAAAGCTCTTGTTCTTAATCCGCACACCAGCTACTAAGAAACTTGCAACATGGAATATAATATGGGGACTATTTAACAATTGTAAATACAGGAGGGCTGGCCTAACCAGTAAGAACCCTGCCTCCCTCAAAATGGGAAGCAAGAACTTCTTCCTAATGTCCAAGTAGTATTCGCAGAACATAATAAAGTGCAAAGTGTCCTGTGCCGAGAAGTTATCACATTTACAAGGGCTGGAATTGTCTGGAGTGCCCCACAAGGGAAAACAGCCTAATGTCAAATGAATCAAGTTAAAACGAAATCTAGTTAGCAGATGCCGATGAAAGGGGCGATTCACAATAGTAAGATAGGGCTCAAGTCCAGGGGAGCTGGCTAAAACATAGTTCGCTCTAACAGTAGGTTTCCTCATTTCCACCTCCTCCCTCTCTAGCGACAACAAATTCAACAAAGCATTTTTTGTCTGTAAAACATCCTTTCTTATAATAGTCTCCGGAGAGGAAAAGAGCTCAGGTCGCCCTATTTTAAGACAGCTTGATTTAATGTACGCCAGCCATGGGATCCAACTGACTTTATCCAAAGAAAGGCAATCTTTAAGGATCATATGATTCAGGGAAATTTCCTGGTTAAGCCAGGTCTTCAGCCAGCAGGTCAGGGGGGCAATTTTTATTAAATCTGTAACATACCCCACCCCCAACTCTGTGTGAATGGTATAAGTGGCACTGTTAAAACTGACCATAGAAATTTATTTTCAGTCACCTGAATTCTGTCTTGGGGGGAATAGCCCCATATCGAGGAGCCATAGGTGGCAACTGCTAGACATTTAGCTTTATACGCCTTCAATATTGCCTCCACTGGTCTAGCCCCCAGTTTTTTTGTAAATCCCAGGAGTGCTGAGGTGGATCTAGCAAACACATTGCTTCTATTATTTTGTTGGGGACCCCAATTCCCTCTTTCATCTAATAGGACCCCTAAGTAAGTAAAAATAGGGACCCTTCTGACTTCTTCAGCTCCACAAAAAAAAGTTTTCACTTTTTTCTTTCTGCTACATTTCCCTACAATCATGACTTGGGATTTTTTTGTGTGTTTATTTTCAGGTCCAGGGTCTCCATAAAGCTGCCAAAAGAATCTAGCAGCCTTTGTAGACCTACCCCCGAGTGAGCGATAAGAACGGCGTCGTCTGCGTAGAGGAGAACTGGAATAACCATATCTCCTATACGCGGTATGTCCTGGGTCGCCTCCCTTAGAGCTGGCTCTAATGCATTAATATATAATGTAAAGAGAAGAGGGGCAATAATGCACCCCTGTCTGACCCCCCTCTCTGACCTAAAGTGACTCGTGCAACGCTCTCCCGAGGTAACCATAACAGAAGCTAAAAGACCCCAATGAAGATCGGCTAAAAAATTAACTAGGGACGGGTCAATACCCATGTCTAATAAAATGTGCCACAGCTTTGACCTGTTTACCAGGTCAAATGCAGAGGAAAGGTCCATAAACGCCATATACAACGACCCCTCCTTGGCTTTGGTATATTTGCTAATTAAAAGTTGTAAATTAAGACATTGGTCAAGGGTGCTCCTTTTTGCTCTAAAACCATATTGGACATTTGACAAGACCCCTCTATCTTCCAACCACCCTGTCAGTTTGTGCAGGATAACACGTCCCAAGATTTTAACTGCGGAGTCTATCAGGGAGATAGGCCTATAGCAAGAGGGGTCTTGCCTGTCCCCCTTTTTAAAAACCGGAATGATAATGGATTTGGACCAGGATACAGGGAAACTATTTGGGCCTGAGGCATTAAACACATTGGTCAAGATTTTTGCCCCAAATTTAGGAGCACACTTAAACAAATCAGCAGGAATCCCATCAGGGCCTGGAGCCTTATTCTTAGACATCTCTTCTATAGCCCTTTCCACTTCTGTGACCTGAAAGACCACTGGGGCATTTCAATTTTGGAACACGGTAGCCTCTGAGGGATTCTCATGTCTTAGGGACCCATAGATATTCCCAAAATGGGCTATCCAACGATCATCTGTTATATTGCAATCAAGAAGAGAATTCTCGTCATTCGAGAACAGAGGCTGATTTATAGGCAACCAAAATGTCCCACTATCTCTCAGGACCTCAACTGATAGGAGTTTACTCCAAGCTTCCTCTTTTATTTCCTGTTTTCTTGCTTGGATGGCTTGTTTGTATAATATCCCCAGACTTGCTATCAGTTCCCTGTCTCTGGGACTAACTTTCAGGGCCCTAGGTAGGGCAGAGTGTGCCTTAGCGCAGCTACTGTTGAACCATCTTTTACCTTTCTGCCTCTCCTGTTTATTTCTGTCCATCAGGCTATTATTTATTTGTATACAGATGGTATCAAAGGCACAGACTATCTGTAAACCCGGTGCCTTTTTATTCATACATATTGCTACCTCAGGTTCAACCCTGGTGAGAACTTCCTGCAAAAAGGTTTCCGGAACCACTTTGGCCCACTTAAGTCTTCTGCCCTGATCTTTCGGGGTCACGTCACTCCCACCCCTATGTGATGCTACCTTAAAGCCCAAAAGGTCCACTGGGACCACCTCCATTATCACGGGATTGTGATCACTGAAAACAGAGACCTCAGCCTTATACATTAAAACCCTAGATAAAACAAAAGATGTCACAAAAATATAATCTATAACTGTACCTGAGTCTTTACCCATAAGTACGACCTCAAAAGTATTTGATTTTAAACTGTATGCTGACCAAAATAATTAATAAGTTATGATTAATGTAATCACTCTCGCAAGTTAATGAACAGTAATTTCGAAGTTTGAGGGGCTGACAGTTCCACTATTAAACAATTTTGGCAGCCTGAGTCCAGTTGTATGAGGGAGCCTTTCAGCTCAAGTGTGAAGAGAATAATTAGACCCCCCTTAGCTCTGCCCATCATACCAGACTTTGCAGGGATGCAAAAATGGCTGTATCCATCTAAGAAGAAACTGTTTGATGAGTCCCATGTCTCTTGGAGAGCTATAATGTCAAACGTTTTTAAAAATCCCACCCAGTTTTTATTTCCAGATGTTGACCTTGTTCCGGCAGCAATCCAACTTAAAATTCTACAGATGGGAGCTCGGGTCTGAACTGTTTCAACTGGCCCAGGAGTAACTCCTAGTCAATCGTTCTCCTCCAGTTGGGATAAGGGGAAAAACCGATTGGTTAGTGGTAAGCCCGAGTCCATCGGGCTATCAGGCCTTAAGAGTGTATTCCGGGCCACTGGAGCGATCTGTAAGGGGTGGGTATCATTATGAGAAGAGACAGGGAGTTTACCTATCCGAGAAGCAGGGTACCATGTCTGTTTTAATGGAGGGGGGTAAAAAAAACCTAAGGGGAGCGGCCTAATACCGGTATTTGGCAAGTCAGATCCATCCCAAAATAAGCTGTCTACAACATTGAATTTGTTAAAATGTATACCAATGCAATCCCCTTCTAAACTCTTTTGGCGTGGACCAACCCACCCTACCCTTCTTACCATACTAATACTGGAGGAAATATCTGTGTCACCGCCGGAGTACTGCCTGCACCAATTCCTCGATTTTCTGAGGAGCTCCTGTGTGCTTTCTCTACCATTCAGCCCTAGCGGTGGAACCCCTGGTAATACTGCCACTAAAGGGGCTGCTTCAGGAGGAAGATGCAGCTTAGTCTCACATGGTGCTAAGGCTATCTTATTGGTAGTCAAGCGGCTATCTACCGTCTTTTGCCTATTTCCCTTTTCTAGTGGCAATTCCACGAGCGATGGGAGCATAGGGGTAACACTTGAGGCTTTGTTGGCTACAGATAAATTTACACTAGTTTGTATGTTGCTTAACCTCACATTGGTCATCACTCTCCTTATGCCCTATACTGGTAGTATGTAATTTCTGGGGGTAATTTGCTGGAACTTGCAGCCCACGATATTCTTGCACAAAGGTATCAATAGCGTCTCATCTCTTAAGTAGTCCCGCAACGCAGGTGTTTAATGTGTCCACAATATCTTTTGCAATGCCTACCAAAACAGGCTCTAGTCGTGAGCTAAACATTTCCTCTATTTTAACACTCAGTTTATTCAAAATTACTTCTTCCGTGTCTAAGTGTGGATTAATAACGTATTTAGTCTTTCTTGTACACTTCTTAGTGCTACGTCTACCCTTAGTCTGTTGGGCAGTTGTGCTCGGTATCTCTTCTTGACAAGACAGCAAAGCCATATTATCCACACTTGAATCACGAACTATAGTCTCAACATCGTTTGTTCCAATATGGGGGGCTGTCTGTAAGGGCTGAATGTCTGGGTTTACCCCGTCCATTATGAGTTCAGGTATTCTCGGCCCAACCTCCGGCACTACCGAAGGGGATATACCTAGCTCCTTCTCAGCATTAGCAATTTCTTTGCTAATAACGCCCACGGCTGATGTCAGATAAGAGATAATTGAATCAGATTTCCGAGGTATTTTGGCTATCTGGCCCCCTTTTGAACCATGGCAAAGTTGTTTCCTCTTACCCATTTCATAATTTCAAGGGGGGTGACCCGGCCCGGCCTCTTCTGGCCCCTGATGGCCACAGAATGCCCGCCCTTTGCCCGGGCTTAGCTCGGCGCTGCCCGCACGCTTCCCGCGACGCGGGGCCTTGGCTTGATGTTTATGTGCCTCCGGGCGCGGAAGAGGCGGGTGCGGCTTCTTGCCGCTAGGGATTCTGGGCAGTGTAGTCTCCCTCTCTCTGCGGCTGTGCCAGGTTTTGCAAAGGCTGCGGCGGCGGGGGGAGACCAGCGACAGGTCAGGGAGCACAATGCCGACCACAGGGTGCAAGGAGCCCGGGGCAGTCAGGAACGAAGTGACGCTGAGTTCCGCGTCAAAACAATGCCAGGTGAGTCCAGTATCAGTCACGAATTAGAGCCCCACCAAATAGATCTCAACACCCCGCGGATCAGCGGCGGACAGACCTGCCGTCCGCCGCTGTTCCCACCGCCATCATAATCTGGCGGTGGGTGCCGTGGCGGTGAATCCGCATCCTCCGGGCCGGCGGTGGCTTCCACCGGCCCGGAGGATGCGGATTCACCGCCATCATTATCGACCCCTATATTCGGTAGTAATGTGTTTTTGAATAGCTCTTCATACCATACTTCCATGTCTAGGCACTGTAAATAACAGTTAGTAAGATTACTTAACTTAATTGTACATCATTCGCTAAGTTTAGAGGGATAAAAGACCGTAGAGGCTCCTGGAGGGAGTGCCGCAGGGCGGCGGGGCGGGGGTGGGGCTGGGTGGGAGCTTAGTAAACACCAGTATACGGTCGATCGGAGTGAGGTAAAGAAATAAAGAAATAAAACCAATTAAATTGCGCGCCCTGCAACGCATTTGGCTTTGCAGCGCGCACAATTTAATTTGTTTTATTTATTTATTTATTTACCTACCTCCGTTCAGATGTATGCTTGAGTTTACTACCCCCCCATCCTGCTCCTCCCCCTCCCAGCCTCACCGCCCGCAGCACTCCCTCCAGGAGCCGCTACTGATACAAGTTCAGTCTGCCTTGCTTGGAATTGCTCGAAGGGCAGATTTATCAATATTTCCAGCGTGAAAGGGAGAAGGCCGGAATGTGCCATATTTAACAATATAGGGTGCATTCCATTAAATACGGCACATTCCTGTCCTCTCCTTGCACTGGCAAACCTTTGGCTGCTTAGCACCAACGCAGGCACACTTGTGCCATGGAGCAAGGGTGCCGGCAATCACAGATTAGATTATGTTTATGCAGGAAGGGACACCTTAACGATCTTAAGAAGCATAGTCCTCTTTCTAAGCCTCCCTGATTCTCAAGATAGACATGGGCATGGAGGAGCAGTCACGGTCTATTTTAAGAGAAGCGGCAACACAGTCTGAACAGATCAAAACCCGTTTAGTCCAAATGCCTAGCTTCATAACCTATTTTATGCAAAACCTCCTCACTCAAGGAATTGATAAACTTAAAATAATTTTCTTGCAAAAATGCAATATGCACTACTTGCCCTTAGCACAACAAATGTTTCCATATGTCAGACCTGGGTGCAATTAAAATGGATAATGTTGTATCCCCTCCCAGGAAAACGCTAGCAAAGTATTTCAAAGTTATTTGCTACTTAATTTTCAAAACCGGATTTAGAGGTAAAAGCAGATTTCTGATTCTGTAAGTGCAAGAAAAACGTTTTAATAATGTCCTTCAGGCTGCCCGAGCCAGAACTAGTGTTAAACGGCCCCTCGTTACACCTCCTGAGCTGAAATACAGGTCTGTGGCTCACAAAATGAATGGTCTTGGCTCAGAAGACACCAACCTGCCTCAGAGCCCAGGAAGACAGGGAGGTACTAACTGCTAACCACTTAGCAGGGATCAACTATCTGGGAGTGGACAGGAAGAGTTTGCAGAGCAAAGGACAACCTGAGCACTACCTCTTTTAACTTGGGGTTCTGGTGGGAGTTTTTCCTATTTATTGCAAGGACCCTCCAAGAAAGCCAGGTTCCATTCATCATAAGACATTTTGGACCCTGTCAGATGGAAGGAGAGCTCATCTAAATCAGTGCCATATTTCAGGGCGTGCTTGGGGACAAGCTTGCTAAAGCTAACCTGATGGCCCATAAGTAACATAGTTCAGAGTACTGCAGGTCCCTGATATAAAAATGGTACATAGTGTAATATAATACAGTGTTCCTCACATCTTCCTAGCAATCCATGACATGATTGCCCATCAATTACAGATTTCTGAGTGTTCTTTGTTACAATATCCATCCCTGTGCAGCCACATCAATTTTATGAGAAACCTGCCATGTGTCATAAAATGCTTAACATTATATTGCAAAATCCAACACCACATCACCATTTTCTAACATTTTTCTTGGGCAGGTAGAATCCTAAAACCCCTCGGGAGGAAGATAAGGCTTGCTTAAAAAAGTATTAGAAAAAAAAGTATTACAATGTATGTAAAAATTCTTCTTGAAGATTTAAATTTGTCCACAATGTCAAGACTCCCAAAAACTCTCCTTAAGGATGTAGGGTACACTCCAACCCGTTCAACAAAGGTATTTATAATCGTCCAATTTCAAGGATCATCCGTGGTCAGGTCCGAATATTGGTATAATAGCACCCCATAATGTTGTGCCATGTGTTACAAATGTTACACTTTCTTTTAATATTACAGCTTCAACCATTGAGCTTAGCATACATTTTCTATAGCTGTATGTATCCGAAGACATACTTAACCCCTTCGACGCTCATGACGAGCTCAGCTCGTCATGAGATACGCCTCTCGTACGCTCATGACGAGCTGAGCTCGTCATGAACCGCGGGTTTTTGCAAAAGTCAGTGCACAGCGGGAAAATGCGCCGCACGCGTAGGGTTAATGGCAATGAAAATAAATCATACTATAGATCACTTTAAAGATAATATAGAAGAACACTATGGGCCAGATGAATCAAACACATGTTTCCCGATTCCCTAATTGTGAATCTTTGCGATTTCCAATTTGGGAATTGCAAAACAGCATGCATGAAAGTTTGTAGTAGACTAAGGGTTCGCAAATGACCTACCACATGAATATCAATGAGGCAGGTCGCAATTTGCGACCCCCTAGGATTCGCAAAAATCACAGGGATAGTGGCCTTCTGATGGTATACACCTGTTACAACGCATTTTTTACAACGCAATACTGTTACAACGCATCTTTTACAACGCAGATACTATTACAACGCATACATTTACAACTCATACTGTTACAACGCAGATACTGTTACAACGCATATACTTTTACAACGCATTTTGTATGATATGTGTATAGTTAATGAAGCCTATTATTATATATTTGTTTGAGTAATATATAATTATATTTATTATTATTTTATTTTTTATTAGTAAGTACTATAGTTATGTGAAATATAAAATCTTATTATTAATAATTAATGTGAGTATTAATTTGGGTTTTATTGAAGTAATTTAAATTTGTTAAAATTAATTTTAAAATATATTGTTTTTATAAGTATTTTGAGTATTAATTTGTTTATTTTAATAAATATTTTAAGTATTAATTTGGGTATTAAATAATTAATTAAAATATGTAAAAAATAATTAATTATTTTATTGTATTTATAATTATAATTTATTGTTATTAGTAATTAATATGGTACATGTTAATTGAGTATAAATATAGTTATGTGAAATATAAAATATTATTAATAATAATTAATATGAGTATTAATTTGGGTATTATTGAACTAATTTAAATATGTAAAAATAAATTAATTATTTTATTGTATTTATAATTATAATTTATTGTTATTAGTAATTAATATGGTAAATGTTAATTGAGTATAAATATAGTTATGTGAAATATAAAATATTATTAATAATAATTAATGTGAGTATTAATTTGGGTATTATTGAACTAATTTAAATATGTAAATTAATTTTAAAATATATTGTTTTTATAAGTATTTTGAGTATTAATTTATGTATTAAATAATTAATTAAAATATGTAAAAAATAATTAATTATTTTATTGTATTTATAATTATAATTTATTGTTATTAATAATTAATATGGTAAATGTTAATTGAGTATAAATATAGTTATGTGAAATATAAAATATTATTAATAATAATTAATGTGAGTATTAATTTGGGTATTAAAGAATTAATTAAAATATGCAAAAAATAATTAATAATTTTATTGTATTTATACTTATTTTGAGTATTAATTTGGGTATTATAATATTAATTTAAATATGTAAAAATTAGTCAATAATATATTTGTTTTCATTTATAAGATTTTTATTTTATTAAGTTAATAATAATTAATTTGAGTATTATTTTGAGTATTATAGAACTAATTTAAATATGTAAAAATTAATTAATAAATATATTGTATTTATAATTATTAAATTTATTGTATGTATAATTAATTTGAGTTTTAATTTTGGTATTATACAATTTAATTGTAATAAATCCATTTATTTAAAAAAGATAATAGATTATATTTAAATAAATTAAATTGGGAATTAAAGAAACAGTTTAATATTTTATAAGTTTATAAATAGAAATTTATTTAAAAGAATATATTTGTGAAAAACTTATTATAATATTATGGTTCCCACGGTTTAACATTGTTTTCAATGGATACATTTGTCCTTCATTTATTTTCATGATACCTTGATATATGTATAGCGGTCCGGAATTAAAGCAAAGTAAAGTAAAGGAAAGAAACAGAAAATAACAGAAAAGAAAGAAGAAAACAGGTAAGAAAAGAAAGTACAATTTTTACATGAAAATAGTTATGAAAATATACAATGCATTAATTAAATAAAAACGAACAAACAGTGTTTTAGTAAGTAAAAATTGTATTTTCTTATTCAAGAAATATATTAAAATAAACTTCTATTTTTTTTTAATTTAATGTATATTTTTGAACATTTTAAATATTCGTGTAAAAATATATAAAAAATAACTTTATTGCAAATAATGTATTAAATATAAATCTACAGTAGTCCTTTGTTTATTGTTGCAGCATATCCTGACGTCATTACGTTTACGCGAGCGTCATCGGCCATTTTGTGGAGTACCGGAGCAGGAAGCAGCAGGAAGCAGCAGGACGCTGATCTACGTTAGGAAACCACTTAAATATTAAATAATATTGTAAATGAAATAAAGATTATCATTTATTTTAAGGATAAGTTAAGTAGAGGTTGCTCGAATTGAAAAAAATGTTATTAAAACAACATGTCGCTACTCGTATTTTTAGCATATGCCTATGTTGGGTCGGAGGGCGTGGGGAAGATCGGTAATTAGATTAATGAAATAATCAGTTCTATTAAATGATGTAAAAGTGTTTTATATTGTAATTAATATACAATAAATATAATTATGTATGCAATGTATTTAAATGCATTTTCGAGTGAAATTAAAGTTTAGAAAAATGGAGTTTGAGAAAGTTAGTTTCACGTAATTGTTGATGAAATATTATTCAAATGTAAACAGTGATATTTCCAATGTTTTATTCGTTCTTTTTTAAAAAATAATGTTTTTGTTGGACATTCAAAATATTGGAATATTTGCAAAAAAGTGATATTATGATTGGTTATATTGTTTGCCATTAACTTTTATTTAAAATTTTTTGATTATAATTATGCTTTGTCTTTCAATTGTTAAATTTAAAGTAAAAGATTCATGAATTATTTCTTTTTTGCTTTATTATATTTAAAGGCAGAATTAATGTTCACCGTTATTATAAAAATAAGGTGAAGTGTATATTTATGTTACATTGGATTTTAACATTGACAAGGCCAGATTGTGTTTCGCTTTCTGAAGAAAAGGAGATTAATATATGTATGATTTATTTTCGTGTCTATAATAACATTTAGCACATATTTGTAATTTCATGGAAATATCAATATTTTGCTTAAATACATAGTTTTATCAACAATTTTATGGTGTAGTTTTGAAAGAACAGTTTTGAAAGTTATTAAAAATGCATTTATTACCTTTGCAAAGTAATTTCTAATTAATTAGTAATAATGTCAAAAAATTAGGGTAGCAAATATTTAATTTGCAATTTTTCAAAAATGTTTAATTAAAAAATTAAAAAAAATTTAGATTCATGTAAGGGGTTTATTAAAAAATTGTTGGTAAAAAAATACTTAAGTAAGAAAAAAAGTGACCCAACATCAAATTTAGAAATTTTTTTAAGTAAAAAGGTTTATTGCCAATTAAAATTAGAGAGTAAATTTGGATAAAAGCAGGAAAGTAATGTGAATAACAGTTTAAAAAGAAAGGATGTTAGCAAGATTCCCAAGGTAATCTAGAGCCACACACAACAAAAATTGTTGTAAAAGTCCCAATAGTCGTTCAGACATTTCCTTAGTTCTTTGAGTAATCCGTGAGTTTAGACTACCTGTGAGAGTTTGTGATAGTCTCATTTCTTGAAAGCTTTGCTCCTTCTTCAAAGTTTCAAGAAATGAATAGAAATTAGGGTGGGGTTTTCCAATTAAATGATTGAAGGAGTTATGCCATCCCTCAATGGCATTATTTGTTTTAGCCTCTCCCTGTAGGCAACTCGAATAACAGTTCCACCACTCCACATGGAAACGTGGCTTCCTCCTGCGACCCGATCTGCCTAGGTGTCCAATCCATGTGTCTTCCATATAATTTAGAATTGGTGCCAATTTGTCTTTGTTTGTTAAATAATAATCAGATTCTGTAATGGCAGTGTAGTACTCGTCTACACTTTCGGGAGGGACAAAACAAAGAGCTGTTAATTTTTTTAATTCTACTTGAAGTTTGCTGTCTGTTGAGTATTCTGTAACTAAGGGTGTTTTCTGTAATTTACGCCAGAATGCCTGGGAAAAGTGGAAAAAACACCCTTGAATTTGGGTATCCGTGTACATTTTGGTGATTACATTAATCATGCTCAATTCAAAATCCATTATTATTTTCCTAGGGCTTTGCTTAGTTATTGATTTTATCACAGATAAAAATTCTGTGTAAGTTGCAGAAGTCTTATCAGGCAGCAAACTATACACTAGGGGTATTACACTGTTGTTAATTTTTGCGTGGATAGTATAAATTTGGGTGAATGGATGGGGCGTGCTTTTAAACGTCCCATCCATCATCCAAATTTCACTAGTTTCAAGCTTTACAAGGTTACGTGGAGTACTAAATATTAAAATACGCTTTAGAGGGTTTTCGTTATCATGCAGTAGGAAAGGTTCATTAGCAAAAGAAATTGTAAGTTCGTGAGGAATATTGATATCAGAAAAACTTGAGTATTACTTGCCTGCTTTTGACGTTGTATAATTCTACGCAAATTATGAATAGTTGGAATATTACTAGCAACATGAGTAGGGACATGTTGTGCAACCTGTCTCAAAATAGATCCTGTGGATTCATTGGAGGTGCTTGCAATAGCTTTCATTTCATTAACTGTTTCTCTAACATCAACTTCCATTGCAGAGGCAGAGTGGTTATGGTCAGTTGTTCTTACAATAATATCATTGACCGTAACCGCTCTGCCGCTGCAACGAGTTGTATGGTATTGCACGCATCTCCAATGAATCCGTGGATTACTTAACCTATCCTTACAATAAATGTAACCTGCATGATTAAGTAGTTGGTTTCCTTTCCTGGAAGAGATATATTTTGCTGTTGGATGTGTAGACATTTCCTGAAAAGAGAGAAAATAAATATTAAGTTTGTGAATATAAAAATGTTTCCCCTTGATTTGTAAGTATTTTTCCTATTGCACCACTATATATAATATAATAGTAATTTACACCTGTAGACTATCATGCACTTTCCCTACTGCAGCATTTACCCAGAGTAGGAACAGTAATTTACAACTGTGGATTATCCAGCACTTTCCCTACTGTTGCACTTACCCGGAGTTGGAATAGTAATTTACACCTCTACACTATCCTGCAATTTCTCTACTGCAGCACTTACCCGGAGTGGGAATACTAATTTAAACCTCGACACTTAAATGCACTTTCATTACTGCAGCACTTACCCGGAGTAGGAATAGTAATTTACACATGTGGATTATCCAGCACTTTCTCCACTGCTGCACTTACTTGAAGTAGAAATAGTAATAATTTACACTTCAAGATTATTTAGCACTTTTCCTACTGCTGCACTTACATTGAGTTGGAATAGTAATTTACACCTATGGATTATCCAGCACTTTCCCTAGTGCTGCACTTACCAGAAGTTGGAATAGTAATAATTTACACTTCTAGATTTTCCAGCACTTTCCCTACTGCTGCACTTACAGGGAGTTGGAATAGTAATTTACACTTTAAGATTATTCAGCACTTTCACTACTGCTGCACTTACATGGAGTTGGAATACTAATTTACACCTCTAGAGTATCCTGCACTTTTCTTACTGCAGCACTTACATGGAGTTGGAATATTATATTACAGATTTCTTGACTATCTAGCACTTTCCCTACTGTTGCACTTACCCGGAGTTGGAATAGTAATTTACACCTCTACACTATCCAGCACTTTACCTACTGCAGCACTTACCCGGAGTAGGAATACTAATTTACACCTCGACACTTAACTGTACTTTCATTACTGCAGCACTTACCCGGAGTAGGAATAGTAATTTACACATGTGGATTATCCAGCACTTTCCCTACTGCTGCACTTACTTGAAGTAGAAATAGTAATAATTTATACTTCAAGATAATTTAGCACTTTTCCTACTGCTGCACTTACATCGAGTTGGAATAGTAATAATTTACACCTGTGGATTATCCAGCACTTTCCCTAGTGCTGCACTTACCAGAAGTTGGAATAGTAATAATTTACACCTCTAGATTTTCCAGCACTTTCCCTACTGCTGCACTTACAGGGAGTTGGAATAGTAATTTACACCTGTGGATTATCCAGCACTTTCTATACTGCTGCACTTAAATGGAGTTGGAATACTAATTTACACCTTAAGACTATCCTGCAATTTCTCTACTGCACCACTTACCTGGAGTTGGAATAGTTATCAGTACCTTTACACTATCCTGCATTTATTTGTTTTCTTGCTTTATTCATATGAGTATAATGAAAACTGATTTTCACTTACTTTTTTAATTGGATCTTTTCTTTGCTGAGATGGGTTTCTGATATTGTTTTTGGTTATAGTAGATCTTTTTGAAGATCTTGCTGGGTTGTGTCCTTTAAAAAGAAATGTTTTGTAAAAAATGTGTGACTTATAACTTGTAAAGAAAGTGACTTTTTACTTCCTTAAAGTTTAGATGTTTTTAAATTCAAGAAACATAGAAATAATGCACAATTTTAGAATTATATTACTGCAAATATACTTTTGATCTGCACTTTACCTACTGCTGCACTTTCCCGGAGTTGGAATATTATTTTATAGGTTTCTTGACTATCTAGCACTTTCCCTACTGTTGCACTTACCCGGAGTTGGAATAGTAATTTACACCTCTACACTATCCTGCACTTTCCCTACTGCAGCACTTACCCGGAGTAGGAATACTAATTTACACCTCGACACTTAAATGCACTTTCATTACTGCAGCACTTACCCGGAGTAGGAATAGTAATTTACACATGTGGATTATCCAGCACTTTCTCCACTGCTGCACTTACTTGAAGTAGAAATAGTAATAATTTACACTTCAAGATTATTTAGCACTTTTCCTACTGCTGCACTTACATCGAGTTGGAATAGTAATTTACACCTGTGGATTATCCAGCACTTTCACTAGTGCTGCACTTACCAGAAGTTGGAATAGTAATAATTTACACCTCTAGATTTTCCAGCACTTTCCCTACTGCTGCACTTACAGGGAGTTGGAATAGTAATTTACACCTGTGGATTATCCAGCACTTTCACTACTGCTGCACTTACATGGAGTTGGAATACTAATTTACACCTTAAGACTATCCTGCACTTTCTCTACTGCACCACTTACCTGGAGTTGGAATAGTTATCAGTACCTTTACACTATCCTGCATTTATTTGTATTCATGCTTTATTCATATGTGTATAATGAAAACTGATTTTCACTTACTTTTTGAATTGTATCTTTTCTTTGCTGAGATGGGTTTCTGATATTGTTTTTAGTTATAGTAGATATTTTTGAAGATCTTGCTGGGTTGTGTCCTTTAAAAAGAAATGTTTTGTAAAAAATGTGTGACTTATAACTTGTAAAGAAAGTGACTTTTTACTTCCTTAAAGTTTAGATGTTTTTAAATTCAAGAAACATAGAAATAATGCACAATTTTAGAATTATATTACTGGAAATATACTTTTGATCTGCACTTTACCTACTGCTGCACTTACCCGGAGTTGGAATATTATTTTACAGGTTTCTTGACTATCTAGCACTTTCCCTACTGTTGCACTTACCCGGAGTTGGAATAGTAATTTACACCTCTACACTATCCTGCACTTTCCCTACTGCACCACTTACCAGGAGTAGGAATACTAATTTACACCTCGACACTTAAATGCACTTTCATTACTGCAGCACTTACCCGGAGTAGGAATAGTAATTTACACATGTGGATTATCCAGCACTTTCTCCACTGCTGCACTTACTTGAAGTAGAAATAGTAATAATTTACACTTCAAGATTATTTAGCACTTTTCCTACTGCTGCACTTACATTGAGTTGGAATAGTAATTTACACCTGTGGATTATCCAGCACTTTCACTAGTGCTGCACTTACCAGAAGTTGGAATAGTAATAATTTACACCTCTAGATTTTCCAGCACTTTTCCTACTGCTGCACTTACAGGGAGTTGGAATAGTAATTTACACCTGTGGATTATCCAGCACTTTCACTACTGCTGCACTTACATGGAGTTGGAATACTAATTTACACCTTAAGACTATCCTGCACTTTCTCTACTGCACCACTTACCTGGAGTTGGAATAGTTATCAGTACCTTTACACTATCCTGCATTTATTTGTATTCATGCTTTATTCATATGTGTATAATGAAAACTGATTTTCACTTACTTTTTGAATTGGATCTTTTCTTTGCTGAGATGGGTTTCTGATATTGTTTTTGGTTATAGTAGATCTTTTTGAAGATCTTGCTGGGTTGTGTCCTTTAAAAAGAAATGTTTTGTAAAAAATGTGTGACTTATAACTTGTGAAGAAAGTGACTTTTTACTTCCTTAAAATTTAGATGTTTTTAAATTCAAGAAACATAGAAATAATGCACAATTTTAGAATTATATTACTGGAAATATACTTTTGATCTGCACTTTACCTACTGCTGCACTTAACCGGAGTTGGAATATTATTTTACAGGTTTCTTGACTATCTAGCACTTTCCCTACTGTTGCACTTACCCGGAGTTGGAATAGTAATTTACACCTCTACACTATCCTGCACTTTCCCTACAGCAGCACTTACCCGGAGTAGGAATAATAATTTACACCTCGACACTTAAATGCACTTTCATTACTGCAGCACTTACCCGGAGTAGGAATAGTAATTTACACATGTGGATTATCCAGCACTTTCTCCACTGCTGCACTTACTTGAAGTAGAAATAGTAATAATTTACACTTCAAGATTATTTAGCACTTTTCCTATTCCTGCACTTACATTGAGTTGGAATAGTAATTTACACCTGTGGATTATCCAGCACTTTCCCTAGTGCTGCACTTACCAGAAGTTGGAATAGTAATAATTTACACCTCTAGATTTTCCAGCACTTTCCCTACTGCTGCACTTACAGGGAGTTGGAATAGTAATTTACACTTTAAGAATATTCAGCACTTTCACTACTGCTGCACTTACATGGAGTTGGAATACTAATTTACACCTCTAGAGTATCCTCCACTTTTCTTTCTGCAGCACTTACATGGAGTTGGAATATTATTTTACAGGTTTCTTGACTATCTAGCACTTTCTCTACTGTTGCACTTACCTGGAGTTGGAATAGTAGTTTACACCTCTACACTATCCTGCACTTTCCCTACTGCACCACTTACCCGGAGTAGGAATACTAATTTACAAATCGACACTTAACTGCACTTTCATTACTGCAGCACTTACCCGGAGTAGGAATAGTAATTTACACCTGTGGATTATCCAGCACTTTCTCCACTGCTGCACTTACTTGAAGTAGAAATAGTAATAATTTACACTTCAAGATTATTTAGCACTTTTCCTACTGCTGCACTTACATTGAGTTGGAATAGTAATTTACACCTGTGGATTATCCAGCACTTTTACTAGTGCTGCACTTACCAGAAGTTGGAATAATAATAATTTACACCTCTAGATTTTCCAGCACTTTCCCTACTGCTGCACATACAGGGAGTTTGAATAGTAATTTACACCTGTGGATTATCCAGCACTTTCACTACTGCTGCACTTACATGGAGTTGGAATAATAATTTACACCTTAAGACTATCCTGCACTTTCTCTACTGCACCACTTACCTGGAGTTGGAATAGTTATCAGTACCTTTACACTATCCTGCATTTATTTGTATTCATGCTTTATTCATATGTGTATAATGAAAACTGATTTTCACTTACTTTTTGAATTGGATCTTTTCTTTGCTGAGATGGGTTTCTGATATTGTTTTTAGTTATAGTAGATATTTTTGAAGATCTTGCTGGGTTGTGTCCTTTAAAAAGAAATGTTTTGTAAAAAATGTGTGACTTATAACTTGTGAAGAAAGTGACTTTTTACTTCCTTAAAGTTTAGATGTTTTTAAATTCAAGAAACATAGAAATAATGCACAATTTTAGAATTATATTACTGGAAATATACTTTTGATCTGCACTTTACCTACTGCTGCACTTAACTGGAGTTGGAATATTATTTTACAGGTTTCTTGACTATCTAGCACTTTCCCTACTGTTGCACTTACCCGGAGTTGGAATAGTAATTTACACCTCTACACTATCCTGCACTTTCCCTACTGCAGCACTTACCCGGAGTAGGAATACTAATTTACACCTCGACACTTAAATGCACTTTCATTACTGCAGCACTTACCCGGAGTAGGAATAGTAATTTACACATGTGGATTATCCAGCACTTTCTCAACTGCTGCACTTACTTGAAGTAGAAATAGTAATAATTTACACTTCAAGATTATTTAGCACTTTTCCTATTCCTGCACTTACATTGAGTTGGAATAGTAATTTACACCTGTGGATTATCCAGCACTTTCCCTAGTGCTGCACTTACCAGAAGTTGGAATAGTAATAATTTACACCTCTAGATTTTCCAGCACTTTCCCTACTGCTGCACTTACAGGCAGTTGGAATAGTAATTTACACTTTAAGATTATTCAGCACTTTCACTACTGCTGCACTTACATGGAGTTGGAATACTAATTTACACCTCTAGAGTATCCTGCACTTTTCTTACTGTAGCACTTACATGGAGTAGGAATATTATTTTACAGGTTTCTTGACTATCTAGCACTTTCCCTACTGTTGCACTTACCCGGAGTTGGAATAGTAATTTACACTTTAAGATTTTCCTGCACTTTCCCTACTGCTGCACTTACAGGGAGTTGGAATAGTAATTTACACTTTAAGATTATCCAGCACTTTCCCTACTGCTGCACTTACATGGAGGTGGAATACTAATTTACACCTCTAGAGTATCCTGCACTTTTCTTACTGCAGCAATTACATGGAGTTGGAATAGTTATCAGTAGTTTTACACTATCCTGCATTTATTTGTATTCATGCTTTATTCATATGTGTAATGGAAACTGATTTTCACTTACTTTTCGAATTGGATCTTTTCTTTCCTGACATGGGTTTCTGATATTGTTTTTGGTTTTAGTAGATCTTTTTGAAGATCTTGCTGAGATGTGTCCTTTAAAAAGAAATGTTTGGTAAAAAATGTGTGACTTATAACTTCTGAAGAAAGTGACTTTTTACTTCCTTAAAGTGTAGATGTTTTTTAATTCAAGAAACATAGAAATAATGAACTATTTTAGAATTATATTCTCCGTTTCAACTGGATTTTTTTTTTGCTTAAAAATGCTGTATTTAGTTTGTCACGAAAATATTTTTATTACCTTTTTTAAAGATGTCGATAAACTTTTTTGGGGCAGTTATGATCCGGAATGTAATTTAGAAGTAAAATTTCTGTTAAAAAAAATTACAATATTTATTCGTAATGCGACCTTTTTCGAGTAATGCATGATAAAGTCGTTTAATGAATAATGATGATGTACCTTCTTCTAACTTTGAAAAACGGTTCGTTTTTTCCAAAAAAACGTTATATCTTAGGTTTCACGTTTTCGGTGGATTGGAAGTGATTTCTATGAGTAATATAAAAAATAAGTATTAATTATTTATTATCGTATTTAAATTAAATGGTGTTTTATTTTTCAACTCATTTAAATTCCCAGTAATATTTTCGTAACATCTAATTACATTTTAAATAAAAAGGATAGTTACTAATATTTTATTTCAGATTCACTTATAATAAAAAGTATATATTTTGTTAACGTTTTCGATAAACGTTACTTACTTGTTAATCGTTTTATTCAGTTGCTCAGTAGCTCAGTCAGTCTAACTGGTATGAAAGGGTGAAAAGGTCAGATGTTCAGATTTCACGTCTGCTCTCTCGGGTAGTTGAGAATCAACTAGTTTCAAAATGGTGTATGGCTACTATTTATAAGTTTGGTTTAGTAACTCAATTTTATTTGTAAAAATATGCGCTACAATTGCTTTTTAATTTTACATTTATTTCTGTGTAAACGTATAATTTAAAAATTAAATATAAGTAAATTACATAGCGTTATATCAGCCGTTTTGGCATCCATTTTGGATAATGTGTTGTGGTATTTATTAATAGAAATAATAGTAGGACTCAATATATTGTAATACCTTTTCAAAATGGCGTCCATGAATTATATATATCTGGTTGTAATATTAAGAAAATACATATCGTGTATATTATTAAAGTTTCGTTTCTTTTAATTTAAAAAAATGTAATTACGAAAAATGATATATTTTTAACACGCGGAGTATTAATGTAAGTACTCGAGTATTAATTTTAATACTCACGTATTAATTTATTAAATAATTAATTAGGATTCGTAATAATATGGTAGTTTTTCTTACCGATTTTTAATACACTTCCCCACCCAAAACCCCTATTTTCCCTGCATCCCGTGCCAGGTTTTATTTTACAAAAAAAAAAATATATATATATATTTATTAATGCGTTGTAATGGTATACGTTGTTATATATTGCGTTGTAATGGTATTTTTGCTAAATAAGTACTATTTTGCGTTGTTATAGTACTCGTTGTAAAAACATGCGTCGTAACAGTATTCGCGTTGTAAAAGATGCGTTATAACGGTATGCGTTGTAATAGTATGCGTTGTAACATCATATATCCCCTTCTGATACCAGCAGACCACCATGTCTTTGATTGATTTTAAATGAAGCAATCTCTGTTTTTTGTAAAGCAGCCTGTTTTCCTTAAAGGAAAACGAGATGCTTTACAAAAAGAAAAATGAAAAGTTTTCTTTTATTTGTTAAGAGCAGGCCGTGGGACCACTGTCTGCTCTTAAAAATGCTTTTACAAACATTCACAAAGGGGAAAGAGTCCCTTGGGGACCCCTTTCCATTTGCGAATAGGTTACCACCTACTTCAAGTAGGTGGTAAAATGCGAATGTTTTACGACCGCAAAACAGTCATGCATACTGTTAGGATTTTCTCTATTTGGAAGGGACGCCCTAAACATGCTCCTAACAAATAGCGACTGCAAACCCATTTTGCGATTCAGTAACAAGTTACCGAATCACAAAATTGGGTTTGATGCATTGCAAAAGCATTTTTTGCGATCGCAAATGGGCCGATTCTGTGAATCGGCCCGTTTGCGAGGAGAAAAATGCTTGATGCATCTGGCCCTATATTTTTAGGATTGTCTTTTTTCTGTCTGGGCAGATTAACTGTAAGTTTTTATATATATATACTAGCAGCCCGTCATGACGTTGTCCGAGTATGAAATAGAATGTGTGTAATGTGTGTATTTGGCAAGGGCAATTTATTTTAAAATCTCGCGGTAGACACCATTTTTTGTTTCATTAGAATAGGGACGGAGAAGGCCCAGCTGCAGCCCTGGTTGATGTTAGCAGGCGCATGTAATTGGTGTAGTGATCCGTCGCCTGAGCCCGACTACAGCCCTGGTTGATGTTAGCAGGTGCGTGTAATGTCGTTGAATGAGAGAGTTATCAGCTGCGGATAAATCCGTTTAATGAGAGAGTTGAGTGACAGCGAGTAGGAGAGGCTGCAGTAATTGTCCCCGCAGACACGCTCATTTGCGTGTTCCCCCGCTTGAGGCCCAGATGCAGGCCTGTTTGATGTTAGCAGGTGTGTGTTCCCCCGCTTGAGGCCCAGCTGCAGCCCTGGTTGATGTTATCAGGCGCGTGTAATTAGTGTACTGATCTACCGCCTGAGCCCGGCTAGAGCCCTGGTTGATGGTAGCAGGCGCGTGTAATTTCGTTGAATGAGAGAGTTCAGTAACAGTGCTGCAGTAACGTTACTTACGAGGCCTCCAGGTGAACGCATTTGTCACGCCCCCAGCACACAGCCACAGCAGACGATCTTCTGATTAATGTACGACCCACATGGCATGAAGGGCGGAACGTAGAACACGCCCCCAGCGTTTCTCTCGCCCCCAGCATGCCCCTTGATGTGGCGCAATTGCGTTCACATGGCATGAAGGCCGGACACATGTCCCCAGTGTTTCTCACGCCCCCAGCATGTCACGCCCACAGCGTGCCCCTTGATGGTGCGCAACAACGTAATTGACGCTTGTATGTATGACTCACATGGCATGAAGGGCGGACACACGCCCCCAGCGTTTGTCACGCCCCCAGCCCACGCCCACAGCACAACACAGACACGCCCACAAGGGACTACTTTGCTGGCACGGGTCTATTACCTTTTAAATGTATAGAGGAGTTGGCCTAACGGCTAAGGTGCTCAACCTCGGACCTGGGGATCTGGGTTCGAGTCTTGGTAACGACGCCAAAAATCCTGTGATTCTGGGCAAATCACTTAATCTCCCTGTGCCTAACAAAAATGAATGTGTGTCCTCATGTAACGTAACTGGTGTTTTGTAAAGCCCTCTGATACCTGATTCAGTTCGGGTCAAGTTCGCGCTATATAAAACTCAGCAAAAAAAAAATATATGGTGGCCGTCTGCATAGCCTATGTCCTTCTGCTGCAACTGCCCTTTCCAACGCTGCATTGGATGTTGTGATTGGTGCTGTGGTTACTGAGATTACCCGCCTCAATGGTTTATATATATATATATATATATATATATATATATATATATATGCCTCTTTGGCATTATCTTCCTGTTTACCTACATATACTATTATTTTAAGTGTGTTCAATTTCAAGGTTTTCTGGTCTTATGCCTTACTCAGTATTTTTATAATATAATAAAGCATTATCTTGTTACACGTTCACTTTGTTTTGAAAAATGATATAATGTGCTTTGTTCAAAAACAAGCAAGATTCTATATCATTTACTGCTCAAGATAAATTTTCCCTGGCAGTTTAATGCACGTTTTCTATGACTTGGCCAAGTCTGGATTACAGAACATTTACTTTTACCACCCAAGCAATAAAAGTTGTTTTCTGTATCTTCATCCAAACTCAAATATAGGCGAGAAGTGTGAAAATAATGTGTCACATTATTCATAGGACAGCACAAGATACTGTAAAACCATGGCCCACTAAATTATTTCTAAAGAAAAATGTGAAAGCGTCTGAAGGATGGTGTTTAAATGTAATTTATGTAGGAAAGTTTGGAATTTTGACAGTTTGAAATTGTAGCTTCGCCTACCTAAAATACATGGTTTTAGTTTCTGCTGAAATAGGAGCATTTTTCGCAGGTGGAGCTAGGTATTCATTAAAATTCTCAAAAGGCATCTTTACATCAATGTACTTCATTATGATTATCAGACGGTGTCGTGCTTACCTGCTCCAATATGTGTCTTTTATCCCTTTTGACCACCACTTTATGATTTTTTATATGGTTAATAGGGAGTTTATATCTACTGCATGCATATTTGTATTGAACCGAGCTCGTTCTAAGTCCTGGGTAAAATGTCAATTTGTGCCAAACATCTTTTTAGCCTAGTTCACTCACTGTGGGCCTCATTTGTAATATAATGGCGCAGTGCGGTGCCGCAAGCAATTTTGCAGCGCCAAGCTGTGTCATTCTAAAGGTGCAGGAATGCGCCGTATTTACAAGAATATGGTGCATTCCTGTACTGACCCCTCTGCCGGAGCTAATAAAGCAGCCTAGCACCAACGCAGGAACCCTTAAGCTATGTTGCAAGAGTGCCTGTGTTGGGGATGATTCATTTGTGCAGGAAGGGACACCTTGCTGCAAAAAATCAACCAATGTTGGCGATTTCCTCCTTCTATGTGTGCTGCAGAATGAAAGAGGGAAAGAGGGGGGAAAAAACTGTAGAAATAAGGATATTTCTACTCATTGCACTTCCCTAAAATCTGACGCATTCTCAGGTTTACGATTCCTTGTAAATCTGTGAATGCTACAGATTCCATGGGTGTTGCGTGGGATCACTAACAGCAACATCCATCGAACGCCCCTTTCACGCAGTGTTCTGAGTGAAAGGGACACATTTTAACAGGGCCATGAAAAGCCACTTAAAGGAGCTTTGCGTGGCCTTGTAAATATGCTGTGGCATATTACGCCACCGGCGCATCAAAAAAGTGTTGCTACAGCGGTGCAAAAGTGAAGCTAATGCCTCTTAAATGAGGCCCTGTGCCTATTCGGAGTAGCCCATATAGTACCCGGACCCAAGGTTTTTGGCGTGGGTAGAAGTAGTGTATGAAAACTAAAATACAGATTGAAGTATGTTCGAAACCCATCAGTAGAGTTTCCTTTAAGAAAGCCATTGCATTATGGACAATGGTTTTGGCATAAACAACGTTGAAATGCACTGTTTCCTAAAATTTGTTTTTAAATAATCAATGCAACATAATAATTTAACTTTTTTATTAAAAGAAAGCTAATTACATTTAAATGCATCTATTTACCAATGCTGTGTCGATATGTTGGTTCATGATATTTTTTAGCTCAATATTCTCATGCTTTGCATTATATGCACATAAAGATTGCATTTTGGTTGTCAATTTTTTGTCAATTATATTATTGTCCTCAAACATTTTTGCAGTCATTCGTTCCCCATACAACCATGTGAGAGGCATCCTGGGGCCTCATGGATGCATGGGCGACTGCACCCATTCTTATGGGGGTTCATCAGATCTCAGTTCAACGTCAGGACAAGGATGCACAAATGCTAATATAGCTGTTACTGACACAGGGCATGCCCACATGTATATTGATTCGGATTAGTTACCCATTGAAGAGGGTAGGGGGGTCAATTGCGAGAGTACATGTTTTTGATATTGCCAAAGAGGGTTATTGGCAGGCGCAGCCGGTTCAAGTAAGAGACATTTGTGGGGCGGGGGGAAGTCAACAGACAACAGTATATGTAAATTAAAATTAAAAAAGACCTAAAACTACTTACCTTGCTCTCGCCCCATCGCTGACTCAGCAATGCGGCGAGAGCAAGGTAAGTAGTTTTGTTCTTTAAAATACACTTGACCTAAACCGTTGTCTGTCAATTTCCCCCTTCCCTTCGCCCTGCCCCCCGCCCCACTGCTCTTACCTGAACAGGCCACGCCTCTTTATTAGAACACCACAACGGTCCCTACCATAAGCTGCATCTAGACCATATGAATACTTGAATAAAACAATAGTGGTTCCCTTTATATTAAATTCAAGGGCAAGCACCTTCTTGGATTCATGCGTCCAATGGCACACGTTACTTAGGAAGCATGCACTCTGTAATTTATAGTGGAATATACAATATGCAAATGAGGAACAGTCCCTTCCAAAGAGCAGAAGATTGAGCTCTACAAGCCAGTTTAGATTTATATAAAAAAGTAATGTTAAACTCTGTGGGTGAGAAAAGTGGGCTTTAAGTGAATGTAAATGATCCAACCCCTAGAGCTTGGAGATCTGAAAAATAAGAGGACAAAATATTTTCACAGTTTGAAACCCTTGTTTTAACAGTGAATTTAAGATATTTTACATGGTATTTTTAATCAAAGCTCTGCCTAAAGGGTGTCTAATGGGTAGAAAATGACAAAAGTTATTTTATTCGAGTGCTAAGAATAATGTTTATATTATGGCAGTTCCTTTTCAGGTGTGGACAACACTGAATCTCAATTATCTGGTATAAGGATGTTGACTTTTGCCTCTGTGTAATATGTGGCCACATAGTATATGTAGTGTAAATTGTGATCTTTATGTAAAACAAGATTGACAGTTTGAAAATTCCTTTCATGTCACCTAATTCTTTGAAATGCTAAATATTGCAATTCAATTCAGTGTATGTCTTTCATATTGAGATTCCATTTCTCAAGTCCATCCTTCTTAAATCTCATATAAATTAATTTTCATTGTTATACACCCGTCACCTAATGCATTGTTCTCAAGATGTTTTCTTCCTTCCCTTTGATGAACTCACTGAATCCTTCACTTCTTTCTCTCTCTCTCTCTCCTTTTAGCCTCCTTATCCATCATTCTTTATCTCTTTTCATCTCCATGTGGCAAGGGATCTCTCAAATTCATTCCCCAAATGCCCAACAACAAACTGATATTTTCGATTTTTTTCTTCCTCTACCATCCCAATATTCTCGTTTACATTTTCACTATAGGGGACATTGTTCCCTATGCAGGATTCTTTTATTTTTTCCTTTTTTCCTTTCCAACCTCTGCTATCACCAACTTTAACTGCTTTGTGACCATTTTTCTTATCTGTTTTACTTTTATTGATTTCAGCCAAGTGTGTGCCCCATACATTTTGTTGGGGTCACTCTAGAAATAGAAAAAGGTCTCGCATAACCCAACTCTTTATTTTCTCTTTTTTAAATTACTTCACTTGTAGACACATCTTCCAATTTCCTCTTTTTCATAAATTGCTTGAAATGTGTATGTATTTTTAAAACATGCTACGTTATTCTGGACCTTCAATGTGAAACTGCTTTTCTAATATTTTCAAGGATTTATGTTTCCATAAAACGTTTTTCAAAGCTTAGTCTCATTTCTAGATAAAAATGCACCTGTTAGAACATGAACACTTGAAATATATAATTTAAGAAGCTATCTTAGATAACAAAGTCTAAATATTGGTGGCCTGATCACAAGTATGGCGGTCCAGAAGCCACTGTGCCCGTGATTGCATTCAGACCACTACCTACTCTGCGGTCCAACCACCAGATTATGAGACAGGCTGTCGGACTGCTACAAGACTGCCATACGCACCAGGATCTAGAATCCCACTGAGGAGGAGGTCGGGTAAGCAGGCACAGTGGTGGCAGTGCTTTCCAACAGCCTTTTCATGGCAGGGATCATTCCATGAAAAGGTTGGTAAAAAGGAAAGGAGGTGGCCCAAAACAGGGCCCCCATGGTCTTTGCCCATTGGACATTGTGGCTGGGGCACATGTTGTGCCCCCCTATGCCTGCACTGTCGTGTGGGTGTACTGTGTGCAATGGATGCCAAGGCATGGTAACAGTGCTCGCACAACAGTGCATATGCTGCAATGTTGCAGCCTTGCTTTCAGGCTCACTCTGAGCCTGAGCATGCTGCCACCGGAAGACTGCCACCGGCACACCTCCTGCCTGGTGGTTAACTCAGAATACGGTGGTTGAGAAGATGCAGGCTTGCCAGCATTCTCGCTACCACCACAATGGCAGTCCGGCGGTCTGCCGGTCCAGCGGTCAGGGGAAACATCCTTTACAACGGAACCGCTACAACGCGGTACCGTTACGACGCAGTTTTAACAACGAAAGTTGTTACAAAAACTTTCGCTGGAGGGCGCTCTAGGATAGAGGATAGTTTAATTTACTATCCAACACCTTCCCTACTATTCACGGGGACTGGTGTTGGAATAGTAAATTAAACTATTCACTATCAGTGCCCCCCCGAACGCAAGTCATTGTAACGACTTGCGTTGTTAAAACTGCGTCGTAAAGGGACGCGTTGTAACGGTACGCGTTGTACCGTCATACATCCAGCGGTCAGACCACCAGTTTCATAATTGGGCCCTAAGGATTACTCACAATGACATATGGGCTTTACTGTTTGAGCATTGAACATTTAAAAATGTGTATCCATTCTTAACAATGACACTAAAACAGACAAAATACAAGTAAAACAAAAATCTCCAATGCCAGCATCCTTGATTTTTGTATTCTCCGTGTTTTATATATCGAAGAATTTTTCTATGCAGTAGTATAGCCTTACATTATAAAAAATATCAAACCACTTTTTATTTATTATGATTCCACAATGGATTTAAACGATGCTGTATGTTAGGCAGATTTAGCAATGTGTGAAGGTTAAATCGCAGACTTCCAGCACATCATATCAGTTATATGTGAATAATAGGCGAGAATGTTTTTAACATTTAATAGAAGTATGGGGATAGTAAAAGAAAGCTTGCTCATACAACAGAAGTTCAAGAGCAGCAGTAAAAACTATTTCTTTCTCTTGGAAATGACAATGCTGGTGATAAAATGTGTCCTTTCATGCAGAAAAGATGTTAGCTGGGAAAAAGTCCCTTGAATATGCAATAATTTGATTTTTGTAATTAAAAATACAGACCCTTAACATGAATTATTTAGAATCTGCAGATACTTTATGAACTTAACTGCCCATTACAGAAAAAACTGAATGTAATGGAAGTCCCTGTTTCAGTCATTTAATGTCCTTAGAGTGTGTGGCACTCGTTTCCCATTGCCATAATATGGATGTGCAATGCATGCTCAAGAGAAGGATAGCACTCAGACAGAGCTCAATCTCTTCTAGGATGATAGGGTGGAGCAATAGCCTGCAGTAGGGACGCCTTTTGTGTTGAAAAGCTGAGGAAGAAAAATGGGTATTAACTTTCTGAATCCTGCAGAAATCTATGCACAACATTGCTTTGTTACATGGTGTTATAAAGTTAACAGTGAAATATCTTTTGTTTACAAACTTCATTATATACCCTTCTACCAAAGGTTTTGCGTCTTCATTTACAAAATACCCTCTGTGAGGAAGCATATTCAGGGCTCGAGTCGGGGTACCACGCGGGTGGACGGCGTCCCCCTACTTATTTTACCCGGGGGATGCCATCCCCCCTGCCAAACAGCTGGACTTAACTCTTTGGCCTCTCTGGGACGAGGAGCTCGGCACCTTTCGTGACCTCACTTCCTGTCGTGACGTCACTTCCGGTGACAGCGTCCCCCCACTTCTTTTTTCAGGACTTGTGCCCTGAATATATTCCAACTTCTGACCCACTTCATCCCCCTTCTTTTTCCTATTTTGGACCACCTGGTGAGTCTCACTCATTGTGACATATGTAAAACTAGACTTAGACGCCACTCAATCCGGTTTCACACTGAACTTCAGCATGGAAGCACCCTTCATTGCTGCAGCAAACAACATCCGTGTGAGCATAAGTAGAGACAACACTGTAGCTCTCATTGTCTTGCACCTCTCTGCGGCCATCAACACTGTCTCCCACCCCACAAGACTGCACAAAGTCAATATCTAAGGACCCATACTCTGCTGTGTATGCTCCTTTCTGACTGGCCAAACCAGTCAGTCAACCTCCACCCCTACTGTTCACATGCCCGTAACCTCATCTGTGGAGTACCGCAAGGCTCATCACTCAGCCCAACCCTCTTTATCACTTATATAATACCACTCACCAGCATCATTCATAAACATGGAACCAACGTCTTATTTTATGCCAACAACACACAGCGTATACTCTCCCTCTCTGACATAATGCCACTCACCCAGACCATGTTCACTATCGGCATGACCAAAGTAGGTGGCTGGATGAAACTGAACACAAAGAAGACAGAAGCCGTGGTCTTTGGCAGGTACTCCTCTCTTTGAAACTCACCTGGTGGCCAGCAGAGCTGGAACTGAGACTTACCCCCACTCCCACAATACAAGACCAGTTTACCTGCAATACCGCATTTGAATCCACAAACCAATTAGAAGGCCTCCACTCAGACAGACTCCTCCTTACACATATACAATGACTTTGGAGTGCTAGAGCTGGTGGTTGTGCCACCAACATCAGTACTTAAGTCTGCAACGGCCTACCCTTGCACAGCAGAGCGCCTCTTCAATTCTTGAATGCTGCCAGAACCTGAAGCCTTGGCTCTACGACTTCGAACTAGGCTAGCGGTGGCCAAACCCATAAAGTTCTTGCTTCAGTGCCAGGATACCCTCCTGGGTGAAAACATGCTTTAAAAATACACATAACATAACATAATTACAGGATTGCCTTGTGAAGTGTATTTACTTCAATAACATATTTAGGTCCATATGTACAAAAGAAATCAGCATTTCTTAATGGTCCAAATCACTAATTCGGGCCATTAAGAAATGCAAAACAGCCTTTCCTAATGTACAAAGCATATACAGCGTGGCAAAATGTGATTTCTACTGCATAGAAATTGCAATTTGCAAATCAGGAAATCGCAAATTGGGATTTCCTATTTGCAATATCCCAACCGCATATACATAGCATTTCCTAATTGCGGAATGGGCATTTAGAAAATGCTATTACCATTGATTCTAAACTGGTGGTAACGAGGTGCAAGCCTAAAAAAGCCCTTTCTTCTGTTTCTCAGATGTACCTTATGGTTGGGACGGTTCAGTTTTGATACAGAAGGTTATGCTGCATCTCAGAGGGATTAAGCATCTGGTGCAGACATCAGTGTGGAACCTGAGCATCACAAGTTTAAATAATGCCGGCTGGGACATAATAACACATCCTTATTATTTAACTCCCATGTTTGAAAACATATTCACCCCCCCAAAAGAAAACTTGCAATGGAAGGCAATAATTTCTAGCTACCATATTTTTGCTCTTTAAATTATTTATTTGTCACGCGTAGCATTCAAATGTTGTATGAATAATCAGCCCGGAAGGGATTTAGAGATAAGGCTAGTGCTGGTCTTTTGGTCAGGAGTGAGAGGCCTTACTCGCGGGTCTAGCCCCTACTTCGCAACTACTTGCCTGACTAGGTCTCTTAACCCCTTCCATGCTGGGCCGATTCCGCCGCTGTGCGGTAAACAAACGAACAGGGCAGGGCCGTGACGAACCCCAGCCGTCATCTGCACACGAGCACCGTGGAGCGTGACGGCTGGGGTTCGTCATCAGTATGGAAGGGGTTAAACTGAAGTTGTATCTGCTATAAGTATTGTTCAGTGCATATCAACGCCCACATCCCTGCCTGACCTTTCCTGACCACGCCTGCAAAAAACTAAACAGGACACAAGACGTTGGATGAGATTTACTAAGATTTCACGCTGTGTTTCAATCACAAAATTGATACAAATCAGTGCAAAATCTTTAAACATGTGTAGCGCTGGAAATAATAAAAGTACTGCAAATCAGTGCATAGTGTTACATTGCATTATTTAGCGCAAAGGGGGTTCTCATGCCAGTCACCCAAGTTTTCCTATGCTAAACCCAATTTACTAAATGAAGTGGACAGAGTTTAGCATCAGAAGACAGCGCCCTTCTGAAGTAGGCGCAAGGAAGGAGAAATGCTTTAATTTCCTTTTCAGACTTTGTATGTGTGCTGAACAGTACAGCACATATACAAAGCGGCAACATGGTTTAAGTGAGTCTAAGCATAGTATTTTGTATTGGAAGAGTATCCTACCAGTACAAAACCTATGCTAGACTCACGGAGACACCCTTGCACCATGAAACAACGGTGTCTCCATGGCGCACTACAGCTTATTTCAGTGCCAGAGCAAGGGAAAGGGGAGGAGAGAGCCATATTTCAGTAAATTTGGCACTCTCCTCTCTCCTTTTCACGCAGGCACCTCAAGGTGCCTGCTGCACGGTGCAGGTATGAACCCTCGGCCCCCTACTGGAGGCCGCAGGGAGAAGGGGGCCCTGCTAGGTGTCCCCAAAGCCACTTCCCCATAGGATTTCCTTGTCTGAAAGCCTCACATGGAAAGCATGTCAGAAACCATCATCGGATTCCTGATGGTGGAAACGCGGTCCATTGGGATTACAGTCAGGCCTCCAACTTGTCAACGAGCTCCATGTGCCCATCAGAATCCAGCCAGAATGACCGTCCAGTTTCACTTTCGACCGTCTGCATTATAATGCGCCGGTCAAAAGTGAAACCCATAGTGGGACTTGGAAAGCCTGTGACCTGAGGTTGGAGGCATTCCGAGTCTCAGGGTAACAAGGCCCTTAATTTATATGCATCCTGTGCCTATGCCAATGTCCTCCCCAGTCCAGGGTGTGGTTGGGACAGGTCCTTAATCAGCCATATAAATACATGCATTCCTTAGTTCTGAGCTGCAGCATTATTATAGGGTTCACACCTATCTTTATCTATCCATTTTATACCAGACCAGCATCTCCTCATGGCACTCTTTTATAGTTTACAATGCTCTCGCGCAATTAGCTTCTTGGTTTAGGCAAATGTCCGGAATGTGTCTGTAAAGCTGTTGCTGGAAATGAACTTCAAAACACACTGAGAAATAGACGCAAAAATGTATAGTGTGACTTCGTTTTAATAGAAACAAATAAAAGAATTGAATAACACATCGAGCGATAGACACAGAAACATATTGGCTTCTTTCATTTAATTAAAAAATTAAAGAGAAATCAGAAAAGCAAAAACACTCCAGCATATAGCAGAGTTAAATAGAGCTGTCAAGCAATTCTCACTTACCACTACAATGCTCAATAGTATACTGTTTTCAGTGAGACAATTGAGAGTGTCAGGCATTCATAATGCTATCTAACATTTAGACTCTTAGGCCCATATTTGTGCATTGTGCAAATTCCTATTGGCAAATCACAATTTAGCGATTTCCTAAAATGCAATTTCCTATAGAGATTGTGAATCCAAAGTAATCGCTATTAGGATATCGCAATTTGTGTACATTCCAAATTGTGATTCCCATATACGATTTGCTATTTAGCAATCGCAAATGTGAAATTTTGCACATATGGGCCTTGGACCCTCTCAAAGGACTCAGAACTTGTTTCTTTGTCCCCCTTATGGTGGTGATGGTGGTTCTTTGTTCTCTCTTGGTGGTGATAGGGACCATTCTGGGTTTGTGTGAGTGAGATTGCTGGTGCCTTATCCCTTCTGGGTACCAGCAAAATCCCAACATGATGTGGCCCAGGCTGCCTCATTTATCTGCATGTTGTTAGATTTGGCGTCCTTGAAGTGCTATTCCCCCAAACATTTTGCCTTCACTCCACCTGTTTTGATGAAATCTTTTTTGTTGGCGTTAGGACTCTGTGCACTTTACCACTGCTAACCAGTGCTAAAGTGCTTGTGCTCTCTCCTTCAAACATGGTAAATTGGCCTATACCTAGTTGGCACTTTTAAATTACTTGTAGGTTCTTAGGACATGGTTCTGCACGTAACCTGGCCTCTAAATTAATTGCTACTAGTGGGCTTGCAGCACCCATTATGCCACACAATAAGGTAATATTTTAACAATGTCTCATGCCTGCCATTGCAACCTATAATGCAGTTTTAAATAGCCATTTAGACCTTGTAAAATTAACCTTTTGCCAGGCCTAAACCTGCCTTTGTAATTTAATCAAGGCTCTCATGTGGTAGGCTCTAAAGGCCAATAGGGAAGTGTGCATTGGATTTTAAAAGTATACCATGTCCTGGTAGTACCAACATCATAAAGTTATTTTTCCCACCTGTAAGGCTTATCTTTCACACTGACTAACACAAGGTTGCTTTATTACATTTAATAGGTGCTAACTTTGGATAGGGAGCTGTTTGACCTGATATCCTTGGTGTGGTCTTCCCCCAAACATTTTGCCTCTCACCCCTCCTGTTTATTGTATTTGTTTTAATTAGCATTGTGACTCTTTGCACCTAACCATTTCTAACCATTGCTTGTCCTTATACCCTCAAACATGGTTAACTTGGCCTTCACAGGATTGGCACATTTACTTTACTCTTAAGTCCATAGTAAGGTGGTACTGCATTACACCAGTTCCCTTATATTATACAATACTAGTGGGCCTGCAACTCTTATTGTACCAGCCACTAACGTAGCCCTTTAAAACATGTATCTGGCCTGCCATTGCAGTCTGTAGTTCAGCTTTAAGCTGTCAAATTGCCCTAGCAAAGTACATATTTTGCCAGACCTAAATCTTCCTTTTGAATACATTTAAGAAACCCCAAGGTATGCCCTAAATGCCCTTATGGCAATGTGCATTGTATTTAAAACGTAGGACATGGGAGCTTAAGTGTTCCCTGTCCTGGTGGTGAAAAACTCCTTAATTCTAGTGGTGGGTGGAACTTGCGGAGTTCTGCTTGCGGAATTCTGCTGTTGAACATGTTAACTCTGCGATATTCCACAGAGTTTCACAAGCAGGTGGAAACAGCACGTTGTGTTGCTTATGCTGATGTTTAGCTCCAGAAGTTTGTTCTGCAATGCAAAATCAGTGAGAACAGCAACACGAGGCCCACCAGAGGGTGCTGCTTCTTTGCTTCTGTTCGAGTAGATTTTCCAATCTAGCGGCATCTTTCTTACTGCGAAAGTCACAACTGTCCGAATTGAGAAAATATTGCTGGGTGCCCTCATAGCACTGAAAATGATGCTAGGGGAGGCCGATTCTCTTTCATGCTTGCCAACTTGCCTTTACAAGCGTAAGGTGGAGTGGACCAAATGTCCGCAAAGTCCACCGGTGGAGCATCATTTATCACCTACTCCTATTTAATTAATGTTTCATCACTTTAAGGTCTATTTTTCCCATTGGATAATATTGGGCTGCCTTATTACATTTAATAAGTGCTAACTTGTGGTCTGCTTAATTCAGACACTCTGTTCATCACCACCCCCTTTTCTGAATCGTTTTTGGCCACTATAGGTGTGGCAGGGTATACTCAGACATGAGTCCCTTGCTCACTGCTCCATCAGGATTCAAGCAAGCCGGGCCAACGAGGCTAAAATGCCAGAAACCGGTCCCCGGTAGCTTGTATCCTTTCTG
Source organism: Lissotriton helveticus (assembly GCF_964261635.1). NCBI lineage: Eukaryota > Metazoa > Chordata > Amphibia > Caudata > Salamandridae > Lissotriton > Lissotriton helveticus. The sequence goes on from NC_136072.1 coordinate 102,841,339, forward strand.
GTGAAGAATTGGCTTGGTAGTTTGGTCTGCCCTGTTCCCATGATGCACTGGGCCAGGGACAGACTAATTTGCATATAGCCAGTTTCTGAGCTGGGATGGGGCAGTGAGCTAAATAACGGTGATGGATCAAGCCCTGATCTTTGGACTGGGTAAGAGTGGTCTGCTTAATTCAGACACTCTGTTCATCACCACCGCCTTTTCTGAATCGTTTTTGGCCACTATAGGTGTGGCAGGGTATACTCAGACATGAGTCCCTTGCTCACTGCTCCATCAGGATTCAAGCAAGCCGGGCCGACGAGGCTGAAATGCCAGAAACCGGTCCCCGGTAGCTTGTATCCTTTCTGGTGAAGAATTGGCTTGGTAGTTTGGTCTGCCCTGTTCCCATGATGCACTGGGCCAGGGACAGACTAATTTGCATATAGCCAGGTTCTGAGCTGGGATGGGGCAGTGAGCTAAATAACGGTGATGGATCAAGCCCTGATCTTTGGACTGGGTAAGAGTGGTCTGCTTAATTCAGACACTCTGTTCATCACCACCCCCTTTTCTGAATCGTTTTTGGCCACTATAGGTGTGGCAGGGTATACTCAGACATGAGTCCCTTGCTCACTGCTCCATCAGGATTCAAGCAAGCCGGGCCGACGAGGCTGAAATGCCAGAAACCGGTCCCCGGTAGCTTGTATCCTTTCTGGTGAAGAATTGGCTTGGTAGTTTGGTCTGCCCTGTTCCCATGATGCACTGGGCCAGGGACAGACTAATTTGCATATAGCCAGGTTCTGAGCTGGGATGGGGCAGTGAGCTAAATAACGGTGATGGATCAAGCCCTGATCTTTGGACTGGGTAAGAGTGGTCTGCTTAATTCAGACACTCTGTTCATCACCACCCCCTTTTCTGAATCGAACTTGTGATTCAAAGCAGGCAGAAAAATCGTATTTGGATTAAAATGAATTGTAATTTAAAATCCTCTTCAATGGAAAAATCATATTTATGTAACAATTCGGAAAGTTGGAATTTACTTGCCCTAAATATTTGCTGGCTGCTGCCAGTTTCCTGTGTCACATGATAGTGAATGGCTCTGCTTTTGGGGTTTGTGTATTGTTTCCAGAGAGGGGGCTTAGGGTGGACAGGGTAAGCCATCCTGGCAGGACTACTGAGAGGAGCTGAATCTAGCTCCTCTAACTTATCAAACAGCTTTGCCTCCTGCACAAACTAAGGAATCTGACACCAGGCCTGCCCTGTCCTTTGTCTCCAAAGACAGTTTTGAGTCTTTACAGGAGAAGGGGAAAACATTTCCAGAGCCAGATGTGGAGGTAGGACAGGGAGGTACCAGGTATAAGTATTTAACCACTCACCAGACCACTCCTGGAGCTGTGAACATTACTGAAGAAGGACTGCGCTGCTGCCAGAGGAGGGCCCTGCTGCCTGGGGTCCGCCTTGCTCTCTGCGAAGGAAGACTGGACCTTCTTACCTTCCTACCAGCCTAGCCTGAGTGACTCCAAGGGTCAGTTGACTCAGATTCTGTGTGAGCTATAAGGACATAATAAGCTCCAGAGGAATCCCTGCAAATGCCCAGCTGGATCTTCAACTGGACCTGCCTGAGGTGTCCTGGAATCTGTAGGAGTATGTTCTTGATCCCCAGGAGGTACCCCCAGGTATAGGACCCTTAGCTGGCATTGTTGTGAGCTCCTTCAAAGAAGATATTGTTGAATTCTGAAGTTTATTTCTGAACAGGCCCTTCGCATGAGACTCTGCTGCCTGCAATGACCATTATTACAAAGCTCAGGAAAGGCCAGCTCTGCAAGCCAAAGCACCTGCCAGCAACAACCGGCACTACCAGATATACACTCTGTGCTACAGTACCAACAGCCTATGGTGACTGCCAATATGAAGTCTTGAAAACGACTATCCATGACACCCCAGACCCAACTTGACCTTTGCAATAGTGCGATCACAGCCTGCAAGCCTGACCTGCTCTTGACGCTACACTGATAACCATCCATGTCTCTCTTCCTGCTCCTCTCAGCATCCTCCATCGTGACAGTCTTTGAAACTAACTCTTCATTGGAACCAATTTGATCCCTGTAGCTCCATCATGGTCACCTGAACGTGTGACTTTCCTGTGGTCTAGCACGACTAGATGAACCTGAGTAGCGCTTTTTGCTTTTAGGCACTATTGCCACTTAATACTTTAATCTCTCTGGTTCTACTTATTGGATTTTTATCATTCTGGTGTGATTTCATTTATTAAAATGTACTAACAAAAACTGCTCTCGGAGTCAATAGGAGACCAGGCCCTACAAGTCGATCCAATGAAGGTGCATTGCTGCTGGGATTGACTTTGCCGCTCCTCCCGCTACATTCTTCTCTAAAAAAAGAACAGATGAGGGGCAGAATGCTGAACACATCAAACATTCACCCCCAGTCACAGATCTAGGTTTAATCCATTGTTTTTTTGTTCTCCATCCCACCCCAGTTTGAAACCAGCCATATGCAAATCAGTCTTGGCCCTACACCCCATGAGAACAGTCCAGCCTGAACTGCTAGGCCGGATCCTCCCTGGACCGGAAACAAGCATACTGGAAACCATTTCAGGGTGTCACCCTTCATAAGCCAGGCTAGTTTGAATCCAGTAGCACCACGGCTGGGCATACCCTTTCCACTTAGGGTGATAAAAGCTAAGACAAATGATGGATGGAATGCTGAACAACTTAAAAATTTGCCCCATTTACAGATCTGGATTTCAATCATGGGAACCGTCCAGCCAGAAACTGCCAGGCCAGGTCCTCCCTGTACCAGAGACAAGCATCCTGGGATCAGTTTTAGGATATCAGCTAAAGATCAAATGATGGATGGCATGCAGCATATACAATTGAGCTGGACCTCTTGAAGCTAGTACTGTAGAGTCCTCTTCAGCTACAGCCTGAAAACTTGTCGCCTTGGAGGATTTTGGCTTCCAAAAAACAGTCTAAGTTCAAAGGTAGAAATCTTCTCCGCAACCTCGTCCATCAGCTCACCAATGGTTATAGCCTCTCCCTTCGGATACTATCTTGCCCAACTGAATGCTCTACTTCTCCTGGAAATGTTGAAGAATTTTTTTACATCTGAAGTTCAGTTGAGACCGTTCCCAATACACCCGTTGATTGTGATCAGCACGCCATCACTGCAAGCCTTAACTTTTGAAGATGACTGGGCTCTCTCAACTAGATACCCGGAGTTGGCGTTTGGGTGCTATTTTTCACTAAGAACTTTAAAAACTCATAACTCTCATCCTAACGATTGGATTTAATTTGTTTTAGGGTCACATTATTTATTAAGATGTACTTTATTTTGTTGTGCATTTGAGTTTTATATAGTGCAAACTTGACTGAACCTATCAGAGCACTTTACATGAGCACCAGTTGCCTTGCAGATGTTAAGCACGGGGAGATTAAGTGATTTGCCCAGAATCACAGAATGTTCAGCGTCTCTGCCGAAGTTTGAAACCGGTTCCCGAGCTTCGAGGGTGACTGCTGTAGTGGTTAGGCCACCTCCTCTCCCCATTCATTTTGTTTGTGTGCACCATACCTCTTTTACACATTGCCTCTAAGTTAAACCTGACTGGTTTGTTCGTAGCTGCCAGAGTTTTAAGCACAGATCAACTTAGTGACTTTTGTGGTTCACCATGACAAGAAATGCGGTTGTTACGTGTGTGGGGTTATTACTGCCCTCAACCGTTAACCCAATTTCTTACATGTGACATTACAATAAATGTCACCAATGTAAGGAAGAACAGCGAGGAACTCCCTACCAACTTCAATGAGGTTCACTGGATTGAGCTGGTGGGTGGACAAATGGGAGGGGTTAAGATCAACCATCACTGCCTCCAGCTCCTCCCTAGCCATGCCCACTCACCCAATTCATTTTCTGCTGAGGTGAGGTGTAAAGGAGAACATTTTCAATCAAAGCCTAGCACTTTTCTGGGACAGAGAAGCAGAATTCTAGGCCTAAGCAAGAAGTCAGATGCTGTTTGCATATTTACTAGAAATAAATGCTGACATTTCTTGGGTCCTTGCTGAGGCACAGATACACAGATCTGAACTCTAGCTCTAAGCAAGTAGCCAAATATTATTTGTGGCTTTTCCTGCTATGAAGAAAGTGAACTATACACAAAGGGCATCAAATGGGAGTTTTTAAATGATCAGTTATGCATCACTCCCTAAATCACAATTCAGAACACAAAGGATGAACAAAGTCTGAGGAAACAATCGTATATATTGTTCTGGAATAGGTTCTCTCTGTAATTGTTACAGAATCTTTTGTTCAGGACAAGAACCCTCACCCACCCTTAGGTGGCATCGTTCATCAGAGAGTTCTTCCTCACCCACTCACCGAGATAGTGTGGGCTACAACGTCCTTCAATGAAGGAGGAGCACTTGGAGTGGTTGTTTGATATGTTTTGGGCCCTTTATGAGCTGTGGGTGTCAGTGTGGATGAGATTTTGCAAAGTGCAAAAGTGAGAAGTAAAACTACCTCTTTTTGGGCTGGATAATGACTTTATTCAATGTCCTCAAGAGATAGACCAAAACTAAGAGGGGAGTAAAACTTCCACCCAAAGAGGAGATTGTCTAGTCACCTTGACAACCCTCCGTAGAGCTACAGCGAACCTTAGCAACCATTTTTTGGTTTGTAAGAGGAGGCTAGAGTTGATGTCAAGAGCTGGTCTTCTTGGTGATGCTGATGATGGCTTTTGCGTTAAGATAAGGCCATGTATTGCCAGAGGCAGGGATGGATCCTGGAATGGAATCAAGAGTTTGAAAGGGTCTGGTCGCTTAGTGAACTAATGCATCCACTGTAAAGGCCTGTGTTGGAACTCTTGAAATGAAACGAAGCATTTATAAAGCGCTGCATATACCATGAGGTGTCTAGGCGCTGCCTTCAGAACGATAGAACTATTTAGTGTTGTCTAAGACTCAGCCTCTGAAAAGTCAGGTCTTTAGACCGTCTCTGAGTTTTAGCAGATTGGTTTCTTTTTTTTAGTAATATTGGCATGGAGTTTCATAGTCTAGTTGTGATGTTAGTGAAGCTCCTGCCACAGCATCTGAATTTTCACACCCTGGGGATGAAAAGGATGGCATTTTCAGTTGATCTAAGGGATCTTGCAGGGGTGTATGGCTTCACATAACGTGGCATCTGCTCCGGCCCTAATCCATTCAAAGATTTAAATTGTATACACAAGGCTTTGAACTGAATCCGCTTAGCAACTGGGAGCCAGTGCAGTTGTAACAGGGTTTTGGATGCGTAATCAAATCTAGTGATGCCTAGAAGTACTCGGGCTACTGCGTTTTGTGCCATCTGGAGCTTGTGGATACTATGCTTTTGGGAACTGGTGAAGAGGGCAGTACAGTAGTCCAGCCTGGATGAGATAAGTGCTGTGACCACTGTTTTGTTTAAATCAAAAGGAATAAAAGGAAGTATTTTCCTCACTGTTTTGAGGATGCAGAAGCAGGCAGAGGTGCTATGGTTGATTTGCGCTTCGAAAGACAGTTTAGTGTCAAACAATACTCCTAAATGTTTTGCTTTATTCGTTGGGGTTGGCAAAGGGGCAAGTTGAGAGAGCCATCAGTTGTTGGCCCAGATTGACGAGCTATTGCGGAAGAGACGTACTTCGGAATTGGATGAGTTAAGCTTTAGACACTTGTCTTAGATTGAGTTGCCTATATGACACATGCAGTCGTGGAATCTGATTGTTGTTGAGTTTGAAGGGCTATTCATTGAGACAATTATCTGTGTGTCATCGGCATAAGATACCAGTGTAAAGCCATAACGTTTGCTTAATTTTGCCAAGGGGGTGCCATACATGTTAAATAGAGTCGGGCTCAAGGAGGATCCCTGAGTTACGCAACAAGGAAGCGAAAAGGGGGGAGAAACGTAGCCTCTATGAGCCACCACTAGGGAATGCTCTGAAAGGAGTTCTGCAGGGAGAGCGCTTTGGCCCTGATTCTCAGTGAGGCAAGATGGCGTACTAGCCTCTCATGATTGACCGTAGCAAAAGCCGCTGATAGGTCTAACAGGACCAGGGCAGCTCTCCCCCCATCATCCAGAGTTTGTCTAAGTTCTTCAGTGGCGGTAATCAGAGCCAGCTCCGTGCTGTGATGCGTAGGAAATCCATATTGGGATGAGTCAAGAAGGGCATTATTGGCAATAAAGTTGGATAATCCATGTTGATGGCTTTCTCCAGTACCATTGAGGGGAAAGGAAGTCTCCAAATAGTTGAGGGTGTCATAATCCTCTAGATTAGACTTTTTCAACAAGGGAAGTACTGATGCCATTTTCCATTCTGTAGGAAAGTGCCCTGATGAAAACATCATATTGTATATGGGTGTGAGGGAAGTGGCTATGATCTCTGGGGACAGGTTTATGATTCTCGGTGGACATGGGTCAGAGAGAGATACTGATTTAATTGAGTAGATCCTTTTTAGCATCTGATCTATGGTAAGAGTGGTAAATGACGAGAGCATCGGCATTGCCTAACTGAAGTCAGAAGGCTGCAAGGGTTGTAGTAAGTTCTGTTGGATTAGTGTCTGAGCCATGCGCTTGTCCTGAAGCATAAAGGTATCATAAACCGCTTTTACCTTATGCTGAAAGGATGTAGCTAATGAGTTACAAAAATGATGACTAGCTGCAAGATCTTGTATTTCAGGGACTCTAGATAGATTTTTAATCATAGCAAATAATACTTTTGAGCAGCAATTAGCCACTTTGCTTTTTCCAGGACGCCTTTTCCTTCAGGATTAGGTTCTTACATACTTGAATGGACATTTTATATTCTGCATATAGTATTATCTAGTCTCCGTTTCTTTTTTGAATCTATGGCATACTTGTTTCTGAGATCCCAGTGTGTCGTTGAACCAGGGTTCTGAAGGTGAGTGCCTGGATCTCTGTCGACTACTGGGAGGAGCCAGTTGCAATGTTGCAGAGTCAAGCCAAGAGTGGAAGTTCATTGCTGCTAGGTCCATATCAAAGGGTGTATCCTGCAGGGATTGAGTGAGTAGGGCTTGGTTGTTTAGCTTCTATCTTGCTACATGGATGATTAGCTTTTCAGGGTGTTTCACAGCTAGTGAAATTGCAAACAAAATTGCGTTGTGATCAGACCATGTTAGGGGAAGAGATCCAGTCCAATTTAAATTGGGGTTATCTGAAAAGAAGCTGTCCAGGGAGTGTCCTGCGCTATTTGTTGAACCATTTACTATTTGGTTTAGTTATTTGCTAGCCATATGAACGTTGAAATCTCCTAAAATGGAGAAATTGGCCAAAAATCAGCTTTGGGAGGTTGGTAGAGCAGTATGCCATTACAAAAATACTGACTGTCTAATTCAATATTAAAGACCAGAGCCTCACAATCTAAATGATCAGGGAGAGGTTCGACACAAGATTTGAGGCAGGTTGTAAGGATTAGTGCTATTACCCCACCTTTCTTCCCAAATCTACCGATTGAGGATCATAGCATGGGCCAGTGCATCTCTTACCTGATGGTTTCCCTCGAGTAATAAAGTTTGGGCATTGATCGTAGCATGTCCGGACCCAGCCCAGCCGAGCATGGATGGGCACGGATGGGCACAGATGGGCTTGCCTTTGTGCTCCGGCTTTATAGCCCGACATCTGAGGGTGAGTTAGGGGCATGAGGGGGCGTGGCCACAGGAGCTGCTACATGCAAGGGCAAGAGAGACAGCAAGCAAACAGTGAGGGCAAACACAAGATTAAACTGAGGGGCAGTTACCCCGGCAACGCTCACAAGCTCCTTTGTGAGGCGTAGCTACTGTGAAATAAAAAGCAAGTTAAAATAACTGGGTGAACATGAAACACATAAAAACAATCAAAAGTCTACCTTCCCAAGATGGTGCCTGCTGTCAGGAGCCAGGCAACTCCCCGGCACTCTAGTGTCTACAAGGAAAAAAGAAAGCAAAAACAGGTGCATGGGGTCGACGCTGTCATTGAAGGCTGCGCGGACACCCTTGTGCTCCAGCTTTATATCCCGGCATCTGAGGGTGGGTTAGGGGCGTGAGGGGGCATGGCCACAGGTGCTGCTATGTGTGAGGGCAAGAGAGAGAGCAAGCAAATGGTGAGGGCAAATAAAAGATTAAACTGGGGTCCAGCTACCCCAGCTACACTCACAAGCTCCCTGTGAAGTATAGCTATTGTGAAGTAAAAAAGTAAGTTAAAATAACTGGGTGAACATGAAACGTATAAAAACAATCAAAAGTCAACCTTTGCAAGATGTTGGCTGCTGTCAGGTGCCAGACAACTCCATGTTACTCTAGTGCCTACAAGGAAAAGAAAGCAAACACAGGTGCTTGGGATCTACGCTGTCTTCTTGGTCACATGTTCAAATCCCGGTGGGTCCACTCAGCCTTTCACCCATCTGAGGTCGATACAAATGAGTACCATTGAGTTGAGTAACAATAAACATCTGTTATGCAGCACCACAATACGCTTGAGTGTATGTGCACTTTACAAATACACATGTTAATGTATGAAACAGCTCCAGGAACTAATCCAGCAAAAATGGAAAACTGGATTCTTGAGAAAAACAACAGGCTTATCCAGCCTAAATAGGACACAAGAACACTACAGGAAACTGCAGAGCAGGTTGATCAAGAAGAACCAGCAGAGATCCACAGAAACCAGGAATGAGCAATGAAGAAACAATTGTGACACAACTGGACTCTGTGATGTACTCTCTTTACATTGAAGACCAGGAAATGACCTAAGAGAATAAAGTTTCAGCCACCTTGGATTGTGATAAAAAGAAATAATATGAGCATAAACAGAGAAAAAGTAGTTACAAATATTTGCAATATGCTTTGTATCTAGGTGCTAATAACATATGTTTATTTCTTTTTTTTGTTAACCTGCTTGTGGTGTATGCCAGGAGTTATCTTAGAATTTTCCTGTATGAATTAGTGCATATGAAACAACATGGTAGCAGGCGAGGATGCTGTCACATCCTCGCCGCTGCAACGGAAGAACGATTCATAAAGGGGGTGGTGATGGACAGAGCATCTGAATTAAGCAGAACACTCCTACCCAGTCAAATGATCAGGGCTTGATCCATCACCGTTTTTTAGCTCACTGCACCATCCCAGTTCAGAACCTGGCTACATGCAAATTAGTCTGTCCCTGGCCCAGTGCATCATGGGAACAGGGCAGACCAAACTACCAAGCCAATTCTTTACTGGAAAGGAAACAAGCTTCCGGGGACCGGTTTCTGGCATTGCAGCCGTCTTCGGCCTGGCTTGCTTGAATCCTGATGGTGCAGTGAGCAAGGGACTCATGTCTGAGCATACCCTTCCACTCCTATAGTGGCCAAAACGATTCATAAAGGGGGTGTTGATGGACAGAGCATCTGAATTAAGCAGAACACTCCTACCCAGTCAAATGATCAGGGCTTGATCCATCACCGTTTTTTAGCTCACTGCACCATCCCAGTTCAGCACCTGGCTACATGCAAATTAGTCCTTCCCTGGCCCAGTGCATCATGGGAACAGGGCAGACCAAACTACCAAGCCAATTCTTTACTGGAAAGGAAACAAGCTTCCGGGGACCGGTTTCTGGCATTGCAGCCGTCTTCGGCCCGGCTTGCTTGAATCCTGATGGTGCAGTGAGCAAGGGACTCATGTCTGAGCATACCCTTCCACTCCTATAGTGGCCAAAACGATTCATACAGGGGGTGGTGATGGACAGAGCATCTGAATTAAGAAGAACACTCCTACCCAGTCAAATGATCAGGGCTTGATCCATCACCATTTTTTAGCTCACTGCACCATCCCAGTTCAGAAAGTGGCTACATGCAAATTAGTCTGTCCCTGGCCCAGTGCATCATGGGAACAGGGCAGACCAAACTACCAAGCCAATTCTTTACTGGAAAGGAAACAAGCTTCCGGGGACCGGTTTCTGGCATTGCAGCCGTCTTCGGCCCGGCTTGCTTGAATCCTGATGGTGCAGTGAGCAAGGGACTCATGTCTGAGCATACCCTTCCACTCCTATAGTGGCCAAAACGATTCATAAAGGGGGTGGTGATGGACAGAGCATCTGAATTAAGCAGAACACTCTTACCCAGTCAAATGATCAGGGCTTGATCCATCACCGTTTTTTAGCTCACTGCACCATCCCAGTTCAGAACCTGGCTACATGCAAATTAGTCTGTCCCTGGCCCAGTGCATCATGGAAACAGGGCAGACCAAACTACCAAGCCAATTCTTTACTGGAAAGGAAACACGCTTCCGGGGACTGGTTTCTGGCATTGCAGCTGTCTTCGGCCCGGCTTGCTTGAATCCTGATGGTGCAGTGAGCAAGGGACTCATGTCTGAGCATACCCTTCCACTCCTATAGTGGCCAAAACGATTCATAAAGGGGGTGGTGATGGACAGAGCATCTGAATTAAGCAGAACACTCCTACCCAGTCAAATGATCAGGGCTTGATCCATCACCGTTTTTTAGCTCACTGCACCATCCCAGTTCAGAACCTGGCTACATGCAAATTAGTCTGTCCCTGGCCCAGTGCATCATGGGAACAGGGCAGACCAAACTATCAAGCCAATTCTTTACTGAAAAGGAAACAAGCTTCCGGGGACCGGTTTCTGGCATTGCAGCCGTCTTCGGCCCGGCTTGCTTGAATCCTGATGGTGCAGTGAGCAAGGGACTCATGTCTGAGCATACCCTTCCACTCCTATAGTGGCCAAAACGATTCATAAAGGGGGTGGTGATGGGCAGAGCATCTGAATTAAGCAGAACACTCCTACCCAGTCAAATGATTAGGGCTTGATCCATCACCGTTTTTTAGCTCACTGCACCATCCCAGTTCAGAACCTAGCTACATGCAAATTAGTCTGTCCCTGGCCCAGTGCATCATGGGAACAGGGCAGACCAAACTACCAAGCCAATTCTTTACTGGAAAGGAAACAAGATTCCGGGGACCGGTTTCTGGCATTGCAGCCATCTTCGGCCCGGCTTGCTTAAATCCTGATGGTGCAGTGAGCAAGGGACTCATGTCTGAGCATACCCTTCCACTCCTATAGTGGCCAAAACGATTCATTAGGGGGTGGTGATGGACAGAGCATCTGAATTAAGCAGAACACTCCTACCCAGTCAAATGATCAGGGCTTGATCCATCACCGTTTTTTATCTCACTGCACCATCCCAGTTCAGAACCTGGCTACATGCAAATTAGTCTGTCCCTGGCCCAGTGCATCATGGGAACAGGGCAGACCAAACTACCAAGCCAATTCTTTACTGGAAAGGAAACAAGCTTCCGGGGACCGGTTTCTGGCATTGCAGCTGTCTTCGGCCCGGCTTGCTTGAATCCTGATGGTGCAGTGAGCAAGCGACTCATGTCTGAGCATACCCTTCCACTCCTATAGTGGCCAAAACGATTCATAAAGGGGGTGGTGATGGACAGAGCATCTGAATTAAGCAGAACACTCCTACCCAGTCAAATGATCAGGGCTTGATCCATCACCGTTTTTTAGCTCACTGCACCATCCCAGTTCAGAACCTGGCTACATGCAAATTAGTCTGTCCCTGGCCCAGTGCATCATGGGAACAGGGCAGACCACACTACCAAGCCAATTCTTTACTGAAAAGGAAACAAGCTTCCGGGGACCGGTTTCTGGCATTGCAGCCGTCTTCGGCCCGGCTTGCTTGAATCCTGATGGTGCAGTGAGCAAGGGACTCATGTCTGAGCATACCCTTCCACTCCTATAGTGGCCAAAACGATTCATAAAGGGGGTGGTGATGGACAGAGCATCTGAATTAAGCAGAACACTCCTATCCAGTCAAATGATCAGGGCTTGATCCATCACCGTTTTTTAGCTCACTGCACCATCCCAGTTCAGAACCTGGCTACATGCAAATTAGTCTGTCCCTGGCCAGTGCATTATGGGAACAGGGCAGACCAAACTACCAAGCCAATTCTTTACTGGAAAGGAAACAAGCTTCCGGGGACCGGTTTCTGGCATTGCAGCCGTCTTCGGCCCAGCTTGCTTGAATCCTGATGGTGCAGTGAGCAAGGGACTCATGTCTGAGCATACCCTTCCACTCCTATAGTGGCCAAAACGATTCATTAGGGGGTGGTGATGGACAGAGCATCTGAATTAAGCAGAACACTCCTACCCAGTCAAATGATCAGGGCTTGATCCATCACCGTTTTTTAGCTCACTGCACCATCCCAGTTCAGAACCTGGCTACATGCAAATTAGTCTGTCCCTGGCCCAGTGCATCATGGGAACAGGGCAGACCAAACTACCAAGCCAATTCTTTACTGGAAAGGAAACAAGCTTCCGGGGACCGGTTTCTGGCATTGCAGCTGTCTTCGGCCCGGCTTGCTTGAATCCTGATGGTACAGTGAGCAAGCGACTCATGTCTGAGCATACCCTTCCACTCCTATAGTGGCCAAAACGATTCATAAAGGGGGTGGTGATGGACAGAGCATCTGAATTAAGCAGAACACTCCTACCCAGTCAAATGATCAGGGCTTGATCCATCACCGTTTTTTAGCTCACTGCACCATCCCAGTTCAGAACCTGGCTACATGCAAATTAGTCTGTCCCTGGCCCAGTGCATCATGGGAACAGGGCAAACCACACTACCAAGCCAATTCTTTACTGAAAAGGAAACAAGCTTCCGGGGACCGGTTTCTGGCATTGCAGCCGTCTTCGGCCCGGCTTGCTTGAATCCTGATGGTGCAGTGAGCAAGGGACTCATGTCTGAGCATACCCTTCCACTCCTATAGTGGCCAAAACGATTCATAAAGGGGGTGGTGATGGACAGAGCATCTGAATTAAGCAGAACACTCCTATCCAGTCAAATGATCAGGGCTTGATCCATCACCGTTTTTTAGCTCACTGCACCATCCCAGTTCAGAACCTGGCTACATGCAAATTAGTCTGTCCCTGGCCCAGTGCATCATGGGAACAGGGCAGACCAAACTACCAAGCCAATTCTTTACTGGAAAGGAAACAAGCTTCCGGGGACCGGTTTCTGGCATTGCAGCTGTCTTCGGCCCGGCTTGCTTGAATCCTGATGGTGCAGTGAGCAAGGGACTCATGTCTGAGCATACCCATCCACTCCTATAGTGGCCAAAACGATTCATAAAGGGAGTGGTGATGGACAGAGCATCTGAATTAAGCAGAACACTCCTACCCAGTCAAATGATCAGGGCTTGATCCATCACCATTTTTTAGCTCACTGCACCATCCCAGTTCAGAACCTGGCTACATGCAAATTAGGCTGTCCCTGGCCAGTGCATCATGGGAACAGGGCAGACCAAACTACCAAGCCAATTCTTTACTGGAAAGGAAACAAGCTTCCGGGGACTGGTTTCTGGCATTGCAGCCGTCTTCGGCCCAGCTTGCTTGAATCCTGATGGTGCAGTGAGCAAGGGACTCATGTCTGAGCATACCCTTCCACTCCTATAGTGGCCAAAACGATTCATAAAGGGGGTGGTGATGGACAGAGCATCTGAATTAAGCAGAACACTCCTACCCAGGCAATATGCTTTGTATCTAGGTGCTAATAACATATGTTTATTTCTTTTTTTTGTTAACCTGCTTGTGGTGTATGCCAGGAGTTATCTTAGAATTTTCCTGTATGAATTAGTGCATATGAAACAACATGGTAGCAAGCGAGTATGCTGTCACATCCTCGCCGCTGCAACGTAAGAACAGCAAAGAATCACCATGCATCCTCGGCCCAGGATCACATCTTCATTGCAATGGGGAAACATCAGGGAGCTGCTGCAGGTCATAAGTTTATGGCCCAGGTAATCAATGTCTTCTTACAGTTGAGGCCTAACATTTGACTATCATGGGTGTCAATGACGGTGGACTATTACCACAACAATTTTTGATCACTGTCTGTATATACTTATAGTCATTCTATACACGCTTTACTCCACTTTGCATGGCAGAGTGACTATTAAGGATGTTGGACTGAAGAATGCCGGAAACCTCTTTAAAGGGCCACAAGACAACGAGAAACATGTTGATCTCTCACCATCACTGGGTTGAGGTTTCAGTCCCCTCTTAGTTTTAATCTATCCTTTCAGGATACCAAATAAAGTAATTTATTAGATCATTATTAAGTATGGTTTTAATCCCTTATGAGGTGACATAACTCTTTAAATCATGAGCACTGTGTTAGATCTGACTGTGGAACATGGGGAACATATACAGTTTTGGATACTGGTGATTTTTACAACACTAGGTGGTGGTTTTATCACAGCAGTCTGTTGGAAGTTTTTTTGTATGGTATTGCAGGCGTATTAGTCACTTGGCATCAGCAAATTTTGCAGCCAGATTTAGGGGGTTGATAGAGAGGTGCCCCAGGCACCACATTGTTTATCAAATGGCAAGAGAATATGTCCTGCATGTCTAGCTTCAGGTTACTCTTAAATTTGTTGATGTTTTATTGATTCTGTAGTTTTCAAGTTGGGGGTCCTGGCCATCTATTCCCAGCCAGAGTAGCTGGTGGGCTATGGCCTTTATTATGGGCTCTGCACCTATCGCATGAGTGTTCACATGGGGTCTCAATCAATTTCTTTGACATAGGTCACCTTCTAGCCCTTCAGAAAGGATGTCAACTAACCCTGTAGTGGTAGTAAAAATGCACACAGTTGCAAATACTTTTGAAGTCATCCTGTAAATAGTTTTTTCGATGTGTTTCAAAGTATGCAAGTGGTACCACTGGTCCAACAAGGAGGGGTTTCGAGATTTCCATGTGGGTGGGTGCCATCCACAGTCCTGGAAATGTGCTCCCTGATGCAGGTATTAAGCTGAGGGGTTTGGGTTGGGAAAAGTCCTATAGAATTAGTTGCATGTATGCAACTCATGTTTGATCCCTGCTCAACAGGCAGAGATGAGAAGCTGATGTTTTGAAGTATTCAGTGAACCACTGACTTCAGAGACAAAATGATGTCATGGAACCACCTTCATTAGAGGGTTTTAGTCTGCCTCATATGCAATGTGGACTTTCTAAGACTGAATTGAGATGGCAAACCCTTCACCCAGCCCTTCAAGAGCTTGGCTTAGTGATATCAAGGGCAATCCTCGCAATTTTTCTCAATCAGGGAGACTATGGCAGTTGTGTCACCTGATAGGATGAAGTATTTTGGAGCTAGGAAGTGCCCACTTTTACATCTATTTTTAAGCTGAAATTTATGGAAATACCATGGGTTGAAGGTAAAAGACATTATACTTAGGTGCATATTAACAAGCCCCATTCTTCACCAGAGTGTCACTTTTTTTAAGGCTCCGGTGGTGTAGCTCCATTTTGCATATTTACACGGTACCTCTAAGCTGCTTAACAGGGCTTTACGCCACCTTGTAAATATGCCCCTTTCCACCGTAGTCCTCTATAGTAAAGGGGTGTGCAATGTGTGCTGCAGTGTGTGTTTCACCACAATAGCTATTGCTTTTTGACGATGCCTCAGATTTAGAAGGCTGAGGCGGTACCAAAAACGAATGCCAGGGAATACCTAGTCTTAGAATGGAAATAAGTTAATAATTTCTGATTTATTTTTGCTCTTTCTATGTGTGCTGCACTCTGCTGCACACATAGAAAGTGCAAATCACTATTATCAATTGTCTATGTGCAGGAAGGTGTCTCTTCCTTCACATAAACAATTGCATTTAAAAAATGTCAGAGTGCGCCTTTGCGAAATTTGGCATAACACCATGCTCAGACATTTTTGGGAAATATGCCCCTTACTTTCCTGACAGGAATGGCCAAGGAAGTATGCACTATATTTCTGCCTTCAGCTCAAGCTTCACATTTGGGCCAGATGTATGACAATTTTTTGTGGCCGCGAATGAGAAATTGTCCTGTTTGTGTCGACTAAAAAGGGTTGTAGAATGTACCAATCCTATCCTGCAAATCAATAACCTGTTACCGACTAGCAAAATAGGTTTTGTGAGTCGCTATTAGGAAGGGGTATGCCAAATTTGTCCCTTACTAATAGCGAGTCTTAGGGAGATGTAAGAATGTTTTGCGACCGCAAATGCAGTCGCAAACCAATCACATTTACCACTGTTTTCAAATTAGTGGTAAGCCATTCGCAAACAGGAAGGGGTCCCCAGGGGACCATTTCCCCTTTGGGATTAACAGTGAAAATGTTTGTTAAGAGCAGGCAGTGGTCCCTAGGACCACTGCCTGCTCTTACAAAATTAAACTGAAACGTTTCATTTTTATTTTTTAAATGCATCCTGTTTTACTTAAAGGGAAATGGGTTACATTAAAAAATCACAGACATGGTGGTCTACTGACCCAAGCAGGTCACCATTCCTGTGAGTTTAGGGTCTTCCCAAAGGGTCGCAAAATGGAACCTGTCTTATGAATATTAATGAGGCTCGTCCTTTGAGACCCAATTTGCAATCGCAAACAGTGTCTCGGACACTGCTGTACATCAGTGTTTGCGACAATTTGCCAGTTGCACAAAAATGCTAATTGCAAATCGCAAACACTGAGGGACGTACATCTGGCCCTTTGAGTGTTATGTTATTTCAACATATTTGAGATTTAGGAGCCCCCCAATGTCTGAATTTCCAAACAGATTGGCTGCAGGGCTATAACCTATATTGCCAGCCTCTACTCAGTCAGGGTGGATGCATGTCAGGGGCTTCCAATCTACTTCTGGAACAAAGGGAACATTTAAACCAATCAGCAAGATAGTAAAGAAGCCTGTGTTAGTCAGGAACTCATTGCCTGATTGTGTCCATTTCTAAATCTATCCTGAAAGTCTTGGCTCCTTTCTGTGTCAGTGTCATGTCATTACCAGAATGTTCCCAGCTCCTGCCTTTAAGAATTACATGGTCTCTTGATATTGTCGCATGAGTGACATTTGGTTTAGCAATGCATACATATCTAAATAATAGAAATATGTGGTCAATGCATTAAGAAAGTGCTTTGTTACTTAAAATTAATATTTGTCCTGATTATAATGTCAATAGACCCTGACATGTGATAGACTGCACTTTCTGGAACCTGCATCCTTGCAAAGGAACATCCACATTATTGAGAGATCCTTAACTGCTTAGTCTTTCTATTTCAGAAATTAAACCTCAAAATTGAGGTTTGTGTCTAAGTTTGGAAAAAAACACAATGACCCTAATGAGCGAGGTCTCTGTTGATTTTATCTGCCTGATTCACTATGTATAACCAGACCTGAGCTGGGAAAATCTCTAATAGGAAGATTGTGTTAAATGGGATATACCACATGATGCACTAAGGGAGGGGGGGGCAGTCACCCTGTGGCACCAATACCGCTATCTAATGAATGTGTTCCTCCCTCTTAGGCAATCTTTAAATATACCCCTTCAAGTAGTATTTTCAATAGAATAACCATTGCTTTAATAAAATAATACATCATTGAAAAGGGACTGAACAGTTTGGAAATGCAGGCAATTCAAACCCATAATTAAATGCGGTCTGCGAGTTTAGTGCTGTCATTTCTTTCATTTGTTAAAGAAAGAAACAATCACGCAAAAAGTAACTTACACAGAAGAGGAACGTTAAATGGAAATTTGAGAATTGAAAGCAACTGCAAGCTAAAGATATTTCTTGCATTTTCACTCCTTCAATCAATTGATTTTGCGATCAATAAATTACTGTCAGGAGACCGGAGGGAAATAAGAGATTGGGTCCAAATTAAAAAGAAAGGAGGCAATTTGTATTAAGATTGAAACTTGAACGTTCAATTGAAGTTCAATCAAGAGTGACCCATTGTTTGGAAAGCGCTGGTGCACGTCAATATCTTTCTTGTTGCACAGAACTGTTTAGGCGTGTACTGTAAAGATCAGATCAAGAAATGCTTGCAAACAAACCGGAGGGAACAGGCATTTAGTGGCATATTGAGCTCTTTTGCTTTTCCAAAAGAACTTTATTTTATTGCATAGTTTAAGGGAAACCTAGCCGTGCTTATTTTGAAGTTGCAGGTGGGACCCATTGACACATTTTTTGGGGACCAGCATTTACTTGTCCTCAACAGACTTTGAGACAGAGCAAGAGAGATAAGCACACAAAAGGTGAAAAGAAGGAGGAAGAGAAAGAAGGGAAAACTGTGTTGAAGGAAGATAGCAAGGAAGAAAAGGGACCTGCAAGTGTGAGATAAACAGAAAGGGGGTCTTTGGTGGTGGATGAAAGAGGCATGAGGTGGAAGCAAGTCTACACAAGCTTAGTATTTGGCACCCTGATCTTTGATAGAACCAGGGCTTCTGAACAAACTTTGGGTCCCAGCACTTATTATTTTAAAATGTAAGCACTAGAACCTGGCATTTAGAAAATCAAAGTCATGAAACTTGGGGTTTTATCATGATGCTGTTCAGCCTTTATTTTTGCTGAAATCCCAATATATTTAGCACTTACATAAACTTGGAAATTAGCCGAGTTAGCGCTTGGACTGAAAACAGGATAGAAGGGAAACACATAGGAGTTTATGGGCAGTATTACATTAAGTGGCATACTTACAATAAAATGTTGGCGCGTGGAGCTGTGCCAAATTTGTCAGCGCTACACTCTGACATTTTCAAAATGAAGGGATGCACCATGTTTACTAGAATACGGTGCACTCCTATTTTCCCTGGTGCTGGCACAAAAAAAAGCTGCCTAGCGCCAGCACAGGCTACCTGCAACCATTTGCAAGGGTGCCTGCACTGCAGGGACGTTTGCTTATGTGCAGGAAGGGACACCTTCCTGCACATAAAAAATCAACAATGGTAATTTGCCCTTTCTATGTGTGCTGCAGAATGCAGCACACATGGAAAGAGCAAAAAACAAGGAGAAATAAAACATTTCTCCTCGTAACTCCATTCTAACACATGGTATTCAATGGCATTCGTTTTTGGTGCTGCCTCAGCCTTGTAAATCTGCGGTAGCATCAAAAACACAATGGATGTTAGGGTGGAACGCCCACAGCAACAACCATTTCATGCCCCTTTCCCTTTGTAGATGCTTAGTGGTTTAGCGCCACCTTGGAAATATGGAAAATGGCGCTACACTACCAAAGTGTCAAAAGAAATGGTGAGGGATTGTAAGTATGCCCCTAAGCCAGATTTACTGAGGGTTTGCACCAGGCGAGAGGTACAGAAATTCACATAAAGAGTAGAAAACTCTTGAAAGACTGTTTACTGTATAGAGCAAAATGTAAATTGTGCTTGAAGTGTGCCATTTTGTCAATGTTAATAATCCTTTGCCCACTTTGTATCATGGTGGCACTAATTGGATGTAAAACGGACAGACCCGCACAAGCACCCACAGATTCTGAGTCTATAAAGATAACCAGCTAATATGTTTTAGTGCTTTTTTTTACACAAAATGAGATATAAAACCTGTATTTCACAGGGAACAGTGAAATATGCAAAATATTTTGCAGTAGCCTACAGTACAAAATACCGATAAAACCATCAAAATGATAGCTCAAACCACCCAGCAGAGCTTATACATTCTCAGCACTAGTAAGATTATGTGGCATGATGGATCAAATTAGGGGCAACAGTATCTACATTATATGGCAAAACATGCAAATTATGTGAGACAATTTTTTGTTAGCAATATTTTTATCCATTGAGGATAAAAACAGCATTTTTGCAGAAATCTGCAAATTGTGTGGCAAATTCTATGGATAATGCATTAAATCCATAAATATCCAGTAAACGTCGCCAACCACAAAGTTCAAATGACTTGATTGATTATCAATCTATTAAACACTTTAAACAAAGCCTAAACATTGTAATTCGAAACAGTGACCACAGTGGGCTGCACTTTGAAGTAAACAGCTTTTTTTACGATAACTGTCCCAAAAAGTACATATAGTATAAAAAATACATACGCCGTCGCTTTGCGCCCCCGACACATGGTCCTGGGGAGTCAAGGTGTGCTCAACCTGACCCATCATTTGTTATATTTAATTCATTTTCAGGACTCGAGGACTATGTCCCTGCAACCTTTGATGACTACCGTAACATGTTGTCCACGTTGTGGCCAGCCTATCGGGAATGACTAGTCCCTTTTAAAGAGGCCAATCAGGGAATATCTGGACATCAACAATCCAGATTTACCTACTCTTTTAACTCCTTCATGCCCACCCCAATCACCTTTTTTTATCGTTTTCATTGTTTTTACACACACATTAAACATAAAACATAAATTCATCGTGGAGATCTAAATGCAAATTAAGTGAAAGCAATGTAGTGGATTTTCACCAATCACACTAAAAAAATTGCTTATGAGTTTAGCTGTAACTTAAGGCCACTATTATGTAATGCTGTTCAGCTGTTTTTCTGTATCTAGGAAATACATGTTTTGGGATATATATATATGATGATCGTGAACAAGGTATTTGTAATACCGAAACGCGTAGGTCTTAACATCTGCCTGAGTTTGTGGAATATGAAAAAATAAAAATTGCAAAATTGGCCCGTGGAGTGCGACCCATTTTGTCCCTTTGAGAGGGAACAGTGGCAAATAGATTAGCAGCGTGGTTCAGCTGCAGGGCGCCGCATCCATTCCGAGCGCTGCATGAGTGGCAAAAAGGAACCAGCAATGGAGAATATATATATAACTGCTTCGGCTTTTTTTCTTTCACCAAGTTATTGGATAACCATGGCCCCTGTCACGACTGGAAGATGGAGGAAGCGGTGAGGGAGTTACTTAACTCCACGCTGGGCGGGAAGCATTGTCTCTTGCCCCCGTTGATACTACACCAGCCTGTGACGGTATGCGGTCCGGGGGACCCGAGGAGGAATTTGCAAGCTACAGATCATACGGGACATTCCTTGGCAGCGCTTCACACAATCCTGAAAATTCGAACATTGCATTTGACATTTCCCCCTGCACTACTTACCAGGCTCCGGACATTGGATGCTGGGATTTGCAGTTCCTCGAGGCTTCGAGGAGTGCCACAGGTGTGCAGTACTACTACAGGGGGCGGGGCGGATACTGATCCAATCCGAGAGAAGCAGGACACTGAAATTGAGGCAAATGCCATTGTGACTGTTGCTGAAACTATCGAGGGCGCTGACGAAGGCTAGATGCCGAAATGCATTCGCTGTGATGGTTCCTTAATAAATTTCCTCCATGGTGTCTCCCATTGCTGGCCTCTGCCTTTTCTTCGAGGAGGGTTTTTCTTCGAGGAGGGTTTGTTGGATATATATATATATATATATATATATATATATATATATATATATATATATATATATATATATATATATATATATATATATATATATATATATATATATATATATATATATATATATATATATATATATATATATATATATATATATAAATCTTCCAAGTGACTTTACTGCACCAGACCAGCTGCACTACAGTTGGAGATGCTGATCCAATGAACCGGGCACAGAGGGATATAGGTATCTTCTTTTATTAAATCATATGCTCACACAATTACAAGAACAGGATGCCAATGAGGTTTAGCTTGCGCCTTTAACCACTTGGGAGCTAGTAAACAAACCTCCCCAGTGCTGCGCTGTCCATTATCCGGTGCTGAACTGGACGTCCAGCGGTCGCACGCAGCACTGGGGAGGTAGTGCCCGTGACGACCGTTGGCCGACGGCAGCACTTAAGGGGTTAACTAGGCAACCTGTTTCCCAACACCAATGTGACTTAGGAACACTGCTTCATTGTACTGCCCGCCTTGTATCCAAACTAGACGCTGCTGTTAAGACCTCAAAAAGACCCCATGCAGGTACCACATTTGTGTTTCCTAAGTATCGCTCTTACATATATTGCATTCATATTGATCTCCAATATAGTCATTTTAGGAGTACATATAAATGACAGCATCTACATGGCAATCACCTAATAGGTTGGCGAAAGGACGTGTAGGGAAGAACTCTGGTGCTTCTCGATGGAGCTTATCATGGCTCCGGTGCAGAACTAGAAAGATAGTGACTGTGACATTTTGCTGGTCTTTGTAAGACTAAAAAATATCGTAAGGATCGTTGAATACAAAGGTGTTGACATATGCGGTGCTGAGCATATTAAAAATCTGCCTTGAGGAAACCCACAGTGGGCGAAACGCGCGTCGGCTGTGAAGCAATTGATTTTAACTACATAAAGTCTTAAACTTGTCTACACTACGAGGCTCCATTGGATTGAAAAGGAGTGTTTGTGCAAAAAAATTTGGATCGAAACATTGGTGCTAAATGCCCAAGGATTATAAAGACTGAACTAGATGTGCGCTGGTGTCTTTTTGTTTGTTAGGGTTAATATAGCTAATTAGAGGTACACACTATAATGTTGAGAGATGTGAGCATGGTTTGTTAAAAAATTAATTGTTGCAACTGTATATAATTTTAAGTAAAGGAAATACGGTTTCCTAAGTTAAAAACATAGAATATACTATCACAAGCTCTGTTGTTCTTATGAACCTCGTTGTGCATATATTTTAGCCCTATGAGATGTTTGAGTGGTGATATTGCTATTTCTACAGTGAAACACTGTGGTGAGTTTTAGCAAAGGTGTGTCAAGATGAATGTGTTACTTTACATAAATTGGTATCAAAACAGAGTTCATGTAATGTTATAATTTAATTGTGAAAATTTGAAAATAAGCTCTTTGACAGTGTGGGATGTTTCTGGAGAAAGGAACAACAGGTTACTGATGCAAATGTAAGTGTGGGTAACAAATGTAGTAAAGCATAGACAATGTATTGATGTATGACTGTTATGAATTATTGATTAGTGTGTAACTTTTATTTTTTGTTATTTTGTATTTTTTAGGAGGAAAATGAAAACTTGCCTTCCAGGAAATTACTTTCTGCTAACATAAGAAGCAAAAAAGAGCCTTGTTAACACAAGCAGGAATATTGTGCTGTTCAGCAAAAACTCTCTCTTCGAGCACAGTGTATTCAGGTTGGAAGTGCCTGAACAGTTGAGCAGTTCAGCAGCATAAGCTAACTCTGCATGAGCTTGGGTTTGTGAACTGTAATTTACAGATATACTGCATTGCTGAGACTTTCTTACCACCTAGCCTGCTATGATATACCTGAAGACTCTTTGGCAGACTAAGGTGGCTAAAAGACTGGATAAGGAGTGCTACATAAATCAAAATCCAATAAGCAGATAAAGCAAAAAGGGGGAAGTGAGACATTACAGCCGGCTTTTGAGCATCAGAAAAAAAGTTATATTTTTCTAAAGTTGTTTTTGTTTTGTTTGTGCTATAGTTGTTCATATAATTTGTTAATATATTTGTTGTAGTTTTGTATCGTTGTTAAATTGTTTTGTTGTAATTGTTTTTTAACAGTTTTTACACATTTTAATTTCATTACAGCATTGCAATATTGACTAAAACTGGCAGTTCTCAACAGTGAGGGTACTCCATTTTATACTCTGCCATGAATATTCATCACTATGAAGAGAGGTAAGCACAGAGAGAATATTCTTTATCCGCATTCATCTTTGCACATATGTTACTCTGGGAAGATGTCTTAGGTGGCAGTGCAGTGTATTTCCGTACCAAGGTCTCTTTAGTTGTTTTGGAAGACAGACTTCTCAGAATAGAGGCCATTTCATCTCTACACCTTACTTGTACATCTGTCATCTTGGCGAGAGCTATGACCAGATAGGTAAGCCCCTTTTCATACCCTAGTTTGTGCACCCATCATCCAAGACGCAGGTCACAGGAGAGGGGCCAGTCTCTTTCGACAATGTATTATGCAGACTTATCATGCAAGAGAGATCTGTCAGGAAACAGGGCAGTTCCTGCCAACAGCCTACTATGCATACATGTTAGCATGGGAAGCTGTATGAGCAGAGAGATACATTTTTCCAAAATCTGACAACAGACACCTCTCACCCTGGTAACATGTGTTAGAGGACAGGTCACTCCTTTCCCAGAAAAAACTGTGTGTCCCTGTTGGTAGAAGCTTCTCCTTGCCCGCACCTTTATGTTGTTCTGGAGGTAGCTGTTAGTGGAGAGGAGATTGTGTTCCTACACACTACTGTTTGTGGCTGATATCCTGGGAGAGCTGTGGCTGGACAGTGAAATCCATTCCCATACCCTATTAAAATTGGTAATTTCATATAGAGAGGTCTTAGTTGAGAAGTCAGTACTTGTTATACATACGATGGAATAGTATGGTCTTACTTGTGAGGTGTATACCTTTCCCACCTTACTATGCATACTGCTGATCCTGGGGAAAGGTGTGAGTGGAGATTCAGTGTCTCTTTACACTCTACTCTACACACTTGTTACCTTCATGCAAGATCTCAAGGGAGAGGCCAGTTTCTCCCCATAGTCTACTATATACAGTTATTAGGATGTGGTAAGGTGCGACTGAGATAGAAGTGTCTGCTTACACCCTACTGTGCACTGATGTCATGCTGTTAAAAAGACTCATTTGAGGGTCTACTTTCTCCCGTGCACCGTACCAATGGGGACTATAAGGCATAAGCACTGTAATAAAGGAAAGTGTAAATTCTTCGTCTAAAAAATGGTTATGATCTGCAAGACTGTCATAGGGTCATTAAAAAAGTAGTGGTTCAATTTTTACTAATAATAATAAATGTAGTTAATATAAATAAATGAGTAAATAAATGAGTATCAATGTGTGCTATCTACAAATGTTCATTTGATACAGATTAAACAAGTGTTTTTTTCATAAATCTAAGTGTTTTATTTTCCACAATTATATAATGGATTGCAGTTCATTAAACGAAACACATTGTTACTATTCTAGTGTATATAAATGATACAAGCTACATCAGGATATAGAAAGCAATTGACAACCAGGCATAGAAACAGACAACGGGCGCTCAGCAAACAGTACCAGGGAAGTAATTCAAGCTAAGTAATTTGTGTGCTACAAGGTGAGGAAGGGTCAGCTGCCAATTCAAAGCCAAACAATGCCTTCAAAGAAGAGAACAAATCCAACAATGCAAGTCCTCTCCGAGCACGCAGAACGTAATAAATATTAATAATATTCTCAAATTCACAAGTGTTCTAGTCCATTTTTAATCCTTTGCTTCCGTTCAGGGATGTGATTTATTCCAAATTAGATGTTCAACAACACAGTAGTTTGATACACCTTCATCCACAATACAGCTTGATTCATAACTAGTGCAGCTTGATAACCATCGATTCATCAATAATGTAACTTCATACAGCCAGCACGTGTTTTGTTGTGTGCTATCTCACACTTTGACTTCTTCAGAGCTTTAATTTCAAATGCACCATGTCACAGGAGTTGTCTCACGTCTCAAGACAGAGCCGTCACCCACCAATGTGCTATGCGTGGGGTGGTTAGCCGAGAAAAGAAACATTCCGGAAAGTGCAATTGTGAAAAAGAGACAGAACCATCACCTACCATAGTGTCCAACTATGAATATTAATGTCAATTTAAAATGAAGGAAATTCACAAAGGAAGATTTGAAAAGCAATATTAGCCAGAGATGTCTTTATTCAATAAATGTTAAAAGACAATGAGCAAAAACAAAAAGAAAAAAGTGAACCGCCAAAACACGAAAAGGCACGAAGACCCCAAAAAAACCTTAAATGTGCGAGGTCAAAAACAATAAACTAAATTCTTTGTTACCGGATGTCACTGGAGATAAATAAAAACTTATGTCCGAAACAATAGTGTCATTATCCATAATATTTCTTCTAAAGTATCCAAATAAGCATGTGTCAACAGGACATGATGCTCCTAAAATGAAACAGTGTAATTAATTACTATAATACCGAAAACCCATCATATTTCTAAACTCATCAAGGTAAAAAAGTAATTATTGGAAACTACCAGGAAATAGACCCACAGAGTCAATCCACTTGTAGCGCCAGGTCCAATTTAATAGTCGCAAGGGCAGTGTGTAATCTGTAGTTAAAAAACACCAAGTAGAAAAGAAACTAGTAAAGATAACATTATAAGGCCAAATCTAAGTGAGCAAATGGTCGTTTTCGACCAGTGTCATAATATAGTAGCCCGTGTAAATATCTGGGTGGTAATTTACTAAAAAATGATAAAAAAACATATGCTAACTCGATCAAATATTAGCAATGTCGTAAAAGGTGTGGAGCGTAAACCTATTAGCACACAGACTTGATAGCTACACACATCTGTGGTCCCAAAAATTGCAAGATACACATTATTGTCGACTGTATCAAACTGCACTGTTCAAGAATCAAGCTGTATTGTGGATGAAGCTGTATCAAACTACTGTGTTGTTGAACATCAAATTTGGATTGAATCACGTTCCTGAACTGAAGTCTAAGGATAAAAAATGGACTAGAACAGTTGTGACTTTGAGACTATTTTTAATAATTTATTACGTTCTGTGTGCTCGTAGAGGACTTGCATTGTTATATCAGGATATATTCAGTGTAAATACTAAGGGCCAGATGTAGGAAGCCTAATTCCGCGCGTAACGGCCGAAATTACCGAATTTCGGCCGTTACCGACCGGAATTAGGCTTTTCATATGTAGGTGGCGACATTTCAGATTCGGTAATTTACCGACTCGGTAAATTACCGATTCCCAAAAATACCGAATTGGTAAATTACCGAATCTGAAATGTAGGAAGCACTCAAATTAGTGCTTTTCCCGTTTTAGGATTTGTTATTTACCACCAACTAGAAGTTGGTGGTAAATAATGAAAACCTTTGAAAAAGCATTTTCTTTGCTTTTCCAACAGTGCCATGTACATGTGCACCCATACACAATTGAGGGGTGCAACAGGGTGTCAAAGTGACACCCTGCCACCCTTCACTGTTTCCCCCAATTACCGATTTGGTATTTACCGATTCGGTAATTGACATTCATTCCTATTATGGGCCTCCAGGCCCATAGGAATGAATGGCAATTACCGAATCGGTAAATACTGATTCGGTAATTACCGGAACTTAACAATTCGGTAATTTTTTAAGAAAAATTATCTACATCCCATTTGCCTGTTCTTAAATACCGATTCGGTATTTAAGAATCAATAATCTGGGATTAGCTACATCTGGCCCTAGGTCCATTAAAAAAAGCACGATCTTGCAAGAAGCTCGCAAGAGCACACCAGGAAGCACTGCTACCTTGGACTGCATGTGAGGGATTGCCTGCCTGTTCCTGTGAGAGGGCAAAAAAGTGAGACCTAGTGCAAACAACATAGATCATGAAACTATAGGGTGGATCTGAAAACAGTTTGAACACCTATAAATATATTTATGTGTTTTTAATGTTTTTAAACTTTTTTTGTATATTATTTTTCATAGGGTAGGACAAAAACCTGCAACTTGAGGTTTTAAACAAACACCAACAGCATCACCTTAAAAAAATGGAGCAAATCATACAAGAAAATGCATTAAAAAAAGGCTAATGCCTAGGGGGGCAAGCTTCTCCTAGGCACACAAGCAGCAAAATAGTCCTTTATTTGGAAAGACAGGGTTATTGTCTGCTTGTATACATAGAAATTACGCAGGCGCATTATCTCCTTGAGCAAATGATGTTGAAGGCCCTATAAAGTTGTCTAGCTTCCCAGCATGATCCAACTCTGTCCGTGCAAGCCTTTGTAGATGCATGGATCTAAGGTTTTTCCTCATCCCTGTTGTACTCATACAACATTGTTTATTTATGCGCCCCCACCTGAACTTTTTGCTGCAAAGTTTACATGTCACATACCTTTATTCGAAGAATTGCCACACAAAGGATTCCTTGGCTGGCTGTGGTGAATGCGGTGGTGCAGAATCCCCTGGCTGTTCATCTAGATCAAAAGAAGACATCTTTCTGCTGAAAGGAAAACAGGATAGCAGAGCAAGCCAAAGATGTCTACTCTCATCAAAGTCCAAAAGTGAACTGAAGCAAAAAGTATGGAATCTTCTTTTTCTAAATAAAGACATCCATATGAACCAATCACAATCCTTCCTTAGGGTGTGGTTCCTCTCCCAGACTTCTTGTGAGATACCCGCCAGCAGCTCTTGAGATTGTAAAAATATTATTGCTTGGAACAATTCCTAATCAACTTTTTCTAATTCATCAACATCTCCCATGTCTTAATTTGTTAAGAATTACACGAAACAACAGTAATTAACTTAATTCCAAATGTACTATCCCGCGGATAAATCACGAGAGCCGAACAGGGAGTTATGCCCATTCGGAGTCCATGCAGGAGATTATGTGTGCAACTCAGACAAGCGTCTCACAAGATCGTACACATTATTGCTTTATATATTCAATAGAACAAATCATAATTAATTTCCTAATAACACTGAAAAAAACAAAGGTTACAGGGATGTTACAGTTAAACTAAGATTTCACTCATACAAAACCATTAAAATTCAGCAATTATAGTTACCTGAACTAGCTATAACTTACTCCCCCACAATGCACTGCTAATGACCACCCATATTACATCTCTCATGAAATGGTCAGTGATATCACTCATGACATCACTGATAAAATGTCAAAGGATATCACTGTTGACATCATCAAGTGAGTGAAAGTATTTTTAAGAGTGCATGGGTGCTAAACATATATATTAACATACTACAAAAGTTAGATTAGTATACCAGTTATACTCTAATGAGTGATACCATCTCTAACGTGTTATCTGAGTAAGTATGTGACTGTCTGTATCAGTGGGTGTGTGATTGGCTGTATGAGTGTGTGAGTGGATGCATGAGTGACTGTATGGATGAGTGAGTGGACTTCTGACTAGGTCTGTAGGTGTGTGAGTGGCTGTATCAGTGGTTATATGGGTGTGTGAGTGGGTATCTGAATAATGTGAATGAGTGTTTTTTTGGGTGAGTGAGTGTCTGTATAGATGTTTGAGTGGATATGTGAATGGCGGTATGAGTGTATATGTAGATATCTGAGTAGCTGTATGGGTAAGTGAGTGCATGTGTGAGCAACTATATCGCTGAGTGAGTGGGTGTGTCAGTGGCTGTATACATGAGTGAGTGGCTATGTGAGTGACTGTATAGGTGAGCAATTTTCTGTCTCAATGGCTCAATGAGTGAGTGACTGGGTGTGTACATCGCTGTATGGGTGAGTGAGTGGCTGTTAGAGTGAGTGCTTGGTAAAGTGAGTTGGTGTGTAAATGGCTCTATTGGAGAGTAAGTACCTGTGTGAATGACTGTATAGTTGAGTGAGCAGATATGGGAGTGCTTGTATGAATCTGTGAATGGGTATGCAAGTGGCTGTGTTGATGTGTGAGTGAGGCTGTGAGTGCTTGTATGGGTGAGTGAGTGGCTGTGTTGAGAGGATGTGTGGGTGAGTGGCTGATTGTATGAATGGCTGTATGGGTGAGTGAATGGTTGTGTGAGTGGCTGTATGAGTGAGGGTAAACAGACATAATATCGATGCAAAAATATCGACTGGACATAATATTGAGGCAAAAATATAGACTAGACAAAATATCGACCAGACATAATATAGACTACAAAAATATCGATTACTATCAATATTAATAGCCAAAATATCGAATCAAAAATATAGACTAGACATAATATCGACTAGATAGAATATAGACAACAAAAATATTGAAAATAAGGTACGTTTTTAATAATTTGTAATAATTGTGTAATATAAATCTGTAGCGGGTTGTGGGTTTAAAGGGGAACAGGGTGGGAAGTAATTTAAATATAATTAATTAAATCTGTAATATAATAGTAATTGTTAATTAATTATTAATTGTTAATTAATTAAAATATAATTGGTAATTAATAATAATTGATTAATTGATAAATAATTAATTTTTCATACAATATTTTCTGTAGCGGGTAGTGGGTTTATAGGGGAATAGGGTGGGAAGTAATTTAAATATAATTAATTAAATATGTAAAATAATTATAATTGTTAATTAATTATTAATTGGTAAATAATTAAAATTTAATTGGTAAATAATTATCATTGAATAATTGATAAATCATTATTTTCTACTAAATTATTTTTTGTAGCGGGTTGTGGGTTTATAGGGGAATCGGGTGGGAAGTAATTTAATTTGAATTAATTATGTAAATTAATAATAATTGTTAATTAATTATCAATTGGTAATTAATTAAAATATAATTGGTAATTAATTATGAATATTTAATTGATTAATAATTAATATTTAGTAAATTAATTTCTGTAGTGGGTTGTGAGTTTATAGGGGGATAGGGTGGTAAGTAATTTAATAATAATTAATTAATTATGTTAATTAATTAAAATTGTTAATTAATTAATAATTGTCCATTATATAAAATTTATTTGGTAAATAAAAGTAATTGGTATTGGAAATTAAATTTAATTGGTAATCATATTTCTATTAATTATATTTATTTATGATTTTTTTCCTTTTGCTACTGTTGCGCTTACTGGAGTGGGAATAGTAATTTTAACCCCTACGCTATCCAGCGCTTTCCCTACTGTTGCACCCACTGGAGTGGGAATAGTAATTTTTACCCCTACGCTATCCAACGCTTTCTCTACTGTTGCTCCCACTGGAGTGGGGATAGTAATTTTAACCCCTACGCTATCCAGCGCTTTCCCTACTGTTGCACCCACTGGACTGGGAATAGTAATTTTTACCCCTACGCTATCCAGCGCTTTGTCTACTGTTGCACCCACTAGAGTGGGGATAGTAATTTTAAACCGTACACTATCCAGCGTTTTCCCTACTTTTGCACCCACTGGAGTGGGAATAGTAATCTTTACCCCTACGCTATCCAGCGCTTTCCCTACTGTTGCACCCACTGGAGTGGGAATAGTAATTTTAACCCCTACGCTATCCAGCGCTTTCCCTACTGTTGCACCCACTGGAGTGGGAATAGTAATCATTACCCCTACGCTATCCAGCGCTTTCCCTACTGTTGTACCCACTGGAGTGGGAATAGTAATTTTACCCCTACGCTATCCAGCGCTTTCCCTACTGTTGCACCCACTGGAGTGGGAATAGTAATTTTAACCCCTACGCTATCCAGCGCTTTCCCTACTGTTGCACCCACTGGAGTGGGAATAGTAATTTTAACCCCTATGCTATCCAACGCTTTCCCTACTGTTGCACCCACTGGAGTGGGAATAGTAATAAAAACCCCTACGCTATCCAGCGCTTTCCCTACTGTTGCACCCACTGGAGTGGGAATAGTAATTTTAACCCCTATGCTATCCAGCGCTTTCCCTACTGTTGCACCCACTGGAGTGGGAATAGTAATTTTAACCCCTACGCTATCCAACGCTTTCCCTACTGTTGCACACACTGGAGTGGGAATAGTAATTTTTATCCCTACGCTATCCAACGCTTTCCCTACTGTTGCTCACACTGGAGTGGGAATAGTAATTCTTACCCCTACGCTATCCAACGCTTTCCCTACTGTTGCACTCATTGGAGTTGGAATAGTAATTTTTACCCCTACGCTATCCAACGCTTTCCCTACTGTTGCACCCACTGGAGTGGGAATAGTAATTTTAACCCCTACGCTATCCAGCGCTTTCCCTACTGTTGCACCCACTGGAGTGGGAATAGTAAATTTTACCCCTACACTATCCAACGCTTTTGCTACAGTTGAACTCACTAGAGTTGTAACAATACATTTTAACCATTTTGCTATGCTACGGTAAAAATATTATATATGTTTATTTAATATTATGTTTTTATATATATATATATATATATATATATGTATTATTTTTTTGATATATTTTTTTTTATTTATATTAATTATTTATTAATATTACATTTATTTAATAATTTTTACTAAGTGTATATTAAATATATTTATTATTATATTAGCTTTAACTTAATTTAAAGACATTTAAAAAAAATTATATTTTGACAGTCTATATTTTTGTAACTCGATATTTTGGAGTCGATATTTTAGTACTTACCTGTCTGAAGATAGGCAGTCGATATTTTGTCCCTCGATATTTTCTCCTCGATATTTTTGTATCTCGATATTTTTGTGGTCGATATAATGTCAGTGATCCATGAGTGAGAGAGAGAATTAGTGTGTGTGTTGCTCTATGGAAGAGTGAGTGGGTGTGTGAGTGCTGGCATGGGTCTGTGAACGCATATGAGTGGTTGTGTGGGTTTATGAGTGGGCATACGAGTGGGTTTGTGAGTGGTTCAGTGGATGATGTAATCAGTGATGTCACTGACCATGTCATGAGTGATGTAATATGCTTAAGGTCATAAGCAGTGCAATGTGGGAGTGTATGTTATAGTTAGCTTAGGTAACTATAACTGATGAATTTCAATGGTTTTGTACAAGTGGTATCCGAGCCTAACATGAAAGTCCTAGAAACCTTTGTTTTTTCAGTGAATTGTTATGGTTTTTATAGTGCATTTTTTCTAACTGTAAAGTCCCTACACCATTTGCTTTGTCAGTGAATTTCTATGGTTTTTAAAATCTATCTCCTAACTATAAAGTCCCTGTAACCTTTGTTTTTTAATGGAACTTCTAAGGTTTTTTACATTCTATTTCCTAGCTATAAATTCCCTGTAATCTTTGGTTTTTTAAGTGAATTTCTATGGTATTTTGACTACTAGTAGCCTTTGCAGAGTTGTGGAGAAAGGGGAGGGGGCCTCTGACCAGCTCTCAGCAAACCTGCATTTTGGGACTTACTGCTGGTAACAGGAGGGCTTCTTAGCCCCCAAGGGCCATCAGCATTTAATGGGACTTCATCCCCGAACAAGTTGTTCATCAGAAGGCACATTTTCAGAGTTGTGGAGAAAGGAGACAGGACCACCAACGATCTCTCTGCAATTCCATTGTGTGGGACTTACTGGAGTTAACAGGAGGGGTTGTTGGCCCCCAG
Organism: Lissotriton helveticus; assembly: GCF_964261635.1. Classification (NCBI taxonomy): domain Eukaryota; kingdom Metazoa; phylum Chordata; class Amphibia; order Caudata; family Salamandridae; genus Lissotriton; species Lissotriton helveticus. The sequence continues at coordinate 102,874,106 of NC_136072.1, forward strand.
GACCTTCAGCAGCCAAGAGGACTTAATCTCCCATCCAAAACTGTGCTAGGAGAAGCACTTACAGAATGGTGGAGAAAGGGGGCAGGCCTCCGAAAAGCTCGCAGCTATTACGCAGTGTGGAACTTACTGGAGGTAACAGGAGGGGTTGTTGGCCTCTAAGGACCCTCAGTATCTAAAGGGTCAACCAGTAGAGCACCGGGAGGTACATTTGCATAGTGATGGAGAAAGGAGGTGGGGCTTTGGATCACCTTTCAGCAATCCCACTCTGTGAGACTTACTGGAGGTAATAAGAGGGTCTGTGGCCTCCAAGCACCCTCACCAGCGAAGTGGAGATCATCCCCGATCAAGTTGTGCACCAGGAACCTCATTTGCAGAGTGGTAGAGAAATGGGGCAGGGCCTCTGGTTACTTCCCTCGGGGCTGGCCTTTTAAAAAATAATTTGTTAGGGAAAGGGAGCCAAGTGCCCCCTCGGGTCAATTTTTGTCCGGGGACCTCATCCCCCACAGGCCTGGCCATTTACAATTGGGGGCTGCTCCTCATCGTTCACTGGGTCGATTTCAGCTCTGTGCCCCCATGCTCTTGGGGCTGTCTATTAGTCCTGGGTTTTCCCTGGGTAACCAGTTTGTATTGGGACCATGGTCATAGCCTCGAAGCTCCATATGTCCCTGCTGGCTTCCCATCTCCTGTGAAAGCAAGCCTTATCTCAGATTCAGGGAGATGCTAAACATGCAGCTCCCTGTATCTGAGAGCAATTTGTCTCTTTCTCTGCTCGCTTGACAGTGGGCAGGGAAACAGACAAATGATCTGCTTCCAGCAAGCAAGAGTTTTTCTCCGCTTGCACTTTCTGAAAAGTAGTGTGTTTGCTTTGTCTTTGTGGAAATGGTTTAAGCTCCTGCCAAGCCACAGCAAACAGGTATGTCCTGAGGGTGGGCACTCCGAGAAATAGCAGGAGCCAGCCCTGGGAGGAGGTGGTCCCAAGGACCATCTATGGCTCCAGGAGGAGGGCCACATGCCCCCCTTCATGTAAATCTTCGCCCTGGGAAGGTGGGGGTCCCCGACACTAGGGGTCCACGACGGATCCCCTACATTCATATATTTCAGACCCAAGGAGGTGGCAGTCCCCAGGGATGTGGGGGTGCTATGCCGGCCTCTACTTAAATACAATAAATTGCCCTGGGGAGGTGGTCGTCACCAGCCTGCAGGGGGTGGTGTGGGTCCCTCACATTATTGTTAATATGACATGCCCCACAGAAGTGGTGGTCCCTGAGTCAAGGAGGAGCTGCAACGGTTCTGCTGGTCCACAGAGGCTGGCAAAGCCCCTTACGCCCACTTCCAAGAGTTCAGGAGTAGGGCGGCACCACTTTGCAGGGTAAACTTCCAGACAGCAGAGTCCAGAAGCAGGTGCAAGGTTGTTGAAAGCTTGTTATGTCCCTGAGGCTTTAGATCAGGAGGCCAGCCAACTACCCTTGGAGTCACTTTGGGTTTTGGGTCCATATGATGCAGGTCCATTTCTTCTCACACTCGTAAGAGGGCAGTGGGCAGCAATTCAGCACATTTTTGAAGAACCAGTGCCCTGCTTTCCTGGTCCTGGTTCCAGACTAACTACAGGGTGTATGAAGCCTTTTAGAGTAGACAGGACACTGCCTTTTTCCAATGTAAGTGGAGATTCCCCCCTCCAGGTGGCAGCAGGGTTACAATAAAAGCAAAACAGGAGAGCCAGTTTTGTGTAGTAAGATAGAACAATACGTTCACCCATACAGAAAGGCAATATTTGGGAGGTAAGATTTCTGAAATCTATTTAAATGAGAAGCAGCCTAGATTTAGAGATAATGAAATAACAGAAACCTATTTAAAACAACTCTCCTCCCTTTATTTTAGACACAACACTCTCTCGAGATTTGGTTTTACTGTGGTAGCATTGAGAAACTCCTATGCCACAGATAACCACTTTTTATTTAGTGGATATACTCCACCAACTATTTCCAAATTGATGGAAACACTTCGCTAAGAGTGGTGAGTGTAACCTTTTTTTGAATAAAAATCTGATTAATCTGTATGTGTGTTGAGTTTGACTGCAAGGGGAATGTCATCGTGTTTCTAATTAAAAAATCTTTTCGGGGCTTTTAGTAACCATTGAAAGAGATCATGTGCAATGGGATTGTTTAAAAAGTAGGGAAAAATATCATGAATTTAGAGTGCGGGTCTTAGCCTCTTGTTTAGATGAGCAGAATATCTCTTGATTGGAAGACAGGATAGTGAAATAGAAAATAAAGAAATTAAAATCCCTTTTTTTAATGTTTTCCTCCGTCTATAGATTTCATATATTGTTAGCACTCCAAGGAAGGAGATACAAGCCCCTTATATTTTTTTGTCCTGAGGAAGGTGGCTTTTAAATAAAGTGATTTACCACCGAAACGTGTCAATGCAGAGCACTTCTAAATCCAACCACATGGCTATTTGGGAGGTTTTAAATTTGAATACTTGCCATTATGCAAACTTGATGTACAGCGTTGGATCAGTTTACGCAACAGCTCATTCAGAACTGTGCAAAAAAGGGTCTCCCGTTCATATATGTGTTCTTTCTTGTTGTTTATTATTGTGAACATTTTATCAGGTTTTTAATATCAAAACATATTTAGGCACATGCATCAAAGCATTTTGCGATCGCAAACGGTGCAAATCGCAAAAATACATTTGAACACTGACAATATTGTGGCAATATCAATTAATGTGTTTCACCAAGGCATACATTTGTATAGGCATTACATTTATATGCTGTTACTAGACCTCTTCAAATGAAAATGCCTTTTTTTCTCCTCTCTCCATCTTTGAAATACATGTGTTGTTTCTTGTTTAGGATACATTTTCCTTCAGGATACTGGTTTGACTAAATAGACATTGACACAGTTTTGTTACTTTGTTTCCTGTTCAGCATCGAGTTAAGACACTGATTCTATTTTTAAGTATTACCTATTAAGGTTGTATTTCACTTGGGGGCGTGGCCACTGCGGCGACCGAAATGGCTGCTTCGCTGTGAAGCTCCTCCATGCGGGCTCCCGTGGGCGGCTGAAATGCTGTGAACACCGCTCCTCGGCCCCACATCGGCATTACATCCGGCAAGTAGAGCCGCCCTGCCGTTCTGGGTGGCTCCTGCGAAGCGGGGACGGTCTGGTGTGGACGCTTCGGCGGAGGGGAGCTGAGGCCGGCGGGCCTTGGCGCCATCTTTCCTTTTCTGCGCCGGATTTCGGGTGAGTGCCACTCTGGGCTGCGCCGCTGACCCTGCGGGCCCTCGTTGCTCCGCCTGCGGGCTCTCGCGTTCGCTGTTGGTGCTCTGTGGGCTTTCGGGTGGGGGTTCCTGGCTCTGGGGCGAAGTCAGGGCTTTTCGGGCCTGGGCGCGCTCTGGAGCCGGGGCCTTGTTTTGGAGGCTCGCGGTGGGGCTGGCGCGGCAGACGGGGGTGCTCGCTTGGCGGTGGGAGGGGGCTGTGGGTGTTGGTGGTGGGGCTCCCGGGGGGCCTCTCTGGGATTGTTGGCGGCCCGCCCTAGCGAAACACGGGGGGACTGTGTATTTCCCCCCTGTGCTCCTGCAATGTTGGTGACTGTTCAGGCTATGGTGATGCCTACGTTACACACTGCCATTTCTTGTTGAAGGGGTGTGCTCCCTACTGGTGACCTGCTTCTCGGACGGCTGCCCCCTTCATACCTGGTCCCTGACGGGTGAACGCAGCAAGTGGTACTCTGCAGATGGACGCGTGGTCGGAAACGCTCCTTACCCTATTATTGAACTGCGTGGCCTGGTATAAAACTGCGCGCTATAACAATCTGGTCCTACGCTCACACACAAATGTCTGGGCTTGAATCCTGGCTGTACTCCACCTGGTTGCCTGCCACACACGAGATATATACTCGCCTCGCGCTTTTCATAGTACTGCGCTTTCCTTGGGCTCTGCCATGGGGAAAAGAGATCCAAGCCAGAGGAAACTGAGTTTTGATAAAACTTCTCTATTGGTGGCGGACCCTCCGCCCAGTACCACTGCCGGGGCGGCATGCACGCCGGAGGGGGGAGATGCCGCTACTATGGTTGCCACCATGATGGGTGAAATGCGTGTGCTTCAAGGCCCTCGACACGCGCTTCGACACCCTCGAGTAAAACTTGCGGATATGGGCTCCAGGGTGCAGGCCCATGACAGACGCCTGGATGTGGTGGAATCCAGGGTTTCGGACATTGAAGACGGCGCGGCCAAAACGCTTAAGAGGCTGGAACATGTTGAGAAAATTCTTAAAGATGTGGCCATAAAAAATGAGGATTTGGAAGCGCGCAGCCGACGCAACAATCTACGCATAATTGGCGTGGCGGAGACTATCGCGACAGGGCGTTTTGACACTTTTGTTGAACACTTGCTCATTGAATTGTTCGGTAGAGAAACATTCACGGATGGCTTTGTAGTGGAGCATGCCCACAGGTCACTGGGGCCTAGACCTCGTCCCGGACAAGCCCCGCGCCCCATAATTGCCAGGATCATGAACTTCCGCGACCGTGATGCCGTGCTCCGCGCGTGAGGCTGGAGAAGTGAGATGGCAGGGTGGCACTCTGTCCTTCTTCTCAGACTTTACGATGATGGTGCAAGACGCAAGACGCAAGTACAACGGCGTCAAGGCGACTCTGCGTAATCTTGGTTTAAAATATGGAATGCTGTATCCCGCAAGACTGAAAGTGGATGTGAATGGCAGATACCGCATTTTTGAATCCCCCGCAGAGGCACAGGACTTTTGCCAAGACTACAAAAAACAGGGCTCGCCTTCGGCCTCCAATAATGCACCACACTCCCCTCCTCGAGTTGACAAGCAGAACTGTGTGGACCTTTTTGCAGAAACCGGTCAGGGCTGACAACCTTCGCATGCTTAATGGCTTGACTTTGCTGATGTTGTTTCACAATTGATGTTGTTTACCAGTGGATAGTTAACTGGCCGATACCAATCGGGCCGCCTAATAGGGTTACCCGCATGGGCTGGCATTGCTCACCCCTATGGCTCATGCCTTATTGTCTTACTTTATTGGGGTCTTCTTTTGTTGGAAATGTTATTGCTTCATGATATGGTTATTGCCTCTCCTGGGCTGTTGGGAGGCTGGGTGGTGGGCGGGGGGCGGGGAATGTAATGCTTTATGGGACATTTTTTTGTTTGAGTGATTGCGGGGAGGTTGGGAGCGAGATGCTGGGACCATTGCTACTGGAAAGTGTTATTGGTTTTGTGCGATGGCCAGGATAGGTAGGCAGTCTGGCCCGTCCAGACTTACATTGATGTCTTGGAATGTTCGGGGCTTGAATACCACACGGAAACGCAAACAAATATTGAACTATGCCGCACGACACAGGGTGGATGTCCTTTTTCTTCAGGAGACGCACTTGGCGCCGTTGGCTGACGGCTCGGTGGCTAGGAGTTGGGGTACACACAGAATTTTTCAAATTTTAGCAGTTATGCTAGGGGCGTTGCAATTTTTATACATAAACATGTTCCATTTGTGCTAACTGGAAGTGTCACTGACAGGGAAGGTAGATACGTGTTACTAACTGGGGTGTTGATGGGGTACAAGATCGCCATGGTGGGAGTTTACGGGCCTAATGTTGATTCCCCCGCCTTTTTTCAGGAGCTTCAACTGATGCTGCTTAATTCTGACATAGAACTGTTAGTGATGGGGGGCGATTTTAATGTGGTGCTGAACCCAGACAGGGATAGTACTTCCACCTCCCCGGACTCCAAAGCCCGATCCAGACATGTGCTCGCGGATATTTGCTCTCACTTCTCCCTGAAAGACATAGAGGCCAGGATACACCCCAATGCGCCAGAGTTTACACACCATTCTGGGTTCCACGGAACTAGCACTAGAATAGATTATTGGCTGCTTTCCCCTGGAGTCGCGGGATGGGTGGATACCCTTTCCACTCTACCGCGAACTTTTTCGGACCACTCCCCCATTGTACTGAACTTGCTCATTCCCAGACAGGGTGTATATGAGAGACAGTGGCGATTTCCAGGAAGGGCCCTGCTAGACCCGGTTTTTAAAGAAGAGATCCGCAGCGCTATTGAGGAGTACTTTGACATAAATACCGGTTCTGTGAGCACCTGGGCCACGCTGTGGGAGGGATTCAAAGCCACCATTCACGGGCTGTGTATTGATAAACATGTGGGTTCCCTAAGAGAGATTCGGGCCACTCTAACCCGTCTTGAAAAAGACATTGCTAGGATTGATGGGGAGGTATCTAGGGGCCCGTCCGGGTCGACAGAGGCCAAGCGGCTGGAGTTGCTGTTGGAATTCAGGGATACCGCTGACAGAGAGCTGAAATTCATGGGTAAATATCACATGGCGCGTCAGTACGGGGAGGGAGACAGACCAGGGAAGCTTCTTGCGCAACTGCTCCGCCCCCCTCGACAGGCGGATTACATCATAGACATAGTAGACACTGAGGGGCAGATTTATGAGGCCCTTGCACCACGTTTACGCCGCTGTTGCGTCACGCAAGGCGGCGTAAACGTGGCGCATCCCTACGAACGATTTACAATGTGACGCATCTAGGCAGATGCGTCACGTTGTAAAGCCCTGCGCCGCTTGTGGGCGTTCCGGCGCAGGGGGGGCGTTCCGGGGCAGGTGCGCCTCGCAAAAGTGGCTGAGTGAAATCTATAAGATTTCACTCAGTCACTTTCAGGCAATGCCTGCGTCAAAAGCCTGCGCCTGCTTGAAGCAGGCGTAGGTCTTGACGCAGCATTGTTAAGATGGGGCACCCCCGAGCCTTGCTGGAGCTGCGTCGCGCTTGCGACGCAACTCCAGCAATGCGCCACCTTAACGGCACAGATGCGTCACGCATCTGTGCCGTTTTTGCCCCATGGTGCGCCGCATTGTAAATGCGGCGCACCATGGGTGGCGGAGCTGTGCGCACTGTGGCGCACATTAACTGGCGCATCCCTGGGGATGCGCCAGTTAACATAAATCTGCCCCTCAAGGCTCCCGACATCACTCCACTCCTGCTGTATGCAGCACCTATTTGTCGTACTACCAAACTCTTTAGACGTCGACACTTACAGGCGAACAACGCAACTCCGGCTCCTACTTAAACGCGATTGCCATGGTGTATCTTGAGAAGTATATGCAGGAATTTCTTGCTTCTCCAATTACCCCTGACTCTATAGTGGAAGCCATTGATTCCTTGAGGGGCTCTTCGGCGCCGGGACTAGATGGTTTTTCCGCTGACTTTTACAAGGAGTATAAGGAGGAACTGGTGCCAAAACTGGTCGAGGTCAATACGGAGGCCATAGAGGCCGGCATGCTGCCTCCCACGCTTAGAGAGGCGGTAATTGTGCTTCTCCCAAAACCAGGGCGCGACCCTTCTTCTTGTGGCTCCTACAGGCCACTGTCCCTACTGAATCTGGACTATAAGATTCTTGCCAAGGTTCTTGCGATACGCTTATCGCTCCTGATGGAGTCCATTATTTCCCCGGCGCAGTCCGGATTTGTCCCTCATAGATCCACCTCTTTTAATTTGAGGACGTTGTTCTCTGTGATACACAGGATGGATCCATCTCTCCCTGCTGCAGCTGTGTTTCTTGACGCAGAAAAAGCGTTTGACACTCTGGAGTGGCCCTTTTTTATGTCGATCATGAGGCGAATGGGGATGCCTGAGATGTTTGTGGCTACGGTTGAGTTATTATATACTGCACCTACCGCACGAATACATCTGAATGGCACCATCACGGACAGTTTTTCTCTCTCGCGAGGCACCCATCAAGGATGCCCATTATCACCGCTGCTGTTCATCCTAGCGATGGACCCTTTGGCGCGGCATTTTCAGGAGAACGATTTGCACAGAGGGCTTCAGTTTTGAACTGGTCCTCTCCTCGTCTCGCTTTATGCAGACGACACGATCCTGTATGTCCGTATGCCACAGACAAATCTGGAGCCACTGTTGTTGGAGATCGCCCGTTTTGGAGAATATTCGGGCCACCGCATAAATTGGCACAAATCGGTCATTTTCCCGCTCACTCCCTCCACCTCCGAATGGACTTGCGCCTTTCCTTTGGAATGGAATACGGACTCTGTTAAATATTTAGGTATTCATGTTCACCTCGACACTGTGTCAATTGTCCGCTTGAACTATGGGCGCGCTCTTGATTTCTTAGAAGATCACATGGAGTGATGGCTTCGCCTCCCTCTATCTATGGTGGGCCGGATCACCACAATAAGGATGATCGTGCTTCCACGGTTTTTGTACTTATTCAACAATATCCCGATACCCCTTACCAAGATTTTTTTCACGCAACTTCGAACACTGTTGTTGAAGTTGGTATGGGGCGGCAGGAACCCTCGGGTATCATGCCACGCCTTGACGCTCCCTTATGAGCGTGGTGGATTCGGCGTGCCCGATTTTTACCTGTATTATTTAGTCGCACAGGCCTCATATGCCTATTAATGGTTCCATCCCGATGCCAGACTTATACATTTAAAGCCAGAGGCGGACCTTGTGCTGCCAGTACCTCTTAGGGCACTCCTCCCCAAAGGCTTTCCCCGGGACCCGCTAGACATACAAACTGTGTCCACCACGTACTGGGCTTGGGATAAATTACGCAGATTGCTACACATTGACACACTCTACTCTCCCGCCCTTCCTCTGCCCAATTCTTACTGGCTTCCTATCACCAACGAAAAGGTGGTGCAGCGCACACTATCCAAATTCCACTTAGACACTATTGGGGATCTTTTCCCGGAGGGACATGTTTTCTCCGTAACGGAAGACCAGCGCTTTACTGACCGTACCTTCATGGACTCTTTCACACTGACCAGACTTAGATCCATGCTCTGAGCAGGATTCAGCACATTCCCACTCCCCCCTGAAGAAGCTGCGAAAAAAAAAAATGGTTGTATTTCACTTCTACTTCCTCATAGAAGTCACTGTTGCCACACACAAATGCCGAATTCAATAAGGCTATGGATAAGTAATGCTAAGTTGAAAGATACGAATAAAGTTTTGCGACAGAAAGAATTCTTTGTCCACTGCCGTGTTGAGACACTGACTTGATTTATAGCATCGCCTATATCACTCTTGTAGAAACAACTCTGGTAATATACTAATGCTGAATTGTTCACCTTGTGATCAGTAGCTGATGGACAATTTTTATTCCATCCAATTTTCTCCACTTTATAAAATTGTGGATGTTGGAGATGCCCCCTTGATGGGTACTCTTTTTTCTACAGAAAATAGACGCTGCAGAGATTAGGGCTTTTTTGTCTGCTTCTTTTAAATAGTTTGATTATGTTTGCCTTTTTATTTTAAGATGACGCTCATCGGTTTTGTTCTCAACATCACACAGGCAAGTTAGAGTACTTCTACTATGTCTATGATCCCTGATTCTGACTTCCTGCCAGTTAAACACATGGCGGCATAATCGTATTTGTAACCGACTTCCTTGGAAATATGAGCGGGACCACACACTGAGTCGGTAAGCAGACACTTAGAAACCTTTTCCGGCTTGAAGAAATTCCCTAGCGCATAATGTTTTATCAACTCCACGTAATTCCTAGTGCTTAATGCTACGGGAAATGCGGGCACCATATGACTGCAATGGCTAAGGCAGGCAGTTTTCTAAGTGGTAGACATGACTGCTAAGCCCTTCTTTGGACAGTTGGGCTCGCCGGATAATTTTTAGAAATGGTTTGCATCCGTTATGACCTTTGCGATAGTTTGACAAACTTGGACCTTTAGATATGTGTGCCATTGCTGCAACATATTAATATACTGTTACTGCGTAGGTCGCTTTGTAAGTCTCACCTAATTCCAGCTGACAGTAACTGATGTACAAATAATTGCACAGTATTTCTCCCCCTCATTTTAAAATTAGCGTAAGCCACTTTGTAGGTCTCGCATAATTTTGCTGATAGTAACTGCTGTATAAATAATTACACAGCATCTTTCCCTTTCTTTTTCAAATTAGGAATTTATGCACTAGTACTCCAATGAGAAGGAGTTTATGAGTTTCTCAGTCTGGGTCTTTGGTTGTTGCCTTGTCACATGGTGTTTTCTTTTAAATTTTTTCGCTTTTTTCGTTTTTTAAAGCCTTTTCTTTCAAAGAAGTCTACTTCTAGTAATTGTACCATATATGCATCTTTTTACCATACAGAATTGTTTGTAACGCTCAAGTGAGAGTCCTGAAGATGACCGTGTAATTATACAGTGGTCGAAACGCCGTCAACGCCTATGTGGCCAAAAATATAGAAGGGCACATTATTTTTGTTTATGTTGTTCCTTTATAGTGATATGTATTTCTTTTTTGCCACTTGTCTGGTTTGTGATATGTTTTGTTTGTATACCAGCACTTTGTCTTGAGCGTAACTGTTCTAGTTGCTATTATTATATGTTATAAATGATAACTTTTGATAGATGATTTCTTTGACTTTGGGGCTTCTTTTTCTTCTCCCTCTCTTTTCTATCTGACTCTTTGATTTTTTTGATTTATAAATGTTTGTATACTGTATGTTTTAAGCATTTTTTCCTCTTGAACCAATGACATCAGAAGCATCTTCGACCAAGGAGAAATGGCAGCACTCATCCTCCTCGACCATTCCACAGCTTTTGGTACTGCTTCCCACTAATCACTCATCAGAAAAATTCTGAGCATGAATTGTAGTTAGCTGCAAAATGATTTCTTTGTCTGTTATGTGGTATTTTTTTTATAAATATTTGAATGCTGTAAATTGTAAGTGATATATGTTGTACTTTGTATGGTGATTTTTCACAGCCCTGAATAGGTGGTTGGTAAGCCACAAAACAAGTTTAGGCTATGACTGTATCAGAGTATCAAGAACTATTCATGGGACTTGTACTATGTTTAAAATGTTATTACAAAGTTATCACTGTAAACAAATTTGGGATTAAATGTACTGGTATACAAAGTAAAAGGTTTTTAAAGGAAAACAGTTTTTCAATAAAAGAAAACGCTAAAAGAGTGAAGGTGTATTGTTAATTAATATGTAGCTGGATGATAATGGCTCCCCACCGATGAATAAATATGTTTCCTTGCAACGTATCTGTTTATTGCGCTACTGATATAGTGGCTAGTAGCCTAGCGCAGGGCTGTTCACATCTGTAACCCATAATATAATCAAAATACGCAAACACTCATTTGCGTGCAAAACAAACATATTAAATGGTCTACATCATCAAAATGTTCAGAGATCTGTAAATTTGTTTTCAGGATGGGAAAAATAACGCACCAACAGATTTGGTTAAACTTGTGCCTTACCATTTAGGATGCTAAACTGTAGAAATATTTGTTTTCATTTACCACATGCAGTGATTTACAGTACTTCACTATGATATTTTAGGATGCTGTATATCTAGTAAACTAAACAGCTTCTTTCCTTGAGGTAGTTTTTTGAATGGAAATAGAGATGTGCAGGTACTCAATTTTTAGGGGACCTGTTTGCTCCTGGGAAGTGCTGGTACTCTCCCATTAAATGCTTCACACCAGTCCTGAGAAGTGCAGGTACTCTCCCTCTCAAATTAAAGAAGTGCATGTACTCATCATCTCACAATAACTGCCCATTAAAAGCACTGCCCTGAGGGTCACACATATGAATAATCTTTATCTCTTTCCCAGAAGCAGAAGTAGAAGATACCAGACCCGCATCCCCAGCATGTCCCAGTGACTCTCTTCAAGCTTGTATGGAACTCATAATGGTCCTGCACCAACCTCTGCCATACATACATGTTCGTAATTTACCATATTCAAGCTGAGTTTGCGGTTATGGAGTTATGTTGCATATATGCCACAAAGAAGAAAAGACTTTGGGGCATGTGTACAAGACCCTATTGCCAACACGTCACTTTCAACGATGTTGTGGTGGCAATAGGGGCTTAGCCTTATTTACATGGCAGCAGCACACATCGAAGTGACAAAATGGCATTTAAAGATTGTTTAAATACAGGAAGGAGAACCTTCCTGTACATAAGCAATCTTTCCCCTGCAATCTTTCCCTTGCATGCAGACACCCTTGCACTATGGTGCAAGGATGCCTGGATTGGCGCTACACTGCTAAGTGTAGTGGCAGCACAGGGGGAAACGCTTGGCTGCATCATATCCTTGTAAATATGGTGCAGCCTTGCATTTCAGAAGTGGTGAGGGAGATGTTAAGCCATGACGGCTAACGCCTCACTCCGCCACTTCCTTGAACATATACCCCTTTGTTTCTAAGAACCCAGATTAAGTATTGCAATCTAAAGAAAAGTACACAGAGGAAGATGGCAGCCTTAACCTAATTAACACATAATATGGTTTACATAAATGCCTGCAAATGTTACTCAATGGATCAGAACCTGCTTTCCAAGGGAACCACCTAAATAGGCAGACCTACCAAAATGGCTGCCTACATTGTTTGAGAGTCTGCTGTTTTTTCTGTATTCATATCATGAAAATATGCCATATTTCAACGGTTTCCCAACCCACTGGAGGGGAAGCAAGTGCACTGCAGGCCCCGTAATCACTGGAGACCTTCCTTGAGACAACAGACACCTCACATTTGCTCTCCACATCTCCATTTCACAAAACACTTATAGGCCAAATGAGAGCCAGGAATGACACAACACATTAACAGGGCATCACACATAGACATTACAAGGGAAACTAATCCCCTAAAGGGACAACACTAGCTACTTCCTACCATTCCTAGCAAAGAAACCACACGGACCACAACTTGCAAGACAGAAGAGCAAAGCACAATCCCATATACTGAAGCCAAATTAACACCAGAAAATAAACACACTGGAAATGAATGCATAAAAATACAAAACCTTATAGATCCCTGCGGAGCCATAAAGAAAAGCAATACATTTTGGAATGTACCCCGCCATTGCAAGGTTCTGCTGTACGTGTTTCTAGGGTTAAGAACACGATGCTCTGCAGTGCCATTAAGAGAGTTTATGCAAAATACTAGCCCACGGCTTTACACATTTATTTTCCTGCTGAGTGCAGCCAGTTGTGAGTGATGTGACATTTAAATTAATGTGCAACAATAAACGACCTTGTGTTTTCCAAGTTCTGTTTCTATTTAACAGTCCAAAACTAAATTTATTTAGAATATCTTATAGTTTTGTTGGACATTTCTTTAATATTATCTATTTTATTTTCTATAATATACTTTGCTAATATTTGCATATAAGGCATGGTACTTTATCATTTAATTCCATTGTAGAGCGTGAGATGACGAGTGAATAAAATGAGAATGGTGCTTCCATTTATTCTGATTAGTATTTAACAAACTCATATGCATAGAATTCCAGCATTAGATACTCTGCAGAATCGTTATAAACCCCTAATAATTGAATAACAACTCAATGCAGCAACAGGGAGACTCTTCAGACACTACAGTTTTAGTGTCCCATCATTTAATGTGGCTATGAGGAGTGCATATTATAGTCGCTTCTGTGACAGAAAATACACTTTAAATGACTCTCTTGAACAATTGTGCTCTGCTTGATTTGAATTATGCATGGTTATCACTTGGAGGATTTACTGTAATTGGCCTGCTAGGGGGAGAGTGGATGCATTCTTTGAAATCAAAATGCTTCTTCCTTAGCAAATTGAGATTTACCAACTGCAACAATGAGCTAAACTCTCAGCCCAATAGTGTGTGTACTGTGTATAACATGGCGATTATTATAGAAGTAAGGCATTCTTTAGCACAGTCATAGTTTATCATTACAGAGTCAGTTCCACTCTCAAGAAAATGCTCTAGATGCAAACACTAAATGCAAATTACGCTTTACAAACGAAAAAACTTTATGTTATTGACCTACTTCTGAAAGTCATTTTCAGATTGCGCAAAGAATCCTACAAACTTATGAAAAACATGTTAAAAATACGAATGTAATGTGTCGAATTTTAAATATGGCCCTGCCAAAATATTGTGACCAAAATATTGACTACCATTATTTAATGAAGGTAGGTATAGGTAGGTTCGTATAGATTTATTAGTCTTACCCTCACAACTATGGGGCATATTTATGAGCCCCTTGCGCCATTGGCGCGTCACATTGCGAGACGCACTGACGGTGCAACCTGCTGCTTGAAATTTACAAGCACAAGTAAAGCCACCCTGTGTGGCCTTACGTGTGCTCATAAATCTAGCCCCATTCCATGTAACACACTGCATGTTAGGGGCGTGACGTGTGTTGCTGTGGTTGTTCCCATGCAATACCCATGTCACTGATGCATTCCCAGATTTGCGAGCAATCGTAAATCTGGAAATGTGTCAGGATGCTACACCACCGCCAGGGGTGGTGTAGGGAGGCACAAAGATGAGAAATGTTGTGTTTTCTTCTGTTTTTTTCCTCTTTAATGCGTGCTCCGTTCTAAGGCACACATTGGAAGAGGAAATCACCTCAAGTGATCATTTTTGTGCAGGAAGGTGCCTCTATCAATTGTTGTTTTTGCATTTGTCACCCTGAGTGGTAGGGGTATGCTCAGACGTGAGTCCTGTGCTCTCCATGCCACTGGACTCAAGCTATCCTGGCTGATAGCCAGAAACCGGTGCTAGGATGCTTGATTCCGGTCCAGGGAAGACATGGCTTGGCAGTTCGGGCTGGACTGTTCCCAAGAGGCACAGGGTCAAGAATGATTTGCATACGGCCATGTCTGAACTGAGGTGGTATGGTGAGCAAAATAACGATGGGTTAAACCCAGATCTGTGACTGGGGGTGAATGTTTTGCCATTGTGCAACATTCCATCCATCAATTGTTGTTTTTGCATTTAAAGGAGACACATCAGATCTGTTATGTAAATGATTATACATATTTTAAGAAGTTGTGGAGGGAGCCCCAATCAAATAATAAATGCACTCCTTGTCACGGTGAACCACAAAAGTCACTAAATAAACCTCTGGTTCACCAATGGTAGCTTGGCAGAAAAGCAGTCAGGCTTAACTTAGAGGCAATATGTAACGTATTTAAGCAGCACTGACAAAGATTAGTGAAAACACAACACACGAAAAATCCCAAACCAATTTACAAAAAAGGGGCAACATGTAAATCATAAAATGACAAAAATCCAGTAAGAAGAACCGGAGTAAGAATCTGAAGGTTTTCTGTACCAATAGCTGCACAAAGCACAAATTGTAATTATTTGGTCTCGCTGACCGGGTCAAAGACAAAACTCAAGGCTGACCTTGATGCAGGTCAGATACAGGGGCCAGGTTTGTCCAGGTGGAAGGTTTTACATTCTTAGTCCATTTTTTACATGAGAAGCAGTCATCAACAAAGTTATCAGCAGTCAGGGTGCAAGTTGGATAAAGAGAGGGGGGTCATTGACAACAGGTTTCTAAAGTCCTAAGACTTGATCAGAATTTCGTGTCGGCAGTGCAGTTGTTCTTAGCCTGAAATGCTGGTTGACAATCAGAACATCATGTTGATGTGGCAGGGTATGCTCACACGTGAGTCCCTTGCTCACTTTGCCACTGGATTCAAGCAAGCCTGGCTGAAGACGGCTGTAATGCCAGAAACCGGTCCTCGGAAGCTTGTTTCCGGTCCAGGGAAGGCATGGCTTGGCAGTTCGGGCTGGACTGTTCCCATGAGGCACAGGGTCAGACTGATTTGCATATAGCCATGTCTGAACTGGGGTGGCAGAGTGGGCTAAAGAATGGTGATGGATCAAACCCAGATCTTTTGACTGGGTGTGAGTGTTTGATTGGTTCAGATGCTCCGTCCATCACCACCCCCTTTTGTACCGCTTTTGGCCGCCATAAGTGTGGCACGGTATGCTCAGACGTGAGTCCCTTGCTCACTTTGCCACTGGATTCAAGCAAGCCGGGCTGAAGACGGCTGTAATGCTAGAAACCGGTCCTCGGAAGTTTGTTTCCGGTCCAGGGAAGGCATGGCTTGGCAGTTCGGGCTGGACTGTTCCCATGAGGCACAGGGTCAGACTGATTTGCATATAGCCATGTCTGAACTGGGGTGGCAGAGTGGGCTAAAGAATGGTGATGGATAAAACCCAGATCTTTTGACTGGGTGTGAGTGTTTGATTGGTTCAGATGCTCCGTCCATCACCACCCCCTTTTGTACCGCTTTTGGCCGCCATAAGTGTGGCAGGGTATGCTCAGACGTGAGTCCCTTGCTCACTTTGCCACTGGATTCAAGCAAGCCGGGCTGAAGACGGCTATAATGCCAGAAACCGGTCCTCGGAAGCTTGTTTCCGGTCCAGGGAAGGCATGGCTTGGCAGTTCGGGCTGGACTGTTCCCATGAGGCACAGGGTCAGACTGATTTGCATATAGCCATGTCTGAACTGGGGTGACAGAGTGGGCTAAAGAATGGTGATGGATCAAACCCAGATCTTTTGACTGGGTGTGAGTGTTTGATTGGTTCAGATGCTCTGTCCATCACCACCCCCTTTTGTATTGCTTAATGTGACAGCTTTTGCTATGACTGAATTATAGATATGTTTATTATGCCGTTGTATGGATAGTATTGATTATAACCGGACAAGGGCATAAAATAGGAATATCGATTCATGGTCCTAGATAAAACACTACAAGATGACATAATGGCGATGAGCCGAGGTCCAACAACGCCACAGTAAACGACTAGCTGACTGATGCCAGGTCGGCACCCACCAGTAATTGAGGGTCCAGGACTGCGGTGAGTGAGGGGAAAACAAGGAGGCCAGCCCACCGTGGCGCGGACCAGCCTGATGCAAACCTGGTAAAAGAGAAAACACCAATGATGGATCTGAAGTGCTCTGGCCTAGGAGACCCGCAGCGACTGTGGCAGGTGAGGCAGTAACAGAGGGTGACAGACCCGAAGGACTGCCCTAAGCAAGAAAAGTGAGGCACCACCCGATCCTTGCCGCAAGCACAGAAGAAGGACTGAGTCGAGGCCTGGCAGCACAAGGATGCTGAGCATGGTAGGGCCATGAAAGCCGAGCAGAGAAGCGGAGGAGCAGGACGGACATGTCCAAACCACCCGGGTGGTATCTAGGCATTGCTCCTCCTCAGTGAGAACCCCTGAGTAAGAGCCAGACGTGAACCTCATAACACTGAGGGCCAAAGAGGCACTCAACAGATCGGCGTGGGAGAAGGGCAGATCCAGCTGTCCTGAAGCGGAGGAGACAGCAGCGTCGGGTGGGGCTCGGGCCTGCATCCTATTGCAGGCAGACCCACATGTAGAGAAGTTCTTAAGAAGCCCAGGATAGGGAGAGGTGTAGTCGAGCCCAACGGGCAGCTGAGCGCGGGTCTGGCTGGGAGTGTAGTCTGATTTATTGTCAAGTGGCAGGAAGAAGGCAGTGGACCCCCGCCCCCCGGGAAGTGACTGAGCTGGCCCAGCCAGGTGTGGGCCTGACAACACTAAAACCCAAAGAGTCACTGAACTGATCTGCGTGGCAGATGGCAGACAACGCCATCCCAAAGCAAAGGAGAAAATTAGGTCGGATATACATCCTATTGCAGAACCACACTTTGTGAAATCTCTGGAGGAGCCCCAGAGAGGGAGAGGTGGAGTCAGGCCTGAAGAGTGGCTGAGCATTGGGCCTGACTGGAGGTAGGGACCAGCCTGCAGCCTGGATTGTAATTGAGGGGTGGGAGGAAGGCAGTAGAACCTCCCACAGAGTGATCGAGCAAGCCCAGGCACACAGGGGCAGCTCCTGGGCAAAAGTGGGAGACCCATGAGGTTGAAATCTCCTGAGGGGCAGGAAAAGCAGACTACACCCCTATTTCCCATTCTCCTCCAAACTAGCTAGGAGAGTCAAACCTGATGTGCCCAAGTGGGCAGACTGTGTAAAAATGGTGAAGCCTAAAATGATGGGAGTGCCCCAGACCAACAAAATGGACAACTACCTGGTCCCGAAACCCTCCTTTGTAGTGGAGGGAGAAGCAGCGGCGGCGCCCTCCCTAAGAGCGATCATGGCAGCGATAAAAGATGGGAAATGCACTGTAGAGCCCAAAATAGATACCGTGACTATTAAGGTCAACTTGATCAGGGCAGATCTTCAAAAGCTGAGTGAAAAAGTCACAACAGCTGAGACACAAATAGCCCAGCCACAGTTCATGACAAAACATCTGGAAGCACAAGTCGTAACCTTAACTCAACAGGGGACATCCATGGCGACAAAGCTTGAAAACTAAGAAGGAAGGGTGAGAAGGAATAATATCGAGGTTGTGGGGGTACCGGAGTCGGGGAGGGCCACAGCACAGACCTCTTATTGGAGGACCTCATACTGAACTTACTACGGCCCAAAAGACTGTCAAGAAATTCCTCAGTCGAGAGGGTGCACAAGGCCCCGGTGCCCCCACCCAAGACAGTGGCTTCTCCTCACACTATCATCACAAAAACTTCAACTACCATGACTGGGATGTGATCCTCCCCCTTTGTAAGTATATGGGAAAATACTTTTTAAGAGCAGGCAGTGGTCCCAGAGACCACTGCCTGCCCTTAAAAAAATAAAACTGAAAAGTTGTATTTTTCTTTTTTAAATGCATCCTGTTTTCCTTTAAGAAAAACAGGCTACATGTAAAAAAAATAAACTGCTTTAATAAAATGCAGTCCCAGACATGGTGGTCTGCTGACCCCAGTGGGCCACCATCCCTGGGAGGGCAGGCATTTCCAATGGGCTCGCAAATTGTGAGACGCTCATTAATATTAATGGGCCTCGCAATTTGCGACCCCATTGGGAATCACAAAACAGTATAATAACACTGTTGTACATTTCATTTAGCGCCTCACAATTAGCGACACACAATGAGCCGCAAATTGTGAGGCGCTAAATGAAAGGGTTGTACATCTGGCCCTAAGTCCCCAGAAACTTTCATTAAATGTATGGGTATATTAAAACTGTTATATTTCTCAAACTGGATACAAGTTCAGCTGGGTACTATTATGAATAATAATAATGATGATAATAATAATAATAATGCTAATAATAATAATTTCACTTGCTATGGAATCCTAAAGGAAAACTGTGTGAAATTAGTACAAATCTTAAATTCTTAGTCCGATCTCTAACCAGTAGTAAGCTAATAACTGGTGTTGGACTTTTGCAGGGTCATCAACAAACTTTTTGCCTTTATGCTCCTGTTTTCTCACCCTTTTTTGTTGGCTTTTAGGACTTTGCACACTTTACCAGTGTTAACATGCTTGTGCTCTCGCTTCTAAACATGGTAAAATTGTCTGATACCCGATTGGCATATTGCACTTTGTAAGTGCCTAGTAAAGTGGTGCTACCTGTATCCAGGACCTGCAGTTCTGATTGTGTTACCCACTTAAGTAGCCCTTTAAACATGCCTCATGACTTGCCATTGCAGCCTGTGTGTATAATGTTAAGCTGCCATTTTGACCTGGTCAATAGAATATTTTGCCAAGCCAAAACCTTCATTTTTAATTCATATACGTCACCCCAAGATTAGGCCTTAAACAACCTACAGGGCGGGGCGCAGTGTATACGTTAGATATTATTTTTATGTTTTATAAGTTGCCCTAGTGAAAAACAACAAAATTTGTCTTAATTACAGTAAATTTTAGGAGCAGATATGCATTTCGAGTTTGGTGTCTAAGGAATTGTAACATAAAACTGTATTTAATTGTTAAGTCAGATTTTGCTACAATTCTGAAAATGCCATTTTGAGGGTATGTTCAAGGGACCTCCGGCCCTGCCGCCTTTACCCGATTTTTGCGGCACACCCAAAACTTTAACAGTAATGGTGGATAAGGTGAGGCGAGTGTTAGAAATGGGGGTCTCTAGTTGGCAATGGTGTACACCTTTGTCAAAATAGGGACCCTTGCTTCTAGTCAGGGAAAGGGGGATACAATCCTGAATAACCTCTGCTCACCCCCTTGGTCGCTTGGCACAAGCAGACAGGCTTATCTCAGAGGCAGTGTGTAAAGCATTTGTGAACAAATACAGTAATACAGTGAAAACACTACAAATGGATACCACACCAGTTTAGAAAAATAAGTAATCTTTATCTAGACTTAACACAAGACCAAACGACAAAAATCCACAATACAGTATTAAAAAATGTGACTTTCGAATGGTAGGAATAGCTTAGTTAAATGTAGATGGTAAATGCAACACTTTGCTCTCAAAGAACCTTGTATGCATCACACACAACAAACAAAAGGGTTGCAGGAAAGGTGATGCATCAGTTCCTTGCTTCGGGGGAGGCGATGCATCGGTTCCTTACTGCAGCGCAGGGGAGGTGATGCGATTGTTCCTCACCGGAGAGAAGACGAGGCGTCGGTTTCTTACCGTGATCCGGTGCGATGCGTCAAGATGGCGCCTCGAAGCAATGCGACGGTCTGGTGCGATACAACAAAATGGTGTCTTGGATGCGATGCAACAACATGGATGCGATGCGTGCCCGCACTACGGCCGTGCGGCAAAATCGATGAACATTGGAGCCACATCAGCCTGCGACACGGTTCTCCGGTGATGCAACGGCGACCTCTGCGGCGACGGCACCCTTCTCCGGTGATGTGACATGCTTAGTCTGCGATGCAACGGCAAGCAGCGGCGTGCTTCTTCAGCGATGCGACAGCAACTGCTGCGGCAGCAACACCTTTCTCCTTGTTGAGTTGTGCTTCCAGATCACAGCGACACGCAGGCTCTCAGAGGGCCAAAACGACAGCAGGCACCTCAATGCATGTAGAACTCCCAGCCAGGGAATTCAGAGGGAGCTGGTGGTGAAGTCTTTGTGTCCCTGGAACTTCAGAACAGGAGCATGCTCAGCTTCAAGCCCTTGGAGATCTTCCTCAAGATAGTAAAAGTACACACAAAGGGGCAGATTTATGATAACTGGCGCATCCCCAGGGATGCGCCAGTTATCTTGCGCCGCTGCTCCGCCACCCATGGTGCGCCGCATTTACAATGCGGCGCACCATGGGGCAAAAACGGCACAGATGCGTGACGCATCTGTGCCGTTAAGGTGGCGCATTGTTGGAGTTGCGTTGCAAGCACGACGCAGCTCCAGCAACGCTCGGGGGTGCCCCATCTTTGCAATGCTGCGTCAAGACCTACGCCTGCTTCAAGCAGGCGCAGGGTTTTGACGCAGCATTGGCCTGAAAGTGACTGAGTGAAATCTTGTAGATTTCACTCAGCCACTTTTGCGAGGCGCACCTGCCCCGAAACGCCCACCCTGCGCCGGAACGCCCACAAGCGGCGCAGGGCTTTACAACGTGACGCATCTGCCTAGATGCGTCACGTTGTAAATCGGTCGTAGGGATGCGGCACGTTTACGCCGCCTTGCGTGCCGCAACAGCGGCATACACGTGGCGCAAGGGCCTCATAAATCTGCCCCAAAGTTCCTTTTCTCCTTTCTTTGGCAAAAAGTAACCCCTGAAAGCCAACCCCAACAGCAACCAGCAATGGGGCAGTCTCCTCCTTCAGTTTCCTCGGTTTCTCTCAGCAAAGGTTTGTCTTTATTCCCAGAAGTGGTCTAAAGCTCTGGGGTCAGGGCCCCAATATTTATACTGCAAAATCCTTCATTCTCTGAAGGCAGAGAGTGTCTGTACCTAGTCAAAACCAGTTATTTCCCCCTGGGTGCAGCTTCCTGGCAGGAGGTGGAGACAGCATTGTTTGAGAGCAGACCTGGCCTAGGTAGCTGAAAGGAAATCTCCTCCCCCTACTCTCTATTCTATGAGGGCTCAGGTCAGTGAAAGGAAATCTCTGCCTCCTACTCTCTATTCTATGAGGGCTCAGGGCAGTGAAAGGAAATTTCCTCCCCCTACTCTCTATTCAATGCAGGTCCTATTCAGCCCAACCTTGACCCATCAGACTGCTGGAGTCAAGGCCCTCTCCAGTCCCCTGTCACTCACAAACCAGACATGGTATACACAAACCCAGCAGAGACATACTGGATGAAATACCTACTTTCTAAAAGTGGTATTTTCAAACACAGAATGTAAAAATCACTTTCACTAAAAAATGTATTTTAACATTCTGAGTTCAGGCATAATAAACTTGAATTTTTACTTTGCTCCCTGGGTCAGTTAGGATTATAAGATGTTATAATCAAACTGCCAATTCTGGCCTATGGGAACAGGTAGCCTTGCAAAAGTGAAAAATGAAATTGGCTGTAATTCACTATCAGAACATGCCATACACATCAGGGCATGTCCTACCTTTTACATATACTGCACCCTGCCCATGGGGGTACCTTGGGCCTACCTTAGGGTTGACTAACATGTAGAAAAGGGAAGGTTTAGGGACTGGCAAGTGTGTGCACTTGCCAAGTCGACATGGCAGTCCCGGACTGCAAACAGGCTCTGCAATGACAGGCCATAGCCATATTTTACAAGCTGCTTTTGTGGGTGGCACAACGAAGGCTGCAAGCCCACCACCAGCATTTGATTTACAGTCACTGGGCACACATAATGCACTATACTAGGGTCTGACAAGTAAATCATACAGCCAATCATAGAGTCACAAATCCATTACAACAATTTACAATAGTGAGCACTTGCACTTTGGTACTGAATAGCAGTGGCAAAGTGCCCAAAGCATCTAGACTAACAAAAACATAGCAAAAACAAAAGAGGCAACAGCAAAAAATGCAAGGGAGACCCACGCCGTTGGTGCCAGGTCTAACAGCGAGGTATTATTTGTATGACATCTAATAAGGCACCGGGCCCGATGGAATTCCCCCTGTTCGATGTGGTACTCTGGGCACCAGTGCTTGCTTATGTAATTAATGCAGTCGCTAGGCTTGGTACCCCTGTTTCATGGGTGACCTCTATCATCGTGCCAGTGTTTAAAAAAGGGGATAGGGACAGAACCATCTGCTATAGACCCGTTAGGTTTGGTGGTAAAAGTGGTTGGGAGGATATTGTTGGGTGGGTTATCGACTTTGGCTACTGAAAATAACATCTTGTCGGAGGCTCAATATGGTTTTCGCCCTGGTCATTCCACAATTGACCAATCTTTGAACCTATTCCTGATAACAAGTAAATATACTGTAGCCCGCTGGGGTACCATTTTCATGGCCTTCATGGATCTGTCTTCCACATTTGATTGCGTGAATAGAGGCAAATCATGGCAGATCCTTTCCTCCCTAGGGGTGGACAGGGAGATAGTTTCCTTTTTATATTACCTCCACCGTGACACCAAGGCTGTTGTGCGTTACTCGGCTAGCCTGAATGTATCACGTTCATTCCCCGTTAGGAGGGGTGTCCGCCAAGGATGTATTTTTGCCCTGTTTCTTTTTAACATTTATATTAATAATTTAGAGAAAATTCTTCTGGAGACAAAGGCCGATTACCCTTAGGTAGGACGGCGAGGTCTCCTGGTTCTGCTATATGCAGATGATGCCGTCTTGATGGGAAAGACTGAGAGGGGCTTGCAATCTCGTTTATCCACATTTGCACAGTTCCTAGGAGATCTGGATTTAAGAAATAATAACACCAGATCATATATTATGCAGGTAGGGATGCAGGCTAGTAGACCTTACACTTTCAAGGTAGGGCTTACCCTGATTCCAAAAACGTCCGTGTTCTCCTATCTGGGAGTACTCCTGGATGATAAATTGAATTGGGGGCCTCAACTTACACGCAAGAGAAACGACCTCAATAGGTAGACTGACGCAATTTTTAACTTTGCTGTTAGATTGGGGAAAAGACCTGTGGGGGGTCTTTTGGAGCTCTACAGGGCTAAATGTAGGTCAGAGGCACCTTTTTGGCAGCAACATCTGGGGATATGTCGACACAAAGGACATACAAATAGCGGAAAATAATTTCCTGAGACAACTGTTATCCGTTCCCCAGGGCACCCCCTATTGTATTGCCTATGAAGAGCTAGGAATGCCCTATGTCAGTGTTTCCCAAACTGTGGTCCGCGGACCCCCAGGGGTCCGCAACACATTCCCAGGGGTCCTCAAGCAGCAATTTTAAATGCACAGCTAAGTTCCTTGTAGAATTAGCAGTTTTCCAGCAACAATAAAAGTGTCAAGATAACGTCAGTGATTAATGTACCTGCTGGAGAGAGATGAGAGTTTTGTCCAGTGGCAGCTTGACTTATCTAATGGAGCACAGATGGTTAATATGCCTACTGCAAAGAACGTGTACCATGCATTTGAAAAGACTGTGTTCTATGTGCATAGGTTAGTGGGTTGCTGCTTTTGTCACAGAGATTCTTTTGTTACTGTGCAGTTCATAAGTGACAATCGTAATCTAGCACAGTGACCTTTAACCTGTCATCAAAGAGCTGCTTGCAAACTGCATGGTACGAGTTAGAAACATATGTTTTTCCAAGTCTTTCATTATCCTGATGCTGCTAAAAAGGTTTATTTGGGTGGAAATACATTTTTATTGTTAAAGTCAATACTAACCACTGTGTTATGCTCTGAATCCTGAGTTTGTGCTTCTCCAGATCAAGCACTCTTTAAAAATGCCTACCAGTATGAATGACATGTGAATCCTACACCTTGTAGTCACATTTTCCTTATGTTCCATTTTCTATATATTGATTTACACTTATGAATCATTGTCTCTATGGGGCAGATTTACAAGGAAAGTGACGCGGTGTCACTTTCAAAACACAGGGATGCAACATATTTACAACAATATGTTGCATCTCTGTGCTTCCCCCTGCGCTGGCGCAAAAACTGCGGCCATGCGCCTGCAAAGGCACCCTTGCACCTGGGTGCAAGGATTCCTGCATCGTGGGGAGATTGTTTATGTGCAGGAAAGGCTCCGTTCCTGCACATAAACAATCAGAAATGGCGTTTTTCAACTTCTAAGTGTGCTGCATTAGCACACATAGAACTTGCAAAACTTAATTGTTTTACTGATTGTTTATGTGCAGAAAGGGACACCTTACTGAACATAAACAATCACCAGAGGTGATTTCCTCTTTCTATGCGTGCTGCAAAATGCAACACGCATAGAAAGAGGGAAAAAACAAGGAGAAATGAATACATTTTTCCTCGTTGCGCCTCTCTAAGCCTCCCCTGTGGAGGCATAGCATTCAGACACAATTCCAGATTTACGATTTCCAGTAAAACTGGAAATGTGTCTGGTTTCATCGGTGTTGCGTGGGAACACCCACAGCAACACCCATGGAACGCCCATTTCACGCAAAGTGCTGTGTGCAAATGGGTCATATTTACAAGACCAGGAAAAGTCACGCAGGGTGGCTTTTCCTGCCTTGGAAATATGGGGCACTAAAATGCGCCACCGTTGCGTCACTTTTTGTGACGGACCAGTGGCTCAAGGGGCTTGTAAATCTGACCCTATGTGTGTGTGATGTAAAGTGCTCCGACATCCTACAATGGTATGAGAGATAATATAAAACAAATGGAATACATGTGACAGAGGGGCTATGAGAGAGAAGAGAGGCACTGTTGGAGGGTGATAATAAGGGAATCATTGAAGAACCCCAACAAAGATTGTCGTATCCTGGTGCATAGTAAGGTCATCATTTACTATTCTTTAAAAGCTGATACAATTCAATATATAATGATACATTTTTGTAGAATGCACCATTGTTTCCTAAATTTTCTTGGGGGGAGAGCCTCCCAAAGCCCCCTTTATAATGGTCAGGCTCACTCACTGCACTTGGTGTGCACTGTATGGGGAATGGTCTGACAACATTTACCAGGGCTGCTTTGGGTTTCTAGTCTGGCCCTGGCAGGAGCTTGTACTGCGAAATAAAACTAATCATTTAAAAGTAACCCCTGAAAGCCAACCCCAACAGCAACCAGCAATGGGGCAGTCTCCTCCTTCAGTTTCCTCGGTTTCTCTCAGCAAAGGTTTGTCTTTATTCCCAGAAGTGGTCTAAAGCTCTGGGGTCAGGGCCCCAATATTTATACTGCAAAATCCTTCATTCTCTGAAGGCAGAGAGTGTCTGTACCTAGTCAAAACCAGTTATTTCCCCCTGGGTGCAGCTTCCTGGCAGGAGGTTGAGACAGCATTGTTTGAGAGCAGACCTGGCCTAGGTAGCTGAAAAGAAATCTCCTCCCCCTACTCTCTATTCTATGAGGGCTCAGGTCAGTGAAAGGAAATCTCTGCCTCCTACTCTCTATTCTATGAGGGCTCAGGACAGTGAAAGGAAATTTCCTTCCCCTACTCTCTATTCAATGCAGGTCCTATTCAGCCCAGCCTTGACCCATCAGACTGCTGGAGTCAAGGCCCTCTCCAGTCCCCTGTCACTCACAAACCAGACATGGTATACACAAACCCAGCAGAGACATACTGGATGAAATACCTACTTTCTAAAAGTGGTATTTTCAAACACAGAATGTAAAAATCACTTTCACTAAAAAATGTATTTTAACATTCTGAGTTCAGGCATAATAAACTTGAATTTTTACTTTGCTCCCTGGGTCAGTTAGGATTATAAGATGTTATATTCAAACTGCCAATTCTGGCCTATGGGAACAGGTAGCCTTGCAAAAGTGAAAAATGAAATTGGCTGTAATTCACTATCAGAACATGCCATACACATCAGGGCATGTCCTACCTTTTACATATACTGCACCCTGCCCATGGGGGTACCTTGGGCCTACCTTAGGGTTGACTAACATGTAGAAAAGGGAAGGTTTAGGGACTGGCAAGTGTGTGCACTTGCCAAGTCGACATGGCAGTCCCGGACTGCAAACAGGCTCTGCAATGACAGGCCATAGCCATATTTTACAAGCTGCTTTTGTGGGTGGCACAACGAATGCTGCAAGCCCACCACCAGCATTTGATTTACAGTCACTGGGCACACATAGTGCACTATACTAGGGTCTGACAAGTAAATCATACAGCCAATCATAGAGTCACAAATCCATTACAACAATTTACAATAGTGAGCACTTGCACTTTGGTACTGATTAGCAGTGGCAAAGTGCCCAAAGCATCTAGACTAACAAAAACATAGCAAAAACAAAAGAGGCAACAGCAAAAAATGGAAGGGAGACCCACGCCGTTGGTGCCAGGTCTAACAGCGAGGTATTATTTGTATGACATCTAATAAGGCACCGGGCCCGATGGAATTCCCCCTGTTCGATGTGGTACTCTGGGCACCAGTGCTTGCTTATGTAATTAATGCAGTCGCTAGGCTTGGTACCCCTGTTTCATGGGTGACCTCTATCATCGTGCCAGTGTTTAAAAAAGGGGATAGGGACAGAACCATCTGCTATAGACCCGTTAGGTTTGGTGGTTGGGAGGATATTGTTGGGTGGGTTATCGACTTTGGCTACTGAAAATAACATCTTGTCGGAGGCTCAATATGGTTTTCGCCCTGGTCATTCCACAATTGACCAATCTTTGAACCTATTCCTGATAACAAGTAAATATACTGTAGCCCGCTGGGGTACCATTT
The DNA here is from genome assembly GCF_964261635.1 of Lissotriton helveticus. Taxonomy (NCBI): domain Eukaryota; kingdom Metazoa; phylum Chordata; class Amphibia; order Caudata; family Salamandridae; genus Lissotriton; species Lissotriton helveticus. The sequence continues at coordinate 102,901,429 of NC_136072.1, forward strand.
TCATGGCCTTCATGGATCTGTCTTCCACATTTGATTGCGTGAATAGAGGAAAATCATGGCAGATCCTTTCCTCCCTAGGGGTGGACAGGGAGATAGTTTCCTTTTTATATGACCTCCACCGTGACACCAAGGCTGTTGTGCGTTACTCGGCTAGCCTGAATGTATCACGTTCATTCCCCGTTAGGAGGGGTGTCCGCCAAGGATGTATTTTTACCCTGTTTCTTTTTAACATTTATATTAATAATTTAGACAAAATTCTTCTGGAGACAAAGGCCGATTACCCTTAGGTAGGACGGCGAGGTCTCCTGGTTCTGCTATATGCAGATGATGCCGTCTTGATGGGAAAGACTGAGAGGGGCTTGCAATCTCGTTTATCCACATTTGCACAGTTTCTAGGAGATCTGGATTTAAGAAATAATAACACCAGATCATATATTATGCAGGTAGGGATGCAGGCTAGTAGACCTTACACTTTCAAGGTAGGGCTTACCGTGATTCCAAAAACGTCCGTGTTCTCCTATCTGGGAGTACTCCTGGATGATAAATTGAATTGGGGGCCTCAACTTACACGCAAGAGAAACGACCTCAATAGGTAGACTGACGCAATTTTTAACTTTGCTGTTAGATTGGGGAAAAGACCTGTGGGGGGTCTTTTGGACCTCTACAGGGCTAAATGTAGGTCAGAGGCCCTTTTTGGCAGCAACATCTGGGGATATGTCGACACAAAGGACATACAAATAGCGGAAAATAATTTCCTGAGACAACTGTTATCTGTTCCCCAGGGCACCCCCTATTGTATTGCCTATGAAGAGCTAGGAATGCCCTATGTCAGTGTTTCCCAAACTGTGGTCCGCGGACCCCCAGGGGTCCGCAACACATTCCCAGGGGTCCTCAAGCAGCAATTTTAAATGCACAGCTAAGTTCCTTGTAGAATTAGCAGTTTTCCAGCAACAATAAAAGTGTCAAGATAACGTCAGTGATTAATGTACCTGCTGGAGAGAGATGAGAGTTTTGTCCAGTGGCAGCTTGACTTATCTAATGGAGCACAGATGGTTAATATGCCTACTGCAGAGAACGTGTACCATGCATTTGAAAAGACTGTGTTCTATGTGCATAGGTTAGTGGGTTGCTGCTTTTGTCACAGAGATTCTTTTGTTACTGTGCAGTTCATAAGTGACAATCGTAATCTAGCACAGTGACCTTTAACCTGTCATCAAAGAGCTGCTTGCAAACTGCATGGTACGAGTTAGAAACATATGTTTTTCCAAGTCTTTCATTATCCTGATGCTGCTAAAAAGGTTTATTTGGGTGGAAATACATTTTTATTGTTAAAGTCAATACTAACCACTGTGTTATGCTCTGAATCCTGAGTTTGTGCTTCTCCAGATCAAGCACTCTTTAAAAATGCCTACCAGTATGAATGACATGTGAATCCTACACCTTGTAGTCGCATTTGCCTTATGTTCCATTTTCTATATATTGATTTACACTTATGAATCATTGTCTCTATGGGGCAGATTTACAAGGAAAGTGACGCGGTGTCACTTTCAAAACACAGGGATGCAACATATTTACAACAATATGTTGCATCTCTGTGCTTCCCCCTGCGCTGGCGCAAAAACTGCTGCCATGCGCCTGCAAAGGCACCCTTGCACCTGGGTGCAAGGATTCCTGCATCGTGGGGAGATTGTTTATGTGCAGGAAAGGCTCCGTTCCTGCACATAAACAATCAGAAATGGCGTTTTTCAACTTCTAAGTGTGCTGCATTAGCACACATAGAACTTGCAAAACTTAATTGTTTTACTGATTGTTTATGTGCAGAAAGGGACACCTTACTGAACATAAACAATCACCAGAGGTGATTTCCTCTTTCTATGCGTGCTGCAAAATGCAACACGCATAGAAAGAGGGAAAAAACAAGGAGAAATGAATACATTTTTCCTCGTTGCGCCTCTCTAAGCCTCCCCTGTGTAGGCATAGCATTCAGACACATTTCCAGATTTACGATTTCCAGTAAAACTGGAAATGTGTCTGGTTTCATCGGTGTTGCGTGGGAACACCCACAGCAACACCCATGGAACGCCCATTTCACGCAAAGTGCTGTGTGCAAATGGGCCATATTTACAAGACCAGGAAAAGTCACGCAGGGTGGCTTTTCCTGCCTTGGAAATATGGGGCACTAAAATGCGCCACCGTTGCGTCACTTTTTGTGACGCACCAGTGGCTCAAGGGGCTTGTAAATCTGCCCCTATGTGTGTGATGTAAAGTGCTCTGACATCCTACAATGGTATGAGAGATAATATAAAACAAATGGAATTCATGTGACAGAGGGGCTATGAGAGAGAAGAGAGGCACTGTTGGAGGGTGATGATAAGGGAATCATTGAAGAACCCCAACAAAGATTGTCGTATCCTGGTGCATAGTAAGGTCATCATTTACTATTCTTTAAAAGCTGATACAATTCAATATATAATGATACATTTTTGTAGAATGCACCATTGTTTCCTAAATTTTCTTGGGGGGAGAGCCTCCCAAAGCCCCCTTTATAGTGGTCAGGCTCACTCACTGCACTTGGTGTGCACTGTATGGGGAATGGTCTGACAACATTTACCAGGGCTGCTTTGGGTTTCTAGTCTGGCCCTGGCAGGAGCTTGTACTGCGAAATAAAACTAATCATTTAAAAGTTAGTCACAGATATGCAGCACTAACCTTCCAGATTTTTGCAAATTCTTTCAATATAAAATACGAAAATCCTTAGTAATTTGAGTATTTGTTTTGTGTGCGTACGTGTGTTTATTTTTTTCGAATTACTGTTTTAATGTTTGAAATTTCGTTCATACAAATTGCTTGGGGGTCCCCGGCTTCCAGTGATGACTCAATGGGGGTCCTCAGGATTCAAATGTTTGGGAACCACTGCCCTATGTCATAGATCTGATAGCTTTTCGCTTGGTGTCTCTTTGGCTGGAAATATGGGTTAAGGAGGGGGATTCATTAAATAAGGCAATCCTTAAAGAATGCCTGGCTCTGGATTATGCATCCAAGGTGCCATGGCTTAAATATATTGAAAAGAGTCTCATGACCGGTAAACAGACATAATATCGACTACAAAATATCGAATGGACATAATATCGAGTACAAAATATAGGCTGGACAAAATATCGAATGGACAGAATATGGACATCAAAATATCGTTTTGAAGGTAAGTAAAGTAATATCGAATTTTAAAATATAGATACTCATAATATCGAAGTACATAATATAGGTTAATAAAAATATCCAAAATTTAATATTATCGAATTTTTTATAGTGTGTTTTATGTGTTAAAAGTGTTTATTTATGTTATAATGTAGTTTAATTAATGAATTTAAAGTTATTTAAATTTTGCGTAATTTAAATCTGTAGCGGGTTGTGGGTTTATAGGGGAATAGGGTGGGATGTAATTTAATTATAATTAATTAAATATGTAAATGTATTTATTGGTATTTGTTTATAATTAATTGTTAATACATTTTTATTTTGTAATTATTTACATTTTAATTGCCAATTGATTTTATTTAATTGATTAATTGATAATTATGTTGATTTATTTATTGGTATTTGTTGATAATTAATTGTTAAATAATTTTTATTTTGTAATTATTTACATTTTAATTGCCAATTAAATTTATTTAATTGATTAATTGATAATTATGTTAATTTAACTAATTTAATGTCTGTAGCGGGTTGTGGGTTTCTAGGGGAATAGGGTGGGAAGTAATTTAAATATAATTAATTAAATATGTTAATTTATGTAGTGTTATTTATTTATAATTAATAGTTAAATAATTGTTAATTGGTAATTAATGAACTTTTAATTGAGAATTACTTTTATTAAATTGATTAATTTATAATTATGTTAATTTTACTAATTTATTTTCTGTAGTGGGTTGTGGGTTTATATGGGAATAGGGTGGGAAGTAATTTAATTATAACTAATTACATATGTTAATTTTTGTTGGTATTTATTAGATTTTAATTGTTAAGTAACTTTTAAATTACTAATTAATTAATTGTTAATTTGTAATTTATTAGCATTAATAGATAACTAATTGTAATGAATAATTTAAATTAGTATTTGTAATTAATTAATTATAAAATTATATTAAATTGGTAATTACTTTTAATTATTTTTTTATCGATATCAATATATAATTTATAATTTTTCTATCCAACGCTTTCCCTACTGTTGCACTCTCTGGAGTGGGAATAGTAATTTTTACCCCTACGCTATCCAAACCTTTCCCTACTGTTGCACTCTCTGGAGTGGGAATAGTAATTTGTACCCCTACGCTATCCAACGCTTTCCTTACTGTTGCACTCTCTGGAGTGGGAATAGTAATTTTTACCCCTACGCTATCCAACCCTTTCCCTACTGTTGCACTCTCTGGAGTGGGAATAGTAATTGTTACCCCTACGCTATACAACGCTTTCCCTACTGTTGCACTCTCTGGAGTGGGAATAGTAATTTTTACCCCTACGCTATACAACGCTTTTCCTACTGTTGCACTCTCTGGAGTGGGAATAGTAATTTGTACCCCTACGCTATCCAACGCTTTCCCTACTGTTGCACTCTCTGGAGTGGGAATAGTAATGTGTACACCTATGCTATCCAACACTTTCCCTACTGTTGCACTCTCTGGAGTGGAAATAGTAATTTTTACCCCTGCGCTATCCAACGCTTTCCCTACTGTTGCACTCTCTGGAGTGGGAATAGTAATGTGTACCCCTACGCTATCAAACGCCTTCCCTACTGTTCCACTCTCTGGAATGGGAATAGTAATTTTTACCTCTACGCTATGCAACGCCTTACCTACTGTTGCACTTTCTGGAGTGGGAATAGTCATTTTTACCCCTACGCTATCCAAAGCTTTCCCTACTGTTGCACTGTCTGGAGTGGGAATAGTAATTTGTACCCCTAAGCTATCCAACGCTTTCCCTACTGTTGCACTCTCTGGAGTGGGAATAGTAATTTGTACCCCTGCGCTATCCAATGCTTTCCCTACTGTTGCACTCTCTGGAGTGGGAATAGTATTTTTCCCTCTACGCTATCCAACGCCTTACCTACTGTTGCACTTTCTGGAGTGGGAATAGTAATTTTTACTCCTACGCTATCCAACGCTTTCCCTACTGTTGCACTCTTTGGAGTGGGAATAGTAATTTTTACCCCTACGCTATCCAACGCTTTCCATAATGTTGCACTCTCTGGAGTGGGAATAGTAATTTTTACTCCTACGCTATACAACGCTTTCCCTACTGTTGCACTCTCTGGAGTGGGAATAGTAATTTGTACCCCTACGCTAACCAACGCTTTCCCTACTGTTGCACTCTCTGGAGTGGGAATAGTAATTTGTACCCCTACGCTATCTAACGCTTTCCCTACTGTTGCACTCTCTGGAGTGGGAATAGTAATTTTTACCCCTACGCTATCCAACGCTTTCCCTACTGTTGCACTCTCTGGAGTGGGAATAGTAATTTGTACCCCTACGCTATCCAACGCTTTGCCTACTGTTGCACTCTCTGGAGTGGGAATAGTAATTTTTACTCCTACGCTATCCAACGCTTTCCCTACTGTTGCACTCTTTGGAGTGGGAATAGTAATTTTTACCCCTACGCTATCCAACGCTTTCCCTACTGTTGCACTCTCTGGAGTGGGAATAGTAATTTTTACATTTCCGCCATCGTACGGTGATAATATTGGATATTATTTAATTATATTATCTTACTATATATATATATATGTTTTAACAAATATGATAGTAATTTTTTGTATAACTTTCATTAATTATTTAATTATTATAAGGTAATTTAAGTATTTTTAAGTATATTTTAGTAATTGATTTTTAATATTAATTTAATTTAACATTGTTTTTAATAAAGTCGATATTTTTATAAACTATATTTTTGTAAACAATATTTTTTACTCTATATTTTTGTACTTACCTGTTTGTAGGTACAAAGTCGATATTCTGTCTGTCGATATTTTGTCGCCGATATTTTTGCTAGTCGATATTATGTCCCTCGATATTATGTCAGTGATCCGGCAGAACCGTACTTACTGGGTCTCGTGAACTCCTATGATCGATTCCTCCTGACCAGGTTTTGACTTGATCTCTTTTATCTACTTCTCACATATCCAAGGGGATCAAATAGAGGGCAATTTTTTTTGCCCTGCCGCTGCGATGGTACATCTCCACAGGACATGGTTCATTTTACAATTTTTTACTATTTTTATGACACTCCTAGAAAATCCTTTTTAATTCCCATTGTTTTAAACAGGCCAATTTTAAACAAGTTCAGTCTGCTTTTAAATTTCTTCAGATGCTCACGGGTAACATTGTATTTCATGTATTACGTGTTTTTTTAAATCTGCCATTAGGATTAGGACGAGTTGTGATTAACTGGCCTGTTTCTCATTTCTATTTTTAGTTTCATGCACTCGTTCAGCCAACAGTTTGCTGATTTATTCAATGGTTTAAATGCACCACTTAATGTGCTTTAACCTATCACTGTTACAGGATGTTATATGTTGGTCAAGGTGTCCGGGACTTCAGTGGCAATATGTACATAACAAGAGGAATTGTCAATTTGTTTTCACCTGGTCCGTTTTTGTGATTATAAATACTGTACTATACCATAGTTTATTTTGTTTTTATTTTGTGCTTTTATGGTTTTATCAAACATGAAACCAAATAAGGATATTTTCAATTGAATTGACTAGGTGCAGCTGGCAGTTGGTCTTTGTTTATTGCTCCTAGACAGTGAGACAAAGGGAAATAGATGTTGGCAGGAAGGGCCATCTCTGACTTGATAAGGGGTAGAGCTGTCACCTATTACACTTGTACATCATAATGCTTCTGCCTGAGCACACTCTCAAAGGGTTTGACACCTGTTTTTTCTGTCCCCAGACAAGCTGGGGCCAGGGCAACGAAGCAGGAAATTGCAAATATCTCTGGGACGGAAGCTCCAGAATCTTCTCCTACTTCAAAGCTGGCACCAAGTATAAATATTGGACCCTTAAACTCTACTTTGTAGTACATCTCTGGGCCTGTGGATACTAAAGAAGAAGGACTGCATTGCTGCTTTGCAGCCACAAAGACTGCTTCCCTGCTGCCTTGTTACTCTGGTGCCCTGCTGTCTCCTTCCCTACTTGCTGAGAAGACTGGACATATACCCGTTTTCCCAGGCAGAAGTGACTTCAAGGGTCAGCTGACTGACCTCCTGTTCTCAGTTACAGGGACAAAACAAGCCTCTCTGCAACAGTGCAGCTGACCTACTGCCTGGGCCTGCAAGTAGACCTTTCTGAGCCCTGCTGGCCTCTGCTGGAGTACGTTCCTGAGCCTCAAGAGGTTCACCTCAGGGCCTGGACCCTTGATGTGGCATTAGTTGAGCTCTCCCTTCAACGAAAGAAGAACTCCTTAAGTTTTGGGCTCCTTGGGACTGCAAACAGGTCTGTTCGTGTCGAGATCTCTTGCCTGCGCTGCCTGCCAGCATGAAGCTCTGATAGCCCGACTCACCACATCGACTCCCAGCAACTCCCGGAAACATGAGATCTGACCATCAATGCAAATCTCCAGCAACTACTGTCTAAGCCGCCCAACAGGACCTTCACGCTCCAGCAATGACCATCCACAATACCCGGACTGCTCTTTGCCACATAGCGCTGAACTATCAACGAGGGTCTCTCTGCTCTATGCCACCCCCTCCACTGCAAACTGAACTCTTCAAACAGGACTTTTAATGATAACTCTTTCAGTGGGACTAACCTAGTCCCTGTACCCAGCATGCACTTCATTGCAGCCTTTCTGAACTTGTGACTTTCACCTGGTCTTGCATGACCAGATGACCATTAGTGGTGCTTTGTGATTTTAGGTGCTATATTTATCTTAAATCTTTAAAATTTCATATCTCCAGTTCTACTGATTGGATGTTTTTCATTTGGTCTCAAATAATCTATTACATTTTACTCTGTTTTTCTATGATTGAGTGGATTTTTTCGTGTGTTGTGTTTTCACTTTATTACTGTTTGAACTGCAGCTTAAATACTTTACACATTGTCTCTAATTGAAGTCTGACTGCTTTTCTGCCAAGTTACCACAGGGTTAAGCACAGGTTAAGTTGGAGTTGCTTGTGTTTTAGCCTGACAAGAACGGTGGTTGCTTCTTGAGTAGGGTTTCACCCCCTCAACTAGTAACTCAATTTCAAATACTGGGAATACGCACAAAATCTGGCACTGCATGTTGTTAGCTCTCTGAATGCAAAACATACCCCATAAAAGCACTTGTGCAAGACAATATTGTTCGTCCTTTTATCGTGTATACAAATTGCAATAGAAACCAAATGATTTAAATTGTCTTGCACACATCTTCTTATTATGTTGTTCAACTAACTGAAAGGACCAAGAGTATATTGAAGTACTTGTGCTTATTGCAGTTTTTTTCAATTTCTGCAAAATATTCCTGATCAGTATGCATTCATTACTTTGTGATGGATCTGCTAATTTTACCTGACAGTGCACAATTCTGTCTCCACTGTGATGCCCGGCTATCCTGTACTCTTATCATCTGAGTAATGCAACTGACTACTGTTCAAATGAACCCTGACATGGATCATGGATACATATTGTATTCAAGGGGTAATTTATCTCAGATCATATCTTACCTAGCCATTTATATCACATCTGTTTAGACAGGCATTACAGCATGCCTCATCCATCAAAATTCAAAAGATAGCTCCGTGGAGTCGTGTCTTTATCCAGAAAATGAACAATTTACAAACAGGGGAAGAATTTCTGAAGATGTACTTGATTCTATATTTACATAACTTCAATTCGGCATCCCACCTGCTAAACAGTATGGCTTTTTTGTGCACTTACCCCGGGGCCCTCCTATCGGAAAGACAGCTGTGGTGCGCATCTGCAGAAGAGAATCGCAGACTGACTCCACATGCTATTATCTGGGTTTTCCCTAATGTACTAATGCTTTGTTTGAAACAAAACTTTACATTCGCAAGCATGTGTGCTTAGGAATAAAAAGATAACTCGTAAACTTTAAATGCTATATTTCCTTGTGACGTCACTCAGATTGACGCCCTTTTAAATGCATTAACCTACAAGTTTATGACTGTTATTTTAATATGGAATCTTAGATCTAGTAAAATGTGTTGTATTGCTTATTCTGCAAACTGTAGGCCTCTGCTAACACCAATTAGCACTGGACAAAACATTGCATAATGTAAAGGAAAATAAGGATAGCTGCGTATTCAAGGAAATCCCAAATGCTATATATATATACATATCTCTTGAATAAATATGTGCATTGCCAATTACTGCAAATTCCATTCAGCTGTCTTTGAATAATCTTTTTTTTTAAAACAAGTGTACTATTTAGAGCCGTCTGCCCCAGTGATTCTTGGTGTCTTCAGTGCATATGCGTGTAGGGATTCATATTGCACACCTAGGTGTAATGCATTTCTTCAGGAACATTTGTGAAGGCAGAACTAAAGATGAAAATGTTGGGGCTCATTTACAAGGAATTAACTCGTAAACGTAGTGTCGTAAGCCATTTGCTGCCCCGCGCTTTGTTATTTCCAAAGCACAGGGCTGCATCATATCTACAACGATAGGACGGATCCCTTTGCTCTCACCTGTGCTGGGGCAAAATTTGCTGCCATGCGTTGATGAGGGCACCCTTGCACCATGCTGCAAGGGTGCCTATGTTGAGGGGAATAATTGTTTATGCGCAGGAAGATGGTCCTTCCTGTACATAAACAATCTAAAATGGCATATTGGAACTTCTATGAGTGCTGGTTAATGCAGCAGACACAGAAGTAAAAACCCTAATTTTTTTAATGATTGTTTAGGTGCAGAAAGGGACACCTTCCTACACATAAATAATGACAAAAAGTGATTTCCTCGTTCTATTTGTGCTACAGAATGCAGCACTTATAGAAAGAGGAAACAACGAGGAGAAATGTACACCTTTCTCCTTGTTGCACCTCGCTACGCCTCCCCTGGGGTGGCGTAGCATTCTGATGCATTTCCAGGTTTAAAAATTCGCGTAAATCTGAAAAGGCTGCAGAATGCATGGGTGTTTTGTTTGAGAACACCCACAACAAAATCCATGTCATGGCCCTTTCGCGCAGGGTGTATTTACGTGTCCTTGTAAACATGGGGCAGAAGGTTGGTCTGCCAGTGCGTCACAAAAAGTGATGCACCGGTGGGGCATGAGGCTTGTGAATAAGCCCTATTGCTTGAGAAAGTACATACACTGTTTAGAGGCTTACATTCTTTCTTTTGCAACACTCACCACACTATTCAGAACTTTAAAATAACATTTGGCTTGATGGTCTTTTGGAAAATTGGACACCACCAATGTTTGTTTATACTGATTGCAAAACGTTTGGCATGTGCTTCAAAAGTAACAATATTGCAAAAAAAGTTAATCCCTTGGAATCAACTATCAACCATAAGCCACATTAAACCATACATAATATAAATCACTTTCATAGATGTGTATTTTAGAGTACCCAGCATATAATTATAAATACAAAATCACAGTATAATATAAAAGTATCATAAATGTATTCAATATACATCAACACTGATCACTAATAAAATTCATTAAAACAAGCAAACACTGTCCAAAATTCATAAAAACAATTCATATAATAGGTTAATCAAGAAAAAGAGACAAGTGACATATTTAAAAATCATCAACAAAACATTAATTCGATCGAATCTATATCGGAGTCATATCATTCTGAAAGATTTCTTACTCAATAGTTCCTCGAATTGAACACCACAGGAGCGTCGACGCATTTCGGTGTGCTAATAAATTTTGCACTACCTTCATCAGGACCTTTCCTTTCACGATAATTGTCTCTTTATGGGAAATAGCACAAAGTCTTGTGTGCCTCGCTAAAAATAAACGCAGAGGGCAGAGCTTAGTATCTGCGTAGTTTCCACTCTGGAATCTTCAGAAAGGGGGTTGTATTTTCTGATTCAGTTCAGGTGCATGCTTACGGCAACGTCACCACTCATGGAAGATGGAGTCTTGCTAAACAACATCAGAACCTATCATCAAAATGGTAAGGTACATTTGGACGTTCACGTGTTTCTTGGTTAAAAACAACGTCGATAATTTGTCTGAATACGAGATTTTGAAATCTATATCGGAGCTCACGTGTTCATTGAAAAGCACCTGGGGCCTCATTTATGAGGCCGTGCGTCACTTTTACGCCGTCAGTGCGTAACTTTTTGTGAAGCACCAGCAGCGTAAATAATGTGCCTTGTTGCACCATATTTACAAAGTGACGCATCTAGGTAGATGCGTCACTTTGTAAACCCCTGCACCACATTATACGTGCGCCAGGTATAATGTATGCAAGGGGGGCGTATTGACGCAAGGAAGGGTCGTAGAAGTGACGCAGCGAAATCTATGAGATTTCACTGCGTCACTTTTAGGACGCCGTTGCATCAAAATCTTGCGCCTGCCTCACAGCAGGTGTAAGACTGACACAGAAGGACGCATTGCTGGAGTTGCATCAGTTTTGTGACACTCTCCAGCAATGCGTCACTTTTGCGCTTACAGATACGTCAGAAATACTGACGTATCTGTAACTCCTTGCGACATGATGCCTCATACATTAAATATGATGCATCAGGTATGTCGCAAGGAAGGCGCACTGAGAAGTGACGCATCGCTGTTTTCACGCAGCGATGCGTCACTTCTCATAAATGAGGCCCCTGGCCCCTTAGCGTGCTATTGTTTATCATGATGACGACTTTGTCTTTACGTCTTTTACTGTCCTCCGTTGTCCAATCAAATAGGTCTCAATGGTTACCATCACAAAGATCCTCAGGGTCGAGTGAACTATCGTCGTAATAGACGTCCAACGCAGCTCTGCAGTTTAAGTTATACACTGAGAAGCTGATTTAGATTTTAACAGACCAGGAGGCCTACACTTTCCATCGATGATACACCTTTGGATGTGTCGACTGAAAGCATCCTTTGTGGTATCAAGCCATTGAGGAAGGACAACACACTGCCCAAGGTTTGCTGTCCTTTTTTGCTGTATGGCAGTGAGGAACCGAAAAAATTTAAGGACCCCCACACACTCGGAGAAAACTCCCATTTGAGAGTTAATTTATGAAACAAAAAGATCTTGAAAGTTTAGTGGACAGCCATCAAAACCAACAAGGGAATTTCACCAAAGGTTTTGCACCTTGATCTGAACTGTGGGTTCTTTTCATCATACAGTGATCACCGATGGGCCGGTGTCATCTCTAAATTTTGCAGATTGCAGTATGAATGGTTGTCGGAGATAAGGCCCTGTGCTACCATCTGTCAAAGTCTTAATTGGCCAGTTTGTGATGATTTTTAATATCAATTGTTTGGTCATTCATGAATATTGCTCATAAAATCTTCTCTTAGTAACCAAGAAATAGTGCACCAGCTCAGTTAGTTAGAGGTGGTTTGTTCAAAGACATGGGTAATTGCTATGGAGCTATGTTTAGAGGTTATTGTATTGTTTTATAACTGAATTTACATTGCATTTATCCCTGATCAAACATTTTAGGGCTTTACACCAGGCAGCACACTGCTTCAGATCCAAGGCTTGCGGAGGCGCCCCCTCTAAGGCGGAGGTGCGCCGCCCCACTCCTTTAGGATTATTGCAGAGGAAAAATAAAACGATAATAACGAAACATTATCATCATTTTATTTTTCTGTTCCTGCTTAGAGGAGGGGCGGGGCTGGGCTGGACAGAGCTGGGGCCAAGGGGAGGAGTGGTGAGCACATTCTAAACTGCGCATGACCGTTTGGAAGGTCGTTATGGGCCGGTCAAACAGTCATGCGCACTTTGCATGTTCTCCACCAGCTGTAATGCACAGCCTAGATAACATGCACAGGCTCTCACTCCATCAGAACGCTGCAGTAAGACAGGGTCATGATTGGCTAAGGGAGTCTGGGCACCTGGGACCTTCCTGCATTGGACGAGATGCAGCGGCTGGCAACCGGCTACCTGCAGGTACGTTTTCTTTCTTTTTACTTTCTTTTTTATTTTCTAACTCCCCCTCCACTGTTTCCTACCAGCTGCCACTGACCAAGGCTAGAGTTTATTCTACTTGTTACTGGTTATTGGGGTCGGCCTTGTACTCTAAAATAGACCATGGATTTGCTCCCGTTTTTTACTGGTAGCATACATTTCTAGGGCTAAATGTGATCATTAATTGTGGCCATGTGAATTTCTCCAAATTATAATGGGATTAACAGAAGAAAGGATAGAAGTGTCGCTAGATTACATGGGTCGAGTTTCAGAGAAGGAAACGTGATCTATGACATGAGGTATGGTCATTTTGGAGGAATTCAATACTAGAGAACAAGACAAACATGCAAGCAACTTAGAGTAAGCTGTAGTCCAAAAGAGGAGGCATGCAGAATATAGAGTTAGGAGACAGTCATTCAAAATAAAGCAAGGAGCCATATCAAGATCAGATAGAGCCTGTGTTTTTTCTGTTTGTAACTTGGAGTTTCTCCAACGTAACATTAGATAGAACATGTCTAAAGATTGTGCATTTAATCTGAGGAATTTTAAGTTTGAATTTAGACATCTCCCAATCAAAAAACAGGCACTCAGGCTATCATGATATGGTCTTAAGAAAAACAACAGTTGGAAGTTTTAATTCACTGTCAAATATACATGCAGATTTTCAGGACAACAGAGGGGGCATTATGATATGGCTTTCAAGCTGAGAATGCAAAACTGTAGAAAGAAACAACATGTTTCTTTATGGTATCTGAATTATTAAACATGGTTGTAAGAAATTGGGTTGTTGGTTGACTGAGGTGTTAGCCTTGGTCAAGCAGCAACCACAATCATTGTCATGGTGAGGCACAAGCCAACCCTAAATTAAACTGTGCTCAACCCTCTGACAATTAGGCATAACTTAGAGGCAGCGTGTAACACATTTGTGCAACAATTCAAACAGTGATAAAGTGAAAATAGCACACAAAACTGATCCCTCATAGAGTTAGAAAAGTAAAGCTATTTTTGAATAAATAAAAGAAGATCAAAACAACAAAACTGCAATCAGTAGAACCAGAGTTATTCAACTTTAAAGATTAGCGTCAAAAATCACAAAGCATCAATTGTGGATATCTGGCAGTGCCCTACAGGGACAAAGGTGCATGTTCAGGCTGGAGTGCAGGCTTGCTATGGGGACCCAATGAGGCCCGCTCACTCGTGGTTTGCAGAAAGTTGCAAGAATCCAAGTCTAATCTGTGTTGCATATCCGAAGGGATACACCAGTTCTGAGTTGGAGGAGGCTATGATGTGGAGTCCGGTAGTATCAGGACTGCCATGGACGAGGGATGTAAGTGCCTTTGTAGAGGGTGCATTACGAAGCAGCAGTTCCGAAGAGGCTGCGAGTGCGATGCAGGTTTTTGCAATGAGTCCCATCCATGCAGCTGCGGCAATGCGTTGGTCCTGCTCAGGGTTGTGGCACGCAGCTGAGGAGATGCATCATTCAACTGGGTCCACAGAGGTTGGTAGAGCACCGTAGGCCTACTTCCAAGGATCCAGGGTGCAGGTGGCACCACTTGGCAGTGTACACTCATAGATGGGGGTGTCCAGGTGTTTGGGTCGATGTAGACTCACAGATGGCAAAGTCCAGGTGCTGGGGTGCTCTGTTCCTGAGGCTCAAGTCAGAAGGCCAGTCAACTAACCCTTGGAGTCACTCTGGTTGCCCTACGCTCAACAGATGCAGGTCCAGTCCGTCTCACATTAGCTAGAGGGCAGCAGACAGCAGGAGAGCAGAGCAGGGCAGTAGCCCTTCGGAGCAGCAGTACAGCAGAGTGAGAGTTCTTTCAGCAGGACAGCAGTCCTTCTTCCTGCAAAGTATACACAGGTTCAGAAGTGTATTGAAGATGAGGTGTGAGGTCCAAAATTTGTACCCAGTTGTGCCTTTAAAGTTGGGAGAAGGTTCTAGAGGCATGCCTTTGAAATGCACAGGTGCCCTGTCGTCCTTGACCTGGTTCCAGATTAACCACAGCAGGTCTGCAGCCCTTTGTGTGGAGGCAGGACACAGCCTATTCAAGTGTAAGTGGGGCTGCGCCCAGCTCCTCCCTCCTGTCAGTGATGGCCCATCCAGGCACACCTAAGCTCCCTATTGTGTGTGGCTGTCCAGGTGGAATTCACAAAGCCAAACTGTCATCTACAACCAGTCATGTGTTCCAGAGATAGGCTGCAGACACCAAATGGCAAAGGCAGAATTATGCAAACTTTCTTAAAGTGGTATTTTCAAAACTGCAATTTAAAATCTGACTTAACCATAAGTTAGGATTTTTCATTACAAGTCCAAAGGCACCAAGCATTAATGAAGTATCTGATCCCACTTGGAAGGTACTCCTTAATAAATGTAATAAGGTAACTCCAGAGGTATGCCTTGCACTAATGAAAAACAAATAAGAGTTTTTCACTGCCAGGACATTTGAAAGTGCATGTCCTTGTTTTTAAATATGTTGAACCTTATGGGTTGTCCAGGGCCTACCTTAGGGATGGCCTATATGCATTAAAAAGGAAGGTTAGGACCTGACAAAATGTTTATTTTGCCACATGAAAATGGGAATTTAAAAACTGCACCCACAGGCTGCAATGGCAAACCTGAGAAATGTGTAAAGTGCTGCTTAGGTGGGTGGCACAAAAAAGTGCTGCAGACCCACTAGTATCATTTACTTTACTAGTTCTGGGCACAGTTAGTGCCACTTTTACTAGGAACTTACTAGTGAATTAGATATGTCAATTGGGCATATGTCAGTTCTACCATGTTTGAAGTAGAGATCACAAGCACGTATGCACTGGTTAGCAGTGGTAAAGTATGCAAAGTCCTAAAACCAGCAAAAATGAAGTCAGCTAAACAAGAAGGGCTAGAGGCAAAATGTTAGTGGGTAAACCACACTAAGGAGGCCAGGACTAACAATGGCATACAGTACAATAATGCGATTGCCTTGTCTTCTATATTACCAATGTTTGTCATGGCTCACAGATGTGAGGTGGGCCTATGTGGAATGGAGGGAAGGTTGCTTGCACAGTTATTGGGTGAAAGTTTGAGGGTAGAGTAACCTGGTAGTAAATTGTCAATGGTGTGTGTTACACCTAAAATAGTACCCATTTCCATTTCCTGTGACACACTATGATCTGTGTTGCCAAAACAGTAAATGTTTTGTCATAATAAAGTATTTCTGAAATCCTTGTGTGTGGTTTAATATGTTTATTGTGGCATAGGAGATGTGTTCTCACATTTCTAAATAATTGTTTTGGGAATTTCCATTATTTTAAATATTTTCTGTACAGGGCAGGTCACAAAGTGCACATGGACAACGAAATACCACTTTCCATACAAAACAAATAGATGCCCATTTACTATTTAAGTAATACCTCATTGGACCTAATTTTCTTTGACTCCTCAAAGTGAAAGAGCTCAATAATGTCACTGGGGCTGAATAGAACAATGTGGAAGAAAACAATGGGCAAATTAAATGTGTCTTGAACTAGAAATTCTGGCCCTGAAGACTATTGAAAACATTTGTGAGGCTTATATGTGAAAAATAAAGGAAAATATTCTAGAACTTAAGGAGAACAAACATGTTGTATGAAGAGGGTCACATCCTTTTGATACCACAGAAAACATTTTGATTTCCTGTTATGCTATTGAACATCCACCTGCTTAGTATAGACATATTTAAATAGGTCATGAATTGCTTTCCTACTGGTATCTCTTTTACCTCAATACTACTTACCTGTTATAAATTACTTATTGCCTGTTAATATTATGATTACGTATTTGTTGTTGTAGTGAAAAAGAATGAAGACTTCATGTGAAGTGGACTACTAATACTGCACAGCATAATGAATACAACTAATACATCTTTTGAAACTGAACCACAAGACTTTAATCCTCCCAACAGACCACCAGAATCACCACAAAGTCCAAAAGCTCTCCTATTGGCTAGCAATATGCCTTTGGAGCCTTTCAAAGACATTGCTAGAAAGAAAATGACAGGGCCTGTGGAAGAGGAGGGTAAGTTGTAATAACAGCTGTTTTTAACCTATCACATATGATTATTGAACACCACAGGCTGCAATCAATAATGATAATCAACAGCTCACAGAAAATGAAATATAACTACCAAACACCACACAGGAGCATTGCAAACATATGGCAGAGCTGAATGTTCACATATGCTATCAGTGTAACAATAGTTTAGAGGCTCGAGAAGATTACTTCATGGCTGAATACCATCATAGAAATGCACACAACACATCTAAAGAGTATGTAGAACATACATATGTGGTTGTTCCTGGACCTTCATCTTTAGAGAACAGCTGTTCAAGCAATAAGGAGTTTCCATGTTTTAAACATTCATGCACCGTGTGCCAGGCACCATTAGGTGCCTGGCACAGGGTCCATGGATGTTTGTGAGGCACCACATGTGCCCATCAAGCCCCATAGTGGAGGCCAACAGGGGACAGGTGCCCTGCTATATGCCCTAAAGTCCCATTCCGCCTACCTGTACATGGCAGTCGGACTGCCATGTACAGGCCATGGGAAACAGACCAAAGAAAACAGACCTTGTATTCCCTTTGGTGGTGTCTGAGCAGACACTGCCTCTATTGTAGGGATTATGGTCTGACCGCTGCTTTAAAAGGCTTCTTGAGCCCATCTGAAAAGCAGCAGTCTGTCCCTACGACTGATGCCTCCGATTGCCAGATTTGGACCACTTCTATGGATGGTGGTGGGACAGCCACTGACGGGCTGTCAGTTGTAGTCTCACCGCTATCATAATGAGGTGCTAAGACTTGAGGAACAGGTAATCTGGACCTCTACATTCAGGTAGCACTACAGCAATGTTCCCACAGGTCTAAGTCAATATAGGTTCTTCAAGGGGCTCATCTTAGGCTTATAGTTCATGGTAGTGGGGTAGGACCTAATAAAGGTTAAATTATGCCAGTGTAACTCGTGTAATTTGCCACATTATGTGATTAGGTGCAGTTCACGTCAAAGTTTTACAGTGAGTGTGCAGCAATAATGCAGAACACAAGTGGCTGTTGCTTGTGCCACTTGTGTTTTATGCAATAGTTATTTTATAGCAAAAAACATCCTTGCTAAAATACAGCACTAAATGACAGACTTGCATTTCTTGTGACTACAGGGGGTTAACTGCAAGAAAGGGGGGTTGCTGTTCTTTCCCCGAGAGACGCTGCATTTTGTTTCCCTGCTCGCCAGTCCTGCCTGTCTGCTCGTCTCCCTCCCGCTGCCGCGCAACCACCCCTGAGCGGCCGCCAAGCGGAGGGGGACCAGGGACACAGACCACAAGTCCCAGCCTGCACAGCGGCGGAAGCCGACGACGCCCATACTTCCAGCGCCAGGAGGCGCATAAGAGGGAGAACTGCCCCTGTGGAGCGGGGGGTTAACTGCAAGAAAGGGGGGTTGCTGTTCTGTCCCCGAGAGATGCTGCATTTTGTTTCCCTGCTCACCAGTCCTGCCTGTCTGCTCGTCTCCCTCCCGCTGCCGCACCACCACCCCTGAGCGGCCGCCGAGCGGAGGGGGACCAGGGACACAGACCACAAGTCCCAGCCTGCACAGCGGCAGAAGCCGACGACGCCCATACTTCCAGCGCCAGGAGGCGCATAAGAGGGACAACTGCCCCTGTGGAGCGGGGGGTTAACTGGAAGAAAGGGGGGTTGCTGTTCTTTCCCCGAGAGACGCTGCATTTTGTTTTCCTGCTCGCCAGTCCTGCCTGTCTGCTCGTCTCCCTCCCGCTGCGGCACCACCACCCCTGAGCGGCCGCCGAGCGGAGGGGGACCAGGAACACAGACCACAAGTCCCAGCCTGCACAGCGGTGGAAGCCGACGACGCCCATACTTCCAGCGCCAGGAGGCACATAAGTGGAGAACTGCCCCTGTGGAGCGGGGGGTTAACTGCAAGAAAGGGGGGTTGCTGTTCTTTCCCCGAGAGACGCTGCATTTTGTTTCCCTGCTCGCAAGTCCTGCCTGTCTGCTCGTCTCCCTCCCGCTGCCGCACCACCACCCCTGAGCGGCTGCCGAGCAGAGGGGGACCAGGGACACAGACCGCAAGTCCCAGCCTGCACAGCGGCAGAAGCCGCCGCCGCCCATACTTCCAGCGCCAGGAGGCGCATAAGAGGGAGAACTGCCCCCGCGTCTCGGGATCGCGCGCGGGTCTGCGCCGGGCGAAGCCCGGGCAAAGGGCGGGCCCTCTGTGGCCCTCAGAGGCCGGAGGAGGACGGGACGGGGCCACCCCCCTTGACTCCATCATACTGCCAAGGTAAAAACTTTAGCTCCCTGACATTTCGGCAAAGGATTACCGACAGGATTTAAATCTAATATTAACCTCACTATTTCTTGCGGTCGTGTTACAGCTTAACGTTGTACATCCCACAATGACTCACAAGGGAGTGACCAATAAATCCATCTCCCGGAGAGGTTTGCAGTCAGGGTCACAGGTTCTTTGTAGGCCATCTCCATCCACCGCCCTAACGAATGAACCTGGCAAGACCAGCATATCCACCAACCAACCGTCCGATCCAACGAATGGTATAGCGCAACAACTCTCGCTGTTGGACGAGTTAAACTCCCTTTGTAAAACAAGGTATGCCACTGTGGAACCCAGAAATGTAACTACAAGTCCCTCCCCTTGCCCCGCTAAAAGAACCAGTTTGTCAACTCCAATCGCTAACCCTCTGTTACATCTTCCCCAATTCATTGTTAACACACCAAACACGGTTTTTCCCCAGCCCTCAGCTAGTAAAAGGAAGTGGGACGGGGTCAAGCCCACAGGGAATAAATCCAAACAACAAAAACTGTGTTTTAGCTCCTCACTCACTGCTACTAACCCCTTTCCACAACTGGAAGAAAAAATAGACCAATTGGTAACATCCCTCAATTCAGACCTTTTGTCCCACATCGAACAATTGGTTAGCTCACTCATTTCCCCCCCTGATTGTCAAAATTTCCACCCTACAGGATAGGTTGTTGGGAATAGAGAAATGTATAAAGGCCAATCAAATTCGTACTGAAAAGTCTGTAACAACAATCTGTCCCAACTCACCTGGTCCAAGCAGTAACAATCAAACTCACCTCCCAGTCCCTACCCTTCCACCCCCTAATGCCCCTATAGTTAATCCCAAATCCGGCCCCTTAAAATATATCGCTACAAGAGTAGAGCCTAGCAATACAACACACACACAGCTACCCCCGGAGGCTGTACCCTTTGTTTGTGTTCTTGCGGGAGCCCCAGCACTCAAACGTGGAAAAACTGAGCGGGAACAAGACCTACTTAACAAAGCCATGCACTGGTTAACTAAAAACAGGCCCCTGCCCCTAGGTTTGGACGGTACCATCATGTCTGTTAGAAGGGTGGGCTGGTTAGGCCCCCTAAAAAAAGATATTGACGGTGATCTTGACTTAATAAATTTTAGAAGCTGCTCAGTCGTTCCCTACCTGCGAACTTTGTACCCCCGTGAAGGTGTTGGCCCAATATCCGTCTGGGATCTACGTGACTTTTACCCAAGCATGGTATATACCGCTCATACAAAACCAAGGGCAGAGTAAGCACACTCGAAGGGCAGAAATACAAGTGCACTCTGTTGCCATGGTTTTTCCGCCTTTAATCACCCCTTAACAATGTACATTGGTCATGGGTATGGAAAATCATGAACTCTACTATGAAACAAAGGAACTAATTCATGCTGCATAGACCAATGTTTTATACTCTTGCCATTCTGTCCTTTTGTATGTAACTTTTGTCATGAGTGTTTTTAAATGTATGCTTTTATGATTTTAAACAAAAATCGAATAAAGCTGAACTGAATGAATGAATGACTACATGCAATTTCACATAGTTTTCCCAAAGTAACTATGGCAACCAGGGAATGGGCATTCACCTATTCCGTAAGGGCCAAGAGGTGATCACAGGTGGGAGTACGTCCTCCCGTGTTATATACTGTTCTACTAGAAGTACCCCATGGTCTTGTGAACGCTGTTCACAAGTGCTTCTAACTATCCCTGGAATGTTAGATAAGGGAAGGTCCCAAATGAAGCAAATTAGTTGTTACCCATTAGGGAGTGGGGAAGGAAACACTTCCTTTTGTTTATACTACCCTCACACACCCTAGTGGTGTTATGCTTCATCATCGGGTCACCCTGACCCTAAGGTCCTGTTGAGAAGTTGCCTGGGGGGAATTAAAGATTAAAATTCCGCAAACAGGTCCCAGTATCCCTTTATTCGTGGACCTGGTAGGGATATTAAAATGCTAAATAAGGGGGGACATGGGTTATTTTATGGTCCTATGACCCTAGTGCCAACATGTTTCAGTCATTGATTGGCCCAAAGGGGCCTGGACTTTCATCAGGGCAACAAGGGTTGTCCTCCCAGGTTAAAGTAAAATGGGGAGTACCTCTTCTACTTTTTGTATCTTAAGGGCAGAAAGCTGCTCCTTAAATGGAAACATCAACTTATTTTGTCTTTAGTCATTTATTTACTCCATCTGTAAGTAAAAGAAAGAAGGGGATCATAGTGTAACTTTATAGTATGAACTCGACACTTCCCATATATGATGTACTTATAATTACACCCATGCTGTCTATTCGGTAGGGTGTCCGGGTGAAATCACTCAACATACCTGAATGGTATGTGTCTCCAGTACCCTGTGTCATTGCCACACACAACTCGGTGATTTATATAGTGATGTCGATATTCTCACTTCTGTGCGGCCATAGTCCCGTAAGAGAATTACTCTAATGTCCCTCCATTCAAACTACACCATGCTATAATCGATCACTGTGGTTATTCATTCATATATTTCATGCAACACATTTTCCCTTACCCCTCTTTAGGAGAGAATGTGCATCACTGAGGACCCCAGGATTTGAGGGGTAGCCCTTTAGTCAAACTCTGTTGATGTTTAAAAACATGCCACGCTGGAGAAAGTAACCAGCGGGGAAGAAAGAAACACCCATAAACAAACACGCTATTCTCTGCGCAAACGTGATGCCCATGGAAGTCCCATGGACTTGGAGATACATTTGGTCTTCGAATTTGAAGAAATTCTCTGTTACCCACTTCACTGTGACTCCCATTGCCAGTCTTCCTTTTGTAAGAGATCTTCAATGACACGGGGCTTTCTTCCTGAGGAATGCTGGTATTTAGCGCCTCAACATCCAAACATATCATGAAGTTTTCCTCTGGGTTGTATTCAAGGTCTGCAAGAAGATAGAGTAGATGTTTGGTATCTTTGACATAGGATTTTATCCGGGAGACCAGTGGTCTGAGGAACAGGTCTGTATACTTGGATAGGGGTTCAAGAAGAGGCCCTATGCCGATACAATGGGTCTTCGGGGGGGGGGGGTACTTTTGCCCTTCTGTATTGTGTAAAACCAGGGCACCTTGGGGGTCATCTGAGATCAGAAAGTTGTGTTCTTTCTTGGCAATACAATTATTTTCCATAGCAACTGTAGTCAGAGTTTCAACTGTCTTCCTTATGCATGTGGTGGGATCCCTGTTAATCTTTCTGTAGTACTTCTCATCGGCCAGGAGATTCAGACATGCTATCCTGTAAGCGCTGGTGCTCTGTATAACCATTGCCCCACCTTTGTCGGCGGGTTTGATGACTATGTCAGCCCTAGTACTCAATATTTTCAGAGCCTCTCATTCCTTTTTGCTTAAGTTGTTAAACGTGTCCCTTTTGGGTTGGAGCTGTTCAATTATTTGGACACCCCATCCTCGAATGGGATAACTTCTAAAGGCATCAATGAGGCTGGTGGAAAAAAGGTGGACTTGGGGTGGAGAGGAGTATAATCGCTATCCTCCTCTGGTTTGTCTTTGTCAATTAAGAATGTCTTAATACGGATCTTGCGAAAGAATAATTTCCCCAACATTTTATGTCATTGTGCAAGAGTAAGTTACACAAATTTCACACACTCCCACATTTGGGTAGCACCTCACTACCACTGCATACCAGTGCATCCTAAAGGTTAAAAATTGCTATCACTCTGGTTGAATAAAGTTTTCTTTGTTAGGAAAGAATGTAGGGTTACTCCAAAAAATACTCTTAATTGGATTACACCTGCCTGACACTAATGATGTAAATTCACCATCTGTCTTCTCAAGTGGAAATCCATGTGTATTTCCCTCTGACAGGACCTGGAGGCCTGGCACCAGAGGCAACATAAAAGCTGTAGACAAAAGTGGTGTCCTTGACGTTTCTATGTGAGCAGCATCCACCCCTCCTTCTTGCACTCACTTCATACTAAAATAATGCTTCAGATGATCTAAGGTTAAACCTAGGGGCCCATTAGGATGTCGGGCGGATTGCCCCCGCCAGGCTGGAGGTAGCCACCGCCAGCCTGGTGGGGGCAATCCGCCCGACATCCTTCCCTGAATTCCCCCGCCATATTAGTATGGCGGGTGAGACCACGGCGGAAGAAAACACCGCCCACCACTTTTTCACCCCAGTCGCCTTGTGGCCGGGGCGGAAAATGTTGAATATGGTGGCGGTGTCTGAGACACCGCCAGCCATATTACAATGGCAAGAGTGCAATGCCTTTCCGTGGCGGCAATGCCGCCACGGAAAGGCAGGCGGTCTTCACTCTGGGGGGCCCCTGCGGGCCCCCAGAGTGAAGGTGAGTGGGGGGTGCACACGGGGGGTACCTGTGGTACCCCCCTTCATTTTCATTTCCAAAGCGGCAGGCACCGCGCAGTGCCTGCCGCTTTGGAAATGAAAATGCTGTGATGTATTGTCAGCATTGTGGCGGGCGGTGCAGAGAGCACCGCCCGCCACAATGCTGAGAATACAGGATGTGCCCGTCACTGTGGCGGGCACATCCTAATGGCACCCCCGGGACCCCCGCCATTCAGGCGGGCGGTCCCGTTTTCCGATAGGGTGGCATCATGGACCCCTTAGTGTCATGTACATTGATCTTAATCAATTCTTTACCCTCACTTGTCAATATATAAGTAATA
This sequence comes from Lissotriton helveticus, assembly GCF_964261635.1. Classification (NCBI taxonomy): domain Eukaryota; kingdom Metazoa; phylum Chordata; class Amphibia; order Caudata; family Salamandridae; genus Lissotriton; species Lissotriton helveticus. The sequence goes on from NC_136072.1 coordinate 102,925,505, forward strand.
ATTACTGTAAAAGTAATATGAACAATGTTCACAGACATTCACATTTATTAAAACACACAGTAGGTTACTGGATACATTTTGCACAAGATCCTAAAATGCAAACCTCTTCCTGCAGGTACTGCAGTTCAAAAGTCAATAATGTAGTAAAGACAGAACCAGGGTTGAGAGGTTGATAAGGTTCTGCCTTGAGAGTAGATGTCTGGAAGGTTAATATAGAAATGGATTCCCTTATACTACAACTGGACCTGCCAAACAAACACTAGAATTGCAGACTGGAGGAGTGATAAGGAGCCCATTAAACTGAGCCAAATAAAAACAAATTGAGATGATCTAGATAACAAAGTAAACTATGTTGGGAATGAAACAGCTGCAAGACCAACAGTTTCTTCTGGGCCTTCATCCTTACAAAATATCTGTCCAAGCAAAAAGGAATTTTCATTCCTATACCTCTACCACCACCCAATGCTAAAAGTATGCTTTAGAAAACAGACATCTATTAAAAGCCAGCATTTCTTCTCAGTGTGTATAATTCTGGCTCTAAATGCCCAGCAAACCAACTCTCTCGCAGTCTTAATTACGTGCCTACAAATGTGATTATTTTAATTTGTCCTAGTAACTTATACTCATAAAATACCGAGGCATGCAATCTAACATGTGGATGGGCAATGGGGTCATCAGATTACATAAAGATAGCCGTAATGTTTCAGATAATCAACCATCTGAACACTTGAATCCCTGTATGTTTAGCCTACATTTACACAATATTGCTGATGAAGGATCTGTTGTTGAGAGGCTGGTGGTAAGAGACAGCCTAGCTGTCTGTTATGATTAGCATATGAATCAATGAATAACAGGAGTCTGTAATTTGACTCACATTAGACTCTGGCCCCTGTGTCTACCATGTTGGTTGTGAAGCTATGGTGGATGGTACAGAGCTAGAATATCGATGTATAAAAATCGATATATAAATAAATATTGAGGTAAAAATATTGTGGGTCATAAATAGCGATGGAAAAAATATTGTGGACAAGAATATCGATTGTCAGGTAAGTAATATTGATTAAAAAATATCGAAGTGTTAAATATCATTTACAAAAATATAGTTGTTAAAAATATCAATTTATTATTAATGTTATGTATTTTAGTGTATTGTATGAGAATTATTTATATTTTTATTATATGTGTTAACAATTTAGTAGTTAATATTTTTTGTTTAAATAAAATTTAGCATTTTTAGTCCCGTAGCGGGTTGTGGGTTTATAGAGGAATAGGGTGGGAAGTCATTTAATAAAATAATAATAGTATGCTAATTAGTTGTTAAATAATTTAAATTAATTGATTAATAATTAGTATGGAAATTGTTCAATTATTTTTAGGTGTGTGTTGTGGTGTTTATAGGTGTAATTGGTGAGAAGGGTGAGAAGTAATCTATTTTTTATTGATGAATTATTAAATATTTGTTAATTAATTTGTATTAATTAATTAGTCATTAGTAATTGTGTAATTACATTTATGTGTGTGTTATGGATGTTATAGTGTTAAACAATGTGTAATTAATGAACATTTATTATCTTTTTTAATTATAATATATCTAAATTTCAATATTAGTTATGTTAATAATGGAAATTAAATGTAATACCAATGTTGATTTTTTTTTTTATTGGTGGGGTATCCAGCACTTTCCCTACTGTTGCACTCACTGGAGTGGGAATAGTAATTTTTACCCCTCCCCATCCAACACTTTCCCTGACTTCCACTCACTGGAGTGGGAATAGTAATTTTTACCCCTCCGCTAGCCAACACTTTCCCTACTGTTGCACTCAATGGATTTGGAATAGTCATTTTTACCCCTCCGCTATCCAACACTTTCCCTGCTGTTGCACTCATTCGAGTGGGAATAGTCATTCTTACCCCTCCGCTATCCAACACTTTCCCTACTGTTGCACTCAATGGAATGGGAATAGTAAGTTTTACCCCTCCGCTATCCAACACTTTCCCTGCTGTTGAACTCATTGGAGTGGGAATAGAAATGTTTAAACCTCCACTATCCAACACTTTCCCTGCTGTTGCACTCATTGGAGTGGGAATAGTAATTTTTACCCCTCTGCTATCCAACACGTTCCCTACTGTTGCACTCACTGGAGTTAGAATAGTAATTTTTATCCCCTCCGCTATTCAACACTTTCCCTACTGTTGCGCTCACTGGATTGGGAATAGTAATTTTTACCCCTCCGCTATCCAACACTTTCCCTACTGTTGCACTCAATGGAGTTGGAGTAGTAATTTTTACCCCTCCGCTATCCAACACTTTACCTGCTGTTGCACTCACTGAAGTGGGAATAATAATTTTTACCTTTCGCTATCCAACACTTTCCCTACTGTTGCGCTCACTGGAGTGGGAATAGTAATTCGTACCCCTGTGCTATCCAAAACTTTCTCTACTGTTGCACTCAATAGAGTTGGAATAGTAATTTTTACCCCTCCGCTATCCAACACTTTCCCTACTGTTGCACTCACTGGAGTTGGAATAGTAATTTTTATCCCTCCGCTAGCCAACACTTTCCCTACTGTTGCACTCAATGGATTTGGAATAGTCATTTTTACCCCTCCGCTATCCAACACTTTCCCTGCTGTTGCACTAATTTGAGTGGGAATAGTCATTCTTACCCCTCCGCTATCCAACACTTTCCCTACTGTTGCACTCAATGGAGTTGGAATAGTATGTTTTTACCCCTCTGCTATCCAACACTTTCCCTACTGTTGCACTCACTGGAATGGGAATAGTAATTTTTACCCCACCGCTATCCAACACTTTCCCTGCTGTTGAACTCATTGGAGTGGGAATAGAAATGTTTAAACCTCCACTATCCAACACTTTCCCTGCTGTTGCACTCATTGGAGTGGGAATAGTAATTTTTACCCCTCTGCTATCCAACACTTTCCCTACTGTTGCACTCACTGGAGTTAGAATAGTAATTTTTATCCCCTCCGCTATTCAACACTTTCCCTACTGTTGCGCTCACTGGATTGGGAATAGTAATTTTTACCCCTCCGCTATCCAACACTTTCCCTACTATTGCACTCAATGGAGTTGGAGTAGTAATTTTTACCTCTCCGCTATCCAACACTTTACCTGCTGTTGCACTCACTGGAGTGGGAATAATAATTTTTACCTTTCGCTATCCAACACTTTCCCTACTGTTGCGCTCACTGGAGTGGGAATAGTAATTCTTACCCCTGTGCTATCCAAAACTTTCTCTACTGTTGCACTCAATAGAGTTGGAATAGTAATTTTTACACCTCCGCTATCTAACACTTTCCCTACTGTTGCACTCACTAGAGTGGGAATAGTAATTTTTACCCACCGCTATCCAAGACTTTCCCTGCTGTTGCACTTATTGGCGTGGGAATAGTAATTTTTACCCCTCCGCTATCCAACACTTTCCCTGCTGTTGCACTCACTGGAGTGGGAATAGTAATTCTTACCCCTCTGCTATCCAATATTTTCCCTGCTTTTGTTATTATTGTGTTGTGAAATGTATATTTTATTTTCTTATAATTATTTGATGTGTTAATTAATTATAGGGTGTTTTATTTTATTTCAAGTTATTTATATATGTATATATTTTATTTTAATATAATTTAAAACATTTAGAAATTAAATAAAGATACTAGTTATTAAAATGTATTTAAGTAAATCTATGTATATGTACACTTTTTTTGTGTTTATCTTTTTTAAATTACTTTTTTTGTTATATGTATTTAAAATGTATTTTGATGTCATTCATTTAAAAAAAAATATTAATAATATTTAATATATTTGTTTAAGTTATATATATTTTTAATTCAATATTTTTTACATTCATATTTTTTACTTCTATATTTTGAATTCGATATTATTGTACTTACCTGTTTAAGTATAGGGAGTCAATATTTTTCTAATCAATATTTTTACATTGACATTTTTGTAAACTATATTTTTTACCTCGATATTTAAACATGGAACGGTGGTGGATGGCCCAATATTAGGAAATGTTACTTTGTTGCTCTAAAAGAGTGTATTGCTGGGGTAGATGTACATACGCCTGACAGTAGTTAGTGTATTTAAAACTGAGTATTTAATACATCCTCAGACTTTGTGTACTGTTGCAGTACTCATTACTTCTCCAGCACATAAAGATACAGGATTTGCTCAAAAGGAAAATACTTGGAAACCATGGAAAAACTTAGTGCTCTTCATCTGTTCCCTAATTTTATCCGTACAAAGAAGTCTAGTATCTCTACTTCTCTCTGTATTCACAAATCATCTGCATGAAATATTCAATTGTAAGTAAACTTATACTAACCTACATATACATGTCTTCTTGATACTATGACCCTTAATATGTTGTCCATGATATTCTGGTGGCACAACATTCAGGACTCAAGATTAAATTGGATAACCATCCCTCGTCTTTTCATAACTTTTTAAACAGCAATAGTTAAAATGTAGTATTGCATGACTCACTAAGTTAGTACAATTACTGGGGGTGAGATCCCGTGTAAATGTGGTTTTAATCATGCCAGCAAACATCTGTGTTCTGGCATACATGCATAACTCAAGTCAATGAAAGAGGAATAGATGATACTAAGGGCCTGATTTAGAGTTGGTGTGTCTTTTGATTTAGGGTTTGGCAAACAGGGTAGTCTATCACAGATGTGAGTGATATTCTGTCTGCCTTATTACCAGTGCAGTGTATCCTAAGGACTTTTAATAAAGCGGAGAGCATAGCCGTCACATTTGTGATGGAGTACCCATCCACCAAACGCTAAATTAGCCCCATAGCAATAAATCTCTTGGAGAAAGTCTAAGTGAATATTATGCCAAGTAAAGTAGCCAAATAAAGGAGTTTATTCACCTAAACAATAGATAAAATTGAAATACTAAATCATTAGAGCCTTAGTCCGGATTTATTGGAGGATTGCCCAGTTAAAACTAAATCCAGTGTCTTATCTTCCAATTTTTGCTATGCCAAGATATTGGGGATTGCAAATTACGTACTGTAAGTCTGTGGTAACACTAATCATGTTCAGATAAAAGAACAGAAAATAAAAAGAATTCTTCAAATATCACTCTTGCCACAGTCAGTGAAGAAGTATATTTTGATCAGGAGAATGCATCAAGGACTGACCAGTTAACAATATTTTGGGATTTACCATAAGTCTACCTTTTGACGTATCCTGTAAGTGTTTTCTCTTGAATCATATCAAGTGATTTGCTTAGTTTGAAATGTAATCAAAGTACCTTAGAATTTTGTGTTCCAGTCTACAAATCTGAATGTCATTTGTCTGTTTGAAGGTTTAAATCACCAGAACACTTCATGTGAGTTTGGGGCATGTGTACAAAGAATGGATTTGGTAAAAGTGAACTCAAATTGCGCACCAACCTTTATTGAATCCATTCTGTTTTTGTGAACTGAATTATGTAGTTAAAGGTTGGTTCACCGAAACCCGATTTGTAGTGAGCCACAATTTGACCTACCTAATGAATATTAATGCGGAAGGACACAAATTGTGGTCCACTATAAGTGAAAGCCATCACTGAGATCAGCATACCACTATGTTTGCGAATGCTTCTCAATAAACTCATTTATGCTTCATGACCCCCAAAGGGCAAATATATTTTTTATGCAAAAACACCTATGCAGCATGTTTTAATATTGCCTGATATGTATATCCAATGTTTCTTTGATATTTTTCTCATTGTGCACTAAGTGAATGTATGTGTGCACATTACCCTAATTAGTGTGCAGAATCAAAGCAAGCAGTGGGCAATCACACGAGTGCCTAAACATGAAAATGTCTACTTCTGTGTGGGGTTTATGGTAGGTCTAGGAAAATTTTTAATTACGCCAGAGTAATCACAGTAATTTCACATTTCTCTTGTGTAGCAATTGTTCTATGATCATATCACAAATGGAAACCAATTACCGGCAATCATGTCCTCCTAACTGTAATTTGAAAGCATGGGTGAAGTATAACTTTATCATGACATAGTTTGTAAAACTGTACTCCTCTGCCCTGAGCACAGATCTGAGCAGAAATCCTAAAAGTTATAGTTTTAAATTTAAAAAAGGAATTAGTCAGGAGCCTTGGTATAATTGACCTTCTAACGTGTTATTTAAATATGCTATGAGAGTGTTATGAAATTCTTCTTTATTAAGGGTATGCATACTAAATGTTTTAAACCAAAACTTTGATAAAACTCGAAACCCATATCTTTACTTTATAGTGAATTCTTTATAGTGAATTCTCCTGGAGAGATTTTCAAACCCTATTCTTATATTAAACCCTAAAAGAGCTATCTCATACTAGTACATTACTTTTTCCAGGTAAAATTGTAATAATATTTTCAAGTAGAATTCTTTCAATGCAGTTGGTTCTAACTCGGTATATATCCTGAAATTTGGTGGATAACCAGAGCTGTGCACCAGGTCTGCTAACACTCTGATCAATGGTAATATTCATTTTATGATGAGTCAGAACAGCTTTACTAAGCAAGAGGGCCCAGTTTAAACCTGAGGCACTACCACATAGGAAAACACCTGCCATGACATACAATTCTGCATAGAAGATGTAGTTTTCTGTCCTTTCAGCGATGACAAATTGAGTATGTTGAAAATAGGCCCTCTCTGCAGGGTCTCCCCCAAAAACTTTGTCTCCACTTTTTCTCACCTCATTCTGTTGGCTTAAGGACTCCGAGCACTTTACCATGCTAAGCAGTGCTGAAGTCTTGTGCTCTCTCCCCTAAACATGGTAATATTGGATTATCCCCAGTTGGCATATTTAATATACTTATAAGTTTTAGTAAAGTGCATTCCATGTGCTTGGGGCCTGTAAATTAAATGATATTAGTGGGTCTGCAGAACTCATTGTGCTACCCATCTAAGTAGCCCTCTAACCGTGGGATTACCTTATTCCATTTTATAAGTGTAACTCCCAATTGGGAAGAGATAGACTTTTGAGTTTGGTGTCTCTGGAATCACAATTTAACATCCAAACTTATGGTGAAGTTGGATTTTAAATAGCAATTATGAAAATGACACTTTTAGAAAGTTTTCATTTTCTTACTTCAGCAATTTGGTGTTTGCTGGCTGTCTCTGATCACTTGTCTGGGATGGTTGACAGCTGGGCTTTGTGTATTCCCCTAGACAGCCACACGCAATGGGAGCTTAGATATGACTTGATGGGTCATCCTGGAAGGATGGTAAGGAGGAGTTGGACCCAGTCCCGCATACATCTGAAAAGGATGTGTCCTGTCCCCACACAAAGGGCTGCATACTCACCCGTTGTGAGTCTGGAGCCAGAGCAAGAGGGGGAGGACCTCTCTGCACTTTAAAGACCTGCCTTTGAAGTCTCCCCCACTTCAAAGGCACAACTGGGTATGAGTATTGGACCTCTGACACCACCATTTCACTTCAGTCCACTTCTGGACATGTAAAGGCTCTGACAAGAAGAAGAACTGATGTGCTGCTGAAGGACTGCCACTCTGCTGGAATGCTGCCTTGCTTCCTGCTGTTCCCCTTCATGGCTGAGATGGACTGGACCTGCATCACTTGAACCCAGAGTGACTCCAAGTGTTAGCTGGCTGGCCTTATGATCTGAAGTCTTAGGGATATAAAAGACTTCCAACTTACCTGCTTCTGCACCAGGACTCTGCTATCTGTGATTCTGCCCAGCCACGTCATATGAAACCAGTCCTGGACCCTTAGAAGTGGGTCTAAGGTGCTTGCTCCAGTCAAAGTCACATAACCGCTATCAAACCGGCACATCAGTGCAGTTGCATGGATCAGAACCGGCGCATCAACCCCCTTGCATGGATCGGAACTGGCGAAATACTCCTATTGCGTGGATCAGAACCAGTGCATCCCTCTTGTTGCATGGACCAGAACCAACGCATCACCCCTGCTGCAGGGAGGAGCCCGGTGCATCGTCCTCGGAACCACCACTGCACAGTTCTCTTTCCAGTATAAGGTTCTCCTATTCCGTCAATGGCATCCTCAATGACAATGCCAAAATCTGCGTATTGCAGTTCTTTGCTCATCGGAGCTGACGCAACGCTGCTACGCAGATCAGGACCAGCGCATCAACACCACTGCGTAGATCAACATTCGATGCATCACCACAGTTGCACCGCTCATCTTCGATGTCAATACAGCCAGGACCAAGGTACTTTTGTTCAGCAAGCCTCACTAGGACCCTGCATCCGGCTATGCTCCATTGCAGTCAGCCTGAACGTTTGACTTTGTCCTGGTCCGACACAACAAGTTATCCCAAGTAAGTGCTTATTTCTTAAAAGTTCATAACACAAGATTTTGTCATTTTGGTCTTGTTTTTTTTATTAAGCTAAGTTGAATTTTTATTACCTGGTGTGGAATCTTTTTGTGTGGTGTGTTCACTGTTTTACTGTTTGAAGTGTTGCACAAATACTTTACACATTGCCTCTACGTTAAGCCTGACTGCTTTGTGCCAAGCTACGAGAAGGTGAGCACAGATTAATTTAGGGTTTGCCTGCTTCTTACCCTGACTAGGATTGTGGCTGCTGCTTGACTTGGGTCCATACCCCAGTCAACCTACAATGCAGTTTCTAACATCCCTTTTTTACCACTGCTCCTCCCATTTGTCGGTACCCAGAGAAACATTTTTCCTGATTAAAAGATTTAGTAAACCAAAAAATGGGTGTTTTGTTGAGCTCTCTATAATGCTGTGTACCGGATAGTGTAAAGAAAAAAATTCAGAAATTGCATTTTTTCCAAAACAGCAGAGGTATGCTTATTGTTAAATGTTCCCATACAGGATTTTCAATCTAAACAGACATTTCTCAGGCTGCTTTGAAGGCCCTGGCTTCCATCTGAACATAACATTAAGGAGCCAGGTGTATTTTTACACTTTCATCTATTACATGTCATTCATCAGTAATATATGCCAACATTAAGGAACACGTAAGAGAGATTTACTGAACAAGTGGCAAAGAAAAGGCACAAGTTTTAAGATGACGAAAGTAAAATATCATATACATATGTATTTTTTTAATATTTTATTGCAAACTTAGGGCTCCATAAAATCACATGATATACATAGTGTTCATCATCCAGTGCCACAAATTTCATCAACATCACATACATCATTAATACCTGTGTTAACATTATGCAAACTCTGTTCCGCCCCCTCCCCCTTTAATCGGATATCTGGCCAGTCTCCATGCTTGGTGGTTCGCAGATATACCCTCTGAATTTATTCCAAGCTCCCCAAACTCTTCCCCATTTTTGAGGACATCCTCGATGTACATATGCCGCCCTCTCCGCCACCATAGCTTCATCCATGTCTTTACACCACTCTGGTAATGTAGGTGACTCTCCTGAATTCCACCTCCTTGCAATATTCCGCTTAGCAAACATCAGTAACAACGATACCCAGTCTTGCGTCGGATGGCTAAGATCATTTGGTTCACACATGTTTAGCAGGCATCTCTTCGGTTCTGGTATCAATGACAGCTCCACAGTGTGTGATACAGTCCTCATTATCTTAAACCAAAACGCCACAATCTTCGAGCACTCCCATATAGTATGACAGGAAGTGCCCTCTTTCCCTCAGCCTGGCAGGCAGAACTGATGTGAAGCCGTTCCTATTTTGTAGAGAGTCAAAAATTATCATATTTTTGTTATGAAACAAAACTTTGAGTTTAACACCTAATCTGGGAGTGTTGTCATGTATGGTGGATCATAGAACTAGAGTATTCAACTTTATTAAGAGATAGGATTTAAGCGAGTCAAAGTGTGCTTCAAAATCCAAAGCTAATGAAGATCAAAATATCTGCAGAGTCAGTGTGATGCCCTAAGCTACATTTTGAACACAGACCTTATCCATTGTTGTTGGGGCAGACTTGCATTAGTGTTAGTAGGTTAATGCCTCGGTTCACAGATTGAATCAAATGCTCTGAAACAAGGGAGTAGCCAGAAATTGAAAATACCCCTCCACTTTGAACCAAAGGACCTATACCAACCAAGCAAGTAAAAAAAGCCATTGTGACCCTGCTCAAAAGAGCTCTCTTGTCTTTTCCATCCAAGCATCTATCCATTCATTCTTTCATTCACTCACTGATATCCACCATTTCACATTTACATTCTGTTATCCATTCATACTTTCATTCATATTTAAGTCTATCACCATTCCGTCCCTTCGTCCATCTATCTGCCTACCCAATTCCAAACCTATCAATCCATCTCCAAAGCTATCCATCAAACCCCCTGTCCTTTCACTCAGCCATCCCTCCATCCACTCTTTCACTCATCCATTTACCCATCCTCTCGCTCACCCATACATCCAACCTTTCATTCCATTCATTCACCCTTTCAATCCATCCATCCTTCTGTTTCCTTTCACTCCATCTATTCACTCCGCCATCCATCCTTTCACTCATCCATCCACCCTTCCACGCATCCATCCATCCTTTGATTAATCCATCCACCCTTTCACTTCATCCACCCTTTCATTCTTCCAGCCATACATTCGCCCTTTCATTCATCATCTTTCCATCCTTTCATCAATTCGTTTATCCACTGTCCTTTTCACTTTTCCATCTATTCTTTCACTCTTGCATCCATCCACTCATCCATCCATCCATCTTTCCACTCATCCAGCCATCCTTTCACTCATCCATCTATCCTTCCATCCATCCATCCTTCCTCCCTTTCATTCATCCACCCACCCTTTCACTCATCCATCCATCCTTTTACTCATCCATCCTTTCAATCATCTATCCATCCATCCCTTCAGTAACCCATCCATTGGTCCATCCATCCACCATCCATCTACCCACCCACACTTTGACTCATCCATTTATCAATTAACTTACACATCCATCCTTAGATAATCCTTCCACTCAAACATTCACTCACTCACACTTTCATGCGAAATATGAGCCTTATCCGCCGAGTTGCACACAGATTAGGCCCCATCAAGAACCCCACCCCCGCTATAGCTGCTAAAGGTTGGGTTCACAATGCCCCTCATCTGAAAGCTGCACTTCTGCCGGTTTACTGATTCTTCATTGTAGGAGTTCATATTACTACTTATTAGTGTTAATTAAGATGGACTAGTGACTAATGTTGCCTATGTTTACACCATCTGTGATGCACCTCCTTCCTCCCTTTTTAATCATGGAAATGCAGGCCTGTTACAGGCACTTCAAACATCTAAAACAGAAATGGTACCTGAGGCTTTTGTTAAAGGCATGGCAGACATCTTCTTTAGTATGATGTTAATGCACAGGGCCATGTAAAACTTTATTTCAAACAGTGTTGTTACTGCTCTGTGTGTAATTGCTGTCCCCAGTGCCTTGGAGGCCTGCTCCCAGCTTCTTTCTGTACAATCAAAAAGAGGGTGGCTTGGCAGATGCGCAGATTTGTACAGAAGAAGTATTATAGGCGTTGCCCTCTTCCATTGTACCCACTATCTAATTTCAATAACACAATAAAAATATTTTCTGTAAAGTACTGGAATGCTGTCAAACTTGTTTCTGTGATTTACTTTTGTATTGTTGTATTACATTTAAATACATATAAATTTCCAAATGGTTCATCTTCTTTATACATTTTTATCATTTGTAAATGTTCAAGCAACTTGGCATAGACCTTCTAGTCCGAAATAATGAATAATATTGGAAGAGGGGTCCCTGCCTTCCCCTGGAATTACAATAATATAAACTTCTGCTGATGTTCTCAATACAGTTCTTTTTTTAAATAAAATGATCAAATAGTTTGTCCATAGTATTTAAAAGATTTAGATGTAGATTTTTTATAGAATGCATTATTCAATCCATCACTGACTGTTGCTCTCTCCAAAGGAATTTGTTCTATAAATGTTTTCATTTCATTGACAGAAAAGTTTTTTTGGTATTCATTGCTTATGAAAGGTGGAATAATATGCTCCAGGTAGCCATCAATTTATTTATGTCTACCAATGAAAAAGAGGTATATAATGTAGGATAATTAATAGTCTTCCAAAATGCCTTCTATGTTCTTGTTGCTATATTTGATAATGCCACTTCCGTCTTGATGAAATCTATGTGGTTCCTTGCTTTTTAAAGTTCAAGTAGGCCAACATTTTCCATGCTCTATTAGTTATACATGTATCCCTCTTTCCTTGATAAGATTTTGTTATATTCATATCTAATCCATTTTAATTTTAAGAAAGTATCATAATGGTTCAATGATACATATAACTTCTCGAAGCTTTTCATTTATTTTCATTATCATTAAATTATTTCATCTTCCTGTTTTCCAATTCAAAAAAAAATTCTTATACAGACTCCTCTCACTGTTGCCTTCATTGTGTCCCACATTGTTGCATAGTCTTGTATGGAGTCTTCAATTCATTAAAGTATGAATTGAGAGTATCTTGAAATATCTTGAGATGGATAGCATTATTAAACATTCACCGTTTGATTTCCATGGCTTATTATTTACTGTATTTATTGAGACAACTGTCTAAATTGTAACAAAGGCATGTTCAGGAATGCAAAGACCTTTTAGCCATTTGTTTACCATTAAATAATCTAGTCTATAATCTATGATAAGTGGGGGAATGCAAAAAGTGAGCTCTTGCTCTATGAGAACCTGCAATCTCTACTGATTACACCGGTTTAGTGTTTGCATATATTTAGTGAGTGCTTGGGAGCTCTCAGTGACCTGCCTTTGTTACTGATTTACCTATTGAGTATATTATCTATAGTTAAGTTAAAATCTCCATCCACAATAATAAAAGTTCCTTCGCAATGGAGTTCCAAACTTCAAGCTAAACACTGCAGCCAGACACGTTTTAACATTGCCAGTGGATGAATCTTGGTTTTTCCAGGTGAACAGGAGCTGAGTGTCATCGGTGTAAGCAACAACTTTAGCTCCTAGTTCCTCTGCCAGCTGAATGAGAGAAGTCATGTACACATTGAATAGCAGTAGACTCAGTACAGACAATTGTGGGATACCTGTCAGAAGGGCTCGGGAAGTAGACGTAAAAAAGGGAATCCATACTTGTTGTGTACGACCTTCTAAAATGGATTTCAGCCACTCACCAACAGTACCCTTAATACCCAATTTCTGAAGGCGGGCTAAAAGAAGTGAGTGGGGGACAGTATGAAAAGCGGCAGAAAGGTCCAACAGGATCAAAACTGCCCTGCCCCCAGCATCCACAGTCTCACAGATAGCTTCTGTGATTTCCACCAAAGCAGACTCCGTGCTGTACAAGGCCTCAAGACAGATTGAGCCGGATGCAGAAGGCCATGCTGTTCAATGAAAAGTCAACTGCTTATTAACTATTTTACCACATACTTTGGCAATAGCAGAGAGATAGGACGATAGCTGGCTGGAAGGTTAGGATCCAGAGTCGTCTTTTTTATAAGAAGGATAAGCAGTGCCTGTATCCGCTCAGTGGGAACAGAGGCCAATGTAAGCAAGGTATTAATCAGCAGATTAAGGAGAGGATTGATATCAGCAGCCGCGCTAGACATCAGTTTGGCGGGACAGGGATCCTTGGGGGAGCCTGATTTAAGAGAGGATAGAGTGCCCAGGGAGTCCGTCAGTGATATAGCGTCAAAAGTAGAAAAAGTGACTTTAGCAGGAGAAGTAATTAGTTGGACTGGAGGCACCGCAGTGGCTTGGGCATCCTGGCTGCCGAATGCCGATTGAAGCTCCCTGACTTTATTAATATAAAAATCTGAAAGTTCTTCACACCAATCGGGAGAAGGGTCATGGGCATTGCTCATAGCTTTAGGTGTCACATAATTTCTCACAATATTGAACTATTCTTTAGCGTTATTGCCAGACCGGGCAATACAGTCAGTATAGTATGCATGTTTCGCTAGTACGATAGCAGCTCAGTATGATTTTTGGGCTGTTTTCAATACAGTTTTGGCCTCAGTACTATAGTTTTGCCTCCATCTCCTTTCCAGCCTATTACAAAGGTGCTTCTGTAATTTAGGCTCGGGTAAAAACCATGGATTGGACAGCGGCGGGTTCCGACCTTTGGGTCTGACTTGCGAAGTGAGATCTGCCACCACTTTCTCAATCCATCTATTAAAATGTGAAAAAGCGAGACAGAAATCCGCAGGGTGCTGAGGCTGACAGTGAGCCAGAGCTTGACAGAAAGGAGCCGGCTCTATTTTATGGGTCGCCTCCCCGTTCTCGCCCAACAGGGTCTAAGCGAATAAGTCCCCCTGGCAATATGCCAAGAGAAGGGGTTTTGAAAGTGATAGTACCAAATTACTTGCAGGGGGAATGCCACTATAAGAGGCAAGCTGGAACAGATGACATCAAGCGTGTGGCCCCAGCAATGAGTTGGGGCAGTAAGGTAGTCCTAAAGCTGAGTCGCATGCAGCTCGGGTAGAAAGTCGCGTGTATCACTCCCATCCATATTATCCAGGTGTATATTAAAATCGCCTAGGAGCAGAAAGTGAGTATAGCCTACAGCTCTGGGCATAATCCGGTTATTTAGCAAGTTAGGGAAGCCACCAAAAGTGCCCGGAGGACGGTAAAGTAGACACCCCCCAAACAATAATGGGGAGAGTTTTCACACAGCAATCCAAAGCCTAGTTGTCAGGTTGGTCTTTTAATTCATTAAAATGGCACTCCCATTCTTCCTTCACCACCACTGCAACTCTTGCACAAAATGCTGTAGTTTCATTTATAGATGTAGTAAATGCTTTGTACCTTCACTAAAAAGAAAACACATTGGTTATTACAGCATGCACAACACAAAAGGAGACTTACTGCACCTCAATAATGCTGAATTCTACACACTGCATAACATTTTAAATGTCATGATCATGTGAGTCAACTCTCTCAGGATTCTGCAGAACTCCACCAAGAAAGTTTGTTCTTGGTGGTAATCGCCATATCATCATTAGACTTTAACTATACCAAAGGGCTAGTGTTACACTATCACTATATGTTTGACTGTAAGCATGAATGGTTTTGTCACTTGACACTGCACTTGAATAATTCTTGCAGGAGCATCTGCATTTGCAGCTGAGACCTCACTTTTCACTCATCCAGCGGGGATCTCCAGTAGGCAGGCCCTGAATGGGGTACCCAAAACTGACCTGGCAAAAATGCTCAAACCAGCCCCACTCCCTTCCTCTCTCTTACCATCCATCCCCTTTCTCTCGTCACTTTGTCCTCCCCTTTCGGGTCACTTTCTCTCTACCTTCCTCCTACTTCCCTCGCTTTCTCTCCCTCTTGAAGCCTCCTCAAGCCTGCTTCAGTTAACACAGAGGAACTGGGGCCTCATTTATGAGGCTGTGCGTCACTTTTACGCCGCTGGTGCGTCACTTTTTGTGACGCACCAGTGGCGTAAAAAATGCACCTTGTTGCGCCATATTTACAAAGTGACGCATCTAGGTAGATGCGTCACTTTGTAAACCCCTGCGCCACATTATACCTGCGCCAGGTATAATGTATGAAAGGGGGCGTATTGACGCAAAAAAGGGTCGTAGAAGTGACGCAGTGAAATCTATGTGATTTGACTGCGCCACTTCTAGGACACAAATGCGTCAATTTCTTACTCCTGCCTCACAGCAGGCGTAAGACTGGCGCAGGCCCTTTCACATGGGGCTTGCCCCATGTGAAAGGATACATTGCTGGAGTTGCGTCACTTTTGTGACACACTCCAGCAATGCGTCACTTTTGCGCGATACAGATACGTCAGAAATACTGATGTATCTGTAACTCCTTGCGCAATGATGCGTCTTACTGTAAATATGACGCATCATTGGTGGTGCAAGGAGGGCGCAGTGAAAAGTGACGCATCGCTGTTTTCACGCAGCGATGCGTCACTTTTCAAAAATGAGGCCCCTGGAGCGAGCCAAGGATTATAAAACCGGCCTCCAAACACTCCTGCCCACAAGGAAAATGCCCAGTTGATAACAAATTTTACCTATGCCTCTAATGCTGATTAAGAAAACAATTAATGCATAAAGACGGATAAACCAACATTTATTTGTTTACCCAGACAATTGATTTATGTCATTACTTTTTTTTGAGTTTTTAGAAAAATAACTTATAGCATTTTTAGACAGAGAAAGAACATCATCAACTTCAACTTAAACCATACACCATTGTTAAAATAAACAATATATGCAATTGATATGTGTAAAAAAATAAACGTACAATACAAATGTGCTCTCAAATTACAAAAACAACTCAATGTGAACAAATCATTAAACAGTTGCCAAGGGACAGTGCAAAAGAAACTCTGGTTGACAAATGAATTAAATGTCCAGGGGGTAAACGTTGTGTGATACCTCCCACACTCCTGTACCAATGTTATTATATTTGGGTATTTGTTTAACACAGGGAATGTAACAAATGACAATGGCACGATTCCTTTAATGAATAAATGGATGCCGACGCGTTTCGAGTCTCACTGTATTAGTCACAAGACTCTCATCAGGGCAGGATAAGTCATATCCATAGGAACTGTTTGTGAAAAAAACAAAGGGGAGAGAATACTTTTAGAAATTGGTCCTCTATCCAAACTTGCCTATATATAAGGCGCATCAGACGATGCTGCACACCTTAACGGACCATGCGTTTGCTGGTCTTTTAAGAATGTCGTCAATTTCCATGGGTATCAACCTGCAACAGAGTGAGATACCATTGAAAGACCCGTATCAAGAGTACGGACTGCAACCGCAATTGCGGGCGAGTTGTAAATCAAGAGGTTTTACCTTTATTATAGGTCTGGCGGTAGCTCCAAATGACCTCATAGATCGAGTGGATTTTTAATCCCAAAGTCGAATATTGTTTTTATCTGGAAGGCAATGTATAAACTACGTGTCAGTGAAAACCACCCAATGATTTTTGACCCAAAGGTACGCCACGAAAATCCGAAAAAAACATGGCTTACTTGTCGGGAAGACGTCAAAGGGGCGGAAGATGGATAATGCTATCACGTGAATGACCAATGTCAGTATCCTGCAAAAAAAGCAGAATAATTGACTTAACTTTTTGTTACTGGGACAAAAAGGGGTGTATTCTAACAGTGCAGATCGTAAGTCTTAACGTTCGTTGTGCAACTGCACGCATAGTCGATTTCTCTCGCCGGCGCCTTGGGGCAAACAGAGTGACTCGTGCATGCGCGGTTGTAGTCAAACAATCGGCAATGCGGTCACATGGTGTATGTTTGGCCAATCTGGCATGTCGGAGATTACATGACGGATACTGTGAATTGTGGGAGTTGTAGTATTAATTGAAAAAACATGTTGAAAAAAACATGTTGAAAAGAACGACATAGGGTTTTATTTACAGTATGTTGGAAGGGGAATTATACCCTATTCACTTCACTCAGACAGTTCAGACCTTTATTTACGCTGTCAAATCTCATTATTAGGTATGCCTCTTTACGCAGGAGTGCAGCCTCAACATTTGGCGATTGATGTTTAGGATCAACCCATGTTAATACTGTCCACTTAAAATCATTTTCCCCATGGTTGTTGGCCAAAAAATGTTCAACCATAGGTGCAGATGGTACTTTTTTCTTTATTCTGGAACGATGTTGAGTGATTCGTACTTTTTTAGATTGGCACGTTTTGCCAATGTACCCTCTGTTGCAGGGACACACCACGGCATAGACCACATTGTTGGTCTTGCAGTTTGTGAACATCTCCTGTTTCCATTTGACCCCGTCATGGACAAACACGTTACCTTCCAATGTCGTTGAGCATGATACACAGTTGCCACATTTATGATGCCCTCATATAGGTTTTAAGTTCCATTGTGCTATCAAGTCGCTCTACTGTTTGGGGATGTAACTATCTGCTTTTGTCACTTGTTGGCCAATGCTCATGTTTTTGCGCATAGCCAAAATGGGTTTTTCCAACGGGTGTTCCAAATTTTCCAATAGGTGCCAATTGCTCAAAATGATCCATTTCAATTGGTACGTGTGCGACCCAAAAGTTGAGACGCAAACCAATTTATTGAGTTCACCTTTTTCTTTTGTCTCAAGAAGATTTTCCCTAGGGGTGAATCTTGCCCGTTTTTTAGAATGATGTAAAAGTTTTTTTGGATAACCCCTTTTCGTCATCTCAGCGCAAAAATATGTCGCATGATACTCAAAATCTGCCAAATCTGTGCAATTGCGTCTTATTCACAACAGTTGTCCAAAAGGGAGATTCTCTTTCAAGCACCGTGGGTGTGAGCTTTTAAAATGAAGGATGGTGTTTCTTTCAGTTTCTTTTTTGTGTAAACTGGTTGTTAGACTGTCATCGCGGGTGCCTACTGTGATGTCAAGGAAGGTCATTTTGCTTCGACTGGATTCCATTGAAAATCTGATATCAATGTGTCTCGAATTGTCCATGACGGGGTCAAATGGAAACAGGAGATGTTCACAAACTGCAAGACCAAGAATGTGGTCTATGCGGTGGTGTGTCCCTGCAACAGAGTGTACATTGGCAAAACGTGCCAATCTATAAATGTACGAATCACTCAACATCGTTCCAGAATAGAGAAAAAAGTACCATCTGCACCTATGGTTGAACATTTTTTGGCCAACAACCATGGGGAAAATGATTTTAAGTGGACAGTATTAACATGGGTTGATCCTAAACATCAATCGCCAAATGTTGAGGCTGCACTCCTGCGTAAAGAGGCATACCTAATAATGAGATTTGACAGCGTAAATAAAGGTCTGAACTGTCTGAGTGAAGTGAATAGGGTATAATTCCCCTTCCAACATACTGTAAATAAAACCCTATGTCGTTCTTTTCAACATGTTTTTTTCAACATGTTTTTTCAATTAATACTACAACTCCCACAGTTCACAGTATCCGTCATGTAATCTCCAACATGCCGGATTGGCCAAACATACACCATGTCACCGCATTGCCGATTGTTTGACTACAACCGCGCATGAACGAGTCTCTCTGTTTGCCCCAAGCCGCCGGCGAGAGAAATCGACTATGCGTGCAGTTGCACAACGAACGGTAAGACTTACGATCTGCACTGTTAGAATACACCCCTTTTTGTCCCAGTAACAAAAAGTTAAGTCAATTATTCCGCTTTTTTTGCAGGATACTGACATTGGTCATTCACGTGATAGCGTTATCCATCTTCCGCCCCTTTGACGTCTTCCCGACAAGTAAGCCATGTTTTTTTCGGCTTTTCGTGGCGTACCTTTGGGTCAAAAATCATTGGGTGGTTTTCACTGACACGTAGTTTATACATTGCCTTCCAGATAAAAACAATATTCGACATTGGGATTAAAAATCCACTCGATCTATGAGGTCATTTGGAGCTACCGCCAGACCTATAATAAAGGTAAAACCTCTTGATTTACAACTCGCCCGCAATTGCGGTTGCAGACCCTACTCTTGATACGGGTCTTTCAATGGTATCTCACTTTGTTGCAGGTTGATACCCATGGAAATTGACGACATTCTTAAAAGACCAGCAAACGCATGGTCCGTTAAGGTATGCAGCATCGTCTGATGCGCCTTACATATAAGCAAGTTTGGATAGAGGACCAATTTCTAAAAGTATTCTCTCCCCTTTGTTTTTTTCACAAACAGTTCCTATGGATATGACTTATCCTGCCCTGATGAGAGTCTTGTGACTAATACAGTGAGACTCGAAACGCTTCGGCATCCATTTATTCATTAAAGGAATCGTGCCATTGTCATTTGTTACATTCCCTGTGTTAAACAAATACCCAAATATAATAACATTGGTACAGGAGTGTGGGAGGTATCACACAACGTTTACCCCCTGGACATTTAATTCATTTGTCAACCAGAGTTTCTTTTGCACTGTCCCTTGGCAACTGTTTGATGATTTGTTCACATTGAGTTGTTTTTGTAATTTGAGAGCACATTTGTATTGTATGTTTATTTTTTTACACATATCAATTGCATATATTGTTTATTTTAACAATGGTGTATGGTTTAAGTTGAAGTTGATGATGTTCTTTCTCTGTCTAAAAATGCTATAAGTTATTTTTCTAAAAACTCAAAAAAAAGTAATGACATAAATCAATTGTCTGGGTAAACAAATAAATGTTGGTTTATCCGTCTTTATGCATTAATTGTTTTCTGAATCAGCATTAGAGGCATAGGTAAAATTCCCTTTTTGTATTACGTTAAGGCCCAACCTACCCTCTTTCCCACAGGGCCAAACCCCCCTTCTTCAACAGTTGATAACAAGGCCTGTCCGGCCCTACCAGTAAGTTTTTTCATTGGCGGGTCAACATGTTGAATACACTATTTCTTCCTTTTTGCAATGTGTCAATGCAGCCTCCAAGTTCTAAATTGAATCTGTACATATAAAGTAGAGCGAGGCAATTCTGATTTATTGTAGCAAATCGCTATCAGGTTGCACGGAGGGGTATTATACAATCGCCATTTCCTTAAGGGTCCAAGCCACACCCCAGAGAATTTTCTAGCTTTCAAAACATTTTACAAATCACTTATCAGCAATCTTTTGGACCAGCTGAAAAGTTTGACTCGATTAGTACTCGTCTTGCAAACTGGCGACAGTTTGACTTGGTAATATTGAGATGCTCATTTTTATCTGATCTTCATTTTGCATGATTGGCTTTTTTTATAGTGCCAGCTCTGATTGGAAGCTGTGTAATCGTGCCAAGCTTTGTAGGAGCGATGCCAAGCCTAGGGTATCTTGTAGCATGTGGTGATAATTATAACATGCTCGGGTGGCTCCACTGAAATATGTCCAATTGCACGTTCCGATTCAAAGCATTCATTTTCTTCTGTTGCATTTCATTATTTGTTAGGTGTAATCTTGTTGGTTGGTGAAATGTGTGTGTTTTAATAGATAAGGTATTACAGTCGTAATCAGAATTATGAGAACACATGTTAACAGTTTAGCCTGAAACAAATCACTTAATGATGAGTTTATGGATCTAGCTAGGTGAAAAATATGACTGTGAAAGTAATAAAAGCAGTAAACGTGTATTCGCATCTGAATAGTGGGAGGAAGTAAATATAAAAAACATTTTTAAAAATAAATAAATATATATTTACATATAATTCAATATATATATATATACAGAATGTATTTCAACTGACAGTAATGAAATGTAATCTCAAGTTTTGCTGCTTCAAACTAGTTTTTACTTACTGTTTTATCCTAGTCAGTATTGCAATGATTTGATGGTTTTAAATTTTTTAGGATAAGGTTATAACTTATACAACATTGGGTATCCATACCGATATTGTTTTAAGTATATGTATTTAAAAACCCTGTTGCCAAAATGTTACATAACAGTGAAGTCTGTTACCGATTTCTATGTGAAACCTTACTATCTGAGTGCACTGGTCCTTTTAAATTAAAAATATATATATATATCTATCTATACTACTATAATAAAGGAAGAAGGTTCAGCCTTTGAGGCGGGTAAACTCGGGACCACAGCGCCAATCCACACACCCGATACACCGTTGGAATCGTCAGGGTGTGTAGATGGTTATAGGCTATATAAATAAAAAAAAAAGTTACTTTAAAAAATGTACAGTAAAAAAAAAGTTGTCCCTCCGAAGTAGCTCCGGCCACGACGTGCGTGCTCACGTCAGGAGCGCGGGGAGGAGCGGCGTCCAGGAGCGCGACGAGGAGCGGCGGACATGGCACGGGGGAGGAGCGGTGACGGACAGGCCAGCGGCGGTGCAAGCAGCGGACAGGCTGGAGGAGCGGCGGCTGAGGTAAGGGAGCGGTGGACATGGCGCGGGGGAGGAGCGCTGATGTGAGGAGCAGCGGACAGGCCAGCGGCGGTGCAAGCAGCGGACAGGCGGGAGGAGCGGCGGCTGAGGTAAGGGGACCCATGTCGGGGCAGGCGGGGGACGGGCTGGGTGGGGGCCCGGGCTGCAGGAGAAAAGAGAATGATCCCGTGTTTTTATGGTGAAACAGCAATCATTAACACACCTCTAGGCCGAAAAGATTATCTATGATGTAAGCTTTCCCAGCCAATGTACACTCTGTAGAATGGATTGGCTAGCTGTACACCTCTGCAAAGAAGAACACACATATTTAAAGCAGTATATCAGCAGCGGACAGGCGGGAGGAGCGGCGGCTGAGGTAAGGGGACCCATGTCGGGGCAGGCGGGGGTCGGGGCAGGCAGGGGACGGGCTGGGCGGGGGCCGGGCTGCTGGACAATGTCGGGGCGGGCGGGGGTCGGGGAAGCCTGTTGCTTCCGGACAACGTCGGGACGGGCTGCTAGTACTAATATAATAAAGAGAGAGCCCAAACCTTTGAGGCGGGTAATCTCACGAACCACAGCACCAATCACAACACCCAATACAGCGTTGGAAAGGGCAGTTGCAGCGGAAGGACATAGGCTATGCAGATGCCCACCATATACATGTAAAAGGTAAAAGAACCGTGCCAGCAAATTAGTCCCTTGTGGGCGTGTCTGCGTTGTGCTGTGGGCGTGTGCTGGGGGCGTGACAAACGCTGGGAGCATGTGGTACGTTCCGCCCTTCATGCCATGTCTCATATCGTGTGCTAATCCCACCCTGCTCCCTTTAAATACCCCTGTACCCCATAATCATAACCAAACCTTACTCCTTAAAATACCCCAACACCCTTAAACACTAACACATCTTAACCCTATAAATATACCCTGTACCCCAAAACCCAAACCTATCCCTAAACCCTAAAAATACCCCTGTACCCCAAAACTCAAACCTAGCCCTGAACCCTATAAATATTCCTGGACCTCAAAACACAAACCTACCCCATAACCCTAAAAATACCCCTGTACCCCAAAACCCAAACCTAGCCCTGAACCCTAAAAATACCACTGTACCCCAAAACCACCCCTGAACCCTAATATACCGTTGTACCCCAAAACCCAAACCTAGCCCTGAACCCTTAAAATACCCCTGTACCCCAAAACCCAAACCTACCCCTGAACCCTAAAAATACCCCTGTACCACAAACCCAAACCTAGCCCTGAACCCTAAAAATAACCCTGTACCCCAAAACCCAAACCTACTCCTGAACCCTAAAATACCCCTGTACCCCAAAACCCAAACCTAGCCCTGAACCCTAAAAATACACCTGTACCCCAAAACCCAAACCTAGCCCCGAACCCTTAAAATACCCCTGTACCCCAAAACCCAAACCTACCCCTGAACCCTAAAAATACCCCTATACCCCAAAACCCCAAACTAGCCATGAACCCTAAAAATACCCCTGTACCCCAAACCCCATACATATCCCTAAACCCTAAAACTACCCCTGTACCCCATAACCCAAAACTATATCTGAACCCTTAAAACACCCAAACACCCCAAAACATATACCTCAGTACCCCAAAACATATACCCCTATACCCATACTTACCTTATCCCAACATTAAAAAAAAACATGCTTTTACCATTCATGCATTTACAACGAATTTCTATTTTAAATGTATGCGTGGTAAAAGCAAATAAAATGTAACGCCATGCGTTATAATGGCATTGCGGAGTCATGGTACTTTTGTAATGAAAGTATGCGGAGTGATGGTATGCAGAAAGAAAGTTGTGGAATAATGGATGTTTACCCTCCCCGGTAAGTACATTGGTGGCACTGCGGCCCACATCTCCAGCAACATACTCGTATTTTTTCACCACCCATTTGAAAAATGCACAGGTCTCTCTCATTGATGGCCAGCACCGATATACACTTTTAGACACACCTCCCGCCACAAGTTCTAGAATTGCGAACTTTAGAGCTCGGGAGCTACGTTCGAATCTCGGCATCAGCTCAACATCCTGTGATTCCAGGCAAATCGCTTTGTCTCCCCGTGCCTACCACAAATGAATGTGTTCTTCTGTAATGTAAATTGTGCTCGTGCCATGTTGTCGAGTTCGCGCTATATAATATTGCAAGGAAAAATAAAGTAGGGAAACTCGAGTTCACACACTACTGAACGTGCACTCTTAAGTGCATCAGCAGTGCACTGTGAATCGGAGCGTTTCAGAGGCCTGTCATAGATAAGAAATGCTAACAAAACGAAATCCTACAAAACAATATACTACTGGCCGGCAGCAATTCATACCCGGACAACTTTGGTACGGGCTGCTAGTATATATATAAAGTAAATCATCACCAACAAAATGCTCCTGATTTGAAAAATGACGAAGAGCAGACCCAGGAATCAGTGCAGAACCAAAGTGCTTTATTTTCAGCCAGCCTGTCCACCATAACGCGTTTCGCTTCCCCTGAAGCTTGATCACATGACATGTTGTGTTAGGAAAGGACCAGTATTTAAAGGGCAAGTGCAGATCCATGAGAGCTTAGCAGGCAACAACATAAAAAACATAATATCCTGTAGCAAGAGATGACCTCATCTTTCTTTGAGATACATCGGGCTTGTGCGTAAATATTAAATAAGTATAAATAAATTATTTGAAATTCATGTTTACATCAATATTTCATAAAAATCACATTGTAGATTCTTAAAAAAACGGAATAGGTATAAAATCTGCATAAAAAGAGTATTTAACGCAGTACAGCCCTTGACAGTATAAAATAAATGCATAATACAAAAATACTGTTTGCATATGGCTACTTATATGGATAATTCAAAAAAATATTGCCATGCTTGATAAAATTGCCCCAGTGGGCTAAGACAAAATCACATAGTCTCACAGCTCTATCGAAAAGCCATTCCCATATAACTGGTCCCTAGGGATCAATGTGTGGAATATAGATAAAAAAAGTGCCTAAGTGCAAGTGCAAATATATGACAACTAGAATACATAATCAAAAAACCTCAACCATTAAAAACCTAAATATGACCAAAGGCGAAATATCATGACATTATACGATTTACATAGTTAATCCCATTGATTATATTTATACACAGTTACAAAAAAAAAGGCCCCGAGATAAAAACACAGTTGGTAACAAATGTACCCTCAAATCTCTAGCAACTCACAGACAAGTGTACAAGCCTTCACTCGCATTCAGCCCATTTGGATTCTTGCTGTCCAGTTCTAGTATGTACGGTGTTTCGAGAAGGCGAAGCCTAGCTTCCCTATCCTCTCCTCGTCTTAAAGGCAACACTGTATCAATTACATAGTACTGGAGATGGACTGGATTGGCTTCGTGAGTTGTTTCAAAGTGTCTGGCAACCGGATAGGCTTGATCTTTGCCTATTATTGCCCTTATGTGCTGGAGTATCCATTTGTGGGCGGGCAACCTGGTGCTACCAACATACCTCAACCCACACGGACACTCCAGCACATAAACTGCGAAATCTGTTTTACATGCAAGTCTCTTGGTGATTTCAAGCGGATATTGTTTGAAAGGGCTATTATAGCTGGTTTTATTGCACCTATAACGACAGGCCTTGCACTGAGAACACTTCTCAAAGCCTTTACTGAGGGCCATCCATGTACTAGAGATTTGAGGTTCTAAACTGTTCTTGACCAAAGCCTTGGCCATTGAAGGACACCTCCTAAAAGTAAGCAAAGGTTTATCTGGAACACTCTGGCCGATAATTGGATCTCCTTTAATGAGATTCCAATTATGATGAAAAATTCTCCTTAAGTCTGAGTGTTGCCTACTGTAGGATAGAATCATGCGGTATTGCATGCCCCCATCCTTCGTGACATTTAATTTGTCCTTTGATTTGGATGTTAATGCTAGATGTCGGGGCATATTCTGGGTCCGAGTAATAGCAGACCCTATAGTGTCATTAGAGTAACCCCTGACAAAAAATCTCAATATGCTAGCTTCCTGTGCAGCCGCACATTTGGCCTCCGAACTGCATATCCACCTAATGCGCAGCATCTCCCTATAGGGGATGCTGCGAATGAGGTGGTGCGGATGATGACTGGCCGCATGCAGGATCATGTTCCCAGCCGTTGGTTTTCTGTAGAGTTTTGTGGCTAAGGTGTTATTGTCCACATAAACCTGCATGTCTAGAAAAAAGTTGGAGGTAGCATGAATATTGGATGTAAATTGTAAATTCAGGCTATTTACATTGAGTTCCCTGACAAACTCCCTAGCTCCCGCCTCCGTACCTCTCCAAACAAAAAATAAATCATCTATGTAACGGAGGTTCAAAATGATATTCTGCTCCATAGTGCCTCTGAGTTGTTGCGTGAGGACCCATTCCTCCCACAGTCCCATGTGTAAACACGCGTAACTGGGGGAGAAACAGGCCCCCATCGCAACTCCCCTGGTTTGTTGGAAAATCTGGTTATTAAAAAGAAAAAAATTCTGTGCCAAGCACATTTTTATCATGGACAGTAACATCTTATATATATAAGAATCAGAAACAATATAGTCTTCCATTGGGAATAAAGTATAAGCTGTTTGAATGCTCAAAGTGATTGGCATATGGAGCAATGGTACAATTTGAGGCAAATTAATATGCAGAGAGATGAACAGGCATGTGTTCATTTTTTACCCAACATAGGCAAAGTATTATGAATTCTCTGTTTATCTTGGGATGTTATTTGAAGTAAAAACTCATAGCGCTGGTTAACAGAAAGACAGACTTTAGTCAGGGACACTAGCACCAGATATCAAGGAAGATGTAATTGAATCCAGACACTAGGGTTTGAATCAGCAGTATGCAGGGTTAAAGCTATTTTTTAATAAAATACCTCGCATGAGTTAAGTATAAGTTCTCTGTTTATCTTTGCATGTTATTTTACAAACTCATAGCGCTGTTAGAGAAGAGAGAATGTGGTGTATCAAAAGTTACCTCCGGGTCCTGCAGCTTGGAAAGAGATATGCGGTGTCTTTTCAAGTAATAGAATTGGGCGTGTTTGCAGACATGTCACCTCAGGCCACGCCCCTTTCCTTCACCACTGTGCAAATGCGTCCCGTGACGCGCTTTAAGTTGGGGAATTAATTCTCTTTAAATACTGAGGGTCCCTGAGGGCCAAATAGCCCAACAGGTATCTCCAGTATGCGCCATGGAGCTCTATTGCAGACAGGTGTTCAGAGGCCACGCCCCTTTTTACAGCTTTCTGCAACGCAGCTCTATGGCGCTTATTGGAGGTACCTAGTGGGCTAGTTTGTTGCTAGGGACCCTTAGGAGACCTAAGGGGAATTATTTCCCTAACTTAAAACACGCCACAGGGCGTGTTTGCACAGTGGTGAAGGGAGGGGATGATGTAGGAAAGTGGCTCTATATATACTGGACCGAAGTAAAATCCGCCGAACTACGAATTCTGATTTACTCACCTGTTATCAGGAGAGACCTCAGTGCTGCATCTTTGAGCCCAGTACTGATCCTGAAAAGTAATTCTAACAGTACTTACCAGAAACTTGAATTTCCTTCCATAGGCTAACATTGACTGGTTTCACTTAGAAATTCTTCTAAGTGTGGAGTTTTGTAACTTTAAAATATTCATCTAAAATCAGTGGAACTATGAATTCCGATTTACTCACCTGTTATCACGAGAGACCTCAGTGCTGCATCTTTGAGCGCAGCACTGGTCCTGAAAAGTAATTCTAACTTGAATTTCCTACCATAGGCTAATATATGACATCATCATCAGCGGATTGTGGGCGCGCGAGTTATGGTTAGTACAACTAACTATAACGGAGGAATTTCAATGGTTTTGTACGAGTGAAATGTCCAGCTAACTATAACACCCATAAAACCTATGTTTTTTTCAGTGGATATATATATATATATATATATATATATATATATATATATATATATATATATATATATATATATATATATATATATATATTCACTGAAAAAACCATAGGTTTCAGGCCTTATATAGTTAGGAATTAGTTTTTGAAAAAACCTTTGAAATTCACTCAAAAAACTATAAGTTTTAGTGGTGTTATAGTTAGCTGGACATTTTACTCATACAAACCCGATGAAATTGCTCCTATATAGTTAGTTGTACTAACTATATTTCGCGCACCAGCAACCCACTGCTGATGATGTCACATATTAGATCATTCATGACATGGTCAGTGACATCACTGATGACATCTCAAATGACATCACTGATGACATCACTGATGACATCATCCAGTGAATGTGTTTTGCTTCGTTATTTAAATATGCATTATATATATAGCAATTTACATTGAAGAATGAGTGGATATATATAAATAAATATTTGGATGGAGGATTTAGTAGCAGTGTAATTGACTGTTTACTTGACCAATTTATAATGTCTCACTAAATATAGTGGATAGTGACTAAACTGTGTGAATATCTGTATCACTTTGTCAGTTGTTGTGTAAACTGATTCTACAGTTGGTTACTAGCTATGTGAAAGTCTATATTAGTTATTGATTAGTTAACTGATTATTTGTATGGGAGTGTGAAAGTGTGTGTGGTTCGGTGGGGGGGGTGTGACTGTCCAAAGATGTGTGAATAGTTGATTCAGTAGATATATGAAGTTAAAACTACATGTTCTAACAGTTTGGGTGAGGGAATCTCTTTATGGGTGTGGTGATGAGCAAATATATTTCTCAAAGGTACAGGTCCAACAAACTAGAAAAATAAAAGGCAGTGTATGTGTCAGTTGCTGTATATAAATAAGTATACATAAGACACAATGATTGTGTGAGTGACTGTATGGATAACTGTATACTTGTAATAATGATTTTATAATTCACTAAGTATGACTTACTATCGAAATGAATAGAAGAAGTGGTGTTTGTATAAGTGTTTTGCTAAGTAAATATGTAAGTATGATCCATTGTTTGCATAAGTGAGTAGGATGACTTCATATGTGAATAGGATGTGTGCTGTTGTTTAATGTCGATATAGATGTATAAGTATTTTTGATAGTGTTCTATTGTTCATTGACAGCATGTATGAGTGAATCCATAGGTAAGTGATTAGATGTGTGTATACATCTATGAATCACTGAGTGGATTTTTAGATACTTGCATTGCTGTGACAATGGATTTAAATATGATACTCTGTATTTTACAAACAGTGATGAAAAATTGTAATAGTGTATGAAAAGGTGTATGTGATTGTCAAGTGGATGATGTCATCAGTGATGCCATCAGTGATGTCATTTGAGATGTCATCAGTGATGTCACTGACCATGTCATGAATGATCTAATATGTGACATCATCAGCAGTGGATTGCGGGTGCGCGAAATATAGTTAGTACAACTAACTATATAGGAGCAATTTCATTGGTTTTGTATGAGTAAAATGTCCAGCTAACTATAACACCACTAAAACTTATAGTTTTTTGAGTGAATTTCAAAGGTTTTTTAAAAACTAATTCCTAACTATGTAACTCCTGAAACCTATGGTTTTTTCAGTGAATTTCAAAGGTTTTTTTAAATGCTAATTCCTAACTATATAAGGCCTGAAACCTATGGTTTTTTCAGTGAATTTCAAAGGTTTTTTAAATGCTGATTCCTAACTATATAAGGCCTGAAACCTATGGTTTTTTCAGTGAATTTCAAAGGTTTTTTAAATGCTAATTCCTAACTATATAAGGCCTGAAACCTATGGTTTTTTCAGTGAATTTCAAAGGTTTTTTAAATGCTAATTCCTAACTATATAAGGCCTGAAGCCTATGTATTTTTCAGTGTTTTTAAAAAAAAATTGATTGGTTAACTGGCTTATTAAGTGTATCTTAGTGAACCAACATGTACGAAGGGACCCCCTCAAAAGGTAAATTTGGCCCAGGAACAGAGGGGAGCATAAACACTGCAATGTGAGGACGTTCCTGCAATGGCCTTATATTTTAATTTGTACAATTACATCTATACATTTTCTATTTGGGTGATAAATACAAACATACTAAATAGGTTCAAAACATTACAAAATTTTATTTTTTAAGTTTTTCAATTCATTTAAATACTAATTTTCATCACAAAAATCACAAAGGAAAAAATTACAATTCATATCAAAACCCTGACAAAAAACAGAGGAATCATAAATATATACAACACAATTAATATATAAAAATTATAACCCCTTGGTAACAAACATATCTCTCAACATCCTCACATGCTAACAATCATACCACACTCAACCTCATACTCAAATGGAGAAGGAACTGAATAGATAATAAGCAGAATAACAATGCTAAAATATTGGCCCCCAGATGTACTATTAGGCCATCGCAGCAGGTCTACGCGGGTTTCGGCAGCACTCGGCCGCCTTCATCAGGACCTTTTCCTCGTGATACAATAAATACCAAGGGATCAATTGGCACCAACAGCAGTAGAGTCAGGGAGGACCGGCTCTCACAATATTCATAGGGCAGGATATCCTGTTTGTCCTTGAAGTGGCTTTAATGGTAGTTGGAGACCCGGTGTGGCAGTTGGTTCCTAGATTTTCGAATTCATGGAGTGGTTTAAGACAAAGACGGTCAGCGGGATGTCAGTTAAAATTCCTACCATAATTTCAATTTATTATAAAGGACACATTTGGTAGAAAGGCACATTCGTGAGTGTGCTCGCCGTCATTTCAGTTTGATTAGAGAAACTTATTCATGAAGACAGCACCCTCGTGGGTAAGGTTGCTCCGTAGTCTGCGTCCCTTGCAACTATGCTTATAGCATCGTGTCTCCGCACCGTCTGTCTCAACTGCCAACAAATGACTGTTGGCAGTTGAGACAGACGGTGCGGAGACACGATGCTATAAGCATAGTTGCAAGGGACGCAGACTACGGAGCAACCTTACCCACGAGGGTGCTGTCTTCATGAATAAGTTTCTCTAATCAAACTGAAATGACGGCGAGCACACTCACGAATGTGCCTTTCTACCAAATGTGTCCTTTATAATAAATTGAAATTATGGTAGGAATTTTAACTGACATCCCGCTGACCGTCTTTGTCTTAAACCACTCCATGAATTCGAAAATCTAGGAACCAACTGCCACACCGGGTCTCCAACTACCATTAAAGCCACTTCAAGGACAAACAGGATATCCTGCCCTATGAATATTGTGAGAGCCGGTCCTCCCTGACTCTACTGCTGTTGGTGCCAATTGATCCCTTGGTATTTATTGTATCACGAGGAAAAGGTCCTGATGAAGGCGGCCGAGTGCTGCCGAAACGCGCGTAGACCTGCTGCGATGGCCTAATAGTACATCTGGGGGCCAATATTTTAGCATTGTTATTCTGCTTATTATCTATTCAGTTCCTTCTCCATTTGAGTATGAGGTTGAGTGTGGTATGATTGTTAGCATGTGAGGATGTTGAGAGATATGTTTGTTACCAAGGGGTTATAATTTTTATATATTAATTGTGTTGTATATATTTATGATTCCTCTGTTTTTTGTCAGGGTTTTGATATGAATTGTAATTTTTTCCTTTGTGATTTTTGTGATGAAAATTAGTATTTAAATGAATTGAAAAACTTAAAAAATAAAATTTTGTAATGTTTTGAACCTATTTAGTATGTTTGTATTTATCACCCAAATAGAAAATGTATAGATGTAATTGTACAAATTAAAATATAAGGCCATTGCAGGAACGTCCTCACATTGCAGTGTATCTTAGTGAATACATATATTAGCGAGTAATGTTTAAATATTTAAATATATGCATGAGTGATGTAATATGTGACGTCATCAGCAGTGCATTGCAGACCTGCAAGTTATAGTGAGTCCAACTAACTATAACGTGGGAATTTCAATGGTTTTATGCGAGTAAAATTTCCAGCTAACTATAACTGGTGTGGAACCTATGGCTTTTTCAGCTATTTTCAAAGGTTTTTTAAATGCTAATTCCTAACTATAACTGGTGTGTAACCTATGGTTTTTTCAGTGAATATATATATATATATATAAAATTTCTATGGCAAAATAAAACCCCTCATTTTGTTCCTTTTCAAATTAAATGTATTAAGTGTTACCACTTTATTCCAATCAAGATGACTTCAGGTGTGCCATACTTTTGTCATAAGTAAGACTGTTAGCGTTCTAGTTGTTCTTTAGAACACTCTGGGACATTCTGTCATTGGGCTATAGTTGGGCTACATCTGGCTGATATTTGGGCTACATTTGGGCTCTTTTGTCTCTGGTGGCCATCTTGGGAGACTGCATATCAGAATTTATTTAATGAAATATAAGAGGATTTGAGAAGTCACTCAAAATGTGCCCTAATTTTTCTTTCTTCAGCACTAATCATAATTTTTATGGCAAAATGAACCCCCTCATTTTGTTCCTTTGCAAATTAAATGTTTTAAGTGTTAACACTTTATTCCAACCAAGATGACTTCAGGTGTGCCATACTGTTGTCATAAGTAAGACTGTTAGCGCTCTAGTTGTTCTTTAGAACACTCTGGGACATTCTGTCATTGGGCTATAGTTGGGCTACATCTGGCTGATATTTGGGCTACATTTGTTTTTTTTGTCTCTGGTGGCCATCTTTGGGCTACATTGGGCTACATTGGGCTACATTTGGGCTCTAACATATATATAGCCCAATGTAGCCCAATATATATTTTTTCAAAGTTAATTTTCGTAAAAACCACTGGAGCACATATCTTGAGACATAGCAAAGGCACATCGGGCTACCAGTCCCTACAATTTTGCCAAGTTTGGTGGAAAACCATTCAGCCATTCGGGCTAAAAGTGAGTCCAACCGCCCTATGGAAATTAACATGGGGAAAACATGTTTTGGGACCCCCCTTTTATCTCGGCCCCCGCTTGACGAATCCCCCCAAACTTTCAGGGAAGGAGCGGAGCGCCGGGAGGCAAAGTTAAGGAAAATTTCAGGAAGATTCCTCAACCGGCGCCAAAGTTATTCCCAATAGAATGTTGCGATTTCCCTGTGGAAAACAATCCTAAATATATATACCTACTGGCTATCGCCAGTAGGTAATATATATACACATATTTTTTTTTAAGTCCAATTAATTAGTAAGCGTGGTCTCAGACAGAAACAACTCCATGAAAATGAAAGTTAGACAAAACTTGATCACGTGATGGAGATCAATAAGAAATCATGAGTCAAACAGAAAGGAAAAAATGCATAACCTCAATTGTGTACAGTACATATGTAGTATCAACCCAAGTACAGTGACCTGCAGGTGAACTCTTTTTAAGGCACTGGGGTGCAAGCCTTAACTGATAACTTAATGCCCTGATTGCAGTGTGCCCCGACACAACTTGGTGGGGGGATCACAGTGATGTTGAGTCACTGCATATCTAAATGGACATATATTGAGATGTGATGAGACACTGGTACATATTGTGTGCACTGTATGTATGGATCAATATTATATGGTTTTACTATGTATTGTCCTATCTGACCATTGGTGAAATTCGCCATTCCCTTTAGTTGATATGTTGCATGTGGTCTATCACTAAGTCACATTTGCTCAAATGACCCTATCTGGGAGATTGTCAACTACAGTGAAATCACAAGCCATGACAGGTATACATGTACTACAATCTCACATAAATCTGCACTCTGTGACAAGACATGATTTGAGCAATGAATGCTTCGGTAAGATTAGCATTATTGTCATATTTCATTAGATTACCACTTAGGGTTAGGGACTATTTTAGCACGTACAGATTTGTTGAGGGTATACATTATGGTTGGTGACATCTGCAGTGGTCACCGCAAAGAAGAATTGTGTCAGGACAATGTGTACATAAAACGTGTGCGGATACCACATTGGTGTCTGAGACATTCATTGCACATGCTGATGGTGGGTTAGTTTGAACATGCGGGAGGATGTGTTCCTGAATTGGAACTATACCAGAAATGCATTTCAGCTTTTTGAAACATGAAGGTGAAAGACAACACTAAAAAAGGCACTAACATCTATTTAATCTCAGTCAGCAGTCAAGGTTGGAATAGCAACACCAGTTCATTTGGTGGGAGACACAGACCAGAAAAGATCAAACAATGGGGATATAATACGTGATGCAATAAGTACAAGAACGTGAGTTATTTATGTAGTGAACATGCGTCTACCCCTAGGACACACCCCTGTCAGAGTACAACAAATATTTTAAACCTGGGCTCAACCCCCTGGTGGGTATGATACAGAACAGACTGCATTGACTTAGGAAAAAAGTGCAAGCTATTTAGCAGTGTTAAAACATTTAAAAGCCAAAACACAATGCAATAAGAATCCTGCAACCAGTTTAGAAAAATGTAATAAGTAAAATAACGCCAAAACAATAATAATCTAATATGGGTAACAGAGATATGAATTTTTATAGATTTAAGGCAAAAAGCAGCTAAAAGTTAAGTGCCAATCAGTAGGCAATGTTCTCAGTTGACCAGGCCTTAGGTGCAATTTCAGGATGTACACAATTCACCAACAGGTCTTTTCAGTAAAAAATTGTACCTGTTGACTGTGTCTCTGAAATGAAAGTCGAAATTTTCTAGGGGGGAAAAGGTTGTAGGCTGTATTAGCCAAATTCCTCTAGAAGCTGGATAGCAGCTTGACTATGTTCATCTGAAGTGTAAAAAGCTCACCTCTGATGGGGTTGCATGTTGTTTGTGTACATGTTACAAGTTGGAGGTGCCATAAATATTGGTACTCATAAGTGAACCTTACATCAAACTTGTGATCTTCAAACTTAGAGTCCATGCATTTGATAGGGTTCCCGTGTTGAGGATATATTGTCTCATAGGGAAGAGTGTGAGTCATGCTCCTGGTACACCACCAATGAGTACATCTGTGACCTCTCGCTGGCAGAATTATACTTTGCACATCTACTCTCGCCCTACCACTTCTTTTTAATCTGCACCACAGTGTGTATGTCCAAGTCCATAGCATTCTCACTAATTATGACTTCCTGGCAAAAGGCCTTTTTCTCTGCTCCACTGATTGTGGTCCGACACTTTTTAACATCTATGTGTCGGACTTAGCTAGGGTGATTAAGTACTACCGGATGAGCCTGACCTCATACGCCGACGACACCCAGTTGGTGATCGCCATTAAGAATGATGGCGAGGAAGTATCCGCCCGGTTTCAGGAAGGTATGCTGGCAATCAAGGGATGGATGGCCGAGAACTGTTTACGTCTTAACTCGGATAAAACCGAGGTAATGATTTTTGGAAAACTATCTCCACAGTGGTCTACCACATGGTGGCCGACTGCACTTGGAGCTCCTCCAGAACCTGTGCAGAAGGTTAGGAATCTTGGAATCATCTTCGATGATAAACTCAACTTCTCCAGCCACGACAATCAGGTAGCCTCATCGGCCTTTTACAAGCTTAAGATCATCAAAAAAATCCTGCCCTTTCTTCCTGAGAACACAAGGAAAACAGTGGTGAGCTCCTTGGTAATATCCTCCCTGGATTATTGCAATGGATTATTTGCAAATGCACAAGCACGGGTGGTGGCCAAACTGCAACTTATTCAAAATGCTGCGGCAAGGCTACTATCCGGTACCCCGAAATTCCAGTCCATCAAGCATGTAATCAGGAACTACCACTGGTTAACGGTGAGAAATCGCATCAGATTCAAGACCTTGTGCCTCACCTTCAAAGCCCTTAATGGTCATGGCCCGGCGTTTCTCAAACAGAAACTAGTCCACTATCTACCTAAAAGATCTTTAAGATCTGAACAGAGGCATCTATTAACAGTGCCGCGTACCAGGACGGTCACTTGGGGTGACAGATGCTTCACTAACTCCGCGGCCAGACTCTGGAATACTCTTCCAGAGGAAATCTTCACCCTTGTTATTTCAGTTTAGGAAACTGCTGAAAACATGGTTGTTTGACCAATAACTGTCCAGGGACCACTTCCTAAGGTAGATAAATGCTCAGTCAGAGAATTTTAGCAGAGTCACAGCGCCAAGACACCTACGGGTATATGCTGCGCTTTATAAATTTTTAAAATAAATAAATAAATAAATTCTCCATTGTGGTACCTAAAATGTTTTCCCTAATGTCTGCATTTTCCTTGGTAAAGTCTCCTATCTTCTTGAACAGGATGGTGTACATCTGCCGTGACATTGTGTCTCTCTGTGTCATGACGTCTCTCTGGTTCCAAACTGAGGAAGACTCAGAAGAAGGCATGGCTGTGAGATTTGCATCTATTTATGTGCACTGAATTGTGGGCAGGTGTCACTGTTTCCATATTTCCGTAATTCTGAATATGGGACAGCCTATCTGTTTGCTGCATAATACACTATCTACAGCGAGGTGCATGGAGTCATGCATTCACTCAATAGATATACCCATGCAGACTTATGATATGTAATTTTATGTGTGTGCTTTCTGACGTTAGGCAACCACCAACTAGCTGCAATGGAAAACAGGAGCAGATTGGCATATGTCTACCTAAGTATATTTTATTACTTGTGAATTTTTGTAATTCATAAATGTATGCAATGAATTCTATGGCAGGACCGGAGGCTTCAGATTAGGCTTTATCTCTCTTCAGTTTATTACAAATTCATAGCTCCGGCAGCGGTTTTCAAAGACACCAACACATGAAAAAACTATATTTCCCATGAACATAGTTTAATTACATTGTATTATTACTAACCCTTGCCTAACCTCAAACTGGGTGATACTACTTTATTGTACATGATTAATTAAAACCTTTACAATGTAAATCAAAGAGGATTCATTAAAACATAAATCAAATTTAAACGTGTTAAAACAAAGTTTCTGTCCTTGAGACAAAACACAAGAATCCATGGTGAGATAGCCGCAGCAAAATTAAAAGAAGCTTAACATCATGTTAGCCAGCCTATTTATCCTAAAATCAAAACAGAACAAGTAAAAGATTAAGAATTAGATTCTTCCTCACTGTCTGGCATGGGAAGGCAAAAAGATGCCAAGGTGCAAAAAAGAATAATTAATTTATGATAACAGTTCGGGGGAACCCTATTAACTAATCAGTTCTAGACGATGCAAGGGGGGCCAAAGGAGTCTCTCTGGGGGATAGTCTTCTGAGGTACCATTAAGCGTGTCCATAGGGACCTTTACGGTGCTACTTGATTTGTTCGGTTCCATAAAAATTTTTGAAGCGGGCCTCAGCTATTTCAAGAAATTTTACCATTCGGCTACTCAATTGGATGTCATCTCCTTTAAAGCATGCTAGCACCGCTTGCCTGCAAGTCCGTATATTACGGATGTTGAAAAGTGGTCGCAGAAGATCGTGACGATCTTGGATGAGCTTGGTGCAGGTAGTAATCAAATGGACTATGTTTTCCTTGCCCGTCCCGCAAAGTCGGCATGTTGTAGGTAGGTGTGACCGTAACCAAGGAGGTAGATGAGCCGCTGACGGCAGTAGGCCTAAGCGAAATTTCAAGAATTTCTCTTTAGTTTTTTTAGAAAAGCCTATCTGCAGATTGTTTTGAGGCAAGAGCATAGTGTATGATTGAACTGTAAGCCAGCCATGAGCCCGCTCTGTTAGGGCGGCTTTGTTCCTTCCGTGAACATAGGGGAAAATAGAAACAAACAAAAGTTCAGCAGAGGGCAGCCAATGGCTGTGAGAGGAGGTTCCATAACTTCCCCCGCGGACGCTCTATCCTCCTCTTTCTTCGCTGCTCCAACAGCATTAAGATGTGTGCCCATTCTTTCTTCATATGTATCTGATGGTTTTGCTTACAGTTTGATAGATCAGTGCTGAGACTTTTTAAGATTGTTGTGAGGAATTGCCTCGTGTTTTCTTTGCGGCGCATTTCCGATGTGCTTGGGTGTTTGATCGGCCGAGGGAGTGTTCGTGCACTCCTACGCGGCCCGGACTATTCTGTCAGGCTCTCGGTGCGGTGTGGCCTCCCACCACTAGGGGACCGCGCGCCTCCTGCCTTAGCGCACTGTCGGTTCGTTTACCCCCGCAACAGCTAGCGGTCTGTTTCCGCTTCCATACTCTCTTAGTTCAGTTCAGACACACTTGCTGCGGTCGCGGGGGGAAGGTTGTAATCATGTTTGGGCATTGTTGTATTTCAGAGAGCCCCTGCCTGGAGCCAGAACACCCACGCTGCGGGTAAGATTGGTTGCTGTCATGTGGGACCGGACCAGGCAGGTGTCATCCCTGGGTATTAAGAGGGCGAGTAGCGTTTGGTCCCAGGACCTAGCAGGCTATTAAGGATACGTCCTGTGCAATTCTTATAGGGGAATCCCCTATATAAGCCTCCTTTAACCGTGTCCGGGTGCTTTAGTAACCTCATGGAGTATTAGGATTATTATGAGGAGGAGAAGATCATGTACCTACCTGTGGATGACCATTTCTGTAGGGTCATGGACTCCTCCATCCTCAAAGCAGTCTCCCAGGTGGTTGAGCCTTTGGAGAAGAAAATATAGAATCTGCAGGCCTCGATCAGAGGGAAGATCAGTCGGGGCCTAAGCGCAAGCGTTCGGAAGGAGGCAGGAGTGGACACAGACGCTTTTGCGTGCCTTATGAAAGCATTTATGGAGGCTAAAGGCTCCTCCTCCTCAGCAAGACAGAGGAGGTCCTGGAGGGACCATCTGGTGCCCCGGATGACACCACTACTCTGGACCCAGATGAGTCCCCCCAGACCTCGGACGGTGATGGGGAGGCGGAGCAGCCATGGCATCCATCGTACCCTGCCCCAGTGAAGTCCCTGGATCCTAATACAGACATGTTTAATCCGGATGACTTATTGCACTCGCGTTCCTCACAATGGACTCCGGCCCCCAAGGTGGCAGCCTATATGGCATCTAGACTTCGTAAACCCCTGTACCAGGAGGTGAGGAGCTGCCTGCACGCGGAGTGCCCACGACATACCCTAGAGGGGAAAGTTGCTGTGCCCCCGAGGTGGATCGAAAGATGACCACTTTCTTGGCTAAATTCATTCACGATCCAAAGAAAGGTATTGACCGCTCGTGGAGAGCGTCT
This sequence comes from Lissotriton helveticus, assembly GCF_964261635.1. Taxonomy (NCBI): domain Eukaryota; kingdom Metazoa; phylum Chordata; class Amphibia; order Caudata; family Salamandridae; genus Lissotriton; species Lissotriton helveticus. The sequence goes on from NC_136072.1 coordinate 102,964,290, forward strand.
CAAGATAAGCTTTTAGACACTGCTGAAAAATTCTGGATATGGCAGAAGACGCCAAAACTTCGGGAACTCTTATATCCCCAGAGTCCCTCTCCAGTTGGGCACAGAGGGCTATAATTTTCCTAGGTAATGCCAATGTAGCGATCTCGACGGAAAGACGTACAAAAAATTGACCCTATGCTTGGGGAGTTGACAACTTCAGAAGCGGGTCCAGTAGCGGAGGGCAACCTATTTAGGGACCCCTTATTAAAGGAATGGGCAAGTTCGTAAACACGTTTAAGGCCCAAATGTTGATTAAGAGAAATCATCCCCCACGTGTTTTTGGCACAGTCGGTCGTGGCAGGGGGCGCTCGGCCGTCCGTCCTCCCAACAGAGCCTCCTTCAAACAAGGTGAGTCCCATAGAGGACAGTATCAGGACCAGGAGAGGTTCAAAAACTTCTATTGAACCAGGAACTTCCCCCGTCACAGAGGAGGCCATGGGCGTGGAGATGGTTCCTATAATAACCAACGAGGTAAGACTCCTGGAGTTGGGGGAGGCAGACTTCAGTTTTTTCTTCACAACTGGTCTTTGCTCACCTCCGACGCTTGGGTTTTACAAACCATCAGAGAGTTTCAAATAGAGTATTCCAAGCTTCCAACTAAACCTTTTCACCCCAGACCCCTCACGGTCATGTGGGAGCAAGGGGAACTTATCGACAGGGAGGTTGTGGAGTTAGTTCACAAAGGGGCTGTTACACCCCCCTCTCTTCATCCCCGAGGGTTCCTCAGCAACATCTTCTTGGTGGAGAAGCAAGATGGAGGCTATTGTCCCGTAATAAATCTACGAGAGTTCAGTGGGTGGCTCATTTAACGCCATTTCAAAATGGAGGGTTTCCACCTCTTGCGGGATCTCTTGGATGGTCAGTCTGGACCTCAAGGATGCGTACCTGACGATCCCGATTTTTGCCCCTCAGACGTTTTCTGCAGCTTCAGTGGGGTTCTCAGATCTTCGAGTTCACCTCCCTTCCTTTCGGACTGTCTTCCGCTCTGTGGTGTTTCACCAAGGTGATGAAACCTGTGGTGGAACGTCTCCGATCGAAAGGCGTCCGGTTGATCATTTATCTGTATGACATGCTCATTATGAGTCAATGTCCCCAATGCCTGGTGGCTCAGCTGCAGCGAGCTGTGTCCCTCTTGGAATCCCTCGGCTTTGTCATCAACTGGACCAAGTCGGATCTAGTCCCTTCTCAGAGGATGCAGTGTCTGGGTTTCATGATAGACTCGGTCGGGGTGACCTTGTCCCTGCCCTCTCGGAAGTTAGCCAAGATCAGGCACGAACTGAAACGTACGCTATCACAAACCACGATTTCCCTGCACCATTTAGCCAGAGTGATAGGCCTGCTATCATCGTCGATTCAAGCCATCTTTCAGGGGCCTCTACATTACAGGGCCCTTCAGTGTCTCAAAGCATATAATTTGTGCAGAAGTCTCACCTATTCCCAGGTCATGCCCCTCTCCGAGGAAGCGAAGGCGTAGTTGCAGTGGTGGGTAGACCATATGGACGCCTGGAACGGCCGGGCGATTTTTGGCTCACAACCAGACCTGGTGATAGAGTCGGATGCCAGGGGTTCCGGTTGGGGTGCCAGGTGCGGAGAAGTGTCTACCGGAGGAAGATGGTCCTCTTCCGAGCAGGCCCTTCACATCAATTGTCTAGAATTGATGGCGGGCTCCTTTGCGGTAAAGTGTTGGACAAAGGACAGGATCCAAACTTCCGTCCTGCTCAAAATGGACAATGTAGCAGCAGTACGCTACATCAATTATCTCGGGGGGACGCGGTCCAAGGCATTGTCGAATCTGGCACACGATCTTTGGGAATACTGCCTAGCCAGTCACATATGCCTATTGGCGGAACACCTGCCGGGTTCATCCAACCAAGTGGCAGACTGGTGCTCTCGTCACTGGAAAGACACCTGTCTCTGGCAACTACATCCCAGTGTGTTCAGGGAGAACCAATCTCGATGGGGTCCCTTCCCAGTGGACCTTTTTGCCTCCCAGCTGGGTGCCCAACTGAGACGGTACTACAGTTGGCGACCGGATCCGGAGGCTCTGGCGGTGGATACCTTTCTCCAGGATCGGAGCGAGGAACAGGGTTATGCGTTTCCCCCATTCGCGATGATTATGCGGTTATCAACCCAGGTGAGGAGGCAACAGGCTGATCTAGTGGTGATTACTCCAGTGTGGAGGTCGCAAGCCTGGTTTCCAGTTCTGATGGAACTTTCCTAGGATTTTCCAATCTCTCTACCCCTCAGTCAAGATTTCCTCAAGGATCCTCAGGGGAATCCCGATCACCTTCTGGTCACGGGCGGTCTGTGGTTGATGGCCTGGTGGGTTGCAGGCAATGCTGGAAAGTCCCAGGCCTTTCGGAGGATGCTGCCATTTTGCTCTCTTAGTCATGGGCTGATAAGAGATACCGATCCGCATGGTCGCGGTGGGGTAGTTGGTGTCTGCGACAACAGGTGGATCAGATGGGGGCGGAAGTTATCTACATCCTTAACTTCTTAGCCTCGCCTGCAAAGGAGGGCTTGGCCGATAGGTCGATAGGTCGATCAGTACCTTTCATTCAGCGATCTCGGCGGGCCATGTACCGGTGGATAATCGCCCAGTTGGTGAACATCCCCTAATTTGCAAGTTATTGCGAGGTGTAAGGCTCTCTGTTCCTCCAGGACCTCGTTACTCAGTGCTATGGGATGTGAATAAGGTGCTGAACCTGTTTGGAAGTTGGCCATCAAATAGGTATTTGTCACGAAAGCAAATGTCGGTGAAGCTCGCGATGTTGCTATGTCTAATTTCATGTCGTAGGGTGTCGAATGTGAGGGTCCTCGATCTCACTGGCCGGATCTTTACTCAGGAAGGAGTTACCTTTTACATTTCTAGACGGATTAAGAGCGACTCCCGGTCTGTGCCTTATTCTGCTTTCCCTGACATCCCAAAATTATGTGTGGTCAAAGCGCTTAAAGCCTACGTGGTGGCAACAGTAGATATACGTCCACAGGGCGTGAATCAGTTGTTTTTCGCTCTTATCAAACAAGGCGGTTTTGTCTCCCACCATTGCCAGGTGGGTCCGCTGGGTGATGCAGGAAGCAGGCATAGATACTTCCCGTTTTGGGGGTTATTCAGTGAGGGGTGCTATAGCATCCAAAGCTATCTCCCTGGGTTTGCGACTGGAGGATATCTTGAATGCCGCAGACTGGTCTTCGGACTCCACTTTCAAGAGATTCTATTTTAAACCAGTGTGTTGTAAACGTATCTAGGACCCTATTTAAATATTCCCGATGTATGCCCTTATGTGGTTATAACAAATCATATCCTTATAAAGGCATAAGAATCATATCCATATTAAGTCATAGCCAATGCAGTCCAAATACGGCAAGGCTACTCCCATAGACTCCTAGAAAGCACAACGCGTTCTTAAACAAACCAAGCCTCCAGCAGCCCGGGAATTCCCCCTGCTTCTGTATTGATTTGTCCTAGAGCTCCTGGAGTCCTGAAAGAACTGCAAGTTCTTAGTGACGTCTTATGTCCAACCTTACGTCAAACTCGGCACCTTCCAGGTATAAATATACCAGCATCTGCCCTAGCAAGACACACGGTGGTTTGGAGCAGATCGGCTATCTACTTGCCCGACGCCCTGCTGAAGCGAGTGCCGAAGGAAGCCGACCCTCGCATTGACGCACTGAGAGAGACGCTGTCTTTTCTCCTGCTGAGAAATCCAGCTCCAGTGTTTTCCTGTCACCCTTGCGGGTTGCTGGGAGATCGAGTCCTGAGAGAGAGATACAAGACCTCCTTCATTCTATAAACAAGGTACGGAGCTGATTAGACCCTTAGAGAATTCTTGATTCAGATTCTTGGCAGAAACTATCTTAACTTAAACTGCAGCTCACTTACTCCTTCCCACGTACTAGGCTTAGGTTAGGTACACCGGTGTAGGCATATCTTAGAAGCACCAGTTGAGTACGTTTAGTCATGATTTTATCTATGTATACATTTTATCTATTTTAAATACCGTATGGCTTAGAAACCATACCATGCTTTTACAGAATTATTTCATAATACTCCTTTTACTGTACGCACTTTACTTTATAACAAGTATTGCAATTGTGGCAACCCACTTCTCTTGCATGAGAAAGAAGGCTGTTCAATAAATGACCTCTTTTATTGAAAACGCTCGTCTCTCTATTTCTCTACGCTTCTGGTGAAACTAAGCATGCACGATTGACTGAGTAAAATAGTTATCTATTGTTTCCACGACTCTGGAGGTATACTCCTTATTCTGGAGGGAGCAAAGTTTTCATGTTTATGCGGTTGTCAGAAACTAATCCCTTCTTGTCTATTCAGGAAAGTTAACACCTTCTTGTGTACTCGAGAAAGTTTCTAGTGACCTCTGAGCTAGCATATTCAGTAGAGACCTAGTCGACCTAAGTCCTACGTCTAAACTATCGTTTATGTTATTCCAATGCGCAGAGCCTATTGGAAATATAGGAACTACACTACATGGCGCCCAATGTTTGGTAAGGCGATCAGTTAACGCTAGATACTAGAGTAACTCAGTCGTGCTTTTCACACAGACCCCTTTTTCCCGTAAAAACTCCAATAGACGTCTGGAGTGGGTAAAAGGTTAATATCCGCTAAAAACTTAGTAGGAAGAGATTCCTATGTATTAGTTTTTGGTTTAGTCAACGTTGAAGGATACAGCGTTCCAAAATATTGTGCACCCAATCTTTGTTTCCTTGAAACTTGCTCTGCAAACTTTCTGCCAGAAAACATGTTGGAAAGTGACGAAGAAAGGGAGAGAGCTAGAATAGCAGCTCAAGTGGTCTTAGATGGCACAGCTCTCCAAGAAAATGACCCGGATGCTATAATCATCCCGGCAAATATAAGGAAAACCATAACTATAAAACTTATAGAAAATGGAGTATCATCAAGAGGTGGTACAGTCATATTTGTGGTAGAGGCCCATGAATATCGGCAGACAGAGGTATTCTAATCATGGATACATTTTTCAGCAGCAAATGCTGTGACACACGAGTTCCACTACTACAAAACAGAGGAACTTCCAGAGGAATACGTCACTTACGATGACGTTGAAATTCCACTAACCTACCAAGAGCATCAGCTCTGGTTTAATGGCGCCCTAAAACATCAAAATCACATTAACAGGCTCGGTCCACAAGGTAGACCATGAGCCACATGACCGGTTCTAGCCGGCTATACACCACATCCTGACATTGAAGGAATGTCAAGCGGAGAACTTTTAGTCCACCTAAAACAACTAATTAAAATACATAGACAATTGGTCCAATATATCATGCGGACTTTAACAGTCCAACCAGCAATAAGAATTCCACAGCTCACCCCTCACCAGGGGAACACAAATAAAATTACACCACAGACTATACAATCAGTCATTGGCAAATTACCCGCAAAACGGGAAAAAATTCCGTTCTGGTTAGCTCAAGAAATTACTCAAATACAGGCAGTATTTCCTCATACGACACCTAATGAAAAACACAGAATTCTGACAATCTGTCTACCAATGGGGATTGCACCACATGTGGAGGACTGTGACACTTGGGGAACAGTCTTTGCTTCAATATACACAAAAACACATGGTGTTCCGTCTATGGGGGTTATACCAGACGTACTGAGACAGATTCAAAATGAATACGGTCCAGAGCCTGCTTTAAATCTAGGTATGAAATTACTGAAAGACTTTAAGCAAGTCTCGGATATACTATTAGCAAACATAGGAGGAGAAGCAGCATCTGTGGCGATCCGCTAAAAATTGAAAGAAACAGATATAGCAGAACAACCTTTTGAACTTGCCAGAATAATTGAAAAATCCTATTAAGAATTAGGTAGAGATAGTTGGGGTGGGAAACCACTAAAACCACAACTAACTGAAAATCATGAAAATAGCTTTAATAAAAATAATCTCATTACTCCAAAAAAGAAGTGGGAGGGTAATAAACAAACAACTCCCAGAGAAAAACAGTTCCAGTCCAGAGGAAGTCCTCCCCAACGGAGAAATAGATCTCCAGAACGGGGGGGGGCAGGTCTCCACAACGGGAGCCCTCTGAAAAAAGATACAACCTTAGAAATCGGGATAATTTAAGAAAACCTGACAGATATCAAGATAATGATACACGTCCCTCTCGATCTTTTCAGACTTCCTCACAGAAATCGCAAAGAAGAGGATGGTCAGAACATAAAGAAGAGTGCGTCAAGTTCAAAGACAAGGAACCTGCTCATCAAAGTAAAAAATTACAATTTCACAAAAAGAAGGTAGCTAGTATTAAAATAAAACATGCCGAGGATTCTGAGGACACAACTCAAGAACGGAGAATGGGCCCAGACAATGCTAGACAGCGCAGCAGAAGTGACCATAGCTCGCAAGATCCTGATGAATCTTCTGCAGACAGTGGACACGAATGAATACATTCAGGTAGAAACTGCAGACACCACAGTTAGTGTACCCCATACATTATATGAAATAACATTACGTATAGAGGGGAATAAAACTAGAAAAATAAGAGGTCTCTTTTGGGAGAACCTATCTAAAGGCTATGATATCCTGCTAGCAGAGAAAGACTGGCCACCAGAGTTTGTCAGGGAGTGCCCACATGGCGAAGAAATGATAATGCCTGCCTTCTCAAATCACATTCCAATTCATAAAAAATACACATATGCTAGAAAATGGGCAGTGGCCCAAGCCCCTGCATTATATAAAAATCATGTAGAATGGGATGAGGATTCTCCTCACCATAAAATTCAGTTAAAAAATCGACCTACTGCACAGAGGCAGTATCCTGTTAAGCAAGAAGCTAAAAAACAAGTCCGGGAGATCTTAGATCAAATTGAATACCAGGGGGTGATTGAAACATGCACCTCACAAATGAACAACCCTTTGTTTCCTGTCTCCTAACCAGACGATACTTATCGTCTAGTTTTGGACTACAGACACCTAAACTCTTGTTGCAAAACATTTGCAGTACAAAACTCACACAGTGCAGCACTAATGAATAACATCGTGCGCAAAAAATATAAAACAACATTAGATTTTTCAAATGGTTCCTTCTGTCAAAACATTGCACCAGAAAGCAGGTATTTGACCGCTTTCTCAAGAATGGGGGCTAAAAGGCAATTCTGTCGTCTCCCCCAGGGATACCAGAACAGCCCAGGATTATTTTCAGCCAGGGTAACAGAATTACTACATATGTATGATGATGAGGCATTATCTTATGTCGATGACATCTATCTTACAGACGATGACCTGGAGACACACTTGAAAAGAGTGAACACCATAATACTTGGGTTCGCATCTGAAGGGTACAAATTCAACTTTAAAAAGTCACAAATTGCCCACCTCACTGTCCTATTTTTAGGGTATGAGTTATCAAGTGAAGGCAAAAGCCTAGCAGACAACTTCTTAGAGAAGTGTGCAGTACTCCAAGCTCCAAAAACGCTGAAAACCTTACAATCAATTATAGGTTTCCTGAATTTCGGAAGAGCTTACATTCTAATCTACGGCTACGCAGAGATGGTTAAACCTCTCTACGCATTAATAAAACCTGATTTCAAACCAATCAACTGGACTCAGAAACACACAAAAGTTTTAAGATCAATACAAACAGACATGTTAACTAAAACAAAACTGCAAACACGCGCAAACGAACGCAACCTTGTAATCCGAGTCATCCCAGGAAGATGCGGATTTATGTACCTGACCTCTAATGAGGGAGAAACAGTACCAATAGCTTATAAATCACACCTGTACACACAAGCTGAAATGAAATTCAGTTCTACTGAAAAAATTCTGACTGCGGTCCAAACTGCTGTAGCAAAAGAGAGCCCTAGCCCAAGGGAAGAGCATATCTTTTTTAACAGCAGTATCAGCCCTTGAGGCAGTAACAAGACCAAGGATTCCAAATGCTATGGCATTAGATCCAAAATGGATACAATGGGAAAATTCTCTTGCTGCAACAGACGTGATACACGCATTTGATCCAAAAATGAAAAAACTAGAACATTTAGAATACGAACATGAATGTCCTCTGCCGACCGAAATTCTGCCTCTCTATCAGTACACCTGTGTAATCTACACGGACAGATTTGCACAACACTACGTTGTGGATAAACAAGTTTACAATGCAGCATGCGCGATTGTTAAAGGTCGGTGGCATGAAGGAAAGTTTAGACCCCTGGTTACTAAAACTCAATCACTTGGAGATTGTACAGCTCAGCGAGCTGAACTACAGGCTTTCAAGATGGCGCTTGAAAATACCGATTGCGAATTCCCCACACTAATAGTGTGCGATTCGTATTATTGCGTCCAGTCTTACAATGAATACTTGCAGAACTGGGTTCAAAACGGTTTCTAAGATGCAAAAGGTGGCACAATCAAGCATAAAATGCTTTGGGAACAAGTAGTTCTTTTACAGAAAGAACTACAAAAGACTCACGTGATACATACACTGAGTCATCAACGTGATGGCGTTCACGTTGCAGGGAATTCATTGGCTGATGAGGCCGCAAAGGCGGCTGTGCAAACGGCTTCCGTAGCTGCCATTACCCGGTCAAAAACAAAAATAGACAGCGAGATAATGCAAGCTGTCAATGCTTCAGTAAAAGACAGTGGTAAGACACTCCTGAAAGGCTTTCCTGTAAAGTACTCATACAAAACTCAGGCGAATAATGTTCCATTTGCTGTAATCCCTGGAGTGGGGGATAGAGCAATTCCAAACATGGAACACAGGTTAGGACTAATTTTAGCGGCACATGAAGGGATCGCTTCTGCACATGCTGGTGTTTCCGCCAAAGTATCGTTATTAAAACAGAGATATTGGTGGCCACGCATGAGCAAACAGACTAGAAAATATGTTCTAGAATGTGAAATATGCCAAAGAATGAAAGTATCAACAGTGAAACGACCAGCACAGACGCCCCTTCTAATCTCAGATAAACCATTAGCATGTGTTTACCTGCACCACTGTGGTCCCTTACAAAGGGATGGCAACTATAAATATAACATGGTCGCAGTGGATTCCTGCATGAGATTCATTTGGATGTGGCCCCAGTGCTCGGCTGACGCCAGAACTGTTATAAAAGATTTGCGAGTCTTTATCGGCACATACGCAATCTGACCAAGGTCCTGCATTTAGCTCTCGAGCTTACAAGGAGGCCATGGCCAGCTTGGGCATTGCATTGCGGTACTCTAGTCCATTCCATCCCGAGGGAAATGCGGTAGTTGAAAGAAAAAACCGTGACATAAAGCAATCTATAACAGCGAGGGTATTAGGTTCGGGTGATGGGTGGGTCAAACATCTAATAAGTGTCCAACGTAGTCTTAATAATCTGCCAAGACATTCTCTGGTAGAATCATTCCGTATGAACTTTTGTTTGGTACTAGAATGATAATCAAAGACTTCGATAGTCAGACTTCAGTGGTGGAACAAAAAACCTTTGATATCAAAGATCGTTTGGCTGTTTTACAGGACTTAAATGAAACAAGAAGAAGTCTAAGTAACACAAAGCTAAAGCCAACGGCCACTGAAGAAAAACCACCTGTCCCAGCAAGACCTGCCGGGATTCCAAAGATTGGGGATCGGGTCAGAGAAAAGATCGCGGTGAAGAAGGAATTTGGGCCTTCTTACAGAAAAGCAGTACCTGTCTTAGCTATCAGCGGAACAAGATCAGTAGTACTACCGCCCCTTGCTGGTAAAAAGGAGAACAGAGTTGTATCAATCGACCTGGTAAAACCACAATCATGTGGCCAATAATAAGTAGTAGGCCCAGTGGACTCCCAAGAAGTAGCAGAAGACCAAACCTTGCTGCAATTCAAGAGGTTCAAACTGAGAGACTAATCACATTTGATAAACCTACAGTGAATAAAAAAGGACTATGCAACAAAGCCATGGAACTTGTGCCTCTTGAAACCCAAATTGCAACAGTTCGTCAAGAAACACCAATCTACAATGATGTAGCCTCTGACTATGCAAATGCAAAGATTAATGAAAATCCAGAAGCAATTCCAACATTTGACAGAACTGCATCTGGCTACTTCATCAATTTCGATGACTTTTCTGAAGATCCAAGTGAACATGAAGTAAAGCCAGCAAATAAAACTTTCAAAAGAAACATAACTGAACTCTTTCATCAACTTAAAGAAACATATCTGATTTCACCATGGATTGAATTGTGGATTGTGTTAGGTGTACTTTTCCTCCTACTCTGGCTCATTTTGGTTTTAAGCTTGGGAAGAATGATTGATGGAAAATACAGTACAATGGACACAGCAAGTCAGAACATCAACTTGGTCCTAAAGCCTCACAGATCTTCTCACATTGAAAAAAAGAGAACTATCATCAATAAATATCACAGCCATTCCTGTACCAGGTGATGTAGCATGGGACGCTACTGATTACGACATCTATGGCCCGGTTGAACTGTTGAGATATCCACATCAGTTCAAGGTTTCATTAAGTGACTTTGTATCACCTAGTACTTTCTCTGATGATTGGGACTTTGAAAATATGAATAATATGATGTCAGATTTAGAACTGTCAGAACAATTCACAGAACATGATTATTTAGAAGGTTCATCAAACTATGAAGAAATGTATTGCTGTAATCATTATGGGCATCACTATTTGCATAAATCTGCTAATCCTAGAAATGTTTTTGCTTATAATCAATGGGAACATTGTCCAACACCGCCAAAAGGCAGCTCGGAAACATGTTATGAGAAATTATCATACTTCTCAGGGTTTAATATCACTGATCCAGAAACGTTTTATTTTAAGGTTTTAAATAAGACAGGAATGAAAAACATGTTGACACTAAATTGATATATTCCACAACATTTTATAAAACAATGTCTACATTTGGTTTTGAATTTTGGAAAAACAACATTGAGACAAAAACCATCTGGGGAACAAAAGATTGGCAGGTACAAGGTCTAGAATCATTATTCAGAGCCTGCATGATCCCAGAACAAATAATGTTCCTGAATGACACCATTCAACAAACAACCTGTCTTGGCCTAGCCAAGATAAAGGACTTAAACAAACTGTCTATATCAAAGCCCATACCTGATAGTAATAGCTCTACAGATGCGGAAATAGACGTATCCCATATTTTACACCAAAACAGAACTAATCCTGATTGGAGAAAATGGTTGATCTGGCCCACAGACACTAATAACTGTCAAGATAGATTCCTGAATAAAATACAGGGGTTCAGACAGAACAGGCCAGACCCAAGATATTCCCAGAGACAACATCCAGGGATAATTACAACATACAGTGTAGGGAAACTATGCCTCGAATGGCTACAGAAATCCACACTGCCTGAAATTAAGCAACACTTGACTTTACTTAAAGAAGGTGCTGACTTGCGAGATTTCATATTGGGACCTCGCAAACAGTATCAAAAACGTTTCATATACGACGGTATATACGCTGCTTACAACGAAGCTTGGAAAGTAACGCAAATTGAAAGTGCTGAAAAAATATGAGAAATTGATCGTATTAATTTGGAAAAATCCCTATCTGTATTGGACAATGGGTTAACGACTCTGTCCTCCAGAATTTATTCACTGGACAGCATTGTATCATCTGCTATTGATATAATAGAACAGGATATGCTAATGTTACAACATGGCCAGTCCCAATTACGTTCTACTGTACAGTTAGGCTGGACGTTACAAAACCTCAGTTCAGGCTACGTGCCATGGCGTCTAATCAACACAACGTCATTATTTTCTATCTTTAACCTTACTGATAAACAAATCTCTTTGGCACAAAAAGGAGCAGACTATACGGTGCTGAGCATTGAAAAACTAGAAAGATTGCCATTGACAGTCTCCGAAAGACCTGTCAGTGAATGGATAATACATGGCACAATTACAATTCCGATAACGACTTTTCAGTTTCAATATTGCCAAAAGCACATACCAGCAGGCCTGTATGAAAGGTTGGGTAAAGGTTACATTAAGTCAACCTGGAATCTACCTTATACACATAGATGTTACAGTGGGGGGAAAAAAGAGGTATTTCTTAGTGGTAACAACTGTAACAATTCACTAAGCGGTACACTTCTGTGTCAAGGAATTAACTTGGATGGAGCCTGCGAAGGTTCATCAAATAACCCTTCATGCCACCTGCACGGCACCCCGGCTACACAGATAGAGCCTTTTTTCAAACAACTTTCCAACGGCAGTTACGTTATAATAAGTGACCGCAGCTGTTGGGGCATGGTGCCAGGAAGGGCCTATCTCGTCAGTTTAACTTCCATGGTCACTTGCTGTATGCAAGTATTGTATCCAAACAGCAAACCAGACAAGGGGGCAATGATATGGCCTTCTCTGAATATCTCTTCTATTTGAATTCATACTTTAAGCAGAATTAAATCAATTCTTTTACAAACAACTGTGCCTTTAACCTCGTCTAGAGAAACGTATGATCTGTAAGTTGCAAGGACAGCAGCAGAGATACATACATTATTATCGACAAATTGCCCTGTGCATTTCGTAGAAATGTTAGGTCAAATCTTAAACATGTCTGATACCAGTGGCATCGCACATTTATTTAAGACAGTTTTTTTAGGACTATTAGCACCCTTTGAAGCAGTCCCGAGCATCTTCCCGAATTTCGTGCACTCTATGTTCGGCGGCCTGCCTCTCATCTTGGGACTCGTAGCAGGAATATTATTTTTGTTCCTTTGCTCCGATATGGCAAATCCAGCCACAAACAAAACTCAGGCTACCATGGAAGAAACGATCCTAGCGATTACATACCGAAACCGGATAACTAAAGAACTCTGCTTGGCTCGGCTAAGAGATTTGAATAATACCTGTTTTCTTTCATTCAGACCAATCTGGCAAGATTGCATCCTACCTGTTCTACGATGCCTGCTCTGCGGAGAAGAATGCATGTTGGAAGTCTGTCTCACACTACCATCAGCAGTACCTATGGATATCGATACTTTGCTTGGTTCGGTAATGGCTCATGCAACGTGTTGTCCCTAGCGGCTACCTATTCTGATGACGGCATTCGTTGAGACCTCACCATTATGATTAGGTGGCGGTGAGGTACGAGATGAAAGCGGCACACAGGTACAACCTTCTGTGACCATTGCTGATCTAAACACCGATGACGGCAATGGTTCTCATATATGCACTATTTCTACTTTTTCGGACATGGTCCAACTTTCACCTACTGTTGTAGACAAATTCTTTGCCAGCCTATCTGAGTTAATGTTCTCTCCTTACACCGAGAAAAACTTTTGAAAATACGAGCACATAGCGTTCCCTGAACTCTGAATTCGACCTTCATTTTTGATAAACAGAACTTCTAAAAAACTGTTGAACTATTTTTTGCAGTGAAAGCAAAATTATTTTTCCCCGTTCACAAAATATTTACCTTTTTGGGCACATGATACTCTGCTTAAAGTAGCACTATTCTTAGAGAACAAGATTTCTATTTTGAAACTCTAGAGACAATATTTTGATTTAGCCTCTTGCACATGTGCAATCTTGTATAAATATGTGATGAAATGGTCTCGACCTTCTCGTCTGTATTAAGAGTCATTTCATAAATGTAATTTTCGTGATTCATTCAGTCAATATTTCAACGTACTATATATGCATTATTTGAATGATACCACTGCTTGAAAACGTACAGTATAATACTCATTTTTCGTGTATATACCATTTCAAATGCAATTTATGTATTTTGGGGTGGGATGGAAAACACATGCATAGTCATATGTTTAAAATTGTTTAGTATTTAGTAATGATGGACATTATACGTGGAGTGGGTGTTGTATACGTATCTAGGACCCTATTTAAATATTCCAGATGTATGCCCTTATGTGGTTATAACAAATCATATCCTTATAAAGGCATAAGAATCATATCCATATTAAGTCATAGCCAATGCAGTACAAATACGGCAAGACTACTCCCATAGACACCTAGAGAGCACAACGCGTGCTTAAACAAACCAAGCCTCCAGCAGCCCGGGAAGAATTCCCCCTACTTCTGTATTGATTTGTCCTAGAACTCCTGGAGTCCTGAAAGAACTGCGAGTTCTTAGTGACGTCTTATGTCCAACCTTACGTCAAACTCGGCACCTTCCAGGTATAAATATACCAGCATCTGCCCTAGCAAGACACACAGTGGTTTGGAGCAGATCGGCTATCTACTTGCCCGACGCCCTGCTGAAGCGAGTGCCAAAGGAAGCCGACCCTCCCATTGACTCACTGAGAGAGACGCTGTCTTTTCTCCTGCCTAGAAATCCAGCTCCACTGTTTCCCTGTCACCCTTGCGGGTTGCTGGGAGATCGAGTCCTGAGATTCTATAAACAAGGTACAGAGCTGATTAGACCCTTAGAGAATTCTTGATTCAGATTCTTGGCAGAAACTATCTTAACTTAAACTGCAGCTCACTTACTCCTTCCCACGTACTAGGCTTAGGTTAGGTACACCGGGGTAGGCGTATCTTAGAAGCACCAGTTGAGTATGTTTAGTCATGATTTTATCTGTGTATATATTTTATCTATTTTAAATACCGGATGGCTTAGAAACCATACCATGCTTTTACAGTATTATTTCATAATACTCCTTTTACTGGTCGCACTTTACTTTATAACAAGTATTGCAATTGTGGCAACTCACTACTCTTGCATGAGAAAGGAGGCTGTTCAATAAATAACCTCTTTTATTTAAGACGCCTGTCTCTCTATTTCTCTACGCTTCTGGTGAAACTAAGCATGCACGATTGACTGAGTAAAATAGTTATCTATCGTTTCGGCGACTCTGGAGGTATACTCCTTATTCTGGAGGGAGCAAAGTTGTCAAAGTTTATGCGGTTGTCAGAAACTAATCCCTTCTTGTCTATTCAGGAAAGTTAACACCTTCTTGTGTACTCAAGAAAGTTTCTAGTGACCTCTGAGCTAGCTGGCATTTATAATTAAGTCTAACATATTCAGTAGAGACCTAGTCGACCTAAGTCCTACGTTTAAACTATCGTTTATGTTATTCCAATGCGCAGGGAATATAGGAACTACACTACAAGTGGTGTCACTGGGATCTTTGGGCGTTGACAAGCTTTAAACTAGCCTAATCTGAAGCCTCCGGTCCTGTCATAGAATGCAAAATTTCCTAGCTAACGTGCAGGAAAGTTTCAATTCTATTAAGGACGCAGAGGCAAGGATTAGCCCACCCGCGTTTTTTTTATCCGACGCGCCAAGATTTTCTACGTATGTTCGATGAGTAGATGTTTAAGAGGATATGTTCTTTGTGATGGAAAGTTGATATTGTATCTAAACTTTACTTGTCTGTTTACAAATATCATGCTTACCTAGTATTTCTGTTCCTACTGCATAGGTTTTTCTCTCACCCATTGGTCTTACCTACCTGTTTCTCTTGTTTTAGGATCGGAGAATGGCAAACAAGAATAACCAAAAGACTATCTTGATGGAGTCGCACGAAGAAAGAGGAGGATAGAGTGTCCGCGGAGGAAGTTATGGGACGTCCTCTCACAGGATAGGCTGCCCTCTGATAAACTTTTATTTGTTTCTATTTTCCCCTATGTTCATGGGAAATATAGTTTTTTCATGGGTTGGTGTCTTTGAAAAAGGCTACTGGAGTTATGAATTTGTAATAAACCGAAGAGAGATAAAGCCTAATCCTCGCCTCCGCGTCCTTAATAGAATTGAAACTTTCCTGCACGTTAGCTAGGAAATTTTGCATTCTGCATACACCAATGTGAATGTACTTGTACACACTCATTTTCCACCTGTTAACTGGATCCTATGTTTTTTTAAATAAAAATTGTTATTGAGTAGGAAAAAGAAAACAATTTTCCCTTTCCCCCCGCATTTTTCCCTTTTTAAAGCATACCCAGATTCCCATTCCTCCCCTTCCCCACCATGCCCTGCATTTTAATACATTCCAAAATCAATCATAAGGAGTGTGGAAAGTAATTATTACAATTCATCAATAGTGCCCAACAAGATAGTGCAAATAGAGAATGGATGCCGATTCTAGTTCTGGTTTCAAATATCGGTTATGTAGCAGCAAAGGTAATCCACAAAGTACTGGTGCAAATTAAGAATCGCAATTTAAACCTTATTCCCCAAGTGATCTTTTAAAAAGCAGGTTCATAAAGTACTTTAGTGCCGATTATGTAACAGATATAACATAGCTGTAACTGACGGACCCTAAATCTGTTTTTCCCCCCTGAGATTTGTTTGCACAAATCTGAGGTTATTATACGTATTCAAATGTTCTACCCAATTATCAAGGTGTCTCCAAATTCTTATCCCTTTCGTTATAGCCCTGTGTCCTTTTCGCAGATATATAGCTTTCTTTAGATTATAGGCCCCTAATAACCATGCTAACCATTGATCAAAAGAGGGAGAAACAGAGTCCAGACATGCTGAGGCAATGCATAATTCATACACTGCCATTTCTATGCATGCATATAAGGGCTGCTCCGTCCTGTACTCCAAGATTAGTTATTCCCAATAGTATTAGCGGGGAGTTACCTCAATCGTATTAGCAATCTCTTCTTTAAAAATTCATGAATCTTTTTAATTTGTGGCCCAAGTTCTTTCCAAGTACCAAACATGTGGAGTAGGTCAGCTTTATATAGTGCACAATGCAGGCAGTACACACTCCTCCCCTCGCCCTACTTAACAATGAGATAAGGTGTATAATACAGCTCAAAACAGGTTCTGTAATACTGGGTTTGAAGGTTAACTGGCATCAGGGTCACTAATGTGTTTGAGAGAGCACTTTGAAAGGCTACATCAGTAATATATAGCTCCACTTGCCATTTGCTAGAGCTAATCTTCATATCATCCTTCATATATTCATTCAACATTTTATACAGAATCCCTATGCGAGGTGGGACAGGCTGTATTCGTTCATCCACCAGTTCATTCTTCTTAAATATCTCCGCCCCTCCCCCTTTCCTCTGTAAATAGTCTCTAATCTGTAGATATTTAAAAAACTCTTAATGGGTAAGATCAAGTTTCGCTCTCAATTCTTCATATGTTATAATCCCACAAGATGTATAAAAACAACCTACTGATTAATTTCCAGCCATTTCTCCAATTATAAAAGTAAGGGTCAGTAAAAATGTCAGGCAGATTTTTATTTTGCCCTTATGGAGTATAAAAGTTTAGTCTCCCTATCCCTAATAACCGGCGAACCGCTGTCCATACTTTAAATGCGGTGAGCAGAGTTTTAAAGCATACCCTTTTGAAATATCCATACTCTAAATGTCGCCATAGACACCCCAGTTTTTTGGGGCCAATCCGTAATTCAATGGGGGGATGGAACCGTAATACTATATCTGCTGGTGTCTCCCCACAACAGGATTGTATATTGTACCAATGAGCCTGCCCACCAGTATAACTTTAAATTGGGTAGTGCCAGCCCGCTTCATTCCCGGGGTAAAGACAAATACTTAAACGCTCTCCTTGGTCTTGAAAATACCCAAATAAATTGTGAAAACATGCTTTTAAACTTCTTTAGCCAAAAGTCTGAGAAATCAGGGGAATTGCTCCTAAGAAATAACATTATTGTCAATGTCAGGTGTAGATTATCCACCCTTTTAGGCTCCTTTTGGATCTCATCAGTTCATGGCCCCATGTTTTCCTTTACCACCTCATCCAGATCAGAGCTTATCATTATTCCCAAATAAAACTGCTTTTTTTACTACTCTGCAATCGTTAAAAGAAACAAATTCATTAATAATAATCTGCGTCTTATCCCTATTCAGGGCATAACCTGATAGTGCTCCGTATCTCCGTGCTGCTTCTTTAATTGCCCCGATAGCCTGATTGGGGTACATGGTAACTAGAGCAATATCGTCAGCGTTGGCCAATATCTTGCTTTCCTGCTCAAACATGGGTGAATATCTGCAGCCCTTTCCAGAAACTTAAGGAAGGGATCCATGTACACTGTGAATAGAAGCAGTGAGCAGGGACACCCTTGTCAAGTTCCTTTTGTAAGTTTAAAAGCTTTTGTCTCTTCCCCATTTATGTAGACTCTAGCCTCAGGATCCTTATACAGTGCTTTAACCGCTCCAATAAAACTAGTCCCTATCCCTTTGTTATGAATTACAGTCAAGAGAAATTGCCAGGAGACCCTATCAAATGCTTTTTCAGCATCTAAAAAAATTGCAGCCATAGGGACTCCTGACACTTGTCTGGTGTCAAACAGGGTAATGCTTAAGCTTAGTCGTAGTTTGCTGAGATCCGCTACGCGGAACTCCACGAAGTGCAAAAAAAACTCTGGCAAGCTACGCAGAGCTCTGAGAGTAGTGGAGTGCATTAGATAAATGCCAGTTCGCTGTGATTTTCAATGCCAGGTGCTTTTTCGCACTGTACAATCATCGCGAATGGCACCATGAACAGAGGAAGTGGCCATTGCTTCCTTTCTGCTGCTTGAGTAGATTTTTTCTCGAGCAGCAGCTTTCTCAACGCAAACGGACAGTTTCACAACCACTCACTATGAGAAATTTGACCGACTGCGTTGAGAAATATTGGCGGGAGGTTAATTTTCCACGCTCATGCTCGCCAACTTGAAGTTGACAATAAAAAACGAGGAAAAATCTCGCCGGGAGGTGGATTTTCCTTGATTGTGAAAAAAATCAGCTCCGCAATGCGAACCAGAGTTTTTCGAAACTCTGCGAGC
This sequence comes from Lissotriton helveticus, assembly GCF_964261635.1. Lineage (NCBI taxonomy): Eukaryota > Metazoa > Chordata > Amphibia > Caudata > Salamandridae > Lissotriton > Lissotriton helveticus. The sequence goes on from NC_136072.1 coordinate 102,983,032, forward strand.
TCCACGTAATGCAGAGTGCGGAAAACTCTGCAAACTCCGTGAGCGGAGTTAGTAATGATCTTCCTTATATGTTCTATAGTACCCCTGCCGGGGATGGAACAATGCTGCCCCATTCAGACAATCCTATGAATAACCTGTGACAGGCCCAAGCTTTTGAATATATTTTCACATCCCCGTTAATGAGAGTTATTGGGTGTTAAGACCCTAGGTCATGTAGAGGTTTATTTTTCTTTGGGAAAACTATGATCTTTTCAGAGGCCCAAGACATGGTGGAACAGTTCCTTGTGAGATCTGTAGGTACATAGTTGTTATCATTTCTTTTAGCTGCTCACAAAAAACATTATAAAACTTGTTGGAATCAAGTCAGGCCCACTGCTTTCCCTCTTGGTAGTTTTGTTCTCAGGATCTCATCCCAAGTCAGTGGGAGATCAAATTGATCCCTTTCATCCTGGGATAATACCTCCCCCGTTAGAATCCAAGTGCTTATATATTAAATTCTCTGTCAAGCGTCCCAGCTCTTCTATGTATAAGGTTCGGTAGAATGTATAAAAGGTGCTTCGTATTCCACCACCTTCCAAAGCAGGCCCCAAAATTGGATCCCCCACCATACTAATTTGATTGCGTATAAGTTCCTGTCTAGTTCTCACTGCAAGTAAATGGCCCACCCTTTCGCTGAACTCATACATTTCCTCTCACCCTGCCATTGCCTTGTCTATTGCCTTTTTCAGCAGTTTTTCACAAAATGCGGCTTTAGCAAGAGCTACTTCCATTTGGGCTTCATATACCCCTTCTTTCTCTCCCATTGCAGCAATTAGATTACCTTCTGCCTGGGCTAGGCTTTGTTGGACAAGCTGCATATAATCCCTATAATTCTTTCTCCTCCCAATCGAGAAGTGAATTGTTTCTCCCCAAAAACTTGCTTTTAAGTTGTCCCAGACTATAGCCAATGAAACTGTTCCCAGATTCTTTAGCAAAAATTCTGGAATCCACGCCTTCATATGTCCTACATCGCTTTGATCCAGAAGGAGTGCCCTCTCAAAGGTCCATGAGGTAGGTTTTTCCCTGGGGCTGCCACCCTCCACCTGTAATACCAGTGAATTATGATCTGAAAGAACTCTAGGAAAAGAATACATTTTACTCTTCTGCCTAACCAAAGATGATACCAAGAAGTAGTCCAATCTAATGTGTTTCTGGTGGGGAGAAGAGTAGTATGTAAACCTGTGCTCTAAAGGTTTCATTTCGGACATTACATCTCACAAACCGTGTGCCTGACAAAGATTATATAATGCTGAAAATACTTTGGGCATCCTCCCCATGTATTTTTGCCCACGCCCCAGTCACATGTTAGGTTGATGTGAAGAGCTCCACATATTACAATGGGGAGTTGCCAATGCGCTAGTTCATTAGAAATCCACTCTAGTAAGGAAGGGTCATCAATGTTACTGCCGTATAGGGAACATAATGTAAGGCCAAGAAACCCTGGGGCTCTACAATCAGCAATGCCCCACCGCCTCCTTGTATCCACCCGAACTCAGGAAATTGTATATTTTTAATGTGAGTGAGAATTGCAACCCCCAAGTGCAAGTCTCTTGTGTTGTTGCCCTCACAATATTATAACCCAAATACTTTAACAGGACTTTCTGTTTATTCTCTAGATTAATTTCTTGCAGGCCGTCTATGTCTGCCTGCAGTAATTGCAGCTCTTGCGCTACCATCTGCCTTTTTAAAAATCATTTAGCCCACAAATATTTATGGTTGCTAACCGTAAACTACCTACCATTGAGTTCTATTGATCTGTTGTCTGTTTTTAACCTTCGGCAATCCACCCAAACACTCTACACACCCAAGTGACACCGCCCCTACGAAGGCCGTTACCTATCTACCACCCTCCACACCCCTGTGTGGGAAACACCCTGCCCCCCCATCCTCCACCCCCCCAATAATGCAGGCAATCAGGCATAGCCTGATTGATATGCATCTGACCTGGTGCCCTGCCACCTCTCTCATAACAATATTATTATATCCAGTAAAACCAGCTACTCGGTCCCACTGTTCATCTTAGCGCCAGCATAGTTCAGTGTAGCGGGCATTCTTTCATTTAGAGGGATTACCCCCTTTCTCCTTTCCTCTTAATTCTTCCAAGTAATCTTGTGCTTGAATTTCTGATGGGAAGCTGCGTATAAATACTTTATATTTAATTTTGAGTCTTGCTGTATTTTGGAGGTACACCTCAGCCCCCATTTTTTGAAAGGCGGAAAACAGCTGTCATAGGTGCCACCCCCTTTCCACTGTGGCGTGGGCGAAGTCTGGTTTCACAAAGAATGACACACCATTGCTGGATTTCGGAGCAGTGTGCCGAGCGTGATCATATACTAGTTGTCTCAGTAGGAAGTTCCTGAAAAAAACCAGCACACTCTAGGTCTTTCTTGCGGGTGTTTTTTCATCATTAATGGAACTCGATGAGCTTGTTGGATTTCGGAGTCCCAGTCCCAGTTCATCTGATGAGGGAAAACATTTTCCAGGAGGTTCACCATATAAATTCTTGGATTGGAGCCTTCAACACCCTCCGGAATCTCTCAAAAACACAAGTTGTTTCTGCACTGGCGGTTTTCTTGCTCCTCCAGCTTAAACATTACATCTGTCATGATTGCTCCCTGACCAGTACATTGTTGTTTCAGAGATTTGACCTTAACTTCTAGAACCTCGGTCTGTGTTTCCACAGCGGCCAATCGCTCAGCAATTTTGCCATATTTTTTATTTAATTTACGAATACCGGCTTGTACCTTTTTTACATCGACTCTTGTTCTTCGTCCATCGTTCCAGGGGTCTTCTGCTATTTGCTTTATGGACATATAGATAGCCGACAATGAGGGTTCTTGGGATTGTGTATCTTCTTCTGGGTACTCCTTTAGATGTTCATCAACCCTCACTTCCTGAGGCATTAGTTGAGTGTCTGAATAGTCCCATATTAGCTTTTTGACAGCACTTATTCTCTGGCTATCTTTCCCCTTTTTCTTGTTTTGTCTAGCAGATTTCCTCCTCTGTGTTACTAGAACTTCATCAACTGAGAGTCCGAGAGAGGCTCACTACTTGAGAGCATGTTTCCTTGAACGGTAGATTCTGAGTCGTCGGTTAACGAAAAGGACTTCTCTCTGGGCGGTTCTGGTGACAGCTCACCCCTGACTAACTGTATGGCTTTAGAGGTTCCTACATTCACTGGTGTATCTTTAGTCTCCAGGATCTCCTTTCTGCCTTCCAGGTATCTCAATATCAGGTATTTGTATTGTGGGCTCTTTTGTGGCTAATAGGTTTATTCTGCCATTCTCTCCTATGTTTTCTACTGGATTCTTAGGGTAAGGATTGAGCAAAGCCTCTGGGGTTCTGAGGCTATCTGCCTCACCATCCAGCAGTCCACAGGATACCACTTCCATTATCTCTCTCTCATTCCTGCTGCAGTTCTCATTCGCTATATTTCCAGCTCCCCCAACCTCCTGTGATTCATTATTTTCCTGTGAGTCAATTGCCAGGTGGGAAAACATGGAAACAACAGTAGGTTGTTCAGGTCCCACCTCTACCTAAATTGACCTTGTACCTGTTGCCTTCTTCAGTCTGGTTTCTTGTTTTGGCTTTACAGTCCCGCTATGCTGTCTCGCATCAGCCGTTGCTCCGCAGGTCTCTCTGCTGGCTGACTGCCAACTGCCATTGCTGCACATCCGCTGGGAATTTCTGCAATCCGAGTTTTTCCCATTTTTCTGCCTCCGGCCGCCATTGATCAATTCAGCGGGAATCCTAAATTCCGCCATAACCCCATCCAAGCAAAAAAAAGTGGTGGTGGGGAGCACTTGTAAGGTACCACCGTAGCACTACCTGCAGCTGTGCGTACAATGAGCGGCTCGCTGGTGTCAGTCTCAGGCTAAGCAGCTGCTCGTCGAGCCATCGACTCATTGGGAGAGACGGCGAGGGTTCTGGCAGCTAGTCACATGCCATTTTTGCCACCCAGAAGTCTCCAGTATCCTGTGTCATTTTGTACCTTTGATATTACTGAACATTTAATTTTCTCTAGTGCCATAAACTGATTACAAATAGTCCATAGAGTGGCCTCGGAGGACCTCTGCTCCACATATAGGACTATGTGTATATGGTCTTTAAAGAAATGCCAATCACCTTATCTAAAGTTTAAAAAATAAAGGCTTCCCAATCTCAAAGCACATGCAAGAATCCTTTTGAAATCATGCTTCAGAAACCCATTTTTTAACTTGTGCTAAGAACAAAACAAAATACAATTTTGTTTTTCCATATGCAAGGCAGAGAAAATAGAATCCTCTTGAATCAAACATTTTGATAGATGTACAATGCCTTTTAAATGGTGTGAAATTATGTAGAAATGATTTGTTGATTGCAAAAAATAGGAGGGAATAGAATGTGAAACAATTTTCTTAACATATGTGGAAAAGTGCCCAGATCTATTTGAAAGCATTTTGGCAGGGTATATTGTTCATATTTTTTGTGTCCAATTTCTACGTGTACAGTACATTTTTATTTAAAGTTATAGGCAGATTAAATTGGATTACTCTTAGGATGCAATTTAAAATACCTTTCCTATCTATTGCGGTTATTATCAGCATTGATTTTGAGTTAAACACCTGTTTCAGATTGCTAAACATTTCTGAATTCTCTTTATTAGATAGGAGATTCAGTATGTTAACTAAGATGAACTTGCCAGGTAGATGGTAAGTATTTTACTGTGGCAGGGTAATTGAGTGGCTTGGGTGTCAAATGAAAAGCACTTACAGCTCTACCTTGTCATCCAGTGGTTTGCATATATCAGACTTGTCTTTGTTGGGTCTATGATGGTTTATTCTTCATAACAAATATTTTGGGCCGCTGCTGACTGACAGCATCAGGGACGAGGGAGGGCTGCCTAATGCACTGTTTAACGTTCACATGCCTTTTTGGTTGGCCATCTTGAGACTGCCAGACGCACCTGCACACTTTTATTCCCTCAACCCAGCTGTCTTTAGACAGCTGGAATGAGATTCAGTACATGCCTCCACGACACTATGGATGCATGTGAGCAGCGCAGGGGCAAGGGAGTTCCAGCATCCAGTTTCATTTCAGGGATGAAAAAGATTCCGGAACAAGGACGTTGTGTTAGGTAAGTTATATATTTGTATATATTATTTTGCTTGCGCAACCACCCCCTCAGCTCCTCCCCGTAGATGCCAGCCACCACTGGAGACAATGTAGAGGAATTCATTAGGCACAGGTTAAATGCAGTCGGTTCATTACTGAATGACTTAGACATCTGCAAGATTGAGTGCCCTCAGAAGGTATAACAGTGTACTTCTGGCAAACCATAGAAGGAATGTTGTACGCATCAGAAGTACCAGCTCCTGGTGAGAGATCATGACTTAGAGAGAGAAGACAGTGGTGGATATCACATTATAGAACTTTATTCAATTGATACACAAAAACTGCATCAAGGAACAAGGTAACATATGTAGACCATCACAGTTACACACCTTAACATCCATAACAGACATAGTGGTGCATGCGGCACATTGCTAGTCAGTATACTAAAAAGCAAATGTATGATGCTGTTACAGGTGATAAATGTGAAGTGGAGGAAGAGTGAAAGAGTGGACCCTGAGAAGGTCTGTTGAGATCCTTTCTAAGTAGCCACAGGGTGCCACCCTGCACATAATACACTTTCCGAAAGTTGTCAAGTATCTCCTTAACAATGTCACTGTGCAGAGAAAAAAACCCACAAAGAAGAAAACACCTCTTTGACAAACTTTTAGCTCTTCATTTACCATCAGAGGACATCAATCTCCCACTGACATCAAGAAGCAGAAAAGTCCCAAGCCTTAAAAAGAAGCCAGAAGACAAGTAAACATTTGTGTGGCAAATGCCTGGGAATAAAATAGTTGTGAAAGGGAAAATAACTTTCTGTAATATAAGGAAACACATGTTCTGTTGCAGACCTTCCTCTCATATTTGCCTCCTTTATATATGATTCAGACAGGAACTGAATTCCCATAAAACAACTTAACCTCATCTTAGTTAGGGATCCTTGAATACTATCATATAGACGATCACAGTTTTGGGAAGGGCTTTTTATCATGCTTGTTGTAAGAAATGGGAGTACTAGCTGAGGGGGTGATGACCCACCTAAAGTAATAATCACAATCCTTGTGAGGGTGAGCCCAAAAATGTATTCAATAAACTTGTTCTTAACCCTCTGGTAGCTTGGCACAAAGCAGTGACACCTCATGCGCAGTGAAGGGAGAACCCACCACTCCCTCACCAGCAGTGTAATCCCTGGACCTGCTCCCGACTCATCAGAGTCCAAGGGGCGGGTCCAGGGATTAAAAAGAGCGATAATAAAACAGGTTTAAAACCTGTTTCATTATTGTTTTATTTGCTGGTGGGGCGACTCTCCTCCGACCCAATGGAGTGGCCGCTGCTGGACCTAGCACTACCTTCAACTGTTCTTGAGTTTCCCAATGCTGCTTACTGCTTTATTTATTACTTTCTTGCAAACACCAAATTCATGATTAGAGCAGTCAATCAAACTGTGGGTGCTTTACACATTCTATTAATAAATATGTAGAAAAAACAGGGCAGCGTATTCGAAATTTCAAATTAGTATAGCCCTAAAATTTGAAGATCTATAAGCCTTGGTTAACCTCAATTAAATATATAGGGCAATGAGACACATAGTGAATGCTTGAAAGTGGAGCTTCTGGAATAGATAATATTTTCAGGTATTCAAGCAACTAAGGTCTGGGATAATTTGTGTGAATTTTGAAAATGGATACATCTTGGTTTTTCATTTGACCTGTATGAACCTTGCTTGTAGTTGGTGAATTAGCAGCACTGTGGTGTGTTTGTCTTTTTGTCTGCCGAGAGTTTTTGATGACTAGGATAAAAGTTTGAGAATAATAAGGCTATTTCATATTTTGTTATTAGACACTGAAGAGTGCTTCCACAGGAACATACCAACAAAGTCACTGGGGACATCTTTAATTACAGTCCTGCCAGAAAACTCATTAATTTGCTCTGTTTGAGACAAGACACAAGGAGCACGCTGGGAAACAAAAGTGCAACATACAGGACGATCTTAATTATGCAAACATATTCCCTTTGTGCTTCTCCCCAGTATTTATTTTGTAATGTCCTTTATTGCAAGGCAGAAAAGGTCATTTCAACAGGAGTAAGCATATTCATTAGAATGACAAGGCGTTCATTCTTGTGCCCTGCAGTTTACTTTTATTACGAAACCACTGGACCGGTTCACACAAGCAGGAGCAGTGCTGCAGGAGTACTCTTTTACATGCTCTTACATCCCCTTGTGAGTTGCCCTGAAAACCTTCCACTCTTTAATAGCAACAAATTTAAAGAAGGCACACTCCTTTTTATTTGTACTAATTCTATATGATTATCCCTTGAATTTGTCCACTTTAATCCTTTTTTTGAGGTTTTGGGTCCAATTAACTCTGGCATGTAAGTGTACCTAAAACAATACCACAGAGGTACTACTTTACATACTCCAAAATGGTTTGGTGAAAACTTCTCATAGTATTTTTGACTCAACATTCAGCATCAAAGTCATTTTCCACAAATGACAGTTTACTTGATGAACATAGCAAAAAAGGTACACACACCAATGGTGGACCTTTCAACCGCACCTAACACACAGGTCCAGATAATTATGGTTTGGCGCACTATATCTGCAATATCAGCCATTGTATGATATGGAACTGTGAAACCAAGGGAAAAAATTCAACAAATATTGAAATCTGTTTACAGCAAAGTTCTTCCTTTATTTAATTACACTTTAAAATATAAGGTCCAGCAACGTAAGCATCCAGCCAATGCATTTCGTTCAAAATCAATTGAACTTCATCAGGGCTTATATATCTTGTTCTGCTTTAATGATCTTACCCCACGAATTATTGTCAGTAGTTTCCATGTATTGTTGGCCATGTAAGGCATTCCAACATTCATTCAATTGCAGTGTCCTTCCCCAAATCTGTACAAAAGGGGGTGGTGATGGACGGAGCATCTGAACCGATCAAACACTCACACCCAGTCAAAAGATCTGGGTTTGATCCATCACCGTTCTTTAGCCCACTCTGCCACCCCAGTTCAGACATGGCCAAATCTGGCATGCTTTTAAATTGAATTCCAATAGAGCAAGGGGTGCTGGTATCCCCCATTCAATACCAGAGTCAGTATTGAAAGGCACCGGTCTGCGTCCTGCAATCTGGGTGCATTTAACCACATTGTTACCCATTCTCTGAAACTTTTAAAGCCAGATTAAGGATGAACAATGTAGACTGTATTAAAACAGTCTAGGCATGCCACCACCAGCGCTTTTGTAAGCTCAATTCTGTGTTTCAAGTGTACTTAATGTTAGTGTTTTAATCACTTATATGATCCGGTGATTGAAAGAAAACTCATAGTCTAAGCAGTCCTCAAATTATTTTGCATTCAATTGGAGGCAATTCTCCATCAAGCAAACCTGCATATGCTGTCTGTTAGGTCTAGCATCCCTGACGTGGGTCTCCCCTAACATTTTGCCTTCAACTCCCCTGTTTTGCTGACTTTGTTTTTGCTGGCTTTCAAACTCTGTGCCACTTTACCACTGCTTACCAGCGCTAAAGTGTGTGTTCTCTCCATTAAATATCGTAGAATTCCCTTACACCTAATTGGCATATTTAATTTACTCTCCCTGGTAACGTTGTCCTACATATGACCATGGCCTGTACATGAAATGCTGCAAGTTTGCCTGCAGCACTGATAGTGACTCCCACTTAAGTTGCCCTTTAAACATGTCTGAGGCCTGTCATTGAAACCTGTGTGTGCCGGTTTAATCTGCCATTTTGACCTGACAAAAAAAACCTTCTGCCAGGCCCAAGCTTTTCATTTTAATACAGATATGTTACTCCAAGAGAAAGCCCTTAACAGAATATTAGGCAGGGATCAGTGTGTTTAAAAAGTTTTACATGTACTCTTAAGTTTTACATGTCCAGGTACTAAAACTCTCTTTCCTTTTTTAACTGCTGCAAGGCCTACCTCCCCATAGTTCAACATTGGAGTTATCTTATTACATTTAATAAGCTGTACCTTCCAGTTGGTAGCTGGTAGATAGGTCGAGTTTGATGTCTGAATAATTGTAATTACAAACCTTTTTAATGGTAAAATTGGATTTTTAATCACAATTCTGACAATGCCATATTTAGAAAGTTGACATCGTCTTGTCCTAACCATTTGGTTCCTGCAGCCTGTTCCTGGGTCACATGCCTGGGTGAAGCTGGCAGTTGGTCCTTGTGTATTGCTACCAGACAGTGAGGGAAGCTAGGTGTTGGAATGCTGGATCCCCTCTGAGTTAACGATTGGGAGGAGCAGTCACGTAATACACTTTTACATCACAAAAGCTCTTCTTGGGATCATTCACAAAGGGTTTGTAACTAGTATTGTCTGACCCCAGGCAAGCTGGGGCCAGGACAGGGAGGAAGGGGGTGCCTGACACCTCCAGGGGATGAATTCGCTAGAAGCTTCCTCTACTTCAAAGTGGGCACCAGGTATAAATATTGTACCCTTAGACCCAACTCTTCAGTACATTTCTGGACATGTGGGCTCTGCCAGGAAGAAGGACTGCTGTGCTCCTAAAAGGATTGCCAAACTGCTGAACTGCTGCGCTGAATGACTGCTGCCCTGTTGTGCTGACCTGCTCCTTTTCTGTTTTCTTGCCTGGCTGAGAAAGACGTGTATCTGTAAACCCAGGACCCAAGAGTGACTTCAATGGCTAGTTGGCTGGCCTCCTGATCAAACACCTCAGGAACATAAATGGCTTCCAACACCCTTGAACCCAACGCCTGGACTCTGCCATTATCTAGCAGTCTTGCCCTCCTAAGAGGAGACAAGCCAGTCTTACACCCTTGGAAGTAGGTTTGAATGTGCTCTGCCGGCCCATATGTGGATTTAGCTGAACCAACATATCTACTCCGTGTCATAGCACATCTCCCATAGAACTTGTACATCACCTCTGCTGCCACATGCATCGCCCTCAGAACGATGCACTGCCTCCACTGCTTAGACTTCCCCAATGCAAGGACATTTCATCGCCCATCGCAACCTTTTAGAACTGAAGCTGTGTGACACGAGAGAGGCTGTGGAAACCCACAGATAAGCCACCTATTAGTAAGACCAACTCGAGGAGGAAAATAGAGGAAGTAACATCACTGAGCGTTGCCCTGCTTAATACGCGCTCCCTACAAAAACACAATCTGGAGGTGTTTTCCCTGCTCCAAGAAGACAACCTGGATATATATGGGGTTACGGAAACCTGGCTTGAAGACTCTTCCATGCCCGACTTAGTGGCAGCACTGCCGCCTAACTTCAGCGTCATTACTCATAATAGGAAAGATGGTAGGAAGGGAGGGGGTGTCGCCCTTCTATATAACAAATCATTTAAAACCGAGACCATCTGTGCAGAAAGTTTGGAGGGTGCGGATATTCTGGGAGTCAAGCTTTGTTCGGCCACCAACTGCTTGGTGATACTCCTAGTTTACCGCCCCCCAAGGACCCCCCCAGCCTTCATGGAGCCTTTTCTGGGATTGGTCCATGACCTACGAACAAGGTACGAGGGTCTCATGGTTATGGGAGACTTTAATCTCCACTGGGAGGAGTCCCCTAAAGACGCTTTTTCTAAACAGCTAAAAGAGGCCATGATCTCGCTAGACCTAATCCAGAGTGTGGCCGGTTCAACACATGAGAAAGGCCACACATTGGATCTGATTTGGACATCAGTTCCAATGATGAGCCCTATTACCATCTCGCCCTGCATATGGTCGGATCATCACCTGTTGCAGGGTAGAATAGCATTCCCAGGGCAATGTGCACCTCCTACTGCTGAGTGGCAGGTAGTGAGAAGGTGGAACACAATCAATTCTGACACACTTATCTCCACCCTAGAGAAACTACCGTCTCACTTTAATAGACTACCAGAGGACGACACAGAGACAGCCAGTCTTAAACTGTCAAAAAAACTGGAAAGTGCCATTGAGGTGGTGGCACCAGCTCGAAGGGTTAAAATCAGAGATAAGGGTAAAGGTGCTCCCTGGTTTAATGAAGCATTGAGGCTGTTGAAGCGCTCCCTGCGTCGGACAGAGAGAGCCTGGCGCAGGGATTATGATTTCAACACTCGGGCTTTATATGCCAAGGAATTAACCAGCTATAAACAAGCTATTAGAGCCAGGAAAGCTGAATTTTAAGAAGACAGAATTGCGACAACATCGAATCCCCCGAAAGAAATCTTCAAGGTCCTGTCAGAACTAAGAAAAAAGAAGGAACAGTCCCCATCCTTTACCCAAGAAGACTGCCAAAAATGTCAGTCTTTCTTTACCATCAAAATAGCCGACCTCTTGTCAGAAATCGAGACCACCCCCAGACTGGACTTAGAGGATACTACTACTAAAATCATCCCATCAGTCACCCAGCCCCTGATCTCATTACCCTTACTCACCAAGGAAACTTTGAGAACAGTGATGGGCCGAGTCAAGTCAGGCTCACCGGCGGACCCGTGTCCTCCGAGGATCTACAAACAAGCCTGGTCAGGGTTGGAGGATGATATACTATCACTCTTGAACAGCTCACTCACAACTGGACAGGTTCCTTCCAACTTTAAGGAAGTCCGGCTGATCCCCCTCCTGAAAAATGCAGGGGCAGATATAAAGTTCCTAAAAAACTACAGACCCATTTCACAATTACTGTTCCTAGGAAAAATTTTGGAACAACATGTCTTGCCCACCCTCTCTCACCACCTTGAAAACAACTTCCTGTTGGAACCCAACCAGGCCGGTTTCAGGGCCCATCATAGCACGGAATTGGTCATGCTTTCCGTGCTGGACGACCTGAGACTTAGAGCAGGCAAAAAAAAACTGTGTGCCCTGGTGCTGTTAGACCTCTCCGCGGCATTTGATACGGTCAAGCATGACCTACTGTTGTCGCGGATGTGGGATCTCGGTTTCCAGGGCACCGCCCATGCCTGGCTGACCTCTTTCCTTTGTGAATGGGTTCAGAGAGTGCAATTAGCTGACCTGGTATCGGAGGCAGCAGGTATCACATGCGGAGTCCCTCAGGGCTCAGCATTATCACCCCTTTTATTTAATGCTTACCTGCAACCTCTTATTTCAATACTAAATCAGATGGACTGCAGTATATACAACTACGCCAACGATACGCAGATCATCATCCAAATTGACAACTGTCCAATGGCATACCAGAGAATGCAAAACATCTTAAAATTTATTGTGAACTGGATGACGGCCAACTACTTAAAAATAAATCCGGACAAGACCGAGGTACTGGCGATCACAACGGCATCTAGCCCTTGGAACGATCTCTCGTGGCCCACTGAACTAGGGCCTTCCCCAGTACCAGCAGAAGCAGTAAAAAGCCTGGGCCTGATCGTGGATGCCAACCTCACTATGTCAGCCCAGGTCTCAGCCGTAGTAGGCACGTGTGTAGGTTTAATGAGACAACTGCGCAAACTCTCACCTATCTTGTCGACAGACACGCTTAGGAGAGCAGTATCAGCACTCATCCTGGCACGTCTGGACTACGGCAACGTTTTGTATGTCGGCATCCATCAAAAATTGCAGAGTAGACTTCAGATAGTCATGAATGACGCCGCCAGGCTAATCTTCAACCTACCCAGGAGGTGCCACGCCACCCCCCTCCTTCATAAACTCCATTGGCTGCCAGTGAAACAGCGGGCCAACCTTAAGGGCTTATGCAATACGCATAAAGCCCTGTACGGACACGCCCCAAAATATATTAAGGAACGTTTAGTCCCATACGCTCCCAGCAGGAATCTACGATCTACAGATGCTGCACTGTTGGTCTGCCCGTGTTTCAAACTATCCTCTTTAGGAGGGCGCACTTTCTCTTATACAATTCCCAGTGCATGGAATAAATTGCCAGAGAGCCTGCGCAAGGAAACAAGACTACTACCTTTCAGAAAAAAGCTAAAAACTGTGCTGTTTCAGGAGGCATGAGGTAATATCTAACTCTATCCCCATTAATTACCGTGCTCATCCTCTGCAAAGTGCTTAGAGACCCCTGGGTGATATGGTGCTATACAAATCCAATATACAATACAATACCATACACATCTCCATGCTAGGGCATTGCCTTGCCCAACGCAATGCATTGGAACTATGTGGCACAACGCATTTACACACAAGGACATAGCATCACACTTGGCAGCTCCCAGGATCTGCGGCTGAGCAACACATCTCCCTGCCCACACATCAAATTGTCTTTGCTGCATGATGCATCTTCAATGCAGGACTCAGCATCTCTCCACTACAAGGATTAAGGTACTGTCCGTGCTCCATCATGGTCGGCCTGAACATGTAACTTTGTCCCGGTCCAGCACGATCAGATAACTGCAGTTCTCTGTTAGAAATGGGGTCTCTAGTTGGCAGAGGTTTTGACCCTGCCCTAGTCAGGGAAGGTCAGATAGACACCCTAAAAAAACCTTTGCTCTCCCTCTGGTAGCTAGGCACAGAGCTGCCGGGCTTAATTTAAGAGGCAATGTTTGAAGTATTTATGCAACACATAAATTAAAGTAACTCAATAAAAGCACAACAAACAGACTCCATAGAGGTTTAGAAAAATAGAGAATATTTATCTGAGTAAAAGAAGACCAAAACCACAAAAATCCAGTAAGTAGATGTTGAGATAGGAATTTTTAAAGATTAAGGGGCAGATGTACTAAATACTTATTTGGCATTTCCTAAATAGTAACTCCTTAGAAATCTCTATTTAGGAAATGAAAAATGGTATGTACAAAAGTAGAGATACTCTAATAGCGATTCCTATAGATTAGGAATCGCTATTCGGAAATGACTATTCAGGTAATATCAAAACATTCGTTCCTATGTGCCTAAAGGCCCATAGGTATAATGGTTTTGCATTTCTAATTTGCGATTTTCTAATAGGAAATTGCAAATAAGGAAATGCTAAAGCAAGGGTTACCTTTAGCCCCTTGCTGCTCCCCAAAAGAAGTTGTGCACATGTAAAGAACACAAATGCCTTAGGGGCATGTATGCGCTTTATTGCACTTTAAAAAAAGCATTTTGGAGTTCTTTTTTATATTGCACATGGTTAACATTAACTGTGTGTCAATGGTAATAGCATTTCCTAATTGCCCAATGCTTTGTACATGTGGGTGTACACTTTAGAGGGTGGTAGCATGTCTCTCCATAAGCTCCTCCCTAACCTCTCTAAGCTCATCCTTACTCCATCCTAAACCCCTCCCATTTAGGGGCTGATTCCGATCTCGGTCAGAAGGGCACCGAATCGGGTTCGGCATTAATGGATCCGATTCGGAGGTTGGATTTCCGTCCGAGTCGTACATGGGTCCGGACGTCGAAGTACGATGCGAACAAGCGCGAAATCTCCATCCAAATCGTTTCCGGGTCCGAACCGCTCGGTACGACTCGGTCACATGAAAACCGTGGCGCGCAATGGAGACGTTTCACAACCGAGCTAGTGCGTTGCTCGATTCGGACAGCCGAATCCAAGCGCCCGGCTCGCAATAGCTTTGGGAGTCGGACTTCGGGGGTTCGCGTAGGACCCCCTGTTACCCACAGCAGTACGACTCAGACACAGGGGGAGACCCATGGGTCTCCCCAATACAGGCAGTTATGGTGTGGATGGCACTGACGCGTACACACTGTAGGGGGTGCACTTGTCCGCGACGTACCCATTCAGTCAATGGAAGCCCATGTACGCTTCGTACGACCGGCTCCCATTGACTTCTATGGGAGTCCGACCGAACCGAGTCCAATGGCATACGGACGCATCGTACTCGCTCGATCGGATTGCAGGAGTCCGGATCGGTCGGAAAACACCCCGGATCCGGCGCAGTCGGAGTGCTTTATGACCCAGATCGAAATCAGCCCCTAAGTAGTAAGTAGGGCCCTTCCTCCAACCACTCCTGCTGGTACTTTCCACATTTACTACTACGTAGTCAACTTACATGTGTGAGCCTCTGAAGAGAAAAACACTAGAGGTGAGGATTTACATTCATATTTTTGTGAGTTCCATTTTGTAACAGGTAGGTAGTCCTACTGCAGTACTACTTTATGCACAAAAAAATGCAGTTTCTGAATTGGGCCCTTAATTTTTACATGGCTATTGGATGAATATGTGTTTAGGCACTTTGGGACTTATAATTGTTTTGCATTTTAAGTAAGGTCGTTGAAGTCCAAGCTTGTGATTTTTTGTTGGATAAAATACCAACACTGACAGTGGGCCATATTTGAGAAGGCGCATATAGACCAAACAAGAGGCCATCCTAAACAGGAGAGTATTAGCAGACTACCTATCATTTGAGGGGGCACTAGAAATACCTTGAAACAGTAATATAAAGACCCTATGTTGTAGTCTAGGGAGGTCATATTACTTTGATGACCCAGAAACGTTAATGAGTGGCAGAGATTAAGCATCTCTGTATGAAGTACCTTGAGCATGAGAGATTGTCAAGAATTGGTAATAAAACAATCTTCAATGCATATGTGAATTAGCACACTTTGGTCTCAATATGATGCATCTCTGTCATAATTTCCTGCATATGAAGGACTGGACAGAAAGGTTGGCTAAATGCCCTTGTGCTAATCACTCATCACAAGGCTTGCTACATTTCACATTGTTTTGTGTTTTTTATAAAGCTCCACGGCTACTGTATTTAAGGCCAATTCTTAAACAACATAATGTGAGGTCCAGCAGGCTGTTCTTAACTTTTCTACATAAGTTGCAATCTCCCATAATATGTGCCTGTATGTCATCCCCTGTAAGGCATGGATTATGGATCCGAAAATCCATCTGGGACCCAGTGTTTGATTAAGTGCAATAAATAAGGAAGTGATGTATGTTCTCAAGGTTTTACCTGTAACCAAATGTAATGCTTTTGTGTTTTTATTGCATTTATATCATGCCAGTGGATCACCTCATTTAGGGGAGTCTCACGTCTAATTACAAATTTTGAATTAGGGAATTGGAAATTTTAACTACAAGAATGTGCATGTTTTTATGATTGTACTGTAAATATTTATATTGTGATTGTATGGCTTTGCACATTAAGCCGAATATAGAATGATTTGACTTTAACATGTGTAGCTTGTTATAACAAAATAACACAAAACTTACTAGCAAGTAACTCTGGTGGTTCAGAGGTACCACAGGCAGCTAAAAACACAATAGTAATGCTACATATTGAATATAATATACGTTAGTGTTTGTTGAACTTCATGAGCACTGTCTGAATTGCTCCTCCGCTGGTAATTAAATGCAATTATTTAATTATTATGAGCTACAGGTAAACTTTATTATGCACTACATTATGGAAAAAATAGGCTACTTTTAGACCAATGCAAAGGGGTGTGGCTGTGATGCAAGCATGGGCTATAGTCGCCATCGGTGGGTGCTTATGCCAAAACGCAGCTCTTGCCATCAAGGTGTGAATCACATGCATCTGAGTTAACTTTCAGTCAAACAATGAATTTCCATATTGACAGAATTGTCAACTGAAAAAGAGACAACATTAAATAGAAGCTGCCCTCAAGACCCGCTGTTTATTCACGTTGGGTGAGAATCAAAGTATCAAAATCACACAATAACAAGTTCAGTAACACTCCTAAGATCCAAATACCTTTAATACCACATCCTACAATACTATATGAAAGTTGTGAAGACATTGGCTCTGAACCATTTATCCCCCTTAGATTGTTTAATTTTGGATCCTTTGGATTTCTGCTACAAATGAGTCTCACTGAATGCAAAGTCTGGGAAATTGACTTGTGCAAACTACCCATGCCTACACCTTAGAATAAGGTCTGCTTCTGCTCAGATGAGTTTGAAGGAGTCACTGATGGAAACAGAAAAGTCTCCCCTTTCCAGCAACACCTGGGTCTTGGCATTCTGCATGTGAACACGTGCACACATAAGTGTACACAAATATTTAGCCTGAGCAAGTGAGACTAATGACTACTCCCTACTGTAGTGTGAGTCTTTCATGCTTTACTGTGTTCACACAATAGTCGAAAGATGCACGAAATGGACAACTTTGCATTTGCTGATTCTATAAAGAAATTTAACATGAACTATTCCAGGTAAACAAGGATTTGAATGCAAATGTAATTTTCACTTGTCCATATTTGTACTCCGACATTAGCTTTTGTTTGGTCATATTTCTCTGACAAACTATGGAGTACCCTGTTAGGTGAAGTTTATCACTCTACTGGCTAGCAGGTAGACAAAAGGCTTCAACACAAAATAAGTCCATTCAGATGAAATTAAGCCTCTTCCTGGAAGAGGAAGATGGTGGGGGCAGCCTCTGTATGAATTTAATACATTTTCCCTGCCAGATGAGTGCATGCAGTATCCAGAGAAATATCGAAGGAAGAGCAAGTCATCTTATTTCACTCTCTCCAGGCGGCCCTTTGAAGTTTGGTGAGGAGGAACCAGTTTTGCAGTAGCAGACAAGGGGGTAATTTAACGTTCTCCTATACCTGTAATATTTGAAGTCACATTTTTAAATGTCCCAAGATGCTGTGCAGGAGAAATATAACAAGGTTGGAGTGATGTTGTGTCCTCTTGGATTAGACAGGGGTGTCCACTTTCTTTAATTTTCACCACCACTTAAAAACCCCTACACAAAGGTGAGAGCTTTGAGAAATACTGAAATTTGCAAGACCCAAGGATGGATCCTCGTGGATGAGTCAGTCTGAAGTGAATGACGCTTTGGTACTGGTGTGGACTTTTTGAATCTGTGCATCCAGTGCCTATGCCACTGGCTTTTTCCCACCTACTCCACTTCCTTTTGGTGACAGTAGAAAGAAGGAAGTGCTTTGAGATCCTTGAATAGTGCAATTTTCTGGACCTTCTGTTGAGTGGTCCCGTGGGGGATGACCCCCCAAATGTGTACCCTCAATGACTGCTGGATATGCGTGAGTCTAGCAAGTGTCCAGGGGCAGTGCGGGCAGAGAGGATGGGACACTTGGTGCTGATGAGGAAAAAAACAATGGACAAAAACTCCAGGCCCGAAAGAGAAACAGGTCTTTAGTCTGGCACAGCTACAAGAGTAGGAGAGAGGCAGCAAGGTGATGGTTCCAGCAGGAAAACCCTCAACAAGGCTGAAAAGACCTTAGGGCAATAGGGCAAGCCATGATCTCTCTCTCATTAGAGGGAGAGCGGTTAAAGAGAACTGCTCAAAAAATGTAAAATGTTAAAGACCAAAAATGAACACTCATGGTGGCTAGACCACACCACCAGGAAAAGATTGAGCCACATCCCAGCAAAATGTACCCCAGGCCTATAAAAACAATGTCTGTGCATTCCCCTCAATGGAATACTATCCGGTGGGCCCACAGTGCTGCCAGGCTTGTGAATCTGTTGTCACATTCCACAGGTAGGATATACCAGTGTACCAAGGGAATTTCAGCTGGGGTGCATGAGTGCTTCCTCCCTCATTTTCACTGCTGCATTCCTTCAGGAGGGCCAGAGCCCTGTGAAGAAGATCATCTCACATGGGTGCAACTGGCAGAAATCCTTAAATCCTCTGAGGAAAGACAGAATCATTCAGGTGAACAGAATCATGGGTGTGCTATGCTTCCATGTACCTTTGGTTAGGGAAGGCAATCATCCCAGGGTGGTGTGGAATAGTGCTGTGCTCTGAAGGACAGCTTCTGGTGAGGGCAAGAGTCCAGGAGTGGAAATGAGTGTCTATGAATAACCGCGAGGCAAAGATGAACCCCATAACGCATTCTGTACTAATATTATATATATATTTCTTTGGGCATCCCAAGAAGAGCTGGGGCACCACAAAGTGTTCCCAACTTGTTTAGGGTGCCATAAGAGGAAATAGTGCACCCCCAGAGGATTCTTTTGATTCTGTTGTTGCCACCTTAAGATTCCTAGGCTGACACAAGTATGACACTAAAAAGGTTTTGTTCTTTGTCAAGTGCTCACAGAGCTCAGATTATTAGTCTTATGGTGTGTAGGAATCTTTCTAGCTTGGGTTTGTGGCTGCTTTGCAGCAAGTGTAAAATTGGAGGAAAAAGTAATTCACTGTATAGTACTGAACATGGTATTTGTTGTTGAGAAGAATGGTTTTAGTGAATTATTGCATGTTTTGGTCATTGGTATTGAAAGATGGTGCCATTCTAAAATATGGTAGTATTGATTGCATTGTATTTGATCCTATATTTCTACCCTTAACTATTCTTCAGACACCGTGACAAAGCCAGTTGGCATGAATTTTCTTATTAACTGCATTCACCATAGTGTTTTAAGTAGAGTGAGGCCACTGGAGTTTTAGGGTTCAGGGCTTGCTGGTGTGCAACCCTTTAGAGGAGCCTTCTGACAGTGTTCATTTAGGGGATTAACTGACCAGTGTTACTTGTCTTTAATGTGTGCCTCCTGTTGGTTGTGAGGCTCTTTAGAGGGTGTCATCATAGACCATGGGCATTTATTCCTGCCAATTTTGTATGTATTTTTAAGTCTTTGTGTAGTATTTAGTAGTGTGGGTAATAACGTTTTTTTACTTTTTATAAGAAAAAGCAGCAATCGGACAACAATGTTAGTGCAATTTTCCCTAAATGTGCTCTTATATACATTGAAGACAAGTTACTTAAAACCAAGCATTGCATTATTCAGAGATTTTTTCATCTTAATAAGTAATTGAAAGACCTGCTTTGAGGAATTCTATGTCGGAATCTGCAGCTACGTTTTCACAAAGCACGTATACGTGTTTCCACCATATGCAGAAGTCAAAACAACAACACTGCAATACACACACATAATTTCGCCGGTGACAGCATATTGGCAAAACATACTCTCGTTTTGCCAGGCTCAGTGCCTACAGTGCTAGAGACTTATGTCGGTAAATTAATTGTAAATACAAGATGCTCATGTGCATTACCAATGCAAGGTAATTTAGGATATGTGATAGTAATTTTTGCAAAAATGAGAGATTTTGGGGCACAATACACTAAATACGACTACGGCAATTGTCAAAGTGAAGAAAAAGACAGTTTGTGGATTGCAAACACCGAATATGTATTTGGAAGAAATAGCATCATTAAACGTTATAATGATATATAATTCGCTTTTACTGTTTGGGCCGCAGCTTATGCTAACCCTGGTGGGACTTGTTGTCCCAGGGTCCTGCTCCTGTCCATCACCGGCACCAGCACCAGTTTCAGATGCGTGGAGAGGGCGGCGCCTCGATCGCGCTGTCTCCTCCTCTGCGGTTTGGGGTGCGCTCGGGCAAAGCCCGAGCCAAGGGAGGGCCTGTCCGCGGCAGACAGAGGCTGGCTGGGCCACGGATCTTGGTTCGGCAGTTTAGAGAAGACCCTGGACCAGAGGCACAACTAGAGCCACATTTCGAGGGGGGGCTTCTAAAAATTTCGGGGGTGGGTGATTCTTCCATTAAAGGCAGAGTGGAGATTCAGGGGGCTCTAAGAAAAGGTGAAAAAAAACAAAGCCTCAATAACAAGTAAATGGTCTTTTAAAGACCGGCGAAGTACTCGGGTGCAGCTGTGTGTGTGCCCGGGAATCTGTCTCAACCCGGAGTGACACACACAAGGGGGGGGGGGCTGAAGCCCTTTGAGCCCAATGGACGTTCTGTGATCTGTGGCTACTTAAGAGGGACTTGGTGTAAATATTGTTTTGTACTAGTTTAAATCTTTCCACTGTCCCTATTCCCCTATTAATCTAGAGTACTGCATAACAGATTTCCTCTTGCCTTCTCTTTTGGGGAAATGTTTTTGCTCCATTATAGGGAAAAAAGAGTAGTATTGTCTAATAGAGAGGAAAAGGGCTGCACCCCCACAATTACTGCCTATCTTACTGCAGCATTGGGCGCTATTTCAACATAGCTTAACATGGTAGAAAACCGTATAGAAGCAGTCCAGAAGCTAATACCCAACCCCTTCTTTCCACTTTATCGTCCACAATTGAACCGTTGTTTTTTTTAGCTGTTCCGAGCGAGTCTGGTGACCAACTACATCCATGACCTTCCCATCCAACTAAAAGGCCCAGGGGCAAAATAAACAATATTGGCATTGTGGAGGGGGACACAAGCATCACAGAGCTTGAAGAAACCCAACTGGCCGTTGCCCCTGAAAATAAACTTCCTCCCCTAAAAGGAAACAAGGGGAATGAAAAGTACATAAGTCAAACACCAAGGGGTGCATTCAATCAATCAATCAGTGGTTTGTTAAAGCGCGACTACTCACCCGTAAGGGTCTCAAGGCGCTAGGGGTGGGGGGGGTGCAGGTTCCATTCCATCAAGGAGGGGTCTGTCGAAGAGCCAGGTTTTGAGGTTTCTTGCGAAGATGGGGAGCGATGTTGTCTGTCTGAGGTGGAGCGGAAGGGCGTTCCATGCTTTGGCAGCGAGGAAGGAGAAGGAGCGGCCTCCTGATCTGGTCTTTCTGGTGCGGGAGACCACGGCGTAGGAGAGCTGGGCTGATCGTAGGGTCCTTTGGGGTGCGTGGAATTTGAGTCGGCTGTTCAGGTATGCTGGTCCGGTGCCGTGGAGGGCCTTGTGTGCGTGGGTGAGCATCTTAAAGGTGATTCTCGCCTCGACAGGGAGCCAGTGGAGTGTGCGCAGGTGCTGGGAGATGTGGCAGTGTTTTGGCAGGTTGAGGACCAGTCTTGCGGCGGCGTTCTGGATGTTCTGTAGCTTGCGGATGAGGTTTTTGTTTATTCCGGCGTAGAGTGCGTTGCCATAGTCGAGTCTGCTGGTGACCAGGGCGTGAGTGACTGTCTTTCGGTGTTTGAGGGGGATCCATTTGAAGGTCTTACGAAGGAGGCGGAGGGTGTGGAAGCAGGAAGATGAGACAGAGTTGATCTGGCGGTCCATTTTGAGCTCGGAGTCCAGGATGATTCCCAGGTTGCGTGCGTGGTCTGTGGGTGTTGGCGGGTTTCCGAGGGCAGTGGGCCACCAGGTGTCGCTCCAGGCGTCGGGGTTTGGGCCCATGATGAGTACTTCTGTTTTGTTGGTGTTTAGTTGTAGGCAGCTGTTTTTCATCCATTTGGCGACGGCTTCCATGCCTTCTCGAAAGTTGCGTCTGGCGATGTTGAGCTCGTTGGATAGGGAGAAGATGAGCTGGGTGTCGTCTGCGTATGACACGATGTTGAGTCCGTAGGTTCTGACGATGGGGGCAAGTGGAGCCATGTAGACGTTGAAGAGCGTCGAGCTGAGGGAGGAGCCCTGGGGGACTCCGCAGGTGGTAGGTGTGGGGTCCTGCGTATTAGGGTGCGGTGGGAGACTGTGTCAAACGCCGCTGATAGGTCGAGGAGGATGAGGGCTACTGTTTCTCCTATGTCCAGTAGGGTGCGGATGTCGTCTGTTGCAGCGAGGAGGGCGGTTTCCGTACTGTGGTTTTTTCTGAAGCTGGATTGGGAGGAGTCGAGGATGTTGTGTTCTTCAATGAATGTGGCGAGTTGGCTGTTGATGTCTTTCTCGATGACTTTCGCTGGGAACGGGAGCAGGGAGATGGGTCTGTAGTTTTTGAGGTCGGTGGGGTCAGCTGAGGGTTTCTTTAGGAGGGGGTTCACCTCGGCGTGTTTCCAGTCGTCGGGGAACGAGGCAGTCGCCAGGGAGCGGTTGATGGTGTGGCGGAGCATGGGTGCGATGGTGTCGGCGGCTCTGTTGAAGATGTGGTGGGTGCAGGGGTCCGTGGGGGCCCCTGAGTGGATTGACTTCATTGTCTTCAGTGTGTCTTCGGTGGTGAGGGCTGTCCAGTCATCAATCGCTGGTTTCCGGGTGTCGGGGTGGTTGGTGAGGGTTCAGTGTGTTGGTTGTCTTCGTCGAAGTTGTCGTAGATGCTCTTGATTTTGTGGTGGAAAAAGGTGCTGAGTTTTTCGCAGAGGTCTTGTGAGGGAGGGATGTCGGTAGACTCGCTGGTGGGTTGGGCGAACTCCTTGATGATGCTGAAGAGTTCCTTGCTGTTGTGTGCGTGGGTGGAGATTCTGTCTTCAATCACTTTTTTCCTCGTTTCTCTGATGAGTTGATGGTGGGCGTTGGTGGCGGCTCTGAAGTTGTTGTGGGCTTCTGTGGATTTGGTGTTTCTCCAGGCCTTTTCGAGGCGGCGGCATGTGCGCCTGGATTCTCGAAGTTCGGTGGTAAACCATCTGGCTTTCTTGGCACGGGTATTGTTGTTTTTCTTGAGGGGGACTATGGTGTTGGTGCTGTCCGAGATCCATCTATGCAGGGTTCGGGCTGCGGTGTTGGGGTCGTCGTTTTCCGCGATGGTTGGGGTGGAGTTGTTGAGTGAGGAGGTGAGCTGGTCGTCTGTGATTTTGGTCCAGTTTCTTTGTGGAAGCAGGTGCTGGTGTCTGTGGATGGTGGGTGTTCTGAAGGTGAAGTGGACGCAACGATGGTCGGTCCATGGGAGTTCGGTGGTGTGGCTGAAGGTGATGGAGTTTCCTGTAGTCAAGAGGGGGTCGAGGGTGTGTCCTGCTGAGTGCGTGGGCTCGGTCACAATCTGGCGGAGTCCAATCTTGTGGAGGTTGTCCAGGAGGCATGTGGTGTTGGGGTCCAGTTGATTGTCGAGGTGGAAGTTGAGGTCTCCCAGCAGGGTGTAGTTGGTGGATGCGATGGCCTGCGGGGAGATAATGTCCGTGATGGAGTTGGCGAAGGGTCCGCGGGGTCCAGGGGGTCGGTAGATGAGGGTTCCTCGGAGGGCGGCGGTGGGGCTGGCCAGTATCTTGAAGTGAAGGTGTTCCATCAGTTCTGTGGACTCGTCAGGGAGTGTGCTCAGGCGGAGGCTGGATTTGTGGACGATGGCGATTCCTCCTCCTGGGTGGGTGGGGTGGTCCTTCCTGGAGATCTTGTATCCTTGGGGGATGGCGATGGCGATGTCCCGTCCTGAGGTGGTGTTGGTCCAGGTTTCGGTGAAGAATGCTACGTCCGGGGTGGTGCTGTCAAGTAGGTCCCAGATTTCTGTGGCGTGTTTGTGGAGATATCGGACGTTGAGGAGGATGCATTGCAGGGTCTTAGGTTTGGTTGTGTTCTTGTGGGCGGGTTGTGCTGGATCCGTGTTCTTGGCGGTGCTGCAGGTGCTGCAGGTGTGCCGGCAGCGGTGACAGCTGAAGCGTCCATGGGTGTCGGCTGGTGATGCTAGCTTGCAGTTGTTGTTGCAGCCTGGGTTGAGTGCGTGGAGTGCTGCTGGGTCGTAGCGTTGGCGGGGTGGAGGTCCAGGGTTCCTGGTGCTGGTCCCGGATGGGTTGCAGACGGGCGCAGACGTGCTTGCCTTTGACGCGCCTTCGGTGCACCAGCGGCGCGCCCGCACCTCACTTAATGGTGGAGCTGGGAGGGTGGGAGAGCAATTTCACTGACAATGAGTCAGTGGTCTTGCTCGCCTGTCCCCGCAGTGGCCGCCATTAAGTAGGGGTCGGGGAGGGCTGGACAGCTGGGAGGCAGGAGCGGGGAGGGGAGCTGGATTGGGCCGGTCGCGCGGGGGGGGGCTGCGGGGGCAGCAGAGGCGGGGAAAGGTAAAGGGAGGAAAGAAGGGATAAAGAAAAAGGGAAAATAAGCAGAAATAAGGCACACAAGAGCAGAGATGCAGAAAAGAGCAGAAAGGTGAAAGATAGAAAGGGTAGAAAAACGAGTGAAGGAGCAGAGGGAGAGTAAGGGAAAATGGGCAAAAATAAGGCACAAAAGAGCAGAGGTGCAGAAAGGTGAAAGATAGAAAGGGTAGAAAAGCGAGAGGAAACGAGTGAAGGAGCAGAGGGAGAGAAAGGGAAAATGGGCAGAAATAAGGCACAAAAGAGCAGAGATGCAGAAAGGTGCAGAAAGGTGAAAGATAGAAAGAGTAGAAAACCGAGTGAAGGAGCAGAGTGAGAGAAAGGAGACAGAGGTCCACTGGACCACCAGGGATGAGGCGCAGGGAAACCTGCGGGTGGAGGAGGGCCTCGATCACCAACACTCAAGAGTGCAGGGGCAGGGGCACCTCACTTAATGGTGGATCTGCGAGGGTGGGAGAGCAATTTCAATAACAATGAGTCAGTGGTCTTGCTCGCCTGTCCCCACAGTGGCCGCCATTAAGTAGGGGTCGGGGAGGGCTGGACAGCTGGGAGGCGGGAGCGGGGAGGGGAGCTGGATTGGGCCGGTCGCGCTGGGGGGGGAGGGGCCGCGGGGGCTGCAGCGGCGGGGAAAGGTAAAGGGAGGAAAGAAGGGATGAAGAAAAAGGGAAAATAAGCAGAAATAAGGCACAAAAGAGCAGAGATGCAGAAAAGAGCAGAAAGGTGAAAGATAGAAAGGGTAGAAAAACGAGTGAAGGAGCAGAGGGAGAGAAAGGGAAAATGGGCAGAAATAAGGCACAAAAGAGCAGAGGTGCAGAAAGGTGAAAGATGGAAAGGGTAGAAAAACGAGAGAAAACGAGTGAAGGAGCAGAGGGAGAGAAAGGGAAAATGGGCCGAAATAAGGCACAAAAGAGCAGAGATGCAGAAAGGTGCAGAAAGGTGAAAGATAGAAAGAGTAGAAAAACGAGTGAAGGAGCCGAGTGAGAGAAAGGAGACAGAGGTCCACTGGACCACCAGGGATGAGGCGCAGGGAAACCTGCGGGTGGAGGAGGGCCTCGATCACCAACACTCAAGAGTGCAGGGGCAGGGGCGCCTCACTTAATGGTGGAGCTGCAAGGGTGGAAGAGCAATTTCACTGACAATGAGTCAGTGGTCTTGCTCGCCTGTCCCCGCAGTGGCCGCCATTAAGTAGGGGTCGGGGAGGGCTGGACAGCTGGGAGGCGGGAGCGGGGAGGGGAGCTGGATTGGGTCAGTCGCGCTGGGGGGGAGGGGCCGTGGGGGCAGCAGCGGCGGGGAAAGGTAAAGGGAGGAAAGAAGGGATAAAGAAAAAGGGAAAATAAGCAGAAATAAGGCACAAAAGAGCAGAGATGCAGAAAAGAGCAGAAAGGTGAAAGATAGAAAGGGTAGAAAAACGCGTGAAGGAGCAGAGGGAGAGAAAGGGAAAATGGGCAGAAATAAGGCACAAAAGAGCAGAGCTGCAGAAAGGTGAAAGATAGAAAGGGTAGAAAAACGAGAGAAAACAAGTGAAGGAGCAGAGGGAAAGAAAGGGAAAATGGGCAGAAATAAGGCACAAAAGAGCAGAGATGCAGAAAGGTGCAGAAAGGTGAAAGATAGAAAGAGTAGAAAACCGAGTGAAGGAGCAGAATGAGAGAAAGGAGACAGAGGCCCACTGGACCACCAGGGATGAGGCGCAGGGAAACCTGCGGGTGGAGGAGGGCCTCGATCACCAACACTCAAGACTGCAGTGGCCAGGGCACCTCACTTAATGGTGGAGCTGCGAGGGTGGGAGAGAAATTTCACTGACAATGAGTCAGTGGTGCATTAAGGATAAACCTCTGAATCCAAATAGTGTTGGGCAACCAACACTACCCGGCCCCTCTCAGCCAGGAAATGGAAATGTTACAATTATGACAGAATTCTCACATTTTTTAGGCTTGGAATTGACCCCTAGTAACAGGAGTGGAAGCACTCTTGGACTTCCTCTGGCAGACTATGGTGGGCAATATAACTCTTTGATCGATAAAATCCAATCTCCGACTAAGATCCTCAATAGGATGTATCTCGGCCCTTTAAAGGCCCAAAGTCCACCTCCTATTATATCACGTGTACAAGGTCCTACTGGTCTTACCTCTCCCCCCTTATCTCACTCGTCCTGGCTAAGGGAGCAGAATACAAATTCCATCATGTCCAACCAGAAGTGCTCAACCACAGTGTTACCATAGGCAGTGCTTAATTTGTGCCGGTGGTTTCCGGTGCTCAACACCGGCACTTAATTGTAAGCACCTACTAGTGACAGTCCACCACACGGTGTTTATTAAGTCAATATACATTTAAGTCTCTCATGCCATGTGCACCCTGCAACCCCCTGGGGGCCCGCAACGGGCCACCGACAGCGAGTACCGCATGCCTTTTCATGGCGGCATTGCCGCCATTGAAAGTTGATCTTCCACCTACATCATAATATGGATCACCATATTGTGTCCCTTTTCCACCCGGTTGGGCATTCAACTGACGGAAAAGCAGCAGACAGTCTTTCCATCCGCCGCAGTGCCCCCGCCATACGAATATGGAGGGGGAGAACCGGGACATATGAAGGGCAGATCGCCACTGCCGGCCATCATAATTGGGCCCTAAGTTCTGCATGTTGTATGTATACATTGTTTATGTGCTTTTATGGTCATTAATTTGACCGAATAAAGAATTTTGATTGATTGATATATATTACAAATGATTTGTTTACATACAGTACAGACAGACACAATATTCAGTTTTCAGCGTAAACACATCTGTTCTGACTCTCTGACCCCTGATAGGCAACAACCATTGAAGTATCAAGAGACATACTGACTATATAGTGCCCTATGTTGATGCTTTTACTAATTTACTATTTGTGATTTTACTTTCAAAAAAGCTCATACAGTGTTTCTTTCTCCTTGCAATTCAATTAGTTTATTCAAGCAGAACAAGATATTGTGTTCCTAGATGAAACAGATGTTTTCCTTCAGATCACATCAGTGTCACCTGCAGCAGACTATTCTTACTCTGGTGCCAGACAATCCTTGAACCTACATTTGAAATGCTGAACTTTTTTTCTTTTTGCACTGGTCAGCGCAAAGGTGAACTTACTGATTATTGGAACAAAAATCATGGCAAAATTAACATGCACCTGTGGAAAAATGCAGGGATCCACTGCTAAGCTTTCCAATAGAAATGCTGTAATCAGGTATGGACAGTTTTTGCTCAAAAACATCTATTTCGTGCCATGTGGAAAGTAGTACTATGTATGAGACATGGATTCCACTTAGTTTAGTTTATCAGTAAATTCTAAAATGTGCTTGTTTAATCTTCTCTATCTATGATATTGATAGTGTGGCATACGGCCTACATTGTGTCCATTTTACAAACCTCTCTTAAAGCATTCATATAAGGAATGATTGTTGGAGGTGTTTCACTAAGCCTATGTACGTTAAAATGCTTTGTCCTTGAAGTGGGAACATATTGCACATATTTTTCATGCAATCACTTTGATCATGTAAATAATATGTTCAACTTAACATTATTAATACTTCATTATGGAAAGAGAAAAACAATACAGCATAGCACATTGTTTTAAAATAAAATAAAATCAGATGGTGTTATGGAGCAGAGAATTGCATTTCTTTTAGAGCACCACATTTTTAAGTGGTGAACGATTTTGCAGACATATGCTAGCATTGGGTCAACATTTTCTAAAAAGCATTTAAGTTAAAGGTGCACTTTCTGCTCTATATTTTTGAAAAAGCTACATGTTTTTCTTTGCACACTCAGGGAAGCGCATTTCCTACATTAAAAGCTACATGTGTTACTTTGCACACTCATAGAAGCACATTTTTTACTTTTTATTTTTCTATGCAACCTTTCTATGGGTAGGTTAAATAGTGTCATTGTCAATGTGCTATATTCAGAACAGTGTTAGTATTGGAACCCACGAGTGTGGTATCTCAACTGGGGTAGTGTGCCGGAACCAAGATTTGAATCTGATTCTATAAATTGGATCGTGAGACTTATAAACACGAAGACAAGGTACCATACTACATCCATCAGTAGGCATCTGTCTAACAACAGTTCTGATACTTTGGAACGAATATAATAGCCATTACGCTGAGATGGTGGAAGTCTATCTCTATCTTGGGCCAACATAAGGGTTAACATACTCCAAAGCACTGAAGAAGTCGGTGTTAAGAGATGAAGGACCATATGTAGGTGGCCAAATACCGGTCGGTAACGGCCGATTTCGGCCGTTACCGACCGGTATTTTGATTTTCTGATGTAGGTGGCCCAAATATTACCGATTCTGTATATTTACCGAATCAGTAAATTTAACGAATCTGTAAATTACCGATTCGGTAAATGTACAGAATCGGTAATATGGGATGTAGGTGGCACTGAAAACAGTGCCACAGGCCCTTAGGAATTCGTTATTTACCATGAAATATTATGGCATGGTAAATAACGAATTCCTGTGTACATGCACATCTGTGCATGTACACCTGTGCCATGTGGCACACAGACATGCCCTAAGGGCATGTATGTGTGTCACATGGCATACAAGCCAGAAACAGGGGTGCAACAGGGTGTCAAAGTGAGACCCTGTCCCCCTTGTAAAATCGGTAATTTTACCGAATCGGTAATTACCGATTCGGTATTTGCTATTGAATCCTATGGGCTTCAAGGCCCATAGGAATCAATGGTAAATACCGATTCTGTAATTACCAAATCGGTAATTACCGATTCTTACCGATTCGGTAATTGTTAAGGAATAATTACCTACATTGTATTTACCGAATTGTAAATACCGAATCGGTAAAATTCGGTATTTACGATTCGGTAAATGCAATTTACCTACATATGGCCCGAAATGTAGTGGCTGCATTAAGAGTTACGGAAGAAAAGGATTTTAGAAAAAGAACAAGAAGATTTGAATAAAGAAAACGCTTTAAAAAAAAACTTCAATGGAGTCTGAGCACTATGTAATCTAAACCCTGGGTGATGCATATATATATCCTACATGACTTATGGTGGGTCCTGATCATCTTTCTGTAATGAAGGTAATAATCCACATTTGTAAAGTGCGAACAATCACCCGTAAGGGTCTCTAGGCGCTGGGGGCCGTCAGGAAGATTAAGCAAGCTATTGCCCAGAGTCACATGGTGCTGGGCTAGCCTGCCGCCGGAGCCGGGGATCGAACCGTGATCCTCACATTCTAGCGTCAGTCGACCTGGCCGCGGCGCCACTCCTCTCCCCTCAGGTTCTTTGAACTGTATGGAATTTCCTGACCATCCTGCCCTAGCTCCAAGCTGGCTACAGTGACAATGTGGAGGTGATAGGCCCTTTGAGTGAAGGCAGAGTTACCAGTCGATCTCCGCTAAGCTCCTCCCCCATTCTGCCAGCAGATGGCCCATTCCGGCACCTCTGATCCCTCCATTGTGTAACTGTCTGGGAGGAATTCACAAAGTTTAACTGACATCTGCACCCAGTCTTGTGATCCAAGACAGGCTGCAAGTACATAAGAATTGAGGGCAGGAAAAATGCAAACTTTCTAAAAGTGGTATTTTCAGAATTGTAATATAAAATTCAACACGACCATTAAAGATAATTTGTCATCACAATATCCTAGATACCAAACATGAACCGGATACCTGGTCTCAATCAAAGGTAAGCACTTATTAAATATAATATGGCAATCCAATGTTATCTCATGGGACAGGTAGTCTTCAAAGTACGGAAAAACTAATTTAGGAGTTTTTCACTACCAGGACATGTAAAACTTTAAAGTGCATGTCCAACCTTTTAATCACAATACACCCTGCCCTTTGGGCTACCTGGGGCCTATTTTAGGGGTGACATATATGCACAAAATGGTGTTTATGCCTTGGCAAGAGGGTTATATTGCCATGGGAACTGGCAGATTAAATCTTCATTCAGGCTGCAATAGCAGTCTTGTGACATGTTTTAATGTGCTACTTAAGTGGTTGGCACAATAGGCTAAGCAGGCCCACTGGTTATGTTTAATTTACAGGTCCTGGGTATATGGTATAACACTCTACAAGGTACCTATAAGTGAATTAAATATTACAATCAAGTGTAATCAATTTTACCATGTTCAGGGGATTGAACACAAGCATGTTAGCATTGGTTAGCAATGGTAAAGTACCCAGCATCCTTAGAAGAACAAAAACGAATTTCGGCACCGAAAATAGAGGTACATTTTGAGGAAGACCACCCTAAGGATGGCTGGTCTAACAGTATACCTCTCTTAATGAGAGACTTTTTTCCCCCACATCACTAAAGCGCTAGCATTTGCGAGCTGAGTTTACGGGTTTGGCCTTTAGTTAAAAAAAATTCCAATATGGACTTTAGAGCCTAGCAGTTATAAATATCATTTAATCGACCACACACAGGACTAACGTCGGAGCATCATGCACAAGGATCCTTCTTTTAACAAAGTTTTTTCATATTGATTTCACTGTCATTTAGAATTTTAAAAGTGGCTTCCTATAACGAAGCACAGGATATAAAAAGCATATTTATTCTTAGAGTTTTCACACCTTTAATAAAATTACAGTGACACAGGCTCCTCCGGACGTTGAGGAACCACAAAAAATGTAGACCTTGATTCTAATACCTAGATTAATAAAAAATGGAGAAAGTTGAGAGGGTCCCTTGATGAAGGCACCCCAGCCGAAATGCGCATAGATTCCATCTACCCCCAGCCTTCTAATTGTTTACAGCTTATCTGCTCCATTTCCTATTTTAATGTTTAATACATAATGAAGCTAGTCAATTGTATCTATGTATTCTAAATGTTTGTGTAAATGTTTGTCATGGTTATGTGATTATGTTGTAGTATGTTTTATGTACTAATATTTATCAGACAATCTACAAAAAATATACTTTGAAAGTGATTAACAAAAAATACAGCACTTTATTAAAACAAAAACTTAATTCAATAAAGAGTTATTGACAAACCTATATTGTTTAACAACATAGTCATGTGTATACATTTAATGCACTTTGTTTCACGTTTGGTTTGTAGCCTGAAACTTACAACCGATAATTATTGAATAACTTGTGTTTAGCATTGTTCTTTCCCCCTAGTACCTCTTAGCATATATTCAGCTGAGGCCAGGGAAAATATATGTCCAATATTGAAGTTACTTTTAAAATTGCACATAAAAAGAAACGTAAATATGTCACTTATCCTTCCAGCCTTTAACGTGTTTTTACAGAGGCAAATAAAAAAAACCTTTGAATTCAAAACTATATAGGTTATACAGCCGCATTATTTATTCACCACATTTGTGCTGTAATGTCAAATTTGTATTGTGTTGTTTTCATTCGAATTAGCATGAGTCTCTAAAGAAGCTTGGTAGTGTATGTTTTTGAGTAACCTACTTCATTTTCCTGGTCTTGCACACGTGTTATTTGAATACATTGGTTATGCAATATTTCTTTGATGTCTGGGAAAGTGTGGGTTTGCACCTTTGTATATGTTGCAAAAACCACTACCCAATTGCAGTCCATAAGTAATAAAGACATATATGTTAGTGTGGTTGTAATTAACCAGCTCCAACACATAGGAAAAATGTGAACTTATTAACCAGAAAGGTGATTCAGATTGAATTACAGGTGCAAAGTCAGTGAGAATGACTGATCTTACAATGTCTGATGAATGTATAACCTCTGAAATTCCACCTGTACACAATATAGTTGTTTTAAACCTACAGATTACAGAAAACTATTTGGAAAATGGCTTACAAAATAAGCTGCGAGAAGTGAAAAGTTTGATGACAGACTTAATTTTATCGTGTATAGTTCTCTGTATGCAAAACAAGACAAACGTACCACCTTTTCATTGTTTTATACCTTACCACATAAACAAATCAATGTAACAATGGGTTAAAAAAATTGTACTCGAGGTTATTCTTAAAATGATTTCTCTAACTGCTGTATCCCAGAAAAGGAATTTGAGCACATAGCTACATTTGTTTGAGCTTAATGGACTACGTTGGAAACAGACATAAAAGATTTTCCATTTATACAGTATGAAGAATTGATGCCCACATGTAGGCGATTTTCATTTTAAATTGTTTGGAGTTGTGCCTAAAATATTCATATTAACAAATGGTTGTGCCTGGAAATGAATGCCTCAGTAAATGTACGTTACCCTAATATGTTTTTAACTTGATTGTAAATTGAAGAATGATGGAAGGCACTAAAGGTTATAACTAAAATCTGTTTTAAATACAAGAAATTACTTTGATAAACTTTAAATCTAAAAGAATTTTTGGATGGCATCCATGGTTTTGCAATATTGTCTGAGACCAATATTTTAAATCGTTTATAGTACAGTATCACCTTTCACCAATGCAATTTTAATATTAATACACCGTCACTTTTTCTAATCATCGATCAATGGTAATAGTGCATTTGTGGATGGATGAATGATTATGAGAATGACTGGATACAAGGGTGAAAGAGTTTATTAAAGGAATAATGGGCCATACAGCAGATGAATGCATGGATTAATGACACATAATTGAATGAACTGATGGGTGAGTAGATTAGCAAGTGCAAGAATGGATGGGTCGGTAGGTGTGATGGATGAATGCATGTATGAGTGATTGCATAAAATTGCGAATTAATGGATATGTATCTTTACTGATGAAGGACTGCATGGGTGGAATGAGTGCAGGAATGGATAATTAGAGATTGAGTGAATGAAGTGAAGTATAAAGAGATTGATGAATGGAAAAGAAAGCTGGTTTTTGCCATTTTGCCATTTTCTCTTCAGTACAAGCTTCTGGCAGCACATTTTCACTAATGCAGTAAAAAAGGATAGGTGTTTGCGGTAGCAACACATTTGATTGACAATAAAAAGTAGCATTCACCAGTTTTTCTTATAAACCATGAGTCCAATTTATTCAATTGGAACAAGAGCATCTAATGCAATTTCATTCAAAGCATTAATAAATGATGGCAACACAGTTGCTCAATTATATCACAGTGTAGTATATTATGTACAGTGCTCTTGGTGTGAATAGAAAAAGGAAAGGTTTAGGGGCCAAGTGGTAGCGTGTGGGTGAAGGACAGGAAAGAGGTGGTTGTGACATATATACATCAGTTATACATGATATGAACCTTTCCGGCCTAGAATAGGTCAAATGTTCCTGGTTTTACACATAACTCTAGTGCACATCCACTTTTTAATTTTGTCGCCAGAGTTTGTGTTGTATGTTGTCTGTGTATTGTCGAGGATTCGACCACTAAGGTGCAGGCTGGGTTAGTGTCCTCACGGTAGGTACTTCATCAGGACTGAACTGAGAAGAGCACTCAGTAAAACATTGGGATTGCTCTGCCGCGTGGTTAGAAGGTATGGGCTTGACCTGGCTCTCAATCTTCAATTAGTGAAAAATCTCCTACAACGGTGTCTCTATCCCTCATGGTAGGTCTGAACAAATCCAAAGTATCTCTCTTACGGCCAGTCGGCTCATAGAATACATTTAAAAAGTGGATGTTCACTAGATTTATGTGTAAAACCATGAACTATTATTGCTTTGAATTTAATTGCATTAGAGGCTCTTGTTCCAATTGAATACATTGGAGCCATGGTTTTTAAGAAAAACTGGTGAATTCTACTTTTTATTGTCAATCAAATGTGTTGCTACGGCGATCACCTATCTATTTGTACTGCATTACTGGCCAAGGTCGGGTAGTTTTTTGTGGGCTACCCCCTTAATACTTAGCACATTTTCACTAAGCACAATTAAAATTTTCTTGATCTCATAATTATATTGTTGCATTTTTCCGAAGCTCCTCCTTGATATTTTCTAAAGGGTATTGTATTCATTCTCAGAAAGCTTATTCATTGACACTTTCCAGTGTGCTCATCAATTGGAAGCGCAATTGGAAATTGTAATGATGTGATTCATAAAATCTGGAAATAATCATTTCAATGATCACTGGATCACTGGTAGGTGGCTATGATGATTTATTAGGACCATTTCCCATTGAGCACAATGACTTTCTCAACAATGGAGACAGACATGCTTCCACCATCAGGGGCCCAGCTGATCTTCACACTGCAAATGAAGTGGGAGATGTAAAAGGTTGGCAGAGAAGACCGTTGCAAGCTTTGACATCAGCCCCATTACTACTCACTTCTATATGTGGCTTTAACCACCTTCTCTAATCAGACGTTTGTATTTCTTAGATGGAGTGCGCATCCCAAAGATGAAGTATGTGTGAGGCACCTACCAAAACAGTAAAACAGTCTATCACGCATATGAAAAAGGCAAGGTAGTATTGTGGCATGGTGGCGTGATGGTGCTTTATTACTTTCAAACTCTGTTTGACATCTTTATCCTGGTTGCTGTTAAGTTCAGCAAAGCACCATATGTCATGGCGTTCAGGAAGACCCTTCTTTCTTGCGTACTGATTCTTTTGCCATTCTGTACTCAAAGTTCTGTGCTATGCACATGCTTGCTTGTTTGTTCTGATCCTGTTCCTGTTGCACCACTTATATGAGCTGTTCCATTCTGGAAAATTCAAAGTAAGTGACAATCACCTGCATCTCGCTTTCTCGCCTCCTTCCTAAATGTCTCCTCTGTAATGTGTTGTGGGAGGTCGTTCCAAGATTAGGGGCCATGTACAGGAGGACACGGCCCCCTGCTCTGCTTCTGTGTATGCATGAGGTATGTGCTAGTGAGAGACAGGCAGAGAGGAAGTGTCTGGAAGGTTGGTGGAAGAGAATGTGGCTGTTCAGGTAGCCTGGGTCAGTGCTGTGGAGAGGTTTGTAGAGGTGGGTTAAAGTATGCTCGTGTCTATTGTATAATTTTTGATAGTTCAAAACATTATTTCATTTATAAAAAAAAGTACATTCATAAAAACTTTTTTAAAGATAAAAGCACAAGTAAAAAACAATAATAAATATCATTAAATATCCTTAAAATCAGTCAAAGGGCAGGAATTACAACAGGGCGTGGGTTTGTGTAGATTTGAAAACTTTGGTTCTGATTATCCATGCAGCATACAAGAATTTGGAGACAGCCACCACCACAATCAACTGTTGCATATTCTGTAGGCCTCTCCTCTCATCAGTAAACACAGAGATCTACACATGAGGACAATCCCTTTAGACCTTGGTTTCTCATAATAGGGACAGAATAACAAGACATGCTCATTGTTTTCACAGGAGGTTTGACAGCATGGACAACAATCAGATTCCTGGTCTGCTTTCCTCCATTTTAACGTACTACTGGTAAGAAGCTCTATCTAAATTGCAGGTATATGACTCGGGATTGTGGCGGGCGTATAACATCCAAGAAGTTCTCAACCTCACACATAGACTTGTGGGAGAGGAATGAACTTGTCAGACTCTCTACCTATGCATTGTGGTCTCTAAGGCGGCTAACTTTCTCCTCCACCATCTTCTTTACTACAACAGCATCCCCTCTGCTGCTCACTTCAGAGTTGTTCTAGACCCACGTCAAGCCAGGTTTTTAAAGTACACTTAGCCAACCCACTCTACCTGCTCTATTCACTGAAATAACGCCCCTCAAACCCTCCTGAAGTTGGCACAATTCTTCAGTATTCCACACTCAAATCCAGTACAACAAAGGTTTTAGTAAAGGCACTGTCTCTAAATCGAGGACTCCTAGATCTAAATAGAGGGGAACCAGTGGTGT
The DNA here is from genome assembly GCF_964261635.1 of Lissotriton helveticus. Classification (NCBI taxonomy): domain Eukaryota; kingdom Metazoa; phylum Chordata; class Amphibia; order Caudata; family Salamandridae; genus Lissotriton; species Lissotriton helveticus. The sequence goes on from NC_136072.1 coordinate 103,019,367, forward strand.
GCCCTTCCCTAGGCCCAACAGGCCCCTAAAGGAGTAAACCCATTGTTGCAGCCCATACACTGCAGCCCCCTGGCCTGTGCCTTATAGCCTTATAGATTTCCACTGCTGTGTGAGCGATGACCAGGTGAATTTTTTTTAAATGTTTGTATGCCACACACCTGGTGCCATACAAAAATGTCAGAGTACTTGTGTATCAGGAGTCAGTGGAATTCCGTAGGCTGTGGTGTCATGTGGGCTCAATGTGGGAGGTTGAAATCTAGTCTAGCTGCTGCATTTTGGATTGCCTGCAGTCTTCTTGTGAACTGGCTGGCAATCTCTGTATTCAGGGTGTTTCCATAGCCTAGTCTGCTCATGATGTTGGATTGGGTGATCTTTTTCCTGATGTTGCCTGGTTGTCACTTGAAAATTCTCTTCAACATTCTTAGTGTGTTGAAGCAAGCTGAGACCGCTTCACTGACTTGGACAGTCATGTCCAATTTGTTGTCTATGATGATTACAAGATTTCTCGCTTGCAAGCAGGACATGAGAGTGGGACCAAGGTCTGTGGGTGACCAGGTTGAGTCTCATGGTGAGGCGTCTTTCTCAAAGACTACCACCTTGGTCTTGTCCAAGTTCAAGTTGAGGTAATCGGATTTTATCCAGATGGGCAGTTTTGTTATGCATGTGGTGAACTTTTTTCGGGTGTTGGGTGTTTTATCTGAGAGGGATAGTGTCAGTTGTGTGTCATGGGCGTAAGCGAGGATGTTTATGTTGTGAGCTTGTATGACATGGGTCAGCTGGGTCATATAGATGTTGAAGAGCATTGGGATGACTGAGGACCCCTTCCAGACTCTGCACATAAGATCTCCTACCTCATAGGTGTAGGGGGGCATGTTGATTGTTTGAGTTAATAAAAAATAAGAAAATCCATTAGAGGGTGAGTCCCTGGATGCCTGTGGGAGATAGCAGTGAAGGCTTCTGATAGCTCTAGAAAGATGAGGACTGTGGTCCCCCATTGAGAATCATATGGGTGTCACCTGTTACTACTAAGAGTGCGGTATCCATGCTGTCGTTAAGCCTGAATCCAGATTGTGTTGCGTTGAGAAGCCGGTATTTGGTGAGGTAGTAGGGGATGCATTCGTTGATGGCTTTTTTCCAGGACTTTGGAGCATTTTATCAAGCCCCAGCGATAATTATTGCTGAACGCGCTTAGCACACTTTTTATTCTCACCGGCTATTCCTGGACTATATCACCAAGCTAGCAATGTATTATCAACGCTTAGGCTATGGCAATAAATATTCCAGCGATAGCGGGAAAATGGCCAAACATCGCTGAAAATACAGCGATGTCCCTTTTAAAACAGCGAAAAGCTTGGTGATAAGGCTCTGTGGCCTTAACCCCATAATCCACCTCCCCTGTTAGGTATGCCTTAGTCAGGAATTTAGCAGACGTTCAATTCCTGCATTAAGGCAGAGTTAGATCTATTATGATTATCGCTACTCCTCCTTGTTAATATCGCAAAGCTGCCTTAGCGACATTTTCCCATGTTGTTATGAAAGCCACGCCTACTTTGCATCTCATTATCGATGCAATGCGAGTCGAGACAAAAACCGGGAGCTTAATCAAGGAAACACGCACTAGCGTGTTCTTGTTAATAATGCAATAAAATTATCGCCGCTTTTTGCCCAAAAACGGACGCTAAAGCAGCGATAATTCTATTGCCAGCCCTTGATAATATGCCTCATAGAACTTTACATTTCCATCTCTGATTGGTAATGTTAGCACCTCTGATAACCTGAGGACACCTACTTATAACAACTTGCAGATATTAGAAGATTAGAAGATACTCCTTCCCCAATCAATGAGTGCTTACACCTGGTGCATCCTGACAAATACAGTGAAGATTTATTTCCATTTCAGACTGTCAAAGCCCTGTGTTAATTGTATTTTCTACCATGGACTCAAGAGGTTTCTTCAGACACTGCTAAAGTTGCATTTGTACTTCCTTATTTAACCAAAGATGCAATTCTGCTTAAAGACAACCAGATTTGTTGGCTTTCTAAATATTTACAGTTCATGACTCAGGTCAAGGAGATTTTTGGAAAGAATCAAAATTCATAGCCTTCCTGCAATTTGCAGTGGCCAACTGAAAGCAGATCCATTGAAGAGCCAATGCAAGTTGGGAGAGTTAAGAGGCTCTTAACTCACAATGAGAGCTAATGCCACCAAAAAAAGACCTATTTATATTTCCTGGGCCAGATATAGGGTGATTTAAAGATCACAATTGGGTCCATCTTACAATTCTACATCCATTATCTGTAAGTCTCATTTGTACCTAGGAAAAGCTTAAATGCTTCCACAATAGCTACGACAGTTAGGGCCCAGTTTGTTAGTTTGGCAGACAAAGTACTCCATTGCAAATGTGACAAAGTACTTTGTCAGCTAAACGCTCACTCTGGCTGCTTCCTTTAGTGATGAGTGTACCTTATGTTTTCTGTGGACAGAGCCCCCGTTAACTCCGTCAATAAAAAAACCTCCTACGATGGGCTTTAGAAGAAGGAAATTATGCTGCCTGCCCATGGGTGGATATTGCAATGTTGTTTTTTTCTGTCCTTCACGGCAAGGAAAAATATGGCAGTGAATGACAGTAAAAACACCCAGGGTATAGGGGGCAGTTGTTTTTTTGCCTTTCAGAAGCAAACTCAAACTGTGCAAGATTGTTTCTGCAAAACAAATACTTTTGAAAAGTTTGGTGAATGGTCATCAAAACTGATCACGGCCCTCCACCAAAATGTTTGTACATTGAAAAAAAATCAGAATGACAATGTGACAGCATTTAATTTCAATGTACACAGATTACAGCGGTGCAGGCATTCACCTCTTATTTGGTAGACAGTACCACATCCTGATGATGGAGGTACTGTTCTTCGCCACCCGGACAGATGGTGTATTGTTCATCAAGTTCTAAATCAGACCCTCAGTTGCTTTAGTAGACTTCCTTCATCTAAAACTTCATGGTTGAATAATTTTAATGCCAGTTGCAAGTTCCAGTACAAAAGAAAAAAAATCTTGAACCCCTCAGTGGAACTGGTGGTACCCTGCAAGAGTTGTAGAATGAGAAAGTAGTTATTAGTAATGGCCACAGAGATTGGTCATTTTGAAGAGATTAATTTTGATATTAATGGCGCTCCACACTCTTCTGTTTTTCTTGGAAAAATGTTGCTAAGAGGACACAATTCTACAATTGATTCGGCCCTTCAATTCTTTTACATTAACCTCCCACTGCTGCTTAGAGAAATATTATTAAAGAAAACCAGAGAAAAAGACTCAATAATTCAGATGCTTGGCGATACCTCTGACTTGAGTAAAAGAAGCAACTATTTAGTTTACAGGTCTTCCTGGTGCTTATAAGGATTTACATTTGCGTACTCATAGGCAATATGATTGTGCAAGAGATCTGGCACCTGGAACCTTGATTCTTCATTGTCAAATCTACCCTTCACTTTAAAAGAGGATGACGTTTTCCTATAATACCTACAAGAAAATCTTGGAAAATATTTTTTGCATATTCTACATCACCTGCATCACCCCCATTCTTTTTATTCCCAAGGCCTCTGAGGGAAATCCCCCATTTATTGTCTATAGTGAGTTAAACATGTTCAAGAAACTGTTACCCTCTCCCTCTCCTTTCAGTGCTCATGGACCACATTAAAACAGTCAACACCTTCTCTAAATTCAATCTTCGGGGGATCTTTTAATCTGATTCAGATCCCTGAGGGGTATGAGTGGGAGACAGCATTTAACTCTAGATAGGCACATTATGAATATCTAGTAATGCAGTTTGGTCTTTGTAATTGTCCTGTGAGATTCTGGCAGTTCCTCAATAATGTCTTTTAAGATTGATGAGACACTTTCATTGTTGTGCAATTTGTCAATATTCTGATTTTCCCTAAAATACTAGAACAGCATCGTCAAAATGTCAGAGATGTTTTGTGAAGGTAGAGAAGACATTCCCTGTATGCGAAAAAAGTAAAATTAGATTATGAAGTGTCAGAAATGACCTTCCTAAATGTTCAGAAATGTGTCTACAGGCCCACATCATGAAACTGACAACATAGGACAATCTATTCTGTAGGGTGAAGAACAAGAATAAGCTTGTGTTGCTGTAAAACCCATTTTTACTTCCGCCCCTATTTTGAGGCACCCAGATGTGCAGTTGCTAGTTATTGTAGAGACAAATACATCCTCCTATGCATCAGAACACAAAACTTTTAATAGCATCCTCAAAGAGAAGTTTTATAACCAGTGGCCTTTTATTTTAGGACCTTGAAAAGCACAAAGAATAACTCCACAATTTATGAAGGTGAACTCTCTTCAACTAAAAAAGCTTTGCAACATTAGTTTCATTATTTAGAAGGAGCCATCCAAGAGAACACAGTGTGGATGGAACCTGCTTTTTCTCACAGCCATGAAATGCACAAATGTAAGTCATGCAAGATGGTCTCTATTTTTGTCTCATTCGGTGAATGATCACACACAATGTAGGAAACCATGATGGCAAAACATACATTTTATCACAGACTTAGATGATAAGGTAAACATTAAAATTCCTCTGAGTATTTTTGACAGTTTTTCATGTGGGAGAGCAGAAATTGGAAATGTCCTTTGCCAAGATAAATGAGAGCTGTGAAGAAATTAATCACATAGCCTTGTTGCAAGAAGAGTGAGTATGAGACATAGAATTAACATGCTGTAATTTTATCAGAATGCCTCTATTAGCGGTGCATTAAGGAGAGAAAGATGAAATAGTTGTTTGAAGTTCATTTGGTTGCAACAGATACAGGCATTTATTCACAATTTTATTCAACAATAGCGCATCTGTACTCAAACTAAGGGACTTCACATGAAACCAGTAGGAGTGTTGCAACCTTGGACAATTATTTTGTTGGATTTTCTTGTTGAACGTCCTGATTCCGATGCCTTTTCCAGTGTATATGAGTTCCAACTATTGACTACTTCCAGGCAACCGTGGGCAATGATTTTGATAGATTTTATTGTAGAACGTCCTTATTAATATGAGTTCACAGTTTGGCTAGTGGTTGTAGACTACATCACAAATTTAGGGCATTTCATTCCCTTACTAAGGCTTCACAGCTTACAGACCGCGGTTCCCAGTTCATCACCCATTTCTGGAAAGAATTCATGAAACATGCAGGAAATGCGCATTACAAATTAATTAGTACCTATCCTCAGATGGATGGACAATCAGAGACTCTTGATCCACATTTAGAGTGCAGTGGATGGCTTACTTTGTCACAAATGTGATGGACATTTGTCCACTTTATTGCAAATGCTGTTGGATATAATGTACTTGTAATATGGAGGAAGGGATATCCGTCACTTGTGTGACGGATAAACTGGTCAGTCATGCTTTAAATCAGGCCCTCAATGAGTATGATTAACAATGTATGAGATCTTTCTTGAGAATTCCTCCTCTGGACTAGAGTAAGTGTTTTTTCATTGGATGAATTTGCTTACAATAACGCTCTGCTGCCCTCAAAGGGAACATCACAATTGTATTGTATCTATGGATCTAACTCTTGCATGCCACTCCACAATGGTTCTTTCTCTGTCCCCTATGTATCCTAAGTGTTGCAAGATAGGCATATCTGAAAATCTGCATATGAACATTTGGTAGTTGCTAAAACAGCTTACAAGAGACATGTGTAAAGAGACAGAGAGGCTTCTCCTCTAAAGTGAGAGATCCGGGTGGTTGCTCAAATCTTATACAAACATAGCAAGTCTACACCTAAATATGTGGGATTACAGCAGATAACTCAGTTGGTAGGAGTGTGGCCATACAACTAAAGTTGGCAGAAAGTAGGAAAATTCATCTGGTAGTGCATTTTTCAAAGGTCAAGGACCCTGAGGCAATCACAGAACCTTATCAGTTAAGTCAAGTTGCTCCTTACTGAATTTTAGGAAACTTCTGAAAACTCGGCTTTTTACCCTAACTGGCTAGTCCGCCCCCCGCAATCTCTGCGCTCTCTCTTTCAGCGCCAGGAAACTTATGGTGTCAGTGCGCTCTATAAATTCCACTTAAGATAAGATAAGGGTGCTCTATTAGCTTAGAAGTTTGGCTGGCACTTCTCTGCAACATAAACCGACCCGAATGATGACGGTCAATTGATAGAATACGTAAGGGGACCTATGTTTTGCAATTTGGAATCCTGAAGCATGTAACATTGATGAACCACAAACGCTAGTTTATTATTACAACTGACACTTGCTAGGTCCACTCATCGATATGACTCCCTTCGGGATTTCACTGACACTTATTCTCCTAACTTTATGCAACATTCAAGAACTGCCTTATTGCACATTATGAATGGCTATGGTTTGGCTATTACATGGTGATTCTGTTATCCTTCAATCACGGCTTCACTTACTACACACCTCCACACAGAACTCATTTTATGTATTATGTGGTGCTCATGGACCTGGTGGTGCAAATGTTCTCATAAAACGCATTTTAATGAATAGTGCAACATTTTATGCTGAAGAACACACATATAACAAATGAAAGTTTTTCGTAGGTAATCATATTTAGACATAGTAAGCACTCAAACAAAGAACCATAATGTATTTATTTAAGTTATCTTTTAATGCTACCTTCGCCAAAGAAAGTTATTCGGTTGAGTGGTAAATTGATTTAAGTTAGTCTGACTGCCGATGGCATATTGACATTGATTTTACACATTCAGATTAAAAGGCCTGTTTTTGCATTAAACTGTTGTCTTGCAAAATATGTTGTTCTCTTCCACTACAGAGGCTGTAACGTTCCAGAAGCCTTCTGTTAGCAAGTAAATCTGAATTTGTTATGTTTTAGACAAAGGTTCTCACTGGGAGGAGAGTAGATGGCAGGAAACATGACTTGTGGGGAGAACTGTCTAAACGGCAAGCTGTTTCTAGGGCATCATATCAAGGTCTCAACTCTGTGCCTCATTGTGAGGACATGAGAAACTGGGGAGTTCACCTGCTCCTAGAAATTTGTGGAAAATTGATAGCTGGTTGATTAAGGGGAATGTAGTATTGGTTTCCAATGGCTCTTTTGCAGAATTCTAATAATGCGTGTTCCTTAGTTTTAGGGAGAGCAGGACTGGATAGGAGAGACCCCTTGGACCCCTTCTCTTTAGCACCTAAATGTGCACCTGCCGTTATGTAGCTGATAATACTTTCCACCTTTGCAAAATGTTCTTTGGCTTAAGCGCAAAGGCTTCATGCCTATGAATTTACTCTTCTCTCATCAGAAGTGGCACCTTACTTTGGTATTGAAGAAAATTATCTTATATGCCTAAACCTTTATTAATTTAGATTAGGGATTTTCTTTATGGATCGCACTTGCAGTATTCTGTTAATTTTATTTGTAATTCTTTCTAGTGTGGTATTTTATCTTGTTTTGAAATAACGACTAATGGACTATTTGAATCTGTAATGATGTTGACTAAATATTAATACTTACTGAACAAATAAATCAATTTGAATTATTTTTTAGTAAAACCCTATCACTCACACCAACTCCCTCTCTAGTAATTCTTATGAAGCCCCAAATGGACTTCACTGTTCATGATGCTTGATGTAAATGATTGTTCCTTCTCAAGTCTCCTTGTAAACAAACAAACATCCTTATGACCAATGGTCGGGGTTATTTGATGATTATACTGAGAGACTAGGGTACAAGAATACCTAATCTTTCCGACCAGAATCTTATCCCTATTAAGCTACACCAAAGTATTTTTACCAACCATAATTCTAATTCTCTTTATTAGGCCCATTAGCCTATTTCCCATTAACAAACAATAAGACATTTAACTGAAAGTAGCTTCTCAATACCAGATTCTCCTCAATAGTGTCCAAGACTCTTGTGGATGATGAAAGAGAAAATGAGGGCCCCACATCTTTAGATTATGTTTGGGATTCCTTGAAAGCATCTGTATGTGAGCTACCTTATATTTTACAATTCAAAGAGAAAGATTAAAAAAGAAGTTGATCTTCTAGGAGAGCAGCTACTACAAAAGGAGTTTTGACATGCTAAATGTAAAAGGGAAAAATGGCCCAAGAACAATGAAAACACATGTCAGCTGTTAGCTTTGCAGTTTAAGGAAAGGGTGAATATATGTTTCTTAGCATCTTCATGAAGGTAGTGATAGGCAAATAGATTGTGTTTGAAGTCGTCGACTCATTTTACTTAACATTTTATCAGGAAATCTGCAATGTAACCCAAGAGCAAATATTGGATTATTTCAAACTAGTACAACTAGATAATATTCTTCTATACAGGCACGTAAGATATTCAATTCTCCAATTAAAATATTTGAAATGTTCAATTTAATACTTAATTTCCTAGGCTTGACACACTCCCTGTAGGAGTCCATACTGCTTTCTTGCCTATTATTCTTACATTACTTATGAAACTATTCAATGAATTTGAATAAAGGAACAATATTCTGAAATGTTGGTGGAGACGTATAATGGGTATTTCTTAATACAGTCAAAGAGCCTAGAACATGTGGGTCATATACTTTGATGTCTTGATTAACTGTGGATCTAATATTTACACTATGATTATGGCTACTAGATCATCATTGTGATTACGGTATTGGTGGATCTCATGCACATGGAATTTGCAAACTAGAGACACCACAGCTCATGTTAATTTAGCTGTTATCACATTTGTTGTTGCTGAAGGCCTCTAGATACCTCTAGGGGTCATCTTATTAGATTCAGAAATGCTTTTGATAGGGTCTCTGGACCTTTCTATGGTCTACATTAATGCAGTTTGGAATTGGCCCTTTTTTTCTTCAGAAAGTTCTCCCCCACATTCTGAATTGATAGCACAAATTCCTTGTTTAGGGATTCTAGCATCAGCCCTGGACATCACAAGATGGGCCCGACAGGGTTGGGTCACTGTCTTTAAAGTTGGCCACCCTCTACTTAGAACATTTCTCTAGTTACCTAAACATTCACCTCAAATTCCATCACTTATGATATTAGAATTGTGGCATAGGGTGATGACATTGTAGTCCTCTCCGCAGATTCATAAGTGGCCATCAGCAAGCCAGATGAGTTCGCTAAATACAAACAATATGCTATTTATTTAATGGTGAAAGTCTCTGCTCATACCTCTGATATACTTAAATAAAATTATGAGGCTCTTATGGCTGATATGATAAAGCATTTGGAAAAATTGTATACACTTTTGTTTGGGTGGATTGCCAATGTAATCTGAATAATATGATTATATTACCCCATTTCAGGCTCTTCCTCTCATGCTTCCACTTGTCTATTTTTCTTAGGTGGAAGCTTTCTGGTCTTCAAATGAGCGCCAAATTACTTGCAATTGCTTCTGTTCGTAGGAAAATAGATCCTGCTCTGTTGTAGGATGTAATATCGGGCTGCATTCACAAACAAAGTTGCAGAGGTCACAGGTCTGGATTCAAGACATGGTGATTTCAAAAACTATATATATCACACATAGGTGTCTATGATCCAGTTTACTTTAAAAAGTAGGTTCAATGCTTTGACTGTCTTTGCCAGAATCTTGAAGGATCCTACTAGAAGATTTAATGTTTTTAGTATTATTAAAAGTACACTGAATTATTGCATAACCCCAATTCACAATCAAAAGTGCAATTTAACTCTGTTATTTAGCTAGTTTTAAAGTTAAGCTGCTTTAACTAACATGAATACTAGCTGATGATAGCAGTGTCTCCCCAACAACTTTCACCTTTGCTCATTCCACCATGATTATCCAGACTGCACATGACAGCTGCGTGCAGAAAGTTTGGATGGACACAGGGTCTGTCCTTCATCCTGGGCCTGTATTTAATATAGCACACATGGCCACCACTGATGTGCAGAGCTATGGGATGCACAGTGAGTTGGTACCAGGGCCTGATCTCAGACCAAGGTTTGCACGTATACCTTCACAAGTTGTCACAGTCTGCTAGGCATCATTTTGGGTATGCACAGAAGAGGTTAGATCAGTGCCTAGGATGCAGCCAGGTCTTTCTTTCAACTCTCTGAGAAAGCAAATTCCCACTCAGCTCTGCCTTTGTGTTGGCTGCTGGGTCAGGCCTGTGCCCTAGCCCTGCATTAAAAATAGGAATTAAAGGTTCATTGATTCTGGTTTTTGGTCTATGGACCTTCCAACTTCTGTACCCTTACGAGGCATTCAGTGGGGGTTGTGGGAATCATCTCTATGTCCATAAAGTCTGGTGATATTACCAAAAAGAGTCCAGGGCACCCTTGCTTTGGGAGATAAGAACCTTTATGTATCTAGGTGGCCACAGTGAAGACTACGAAGTTAGACATGGGGTATGCAAAGCTTGCAACTAAATCATAAACATTGTTTCAATTCCAACAATAAGGGGTGTTTGTGCCACCCTCCTCTGAACCAGGAAGTCAGGAGATGCTCCCACTGCCCCATGCAACTCTTTCAATTTGTATTCAGGATGCAGTGGTCCTCATGTCTCTTAATTTTCCTCCAAGTTGTGGCTAGCCAGTTTGGGATCCCTGGATCTAGCTCTTTTGTCCAATCAGATTTGTTTATGTTTTGAAATTTGGGAGCAAGGATGGTCCACAAACTGAAGATTGTGGACCATTTGAGGCTTAATCATCTAGGCAGCTGTGTCTTAATTAACAGGTAATCTCTTTTCAATGCTACATAAAAAAATTCTAGGGCAGTTCCTCAACAACTATTGATATCAAACCTAGAAAATGCATTTCCTTGAGTAGTGTTCTACTATCACAGCACAAGTCTGAACATCATTTACTTCTGTTACTACTTGTTTGGAATTTGACAAATATGCATATATTTATATACAATATATGGTAAAATAACTATATCAAATATATATTAACGAGTTAGGGGTGTTTTAGGAATCAATCAGATAAGTGTACTATTCCAAAAATAAAGGATTTAAACTTGAATCCAATTTTGATGACAATAAAACAAAGAAAATAATCTAACAAAATCAATAAAGTGCCTACAATCTAATTTCTTTTGTAGAATGCTGCTGGGAGTACACTGCCTCACATCCAAGCAAAGTTAGCCCGTTAGCATCCTGGTAAATGCAGTACACATTCCATGCTTACTTCAAAATTAGCTATAATTTTTCACCAATGTTGGTTCAGACATTTGCTGTGTATCTCTAGACACGTGTCTCTGGGTTGAGCCCTTCATTAGTAGAGAGCAGCAGTATTAGAGAGCAAAGAAAAATCATCTGGGGTCACAGTTCAATTTCTTTCATAGTGTCTGACAATATAAAAAATAACATAAAACTATCCACTCTCAATAGGGTGGAAGGGTCTAATGTTTTTACATTGAGAGCCTCAGTCAGGCTTCAGTACAGGTTTCCAGCAGTGGAGCCAGCAGAAGCACTGCCAGTGGGGTACCCTGTCCGTCAAATTCTAGGGGCCTTATTTATGAGGCCTTGCAAAGGGGTTTGCTCTGCCGTTGCGTCACTTTTTGTGAAGCATCGGTGGGGTAAAACATGTCCCTGTTGAGCTCTATTTACAAAGTGATGCATCTAACCAGATGCATCATTTTGTAAACCCCTGCGCTACATTATACCTGCGTCAGGTATAATGAATGCAGCGGGTGGCGTTCCCATGGAAGTAAGCCTCGTAGAAGTGACGCAGTGAAAATCCACGAGATTTCTCTGTGCTACTTCGATGACATAAATGCGTCAAAACCTTACGCGTGCCTCATGGCAGGCGGAAGGATTGATGCAGTGCTATATCCATAGCCTACCCACTGCATTGATGGAGTTGCATCACGCTTCCAACACAACTTCAACAATGCGTAATTTTTGCCCCAACAGATACGTCAGTAAAACATACTTATCTGTCATTCCTTGCAACATGAAGCGTCATACAGTAAACATGACACATCCATCATGTCGCAAGGAGGGTGAATGAAATATGTTTTCATGCAGCGATGCGTCACTTTTCAAAAATGAGGCCCTAAATTGGGACCAAATAACATGCCACGTTGTTACTAATGGTTTAGGCAAACAGAATCCCGCTTTAGAGTGGTATACCTTTACCACATCTCATTACTGTGAAATACATAATAAGGAATTTCATTCAAAATGCGAAGGAACTTTTTGTAAAATGTTAGTACACATTACGCTCAATCCATGTAGACATATGCTGTTTTACAATTTGCAAAAGGCAGGGTCAAAAACATCTAATTCCGATTAATTTACTGCCTTAAAAACTGAGCTCCAAAAATGACTGTGTAGCAAAAACGGCACATTTTTAAATGGAAATAACTTGGTTATGAAAATTATTTTACATTTTGGCAATGCAAACCTCCTTTCTTGCCTGACTGTCATTTTCCTTTCTTGGTTCCATAGGCAGCAATCTGAATCTGTTTACAAGCTCTCATTGCCTCTCTTGAAGGCAATGGACACAGGGGATGCATACATTTTCTTTCGCACAACAGTATCTTTCCAAAATACCTGCATTTTTGTAAAAGTGCAAACCTACTACATTTGGCGTCTGCCTACAAACTCTGTATCTTGCTTAAAAAACAATGTAAAATGTTTGCACTAAGGGAGACTGTGCTCTAAGATTTTCATGGCAAATCATAAAGACACTGTTTGACCGGATACAATTAATGTATTTCAGAATAACCCCTTCGCTGTGGGACAAATATCCCCCGTGGTTCAAAGGGGGCGGGGCTGGGCTGGGCGTTGCGCTCGGGTACTCAGGACGGCTCCCGGCCATAATGAGTCACAGTAGGTGTGTGCTCATGACGGCCGGGAGCCGTCTAAACTCCGCCCACTGAGTATTTCTCCCCACACAGGTGGGGAATTAATTGTGCGTGGGCGGAGTGTCAACTTTCGGACGGCTCCCGGCTGTCATGAGCACATGTCTACTGTGACTCATGACGGCCGGGAGGGGTCCTGAGCATGGAAGGTGTTAAAAATGAAAACTTAAAAAGCTTTCCGCTTTTGAAGTATTCATAATGTTTTGGAATTAGCCTCTATCAGAAACAAAACAGAGACTGAAATGTGCTCTTGGGTAAAAAAATAGGAGAAGGGCCAAAGACTAGGAGGAAACGTGTCCTGTGTTCGAGTCTTAAAATAAACCACCAAAGTGAAGATTTAAAAAAACAGAGGATGGTCGGCTTAAGGGGCAAAACAATACAAACAAGTATTGTGGCCAATTTAAGGTCAGGACTCACAAACAACAAGCAATAAAGTACCTGGCAATTGGACGGTTTTGAAATTAACGAGAGGCCAGCACAGTACGAACCAATGAGCAAAGATGTCAATTAGTGGGTCACCAAAGATCGCAGCTGCGACACTTGGATTGCCCTCTGCTACCCATGACAGTGTCCCTGCGACCCCTGACTTACACGCAGGGCCGGACTGCGAACTAAAACTGCCCCTGGCAAAGTTCTCGGCCGGCCCCCAGGGGGTTGGGTGTGGGGCTGAGCTGTTTGCCATGACCGGTTTCGGCCAATTTCTTTATAGTGGCTGTTTTTGCAGCTATGCTACAAAAATTGCACTGTAACACAATCGGCCCCCAGGGGCCTACTGGGGAAATGCCTGGTGCCAGTTACGGCCTGTCCGGCCCTGCCTACACAACAAGATGTGTTATGTTGAATTTCTGAAAAAGAAAAACAATAATTTCACAGCAGTACTGTGTCATGTTTAATTTCTGAAAAAGAAAAACAAGAATTTCACTGTGCTGGGCATAGTTCTGTTGAAAATATTGAATAAAAGCTAGAGCTCCTGAAGAACATTTACAACTGTTAGCTTTCGGTTTTATTTCAGCGAGCCAGTGTTACCTGATTACATATGCAATATTGTCAAAAGCAATGAACTGACAGGTCACAAGTTCAGTAAGGAAACAGTTATCTGGAGCTTGCCACTACAGAGATGGGACTCTCAGTGTATGTATCCCTGGAGACATGTTTTTTCATTTGGCAGTGCTCTGTGTGTGTATGCTGAAAAGTGAGAGGTGCTGACCAAAGTGTAAATGGCTTTAAAACTGATTGGCAGTGCCAGTCGAGCACTTCTTCTGCAAAAAGCATATTGGATCTCAAGCAGGTCGCTCAACGTGCTTTGTTTTTCTTTTTTCATAGCAATGTAGAGCAACTGTCGAGGATGGCCTTTGGATAGGCAGATCTGCAATTTACTTAGTGCAGAGCATTTTTTGAAAGTGGGTCACCTGAAAAAAAATAACTAGAGGGCATACACAGTGGATATTTTAGGCCAGCTATGTTCAGCATCCTAGGGATTAACTCAGTAAAAATGTTATTTCCATGAGCTGATAATACTAATATCTGTAGTTTACAGCGCTTAGAAGTTGCAGAAGTGTGCATTGAAGCAGTGTCTAAAAAACGTCATTAATATTATTAGTACTATATAGTAAACTTTTATATAATAATAAGAATCATCATCTTAACCATAAAAATAATAATGACTTGCTTTTATACAGCTCTTTCCATCCCAGAAACAAATATACTTCGAGAAATATGCTACCTACACTTGTCCAAAAAGCACTAAAAACACAAACTGATCCAGAAAGGATTATGACAGCATTTTCCACTATGGCTTTTCTATCATGACAATAATGATATTTGTATCCATGGTTTTGGTCCATGCATCTTGTGTGCAGTCTGGCATTGAGAAAGAGAATGCTTTTACCAGTCTGTACCAAGGCATGAAAAAGGGCGTTCTGGTTGAGAATATGAAGGTTTTGCCTGTGCATATAATTATGTGATTTGACTTTAGCTTTTATGTCTGGATATTTGAGACTCATTAGGATGTCGATCTGAAAGCCTCTGACCGCAGGTCAGAGGCTTTCTGATAAACATCCTTGGTTTGATTTTCGACCGCCAAATTATGACTGTCTGAATTCAAACCGGACGGTCATTCTGCTGGCTTCTGATGGGATCAAGTAGCCCGTGTGCCAGTCGGAACCACCACCATAATCCCATGCAGATGGTGTTTTTGCCGTAGGAATTATGATGTCGGTTTCTGACAGGTTTTCCAACATGGCAGGGCCCCCTTTCTTGCACAGCCTCTGGTTAGGCTCCAAGGGGACACCTATGGTGCCCCCTGTACATCCCTATATTGTTTAGCAGGCACCGTGAGGTGCCTGCTACACGTTGCAGGGATTTACAGTGACTCCCATTTCTCTATCGGAGCCTGTGGGACGGCCAGTTTACGACTGCTTCACAAGCTCCCGTTGGAAAATTGAAGTCTGCGACGGAACCATGTGCGGTTGTATTGACATTGCGGTTTTGAAGCGCAAAACCGCAGGGATGTCGGTCGGAGGAAATCTGACCGACATCCTGATTTGGCCCTTTGTCTGGAAATACAATGATTCAACTTGAGCATTAGATAGTTGCACCTATGATGGCTTGCCCCTTAGCTGATCACTGCTGTAACTCAGGCATATAGTGCTGAATCCTTTATATAAGGGAGAACACTTAAATATTATTATCTTCTATAGTGCCTTTTCTATTATTTTGGTAACTTGCTTTTATAGTGGGTCTTTCAAGTACAAGGATTTCACTTCCTGGAAAATCAATCAAACTTGAGTGCCATGTGCTCACTACCTGGGATGTCTTAAGGGGCGTAATCAAAGTGAGTGATGTCACGCCACTACCCCTGACATTTTAATGAATCAACATCCATGAAAATGAGGCAACCATACTAATACCAGGATTTGTACTTGAGTCCTTACAAACACACCAAGAAAAAATATAAATTTTTTTCATACAATGCTTGTATACAATTCATACATTTCAGAATAAAAATTAAAAGGTAAAAAGCTTTCCTGAATGGAAATATTCATAATATTTTGGAATTAGGCTCTATAAGAAACAAAGCAGAGATTAAAATGTGCTGTTGGGTAAATACATAGGAGAAGGGCTAACAGCTACCCACAGTTCTTTCCATAGACTAGGAGGAAACATGTTCTGTGTTCAAGACTTTAAATCAACCACCAAAGTGAAGATAAATAACAACAAAAAACTAAGAAGATGGCCGGCCGAAGGGCCAAAACAATAACAAACAAGTAACATGGCCTATTGAAGGTCACGACTCACAAACAAACAATAAATATACCTGGCAATGGTACGGTTTTGGAATCAACAATGGGAGGCCAGAACAGTACAAACCAATGAGCAAAGATGTCAATTCGGGGGTCACCCAAGATCACAGCTGCGACCCTTGGATTGCCCTTTGCAACCCCTGGCAGAGTCTCTGCGACCCCTGACTTACACTACAAGCTGTGTTATGTTGAATTTCTGAAAAAGAAAACAAGAATGTCACTGCAGTGCTGTGTCATGTTTATTTTCTGAAAAAGAAAAAGAGAATTTCACTGTGCTGTGGCCTGCTTCTGTTGAAAATATTGCATAAAAGCTACAGCCCCTGAAGAACATTTACCACTTTTAGCTATCTGTTTTATTTCAGTCAGCCAGTGTTACCTGATTACATATGCAATGTTGCTAAAAGCAAATACCTGACAGGTCACAAGGTTACTAAGGAAACAGTTATCTAGAGCTTGGCACCACAGAGATGGAACTCAAATGTGTATGTGTGTGTATCCCTGGTGACATGTTTTTTTTCATTTGGGCAGTGCTCTGGATGTGTATGCTGACAAGTGAGAGGTGCTGACCAAAGTGCAAATGGCTTTAAAACTGGTTGGCCTTGCCAGACTACTAGCTCTGCTGCTGCAAAAGGCATATTGGATCTCAAACAGGTAAATCAACATGCTTTGTTTTTATTTTTTCATAGCAATATAGAGCAACTGTTGAGGATTGCCTTTGGATGGGCAGATCTGCAATTTACTTAGTGCTGAAAGTAGAGGTAAACTTTTTTGTAAAAATCAGTCACCCTAAAAAAATAACTAGAGGACATACACAGTGGATATTTTGGGCCAAGTATATTTAGCATTTTACGGACTAACGCTTAGAAATTGCATATGTGTGGATTAAAGCTTTGTCTAAAAAAATCATTATAATTAGTAGTAGTATATGGTATTATTTTATAGAATAATAATTATCATCATATTCATAATAATAATAATAACTTGAAATATGCTACTTACACTTGCCCAACAAGCACTAAAAACACAAACGGATCCAGAAAAGATTATGACAGAATTTTCCACTGTGGCTTTTCTAGCATGATAATAATAAACAAAAATGTCCATGGTTTGGGTCCATGCAGCTTGTGTGCACACTGGTATTGGGAAAAAGAAGTGTCTGCAACAATGCTTTTACAAGTCTCTACCAAGGCATGAAAAAGGGCATTCTGGCTGAGATTATGAAAATGTTGCCTGTGCATATAATTATGTGATTTGACTTTGGACTTTATGTCTGGAAATTTAAAACTATGGACCTCATTAGGACGTCAGCCGGAAAGCCTCTGGCTGCAGGTCGGAGGCTTTCTGACAGACATCCTTGGTTTGAATTTCGACCGCCTGATTATGGTGGTCGGAATTCAAACCGGGCGGACATTATGCTGGCTTCTGATGGAATCAAGGAGCCTGTGGGCCAGTCCACCATAATCCCATGCAGATGGTGTTTCCGTCATCGGAATTATGAGGCTGGTTTCTGACAGGCTTTCTGACATGCAGGGTCCCCTTTCTTGCACTGCCTTTGGTTGGGGGCCGACGCGGCCCCGCCCGTTTTGCGGAAGTTAATTTCTGAAAAAGAAAAACAAGAATCTCTCCGTGCTGTGGCCTGCTTCTATTGAAACCATTGAATAAAAGCTACACCTCCTGAGGAACCTTTAACGTGTTAGCTTTCGGTTTTATTTCAGCCAGTGTTACTTGATTTGATATGCAATGTTGCTAAAAGCAATGAACTGACAGATCACAAGTTCAGTAAGGAAACAGTTATCTGGAGCTTGGCGCCACAGAGATGGGACTCTCAGTGTATGTGTGAGTATCCCTGGAAAAATCTTTTTTCATTTGGGCAGTGCTCTGGATGTGTATGCTGAAAAGTAGAGGCGCTGACCAAAGTGCAAATGGCTTTAAACGTTGTTTGGCAGTGCCAGACTAGCACTGCTGCTGCAAAAGACATATTGCATCTCAAGCAGGTCAGTCAAGATGTTGTGTGCTTTTATTTTTCATAGTAATATAGAGCGGCTTTTGGATGGGCAGATCTGCAATTCACTTAGTGCTAAAACAAAGTGCTAAGCATTTTTATGAAAA
Source organism: Lissotriton helveticus (assembly GCF_964261635.1). Lineage (NCBI taxonomy): Eukaryota > Metazoa > Chordata > Amphibia > Caudata > Salamandridae > Lissotriton > Lissotriton helveticus. The sequence continues at coordinate 103,037,596 of NC_136072.1, forward strand.
TTGGTCACCCTAAAATCCACAGTGGATATTTTGGGCCAGTTATATTCAGCATCTTAATGATGAACTGATTAAAATGTTATTACCATTAGTTTATAATACTTATATCTGTAGTTGGTAGTGTGGATTGAAGCACTGTCTAAAGAAAAGTTATTATTAATATTATTAATACTGGTACTATATATTATGATTTTATATAATAATAATCATCATAATCATAGTAATATTTTACTTGTTTTTATGCGGTGCTTCGCATCTCAGAAACAAATATACTTCGAGAAATATGCTACCTACACTTCTCCCAAAAGCACTAAAAACACAAACTGATCCAGAAAAGATTATGACATAATTTTCCACTGTGGCTTTTTTAAATAACAATAATTGTATCCATGGTTTGGGTCCATGTAGCACGTGTGCAGACTGGTTTTGAGAAGGAGAAGTGTGTGCCAAAATGCTTTTACGAGTCTGTGCCAAGGCATGAAAAACGTCGTTCTGGCTGAGAATATGAAATCTTTGCCTGTGCATTTAATTATGTGATTTGACTTCAGACTTTTAGTCTGGATATTTGAGACTATGACCCTCATTAGGATGTCAGTCAGCCAGTGACCAGTGGAATTCCAACCGCCGTACTATGATTATGGTGGTCGGAATTCAAACCAGCCAGTCATTCCGGCTGGCTTCCGATGGGTTCACGGTGCCCGCAGCCAGTCGGAACTGCCACCATAATCCCATGCGGACAGTGTTTCTGCCATCTGGATTATGATGTTGGTCTCCAAAAGGCTGTAGGACAGAACTTTGGGGGCCCCTAGCAGGCCACCTCTTCTTGCGCGGCCTCCGGTTGGGGGCTGAGCCCCTGTAAATCCCGCACCATGTGGCAGGCAGCCACAAGATACAGGGATTTACAGTGACTCTCATTTTTCTATGGGTGCTTGTGCAGCGGGCAGTTTCTGACCGCCTCACAAGCTCCCATAGGGAAATGGGACTCTGTGACTCCGCTGCATTGTAATTGCCGTTTCTGGCTGCCGACCCTACGTCTGTCGGTTTAGAAACCACAGGGTTGTCGGTTTGGAGGAATCTCTGACCGATATCCTAATTAGGCCCTTTGTCTGGAAATAAAATTTTTGAACTTGACCATTAGATGGTTGCACCTATAACGCCATGCCCCTCTGCTGATCACTGTTTCAACTCAGGCATACATTATATATGTGTGAAAACTTAGATAGTGTCATCTTCTGAAGTGCTTTTTCTAATATTATGGTAACTTGCTTTTATAGTGGGTCTTTCAAGTACAATGATATCACTTTTTGGAAAGTCAACCAATGTTGAGTGTCATGAGATCACTTGCTGTGATGTCTTAGGGAGCAAAATCAAAGTGTGTGTTGTCACTTCCACTACCCCAGACATTTTAATGAATCGACATCCATGCCAATGAGGCACCCATATTAATACCAGGATTGGCACTTGAGTCCTGGCAAAACACTAAGAAAAAATATTTATTTTATGCCTACAATGCTTCTATGAAAGAAAGAATGAGATATTATGTGGGCGACTGCTTTTTTGGAAGTAAAATAGCCGCCATACACTTGAATGGAAGCAGAAGCTCAAACAGCCAAAGGAAAAAGAGTGAACCTAAGATACCCCTGTGGGCGGAACAATGTGGGGATTGACGCTGCCTCAGGTCAATGGCTGAAGATTCCAGAGTAAAAGAAACCATTGACTGAAAGAGACTGACCCAAAGGCCCTTTCTGCATGTAGAGGAAATAGGTTGAACATAATATTTCCATGAGTGGTTCATCTCAGTAACATATGAAAACTATGCTGTCACATCAGAATGTCATAGCAGAAATTCTTCCAGATATGCCTCACAGTTGCAATGAAAATGGGAGTCAAGAGTTGTGTACGTCCTTGTTCTGAGACACGCACTATTTCCACAAGGGATTGATTACCTGGAAGCAATTATGTGGGCAAAACAGCGTGCAAGAAAGAGTACTGTAATACCAGGTATGCAGGCCTCTACATCATAATATTCACACTTACATATGGGACCAGCAGACAAAAAACCAATATCATGTGGCAATGGTATTTTCACTGCACATTGTTTTGTGACGAATATTAAGAACAATACTTTTATGCTTGTTGATTCAACAGATAATAAATAAATATGATACCAGTAACATTTATGCGAGTTACTGAGATCTTGCATTTCAAAGAAGGAAGGTTGAAAAATATTGACCTGATAGCAAATATTTCTATAAAGCATTCGGTGTCCTAAGGAGGGGGATGATGGCAGTCTAAAGAGAGGTAGATCCCCAGACAATGTCTTCTCGTGAATTGTCAACTCCATATATTTCAGATAGAAATAAGCAATGGATCTTTGACGAAGTCTGCAAAAGCCACTAAAAAAGCAAACCCAAATAATTTAACAAATTGAAAACCAACAAAGTTGCTCGACCAAGATGAATTAAGACTTCCCAGGATGACAAAATTCCCTGCCACCTTAAACGTTATGTGGAGAAATAAAATGTATAGCATTAAGAAGGTGTCTGAAGTTGAGGTTGATTAGCCGGATGAACGCGCAGAAATAGGCATAAAAAACCAGGTCGGAGGGCCGGAGCATCAGGGGTAACATGAATTACCCCACTTGGATTAGGGGAGGGTTCTCCAGCATGGGATGGGGTGGGTCAAGAGAAGAAGGGTTGCACACACGCATTTGTAAATATGAGCACAGGCTAGGGAGCATCTGGGAGAACATTTTATTTTTAAAAACAAATGATCCTAATACATAACATTAATCAGTACATCAGAAGGAGGCGATCAGATGGTGGTGTAAGAATAAGGGTTACATAAACAGCAAGAAATCAGGGTGTTATTCTAGAATGTAAATGGCCTTATTGTACATAAGAGAAGAAGGAAGATTTTAGAACTAATAAAACTTTCTGTAAAAGACATAATAATACTACAAGAGGCTCCTCTCCGACAAGAGGAATGGGATGAGATTCTTAAGACAAACAGATGGATAGCACATTTGATATGCACTAATCAATCTTGTAACGTAAAAGGGGTTGTGATACTTTTTCAAAAATCCATTTACGTTAAAATAGAAAACTTCGTTTTGGATGTTGGGGGTAGATGGGTAATAGTCAACATTAAAATAGATAAATCAGGATATACTCTAGTAGGATATTATGACCCCAATGTGGACAATGCATCTCCCCTTAGAGAGCTATATAGAAATTTACTAGACTACGTGTATAATATTGTTATGGGGGATTTTAATATCTTGATGAACCCTGCTCTTAATAATTCCTCAACAATGCACACAGTTAATGCTCCAAAAATGAGAAACATTATACAGCATATTACCAAGAATCTTTGCCTTGTGGATATTTGGAGATTTAAAGCCGGTATCCCACCAGAGTTCACCTATAACAACACAAATTTTTACTTGCCTCTAGAATAGACTTTTTTCTAGTGGACTTAAGTAAAAATATTTGTACAGTCATGCACCAGCCAGAGCATTTGTCAAATCATGCGGCAGTTAAGTTAGTGTTTCTGTAGGGAATTTTCAAATTCAACACAGGTGGACTCTAGATATAACACTTTTAAGAAATCAGGATATAGTGGAGGCATTAAAAAAGGATGTGACAGAGTTTTCTGAGGTAAATGAAACTTCGGCAGCACCTCATATTGTATGGGACGCCTTTAATGCCTATTTGTGAGGTAAAATAACAAGTTATGCAGGAGTCAGAAGGAAAAAAGGAACAATGAATTAAGAGGCTTGACTCGAAACACCACAAAAAAATCTTATTGTTTGTGGTAATTCCACCTTGAGAATTGAGCTGTAGGGGAAACTAAACGAGGCCAAGGAACAGTTAGGAGAATTTATAGAAAAAGGATTCAAGAGCGATGGGAGGCCAGCAAGATAGCTCATTATGAATACCGGGTAGGGTGTGTTAAATTACTAGATTGGAAAACGAAGCAAGATCAGTATAGTATTGGGGTGGCAATTAGGGACTCCTTCCAAGATTCATCCACCGAAGATACGCTGTCTGCTCAGGCAGATTTGAAGGAATGGTTCCAACAAGATCCCCTTCCTAGGTTGGATACCAGACAACAATCTTTCCTTAACAAAGAATTAACCGATTTAGAGATAGATAAATCAATCTCTCATTTAGAAAGAGGGAACGTGGCAGGGCCAGATGGTATTCCCAATAAGCTATATAACGTCTTAAAAGGAGTAATTGGACCTTACCTAAAGAAGTTACTGATTAGGATTTATGTTTGTCATCCCCCCAGCTTCATGGAAAGAGGCGGCAATAAAATTAATCTTAAAACCCACAAAAGATCCCATGAGTCTTATAGGCCAATTTCTTTGTCAACAGTGATTATAACATATTTACGCAAATACTTACCGGAAGATTAAACAGTGTCTTAAATAACATCATACGCAAAAATTAAAAAGGTTTTATGAAACATAGGCAGTTGCATGATCTAACGCATGACATGATTAGTGCTATCGATATTGCTATCACAACTAGATCTCCTTTAACTCCTATAATGGTTGATGCTGCCAAAGCGTTTGACAGTGTCAGCTGGCCATACTTGTTCGAAGTTATTGAACAAAACGGGCTAGGCAACAATTTTCTTAAGGCTATAAAATTAATGTACAATGCACCAACATAGAGGCTTGTAGTAAATGGGGCCCTTTCACCTAAAATCAACATACGCCGAGAAACTCTACTTTTTAATCTATATATAGAACCTCTGGCAAGGAGAATCAGGTCAGAACAAGGGATCCTCCCTTTTAAATATCTGGATAGGGTTAAAAAGGAAGCATTATATGCCGAGGACCTTTTAATTTATACAAGTAATCGGGAGGCATCACTACCACGTGTAATGGAAGTAACGGAGCCTTTTGGGAAAATCTCACGATATGCAATAAACAAAGACAAAACTGACACTATGACCTGGAATGGCACTGCTGACTCTTCACTAGAAAAGGCCAAGATCAGATATCTGGGGGTGAGAATAGTCAAGGACAGGGATAAGATTGCCTTCATTAACTTTGATAGCATTTATTTGGAGTCTAGGAAGTTACTGGAGTCATGGATGCACCTGCCTCTTTCGATTTTGGGGAGAGCAAATTTAGTCAAGAGGATGATCCTTACAGGTAATATTATTCTTGCTGGAGATTTTAACACGGCACTGGATCATAAACTGGACCGATCTTTAAACAGTAGGGCACAGGTAAACAGCAAAATGTCAAATAGGGTTAAGGGGGTAATAGACCAGTTCGGTTTATGCGATGTGTGGAGACAAAGGTCAGGTCAAGCACTAGGCTACACCTATTACAATAAAAAATACCGTCATAGATCACGGATCGATTATATCTTAATAGATTCAAGACTGTTGGAGAGAGCGAAACAGATCTTTCATGTTGGGGTACATCTCTCAGACCATTCAGCAGTTACCTTAGTGGTCAGGATAGGGGTGAGCGGTTTGGGTTCGGTCTGGAGGCTGGATCGAACCATATTATATGACTCTGAGTTGATAGAGAATCTCAGGCAGGAAATAGATGGATTTGTAGAACATAATGTGGGGCAGCGGATATTGAGGTTGTTTGGGAGGCTTGTAAAGCTTTTCTCCAAGGGAGATTGGGAGCTCTGGCGGCTAGTAAAAGAAGAGCATATTTCAGCAGGGTAGAATCTCTGGAAAAAGAGGTCCGTCAAAAGGAGAGAGGGCTAGTGGAGCCAGTGAGTAGCGAGAATAAAGAAAAGATTGTTCAAGATTTGGAAGAATTAAAAAGAGAAATTGTTGCAATGGTTTCTAATAGGGTTAGGGAAAAATACGAGGCTAGTCAATTAGCGCATTTTGAGTATGGTGAGGAGACAAGTAAACTACTAGCCTGGAAAACTAGGAGTGAGTGGGTACGTAGCATAATTAAAGAAGTGAAAGATGGCGAACAAGGACAATTTGTTACTGGTACAAAGGATATTGCGGAGGCTTTTTATAGATATTTTGAAGAGGTGTATAGGGAGGACCTTGTTCCGGCTAAACATGCAATAGACAATTGGGTGAAGGTTTTAAAACCATTGACAGAAGAGCTTCAGGAACTATTAGATCAAGAGATAACATTGGGAGAAGTTGAGAGGGCTATAAGTAATGTGAAAAAAGGGAAAGCGCCAGGACCACACGGGCTTCCTGCTGAGGTCTACAGGGCAGTGGCAGGGAGTGTAGCACCCCTATTAACGAAGCTTTTTAACGACATTTTCTTAGGCGAAGCGGTTCTCCCAGCGTCATGGAATGAGGCAAATATCATTGTTATTCCTAAACTTGGGAAATCACCAAAATATATGGACTCCTACAGGCCGATTTCGCTGTTAAACAGCGATTATAAGCTCTTTGCTAAGATCCTGGCAGATAGGCTGGCTAGAGTTGCCCCACATCTAATACACACAGATCAGAAGGGGTTTATTAAAGGGAGGTATCTAAAGGAGTTAACGTTTTCCCTTATATGTAGTATAGATGCAGCAGCTACATATAATCTTCCCTTGGCGGTGGTTGCCTTGGACGCCGCCAAGGCATTTGATCGTGTTAATTGGGTGTATTTGAAAGAGTTAATAGCCCATATACAGATGGGGGTCAATTTTGGTTCGGTCTTGACACGGTTATATCAGTCACCCACTTCGAGGGTACTAGTAAATGGGAATTTAACCCCACCAATAAAAGTAATGAGGGGCACAAGGCAGGGATGCCCTTTATCTCCTCTCTTGTTTGATCTCTATATAGAACCTTTAGCGTGTCGAATAAGAGAGGCAGAGTTGATTCCTCCTTTTGAGTTTCAGGGTTGGGCCAGAAAGATTGGGCTATACGCGGACGATATAGTCATTTTAACCCCTAAACTACATCAATCATTGAGCTGTATAGAAACCATAACGAAGGAATTTGGTGAGGTTTCTGGATATCGCCTAAATAGGGATAAAACTGAGATTATGGCCTGGAACTTAAATGCAGGAGTCACAGTATGCAAAACAGAGATAAGATATTTAGGGGTGCAAATAACACAAAACATTAAGGATCTTACTAAAGTAAAAATTGCTAAAGTAAGGAAAGAAATTTCTCAGGCCATGAAAGGCTGGTCGCATTTACCGCTAACACTATACGGCCGAGTCAACCTCGTGAAAATGATGGTGCTACCCAAGTTAACTTTTCTTTTTGACTCTATTCCACTTATGTTCGAGAAGGAGGAGATTAAAAAGCTGCAAAGTGAGATTGGGTCTTTTATTTGGGCATCTAAGGGATCACGTTTATCCTGGAAAAAAATGAGGAGGAAACTTTTGAAAGGAGGTCTGGCAGCCCCAGATCTACAGATCTACTCTTGGGCTTTTTTGTTAAAGAACTGCAGAATGCTTTTGGGAACCCCAGGGAGTTCAGACACTGGCATACTACTTTCAGCACTGTTAAGAACGGAGAAGACTAATCAAAGCGCTTTTATGTACAAATTTGCTGACCCGAAATACTTTAAGAAAATAAGGTTAAAGGTTTTGAAAGATCTGGCAATGCTATGGTATAGAGTTAGGAGGGTAACGAAGATACCATATTTTAGTGCAATGGCACCAATTTGGGATACACCAGGAGCTCCGAGTTGGACCGAAGATGCTCTGGCAACACCATTAAAAATAGCAGGTCCTCAGAGATGGGGGGATCTGTTTTTAGAAGGGAATTTAGTACCATGGAGCTACTGTGATAAGAAGTGGGGCAATAAGTTCTCTAAATTTAAGTTCCTGCAGATACAAAGCTGGGCTGTAGGGAAGGAAAACTTACTCGGGCACTATAATGTTTTTGAAGAGAAACTTGCTCTGGATACTCTGATTAAAAAAGAGGTGGCGATGTGTTATTGGTCGATAGTGGACTTAGAAGACGGACCCTTCGTATTGCCGGAGACCATGTGGGGAGAGTGCTTGCCGAGGATCGCGACAGAGGATATATGGCAAGTATCTATGTTGATTCTATACAAGGTGGTTAAACCTGCAAATTTAAGGAGAAACCACTTGTTCACTCTCCACAATAAGCATGGGCGGATTTTGCGAATTGGCAATCCGCGAAATTGCGTATTTACGGATTCGCAATCCGCAAAATTCGCGAACTCTCGCGAATTTGCGGATTTTTTTTTTTGTGTTCGCAAGGATTTCTGCCAGTTCGCGAGGATTTGTACCAGTTCGCAAACGCGAACTTACTTTTCGGGTAGCAACGGTCGCAAACATGTTGTTTCTACATCTGGTTCATCACAGCACCCTCTGTTTCACCACTGCCACCCTCTGTTTCACCACTGCCACCCTCTGGCTCACCCATGCCACCCTCTGGCTCAACCATGCCACCCTCTAGTTCATCACTGTAGATTATGGGTGGAAAAGCACACCTGCCCTGCCTCAACTGACATAAATGAATTAGGGGCTGATTAATGTGTTACTGAATTTGAACTTCCTGGCTGGAACCTGCTTCCTTATCTGTAATTGCTTTCTCTGAGCCTGCTGTGAGGGTCAGAGCAGGGTCATAGAATAGTTGCAAGTAGGCAACTGAACTCTGGAGGGGCCCCTCAGGAAGCACTACAGGGAATGGTTACTAATGATAAGATTGAACTTTTGCACCTGCTGAGTGCTTTCAGTTTTGCAAAAATCCAAATATCCAGCAGCATCCACAAAAAGTAATCCTTCCAGGTCAAGATCCCTGGCACCTGCTTCCTTATCTGTAATTGCTTTCTGTTGCAGTGTAATTTTTTTAACAGGACCTTTGTTGTATACTTGTAGCTATTCTCTGAGCCTGCTGTGAGGGTCAGAGCAGGGTCATAGAATAGTTGCAAGTAGGCAACTGAACTCTGGAGGGGCCCCTCAGGAAGCACTACAGGGAATGGTTACTAATGATGAGTTTGAACTTTTGCACCTGCTGAGTGCTTCCAGGTCAAGATCCAAATCAAAGTGACCAGCACATGAAGAAAGCACTGAGAGGAGCCTGCTGGACAGGAACAGGAAGTTGGAGACTGTGGGGCACTTCCTTCCTCCCACCCCCCCCCTAAAATGGACTTCTTGCAAAAAAAAAGTGCAGGCAAATGTCAACCTGAGGAGTTATTCTGATAAAAATCATAATTTTCAAGGTTTATGCTGCCTGCTGATGAATTTCTTGTGCGAAATTGCAAATTTTGCAATCTCGCAATTGCGAGATTGTCGCTGCCCGCCGCATCTACGTTTTCGCGAGTGTTTACTCCCGCGAAATTGTATAGTATTCTAGTTGGCAAGTGCGACCAAGCAAAAAAATCCGCTTCGCACGGATTTACGAATTTTCGGTAAGTTCGCGAGAGTTCGCGGATTGCGAATTTACCGAAAATCCGCAAAATCCGCGAGCGGAACGGATTTTACGCCCATGCTTACTCCACAGGGCGTATTGGACACCAAAAAAACTGGCGAAATTCAAAGATGGCAGTACAGTGAGGTGCTCCAAATGCAATAGTCCGAACGAAGACGACCTACACATGTTTGTTACATGCCCAGGGATAGAAGATTTCTGGAAAGCAGTGAGTAAATGCTTGTCCACTGCATTGGCCCAACAATTGGAGGTAAGCCCTGAACTTGTTATGATGGGAATGGCAGACCTACAAGGTAAGGGCTACAACGATAAAGTGAAGTTGGTGTTTTATGGTATCTTGGTTGCTTGAAGGGAAATTTGCAGAATGTGGATATCTGTGGACCCTCCGTCTGAGCTGACTTGGTTAAGAGCTATGAGAGCTATAGCAAAGCTAGATATGGCTGGTCGGAATAAGAAGAGATGCAAATTCTGGACTCCATTCTTACAACACTATGGGTGATGGTGGGGGTGACAAAGATAAAACTTAGATGTAATAATAGTCCTATGATTAAGCTTCTCTAGAATCTCGGTGGAAGTCTTGTTGTAAGGAGGAAGGGCGAACGAGATACATTTTACTCCTTAATAACACTACGCCCGCTATATGAGATGAAACACCCCAGGGTGGATACGCGACAACATCGGGTGAGGAGAGGCATATGAGGACAAAAAAAAATAAAAAATAAAAAAAACAAGAGGATGATCATCCCCAAGTTTACTTTCCTATGTAACACCTTACCATTATACATTAAAACTGAGTGGTTCAGGAAGTTAAAAGGAGATCTGAGCAGTTTTATATGGAAGAACAAAGCTGTGTGAATAGCCTGAAAAGAATTGTGAAAAGAGAAAATAGAGGGAGGGGTTGCATCACTAGACTTCTAATTGTACCACTGGGATTTCCGCTTACAAAATGTTAGACATCATTTAATGGATGATAAACAAAGAGTTCCTCCACATTTAAGGGCCTTGAGGATAAACCTCCCAGAAAAAGGCAATTCAATTTTATTTAAATATGGTCACCCAAAATTTTTCAAAAAGATCACATTTAATGTTCTACTAGCAGCCTGTGAATTATGGGTTCAGGTTAAATGGATGCTTAGAATCCCTTATTATAGCTGTAATGCTCCGATGTGGAACTCACCTGGAACTCCTGAATGTCTCTTAGAAGTCTTAGCTGTGCTGTTATTAACATTGGGTCTGATAAAATGGGGGCAACTCTTTGATCAGGGCTCACTGAATCCATGCGACACGTTGGCAGCAAGCATCAACTTCACTTTATCAAGGTGCAAATACCATCAACTAACAAGTTGGTCGCATAACCAGTAACAAATAGGGTTGGAAACCGAGGTGGAGGGAGAGCTAATGAAGGACCAAAGCTGTGCAAAGGAGGTCTCCAAATGTATTGGATCTTGGTGGAATCACAAGATCACCCACTAAACCTGCCAGAGGAGAAGTGGAACATGGACCTGCTGTTGCCAGATATTTAAATCTTTGGCAAGTATCGATGGCTACACTTTGTACAACAGTGAGATCTGCACCTCTAAGGAGGAACCATCTTTTTACTTTACACAGGGCGTATTGGTCCCCGAAGAGGTTGTCTAAGATGTGAGGATGTAAGAAGAGACAATATCCCAAGTGAATGTTGGAAAATGCAGATGATATCCACTTATTTTGGCAGTGTCTGGTAATCTACCTTTTCTGGCAAGATGTGGGTAATTTCCTGTCAACGTTATTTGGGGTGACATAGAGGTAAGACTAGAACTGGTTATATTTGGGATCCTATCAGGGGGATGGAGAAACCACATGTTGAGGAAAACCCAAGCACAGCTTATTTTCATTTTAATAATAATTGCTCGCAAGGAAATATGCATGAAATGGGTATCTCACAACGCTCCATCTATATGTGAGCGGGTTGCGAATGTTAGACTGTGGGTAGGCTGGACTGTATTAGGGGCACTGCAAAAATAATAAAAATGTGGGAACCACTGCATACAACGGATAAACAGGATTCATCTGGTTAAGGGAGAAACTGCATTGTTACAGCATCCTAAAACTGTCCAATGACTAAGACACACTTCAATAATGCAGGAGTCTGGTAACGCATCTCCCTCTTAAATGTGTAGAAGGATGCCCACGCAAACAAGGAGGCTAAGCTAATTGGTACATTTGGTACATGCTTGATCGCTCCCAGCATAGATCATGGGCTTGTGTCATGTATGAGGACTAAAAAAAGTCACCAAAAAAAAGAAATGGTTAGCAACAGCTAAATATGCTATTTGCGATGTACTAAGACTCTCTAAATTAGTGTTTCTCAAAGTTGCACACCCCACTGACTAAATATAAATTTCTTATTTGTGTGATAGAAATTATTGAATTGCTTAAAGATATTTCCATAAAGCAAGCTGCTGTTGTGATTTACAAAGCCTTTACAATTAGGAAATTTGTTAAAACCCTGTATTCTGCATATGCAAAACACACTAGATTTGAATCAGGAGGTAACCAGGTGCAAAGAAAAAAAGGGGGTCAAAATGCCTCAAGGTTTTTGACAACTTCAGCTGCACTCTGTACTGTATTGAGGAGGATACACATTCCAGGAGCTCAACAAAGGAGGAGGAGGAGAGAAAGTATATCTAGGTAGTGTGTGTCTATGTTTGATCAAACTGAACAGAAGGTGTATGTAAGATACAGGTTTACGGAAGAGGTTATTGTGAGTTTGATTAATGATTTGGGCCCTCTATTTAGTACACCTACCCAGTGCAATATCACAATAGCCACACATATTAAAGTATCATGTACTTTACATCTGCTATCTTCTGATAGCTACCAATGCACTGTGGCAGTTGCAGGTAGCATTTCTAAAAGTAGTTGTTATAGGATTTTCCAGAATTTTCTAAAGGCAATGCTGTCTGAAATTAATGTTCACATTTATTTTCGTGCAGAATTAGAAAGTACTAACGTAATTTGTATACACTAGGACAAATTGAAATTTCCCGAAGAAATTGGTTGTGTCGAAGGTGCTTATATTTTAAGTTGCCCACCCTCTGAGACCCCTTCAGTGTGATCCATCAGGCAGGGGCAGACAACAAGAGGGGTCCTTAGGGGAAATTTCATTCACTTCAATTAACATAGGGATTTTTTTTAACACCGCTACAACTAAAACTGCTGAACTGAATGATACCAAATGACACCAAATTTGGCAGAAACCCAGGGCCTCATTTATGAAAAGTGACGCATCGCTGCGTGAAAACAGCGATGCGTCACTTTTCACTGCGCCCTCATTGCGACACTAATGATGCGTCATATTTACAGTATGACGCATCATGGCGCAAGGAGTTACAGATACGTCAGTATTTCTGACGTATCTGTATGGCGCAAAAGTGACGCATTGCTGGAGTGTGTCACAAAAGTGACGCAACTCTAGCAATGTGTCCTTTCACATGGGGCAAGCCCCATGTGAAAGTGCCTGCGTCGGTCTTACGCCTGCTGTGAGGCAGGCGTAAGAAATTGACGCATTTGTGTCCTAGAAGTGGCGCAGTGAAATCTTGTAGATTTCACTGCGTCACTTCTATGACATTTTCTTGCTTCAAAACGCCCCCCTTGCATACATTATACCCGGCGCAGGTATAATGTGGCACAGGGGTTTACAAAGTGACGCATCTATCTAGATGCGTCACTTTGTAAATATGGCGCAACAAGGCGCTTTTTTTACGCCACTGGTGTGTCACAAAAAGTGACGCACCGGCAGCGTAAAAGTGACGCACAGCCTCATAAATTAGGCCCCCAGTTCTTTACCTGGAAAGTGTGCCTTTTGTGATTTGGTGTAAATCCATTTAGTATTTTTGAGGAATTTTATTTCAAAATGTATAAATATCTACACTGTTATCACTTGCCATGATCAGTGAGGTAATTAATAATGTAATTTCAGATGTCATCAGTAATATTATCAAAGAAACAATATAACATGTCATTAGGGATGTTACATTTTAAGTTACTTTTTCACCTAACTATAGCATCACTTTAACCTTTGATTTTCTTCAGTGAATTTCAGAGGACTTTTTTTTATTGTAAATTAAGATATTTTAACCATACTTAAATATAATTTCACTTTAAACCTTTGATTTTTTGTGAACCCATTTCTACTGCCCATAGTCTGCCGACCCCCTGCTGAGCATGGCCTGAAGCCATGCATGGCATGCGGTTGGCCTCACAGGCTTGCTTATTGCCAGTCCCTGTGACCCACCCCAACTGGGCATCCAAACCTCCACTGTGCGGCATAGGGTTGGCTGCAGTTCATTGCCAGACCTCAAGGGACATTCACCTCTTGCCTCTTGTTTTTTTTTAGATTGTTTTTCAGCCCCACTGGATTCTTGTGGGAGTAAGAGTGGGGTTATTTGGCCAACTCCACTGGCTCATGTTTCGATCTGCTTGGCTCCCAGAAATTGCATATAACGATGCTGTGTATTCTTCCACCGGGTACTCCTCATTTGTCAGGACAACACCCATGGTTCATACCTTTCAACCAGATATCATTGTCTAATGAGGTTCCAACCATAGTCTGAGAAAACCAAGGAAATTCAACAATATCTCTCTCAAGGGAAATAACTTATAAGTTGCTGGCAGACAAGAAAACATAAAAAAAGTCCAGATATGAGAGATAATAGGCTTGATTTACAACTTGGCAGATGGGTAAAATTAGATTTATATTTTGGTGGATGGAATATCCATCACCATTGTGACTGAGTAACCCATCCGCCAAGATTCACATCAAGCGCTATGTTTGGCTGTCCTCTTGGAACTTAAAATTCAGGAAACAAGAAACATTAGACCCGCGGGTTATACTCCATGATACAACAAATGTATCCAGTAAGATTCGAACTAAAGCTACTGACAAGCAGCAAAATTGATACATGATTCAACAAATTAACTCAGTAAGATTCAAAGTAAAGCTACCGGCAATCAACAAAATCCATCCAGTGTTTCATAACTCACCTCTGGTCTGAGACCTGCTCTCTCCCCAGTAGATTCATTGTATGTGCCTCACTGCTGACTCCCGCTGAAATTGTCGCATAGTTTGCCCCTCGTTTTTTTCATTGTGCTCAATTTCATGTTTAGTCTGCCAATCACTTTAAATTGTGCTTAATTGTTGCCCTGTTGCCTCTCACTTTTCATTGTACCTAATTTGTTGCCTGTCTCCCACTCATTATTCATTGTACTTAATTTGCTGCTTGTTTGCCCCTTGTCTTGCCTTCTACTCTATTTGTTGTGCCCTGTGACTTTCTCTGCCCTGTGCCTGGCTCTTCTCCACCGCTGCTGCCCCTGTGGCCCTTCCCCTTGCCGATTCCCATTCCCGCCCTCCCAGCTGCATGTCCCTCCTCCCTCCCATAATTAATGGCGGCTGCTGTAGGGGAGCACGAGCAAGGCCTCTGCCCTCCAGTTTGAGACCTGCTCTCTCCCCAGCAGCTCCACCGTATGTGCCTCACCACTGACTCCCTTCTCCTCAACCTGGTAGGTGTTCGAGGTCGCCATTGTCCACTCCTGTGCTGTGCCCATTCCAGCCTGGTCAGTGCCCCATTGTGCCTCGTACTCAAATTGTCGCATAGTTTGCGCCTTGTTTTTTTTTCATTGTACTCAATTTTTGCTTAGTCTGACAATCCTTTTTCATTGTACTTGATTTGTTGCTCAGTTTCCCCTCGCTTTTCATTGTACCTAATTGGTTGCCAGTCTCCCCCTTGTTTTTCATTGTACTAAATTTGCTGCTTGTTTGCCCCTCGTTTTGCCTTGTACTCAATTTGCTGTGGCCTGCAACTTTCTGTTCCCAGTGCCCGGCTCGTCCCCGCTGATACTGCCCCTGCAGCCCCTTGCCCCTGTTGATTCCTGTTCCCGCCACCGAACTTCACGTCCCTCCCCCTCCCCTACTTAATGGCGGCCGCAGTGGGGTCACGCATGAGACACGTGCAGCGAGTGTGCCACTGGCATGCCGAAGGCACGCCAAAGCTAAGCCTGTCTGTGCCAGTCGGCAACCCGACCGTGGCCAGCACCAGGGACCCTAGATCTCCAACAATCAACAGCTACGACTCAGCTGCCATCTTCACACTCAACCACAGAAGGAACAGCAACTGTCAGGTGCCCATGCTGAACACCACCCACAGCCATTTCACCTGCTCACCTGCTGCCACACCTTCACCACCGCCCCGGCCGCCAAAACCACAGATGTCCTGAGGTGCATCGTCCTCAACGTAGGCTCTCTGCACAGCTTGGATCTTACTTTCATCTGAAAATCAAAAGCCTCTATGACAACTTCAATGACCAGACTCTGCAACCACTCCCTCCTCCAGCAACCCCAGCCAGCCCACCATCTCCTCCTGGATACTGGTCACAACCGAAGAAACCACCTCGACCATGAAAGGCATCCACTCGTGGGCCCCCACAGACCCCTGCCCACAGGCATATCTACCACAGATGCACCATCAACACCACCCTTGAAGACTGGCACCTTCCCCGATGACTGGAAATGTGCAGAAGTTAGACCCCTGCTCAAGAAGCCCTCAGCAGATCCCTGAGAAGACCATCAACACACAACTAACAAGGTTCATCAAAGACAACTCCATCCTCAACCGCTCCTAATCCAGATTCTGCAGAAACCACAGCACCGGACCACCCTACTTGCCGCCACAGATGACAATAGCACCCTCCTCAACCAAGGACACTGTGGCCCTGATTCTACTCGACCTCTCAGCCTTTGACACTGTCTCCCACTGCACACTCGCCGCCAGACCCTACTATGTCGGCAGCCAAGAAACCGCCCTCAACTGGATCCACTCATTCCTCACCAGCAGAACCCAAAGAATCAGTCTACTACCCTTCCTCTCCAAACCCCTATGGAAATCAACTGCGGAGTACCCCAGGGATCGCTCAGTCCAACCCTCTTCACCATCTACATGACCCCCCTTGCAGCCATCATCAGACAGCACATCCTCAGCATAGTGTCCTACACTGACGACACCCAGCTCATCCTCTCCCTCACCAAGGACCCCACCACCACCAGACTCAACTTCCAGGAAGCAATGCAGGCCATCGTATCCTGGATGAGCAACAGCTGCCTGAAGCTCAACTCAGAGAAGACAGAAGTCCTCATCCTCGGAACCTCCCCATCAGCATGGGACAACACTTGCTGGCCCACTGCCCTCAGCAGCCCCCGACCCCCAAGGACCACGCCCGGAACCTCGGCATCGTACTTGACTGCTCCGTCTCCATGAACAGACAGGTCAACGCCGTCACCTCCAGCTGCTTCAACACCCTTCGCATCCTCCGAAAGACCTTCAAATGGATCCCCCCTGAGTCAAGAAAGACTGTCACCCATGCACTCATAACCAGCAACCTGGACTATGGAAACATCCTCTACTCCAGGATCGACAAGTCTCTACTCCACAAGCTCCTGACAATGCAGAACACCGCAGCCAGACTCGTCCTCCGCATCCCCGACACAAACACATCACCCAACACCTACGGAACCTCCACTGGCTGCCTGGTGAGAGGAGAGTCACTTTCAAGATACTCTACCATGCCTAGAAATGTCTCCACAACATCTGACCCAATACCTCAACGAGAGAATCTCCTTTCCACGTTCTTATAAGAAACCTCAGCTCCACAAACCACACCCTCGCGAAAACACTGTGCATCCGCAGAGCCAGAATAGGAGGAAAAGCCTTCTCCTACATTGCGACCAAGGCCTGGAACGAGCTCCCAATCGACATGAGTCGTATCCCCTCCCTGAAAGTCTTCAGGAAGAATCTCAAGACCTGGCTGTTCGACTGAATGGAGCTGCTTACTCCCCTGTGCCTTGAGACCCTCACGGATGAGTAGGGTGCTAATTGATTGAATGATTCCCCAACCTGCAAAAAACAAACCATCAAAAATCCTCCACCACTATTTGTTTATGGAGAGGCAGAGTTTGGGGTTTGTAAGGTGTATGATTCCAAACACCGGAATGGACGACTCTGGCATCTGGTGGCCTGGACAGGATACATTTCTGAGGTAATTCATGGGAACCATCATCCTACATTCATGCACTATGATGATTAGTCAAGTAATTTCATAATCAACAACTATTGCAAACGTGGTCCTGTGAAACGGTGTAAAGGAAGGAGTGCTGTCATAACTCCTTGCCCATATTGCTTCTGTGATGCTGCTGGTCGCCTGATTCACAACCTCAAAGTAAGGATGCCCATGATGATACCATTGTCCAATTTCAGTTTCTTTACATGGGACGCCTATCAGCATCTTCAAGTAAGCCTTAACATGATTATAGACAGCTTCCCTGGTGGGGAGCCACATCTAGAGGAACCATATCCAGTGTTTTTTTTTTTTTGCAGAGTTTTATATAGCGCGAACTAGAACCGAACCGAATCAGTTATCAGAGCGCTTTACATAACACCAGTTACGTTACATGAGGACACACTTTCATTTTAGGCACGGGGAGATTAAGTGATTTGCCCAGAATCACAGGGGGTTTTTGGCGTCGTTACCGAGACTCGAACCAAGTTCCCCAGGTCCGAGGTCGAGCGCCTTAGCCGTTAGGCCAACCCCTCTCCCCAGTGTTGTTCTAATCGGGACTAAAAATCCCAGAATTCCCAGGCGGCAGCCATCTTATGTGCTCAGTCTTGAGAAGATATCTACTCGAGCTGTTCAGTCTTTGCAAATGCAATTCTAGATTCAGTGACTCCGCACTGGGATTCTTCTGCTTTGTAAAATCACGGAAGTGAGGGACAATCAGGTCAGCCATTCATTGTTTTTCTAGCAAGGAGCGTTCCAGTTTAACTGGCATGTTCCTCCATAAATGTTAAATTGCAGTGGAGCTGTCCAACAAAACTGTTGTATAGCAGTGCTGGCTTTGCTGACTTATGTGAGTGACCTTACTTCAGAAGGAACACGTTCAGTGCCTGAGGCAGATTTTGGTGCCAGTGGGGAAAAAGGCCTTCTAAATCAATAACCTTTTAAACCACCCTGGGGAGTCAAAGGAAAATGTATCTGTGACATCAGAAAATACATCTTTGAAGAGGTGCAATTACTAGCTGCACATCACTTATTTTGACAGTATTTATTATACCAGATCAGTTAATAGAGATGTAAAATATATATGATTTATTCCAGCCTTTTCAGCTTTTTATGGCCTTCTCCAGACATGCATTTTTTTCTTCAAACAGAACAATCTCCTATTTAGCTATCCTGTTGTTAGGTATACACCTTCTTGAATTATATGTGTTGGTGATTTAAATATAAATGTTGAAATGTGAAATGGATGCATGCTTGTTCATGAAATTATTCATTGCAATGTGATAATCAAGTCTGCTTGATTGTATTCATGTTATTTTGTATAAATCAAATTCTCCATTGACTTATTTGTTTATAATAATAATGAAGAAGGTTTCTTGGAATCTGATAATTTCAATTCTCGCATTTGTTGTTTAAAAAATAGGCAATAAGAATGTAAGTGAAATGTTCCAAGGCTGTTTCTGCTAATTGTTTATTCTGAAATATTCATCAATTATAAGATGCATTATATACACTAAGAAAAGAGAATGAAGAGATAGAGATGAACTTTGTACCAGAGACTCGAGATAGAGACCATACAGATTTGAAACACCTTTGTTTGCTGAAGGCTACCAGGAGGCACATTTAACTTTTACTCTGTGGGCTTATTTGTATGCCTGCTGACTCAGTTGAAAATAGAAGACACTGATGTCTTACTGAACATTGGCTCTGTTGTAGATCTATGGAGGTGTGAACCATCTTTGACATTGACTTATACCCCTTTCTTGGTGCTAAATTTAGTTTTATTTGTTAAAAATATGGGGGTAGGATTGGAGATGCTAACATAAAGAAAGCATCATGATAACATAATGTGATAATGTTGAAAAATATTTGCTATTTACTCATTTGGTAAATGTTTGCTGTAACTATTTTGTTGATTTTTATAATAGTTTCTTTTTGTATTGTTTGCACAAGGGCGGGATTTGATTTTGAAACTAAATCTTTGCAATATATACCTGGCTTCCTAGTATTCTTGAGTGTTCCTTTCCATGATGAAAGAGGGTTTGAGTTACAATAATTATCCCTGTGACATCTCATAGGATTGAATGTCACCTAAAGCATACCTCGCTGATGTAGTCCTCAATTGATTGCGGGGTAGTTGCACTCCAAATGACTTTATGTCTTGGGTTGACACATTGACAAAGTCCTTAATGTCAGGCAGTCTAGAAAGCCTATGTCTGGGTTCAGTTCTGGAATATCCAGAAAACGTATCACTCCCTATGACTGCTTCAGGACTAGAAGAAATAACATCTTATTTAAAACAAAGTACACATATATAAAAAACTATGAAACCATTAATATAGGAAAAATGTCAAACTCATATATAAAGTAGGTTGACCATACCAATATTAAAACGTAGTATTTTCATACTTCTTATTTATATTACCTCTATGATAAAAGGGCTATTAATGAATTGTCATAAATAAAAGCTGATTAATCCCTGTATTGCCCCATATCGTTTAAATAATCAAACTATACACTGTGAAAAAGGAAAGCATAGTGAAAACCCACACACTGTAGTACAAAACGTCACCATAACAATGTCCACTGTTATAACAAAGTTAATTTTATTAGACATCTATCTATATAAGAAAAAGCACCGGCTGAGGCTGGTTTTGGTGATAGTTGGGGAAAAAAGCTTATCAAATCAGTAGCCCTCTCAGGAAGTTTTCATAACCAATCTCAGAAGTCACAACTTATATTTCACATCAGAGTTTACATCTTTTAGGAGTTGGATGATTCAGTAGAAGCGGGATGACTGGTAAAAACTGTAATGTGCTTTATCGGATTCAGTTTTAGCAGTATGATAAAGCTTAGACCGTGGCTCAACAAGAAAGGAGAAGAGTTTGCTTGATACACTATACATTCAAAAGGTAACAGGCGGGAGCTTGCAGTAAGTTTGACCACTGGTAATTGATTGGGGAAGTGTTCCACTCATCATTCTTTGGCCCATTGTGCCACCTCAGATTAGACCCAGCTATATGCAAATCAGTCTGACCCTGCTCCAGTAGGAACAAACAACCCGAACTGCCAAACCAGGTCCTTTCTGAACTGGGCCACAAGTAACCCAAGACTGTTTCACCCTGAGTGTGGCTCCTCAGTCAAGTGTGGATTGTTTCCAGTGGCACAGTGAGCAAGTGACCTATGTCTGGACATACACTTGGCTTCTTAGGGTGTTACATCCAACAATTGCTTAGGGTAGGATTCCAAACCATTGTTCTTTTGCCCAACTTGCCACCTCAGATTAAGCCCAGCCATATACAAATCAATATTGACCTGGCTCCAATAGGAGCAGTCCAGCCCAAACTGTCAAGCCAGAATCTTTATGAACCGAAACCCATGCAACCCAAAAATGATGGGGTCAAATGCTACCCTGAGCAATTGCCAATGATTAAACTTATTGAAAACACCCTCCCATCACCACACTGTGACCCAACATGACAGAAAAGAGCAAAGAGTGAAATTTGGGAGGGAGGTTTTGAGGTGAGTGCAGAAAGGCAAACACAGTTTCAAAAGTGGGGTGCAGGGTGCAAGCTTCTTTGCACACCTAGGAGAGGCACATACTAGGGAAACACAATTAGCAGCAGGGCATGCTTGCCCCACAAACAATTAGAAAATGTACTCAATGTAGATGGGGAAACATCCTTTACAATGCAACTTTTACCACGCAGTGCCTTTACGACGCAACTTTTACAACGCAAACCATTACAACGCATTGCGCTGGGGGGCACTCTAGGATAGGGAATAAGTTTAATTTACTGTCCAACACCTTCCCTAGTGTCCACGGGGACTGGAGTTGGAATAGTAAATTAAACTATTCACTATCCAGCGCCCCAAAGCACTATGCGTTGTAAAGGTATTCGTTGTCAATACCGCGTTGTAAAGGCATGCGATGTAAAAGTATGCACTGTAACGTCATACATCCATGTAGATGTTAGAAAATGTGTACTTTGTTGTGTGGCATACACAAGTAATAGGTATACATTTATCCTCTACTGGGAACTAACACCCCATTGTAGCGCTTGAGTCTCACAGGGTAGCGAAGTAGAGCAGTCTAAGGCCTACTCATGATAGGGGGTTTGAGCTAGTAATCACCATTCACAGATACACACTAAAAACACTCAATAAATGAGTGTCCAGTTTGTGCTTTTTGTTTTGAATAAGGAAAAGGTACATTCATTACACACACTACTCAATACTATGCAACAATTAACAAGTATACACAACTGATTGATATACTTCTTGATATCATTCTGTAATCACTCTTACCTCTCCCAAAGGGAGATCTAACTCAACAAATCAGATCTCAAAACATTTACTTGTATTAAAATGCAATAATAGAATATCACTTTGAATGAACACACTTAATATCGGAAATAAAGCAGATATACTTTAAATATGAAAGGTTTTCTGAATACTTACATCATTAAAAGTTTTGCAAGAGACAGTGTCTATGCATGTCTGGGTAATTTGCTAACTCAGAATTACTTTTAGCATGCATAACATAATTAACCCCCTCCCCGCGGGGCTAATTCCCCTGCTGTGCTGTCACCCTTGCTGCTTTTCCTTAAAAGGTAAACACTTGAGTTAACAAACACAACCCATTTTACCATGAGTTAGTTACAAGTTATGAGGTTCCCTCACAGTAAAAGGTCAAAAACCAGGTGATCAAAAAGCGAAAAAATCCAGGCAGATTAGATGGGCATAACGATCTTCTCAGGACATCAGTAGTGCCAGCATAACCAGTATGCCCAAAATATGTATAGCACAGACAGAAGTAATGGAGGCTACCTTAAGAGAAAGTAGAAATACAGAGCAGAGACCATCTGTACATTTTTTTCTCAAAGTGTATGGTAATATGGAGCAACCAATATTATGGTAAATGGAATTGGTGGACAGAAGGTAGCATTGGACGAGATGTATTAGGGAATGGAAGGTGTAAGAGACTGAAAACTTTCTTGGAAAAGTACTACATTTACAAGCCTGGCTCCCTGAATTAACTCATACATAGCTACTACTTCTCCTTCAAAGAACGCCATGAGCAAGAAAGCAAAAATAGCATGAAGCTAACCCTCCCTCCCGAAGTGAAACATCCTTTGTGACATAAGATCAGCAGGCCAAGCTTGCTTTTGCAACTGAACAGAAGCAACAGCCAACTCTGTGGTGTCCCAAACATTGCATGTCCCCACCAAAACCAGGTTGCCTTGTGAAGCACGTCTTATCAAAGACATAGGGGCAGATGTACTACTTCTGGTGCTTCTCTGCTAATCAGCAGGGATGAGCCAGAAGAGTTGCGATGCACCTGCCCACCTGTGCGCCACCACTGATGCGCCGCGTTTACAATGCGGCACACAGTGACGAACGGATGGGCAGATGCGTGTCGTATCCCCCATTGGAAAGGTGGCGCATTGCTGGAGTTGTGTCATAGCTCCAGCAAGGCTTGGGGGTGCCCTATCCCTAACATGCTGCGTCAATCCTTAATCCTGCTTCAAGCAGGCTCAGGGTTTTGACGCAGCATGGCCTTAAAAGTGACTGAGTGAAATCTTGTAGATTTCACTAAGCCACTTTTAGGAGGCGTTCCTGCGCCGGAACGCCCCCCCCCCCACCCCCAGCGCCGGAACGCAACATGTGGCTTTACAACGTGATGCATCTCCTAGATGCATCACATTGTAAATACCCCGTGGCATGGCGCTGACTTTGCGCCGCCGCTGCATCACAAAAGTGACGCAACGGCAGCGTAAAAGAGGCGCAAGGGGCTTGTAAATCTGTCCTCCCTTAAAGTCTGACCATAACACCCCAAGGCAGAAGGATTGATGCTGGCTCCCTCTGGAAATCCAAATTATTTTCAACACCCTCTGCATCACATACATAAATAGGAAACCCAAAACACTTGACCAAACAATAGCCTATCTCAGTTGCACACCACCCCACTAGACGCCAAGATTTGAGGATACTAGGAAGAACAATCTGCAAACAAGTCTGGCCTTTGCCATATACGGAATAAAATCCCATTAAACATCAGAACTTCCTGCAATTCGGAAATTATCTGAAATTCATCTCTTCAGATATCACAGGATCTACATGATACAATTCACCTCCCACACATTTTCCACCTGGTTGTAAGCAATCAATAATTATATCTTTTTGCTGGGGGTTTGGAAGCAAGGTTTAGATTTTTGCATGGGATTGGAAGAACTGGTATTTAGGGCCCGGGGGTGCCCCCAAAAACATGCACGTATATGACAACGCTGGGTAGACTACAGGGGCATTGTCCTGACTCCACCTACCCCACAGCCCGTGTCATTGGATGCAGAGGTTCTCCCTCATGTGTAGTGTAATACATGCATATACCAGTACCGAGTTGATGAAGTGGATGATTGCTGGGACAGTATCCAGGGACATGATCATACTCCCAAGATTCTACCTTTTTTCCATCCCTCCTGCAACCTGTTCTTTTATTTCCTTGTTTTTATTTTTATTCTCTTTTTCTTTTATTCCTGTTATTAATGTACACACATGTTATTAGCCATATGTGTGTCATATTGTGTCCTGTTTCTTATGCATAACAATGTTTCTTCAAGCATGCTTTTGGCAGAGAAAATCCAATAAAGTTTGTTTATAAAAAAAAAAGAATTGTATCTTATAGCACTCCACTGCCATATAGTTAGGCTGCTCTGCAGTGAAACCATATTATTTTAATTGTGTAAATACAGAAGCTCCTGCTTCCGAACAAGTACATATATAGATGTTAAAAACGCACCTAAAATATTGAACATACTTATTGAAACGTGAAACCTTGGATACATGTTGGCTGTGCAAAAAATTATCATATGCCTGTAATGGCCACCCTTAAATCAATAACAACGTGTCATCACCTGAAGGAAATTCTGCACATTGTTTCTGTATTACTCCTTAAATCAATGCTTTTGAAACTTACTATACATTTAGCGCGTGCAAAATGTTAATGTGTGCCTCTTGTGGTGTGCACGAGTCTCCATCAATGACATATTATCAAGAATTGATGGGGCTGCTGTGCTGTGCTTGTCCAGGTAATTTCCCTTTGATCAACAGATTCTAAACTTAGTATGAATTTATATTATGCTAAATGTTTTTATTTCAGAGAAATGCATGCAATATTTATGATGCTTCATGGTTTGATTAATGCATTTGCCTCTTTAGAAAAAGCAATCTGTTGTAAAGTATCATGCGCCAATTCTTCTAGTCTAACCTGAGAATTATTGTGCTCTTCGCTCTGAGGGCCTTTATTGATGTAGAATATATTCTGTCAGACAGCGTGTGGGTTAATTTAAAATTTGAATTACACAGATTTATCTGAAGGATGGGTTTAGCTGTCTTTAGGCCTTCTTTTCTGGAAGCATGGTTTCAAATAATGAAACAAAGAAATGAGGAGAGTTAAAAAAAACAGGAGTGTTTTTCTCCTGATATTTTTGTAAGTACATGTTCAACCTCAAAATATTCAATTATTCAGACTATGAAACAACAGGTTCTAGCATTTATTATCGATATATAGCAAGGAAATAGAACATCTGCCATAACATGGATGGAAAGTTTTGTGCCGAGGATCAAATGAAAAAATGTGTTATTTAATTCAACCGTCAACACTTTGTAAAGGCTTTTCTGTGGGTGGATGGGTGTAGTGGCTGCAGTGGCGGCTCCTTCGCTAAGGCGAAGGAGGATCGCCCCACTGCTGCAAAGCAGTGAAAGAAAGAACAAATACAATTATAATAACTCAAGGTTATTATCATTATATTTGTTCCTGCTGTGCAGCGTTGCAGGGCGGGCGGGCTGCTCTGCTCTCAGAGCCGAGGAGGAGTGGTTTACCCACTCCAAGTGCGCAGTGACTGTTTGGCCAAACAGTCATGCGCACTACACAAGTTCTCAATACAGGCTGCATTCCAGCCTGCTTGGAGAAGATGCCCAGGCCCCCATTCCATGGCTGAGCACCGATCCACAGCACTCTGACCAATAACAACGCTGCATTGCAGAGTTGTGATTGACTTAAGGGAGCGAGCCTGGCTGCTTCCTGTTCCGGCCCCTGATAGACTGAGACGACGTGGAAGAGAGCGGGAGAGTGGCGAGGAGGTACGTTTTTTTCTTTTTTTCCTTTTTTTACATTTCAACCCCTAGCCCCGCCACCCCTGATCCATGCTGGCCGCTACTGAGTGGCTTGATACTTGCAAGCAGAATATCCTTTAGGTAGGCAACATTTACTCTGCGGACTTCACCCCGCGTGATACTTACTCTGCAATCTTTTCAATGTATATAAGTACTACGCAGGTAAAAGCACATAAAGAGTTATATGTGTGGATATATGTATATATAACAGCAAAATTAAAATAATTGCTGAAACAGCATTGGAGTGTCTCACCTTGTGTTTGGTGTCCGATTCACATTGAGTAATTGGAACTGGAAGGACAATATATAGATGTATCCACACATATACATCCTAAATGTTGACTACTTAAAGGATATGCTGGTATATATATATTACCTACTGGCGGTCGCCAGTAGGTAGTTATAGTTAGGACCTACTTTCCATAGGAAATCCACAACATTCTATTTGGAATACTTTGGCGTCGGTGGACGAATCTTCGCGAATTTCTCCAAGAAAATGGCCTGCTTGGTTCCGCTCCTTCCCTGAAACTTTGGGGGTGATTCATCAATTGGGGTCAGAGAAAAAAGGGTGGTCCCAAAACGTGTTTTCCCCATGCAATTTTCCATAGGGACCTTTAGCCAGGGCAGCAGCCCGAACGGCGGAACAGAATTACGCCAAATTTGACAGAGAGGTAAAGTTCGGTTCACAGATTATGCTTATTGTTAAATGGTGTAAATCCGTTCTGTAGTTCCTTAGAAAATTACAAGTAAAATCATAACGATATCTAGAGACAGAGTACAGCACGCGTACGGATATCCGTACAATTACGAGCACGAGCTGCATGCTGATTGGCTGTCAACTGTGCATGAACACTCCAATTTCGCAGTTAGTGGAGTTCCCTGTTTTAGTTGTAGCAGCCTGGCATCGCTGGAGTGAACTAAGGAGGAGTATTTAAGGTTTGGGCTATACTCAATATGGCCTAGAAGGGAGCTTACATAAACAACAAGAAAATGGATATAGGGAAGTAACTTACGGACACAAGAATTAAAAAGGGGGAATGTGCGAAATTTATTTCAAACCTCCCAATCTGGGTTACAATCTAAAACATAATGCAAAATGATTAAAAACCACCAAGGGCGGTAATACAGTGTATAAAAAATAGTCAAAATGTAAAAAAGTCGACACGGCGTTTCGGTGTTTGTAAATCTTGACACCTTCTTCAGGACATTGATGACATTTGACATCTATAAACAAATAACAATATTTTAGAATCATTGTGTCTTTTATTATGTTTAATTCTACTCACGTGTTACTTCATAATTGTTGTCTAAGTCCCTTATTTTTTCCCTCCCCTCGTTCGCTAACATTCACATATTATATACATACTCTCAAAGAAATTTGTTACTAATTTTCATTACTCAGAGATAGGGTTTAATGTACCTGTATCTGTATTTAATGTAGAGAACGCTTACCAATTGCAGTTCAATTTGATATCGAATTCAAAAAGTGGATCACTGGATGTATATAAATCTATAAAAGAAATGGATGCTCAATGTATCCCATTTATTACTAAATAGGGCTCAAACACGCAACTATACTCTCAAGGCCCATTAGTTTACCTTAAAGATAGACCATCACAATTTTATATTTGCACGGAGGGGCCACCGAGGTCAGTAGAAGTAGATTCTTTATGTTGATAGGGTATATAATTTCTCTTGTTGCCTAAATGTGAGGAAAGTTACGTATGGTGAATCTCATTTACTAGTTTTTCTATGAGAATTCGATCTTTCTTGTTTAATATTATTCGGATGAGTGAGTACTCACCAACATGAATGTTTGCCGTTATGTGGGTCTGTGAATATCCACCAAACAGAAATTCCTTTTAGTCAGGAGATTTTGATTTCTGTAAACATAAATCGAAAAAATGCTTATATCTTTGTGTCACTCTTTTCTCATGATATGTCCATATCTTAAAATACTCAGTATTGAGGTCTTATTACTAACCCTTTGCTATATTTAATACACAGGAGGAGGTATATATCTCTTAGTTACAGTGCTTAATCGGTAAAAGTGCAGACATCGTGGCTGGTTGGAGTTCACCCTCAATATAACCCGCCCAGCGTTCAAACGGCCCGAACTGTAATTTAGACAGACTTATTATAAAGGCAAGGTTTATTAAGTTGAAAAGCAAGGTAGATTTAAGAATTAATGTATCAAAAAGCCCACTAGGTCTTCCCCTACAACCGGGTTTTGTCTAGCATGCTCGTCGTATCCATACCTCATATTTTAAAAGCGGCCTCCCTGCTCCTCCGTGCGTGATCCTTCCTTCCGATGTGGAATGAGAAGGTCACTTCAAAAAGCGGAGTATTTGTACTGCCGCTGCCGGGCTTAACCCGGAAATAGTGCTCATTGTTGTGCAGTTATTCTCCGATCAATTTTAATTCTTAAAAATATGTTTGACTACCTTTACTCTTAATCAAAATAGCTTGTTGGTGCACTTTCTTCTATTGGTATATTCGATTAAATAAATAGTCCTATTCAGTTTCACGAAGCTATGACCCGGAGGTGAATCGAATTATGTAAACCTTCGGCATGTGCAAACATTTCTTCACATTTTAATGAACTTATTATCTAGATATTTCTAAAAGTATATTCCTATTTCTTTGCGATCTTTAGAAATGATTTTGTTTTAATACTAAGGATGGTCTTTGTAAATTCCGGCTACTATGGCGGCCATTTTGGATCAGGAACAACTCGTCGCAACCCATATTGATATTCCTACTCCATTCAGGACAAAGAAGAAAAGTGCCCCTTTAGTCGAACATTGGCTTACCCACAATCATGTGCACCAACAACCTATTTTGATTAAGAGTAAAGGTAGTCAAACATATTTTTAAGAATTAAAATTGATCGGAGAATAACTGCACAACAATGAGCACTATTTCCGGGTTAAGCCCGGCAGTGGCAGTACAAATACTCCGCTTTTTGAAGTGACCTTCTCATTCCACATCGGAAGGAAGGATCACGCACGGAGGAGCAGGGAGGCCGCTTTTAAAATATGAGGTATGGATACGACGAGCATGCTAGACAAAACCCGGTTGTAGGGGAAGACCTAGTGGGCTTTTTGATACATTAATGCTTAAATCTACCTTGCTTTTCAACTTAATAAACCTTGCCCTTATAATAAGTCTGTCTAAATTACAGTTCGGGCCGTTTGAACGCTGGGCGGGTTATATTGAGGGTGAACTCCAACCAGCCACGATGTCGGCACTTTTACCGATTAAGCACTGTAACTAAGAGATATATACCTCCTCCTGTGTATTAAATATAGCAAAGGGTTAGTAATAAGACCTCAATACTGAGTATTTTATGATATGGACATATCATGAGAAAAGAGTGACACAAAGATATAAGCATTTTTTCGATTTATGTTTACAGAAATCAAAATCTCCTGACTAAAAGGAATTTCTGTTTGGTGGATATTCACAGACCCACATAACGGCAAACATTCATGTTGGTGAGTACTCACTCATCCGATTAATATTAAACAAGAAAGATCGAATTCTCATAGAAAAACTAGTAAATGAGATTCACCATACGTAACTTTCCTCACATTTAGGCAACAAGAGGAATTATATACCCTATCAACATAAAGAATCTACTTCTACTGACCTCGGTGGCCCCTCCGTGCAAATATAAAATTGTGATGGTCTATCTTTAAGGTAAACTAATGGGCCTTGAGAGTATAGTTGCGTGTTTGAGCCCTATTTAGTAATAAATGGGATACATTGATCATCCATTTCTTTTATAGATTTATATACATCCAGTGATCCACTTTTTGAATTCGATATCAAATTGAACTGCAATTGATAAGCGTTCTCTACATTAAATACAGATACAGGTACATTAAACCCTATCTCTGAGTAATGAAAATTAGTAACAAATTTCTTTGAGAGTATGTATATAATATGTGAATGTTAGCGAACGAGGGGAGGGAAAAAATAAGGGACTTAGAGTGGAGTAGTGTGGCTCACTGGTTAGAGGCAGCAGGCCTGAGAGCAGAAGTCAGCCTGGGACCAGGGTTCAATTCCCGACGCGGCAGGGTTGTGGACCTTGGTCAGCGGACTCGATAATTCTCGCTTCGGTGCTTACTCTAATCAGGGGTTCCACTCGGCAACTCTGGGCATCAGCTTGCCTAATCTCCACAACGGCCCCACCAATTCCGGGGATGCCTGGCTCCACCTTGGGGACTCCCAGCAAGGGACCATCCCACAGGGAAAGCCAGGACGGGTTCCCCAGAGTTATACAGCGCCGGGACGCCCCGTTGCTGGGGCAGCTGTGCGCTTTACAAGTGTACTACATTTACATTTACATTTACATTTACATTTACATTTACATTTACATTTACAACAATTATGAAGTAACACGTGAGTAGAATTAAACATAATAAAAGACACAATGATTCTAAAATATTGTTATTTGTTTATAGATGTCAAATGTCATCAATGTCCTGAAGAAGGTGTCAAGATTTACAAACACCGAAACGCCGCGTCGACTTTTTTACATTTTGACTATTTTTTATACACTGTATTACCGCCCTTGGTGGTTTTTAATCATTTTGCATTATGTTTTAGATTGTAACCCAGATTGGGAGGTTTGAAATAAATTTCGCACATTCCCCCTTTTTAATTCTTGTGTCCGTAAGTTACTTCCCTATATGCATTTTCTTGTTGTTTATGTAAGCTCCCTTCTAGGCCATATTGAGTATAGCCCAAACCTTAAATACTCCTCCTTAGTTCACTCCAGCGATGCCAGGCTGCTACAACTAAAACAGGGAACTCCACTAATTGCGAAATCGTAATCCCCCTCCCTGATATTAATAACAGGGGACCCTCCACTTTTTTGAAGCATGAACACTCCAAACCAGGAAGTGTTGCCAGCCATCTTGTTCACAAGAAAACAGTAAAACAAAGTTGAGAAATAAGGAAAGGGGGTAGGGTAGAAACATCCTAACCCTCTAGGCTTGGTCAAGGGGTCATACATGGATCTTTAGGCTAAATTTTATTTTATTTTAATAAAAAATTGGAGGGTATGCGTATGGTATACGTACGTGGTAGAAAAGGGAAATAAGAAATAGAAGTTCGTTTTATTCATTAGGTCCCGGGGGAAAGTTTGGGGGCAATTTTTTTCATAGTGGGGGGCTTGTAAGGTGCCCGAGCACCGGGAAACGCCACCCCTCTATGGTTTTATTTTGAAGTATGCGGGGGGGTTACAAACCTCTTCCCCTCAGTCTCGGGGACCTTCAGCCTGACTAGGCTAAAAAAGTGTGTTTTCAGCTCTCCCTCTCTCCCTCCCCGTACACATCGCGGGAACCGCCACCTTCCTAGGGCAGTAATATGTTAAATGACCTTCCAGCCCCGGGTACCTGCACTCCCCGGGATTTTCTAATGTTGGGAGGGGGTCGCGTTGCCCCCCTCCTGAAACCCTTGGTGGCCCTGGGGTCCACCATCTCCCAGGGTTGGTTCTTGCAGCGTCTCGGGGTGCGTACCTCCGGGACACTGCTGTTTAGTATGGTAGGGCGGTACCGTCGCCACTTTCACTTTACCACAGGAAAGCGCTTTCCTATTTGAAAAAGAGAGCAAGTTAATCTGCTCTCTCTTTCAAGTAAGAAAGCAGATTGTTTTTCGAAAGAGATAGCAGCATATAAGGTGATGTCTCTTATAAAGCAATGCGGGCTCACGAAGGACGCGGGGAGCCGTGTGTTATCGTGAGGCCATTGGGGCTAAAAAAAAAAAGAAAAAGTTATTTTTAAGAACTAATTTTACTGGTCAAAAAAAGAGCTATATTTCTATGATAGTATGTAAAACTTTCCGGGTTTTTTTTGTGCACCAGTTGTACCCTCTACGCATGCGCAGCCTCGTTTCCAAGCCCACGTTTTTTTCTTTTTCTTCAAGTTCGCCAAGCAAACCTCTCCTCATTTCAGGTATTAAATTTGCTGCTTTCTTTTTCCAGGCCGTGTGTGTCATCGGCTGCTATACTTTTGTAATATATTAATAAACATATTGTTTGAAATGTAGTGTCTAGGCACCAAACGTTGATTACATACTCCGTCCAGCGCCATTTTAGTAGTTTTCCTCCGTTATTTTTATTATACCTGTTACTTTCATTTTACCCTCCGCATATTTTCTCTGTGATCAATGAGATTTCCTGCGACATACACCACGGTGTTTGTCCTTGGCCTCCGATCTTATCAGACTTGGTCACACATATACCTAGAAACCATTTTGAAGGACGTAAGCCACAGCCATTACAACTTGTGTTCGTCAACACAAAGACATTATTAAGATTATACGTTTATCATGCGTGGTAAGTGCATACTAGTTGGAAAAACATGTGTGGTAATGCCATATGCGTGCTAATGGCTTTGTGGTGACGATCTGGCGTTGTAATGGCTGTTTCCCCTCAGGACACTGCAGAACCGGGTCTGGGCATAGTGGACTCCAGGTCACCAGGAGGAGGGCCACGCAGCCCCTCTCATACAATATAGAAGTGTTTATGGGGTTATTGTTTCCGTGCTTTGGGGGGCGTCATTGAGGCGCACATACTTAATTTTGCAGGGGGGTAGGCATTGCATGAGGAAATGTCGCAAGAAGTTTGTAAATGTGGTACACATTGTTTCATATTAGTTTGATTTCTTTACCATGTTGTAGTGTATCCAGAGAAAATATAACTCAGTACTTTTCAATCCTAGTCTTGAACATCTTACTATAGTACTTCAACATTTTAAATATTATTTTTATTGTGGATCGTCACCCACCCCCAAAGAAAAAGTAGTATGCACTTTTTTTTATTAAGTTTTATTAAAAGTATAACTGTAAACGAAACTTAATGATAACTATATTAGAAAGAACAAGAAAAATAACTTTAAAAAAACAATAGTATAAACAAATTGTGAAGTTGACTCCAAAAGACGTACGATTGGTAATCTGCAAAACAAAAAAGAAAATTAGAGTTTAGAATAATGTAGATGTGACTAAATGAGCTGAAGCATTACAAGTCAAGGTAACACTACGATTTTACATGTGCAGTGTGCCTAGTACATTTCACTTCTGTTATAGTGCCGCGTTCAAGCGGTGTCTATATGGAAGTGCCTACTGCGTCACTCACACAAAAGTTGCACAACGGGATTGTAAATATGGCGACTTATTTCTATTGCATTGTAATGAAGGCATTGTAGATCTAGGCCTCTGTGCTTACCGTTGTATAAACACTGCGGCCAGTGGAATTCAAAACTTGAAGACTTCTTTGCTTTTACATGTGAAAGCAGACAGTATTCTCTATATCTTTAAAAGAGGAAGAGAAATGATGTCATAGAGAGTGAGAGAGAGAAAACAAAATTAAAACTATCTCGCAGAGTCTGGAGTTGAGATTTTTTCTTGAAAAGTTAGACGAGGATTTACAAGCTGCTTGCATCACTTTTCCCGTATTAAAAGTGACACGAAAGTGGTGTAATAAGCTTGTAGATCTGTTTGTCAGACTGTTGTAACCTATCTGTTGTCACTGCTCGGTAATTATACATTTCAACACAGTGAAGCTGGTGCACACTACTCACTGTCTCGTTTCACAAATGAAGGTAACACTATAGTTTTATGTGTGCTAGTACATTTCAGTTCTGTTATAGTGCTGCGATCAAGTGGTGTCTATATGGAAGTGCCTGCTGCTTTATTGACACAAAAGTGGTAGAACGGGATTGTAAATACGCCGACTTATTTCTAATGCATTGCAATGGAGGGACTGTATATCTAGGCCGCTATGCTTACCTTATAGAAACACTGCGGACACCGGAGTTCACAACTTGTATTCAACTGTGCTTCTACACGTCAAAACAGACAGCATTTTCTATAAAATTAAAAGAAAAAGAGAAATGATGTCACAGAGAGTGAGAGAGAGAAAGAGAGAGAAAACAACATTAAAACTGTATCGCAGAGTCTGGAGTAGAGATTTTTTCTTGAAAAGTCAGACGTAGATTTACAAGCTCCTTGCGTCACTTTTCCCATGTTAAAAGTGACAGAAAAGTGGCGTAATAAGCTTGTAGATCTGTTTGTCAGACTGTTGTAACCTAGCTGGTCTCACTGCTCGGAGGTAATTAAACATTTTACACAGTGAAGCTGCTGCACACTACCCACTGTCTCCTTTTACAAATGAAGGTAACACTACAGTTTTATGTGTGCAGTGTGCCTACTACATTTCAGTTCTGTTATAAGGCCGCATTCAAGTGGTGTCTATATGGAAGTGCCTACTGCGTCTCTGACACAAAAGTTGCACAACGGGATTGTAAATATGGCGACTTATTTCTAATGCATTGTAATGAAGGCATTGTATATCTAGACCTCAGTGGTTACCTTTGTATAAACAGTGCCGCCACCGGAGTTCACAACTTGAGTTCAACTATTGTTCTAGACGTCAAAGCAGAAAGCAGTGTCTATAAGTTTAAAAGAGAAAGAGAAATGATGTGACAGAGTGAGAGAGAGAAAGAAAGAGAGAGAAAACAACATTAAAACTGTCTCGCAGAGTCTGAAGTTGAGATTTTTTTCTTGAGAAGTCAGACGTAGATTTACAAGCTGCTTGCGTCACTTTTCCCATGTTAAAAGTGACACAAAAGTGGCATAATAAGCTTGTAGATCTGTTTGTCAGACTGCTGTAACCTATGTGTTGTCACTGCTCTGAGCTAATTTAACCTTTTAGACAGTGAAGCTGGTGCACACTACCCACTCACTCCTTTCACGGATAATTTGTTGTTGTTTCGGAAACAAAATTGTTTGTCAACCAAGTGCCATTGGCGTGATTGAAACATGGTGCTCTACGTGTGGAAGAACCCATCACTGTAGTCAAGAGAGTTAATCATTTCAATTCAGATAAGGTTGTATACAGCAGAGTGGAGATAGCAGCGTCCTAATCTTTAAAAAAGAAAGAGAAATGATGTGAGAGAGTAAGAAAGAGAAAGGGATAAAAGGATATTAAAATGTGGGAGAGACACACACGACAGGGGAGGGGTACGTGAAGCCAGAGGTGCAACCAGTCAAAAATAACAGGGTTGAGGGGGGCTAGAAAAAATGTGGGGTGGGGGCTTTAGTTCAAGCAAAAAGAAGAGTGGAACTGCAGGGGCTGTAAGCGGGGGGGATTATAAAAGCCTCATTAACAAGCAAAATGCCTTTAAAAGACCTGTCACGTACTATGTCATCCTTGCTGAAGCCCCGTTAGCCCAATGTTTTTTTTGCGCCTGCTGCATACTACATTTTCTCTCCTTTGACAGATAACATGTCGTTGTTTCAGAAACGACTTGTTTGCTCACCTTGTGCTATTGCTGTTGTCTGTGTTACATAATCCATCCTGAAGCTGTAGATCTAAAAGATATTAAAAGAAAGATGTTATGATTGGTAATTCTTGCTATATTAATTTGGAGTTAGATAATATCGCGCTTTTATAGACGTTTGATTGTCAGATTTCTACGAACTGTGTGTATTGTGAATATATTTCGGGCATTTCAGCGATTATAAAAACGTTACTGCTATTGGGGAAAAAAATTAAACATATAAATTAATACATTATGTAGCAGTGCGTTCGTCTAAAATACCAAGTCGCATTTTTGTATGTAGTCAGCTACAACCCTTTGACTCCTTGCGATGCATACTCAAGTCTCACTGCTCACCTTTTCGTGGAAAAGACACCTTCTTCATGATGTAGTTCCGATCTCCAACAAAGAAGTCTCATATATGGTGCCGAGTCTTGATATCTCTATGGCTAACAATATATTTGTGCTCCCATCATCATCATCATCGCAGGTTCTTCACCCGCTTAGTGCTTCGGGCACCACTAACTCAGTGACCAAAGAGGCCACGCATGTGGTAGTGGGACCCTTGTTCGGTGCTTTGGGAACAACTCTAAAATGGCGTAGAACACGTGCGCCCCGTTTTTTTTTATACATAGGGTCACATGTGTAGTAACAGATGTGTTGGATAGGTGTGGTATGGGTGTATACCAGCCATGAGAGAGTGTGTGTTGATCTGACAACTAGACCTGCAACTAAGAAATCACTACAATGGAAATCTGGGCTTTGTACTGTTGTTGTGTTTTTCTGGTAGCGTAAGCACAGTAGGCTGTACTAACGTATTTAGTCTCGAATAATTTACCACCTCCCCCAGGGGCTTTTAAATGTTGGGAGAGGGGTCAATAATTGTGTTGACTTTTCTTCTTTAGTGTGCAGTGCTATATTGTTTTATAAAATGTATATGTCTTCAAAATATCTTACTCTAACGATGTACGTGCGATATTTACGTAATTGATTTTAAAAGTAATATACGCTTTTTTACAGTTTAAAAAAACTATTTTTATGATTATCCCAGATAATGGTTTCTCTTAATATGTACATTAAATACATAAATATATGTTTTTGAATAAATAGAATCTTACGTGGAGTACATGTACGGGGCGCCGTATATGACGTCACACAGGATTTTTCTTTTTATTAAAAAGACGCAGGGTACGCGTTTTGGGTGAAAAAGAAATAAAATCGTGAAGCCCGCTTTATTGTTAATTAGCCTCCGGGGGGGGTCAAATCTCTGGGGCTATTTGTTTTTCATAATGGGGGGCCTAGAGTGTCTCCCCTGCGCAGGGATCGCTACCCCCCCGGATGTTTAACTATATGTATGCGGGGGACTCATGGCCCCCCGGAGTTCCGGGGACTGCTTTCTCCTCCACTTGATTCCCTCCCACCTCCGGGGCCTCTTTTTATTAAAAAAAACTGTGCAAAGGTGTTGTAAATGTGGTATTTTGGTTTAGTTTCTGTCTTGTAGAGGATCGAAAGGAAATATAACAGTTTTTTGTAGAGCCACTACCTTTCTGCCTGTTACCTTAGTAACAGTTCATGGATCACTTGTGTGAGTAGAGAGGTTAGAAGTTCACCACAATATGTTGGTAATTGAAATGCTTACTGTGCTGGAGATTTATATTTATTTTTTTCATAGGAACCGTTAGTCATAGAAGAAGTTTGTGGAAAAGTTTTATTAAGGATTCCTTCCTGTTCGGGGAGTATTAGGGTAATGTGCTCCAAGCGGGACTTTACGAAGTTTAATGTTCATTGGCTGTAAAGTATTAAAAGTAGAAGGTTTGGCAGTCATTCCTTGCTCGTCTTTGGAGAACATGGACATTTCATTAGCTAAAGTGTTCTGAACACAAGTTTGCTCCTTATTGGGTGGGAACGGTTCACTGTTGTCAGTGATATTGTGATGCATTTTCCAAAGGAGTATGGGGAAAGAAAGTAGTAGAGGGTAAGTTAGGAAAACTATTAACTGTGTACAGTGCCCATAAGGTGGTGGAGAGCAATTATGAGGTAAACAATTTTTTTATATATGTTTTAAGGGCCATTTATATAATTGCCGTGTGGTGTATAAATCACGGCGGAAAAATGACAGTATTTTGCGCTGTTTTCTTTTATCAAGTTTGTAGGTGACATACTCTTAGTACCACTATTTATTTATAATGTGGTGTTTACTTTCATGATGGGGAGGTGTGGTTGCGTGGCAAAAAATTCAGTCTAGGTTTAAAACAGTTTTTATTAAGCAAATACAAATAAACTTTCTTCAGAAACTGTTGCAGTATATATGAAAGGGGTGACAATTTAAAATGGAATTTCATATAATATCAGTTAAGCGTGGCTATATAGTTCATTTTTGTGCTACAGTTTGTAAAAGTGCAGCCCCACATTCTTGTTGATGTAAGAGGGCATCAGTTACTTTTAGATAAAGTAGAATAGAAGTGCTACAACAAACACTTCCCGCACTACATTATTTCAGATCAAGAGAACAAGTAAAACAGTAAAATCTAAGTTGTTTCATATTACATAGAAATGCCTGCATTATTATTGTTAAAATGTGTATTCTGTACAATTCAGAAACATGCTGTCGTAGTGTTTACAAGTTGCAGACTGTTCCGCTAATAAATCACATACTCACCAAAGAATATATAGAATGTTACTTTTATAATATATAGTACACGTCCTATATATTCTTTAGGGAGAAGCTGAATAGGAATCGCAAATAAGAATAGAAATTAAAAAATAACATTCAGAAATGTAGGGTTTATTAAATATTTAAAGTAAGAAAGTATGCATGATAGCTACATTTTAATACATATAAAAATATCTGATCAAGTTTTTATAAATATTTGATAATTATATTACAGATGGCGCTGAAAAATCTCCCATTCCTCTTCTGTAACAATAGTAAAATCTATTATAATATAACGATTGATACCATTGTTACAGTAAAAAGAAAAGGAAAATAAAGTTATGTATTTAACAGAACATCCATAATGAAATAGTTTCGAGCGGAAATTATTTACTGAAATTCTTTTCTCCGCGAGGTGAAAAAATTAGATGTTTGTGGCGACGGGTCATAAACTCCTCTGAGATCATGACGGTGAGAATAATAATATGTAAATATTCTCACAGCATATGATCACAAGGGGAAAATAGACTGAAGGCCGCAAGTCGGTAACGTTGCTTACTTATCGTTACTCTTTGTGACGACGGATCGTGAACTCCACTAAGATCACCAAGACTGTTAATGTTATAATATACATATTAACAGTATGTGATCTCTAGGGGAAAACACAATATTAAGTGGAAGATGGTGACATTGATTGTAAATGTTTAGGGTTTGCGTTGACGGGTCACTAACACCTTTCGAGCAAAGTACAGTATCAATATTATAATATAAAAAGTCACTATATATAAGGTAAAAGGAGCCAGAAAAGGAGTAATATTTGTTATAATATATCGGTTTCTAAGAACAAGCTGCTGGCGTTACAGAGAAAAAGGGAAAAACATGCAATAACATTTTTTTCTACATATAAATGTTTAAGTATTGACAAATAGTCACAATTTATAGCTAGATACTATGCCTATGCCATCTTGAAACAACGTACAACTCCGGAATATGTTTGTTGACGCAAAAAGAAAATCCGATGCTGGAGAACGGAACCTGCAATAGAGATTGGCCATTTAGAAATAACTCGGGAAAACAAAACTAATTGCACAGTAGGTGTGGATTATACAGTGTTTTGTTGTTTAGTAGTCCATGGAAGGAGGATGTGGCTCCGCATATGTAGATGGCATGTTTTGCAGTTTACACGTGCTTACTTTTTAACTGTTTTTCGTCTGCACGTGTTTGGAAAAGTTTCAAACTGTGAAGCTGTAAAGGTTTCGATTTTGATAGTAACACGTATAAGGTATTATTATCTACATACGTTGGAGAGTTTAAAAAGAGTTACTCGGAAAACTGTGTTCTTTGCATTTTCATGATTAAAAGCATCTAAATAGAAGACGTATAAAAAACATATCGTTATCATTAGAAGAAAAAAAAAAGGTTTAATGTTTGTTATTTTTATAGTTCTTAATTTAAAAAATGCTAGCATTTGTAGATCGTAATCCTACCCTCGGAAAGGTGTGCTGGCGCTTGGGGCTTTGGGAAGGTTATTAAATAATAAATGCCCTTTTCTATGCACCTGTAGACTTGGCTTTTAAACTTTCAATTGCCTAATCTGTATATTTACACTTCCTTCAAACATTTTGGTACTGCTATTTTAGTATTGCAGTGAGCCATTCAGCAGTATGTGTTTATGTATACATTGTTCTAAAAGTGAAGCTGCTGTACATTTTGCCAGACACTCTCCTTGCAGAATTGTAATAATTCAGCCAGTACCCAAGTAGTCATGGTGCAAAGTGGGCCTTAGGGCATGGACTGCTTCAAAGTCCTATACACTATGCATGCACTCTTCTATGCACGGGAAAACTTGTCTATTATAGCTTTTATTATCCAGTCTATGTTCTTACACTTCTACCAAACTCTTTGTGATTGTTGATTCAGTATTGTAGTGAAGTATTCAGCAGAATGCCCTTATGTATGCACTGTGCTAAAAATGAAGCTCTTCCAAATCCAGACAGACACTGTTGTTGCAGAACTGTAATTATCCAGTCAGTACTCAAGTAATCATGGTGCAAAGTAGGCCTTAGGCCATGTACTGCTTTAAACCTGTATAGAGTATGCTTGCACTCTTCTATGTAGGTGTACATTTGTTTTTTATACATTCAATTGTCCAGTCTGTATCATTAGACTTTCACAATCACTCTCACTCTACTGTTTCAGTAGTGTAGTGAGGCATTCAGCAGTATTTCCTTATATAAGTACTGTGGTAAAACTGAAGCTCTTATAAATTCAGTCATGCACTCTCTTTGCAGAACTGTAATCATGCAGTTAGTACCCAAGTAATTATGGAGGAAAGTAGGCCTTAGTATATGGACTGCTTTAAACTCCTATTAACTATGCATGTACTGTTCTATGCACCTGCAAATTTTCCTTTTATATTTTGAATTCCCCAGTAACTATCCTTACACTTCCAGCAAACACTCTGTCATTCCTCTTATAGTTTTGTAGTGACTCATTGATCAGTGTATAGTAATATATTCTCTACATTCAAACAGTAATCAGGAGATGTACAATAAGTGGTACATTCCCAGAGATATGGCAGTTATTGTGCACTGTGATATCAGCGCAATGGATGCACCGTATTTACAATGTAGTGTGCTATGGAGCAAAAACGGCACAGATATGTGATGTATTTGTGTTGTGAACGTGGTGCATTGCTTGACTTGCGTTCCAAGTGCAATGGAGCTCCAGCAATGCTCTTGGGGTTCTATACTCACAAAGCTGTGTCAATCCTTAGACCTGTTTCAAGCAGGAGCAGGGTTTTGATGTAGCATAGCACTAAAAGTGACTGAATGAAATATTATAGATATTCACTCAGTCACTTTTAGGATGTGTTCCTATGCTAGAACACTTGCACTCCCTCCCCCCCCCCTCTCTGTGCAGGAAAGTGTCTTTCTGGCACAGGGCTTTAGAATATGATGCACCTTTCATATGCAGCACATTGTAAATATCAGGTACTATGGTACATCTTTTGCAACACTGCAGCATCACAAAAGTGACGGAAAAGATGTGTAAAAGAGGTACAAGGGGTTGTAAATTCGCTCCTAACACATACAAATTCACCCTGGCAGTTTCACGAACAGTGCAAATTGAAGTATAGAATTCTAACATATTTATATGGATGTGTTACATTAAAGTGCTTCGGAGGTACTACAGTATAGTATAGGTAAACACCTTATACATTTATGCTGTAGCACTCACCTATACTTTTTGCACTATCACATTCACCATACACTACTAATTCATTTGTTCATTTATGCACTGCACATTCATTCTGAGAAAGTTTTACACACATGATGTTAAGTGAATAAATAGGAACTATCTCCATTTTGCATCCTAAACCCAGTTTAATAAAGGTAACAAGGCCCCCTTCAGGTCTACCATGAGACAAATGGGTAGCATTACTGGAAAAGGTGTCATAATCATTCGAACACACATCTCTCGAAATATCCCATGTCGCTTGTAGACAAATGATTCCATAGGATTGGAGCAGGGTCCTCTCATGTTCATCTAGCAAAATGAGACTAACCCTGGCAAAATTCCAGCTCAATATTGCAAGTGACCTCCTGGATAGTAATAAGCCTTTCCCACCCCCGATAATGGCTCAGAACTGGCTGTATGTCAATCTTCCTCATCTAACTGTGGTAAAGGTGCTCATCTGCTACTGACCCGAACACTAGAGTGGGTCCTATCTGTGAAAGAATGGGGAGCCCAGACTTCAAGGGCTGACTGAATAATGCCTCTAGGAATGCGCTAGTATGCTGCGGTGGTAAATGAAACCCAGGTGATGAAGTAAGATATCAGTCCTCATAGACAGACTTGGCTACTGAAGGCAACTCAGTGCATGAATAATGGACTAGAACCCACTCCGTGGAGAACTTCAAAAATACATAGTCAGAAGACCTTTTGACATCAAGAAATGTAATTGTGAATTAGCCATTTGGAGAATTTGCTTATTTCTGGCAAATATGTTGAAGGTGCAGGTTTGAGCCCGCCAAATGATGGAGCATAAATCCCAACTGATCAATGAAGAGCCAGAGGAACCCACCTGATTAGCAAATGTGATGTGGGCCTACAGACGTGGCAGTAAGGAAGCTTTTCCCTTCTAATGGATATTTATTTATTTGAAAAGTTTTATAAAGCGCTAACATGACCCGAAAAGGGTATCAGAGCGCTGTACATCGGAACATAGAGGTACGGGTAGTCACAAAGCAAGTAAACATCCTAAACATTTGTAGAGAAATCAACCCAATACAATAAGAGCGAAAACAAAAAAGAGGAAAACTTGTAGCAAGAACATAAGTTCCATCCCGCAAGTGTCTCAAACAAAGGAGATAGCCATGATTTCTCTAGGGATAACAAGATTAGTTATATTGACTTCGGGAGGATTGTTCCAGCTGGTTATTTAAGGGAAGATCTTTGAATTGTTTTTTGAAATAGGAGGTTGAAGGGTTCGAACAGGTATCAGGAGGAAGAGCATTCCAAATTCTTGGGGCCAGACCAGAGAAGGCGCGGTTGCATGTTCTTTTCTTTTTGAATTTGTGTGGATTCAGCAGGAGAGTGCTGGAGCTTCTCAGGGACCAAGACATACCAGAGAGTTCAAGCTTATTTGCCAAGTAAGTGGGAGTATTATGGTGAAGCGCTCTGTGCGTCAGTCAAGCAATCAGAACCTAATCCGATCATCGAGTGATATCCAGTTGAGCTGAATTAAGTCAGGTTTGATGTGATCATGTGCAAGCCTGTGACCAGTCTGGCAGCAGAGTTCAGAGTGGCCCTTAGGGGGGTCAGATTAGCTTTGGGCGGCCAAGGTCGCAATTCCATATTCCACACAAGAGATTACTAGTGACTGAACTGTAAGTTGCAGGGCCACCGGAGATAGCAACGGCTTGATTTTTCTAAGAGTGTTGAGATGGTAGTTGGCTCCCCTAGTTGCTGCACTGATATTATCTTGCAGATTGAGGTGTTTATCTAGCGTGATGCCTAAGGATCTAGTGGAATCCACCACATGAGGATTGCAGTTGAGGGCCGTAAGATGTTTGAGACAGTCTTGAATGGATATGGAGTGTGTAGGCGGGGCGATCAGGTGGAATTCAATCTTAAGAGTATTAAGCAGAAGGTGGCTGTGAGTTAGCCATTGTTGAGTGTTCAGAAGAACACAGTTCAGCGTTTTGATGTCTTCCAGAGAGGCCACTTTCATTTGGAGTTGCGTATCAACAGCGTACATGTGGTATTGTATATTTGAGCATTTCAGGATTGAAGAGTGTTGGAAAGAGTGTGGAACCTTGGGGTACTCCAATTAAAACTGGTGTACTCTTAGCGAGGGAACAATTCACTTTTATTTTGTTCTGTAGGAATGAGCTAAACAAATTTGAGACTAGACCCGCT
Organism: Lissotriton helveticus; assembly: GCF_964261635.1. Taxonomy (NCBI): domain Eukaryota; kingdom Metazoa; phylum Chordata; class Amphibia; order Caudata; family Salamandridae; genus Lissotriton; species Lissotriton helveticus. The sequence goes on from NC_136072.1 coordinate 103,080,625, forward strand.
CAACCCATTCTTTTTTCCAGAATATCAATCAGGTTTTCGTGTTTGACCATGTTAAATGCTGAGGATAGATCAAGAAGGATTAGTAGGGATGGCACATTTTGGTCAAGTAGACTCAAGGTGTCATCAACAATGTGAGTTAGGGCTGTTTCAGTACTATTTCCTGCTCTAAAACCAGATTGGAATTGGTCAAGCAGCTGAAACTCTTCGATGTGGTTGCAAAGTTGTAGGTGTACACATTTCTCAAGAAGTTTAGCTAGAGTTGTGATGTTGGAAATTATATGATCTGTAAGGCATGCTGCAGTTTGTCTTACAGTGTGGCTTCTACACTGGCGCTTTGGAACATACGCATGACTTCTCCAGCAATATTATGCGTTTAGAAATTAGAATGGAGACAATTCAAACTCTTCACCTGACCAGTTTGCAATGGAACAATTACCTTGACTCCTCATTATTAAAGTTATAATCCAGCTGCACAAGGTCAGAGTGTGTAATGTGTGTAATCACCCGAAACTCTTCAAAGATAGAGTTGTAAGTAAGAAGGGAATTGTTCAAGGATCCACATTATTCCATAAACATTCTGACTACTCCGGCATGCTGAAAGATGGCCACAACCTCCAAGTTGATCAAAGTGCCTATCTGTATATATGCCTCTTCATTGCAGCAAAGGCACATAGCCTTCCTGCTGGCTTTATTCACATCTCATAAATGATTTTCTGTATACTGAAATAGTGCAATTTCAAAAAGTGTTGTCTCACTATATTCCAAATGCCCTTTCTCCAGACCCCACCAGTCTTAGTGGGTAGCATTCACCCGAAGCACACTTTTAATATGAGAAAAGCTATCTACAAATGTTCTGTTGGGCTTTATGGGTGATGAAAGCATTATTTACTTCCAGAAAAAAGACTTAAAAGCCTTACAAAGTATGGTCTTGTTTTTAACTAAACAAAGAATGGAGACCTGGGGCAGGTTATCTGTGACCTCAAAATCTCATAACTCCCAACTATTATGTTTTCATAAACAACCATCTTCCCCCAGCAGGTGCCAATGGTATTCAGCAGTGGGGAATGATCAGAGATTCCCAGGAACAAAATAAATGCTCTGTGATATCAATGTCATCACGTACAATGAGGGAAATAAATCTGGAACAAGTGCCATGAACCCTGAAATAAAAAGACAAAAGCCAATTGCACCTATGACTGGGCCTCCACATACCCCATATGCCATAGCTTCTGCCAATGGTGTTAAATAATTGCTCCTACTAACTAACATGTTGCATATCATATCAATGTTAACACTAAGAACTCCCGCACCCATGAAATGGATAACATTTGGGTATCAATAAAAAGAAGGACCTATTTAACCATGACCACAGTCTGAAGCCTGAGGGACATGTTAGCACTAAACAGCAATGAATCAGAGCTGTAGTTGCATGTCGCAATTGCATGGCATCCCTCATGGCTCAGTCACCTTTTAATTAGCATAAAAAACATGACATTTAAAACGTAACATTTAATGTGTATATGGCCACTCACCTCAAACCTTTTGTGTACACAGCGTGAACTATTAGAGAATACATCTCCTTTTAATGAACCAGTACTCATTCCCTAGATGGTGGATTTCATTGGAATCGGGTTTATATCTATTCAACAACTGTTTTTATTTAGTGTCAGAAGACATTAAAATTCCGGGTCAGCACACTTCACTGGAGAGGATTGCCAAAGGTGCCTCTGTCTACCAATAATCAAAACAAACCCACACTACCCATCATTATAATCAATTATACACTCAAACTTCTGTATATTAGAAACAGTCAGAAAGTGGTGTAATCCACCTTGGAGTCTCAAAAAATTAAGGAAATTCCCCATACCGTACACAGATGTGCATAGGTGTAAAACAATTGGTTCACTCAATGTACAAAACACCTGTTGCCATACAATAATGCTGAGAAAGAAGCACAGTGCAACAGAAGACTAAAGATGGAAAGTAAACAGTACCAAATGTGTTCAACAAGACCAGACCAGCAGTGAAAATTCAGGAACAGGTTCCAAGGGGTCAAGGAAAAGACAACCCATCATGAACATTGGTAAGCACCAACACAGACCACTCCTCAACTGAACTAATTCCTGATTTGGGCTTACAGACACACAGACAACTTGCATACACATACTGCAAAGAGTCGACTGTGCACATATTGGCAAGCACTCATTTAGGTGCTGCTTGTGTGGTGTATGTATTTATGATGCCTGTGTGCCTATATTCACTATAGAAAACCTTAGCTGAAATACCCTTATGTGATATGTTTCAAGGCTGACAGAGCACTAAACCAGCAGAATAGCTTTAGAAATATTAATCTGCTTCACCCTAATGATGGTCCAAAAACAGTTGTATTATTGGAATAATGCTTAAAGCCACAATTGATGGATCCAGTTATAGACCTCCATAGCCTTATGTTGATAAAGTAGCATGGATGTGAGCAAATCCTTTGTGAGTTATCTATCCCTTTAAAATATTACAGATCTTTAAGCACTTTCTGGTTGTGGGCCGAGGTCTCCCAGGTAGAGCCCCCAAATTAAACCCCCCTAAGATATAGTGCAGACTCATGTGACTATTCACAAACTGCATTTTGTAGCATGTTTAGTATTACTCATTTACTACAAAATGCTGTTCACAAACCTACATCTTGAGACTTCCACCTTACCTATCTTTTCAATGCAGAGATCTCCGCCCTGACTGCAGAGATCACCATGCACAAAAGCTGCTATTTTAGTAGTAAATATGGGAGGAACAGGAGGAGCGTATGAAACTTTGGAATAATTACTATTAAATGCAAGGGATTAGGTAGAAGTAAGGAGGGGTTTAGAGTAGAGAGGGCTAAGGATGCATTTAGGTATGAAAAGGTACCTACTCACAAATGCCCATTGCTCCTACACCCAAGAAAGTCCCAAAACAGTCATTAATATACTCTGTCTCATACATGGGTAAGTTCAGCACTACATGTGGCCAATTACTGGAGGTGCCACACTCTTCCAACAGAAAATAATGGAGAAAAACCTCACAGAAATATTGATAAAATTAATTAACCTTTTTCAAATCTTAAAAATATATATACATTTTATTTAATGTTACGAAAGGTGTATATATAATTAGAAATATGTATTATTTTATCGTATTTTGTTTATAAAAAATTGGAATTAAAAAATAAATTAAACTTTATTGTTTGGGATAAAAAATAATGAATTAAAATTAATGTTATTAGGCGTGGTTCTTGTTGGTGGCAGGATATCTTCTGTTTTAGAAGACCTTTTCCTTCTTTCCCTGCCCCACATTCTTTCACCTTTATCCATGCAGTATTGTCCATCTTGACTGCATACTAAGGCTTTGAAATACCACTGTGATTGTATTGTATAAATGTCTAATAGAGGGTATGAAAGTTAGTCAACTGTTGATGAGATGACTGTGATGTGAGCTCTGATATTTGAGGTATGTGCAGGACTGCCACCATTACTTCTGATCTGTTGTATATATTTTAATGTGTGTAATGCCATTTATTCTAAATGACAGAATTTTGATACTTGAATGAACCTCTGATGAAATTATCAATAAAGAAAGGAATAAGAAAAGAAACTAAAGCTTTATGTGGTTCTGACTCTGATACTACTCTAACTCACCCTTTGTTGAACCATAGGATCCTCCACAGGACCTCTATAGATGATGCGGGCAGGGTTGTTACTGATTCTTTTTGCTGTTTAACCCCTTGACCTGCCCCTATTTTAAATCCCGACGGGGAAACCCCTTCTATTTTGTTAAAATTAATGTTATGCATGTCTTTTCATAATGTTTAATACATAGGAAATAAAAATAAACATTTTAATTTAGGTAGTATTTTCTTAATACGTCTTTAAAAAATAATTATACATGAATTATATACTTTCTAATGTAATATTTGTATTCAACTGTTAAGATACTAGTGCTGCAACTTTTTTTATTTGTTTTTGGTTTTAAACAATATACGAAAATATTTTATATTAATATCTAACATTAAAATGTTTTAGTAACATTTTAAGAGTTTAACCAACGTGTGTATCCCTATATTATACTAGTAATTACATTACACTTGTAATTCGGACCCCAACCCCTGATATCAATCGGTCAGGACATGAAAGTTTACACTTTAAAGTAACTTTAAAGTTGGAAATATTGAACAGACAAAACCGGAAAAGCACTCAAATGTGTAAGTGTAAATTTACATATGGCTGAATCTACATGTGTACACCTACCTTTGTGAATGGGGCCCTCCGTGTTTTTAAAAGCCAATTCAATGTATTATGAAATATTGAAAGTTCTAGACTGCAGTTTTAGTTTAGGCTTCTAAAAATGGAGTCAGGCATGGCCAGTATACTCCTCGAAGTGCTGCCACAGCCTGGGCTTGGACTTTAAGCAAGTTGAACAGAACAATTTCCGTATTTTACACTGAATTGTTTCAGGTCTTATATTGATATATTGGTAAGTGAAAGGGAACTTCTGATATTTGTTTTATCATGGTCCTGTCATCACTCAACTCCTAAATTACTATGTTCATGAATCATTTCCAACAGTGATTCAGAACCATGTAAACCAGTAGTAACCAAGTAAATCTGAGCCAAAATCTCTCATTTGTATTATATGCAAAATTCTTGGTCTTATCTAAATTAACTAGCAGGCCAATTTCATAAAAAATATCAGCAAACCGATTCTCACATTTCTTAAATCCAATTGGGATCCTAGAAATATGAGATGCATAATTTAATAAACGCAGAATCATAATTCACCTTTCATTTAGTTCTGCTGCATCCACCACAAATTGTGTCCATAATTAGACAATTCCATTGAGCAACAGACAGAATAAAGATGATGCCAAGACACAACCTTGGCAGTTCAAACTGTTTTGTGTGCTCGCCACAGTGAGAAGATCCTCCCATAGCACTATTTCATCTTAGAGACACTGTTAAAAGGAGATTTTAAGGTCATAAAGGCCATAAAGAGACTTTAATTTGAGGCAGCCGTATTTCAAAATCAATAGATGGATTCAAAATACCTTGTGGAGTTTGATTATTCCCTACCCAAGCCTATCTTGAAATTGTGAGTAGAAGTGATTCATTAGGACTCAACTCCTGAAACCATGCTGGGAAAAGCCTGCCCTGACCATTCTTAGTGGAATCAATTAGGTCTCTATGGTTATAAAAGCAGTATCAGTAGAGGAATCCTTAATGAAATCTGCCAATTTCTGTAATCTAAGCAAACCATGTCAATCAGAAGCACTATGTTGGATTTCAATGCTCAACATTTGGAAATATAGATTTCCAAATGCCATTAACATAGATCAATCAACATTGTATTGATCCCTGTAGACTTCATAGTTTCATGACACTAGATTGCATTCTGTTCTTCTTTGGGGGTAAATATAGTTTTTATTTCACAATAGGATTCTTTCTGTATCATGCTCTGACTTCACATCAAGATAGTTTGTGATGATAGAATGCAGAAAGATGTATCAGATTTGAGCTTCATGGATGTGAATTTCAAGTGTAGACACCTGAGAAACACAAGTGAGATCCATGTACTTATGTATGCATCATTCCTTATACAGAGTACCTTAGCAAGGAAGTAGTGGTTGGCTGCACAAAGCTGGAGGCTATACAATAGTGTGCATATTAAAGATGATATTGAGCTGAGGCGCTTCTAATTCAGTTTAGGGTTGCAAGGGAAACTGATGCTTGTTGACAATGGTTGATATAATGTTCAAAAGACGTTTTTCCCCTCAATTTTGAAGTGTAGTAAAGAACAAGCAGATTTGATCTGTGGAGGGGTGAATTGACTATTCTGGGTGCATAAAATGGGAAGGTTGCCACTTGGTATTCATCCCTTAACATACATGTTGTTTTCAAACCTGGAAATCATATGGCTTTGTGCATTTCACCTGGCTGTAGCCCTGATGTTTGCTTAATCAAGGATGGTGATGTCTTGGTTGTAACTATTTGCACATACAGCCAGATTCATGAAAGGAAATCCGGCTTGCAAAGGGCCAGATTCTGAGAATCTGGCCCTTAGCGAGCGCAATATTTGCATTTGGGATTCATCATCCCAAATTCAAAAATCGCAAAATTCAAAATCGCTATATTGCGAGGAATTGCATTTAAGGAATCTCTGTTTGAGATTCCTTAAATGCAATTCATGAACCATTTCAGATTTGCGAATTCGCAATTTTTGGCCGCTATTTACCGCGAAGTCTGACTTCGTGGTAAATAGCGAAAACTTAGAAAAATGCACTTTAGTGCATTTTTATAAGTTGTATGTTACACACACACATGTCCTTTGGACATGTGTGTGCGCAACACCTGTGTACATTTGCATTTCAGGGGTGCTACAGGGTGTACTTTGGACACCCTGGCACCCTTGAAATCGCTTCCTTATTTGCGATTCGCAAATTGCTAATCGCAAATAAGGATTGACTCCCCATCCATTCCTATGGGCCTTTGGAATGGGGAGTCTTTCCTTATTTGCGATTCGCAATTAGCGAATCGCAATAAGGAAGCAGTAGAAATCGCATTTGATTGTGCGATTTCTACATGAATCCCGTTTTGCGAGTCTTTAATAGCGATTCCTTAATAATCTCTATTAGGACTCGCAAATCGGGACATTGATGAATCTGGCCGATAGTCCTGTAATTGTTAAGTTTTTGCCTTTAGTGAAAGCTTCAGTGTTCATTTCTGCTAGCATTTGTTTGTCGTGAACAAGCTCTTTAGACCTTTGATAATTTAGGGAGCCATAGTGAGCAGGGAATCAACTATGATTCTGAAGTCTACTTTGGGAAGGTAACCTTTTGCTCTGCCAAAGTATATGCAATATCAATATATCTGAGTTCTATTCTTGATATCAGTCCTGAAGCAGAGTGTGCATACAATGAGGAATTCCAGTTATCTTGTGGTTGCTGTGAGTCGTTTTATAACTCCATTTCAGAATCTACCTTTATTTGGATTTCTTGGTGCGAAGGATAGATATAATCATGTATGGTTTTGTTTGAAGTATGCATTTAACATTAAGGCTGGGATGAATTTGATATGGTCTTTGAGTGCCTTAATGTCACTGCTTGTAGCGGCTTAAATTCCAGAGTGACTTCTCGGGTACATTGTGGTCTATTTTTGACCTTGTGTGGTTCCTGCACCTACATAGAGCAGTTCATTGATCACAATACTTAACAGCTGTGATTTCCATTTGAGTTTAACTAATTTCAATAATTATGAAATTTCATTGGAAACAGCCTAGAATAAGCTGCCACTTGAGAACATTTCCAGGGGACCTAATGTCAATGCAAGAATGTACCTTTCATCAGTAGAGAAACCCTCTGTCACACCTGATATTGTCACCTTAAAGTGTGACAAAGTGAACATTGCTTAGCTACTAGCTCCCTCACCAACACCTTTTCCTCGACAATAGACTTTTGTGAGGTAATGGTAGGAAAGTAGTTTGCCTAGAATCTAACCACTAAATCCCAATTGGAAGATTGCATATTAATCATAATAGCAGTTTCTAGTTTACCATTGCTTAGACTTAGAGATAGGAATATCAATATAATTAAGGCGCCACATTTCAAAATGTATAGCACACTTAAATTCCCTAGGTTTACTTATTTCAAAACGAAAAAACAGAAACATTATGTATTGATTTAGAGTTTGGCAGAGCAAGAAACCTGCCACAAATGGGTCGACCTCCGACCCCATCCAATTTGCAGTGCCTACTATAGTGTATACTATGAGAACCTTTGTTGACTTCGCCACTGTAAACCACACACTAGGCAGTGCATCCACCAAGGAGCCACATAATCACAGAGGCTGCCTTACCACCTTATTTCTGTCAGAGCAATTCCCCTCATTTTCCTTGCCTGTGTTCTCCACGAAAAACATGCCAAAACAGATAGATAAAACATAATATGGCCCAATGTGCAGGGAGAAAAATGTATGTGCATCAGGCATTTATTTTTTTCCATTGAAAAATCAAGCTCCTGCTTTTGTATTTGTATTCGATAACTTCTAAAGTGTTCTTTTATTCTTCAAGGGTATCATGGCACTAAATTAGAGATTTCCAGTAAAAACTCAAATACACCACTGCCTCAAGCTGCTATGTACAATGGAACAACCACATTTAATAAGTCATTCTGTAGTTAAACAGGTCTGACTGATAATGTAGATGCAAAGACAGCCGGTTGCACACTAGGTAAACATTCAGAGCCTGATTCACAAAGGTAAACTTACCCTTTTGGGTAAGTTTACAGTTGTTTGGTATTCACAAAGGGATTTACGAGTAGCATCTTTATGAGTGCAGAGTCCCTGCACATAAAAATACTGCGGCCCCAATTCACAAAGGCAATCTGAGACAAAGTCTAACTTTACGACTTTTGGTATTTACAGAGGTCATTTACGAGTTGTATCTTTATGTCTACAGTCGGGCCGGAATCTCTGGCTTGGGCCGTACTCACCACACCCAGGCTGTACTCTCAGGCGTGGGCCATACTCTCTGGCTTGGGCTGGATGAAGTGCAATTAATCAGACAGAATGCAATTTTTACAAAAAGAAACATTAGGAACGTGTGATAAATGGTAGTAGAGGTCATGAAAATCATTTTGGGCAGGAAAAAGGGTGTGGCCGGACACTACATCATAGCCCAGAAAAGTTTGCCCCTTTGCATTGTGGTACATACAGTAAACAATTTGCCCTCCTCTCAGTGTTGACTCCCCCCTGACTCGGCGTCTAAACAGAGGCAACGACGGACAGAGCGGGGCCTCCATCTTCCTGAGCAGGGTCCAGGAGAGGTGAGGTCTAGTCCCTGGTCAATCTGGATGTGAGACGCACCAGTTTGACACGGAGGAATATGATTATGGACTGAACTGTCCATCTATATACTTTTCAGTTAAACAATAACAATTTAATTGTTGGTTTATTATTTACACTAGCGGTAGCAATTCACTAGAACAGAGGCCCTGAAGAAAGCCTTGGCAGCCCGTTTCCATGTTGGCTGAAACATGTTGGCCCTCCTTGTGGCAGTCAAATATTTGTTTTGAGACTGCTGTTTTGCACTGTTCTTGATTTTAATGAGAGGGCAAGACACTTTCTTGAATAAAACGTTCTTTCTTCTGTCTTTGCCACTCTATTTTATCTCACCACGTTCTCCCCTTTTTTTGCACTGCAAAAATTCCCATATTATTCTACCTATCTCATGGTCAGCATGGTGTTTGTGAGCTGGACTCACTGAATTGTTTCAGAGATTGGGTGTGGGAATGATCTCAATGATCTAGAGACAGACCGCCCCATGACTTTTGGATGACCCAATGAGAATATAGATCATCACAAGACATTTGATGGGAATCCATTTTTTCCTTGAGTCTCACTGGCAACCACGTGTGTTCTTGATCATGGTTCACTGCTACGTCCTTCATTTTTAGGCTTTATAGGAATTCTGCATCCTCTACTGATTTGGTAACAGTTGCGCCTACTTATTGGTTTAATATATCCAGTATTTTCTCAGACCCCTGGTTCTCAATTTATGTTATAACACTACAGTCAACACTTCTCCCTAATATTGACTATAGAGTTGACACTATAGTCAGCACTGAGAAAGCGCTAATTGTGGACTGCAGTGCAAAGGAGCAAACTTGTCAGGGTGAATTGACAAGTAAATACAAAAATTAACCTGTGCTTAATCATCTAATAGCTTGACACAAAAGCAGCCAGGCTTAACTTACAAGTGTTTATGCTGCACCTCAAACAGTGATAAAGTGAAAGAAAGCAAATTAAAAGTCCCCCAACAAGTTAGACAAGTAGAGTGAAAAGTTTTTAAATAATTTTAGACTAAAATCCAATCAGTAGAACCCGAGGTGTGCAAGTTTGAAGATTTAAGTGAAAATACCACCAAAAAGCACAAAGCGCCAACTTTCGTTCTTTAGTCACGTCCGACTGGGGCAAAGTCACAAGTTCAGGCAGCCCACGATGGACCGCAGCTGGCTACAGGAACCCAGTTAGGCCTGCTGAAAAAATAACCTTAAATAACCTTAAATCCTGGCTGAGCGATGAAGAGTCCTGCGTCGAGGATGCGTCACACCGTAGCGGTTCCTAAGAGCTGCAAGACTGGTATGCGAGATCCTGCATCATCATCGAGGATGTCATCGATGAGGGACTTGCAATGCAAAGTCCTGCCTCGAAGATGCATAATGCACTGGACTGTCCAAAGAAGCTGAGGGGCTTACGATGCAGAGTCCTGCATCATCGTCAAAGATGCCATCGAAGAGGGGCTTGCATCTAGGATGCATCACGCAGTGGTCGTTCCTTGGACGCTACGTGTAACGATGTGAAGCTCTGTGCCAGGGATGCGTCATGCAGTGGTCCACATGTAGAGTTTTGTGAGGCGATGCACCATGAAATGGCTCGAAAGCGGAGTTGTTTGGAAGCTATGCATTGTGATGACCTAGTTCTGCTGGCACCTAAATTGGGCCTGCAGGGCATGTTCAGGCCTACTTCCAAGTGTCCAGGAATTGGGTGGCACCACTTGAGAGTGGAGAACTTACAGTTGGCAGTGTCCAAGTTACCGGCTCAAAGATGGAGGAAGCCTGTTCTGTCCCTGAGGCTTCTGATCGGTAGGCCAGCCAACTAGCCCTTGGAATCAATCTGGTGGTCATGGGTTCAGGTTTCAGGTCCGGTCCTTCTCATTCAGGCAGGAGGGCATCAATGCAGCTGGGCAGCAGAGTGGCAGTCCTTCTTGCAGCATAGCAACACAGTAGTCCTTCTTCTGAGTCTTTCACAGGTCCAGATGTGTATTGAAGAGTTGGGATCTTAGGTCCAATATTTAAGGAGGAGACGTTTCTAGAGGCTTCCACCCACATGAGTTGTCAGGCATCCCTTCCTCCCTGCCCCGGCCCCAGCTTGTCTGGAAACACAAAAGACCAGTGATAAACCTTTGAGAGAGTGCTCAGGCAGAGCTTTTGTGATGTGCAAGTGTGGTAGGTGAAAGATCCTCCCCCTCGTTAAGTCACAGGGGCCCATCCTGCCAACAACTAGCATCCATTTGTCTCACTGTCTGGGAGCCATACACAAAGACCAACTGCCAGCTATACCTAGTTATGAGGCCCAGGAACAGACTGCAGGCATCAAATGGTTGGGACAAAAATTTTCTTTTCCAAAGGTGCCATTTTCAGAATTGTCACTTAAAATCTGACTTTATCATTAAGAGGACTTTAAATTTCAATTCTTTAGTCACCAACCTCAACCTACTTACCTGCTCCCAATCGAAAGTTTATTTATTTATATCATTTCTAAAGCGCGCTGATACTAACTGGTGTCCTGGCGCTGAAATGGTAACTCCCTGAGCTTCAAGCCTCAACAGACTAAAGGGTGAAAAGCCATGTTTTAAAGTTTTTCCTGAATGCCATCAGATTTGCATTTTGTTTGAGGGCCATGGGAAGGGCGTTCCAAGCCATCGCCGCTCCCATGACAAAGCTTCTGCCCCCCCAGCGCACCTTCCTCATGCGAGCTGTTTTGACCAACCCCCTGCTGGCCGACCTGAGTTGTTTGCCGGGTCTGTACCATTGTAGGCGCTCCTGAAGGAACTCCGGGCCCTGACCGTGCAGTGCCTTGAAGACAATGCACAAAGATTTAAACAGTATCCGCTTCCGCACCGGGAGCCAGTGCAGCTTCTCCAGATCCCTGGTGACTGATGAATATTCAGGCAAACCCCCTATGAGGCGGGCCGCCGCGTTTTGTAGGACCTGGAGTTTATTAAGCAGTCCCTGTTGGGCCTCGAGGAGAAGACTGTTACAATAATCGAGGCGGGAGAGCACAAGTGCAGTCACCACCGTCTTTCTGCTCCCACCAGGTAGGAAGGGGTGAATTTTCCTGATGATTTTCAGGGTCCAGTGAATGGAAGATGTAATTGCCTTAACTTGAGGTTTGAAGGAGAGTTGGTTATCTATAATAACTCCTAAGTTCTTCACCTTCGAAGCGGGAGACGGCGGAGATCCCATGTCATCCGGCCAACACTTTGGGCTCCAGATGTTTGTATTGGGCCCAAAGATCAACACCTCCGTCTTAGCGGAATTCAACTTTAGGCAACTTTTTGCCATCCATGAACTAACTGCTGCCATGCAGTCCTGAAACCTGGCCGCCACACCCAGCTCTTTCCCAGGGACCATCGAGACCACAATCTGGGTATCGTCAGCGTAAGATGTTAACTCGAAGGAACGGATCACCGGGGCAAGGGAGGATACATAGATGTTAAACAAAGTGGGGCTTAGGGAGGATCCTTGAGGGACCCCCCCTGGGAGTTCGAAAGATCTTGACTCGAATTCTCCCATCGCCACCACTTGCACCCGATCTTTGAGGAAGGCTTTCAGGATACTCAGTGCTAGACCCTGGACCCCCCAGTTCTCTAACCGGTCCACCAAAACCGTATGGTGGACCGTATCGAAGGCCGCAAACAGATCCAGGAGGACCAGCACCGCCTGACCCCCATCGTCAAGTGCCTTCCTGATCTCCTCTGTGGACTTGATCAGGGCGGTCTCTGTACTGTGTCCTTCCCTAAACCCGTGCTGGGCTGGGTCCAGCCCCTGTGAAGTGCGCAGAAAAGCACAAAGCTGAAAGTTCATGGCCTTCTCAACAAGTTTGGCCGGCAACGGCAATCTGGCAATGGGTTTATAGCTATTAGGATCTGTAATATCCAATGAGGGCTTCTTAAGCAGTGGAGCGATCGAGGTCCGCTTCCACTCTATGGGAAAGTCACCCTTTTCAAACATCAAATTAAAAAGGTGAGCAAGGGTGTCAGCTATTGGGAAGGCGGCCAGCTTCGCCATAAGGAGATCCCGACTTGGTTGCGAGCAGTAGTTTAGCAATGTCTTTGGAGCTAACTGGCTCGAACGCCAGGAATTTTGCCTCCGATGGGTTGGCAGGGGGAGCCATATGTGACCCCTCCGAGAGGCTCTGAGCTACCTGCGGTTCAAGTGAGGTAAAAATGGCTTGTACCTTGCACTGGAAGAAATTGCCCAAGGACTCACAGAGATCGATGCTTGGAGGCACAATCACCGGTTTGGGAGTAGTCAAACTGGCCACTGTATCGAAAAGTTCCCTCACTGAATTCTTAGCTTTCTCTATACGGTCTGTAAAATAGCTACTCTTGGCTTTCCTAATACTATCTTTGTAAGCTCTTTGGCTGACTTTCAATCTCTCTTTATCCAATTCATTATAATTAAGTCGCCAAATGCGCTCTAGCTTCTTGCAGGCTGCTTTGGCTTCTCTGAGCTCGTCCGAGTACCAAGGAGCCGATGGGACAGCTCGGGTGGGCCGACAAATCTTGGGAGGGGCCAGCGTGTGACAGGCCCGATCAATCCAGTCCGTGTACTCAGCGGCCGCTTTGTTCACATCCGCTGGTAATACTATCCTAGAGGCCATCAGCAATTCCTCCAAGGCAGTACTGTCTAAATTTTTCCACGCCCTACACATCCTGGTTGATTTCCCATCATGCGATGCCTTCTGCAGCGGGGGGCTGAAAATGGTAAACAGCAACCCGCATGATCAGTCCAAGTCACTGGTTCGGTTTTAGAGAACCTGAGGTCGGGATTATTCGAGAAAATCCCATCTAGTGTGTGCCAGCGCGATGCGTTGCCCCTGTGACCACTTGAGTCAGTCCGGCCCGTGCATTACCTCCGCTAAGGCTAGCGTATCAGTGTCAGTGCCCCCTTCCAAATAAAAGTTAAAGTCCTCCAGGACCGTAAAAGAATTGACACACAGGGCTTCCTCTAAAATACTGCCCAGTGTATCAAGGAAGAGGGGCCTCGTCCCGGGCGGTTTGTACAAAAGGCAGCCCTTAAAGGATTGATGGTTGGATAGCAACAGCTTGAACCCCAGGGCCTCACAGGCCTCAGAGGTCACTGGCTGAAATGCTCCTTGGATGGAGGCATGATAAATAATCGCCAAGCCTCCTCCCCTCTTCACTGGCCTATCCAGGACAAAGTTCAGGTAATTAGGTGGGGTGGCCTTCACTAGATCTGGGCCGGATGCTGCATCCGTCCAGGTCTCGATAATAATATTTTGATATTCCTGTCTAGAATCATCTCGGCGCACTCTGTGCTTTACCAGAGATCTGGCGTTTATCAGTAGACAGTTCGTGTTGTGATCCCCCGTCTCTCTTTAAAGGAAGGGATGGAGGAACATGCCCTACCTTGACTACAGAGAAACACCGGGAGGTCCAACAGGCACGATGCACACCAACGGGGCCTGCCTGCAACTCTATGTCTGGCTTCAGTATCGTGCAGCTCATTTCCCCATTTCCCCCCCTCATATGCAGCAACTGTGCTCGATTGTATACTCGCCTAAGCTGAGAGCCTGTGTGTTGTTGGCCAGGGGTAGTGGGGCTGGGTGCGGGTCCGGCGCGGACGGGCGCGGACGGGCGCAGACGGGCTTGCCTTTGGCACGCCTGCTGCGCCCGCCCGCTGCGCAGGTGAGACCCTGTAGTCATTATAAAGGGGCGGGAGGAGGGTGGGAGGCTGCGACAACTAGTCCGCAGACCTTCCCCTACCTCCAAGATGGCAGTTCCCTGAGCCCCCTTCCGCGTCAGCGCCTAATCAGCTGCGCGGAGGGTCAGGAGGTGGTATAAGATCGGTGAGTATCACCTGAGCAACCAGCCAGCTTGTGCGATTTAATTAGAGGCAAGCGCTATTTAAAATCAGCAAAGTACACGAAGTAAAAAGTAAAATTCTAAAAATAAGGACACAGCTTTACACCCTAATACCCCGGCTTTCCACCTCAGGGGAGCACCAATAGTGAGCACGGCGCTTCCGGCCCGTTTTTATGTCCCGGGAGGGCGGGAGGCTGCGACAACTAGTCCGCAGACCTTCCCCTACCTCCAAGATGGCGGTTCCCTGAGCCCCCTTCCGCGTCAGCGCCTAATCAGCTGCGGGGAGGGTCAGGAGGTGGTATAAGATCGGTGAGTATCACCCGAGCAACCAGCCAGCTTGTGCGATTTAATTAGAGGCAAGCGCTATTTAAAATCAGCAAAGTACACGAAGTAAAAAGTAAAATTCTAAAAATAAGGACACAGCTTTACACCCTAATCCCCCGGCTTTCCGCCTCAGGGGAGCACGAATAGTGAGCACGGCGCTTCCGGTCCATTTTTATAACCCGGGAGGGCGGGAGACTGCAACAACTAGTCCGCAGACCTTCCCCTACCTCCAAGATGGCGGTTCCCTGAGCCCCCTTCCGCGTCAGCGCCTAATCGGCTGCGCGGAGGGTCAGGAGGTGGTATAAGATCGGTGAGTATCACCGGAGCAACCAGCCAGCTTGTGCTATTTAATTAGAGGCAAGCGCTATTTAAAATCAACAAAGTACACAAAGTAAAAAGTCAAATTCTAAAAATAAGGACACAGCTTTACACCCTAATCCCCCGGCTTTCCGCCTCAGGGGAGCACCAATAGTGAGCACGGCGCTTCCGGCCCGTTTTTATGTCCCGGGAGGGCGGGAGGCTGCGACAACTAGTCCGCAGACCTTCCCCTACCTCCAAGATGGCGGTTCCCTGAGCCCCCTTTCGCGTCAGCTCCTAATCGGCTGCGCGAAGGGTCAGGAGGTGGTATAAGATCGGTGAGTATCACCGGAGCAACTAGCCAGCTTGTGCGATTTAATTAGAGGCAAGCGCTATTTAAAATCAGCAAAGTACACAAAGTAAAAAGTCAAATTCTAAAAATAAGGACACAGCTTCACACCCTAATCCCCCGTCTTTCCGCCTCAGGGGAGCACCAATAGTGAGCACGGCGCTTCCGGCCCGTTTTTATGTCCCGGGAGGGCGGGAGGCTGCAACAATTAGTCTGCAGACCTTCCCCTACCTCCAAGATGGCGGTTCCCTGAGCCCCCTTCCGCGTCAGCGCCTAATCGGCTGCGCGGAGGGTCAGGAGGTGGTATAAGATCGGTGAGTATCACCGGAGCAACCAGTCAGCTTGTGCGCTTTAATTAGAGGCAAGCGCTATTTAAAATCAGCAAAGTACACAAAGTAAAAAGTCAAATTCTGAAAATAAGGACACAGCTTTACACCCTAATCCCCCGGCTTTCCGCCTCAGGGGAGCACCAATAGTGAGCACGGCGCTTCCGGCCCGTTTTTATGTCCCGGGATGGTGGGAGGCTGCGACAACTAGTCCGCAGACCTTCCCCTACCTTCAAGATGGCGGTTCCCTGAGCCCCCTTCCGCGTCAGCGCCTAATCGGCTGCGCGGAGGGTCAGGTGGTGGTATAAGATCGGTGAGTATCACCGGAGCAACCAGTCAGCTTGTGCGCTTTAATTAGAGGCAAGCGCTATTTAAAATCAGCAAAGTAAAAAGTCAAATTCTAAAAATAAGGACACAGCTTTACACCCTAATCCCCCGTCTTTCCGCCTCAGGGGAGCACCAATAGTTATCACTTATTAAATGTAGTAACATAACCCAATGTTATCCTATGGGAGAAGTAGGCCTTACAGTAGTGAAAAACAAATAAAGCCGTTTTTCACTACCAGGACATGTCTGACATTTTAGCTACATAGCACCCAGCCCTCTAGGATGTTTAGGACCTGCCCTAGGGTTGACATACATGTAATATAAAGGAATGTTTGGGCCTTGCAAACAATTTTTTTCAAAATGGCAGCTGGAAACTGCACACAGGCTGCAATGGCATGCCTCAGACATGTTGGAAGGGCTACTTAAGTGTGTGGCACACTAAGGGGCCGATTAGGATGGCGGACGGAAATGGGTACTGTCCGCCATGGTGGGGGAAATTTTACTCCCGGCTGCGCCGCGGAGAAATCGCGGTTGGGATTAGGATATTCATGTCACGAAACTCCGACCGCGGCGGACGGATCACAACCAACACCGTCCGCGGTGGACGGAACACAACCAAGTCCGTCCGCGGCGGACGGAGTCCAATGAACAACCACTGCCGCGGACGGAAATGACCGCGGAAAATAAAACATGTACCGCCATACCTGAGAATACTCCGTGGCCGCAATTAGGATAAATCCGCCCGTACCACGGAACTCACAGCCATCCACGTCCGCGGCGGAAACAATGCTACGAGAACCACAGCATCACTGCGGAAGGCCAACACGCACAACATCCCTAGCGCCTAACAAATGTCAGAAAGTGCACCGCAACTCCTAAGCAAACATACGAACATTGACAAGGCCCCTCCCCCCACCAAGCACAAGCCACCATGACACGTCCCAATTATCCAATAATGCACACAAGTCAACACGCCCACCTACCACCTGACTCGCAACAACCATTGAGACACGACTACAAAAAGACACCCACACACAACCACAATCCTTTGCATCACAGCATTGCTGCCAGCAAAAGGGCCATTCGAGACACTGCTAACTCACATAAAATCACATAGAAGACACCCACCCACCACCCTACCACACCCACCACACAAACACCCACCACACAAATCCTACACATCACACACCACACACCTGCACCTCCCAACTCACTCAACTCACACACTGAGCACCACACACCATGGCACCCAAAAAAAACCCGAAATTCACGGAGACAGAGTTGCGGGTAATGGTAGATGAAATAATCCGTGTGGAGCCCAACATCTTCGGGGCCCAAGTCCAGCAGACGACCGTGGCGCAAAAGAACCACATGTGGGACAGGATCGTCACTCGGGTGAATGCGTCGGGGACTGTGCCGAGGACGAAGCATGACATTCAGAGGCGGTGGCATGACCTGAAGACCAGGGTCAAGGGCATCCGAGCGAAAAACCACGCCAGAGCCAATCTTACTGGCGGTGGCACACCCCCGGAGCCCATACCCTACACCGATTGGGAGGAGAAGGTGCTGGTGATACTACACCCAGAGAGCCTAGACGGCCTTGACGAAGGAGAAGAGACTGGTGAGTACAAACCAAGCACCACGATCAGCACGACATGGTCAGGCTCACACAACTGAGAAGAAACATCCCCCACGCCCCAACCCATGCACGTTGGACACCAACACACTAACATGTCCATGGCTCCCAACAGGCCCCCATGTTCACGGGGAGGGTGGTGGTGGTGGTGGTGGAGGGTGGGGTGTGTGAGAGGCCCAAACTACAACTCCCAACAGGCCCCCATGTTCACGGGGAGGGTGGTGGTGGTGGTGGTGGTGGAGGGTGGGGTGTGTGAGAGGCCCAAGCTACAACTCCCAACAGGCCCCCATGTTCACGGGGAGGGTGGTGGTGGTGGTGGTGGAGGGTGGGGTGTGTGAGAGGCCCAAACTACAACTCCCAACAGGCCCCCATGTTCACGGGGAGGGTGGTGGTGGTGGTGGTGGAGGGTGGGGTGTGTGAGAGGCCCAAACTACAACTCCCAACAGGCCCCCATGTTCACGGGGAGGGTGGTGGTGGTGGTGGTGGTGGAGGGTGGGGTGTGTGAGAGGCCCAAACTACAACTCCCAACAGGCCCCCATGTTCACGGGGAGGGTGGTGGTGGTGGTGGTGGAGGGTGGGGTGTGTGAGAGGCCCAAACTACAACTCCCAACAGGCCCCCATGTTCACGGGGAGGGTGGTGGTGGTGGTGGTGGAGGGTGGGGTGTGTGAGAGGCCCAAACTACAACTCCCAACAGGCCCCCATGTTCACGGGGAGGGTGGTGGTGGTGGTGGTGGTGGAGGGTGGGGTGTGTGCGACAGGAAACAGAAATGTCTACAAATCAATGTAACCATGTACTGTCCACATTACTGACCAGCTCGATCTTGTCCCTCAGGTGATCGTCAACTGACTGGGGAAAGCAGTACCCGGCCGCCAGCCTCGCCTCCCACACCTACAGGACTCTCTGCTGACGAGGACACAGGCAGCTCCGGGGCGGAGGATGGAGCGGGACCAAGCACGCAGCCAGGGCCATCTGGCTCACAGGGACTCCCGGGACCGACCAACGTCGCATGTGTGACTCCAGCGGCACCTGTCTCTGTGATCTGCACACTCCCCACCACCACCAGTACCACCAGTACCACCAGTACCACCACTACCACCAGCACCACGACTCCTGCCGGTGCCACCCAGCATAACCCAGCGCGCAACGCTGGTCCAACGGCCCCACACACAAGCAGGGTGAGTGGGCCACAAACACAGGCAACGGGACAACAGCCAATCAGGCGAGCCACACACCGCCGTGCAGAGGAAGGACAGCTACCCGAGCCAGTGGCACAGTCCCTACAAGCTCTTGCCAGGTGCCAGGCCTCATACGACCGGTCCCAGGCAAACGCTGATCGTGTTCACCAGGACTCAGTGGACAACACCAACATCCTGCGCGAAATCTCTGGCATCCTTGGCCAGATGTTGCTGATCATGGGCCAGCAGGCAACGATGTGGAGGGAATGGGTTGCCCGGAACAACCCCCCCCCCTCCACCAAGTGTGTCAGCGCCACCGCCACCGTCACCTCCGCCTCCCCCGTCACCTCCGCCTCCCCCGCCACCTCCGCCTCCGCCTCCACCGCCGCCACCACCACCTGAGCCCCTGGCGACGGATGTGGCCCATCACCAACCTGCCCTCCCAGCTGACTCTGTACCACCTCCGAGACGGAGGGGGCGGCCGAGGCAGGAAGTGGCTGAGAGCAGTGTTGGAGCGCCAGGCACACGCTCCAAGAGGGGACGACCATGACAATGCCACTGCCTGTGCCAGACATTCACCCTGCCAAGCATCCTGTCCCACATAGACAATCATTGCCACTGGTCTGCTGGACTAGCCTGACACCCCCCAATGTGGTGTCAGCACGGACATTTCATCTGCCATTACCTTCAACTCCAACTCCCTCCCCCCCACTTACTTGTAAATATTCACCAGCACAAAAGCACAACCTGTCAATAAATTGCATTTACTCACACAATGATGTTTTGCCTCCATGTTTATTCACATGATTGCCATCAGATACAGACGTAAACAGGTACAGGGATCATAGTCGCACTTGATCATGGCGCTGCGGGAGTGACCTAGAGAAAACCAGAGACAGCAAACACACGTCAGTAAAGAGATTCACACACATCACAACACAATGCACAGCAACATTACACAAACGACAACCATCACACAAGCATGGGATGGGAGCACACACATCATGGACACTCCTATGTCCAAAGACATGAAGACACACATGTGCAACCATCACAAACCACACCCAGCTGATTAACCCCATATCCACACAACACCAGCAAACATACATGAGGCATTGTCAACCGCCACTAGAGGTAGATACTCACATTCAAGGGAAGTAGCGATCTATGAGCTGGCGCCTCTGGTCCACACCTTCCTCCTCACCACTATCCTCATCAGTCGACATGGGTGGGATGGGAGGCCGAGGAACTCCTTCGTCTTCAGGGTCCAACAGCAGTTCAATGTCATTGCGTACTGCCAGGTTGTGGAGCATGCAGCAGGCAATCACGATCTTGCATACTTTTCCTGGTGAGTAAGGCAGGGCCCCTCCGGTCTTATCGAGGCACCGAAACCTAGACTTGAGCAGTCCAAAGGTACGTTCGATGACTCTCGGTGTCCTTCCATGTGCCTCATTGTACCGCATTTCACCCGCCGTCCTCGGATTACGTAGGGGACTGAGGAGCCAGGGCCGGTTTGGGTAAGCCGAGTCGCCTATGTAGGGGGATGACAGAGACAAACATCAGAACAAGATATGGTGGGTACCCCATGCAACACAGAGATCACAAGAGTCCCCACTGCACACTCACCAACAAGCCACGCTTGACCGGGTGGCAGATTTGCCATGAGTCGTGGGACATTGCTGGTCCGCATGATGTGGGCGTCATGTGCGGATCCAGGAAATCTTGCACACACATGGGAGATGATGTTGCTCGCCAGGCACACCACCTGCACGTTCAGCGAATGAAAGTGTTTGCGATTCCTGAACACTTGTTCGCGTGCCCGTGGTGGAATGAGCGCGATGTGCGTGCCATCAATTGAGCCCACAACGTGAGGTATGTGGCCCAGTGCATAGAAACCAGCTTTGACAGCTGGCAACTCTTCCGGACGTGGGAAATGTATGTACTCATCTTTGTACAGCATCATAGCTGTTAACACATCGCGAAGAACCGTGCTGAACATGGCCTGTGACATCCCCCCGGCACCTCCAACTGTATACTGAAATGTGCCAGTAGCGAAGAAATGTAGTACCGCCATGACCTTTGCAGTGGGTGTAAACGAGCCAGGATACGTTCTACGTGGCTGCAGATGAGGAGACAATTGAGCCACAAGCTCCAGCAACCGACGTCGATCCAGCCTGAATTTCCGAATCACCTCCTCGTCTACCATATCCTCCAGCACAGTGTATGGCCGAAGCACATTTGGAGCCCTCCTGTGTGGGAGAGAGATGTTACTTTGGCCAACTAACAAACGACGCATACGTGTACAACTCCATCACATGTGTACCTTACTGACAAAACTTCAGTCTTCACCCTAATGTATCGTAGACACATCACAGACACTCATGCAACTGCATGCACACAAACGATAAGTTTACACACGCCATGTCATCAAGCACAAATGCCACCACCAATAATGATGTGCATACGGTAATGACATGCATGGTGACACAACGTAGAAATCACATACACGGAATGCATGTGTACCACCACCACTGTAGTCACCTCGACACAACAAGAAACTGACAACAGATGCATTAATTGGCCACACAGCCGTGATGTACTGTGTAGTTGTGAAGATGTAACAACGTCTGTAGGGTCAAACCCGACGTCAACACGTACAAATGCACATCTGTTGCCCATTGTGTGCCGACCGATGGCCATTGTATGGACACACATGCTATATTGTATGACATATGACCTTTCACAATCACGCTCACATCCCTCATGACGCAACTGTACACAACACATCACGGTGCAGCGTCTGACAAGATCACATATTTGGCGCCGCCATGGCGGTGCTCAACTTCCGCTACTTCCCAAAGGCCATATGCGGCCTGCGTCCCTCTTCCCATTGGCTGCATGTGCAGGGACCGTCACGGGCACACATCGGCAACCGCACGTGCAAGCCTCAGGCACGGATGCTTCAGTTGCAACAATGTACTATCACTGGCGCCTCCATGGCGGTGCACGTACACAGCGGGGGAGGTGCAGGCCTATACACCCTGCAGATGTACTCAATGGACATGCCAGTTCATGACCCCCCTTACAGTCACCTTGCATCATCCACCGTACACCGGCCGGAGCGGCCGGGCCATGAACAACCGCCGTGCCCGGCCATGAACAACCGCCGGTTCCGGCCATGAACAACCGCCGGTCCCGGCCATGAACAACCGCCGGTCCCGGCCATGAACAACCGCCGTGCCCGGCCATGAACAACCGCCGTGGCCGGCCATGAACAACCGCCGGTCCCGGCCATGAACAACCGCCGGTCCCGGCCATGAACAACCGCCGGTCCCGGCCATGAACAACCGCCGGTCCCGGCCATGAACAACCGCCGGTCCCGGCCATGAACAACCGCCGTGCCCGGCCATGGAGGTTGTGTTCATGGCCGGGCACGGCGGTTGTTCATGGCCGGGCACGGCGGTTGTTCATGGCCGGGCACGGCGGTTGTTCATGGCCCGGCCGCTCCGGCCGGTGTACGGTGGATGATGCAAGGTGACTGTAAGGGGGGTCATGAACTGGCATGTCCATTGAGTACATCTGTGTACGTGCACCGCCATGGAGGCGCCAGTGATAGTACAATGTTGCAACTGAAGCATCCGTGCCTGAGGCTTGCACGTGCGGTTGCCGATGTGTGCCCGTGACGGTCCCTGCACATGCAGCCAATGGGAAGAGGGACGCTGTCCGCATACGGCCAATCGCAAGTAGCGGAAGCTGTGCACCGCAACAACAGGGCCAGTCATTGGCCCATTTCACGATCACGCTTCCAGGGCTGACCAATTGCTGGCGACGTATGCCACTGACACGTGCTGAGGGCCCTATATATGTGTCTTGGCCAAAATGAAACTTCCTACCCTGGGGACCAGTGCTGCCTGTGACCATCACCTCGACCTGCTGCTGCTGCTGCTGAGCTGACCACCGACTGCTGCCTGTGACCATCACCTCGACCTGCTGCTGCTGCTGCTGAGCTGACCACCGACTGCTGCCTGTGACCATCACCTCGACCTGCTGCTGCTGCTGCTGAGCTGACCACCGACTGCTGCCTGTGACCATCACCTCGACCTGCTGCTGCTGCTGCTGAGCTGACCACCGACTGCTGCCTGTGACCATCACCTCGACCTGCTGCTGCTGCTGCTGAGCTGACCACCGACTGCTGCTCTAGTGCCATACTCCGTGATCTTGCCATGTCGAGTGGCAAAGAGATCCGGTCTCGACCCTTCACCGCCGCGGAGCTTGATGTCCTCGTGGACAGTGTACTCCGCAACTATGGACGCCTCTACGGCGCACCGGGACGGGTGGTAAGTGCAGTGTGGGACATGTTGGTGTGCATGAGGGGGCCAAATGATCAGGCCTATTTCTATCTTAGCTGTGTAGTGTGGGCTAGACATAGGTTCCTGATTGTGCATGGCTGCTGACAGTAACGTCTTGCCCCTATGTGTGTGACAGGCCACCTGTCCACTGACTTAAACCCTTTTGTCTCCCATCATGGTAGGTCAAGCTGCACCTTCGCAAGGACCTGTGGAGGACCATAGCACGGGAAGTACGGGCATTGGGGGTGTGCAACAGACGACATACACACTGCCACAAACGCTGGGACGACATTTCCAGGCTGAGCAAGAATGTAGCGGAAGTAACACTGGGCCTGATTCCAAGGACGCCCCATCTGGCCCGACGCTCCATGACCCCTCTCATGCACCGTATCATTGCAGTGACGCATCCTGACCTGGCCGAACGTCTGAGTGCCGATCAACAGCAAACTAGCGGTGAGCATACTGTCTGTGTAGGAAACTTGTGAGTGCTATGCATGTATTGGTGCACAGACACACTATTGAGTTCCGTGTTGCGTATGTATGCCTGTGATGCCATTTTGGTCCCATTGGGTGGTACTCATTTGACATCCAGGTCCGCCATGTTGACACGCCACTTGTTTAGTAGTTGAGTGTTAAAGCACATCCCCTAGTGGTCCATGGCCCCATGGCAGAAAATGTGAGGATGACTGGTAGGGGTGGGCCATGTGCAGGATGAGGGCTCCTAAACCTTTGTCTGCTATGTGATTTGGCTATCCTGTTCCTTCTGTACGTGAGTGTGCCCATGACTCACACATCTTTTCTGTGCATTTCAGCTTTGACAGAGGACACTCAGCCACAGACGGTGGAGAGTAGCCGAGGAAATGAGTCCGGCTCAGACTTCGCACACACGCAGACTGACACGGAGGAGGCCAGCGCCGGAGAGGGGGACAGGACCGTCCCTGAGGACTCGCATGTGGAGACACCATCGTCCTCCTCGTCGGACACTCTTGGTGAGCCTGCACTGTTGTCACAGACTGGGAGTGGGCACTCATCACCTTCTGTCGGAAGACAGCACACAGGGCCCACACTTCCGCCAACTGCACCATGTAGTGTTCGTGGCCTGAGGAGTAGGGGGAGCAGAGTGGCGTTCGGTGCAGGCACCGCTGCCCCTGCCACGGTGAGCCAAAATGCACTGTGTGCTGAGGCCGTTGATCTGCTGCGACAGCTGTGTGTGGGGCAGACCAATATGACAAATGCTTTCCAGGACCATGATAGGAAGTTGGGGCAGGTGGTGGCATTCATGGAAGGGATGCATGGCGATCTTGCAGGTCTACACAGGACAGTGCAGTCATTGGCAAGCAGTGTGTCGTCTGCAATAGTACAGTCGAATGAACAGGGTGCTACTTCTGTTTCCCCATCTACACCGCTGGATGTCTCAGGGGGTAGTGATTATTCAGAGCAGGACTCAAATACAGGTTATTGCACTAGAAGCAGCGTCAGACAGCACGTCAGGGCACGCAGGGCACAGACCCCATCCCCTAGATCAGCTAAATCTGTTCACGTAGACGACGTCAGATGCACTGGAGTACACACACAGGATCCACAAGTGTTGTTGGGGGACATGCCTTCCGGAGCTACACAGGCATTCAACACGAAAGGTACTCCCAAGGCAAGGGATACTCACATGTCCATGGACTGTTCCTTGGACAAGGCCAGTCAGAAGACAAAGGCACCTACTTGGAGCAGGGAGACTCCCAAGGGCAGGCCCACAGCAGAGGTAAGGGACACTCCCAAGGACAGTGAGAAGACTAAGGCACCTACTAAGAGCAGGGAGACTCCCAAGAGCAGGCCCACAGCAGAGGTAAGGGACACTCCCAAGGACAGTGAGAGGACTAAGGCACCTACTAAGAGCAGGGAGACTCCCAAGAGCAGGCCCACAGCAGAGGTAAGGGACACTCCCAAGGACAGTGAGAAGACTAAGGCACCTACTAAGAGCAGGGAGACTCCCAAGAGCAGGCCCACAGCAGAGGTAAGGGACACTCCCAAGGACAGTGAGAAGACTAAGGCACCTACTGAGAGCAGGGAGACTCCCAAGAGCAGGCCCACAGCAGAGGTAAGGGACACTCCCAAGGACAGTGAGAAGACTAAGGCACCTACTAAGAGCAGGGAGACTCCCAAGAGCAGGCCCACAGCAGAGGTAAGGGACACTCCCAAGGACAGTGAGAAGACTAAGGCACCTACTAAGAGCAGGGAGACTCCCAAGAGCAGGCCCACAGCAGTGGATAGGACCACTCCCAAGGGCAGGGACACACACAGAGAGCAGGTGTCTGCTGGAGACAGGTGCACCCCAGACGACAAGTCTGCTGGCAGGAACAGGGCGGAGAGCAGGGCACAGGCTACATCCAGAGACAACACTCCACCTAAGGATAAGGCACATCCTACGGACAAGGCATCTAGCATGGACAATGGTGCTATCAAGGACAGGCATACTTCACCCCTGGCTGCACTGAGGCTGATGTTTTCTACTAAACGCCAAACTGATGTCTCCGCGGCGGAGTCCCCCCATACCTCCACTCCCATCCAGGCCAGTCAGAAGCAGAGGAGGGTGTCCCCTGTTGTTGCATCCCCCATTACACATCATTCCGAGTCCAGGCGGCAGGCACAGAGCAAACGACAAGCAGGCTCCAGCACGTCCCCCGAAACCAGATCCCCGGCAGCAGTTGCTCCACCTATGCTGGGTGGTGATTCTTTGGAGTCCCCACCACTTGGCAGTCCTGTCCTGTCCAGGGTGCACTCACACCTCCCTAAGAAACGCAGACACACACCATTGACACCTGCCAACCCCGATTTGGCTCTAGGTGAGCTATCCCCAGCTCCCAGGCCCACCCTGCCTCCTGGCCCATACAGCCCTGTGGCTCATCATTTCAGTTGTCCCAGTGGCGCTGGTGCAGTTGACTCCCATGTATCAGATGGTGGCACAGTGTCAGTTGTGCCCTCTCCTGTTGCAGATCCTGGCAGGGTATGTGGGTCTATGGCTCACGTGTCAGTTAGGAGATCTGTGGCTGTGTTGCACACTCCTGTTTCTGGTGCTGGCAGTCTGTCTGGGTCAGTGGCTCACGTGTCAGTGACTACATCTGTGGCTGTGTCTCACACTCCTGTTGCTGGTGCTGCCAGTGTGTCTGGGTCCGTGGCCCATGTGTGTGTCACTCGGGCTGTGGCTGTGTCTCACACTCCTGTTGCTGGTGCTGCCAGTGTGTCTGGGTCCGTGGCCCATGTGTGTGTCACTCGGGCTGTGGCTGTGTCTCACACTCCTGTTGCTGGTGCTGCCAGTGTGTCTGGGTCCGTGGCCCATGTGTGTGTCACTCGGGCTGTGGCTGTGTCTCACACTCCTGTTGCTGGTGCTGCCAGTGTGTCCGAGGCAGGTAGTTCACGCAGTCCCCCTGATTCTGTGATGTGAGGTGCTGTACACTTCACTCAAATGTTACTTCACATGGTGTGTCCATTGAGAACTGCGTGGCACTCTTGTGGTCCCTGTGACGGGTTGGTAGGGACACGTAGTTGTGCAGCCTCTGATGTACCTGCTCTGTACTGCACAATGCCCTGTTGATGCTCTGATACTGCATACTGCCCTCTCGTTACCTGCTGTGATGTACCTGCTCTGTACTGCACAATGCCCTGTTGATGCTCTGATACTGCATACTGCCCCTCTCACGTGCTGCCTCTGATGGGCCTGTTCTGTGCAATGGACTGTTGATGCACTTTGCCCCTCTCACGTGCTGCCTCTGATGGGCCTGTTCTGTGCAATGGACTGTTGATGCACTTTGCCCCTCTCACGTGCTGCCTCTGATGGGCCTGTTCTGTGCAATGGACTGTTGATGCACTTTGCCCCTCTCACGTGCTGCCTCTGATGGGCCTGTTCTGTGCAATGGACTGTTGATGCACTTTGCCCCTCTCACGTGCTGCCTCTGATGGGCCTGTTCTGTGCAATGGACTGTTGATGCACTTTGCCCCTCTCACGTGCTGCCTCTGATGGGCCTGTTCTGTGCAATGGACTGTTGATGCACTTTGCCCCTCTCACGTGCTGCCTCTGATGGACCTGCTCTGTGCAATGGACTGTTGATGCACTTAGCCCCTCTCACGTGCTGCCTCTGATGGGCCTGTTCTGTGCAATGGACTGTTGATGCACTTAGCCCCTCTCACGTGCTGCCTCTGATGGGCCTGCTCTGTACTGCACAATGCCCTGTTGATGCTCTGATACTGCATGCTGCCCTCTCGTTACCTGCTCTGATGTACCTGCTCTGTACTGCACAATGCCCTGTTGATGCTCTGATACTGCATACTGCCCTCTCGTTACCTGCTCTGATGTACCTGCTCTGTACTGCACAATGCCCTGTTGATGCTCTGATACTGCATACTGCCCTCTCGTTACCTGCTCTGATGTACCTGCTCTGTACTGCACAATGCCCTGTTGCTGCTCTGATACTGCATGCTGCCCTCTCGTTACCTGCTCTGATGTACCTGCTCTGTACTGCACAATGCCCTGTTGATGCTCTGATACTGCATACTGCCCTCTCGTTACCTGCTCTGATGTACCTGCTCTGTACTGCACAATGCCCTGTTGATGCTCTGATACTGCATACTGCCCTCTCGTTACCTGCTCTGATGTACCTGCTCTGTACTGCACAATGCCCTGTTGATGCTCTGATACTGCATGCTGCCCTCTCGTTACCTGCTCTGATGTACCTGCTCTGTACTGCACAATGCCCTGTTGATGCTCTGATACTGCATACTGCCCTCTCGTTACCTGCTCTGATGTACCTGCTCTGTACTGCACAATGCCCTGTTGAGGCTCTGATACTGCATGCTGCCCTCTCGTTACCTGCTCTGATGTACCTGCTCTGTACTGCACAATGCCCTGTTGAGGCTCTGATACTGCATACTGCCCTCTCGTTACCTGCTCTGATGTACCTGCTCTGTACTGCACAATGCCCTGTTGATGCTCTGATACTGCATGCTGCCCTCTCGTTACCTGCTATGTTGTACCTGCTCTGGTGCCCACTTTGCCCATGCTCACGCATACACTGTGATTTGACCCCTATTTTGGACAATAAAGGTAGTCTATCAAGTCTCGTGGTCTGTCGTTGTCATTCCTGCTTGCGTACTACAAATGTGTATTCGTATATGCTTCTCATCAGTGGTTTCGGTAACATGACACTCCCCCTCCCTACGTCACGTCCCTTGCTGGTATTCCCCTCCAGACAGCCAATGGTTTGTGCCTTACCTGCGTCGTCGTCCATAGTAGGCCATGACTAGGACGTGGTGGATCGCGAAGAGCATCGGGAAAGCGTGTAGCGCCGGGTCCATGGTGGTGGTCAGCTTGCGGTGGGTATCTCGGCTGTGTCACCTATGTTCGCTGTGGGGATTCCGCCGTGTTCAGACAGGTTGTTTTTCCGCTGCGGTTTTATGTGTGTTTTCCGCCATCTTGATTTGGGGGACGGTCTTAGACGTCAGTGCGTACGGCGGAGCGTCTGGATGTGTTCCGTCCGCCGCGTGGTCGTGTGTAGTTGGCCGGCGGAGCGTGCTTTTCCGTCGCGGACGGAAATTTGACACGTTTTCCTATCCTGATATGGCGGACGGAGTATCTGCGGCAGGCGGACACGGAAAAGGCTTTTTCCGCCTACTCACGGGCCGCGGTGGCTCTTCCGTCCGCCATCCTAATCGACCCCTAAGTGCGGCAGGCCCTCTAGTACCATATATATTATGGCTCATGTAGTACCCCTTTGATAGGGAATTACAAGTATATTAAATATACCAATTGTGCGTAAGCCAACTATATCTCATTTAAATGAGTGAGCACAGGCATTTTAGCATGGATTAGCATTGATAAAATGCACAGAGTTCTATGGTCAACAAAAAGGAGAGCAGCAAAAATAGGAGGGGTGAAAGCAAAATGTTTGGGGAAGACCACTCTAAGATTGATAGGTCTAATACGCTTTTTGACAAATGTCATTTTCCCTTGATCATTTCCCAGAAATGTTTGTTAATAATATGGAAAAATCCAATAATTATTCGGTTTATAAGTTTATAAAATGCGGGCTCACAGGATCATTAGCTAATCAGTCACTGGATTGGGGAAAAGAATGGCAGGCTACTTTACCTGAAACAAAAAAAGAAAAGGTAAGAAACATAAACTTTTAGGATAGTCAAGGATCAAGGGGAAAGCAAAGTAGATGACTATGCCATGAATAAAAAAATAACATTTACATTCTATATATCTCCTATATTGTACCGTGAATGTTTTTGTGGAAATGATTTTGTGGATTTTAATTTTTTTAACTAGACAATGTTCCTGAGTTACAGTTGGATAGAGTGCTCAATTTACAGCAGTTATTGCAACTTATAGGCATCAGACTTTGACCTACAGCAGGTGAAAGAAAGGTTCAAAGGGGATAGAGAAAGAAAATAAAAATGGCAAAACAGTAACAAAGGAGAAAATAGCAGTGAAAAAGAGTATGCAGAAGTGATAGTAAAGAAACGGGAAGTGTAGAGTGGTATAAGAAAAAGCTTCAGCTGGAATTACCTTTTTTATGTTGGTGGAATCAAATTTAGACATCACTGGCAATTTAAAACTCTGGCAGTAATATCTCATCACATATGCAGGAAATCACATTGCCACTGCACTTTCATATCGGTTTGCACAATGGAACTACTGTCTATTAAACATTTGTTCTTTAAGATGCAATGATCTATCCTGCTATAGTAATTATTACTGCACTTTCATAAATGGTTTGTACAATGGAACTAATGTCTATTGCACGTTTGCACTTTAAGATGCAATGATCTAGCCCATGTCTGACAGATTTTATAATTTTTTGTATGATGCTTGATAAACTTGATTGGTTTTAGAGCATAATTATGCATGTATCGGTAAATTGTTACTAATATATGTGGTACCGTTTTTATATACTGTTTGATTGTGAAGATGTTTTAAATGCAATGATTTTTGTTAATCAAGCAATAGAGATCTGACCACATTATCAGTGCTTTCCTGAGGATTGTTATTGACCGCATTCCTCTAACTCTCCAAAACAATATATATTCTGTCTTATTTGCCTCGGGTAGGGAGAGAAGAGACAGAAACTCCTCTGTAAGGTTAGTTCTCCTATTTCCAACGCTGTCATAAATAAATGTATATGTAAGTTTGTCTCGACCTGGAGTTACGAATTCGCATTTGCAGCGAATATGTTATTTCCGATTGCAGAGTAAGAACGACTGATCGTGTTATATGCAAACAGTCAAATAGGCGTTTTTTTGTTGATGGGCAATTTGTTCTCCCTGGATGTTGGCCTCATATATTTTCCCCACTCTGTGGAAATTGTTTTCCAGAAGCAATGCCTCGTCTCCCCTTTCCTTACGTATTCTGACATTTAATAATTTAAAAGCTAGCCTACACTTATTTGGTTTGCATGTATATTCAATGTTTTCCTCTAGAGAGCAAGCACCCAAAAATAAGATCATAAATAAGAAATCACTGGCCTTTTCTGTCTTGCTGCATTACGTGAGCTTGATGTATGTTTCTGCACTATTATTACTCACTCTGTTTGAATCAATGCTCTAATCTTTC
Source organism: Lissotriton helveticus (assembly GCF_964261635.1). NCBI lineage: Eukaryota > Metazoa > Chordata > Amphibia > Caudata > Salamandridae > Lissotriton > Lissotriton helveticus. The sequence goes on from NC_136072.1 coordinate 103,111,704, forward strand.
CTCCATGTGATTGATGCCCTAGGTTAATATGCTTCATACGTGATTTAATAAACACTACAATTACCCCATTAAAAAAAGCACAGAGCATAATGTAAAAATGACACAAACTTGTAAATGGTCCCAGTCAAATGCCTTAGATCTTTTCTTGCAATGGCCAAATCAAATTAATAATAGCAGGGAAAAGGCTTGTCTTGTCTAGCTGGGGAGAAACCATTACTGTGGAGAAATGGATTACAAATGGGAAAAATAGGTTATTACAAGTAAAATTGATTTTGCTTTGTGAGGCATTCCGCTGAAAGGGTTTTTTCTTCAGAGTTATCCCGATAGCACCTTTAAAATACTGGTATTTAGCCACAACCTGTATTTAACTTAACCCTGGATTCTCTGCTTCACTGCAGCACATGCATATATAACCTATTTTTTATAATATTTTCCATTGTCTCATCTGTATATTTTAGCTGCGCGGGGACTCAGCCAGGCCATATTTTCAGGATAGCTACGTGAAATCAATTTTAAAGGTTGTATGTCATTACATTGCAGCCATTACTCAGAGAGTCACTACATCAGGAGTACCTTTAGATGGCAAGCACAGGTGTGAATGTGTTTGTGTCTGTGTGTTTGTGTGTCTGTATGTGTGTGTGTGGGTGGGTGTATACAAATATATATATATAAATATATCCATCAACAGAATTTTGGCGAATATGCCAAACACACTCCAGAACTACTGATAAAGTGTTGTTTTATTGATTTGAATAAAGACACACTTTATCACCAGTCCTGGACGGCGTGTGTTTTTAACCCTTAACCCAGTCATGCACCAGCAATGTAAGGGCAGTGAGGGATTTTTTTACTGTTTTGTTGATTTATATATACACACACATACACACACAGAAATATTTTTTACCTACTTGCTGTCACCAGGAGGTAGTTATAGTTAGCACTTGATTTCTATTAAAAACTTGTTTTTCAGTTGCCAATTTCTTTGGCGCCGGATGACGAAAACTTCACATTTTTCCCAAAAGTTTGACGCTCACTTCAGCTTGTGTCTGCAAAGTTTTGGGGTTGCTCGACAAGTGGGGGCTGAGAAAAGGGGGGCCAAAAACACATTTTCCCCATGTTAATTGTTGTAGGGCTTTTGAACACAACTACAGCCCCAACTGCTGCATGAAATGACATCAAGTTAGGCAGAATGCTAGCTCTTGGTCCAGAAAGTGTGCTTTTTGTGATTTGGCGAAAATCTGTTCAGTAGTTTTAGAGAGAGTAACTGAAAAACAAATTTGCATATATAGTGATGCGGATCCTCCACAGACCCTCCTGCAGGGATCCACGGATTCACGCACAAAACCAAAGTCCTGATTGGGTGATCACTCTTTCACAGAAAAATTGCGGCCGCCATTTTGTTTGTCAAAAAATGGTTTATGGGGTAGGAAATATGTCCGCAAAAAGAATAAAGGGGTCAGGGAAAGGTAACCTAACCCCACCGGTGTGTTAGAGGGGTCCCAGAGGGACCCATAATGGGCAATAAATTGCCTTATGATATTTATTTCGCAATGCATGGGAATCTGCTGACCCCATGCGGTGCTCAGCGTGAAGCCTGTGGAACCAAATCTCTGCCAAGCTCATCCGAGGCTCTGCCCCCTTTATCAACCACTCTGCAAATGCCCCTGCTGGTGGACTAGTGGTTGGGGGATGAAGTCCCCTTGGCTGCTGAGGGTCATTGTGAGCCAAGAACCCCTATTGTTGCCACAAGTAAGACCCCACAACGGGATTGCTCAGACCACATCAGAGGGCCGCCCCCTTTCTCACCCACTCTGCAAATGGGCCTCTTTGTGTACTACTGGTTGGGGGGTGAAGTCCCTTTGGCTGTTGAGGGTTGTTGGGGACCAAGCACCCTTATTTTTACCACCAGTAAGTCCTCCACAGCGGGATTACTCAGACCTTGTTGGAGGTCCAGCCCCTTTTTGCAATCACTCTGCAAATGCTTCTCTTGGATCATACTGATTGGGGGATGAAGTGTGGGGTGAGTGCGCTGGCAAACTCTGCTCTGCCAATTGTTGGCAAGTTTTTGTCAAGCTCTGCATTCCAAGTGAAGTGTAGAGTGGCAAAACTCTGCAAACTCCGCCGGTGGAGTGGAATTTACCACTCATCCCTATTGGAGACTCACACACCCACTCACAGATCCACTCAGACACTTATTTACCCCTCTACAGCCCCACCCATACTCTCTTACACTCACTTAAAAACCTCCTCAGACACTTATACACCATCTGAGACACTGATGTACTCACTCACACACTCAGTGTCAAAGGATAGTGGTTACAGTTCGGAAATAGAATTTTCAAAAACATACAAATTCTTTTAAAAAAGGTTACAGGGATGTTATAGTTAAGCTTAGATTTCACTCATACAAAACTAATGATATTCAGCAGTTATAGTTACCTGAGCTAAATAGAACTTACACCCTGCAATGCACTGCTTATGACGTCATATATTACATCACTCATGACATCACTAAGGACATCTCAAATGACATAACTGATATATCTAGATAGAAAGATAGTTAGATAGATAGATAGATAGATAGATAGATAGATAGATAGATAGATAGATAGATAGATAGATAGATAGATAGATAGATAGATAGATAGTAAGTAAGTAAGATTTATTGTACAGTTAATAAAAACTCACAATATAAAACATACAAATGTGTAAAAAAAAGCAATCATGGTTGCAGTTAAAATATAAAAAGCAAGTGGGATTGCTTGTTGAGATCATAAAAAGTCACAATGTGTATTGTTCGAAACCATAGGGATTAAGGAAACAAGGTGCTCCAAGGGGCTTAGCTCAGCATTGGGTTGGCTAGTGCTTAGTGTGAGCCAGATGTCTGGATCGTAAGCCTTCTGGCCACTATGTCAAAGAATTTAGTTAGTCTACAGTTTAACTGAGTCTCCTCAGGGTTAAAGCACAGCATCACAGCCTGCCTGCAACTTGTTATGCCCTTCTGGTTCCATAGGGCCCGGAGTAGGGATCGTCTTATGTCCATAAGTTTTGAACAGATACATATTATATGGATAAGATCCTCTTTTCCTAATAGGCAGAGTCGGCAGCAGCTTGCTGAGCTTCCCCTTTTCCAAGGTGCCAGGTGCGGTAGTATGGGTCTAATGCCAAGGCGCATGTTTAAGAACTTGTTTTTAGTTGACTGCGTGAGGCCCATTTTTAGATATTCTTGTGGTTTCAGGGCGCTGTAGTCTTTCAACATGGCCCATCCATGGCCCTCTTAGTCAGGGTGGCTTTATCCTCTATAGATGAGATCAACTTGGTTACTTTCATTACCACTTTTTTGAAGGTTTTAAGATCCGTTGACGACTCCCAGAGGTTTGTTAGGTCCAGGATCTCCAGTGAGTCTTGGAGATATTTCCTTGCGGGTGAGTTGCCTCTGGTGGATAGTTCACTTCAGAGATGGGCGTTTAGGGATCCGTGGTCGGCATCTCTGATTTTCCGCCACGTTTTAATATATGCCCCCCTCCTCTCCATCGCTTGTTTCTGGAGCCCAAATTGGAGACGAATTTGAGCGGGCGAAGTGTAGGTGGGTAGTTGGAATATTGCCCTATATGCGTGACTGATGGTATTGTCTAATATCGTGGCATCTTTTCCTTGCAGGGATTCGCTGCCTTACGTAAGCATGGGTTGCAGTCGTGCCCTTATCACCTGCAAAAGGGGGCCGAATGACCGGTTTGGGAGAACTTTCTTCAGGGGTTTAATTGTCAAGTAGAAAGTTGTGCCCTTCCGGCGAATGGCCTCTAGTTGGGGCCTGAATGAGCCTTTGCTGTCTATAAGGACGCCTAGGTATTTATAGGTTGCTACCTGTTCTAGCCTCTGTCCGTCCAGAAACCAGGCAAGTTTCCTTTTTTTATTGTAGTTCATTGTCATAACTTTTGTTTTGTTTAAGTTGATGTTTGGTGAGTTATTTATGGAAAATATGCTGGTTGTATCCAGAAGGTTTTGGAGACCAATAGGGGACCGGCTGATAAGGACCAGGTCGTCGGCGTATAGAAGGTTTTAGAGTGTGATATCGCCTAGTCGCGGGGCATGGGATTTGATTTTCTCTAGTTCCCCCGGGAGATAGATAGTTAGATAGATAAAGATATGTAGTTATATAGATATATAAAGTCTTTACACTATCTTCCCACACTAAAGAGGAATCGAACGCCAGACTGGTGTGTGAACATTTTCCTTTTAATAAAACATTTTTGGAATGTCATGGGCTCAACACGTTTCAGCTCTTCACCATGAGCCTTGCTCACGGAGGGGCCTAGTCACAAATATGACGATTTACAAAGAGAAAGTGCATACATGCAAATAATATTAATTGAAAAATAAAATGCATCTTTATGTAGTCTATTCTCTAACATTCTTAGATTCAATTTCTTTAAAAAAAACTACCATTTGATTTCCAAATAATAGGTATAAAATGCTATGGTTTTGCATTATACATCACAGCTTACAGGTCATCATTTCAGTGAAGTCTAACTCATCTCTAGCGAGTCTTGAGAATGAGATGAAATGTTATCCATGATTTAATATATAATTGCATCACGCTATTTCCCAGGCTAACCATACTTTTCTCCAATTATAATTATGTTACCCTTTTATCATGTTCACATTTCCACACTATATGCATACTCTAATTTAACCAATTAGAGTCCAAGTGGGCAACACTATTAGACATCCATTGAACACCACAGCTTTCAATTCATCATTTACATGAGATTCAGTTTATATCCAGCAATTAAAAAAAAAAAAACAATAATGATAATATGAAGATGAGAATGATAACAGTGATTCAATACATGATTGTAGCATATTGTTTCATTGTGCTAGCCATACTTTTCTTATTTCATTTGCAATGCCACTTTATCTTGCTTCAGTCTTAGCCTTTCATACATCCCAACAATCAATGTTCTAGTGGGCAAATATTTAGAAATCACAGCTGATCACTAGCAACAACATTTCACCAAGAGATTCACCATTTAAGAAAAGAGAAAAATTGCAAAAAAGAAAAAAGATACATATAAACGAACAAAGAAAAAACTATAAATACATTGTCAGTCTTTATCAGTGACTTGGAGACACAAAGGAAAGGGAACATTAACCAAGGTTCATAATACCACACTTCCAGATGAACCGCCAGATTCTCACTCTTGATGAGGCCTCCTGGCTCTATATTTATACATTTATAATATATTCCGGCTCCAACCTGTGCAACATCAAACATTGATCATCCTTTCTCTGATGTTTGCTAACCTTATCCAAACCACAGCTTCTGATGAATTCCAATCTCCCACATGTTCGTCTCAGAAATGACAGGCAACTGGATTTTAGGGTAAAACTGCCAATTTGTATTGTCAGAATAACCCTGCTTGCCAATACTCAAACACCCCCCCTTTAATTGCATTTAATCCACCCCTAGAGTGCAAGTAATTAAAAGGTTGGACATGTACTTTTAAGTTTTACGTGCCCTGGTAGTGACAAATTCCTAAATGTGTTTTTACTACTGTGATGCTACATCTCCTGTAGGATAACATTGGGTTGACTTATTGCATTTAATACGTTGTAATTTTTGATTGGGAACAGGTAGCATTTCATGTTTGGTGTCTGAGAATGTGTCATTAAAAAGCATCTTTAATGGTTTCGGATTTTAAGTTACAGCTTTGAAACTACCACTTTCAGAAAGTTGGCATTTTCCTGCCCTAAATTTCCGAAATCAAGCCCTTTCTCTTGTCAGTAAATTACATGTGTAATTTACTCTTACATTTTACTCTAACTTATACATTTTACACAAAAGGTCATGCTGCAAAGCCAGGCTTTCACAGTTGGATGCACACAGCTGCCCCAGTGTACTGCGATCTCGCTTTTAGCTAAAAGCAAAGCAATGGCGGCAAATCTGTGTGCAGTTGCAGGGATAGGGGCAACATTACCCAGGAGGGCCATGAACAAGGAAGGGTTGACTGACACCAAGATCATCTCGGAGAGAGCCTGAAATACTTCCATCCAGAATGAGGCCACCGGTGGGCAGGTCCAGGTTAGATGAGGAATATCCAACATTTAGATGTATATATGTATATATGGTTTGGACTTTGAGTCCGTCATTTTTGTTTATGTATTTGCCTTTATTTACTTCCGCCTCACCGACACCAGTTGACACTGACGAAGGCAGAAGCTGAAACGCGTTTGTCCATTTGTGCAATAAATCCAAAAGAGATTTAATCTACTATGTGTGCTGGTTTAGTCTATTTCTGGCCGCACAGCAAGATATATTAGCTGGACGCCACCGCTTGACGGAGCACCCGCACGGATTGAGTGCAGATCCCACGGGGCGAAAACTTGGAGCAGAGAAATTGTGGAAAAGGGATCCGCACCGCCCGACTGGGTCGTCAATACCGAACCGTTTTGGAAACGAGCACAGACATTGAAGCTCAATAAACAGCGGTTGAAGGTAGGAGACTTCACGACACCTGATTGACACGGGGCACGATGAAGTAGAAAGCACATTGTATTTGTGAACAATAAATGTTTAGCGATACAGCACGCCGGGAGGTGGCAATCGGCTTATTTAGACCGCGTCCTGAAACGCCAACACAGGACGCAACCCAGACGCCTGATGCTGCTCAGGTTAATGTGAAGAATAAATACCAACATATAGAGAGAGCCTATGAAAAAGAAACAAGGAAGTGGTGGGAGGCCACTTCCCTGCAACACTATGTAGAAGTAAACAGGGTACCCCGTGGCCTCCGAATCTACACGATTCCGGCATAAGAATATCCGCATCCGGAGTTATTAAGAGAGTGGGCTGAGTACACGGCACATTCATCGGAAGGGATGCTAAGACTTTTGATTAAATATGCCTGGATAGATCGCGAACAGGCCCTCAAAGATATTGAAGCAATAGAGAAGGAAATTTTGGAACTGGTCGATCAAGGGCAATTGGATAATGAAAAAGGATCCATGACAAAATGGCTCACTGTTTATGAAAAAAGAATATAACAAAGGAAACAACAAAAGTTTGAACGGGATGCTCGGGATTATGAGCAAGGAAGAATATTGACTTTTGCGAAAAAATACGATGCACCCCGGCGGAATCTGAGATCAAAGGATCAGAAGCCAGCAGAATCTAGAAATACCTCTGAATCTGAAGTCACTAGCGCGGAGTAGTCTGAAGACGAGACTATAAGCACAAAGAGAACAGATAAAGCTACATCAAAATTGAAATCTTCTTTTCAGGAGGAATTCGATCTCATCCGCCAATCGTGGCTGAGGGGCGGGAAAGGACGTCCACCGGAACAATCTACGAGCGCAAACACAAGCGCATTACGAGAAGAGGGGGGAGAAGACAGAGCAAACGGAACCAGACAACTGAGGAACCGTCAAGCCAGAACCAAGAAGAAGTAAAGGAGGACTTGACGATTATTAATCTCTCTGAAAGATCACTGTCCCCCACAGAACAAAGTGTACTGAAATTAGGATTAACATTCTGCCCCACGAGCTGCTACGAATTTACGCAAACGCATATTGACTTATTTTTATTTATCCGGAAACTGAAATTATGGAAGTTCTTTAAACAAAAAACAATGAGGGAACAGACACCATCTGCCACCATTGAAGGACGGCCGGATTCACAGGAGCCGTTTGATATTAACATCAGGGAATTGGAACTTTTGGCTACATTAGGAGAACTACGAGAGGAGAATAGTATCCAACAATCTCCCCTGATGAGTGACACTGATAGAGCAGAATCTATTGGAATCTCACAAATTGGAGAAAGGAGTGCCTTTAAACCGTCATCACGGTTCTGCCCACAAAGCCCTACAGACGCCATTGACATTTTTTCCGAAACAGTGACCTGTGAGTTACAAAGGCTATCACGGGATGAACAGAACTCTAGAGATAAAACAAAATGGAACATATCTTTCAATCAACGACAAGCTATCCAGAGTCTTGAGAACGACGACTCTATTATAATAAAGCCGTCTGACAAAGGCGGAAACGTCGTGATACAGAGCCAGTTAAATTACCCTAAGGAAGCACTACGCCAATTACATGACCAGGACAGTTACCTACCTACCACGGAACAAGAGTATCAGTGCAGCATACGTGAGTACCATACCTTGATCGATCATTGGTATGGGTAAGGGATTCTATCCAGAGAAGAATATCTATTCTTACAAAATAAAGAACCAAAGATGCCCAGCTTTTACCAACTACCCAAGGTCCACAAAGACTCCACTAGACCACCAGGGAGACCGATTGTATCGTCCATTGGGGGACTAATGGAGAATATGTCCAAATTTACTAACTTTTTCCTAGCACCATGGGTAACCCAATTAAGTTCCTATACAAGAGACACTAAGGACTTTTTGAAGCAGATACAGGGTGTAACCTGGGAAGAGGACTTCATCATGATAACACTCTATATTTCCAGCCTATATACCAGCATAAGGCACTTGGATGGGGTTAAGGCAGTGGAAACCTTTCTTAACCTTAGATCAGCCAGATATCTTGAACACAGCAGAATGATTGTTGACTTTATTTCATTTTGTTTAAACAATAACATTTTTGTGTTTGAAGACCAACGATACAGGCAGATCAGAGGGACGGCGATGGGCACCTGCTTCTCCCCCAGCTACGCAAATTTATTCGTGAGCTGGTGGGAGAAGCAGGTGGCCTGGGCCGACGACAAGACAGAATGGGTGGACAGGGTGGTATGTTCGAGGAGATATATCGACAAACTCTTTATCATTTGGAAGGGAACAGAATCCTCAGCTGAAAAGTATATTGCCAGTCTGAATGACAATGATTTAAACTTATTATGAAATGAACAGGAAGGAAGTGAGTTTTCTTGATCTTAAAGTTTTCGTGGATTCAGGGGAGATTCAAACTGCCCTGTTTAGGAAGAATACGGCAGGTAATTCTGTCCTTGATGGACGTAGTAGCCAGCCCCAAATCTGGTTAATAGTATCCCCTATGGGGAACTATTAAGAAATAAAAGGAACAGTTCGATGAAGAAGGATTTTGAGGAAGCAGCCGCTAAAAGCATTAACCGCTTTAAATCACGCGGCTATCCTCCAAAGGTACTCCAAACAAGCTAAAAGCAAGGTGGACATGCCAGACAGACAGACATTACGAACAGACAAGCCTAATCAGATAAAAAAAGGAAGAACAGGCATTGTGAGAATGATCACCAATTATTCGGTGGCAGCGAATAAGGTGAGAGCAATAATGCTGAGGAACTGGAGCATTCTGAAGTCAGATTCTGTTATAGGCAAAGAGCTCTCAGACCATCCTACAATCACCTTTAGGAAAACAAGATCCCTGAAGGATAGATTAGATTAGTGCAAAGCCATCTGGCGAAAGATAAATCGAGAAAGGGACTACATACATTGCATGGTTCGTATCCTTGCGGCAAATGCAAGGCCTGTAGCTCCAGCAGGAGAGTTCTTTCTTATCAGGTACCAGATAGAACCTCGAAGACTAAGATCTCTAAATTTATGACCTGCTCCACACCCTGGGTGGTATACTGTTTGGAATGCCCCTGCGGCTATCGTTATATAGGTAGCACAGGAAATGCAGTGAAAAAACGAATACTCGAACATCAACGGGCCATTATGAATAAAGATGAAAATTATCCCGTGGCCCGTCACTATGCTACCTACCACAACAGCGATAGAAATCTTTTATCCTTCTTCTGTCTGGATTGTATCCCACCTGATATCAGGGGGGAGACTATAAGAAAAGACTAAGACGTCTGGAATCCAGATATATAATCGAACTGCAGACATGCGGGGGAGGTACTTATATCTCATCTATAAATCCACTTCTTATTTAACTGTGAGCAGCTACAATGTCAGGGTTAGCATCATGAGCGATTTAATATGGTTCCTCCATGAATTTAACTTTACTGTACGACTAAGTGATGGGATTCGATTTTATCAATAATTAACTAGTAAGTCGGAAGGATTGATTGAATATGATACCATTGGTGTTTAAATTCCTTCCTACTAGCCCATTTGGGGCTTGATTGACAGGGTGTACAAAAGTGCACTTTTAGATTTTAGAATCCCTAATATGAGTGTTGTCGATAACAGTATTTATGTGCATGCGATGCTACATACAAATCAGAATGCGAAATATGGTTTATATTGCTATTCGAAGTGATTAAGAATCATGGCTGGTAACTGCCTATTCAGGGCTCAATAACACGACCATAACATGCTTTAATGATCAATATTACTACGTCCACTTGCACGGAGATATTTGTATTGCACGTTGATTCATTTGATTTGGTTTGATTGTGATTTAGCCACTATAAGATGGCGCTTATGGTTTGGACTTTGAGTCCGTCATTTATGTTTATGTATTTGCCTTCATTTACTTCCGCCTCACCGACGCCAGTTGACACTGACGAAGGCAGAAGCTGAAACGCGTTTGTCCATTTGTGCAATAAATCCAAAAGAGATTTAATCTACTATGTGTGCTGGTTTGGTCTATTTCTGGCCGCGGAGCAAGATATATATATATATATATATATATTCACTGAAAAAACCATAGGTTATAGACCATATATAGTTAGGAATTAGCATTTAAAAAACCTTATTTTACTCACACAAAACCATTGAAATTCCATATATAGTTAGTTGCACTAACTATATATCGCGCACCCGCAATCCACTGCTGATCATGTCACATATTACATCATTCATGACATGGTCAGTGACATCACTGATGACATCACTGATGACATCTCAAATGACATCACTGATGACATCACTGATGACAACATCCAGTGACTGTATTTTTCTGTAAAGTTAAAATATGTCTTGAGTGGATGTATAAGTGTCTGGATGAAGGATTTAGTAGGTGCATGACTGACTGTATGAGTGAGTGATTAAATGTGTCTCACTGAATGCATGGGTTAGTGACTAAACTGTCTTAATTTGTGCATCATTATGTCTGTTGTTCTGTAAATTGCTGCATGTGTTGATCATTAGCTATACGAGAGGCTATATGTGTTATTAATTGGTTGCCCAAGTATTTCTATGGGAGATTGAGTTTGTGTGGGGGTGGCTGGAAGGTGTGAGACTCTATGCATAGATGTGTGAGCAGTTTATTCACTAGGTGTATGAGTTCAAGAGTGCATGTGGAAACAGATACATGGGCAGTTGACTGTGTGCATGAGTGTATTGATGAGTGAATGGATATCTCAATGCTACATGTCATAGTAAGTACATATGTAAAACACAGTACATGTGAGAGTTGGCATATATAAATAACTGTGCATGAGAGCCACTGAATGAGTGAGTGGTTGTATCGATCATTGTGAACTTGTATCAGGGATTGTATAAGAGAGTAAATATGTGTTAGTATATGTTTCAATAAGTAAGGTGTGTTTAACTGTATAGTTGAAGAAATGGAGGTGAGATTGTTTCTTTGCATGACTGACTGGGTGTGTGAGTAACTCCATGGATGAGTGGCAGTGTGTGAGTGTCTGTATACACTGAGTGTATCTAAGGTTATATTAGAGTCTGAAGAGGTTTATCGTATTAGCACAAGAATGATGTCAAATGAGATGTCATCAGTGATGTCATCAGTGATGTCATTTGAGATGTCATCAGTGATGTCATCAGTGATGTCACTGACCATGTCATGAATGATGTAATATGTGACATGATCAGCAGTGGATTGCGGGTGCGCGATATATAGTTAGTGCAACTAACTATATATGGAATTTCAATGGTTTTGTGAGAGTAAAATAAGGTTTTTTAAATGCTAATTCCTAACTATATATGGTCTATAACCTATGGTTTTTTCAGTGAATTTTCAAGGTTTTGTAAATGCTAATTCCTAACTATATATGGTCTATAACCTATGGTTTTTTCTGTGAATTTCATTGGTTTTTTAACAGCGAATATCTGTAGCTGTAAAATGTATTCTTCTTTAAATCCAAAAATATATTTTATATGTTTATGAATAATTTTTTTTTTAAATATTTTTTTTTCTTCGTTCCCGCTTCGCAAATAGGGAAGCTTCCCGTTAGCTGACCTTGATGCCGCGAAATAGACCGCGAGCCGGTAAACGTTTCTTTACCGCAAGTGCCGCGTTACAAAACAACATCGTGACGCCTCCCGTCCGCATGACGTTTCACGTTGTCGCGTGATACGTCATATGACGTACTACGTTAGCGAACTGGTACGCGAAGCGATTCGCAAAGCGCAGGTTTCTGGAAGCAAACCGGGAGGCCCTGCAAAGCGCTTAACGTAAACACAGCAAGTCATGTGACTTGGTAATAACACTTTTCATTGGTTCATTTCACTTTTGGTTTCCTAATGATGTAAGACTAGGTCATATAATCTAAAATGAACACTTTTGATTGGTTGAGAACTCTTGTTTTTCCCAAATGATGAAAATCCCTCCTTCTTTCCTCACTCTGACTTTCATCATTGTGAGAGAAAGACCCTTTGTGATCACTGAGCAATGGCTTCTTTAGTAGCTTCAGCTGGTGCTTCCCCACCACCTCCACCACATCCAAGGAAGAGTGGACCACCTGCTCAAGTTATAATTCAACAAGAAGAAGAAGAAGAGGAACAGGAGGACGAGCACGAAGAGAGGCAGTTTTTGCCTGAGCAGCCCAGGACGTCTCACCGGAAAGAAAACTTCATTTGGCAATTTTTTAAAATTCCCAAAGGTCAGAAAAAAGTAAATGCAAGATACGTAACTTGCCTTATATGTCAAGATAGACTGTCCAGAGGGACCGACAAAAAATACAGTTTCGGAAACTACACAATGCATCGCCATATGACTAGGTGGCATCCTAACAACTGCAGTGCTGCACAGTTTCGGAACGACCTAGATAATCTCCCTATTATGGCCAGAAGATCTGTTGTACCGGAAGTAACGGGACCAGAGGGCAGGGAGATGGTGCCAAATATACAAATGAGATTTGGTGAAGTAAAACACACCTGCGTATTTTGCGATGGATTCATTTCCTACGGAGAAAGAAGCATCACTCTGATCAACAGAGCTATTGACTATCATATGCAAGTTTGTCCGAAACGCCCAAAATAATAAATACTTCTTTTTTTTGTTTTGTTGCTCCTGTTGAGCCCTTTACAATGAATCGTTTTCATTGCCCCCTCCAAGAAAAACCCAAAAAAATATAAAACTGTTCCGAAAAATTCAAAAACAGTAAAAAAATGTTCAGAAAAATAAAAAAAAAAGTTCTTTTCAGAACTACCTCCCCGTTATTAAAAAATTGGTACAATATTTGGAACTGTGCCAACCTCTATTTCTCTTAGTTCGCTTCCTAGTTCGCTCGCCGGTACGCGAACTGGAAGCGAACCAAAAACAGTAAGTATAAGGGAGGGAAACACACACTTATGTTAAAATAAAGACAGCTATAGGGGAGTAAACTAGAGATACTATTACCCGTAATCCACTGCTGATGATGTCACATATTACATCATTCATGACATGCTCAGTGACATCATCAGCAGAGGATTGCGGGTTTTTTGACAACATGCCTTATCCACGGTTTAATAACGCTGCCTTTTGCTTTATATAAGTTTTCAAATTGTATGAAATATATACCAATAGGTCGTTATGAACCTTTAGGTAGTGCTTTTCTTCATGAGGTCTGGTCGCTTCCATACACATACAGATGTTTCAAAGATGATCAAGAAGTTTATCTGAATGGAGAGGAATGCACTGAGACGCCAGATCATTCACTAATGTGTAGGCACATACAGTTACACGGTTCATGCAACAAACACCGACCAAATATGGCTTGCGTGTTGCAAGGCACGCCAGTTCCTGCTATCATCCCCACGTTCAAGTTGTTGGAAAATGGTAGTTATTTGATGCTCAATAATGAAGATTGTTCTGAGTTAATTAAAAGTATTCCTTTTATCGTAACAGTAAGTGAACGGGTTATTTGCTGCAGAAATGTTCTATTTCCTCCCACACATGAACATAGGGAGTTTTCAATCTGGCCACAAATACCAACCTTGGGACACGTTTCAACGGCATGGCAAGAATAAGAGCTCTTTTGTCTCAGAGAGAGGTGGCCTTGAGTTCGGCCCGTGAAACTTTCGTACTTCACATAGCGAACACCCGTACAGAGGTGCACACCCTTTTCAATTAAGATTTGCCTTTCAATTTCAGCAACATGTGACCGACTATCTTTAACGCATCCTCCACAAAGTCCCTGACACACTTTTTTAAAGTTGTTACCAGTGGTCTCGTGACTTCATTTGAGAAAATCTTTGGAGTCATCCCTGCTTCCTTTCATTGCATTTTCTGCACTCTGGTTCGTGGATTGGCATTTTTACTTGCATTACCAGCGGACGCTCTTGTGCTTTTTTACATTTTTAAATATGGATGTCCCTCCTATGCAACCTCCGACCCTGCAGCTGCTGACACTGTTCCGCAATCGCATGCTAGAATATTATGGCACAATGCCGTTGGCGATATTAAGCACGGCATATGGATTATCTTTTCGGTTCTCCTACTTCACCTGTGTCCAGCCTGTATTTCACTGCCTGACCTGTGATTTCGATTGGGCCATTGATTTGTGTCTCTGCGGACCGGTTTCTCCTGACGTCGACTTTAATCAGCTGATGACTCCTATCATTACTCACGAGTTGGTTTGTCCTGGCGAAAGGATTATGGCTGTGGCATTGATGCATGGACTACTTGGTCCCTGGAATTTACTGGCGGCAGCACAGTCTTTCTTGGAAGAGAGCTTTCTTGAAAACCCACCGAGCTGTCCTCTGATGGTGATAGAGGATCCGGTGCTGGGAGAGCACGTATGTTCTTTTCCGCTTTTAAATTGGATGGCTGAACTGTTTTCGGATGAAGACGGTGACTTCCTATTGGAGGCTGTTGCAGCTTATTTTGCATACACAGTTATGTCATAGACCTTTTTCATGTTTGATATGCTGAGTACTAGCATTTCATTGACAATTCATTGACTTATTTGTCAAGTTTTTATTATTTACCTTGCCTATTGGCTTAAGACTCGATAAAGTACTTGGCTGTTTTATTTTTCTTTAGCATTAAATTTTCCTAGTTTTTAATGCTTTACCTTGCGGACCGTCCACATATAAACTTGCAATCTGCTCTCATGAGATGGCACTTCTATTATCTTATTCAGTTCGTTTCCGGATCATGAGGAGGTGTCATCTAGGTCCTGGATATCTTTACACCGTGTTAAGTTAGCATGGGCTCATTACCGGTTTAAACGCCATTTTTCCTTTTTTGCAACTTCTGCACACGACACTTAGTTGTTGCTTTAGCTTTCCACCTAGTAGTTCATCGTGGTTTACATGAGAATAATATGTTATTGGTCTACTATCTGCTTTACTTGTTAAACTATATCTGTACAGCGAGTGCTAAAGTTTCAAGAACAACACGATACAGAATTGTTATGAGGTCTGATCTCCACGACTTCATACTCATAACATAAGTGCAACTTCTGCCAATTCTGGGCATGAGGCGGGTTTTATATTGCTTTGCCGAACACACATACACAACAGTTGATGCGGTTCACATGAAGAGAGAGCTGGTGTATGGTGATGTGATTCCTTCAAATCTAAGACACTAAAGTATGGGCACGCCCTAAACCAACACAAAGAGACCTTCTTAGCAAATAATATAATATGTGTATTAGGGAGGGTGAGATATAAGCAGCCGCGGGCCGTGGAGGGAGTTACGGTGAGGCAGGGAGGCGGGGAGGGGGAGAAGCAGGGTGGAGCCCTCTCTACCTTGCCCCTCCCCCTCCCCGCCTCCCTGCCCCACCGTAACTCCCTCCACGGCCCGCGGCTGCTTATAAGTGTTGCTAACTCTTATTCATTTACAGCATGTTAACATACTGTCACCATTCGCTTTTTATGTACTAGTAACTATGCTGGTAATTTTGCTACTGATAATATGTGTACTTGTATTCTCCACCCTGCTTCTCCCCCTCCCCGCCTCCCTGCCTCACCGTAACTCCCTCCACGGCCCGCGGCTGCTTATAAGTGTTGCTAACTCTTATTCATTTACAGCATGTTAACATACTATCACCATTCACTTTTTATGTACTAGTAACTATGCTGGTAATTTTGCTACTGATAATATGTGTACTTTTATTATCTAAGGTACTACGCCTGAGAAGACGGCATTAGTAAATAAACATTTCAAATACACATCTGTTCTTCTTAACTCCATGTTCTGGTTTCTAAGAAATCTATAACGACCGACTGTTCATGAGTTCCACGTATCCTGAGGTACTATAAGTTCATATTCTGGATTGTCTAAACATTGAGAGTTTGTTATATCCAATGTGACACTGTACCTAGCTTGCTAAGGAGTTTTTGATTACTAACGTGAGTTTTGGGACACCCTAATTCGCCGAGGTTCCAATCCTCTGTCCACAGTTCTGTGTGACAACAGAAACCCTGCGACAGGGGCACCCCCGACCCTTGCTGGAGCTTCATCACACTTGCGATACAACTCCAGCAATGCATTCGCCGAGGTTCCAATCCTCTGTCCACAGTTCTGTGTGAGAACAGAAACCCTGCGACAGGGGCACCCCCGACCCTTGCTGGAGCTTCATCACACTTGCGATACAACTCCAGCAATGCGCCACCTTTACGGCACAGATACATCACGCATCTGTGCTGTTTTTGCCCCATGATGCGCCGCATTGTAAATGCAGCACACCATAGGTGACGGAACAGCGGCACAGAATGACTAACACATCCCTGGTGATGCGCCAGTCATCATAAATGTATCCCTATGCTTCTTATCTTGTTAGAGATGAACCGCCATATATATCATCAAAGTTTTTTGCATTTCCTAAATAGCGAACTTTAAGGAATAAATAGCGATTCTTTACCATTCCTAGTTTGCGATGAGCTATTTGCTAATTAGCCGAATGTAGCCCAATGAAGCCCAATGTAGCCCAATGTAGCCCAAAGATGGCCGCCAGACACACAAAAAAACAAATGTAGCCCAAATATCAGCCAGATGTAGCCCAACTATAGCCCAGTGACAGAATGACCAATCAGCTTCGCAAACCTCCGTTACGCGAAGCGGAGCGCTGTTACAGATATATATCTTTTTTTGAACGTTAATTTCTCAAAATCCACTGGAGCACATATATTGAGACCTAGCAAAGGCACATCGGGCTACCAGTCCCTAATATTTTGCCAAGTTTCGTGCAAATCCATTCAGCCGTTCAATTATTATTATTATTATTTTTTTTTGCCCCGCGGGGCCCTTTTAAAACCTCCACATCAAACCTAGGGGGTCAGCGAGGATCTACTATGCCCCCTTATAGTTATTTCCCCCTTTGTTTTGACCTCCTCTTGTCTCTCGATCCTACCGAGAGACAAGATGGCGGCCGCTACGGACTGTTTGGAATGTTGACAGACGCCGGAGAACCAATCAGCTTCGCTTCACAAAGCTCCGTTGCGCGAAAAGTCCGCGAACCAGAGCGCTGCCCGGTCCGCTGTTACAGATATATATCTTTTTTTAAACGTTAATTTCTCAAAATCCACTGGAGCACATATATTGAGACCTACAAAAGGCACATCGGGCTACCAGTCCCTACAATTTTGCCAAGTTTCGTGCAAATCCATTCAGCCGTTCGGGCTAAAAGTGAGGCCAACCGCCCTATGGAAAACTCAATGTTAAAAACACGTTTTGGGACCCCCCTTTTTTCTCGGCCCCCACTGGACGAACCCCCCCCAAATTTTCAAGGGCTGCTCAGAAACAAAATGTGCCATTTTCCTGAAAATTTCAGCCAATTCCGTCCACAAACGCCAAAGTTATTAGACATAGAATTTTCAAAAAACCCATAGAGAAAAAATCCTAACTATATATACCTACTGGCGACCGCCAGTAGGTAATATATATATATATATATATATATATATATATATATATATATATATATATATATATATATATATATATATATATAGATATATATCATTTTTTTAATATATATTAAGATTATTAATATATTTTCCAAAGTTTAAGAAATGTTTGCGTTGATTCTTTTGAGCTGCAAACAACCCTTCTCTCTAGTTCACTCTATGCATTTTACCGTATCATGCTTTAAACTTTGGGCTAATTCAGTCTTTAATTTCTATAAATACAGAAATATAAATCAGATTACACCACTTAATGGACAGTCCATGCTTGATGAAAATTCTAGTAAAATTATCACAGGGTCTCCTGGTAATATAATATTTCATTCATTTTCAAAGCAACTGAAAACGTCATTAAAATGCTGACTGAACTTTCTGCAAAACATATTATATGAGTTAAGTTTATCAGAAACACATCTGATAAAGCCTCTGTGTTTCCCCCTACCTACCTCTAAGGGCTTATCCACGAAAAACCTAGGAGTGTGGTTTGAGGATAACCTCTCCTTTTCCGTTCAGGTAAAAAAGCTGTCAGGCAGCTGCTTTGGCCTTCTCAAATCATTAAGGAGCTTTTTACCTCTACTCCCTAGGCTGGCCAAAGAGACTGTCATCCACGCCTTGATCCTCTCCCGACTGGACTACGCTAACGTGTTGTACTGGACATCCCTGGATATTCTTTGAATAGACTCCAGGTCATTCAGAATGCGGCTGCCAGGCTTCTCTTGGGAATCGCTAAGACGTACAGCGTGAGGGAACATCTTCGCGCTCTCCACTGGCTTTCCTTGGCCGACCGGGTTAAATTCAACTCCCTGGTTATTGCACATCGTACCCTTTAAGCTAGCCCTCCTTCAAGCTAGGGTGCCCTGTTTTATCCAGTATAAGATGGGCGGCTGCTACCTGGCTTTGAAGGCTGCCCAGGCTTGGAGTGTCCTACCGTTCTCTCTGCGTAATACTCATGATCCGTTAGCCTTCAAGAAACTTTTAAAAACCTATCTGTTTCCGTAATTGAGGGCGGTGCAGTTCAGGGACTCCTCTTGGATTTGTGCCGGGACACTCCTTGGAGTAGCTGTTGCGCGCTATAAGAGCACATAACAAAAACAGTTAACACATCAATTCAAATTCATCTTATTTAATAATGCTGGTGTAAGATATATGTGCCATTTTGCAAAAACTGCATCTTATGATAAGTAGACCCGCGTAAACCCCAAATAGTCATCTGGTTGAGGTGATTCCAGATATCAAATGTCAATTTGAAATGTCCATTTGATATATTCCTTTTTATCCCACCTAGGTGAGATTATGCTGGGTAATGTAGTCTTGGCGTGGGATGCTGAGGATGACTCTGGCTGCAGCGTTCTTGACATTCTGAAGTTTGTGGAGTAGAGATTTGTTGATTCCAGCATAGAGGGCGTTCCCGTAGTCCAGCCTGCTGGTGATGAGTGCATGGGTGGCGGTCTTCTTTGATTCGGGGGGTGGGTCCATTTGAAGGTCTTGCTGAGTTTGTGGAGGGTGTTGAAGCATGTGGAAGTTGCATGGTTGACATATGGGTCTGTCACATGAAACATGTTTATACACTTTAAATCTGAGTTGGGGAGACTTACTGCTGTGGTAATTTCGTTTGTGGCACAATGCATGTGATGATTTGAATTTTACTTGATTACAAGCATTTAATATTGATAAACGTTTTCCTAGCATTTTGTTGATAACTTCACCTGGAATTTTTTGGTGGTTACTACTGATAATTGTGCTTAGGGTGGTCATAGTGTAATGTTAATACATATCCCCAGCACAACCCCTACAGTTCACAAACACCACTACACTACCCTAAACTCTAAAACCCTACCCCCAGTACGACCCCCCACACTACACAAACACCACATGCCTGCAGTTTGAGCACAGACTTCCAACATATTTATGTACATATGTTTCATCCCTGTGCTTCAGAAGTAGCTCAGCGCGCTGTAGCTAAAGAGCTTACAGTGTCATGCTGTGGCATTTCATTTCATAAACTTTTATTCGATTGCCACATATTATTGCAACCATAAAAAGTACAAAGAAAAACATTAAAATTATGCAATGTTAAAAGACGTATAAGGAGTAAGTCAATCATGTTAAAAAGAGAATAAAAGAGCATAAGCTAAAATATGGATTACTCATAGTTACGTCGGTATTTGATGCAGGCTTTTAAAAAATTAGCTACATACTTCGCTATAAAAGGAGAGTTCAGACATTGCAAAATTGAATATGCTGGACGACAAGTTCTTTGGACGATTGTTCTTAGTAAGGGCAAAATCCAGACCTTCCTCGGGAAGACATAAAATTTGCAGAAAAAAAGAATATGTATTGTTGATTGGGGGGAAACATCATCACAGGGACAAGGAGGAATAACAGGGGACAAGCCGGAAAAAAGAATTAAAACGAAACCTTGTGAGAAGATACTTTTCATGATTGTTCAAAGGGAAGGTCAGATACGGTTGAATACCCAAATGAGTCTGTACGGCAATAACTTGTGAGTTTGTAGGTTTTACCAGTTCTGCTGCACTTCGAAGCGCTCTGAAATGGGACAAACATAGCTTTTTGAGATCTTTTCTCGTTATGTCGCTCATACTCGGTGGATCGTTGAAGAAATTGGTACGGTCCATGTCCCGGCAAAGATTCCTGATGTATACTAGCCAGGGTATTTTTTCCCAGTTGACAAGGGCTATACAGTCTGAAATTAAGGAACGCGTTAAGTGGCACTCCTCTTTAGTCCAAATACGGTGCCACAAAAGCATAGGTTGGCAACGGATGGTGTCTGTGATAAAATCCATGCCTAATTCAGCTAGCGAGGCATAGGTTGGGGCACTGCGTGGTAAGGCCAACAGATATTTTGCAAACTCGTTCTCAATCGTTTGAAGTGGGCTTATCGGACCATAGCCCCATACCCCTGCACCATACGTAGCCACACTGTGGCATTTTGCATAGTATATTGTGAGTAGTTCAGGGGGTGCCGGTTTCCCCAGTTTCCTTGAGAAGGAAACTAGGGCTGCCTTAGCTCTCAAGAAGAGCAGTTTTTTGCTTGCCACGGCCTGCTGCCAACTCAAGGAATCGTCCACCGGGATGCCCAGATAGGGATAGACGCGCGTTCTTTCAAGTTTGATCTTATCAACGAAGATGGATTTAGGGTTTTTTATTTTCGGACCAAGGTGCATTGCGAATGTCTTTTTTATATTGACCTTGAGGCCAAGAGAATCCATATATGAACAATACTTATTAAGCTGTGCTTGTAGTTGGATCAGGGTCCTGGCGAAGATGACTGAGTCGTCCGCATATAACAGCGTAGGTATAGGGCGATGTTTAATTTGTGGAAGATCCTGGCTCCCTTCTAACATGGCTGCCTCCAAGCCATTGGTGTACAGATTGAACAAGAAGGGAGCCAGTACGCAGCCCTGTCTGACTCCTTTTGTAATTTTGAAAGAGGGGGTAAGTTCTCCGCTGATCCCGTACCTAACTCTTGCGGTTGCGTCAGAGTACAGTTCGCGCAAAAAGCCTATCAGAGCAGGATCGACGCCCATTTCCTCAAGGAGGGCCCAGAGTTTCGAATGCTGTACACAGTCGAACGCTGCACTGAGGTCAACGTACACTAGAAATAAGTGGCCTTTTTTTGCATTCACATACTTCCCAATCAGGAGGGCAAGGTTCAGGGCCTGCTCTACAGTCCCAAGACCCTCCTGGAACCCGTATTGGAGGTCGGTTAAGATGTTGTTGGTATTTGCCCACTCCTGGAGACGTTCCAGCAGCAGACGTCCCGCTACCTTACCCAGAGAGTCCAGGAGGGAAATGGGTCGGTAACAAACCGGATCATACCGGTCGCCCTTTTTGAAGATGGGAAGGAGGATGGATGTAGACCAGGAGTCGATAAGGCCCAAAGTTGTTATCGCGGTCAGAACCTGGGTGAGGAGTGGGGACCAAAGCTCGATGTTATGAGTGAAAATATCCACTGGCACCCCATCTGGACCAGGGGCCTTGCCCGGTTTTGACATTTTTAGGGCCCTAATCACCTCTCCGTGTTCAAACCGGATGTTTAGTGGGAAGGTCTTTAGATCCATTGTAGAAACGGTGGTAGAGCTTTCCTCGGTTAAATTAGTTAGGCATTCTCCGAAAATTCTTGAAAAGTGGGAAACCCATTCTTCTGCAGTTATTGCAACGTCGAGATGTTGAGTAGACGACGAGTTTGACAGGAAGGGAGATTTTACCACACGCCAGAAGTGTCCACTATCCCTTGATCGACAGCTGAGGTGAAGTTGTGACCACAGATTAGCTTTGATATCTTTAGTTTGTTTTACCCTTTCGGCCTTATAGAGTTTTCTTAGTTTTGCTATCTCTAGGGAGTCCCTCGGGGTGGTCTGGAGAGCTGCCTTGAGATTTGAAAGTGCTTTCCGACACCCGGAATTAAACCAGCCCTCGGCCGATGGTTTCCAGGCGGTGGTGCGCGTTAGTTCCTCTTTTATTGTTCCCAGAATCCTGGCAAAGCTAGCCAGCACTGTTTGGGGGGATGAGCAGGGGTCTAGGCAGTCGTTAACAGAACAGATGACTTTTTTAAGAACTTTCTCTGTTACTGCATCAGGGTCTATTTTAGCCCATTTCACTGAGAACCCGTTCAATTTGTCCATTCTTAATGATTCCTGCGTTAACAGGCTTCTGACATTTGTGTGGAGTGATACTGATTGTAGTTGTATTATAATTCTATTAGGGTAATGATCACTGGAACTGTCTGTACCTGTGGAAAATTTTGCCAATTGGCCCTTTAAGTTCTGTGAGCAAAGAATAAAATCGATTGTACTAGACAGACCCCTACCGTGAAATGTTGAGGAAAAGTCAACTTGAGGGTGAACCAACTGATTTGCATAGTCTAGCTCTAGCGTGAAAAGGCTCTCGTTCAGAGAATTCCCATTAGAGCTATGTACGAAATGGGCCAGAGGGCAATCGATCTCATCATTCAGTCCACAATTCCCATTTCTGTAATTAGAGCAAAGTGAGATGTTAAAGTCGCCTCCCATATGATGTAAAGAGGGAGAGACGATGATTTATTCAGCTGTGACTTTAGGCAGGTGGTAATTTCATTTATTATCAGCTCACAATCAGTGGGTGCAAGATTGTTATATAAGTTCACCAAAAGGAAAACAAATCTATTATCAACATGGATACTTAGGATTTGGTAACAAACTTCTTCTTTTAAGGTGGTAATTATTGTAAGGGGAAGGATGTTAGTTACGTAAACAGTTAGACCACCCTCAGGTCTTCCGCACAAACCCTGTGTTGCTGGAATGAAGAAAGTTTTATAGCCCGCCAGATGGACGGGGACCGTTAGCCAAGTCTCCTGGAGACAAAGGATGTGATTCTGATTGATCATATCCGCCCACGATTGTAAATTGATCTTGGTACGAAGACCAGCAATATTCCAATATAGGACGGATAGGGACATCTCGTTAGATGAGTGGGAGTCACATACTTGATTGTGTGAAAAGACTGTAGTTGCATTGTCGGTCATAGTTGGTTGGAGAGGGCAAATCCGAGTCTCTGTACGTAGAAGGGACTTGGAACCCTCAATCGAGGGGGGCATTTGGCCAGGAAAGATTTCAAAGTCCTCCGCAACAAGACCTGCGGGGACAGCGGGACAAGATAAAGATAATGGGGATTGAGCACTGGTAGGAGTCGAGAGTGACAAATTTATGTTTATTGGTAAATTCACCGAGGCTTTCGTTATAGTCAAGGGAGGGGTAAGTGTCCTCCGAAGCTGAATCCTGCACTGTGGAATGGCTGGCGGTCAATCGACCATTTCCAGACAGTCATACCTGTTTCTTGTTTGAAGACCTTGCCACCCCGCCAGAGAAACCTGTTCTCTATTGGAAAACCAGGGCCGGGATTGCCATTCTCTGCTGATATTTCTCTGGGTAAGCCAGGAACCCTCATAGTCCCAGGGCCTATCCAGTGAATGCTCCCAATCTAGAGCCAGTGGATTTTGGTTGTTATATTGGTTGTTATATTTCGGGGGGTAGAAGAAGGAAAGACGATAAGCATCCATCCCCCCGCTCTTGGCTAGGGCTGGCCATGAGCAGATATGATCAACAGTAGCCGGGTCTTCACAATTAACTATAATACAATCTCCCTGTATGCTCTTGGGTTCTGTACCTATCCACGATACTCTACGCACAGTGGATATTCTGCTAGTATATGCAGATTGTGTTGGCCTGTTAATGTTAAGCCACTGTAGAACCTTATTTTGAAGGGACCAAGATGGTTCCTTTGTGGTTTCTGGCAGTTCTGGGACCCCCGTGAGAATGACGGTGAAGGGGGACACTTCTCGTGGAAGGTGAATCGGGTGTCTGGACTTAAACCCCCTTTTCCCATCACCTGGTAAATTTAACATGGGGTGCCGGGGAATTAAAGGTGGAATTGGTCTCTGAGATTGTGGCTGGACGGAACCTTTATCAGCAGTCGGCTGAGTTGGAACAAATTGAGGGGGAGCTGGCTGGTTTGGAATGGTAGTCGTGGTCGTATCTATTAACCCGCTTCCAGATGTAGGAGTAGGGGGAACAGGGATATGAGGCTTCTTGGCGTTTGATTGCGTGGTTTGAGGTGTTGGCGCATTTGAAGCTTTGGATTCACAGACGTTTTTTAGACCGCCTTGAACGATGGAGCTTGTCGAAATTCCCTTACTAGCCCCTATATTCGATTGAATCATGCTATGATGACTAGATGATTTTTGGGTCAATTTTGCAAGTTGTTTTTCAATAGCCATTATGCTACGTTCTAGGGGTTGGAGATGGTGTTTTAGGATTTCCCTAAAGCTTGCCAGGAGCTGGGTGTTTGTGCTACATAGACCGCAGGGCTCCCCTGCATTAACTGTAGCTGGAAAAGTTAAATTTTCGGGTTGATCTGTTAAGTTGATAGATTGAGTGGACGGAGCATTTGGAAAACCCTGCATGTTTGGAGAATTAGGTCTTTCTTTGTTAGTAGGAGCAGCCTTGGTGTTTCTTGATTTGTCTTTTTTCTTATCTTTTTTCTGCTTAGGGACAGCTCCCTCCTTTACCCCCATATGCTGAAAGCCTTTACTTGGTTCCTGGGACTGTAGTAGCTGGAGGTCAGGTGTGTTTTCTAGATTACCTAGGGTGTCTGAGTTTAGTGAGAGATTCGAGACAGAAAGATCAATAGATCTCGGAATTGAATGGATCTCTGCCAAGACAGTTGGCTGTAGTTGCAATGATTGTATTGATACTTGTGAATGTATTAACACAGGTATATCTGTTGACAGTTTAAGCGGAGATTGGGCTAAGGCTATGGGGCCCAGTGACGACCTTCTGGCGATAGCGAGGTCGTGTGAAACCCTTCGCTCTAGAAGGGATATGCTTTGATTGATGACTTCGTTAGTCCGTGTAATGAAGCGGTCAATAGGGCCAGTAGGTAAAGCGTTGGCCATAGCTGTCTTACTTCTAGTCTCCCGGGTCATGATGGATAGATCTAGGACTCTTCCTAGAGGGGTACGTTAGGTCTACCGGCAGCAGCAACAGTTGACTAAATGGAGGTACCTGGTCCGTCGAGGTGGATCTAGCTTGAAAAAAGGAACCACGGAGGGTGGCCCAGCCCAGCCTAGCTCGGTCTAGAACGGGCTAAAACGGGCCCGCCCTTGGCCCAGGCTTCGCCCGGCGTCCCGCGAGACAGAACTGATGCGGTTTAAATGCGCCGCCTGGCGCTCTCAGGTGACACGGATCCCAGCAAGGGCTTCTGGGGGATGTAGTTTGCCCCTCGCCGGTCTCCTCTCGGCGGCCCCGCTCTAGCTGGATTCAGAGCAGTCGGGCAGCGGGAGACAGGCGGGCGGGTCCGTGGAGGCAGTCAAGGGTCCAGAGAGGTCCGTAATAATGCTCAAAGGCGAGTTTTAACACCGGCAGCAAGGGCAGCAGAAGTTCCCCCACTCGATGGAACTGATGCGGTTTAAATGCGCCGCCTGGCGCTCCCAGGTGACACGGACCCCAGCAAGGGCTTCTGGGGGATGAAGTTTGCCCCTCGCCGGTCTCCTCTCGGCGGCCCCGCTCTAGCTGGATTCAGAGCAGTCGGGCAGCGGGAGACAGGCGGCCGGGTCCGTGGAGGCAGTCAAGGGTCCAGAGAGGTCCGTAATAATGCTCAAAGGCGAGTTTTAACACCGGCAGCAAGGGCAGCAGAAGTTCCCCCACTCTATGGAACTGATGCGGTTTAAATGCGCCGCCTGGCGCTCCCAGGTGACACTAACCCCAGCAAGGGCTTCTGGGGGATGTAGTTTGCCCCTCGCCGGTCTCCTCTCTGCGGCCCCGCTCTAGCTGGATTCAGAGCAGTCGGGCAGCGGGAGACAGGCGGCCGGGTCCATGGAGGCAGTCAAGGGTCCAGAGAGGTCCGTAATAATGCTCAAAGGCGAGTTTTAACACCGGCAGCAAGGGCAGCAGAAGTTCCCCCACTCGATGGAACTGATGCGGTTTAAATGCGCCGCCTGGTGCTCCCAGGTGACACGGACCCCAGCAAGGGCTTCTGGGGGATGTAGTTTGCCCCTCGCCGGTCTCCTCTCGGCGGCCCCGCTCTAGCTGGATTCAGAGCAGTCGGGCCCGACTGGGGGACAGGCGGGCGGATCCGTGGAGGCAGTCAAGGGTCCAGAGAGGTCCGTAATAATGCTCAAAGGCGAGTTTTAACACCGGCAGCAAGGGCAGCAGAAGTTCCTATGGCACTTCCTTATAGTTCTGCAGTTATACATTCACCATATACCACAAATGCATGTTTGAGTCAATTATGCAGTACGTATACATTTTTGTAAACTTTCGCACACTAGCATATAAATGTAGCTCTTTCTTTAACCAGAGTAGTTGGTTCTGAAAATAACTTTTTTTTTTACTTTTATATATTTTTTTGATTTTTTGAATGTTTTTTTCTTTTTTTTTCTTTTTTTTAAAAAGAAAAAAAAAGTCAACAGGACGAACAAAACCATGAACTTTGAGGGAATAAAAAAAATAGCATTGATGGTTATCAATTGCTCTGCAAACTAGGTCTACTGACTGCTCCCCATAACAAAATAAACGATTGCCCTTCACGCAGTGCATTCTAACTTTCACAAATTGGGGATGTAAGTCTGGTGGTGGAGGTGCATTTTGGCTCAGTCTTCTACATTCTTCGTGAGCATAGTTCACAGGATGCATGGATTGGAGGTGCTTGTGCATACTAGCAGCGCCACAGGAGTATTTCTTGTTTGGATCTCCTCTGGACAGTGCTGCCTGGCAAATCTTGCATGGTACTTTGGTGGCATTACATTTCTTTTGTCCCTCTGGAAAAGTAAAACATTTCCATAAGATGGATGTGTATCTTTCGGGAGGGGGCGGTTCTGGTACAAATTGTTGAGCAACAAAATCTTCAGAATCAGATGATTCTTGCAGTGGTATAGCTGATTTTGTCTCCAAAAAAGGAATTCAGGTTTACAATGAAGAAAAAGTGACGTTCTTTTCAGGACAGGTCTTCTCCTAAGGAAGGTCTAAGAAGAGTAATTAAAATGGGTAGGGTTCTTCAATAGTTAGAACAGTAAATGTTATAAACCAATCAAATCTCTTTTTTTGGTCACATGGCATCTGGGTTGGGTGCCTACACGCAGCACCCACCTAGCGTGACTTCACGAAATTGCATTTGAAAGTAATATTAGTTTGTTAAAACTAAAAGAATATTATTTTGTTGCCTTAATATTTTTTTATTAAATACATATATATATATATCTTTTTGTATATCAAATAATTTCGCAGAAGTCGCACGCCCATCGCCTAGATGACATCATGCGGTAACATGCGCGCGTGGTGTGGTGTGATACGTATATGTTGCGTATGTGCTTGAAGTCACGTATGGGTCGCATAGTGATCGCGCATGAAAATACGCACCTATCGCACACCCTACACGGATCCTGCAGAGCAATTATAAAATGGTGGCTACGTTCCGCGCAGTAGTTGAGAAAGGTGCGTTTGCATGCGCGACTCCTCAAAAAAAATGGAAAAAAAGAAAATATTATAAAAATATTTTAAAAATCTAAAAAAATATATATTACATTTTAAAAAAAATATTACAAATGTGTAATGTAATCTAAAAAATAAGATATTTAAAAAAATAGATAAAAAAAAGTAGTAAATCAGTATCAAAGAAATAAATATGACAATTAATACATTTAAAAATTGTCATTGAAAAAATCTTTCAAAATCACTGAAAAAACCATAGGTTTCAGGCAGGTTATAGTAAGGAATTATCTTTTAAAAAACCTTTGAAATTCACTGAAAAAAACATAGGTTTCAGGCAGGTTATAGTTAGGAACTATCAATTAAAAAACCTTAGAAATTCACGGAAAAAAACATAGGTTTCAGGGGTGTTATAGTTAGCTGGACATTTCACTCGTACAAAACCATTGAATTTCCACAGTTATAGTTCGTTCAGCTAACTATAACTCGCGCGCCTGCAAAGCACTGCTGATGACGTCATATATTACATCACTCATGACATGGTCAGTGACATCACTCATGACATCACTGATGACATCATCCTTGTGATAAAGTGGCAGACCTCCTCTCACCCTAATATAACCTTTGATACACATGCTCAAAAATAGAAACTAAGATTTTCCAAACAATGAACATACCAATACCACTTACAACACATTGTTTTAGTAATTTCAAGTTCTACACACACATCCACTCATTCACCAACAGTCCTATACAGACACTCATACATGTACTCACTCATTATATGTACTCCTATACCTATACATCCTGTTACACAATGACACTTATCCATAGAGTTCAATCATCACACACATAGTCACACATGTAAACAAAGTATCGAACATCCATTAAAGTGAATATACAGATATACACATACCAACACACTAACTGAAACAGAAACTTACACGTACTTACTCTCTTAAGCAATCATTTATAGAAATACAGTCTAATTTATACAAGAACTCTACCAATCTCTCACTCTCATATATACTCACTTATGTACACCAAAACTCACATGTACTTGTTTTATATACTAGATTAAAACATATGTAGTTACTCATAAAGACACTCACTAACACACCCATTCACATACTCATCCACCTATAAAGTCCTGCACACATACTGTCTCAACACATACAGTGACGCACTCATTCATGCATCTATGTACTAAGTCTTACCCCCACTGAACCATACAGACACTCAGACACTCATACTGATACTCAAAAAACCCACTAATAACCTATATAGACACTCATGTGGCTACTCACCAACCCATGCAGCCACTTATACACAAAGTGAGAGACTGATACAGATATTTACATACTTAAACATTACTCACTCTAGATCTGCTCACCTCAAATGTCTGCTTTTCTATCAAAGTCTTTAAGCGTAGGATTAGCACAGTGCTATCCACGCCGAGATAGAAATGGACAAAGTGTTTTTTTGACTGGGTGCTTAAAAACTTTGCTGTAGAAATCGGCATGGATAGCACTGTGCTAATCCTATGTTTAAAGACTTTGATAGAAAAGCAGACATTTGAGGTGAGCAGATCTAGACTGTCGCTGGTGTTGAGAGTGCTCCATACAGGAGCTGCTTTCCACCTAAACTTGAGAACTACCCAGAGTTCTCTGCTTCTTTTTTGGATAATTTATTCTTCACTCTATGCCTGAAAGGGAATTTTATTTACTTATACTGAGTACTCCCTTGTGTCTGGACAAAGCTATACCTCTCTGAAGAGTTCTACTTAGAGCAAAACACTGTGTCAGCGGTTGCTTTTGATCATTTCAGGTTGGCTTAGTTGGTATTTTACCAATTTAAAGCTGTAATATTGTGCCTAGAGTGATGAATGTCATTGGTGCCATTTGTTGTATCTTCGTAGAGGGAGAGCCGGTGATTGTTACTGGGACTGCTGGACTCCACGGACTTTCCCTGCCAATTGGAACAGCTTCTCGCGGCCCCCGCTACGCGGGAGCCGCTCGAGTGGGGAACCGTGTGGCAGCGCATCAGCGCTGAAGGAAGAGACTGACCCCCAGATTGCCCGCGGGACTGCGAGGACCAGCGCGCAGTGCGGCACTGATCTGCCGCAGCTGGTCCTCTTCCCGCCCCCACCTCCAGGCTGAATAAACCCTCCCGTGGACATTGCCTACCTGGTGCCATTTGTTGTATCTTCGTAGAGGGGGAGCTGGTGATTGTTACTGGGACTGCTGGACTCCACGGACTTTCCCTGCCAATTGGAACAGCTTCTCGCGGCTCCCGCTACGTGGGAGCCGCTCGAGTGGGGAACCGTGTGGCAGCGCATCGGCGCTGAAGGAAGAGACTGACCCCCAGATTGCCCGCGGGACTGCGAGGACCAGCGGGCAGTGCGGTGCTGATCTGCCGCAGCTGGTCCTCTTCCCGCCCCCACCTCCAGGCTGAATAAACCCTCCCGTGGACATTGCCTGCCTGGTGCCATTTGTTGTATCTTCGTAGAGGGAGAGCCGGTGATTGTTACTGGGACTGTAGGACTCCTTGGACTTTCCCTGCCAATTGGAACAGCTTCTCGCGGCCCCCACTACGCGGGAGCCGCTCGAGTGGGGAACCGTGGGGCAGCGCATCGGCGCTGAAGGAAGATACTAACCCCCAGATTGCCCGCGGGACTGCGAGGACCAGCATGCAGTGCCGCGCTGATCTGCCGCAGCTGGTCCTCTTCCCGCCCCTACCTCCTCTTACTTAAGTTCTACCATACACGCGCACGCGGGACGCGCGCCGGGCGAAGCCCGGGCAAAGGGCGGGCCGTCTACAGCCGTCCAAGGACGAACAAGGCCGGGCTGGGCCACCCCTCTTTCAACGACCTTTTACAATCATTAACACTTGGACAACTTGCATTCTATTGAGTTAGTTAAGGTAGTCATTTATAAAGCATAATTTTTGTAAGTGTGCCGTGTGCTGATAAGGAAGTCTTTATGCCTTTGCGCTCAGGAAAGGTTAGGAATGTAACACTTTCTTCCTCGGGAGGGGTGCTTACTGGTACCCTGGACCAATTTTTTAAAAGGGCTACTAAAATTATCGAAAAGGAAATAGCCTTCACTGAGAAGCGCTTATCCTTGGATTTAATTACAGGGAAGCGCTCGTCGTTAGGTGCGATTGGGACTGTAGTATCTCCTGTACCACCGAGTCAGATAGGTTGTGGTGTAAGCCCCAATCAGGTAGTTGTCGCTGATTCCAATGTTGTGGACTGCTCTATAGCTAATGTATCTCTTTCAAGCTTGGGTTCTAGCAGTAGCAGCATTACAGAAGTATCTAATCCTGTTTTGGTACATAGTCCTGCTCCAATAGCCCAGGATCAGGGATCATCAAGTGTTCCTATACATAATCAAAGGAAAAGAGGGGGGGGTGTTTTGAAGGGTGGGCCTGCTAAAATACAAAAGAAAAATAGTATTGCCCCGACCCCACTAGCTGTTGTCCATCCCCCTAGCCCGCTCATGGCCCCATTCGATGTTATTTATGAATCCCCCTTATGCATTAACGATGATGGTGGCCTTTTGGGAAAAATAGAAATTTTGGTAAAATCCCTGATGCTTCCACTTTTGGAGAGAACTAGGATGATTGCTTCCAAATTAGATCAGATTGAGAAGCAGGTCTCAGGAAATTCACATAAATTGGATAACATGCTAAGTGGTATGGATAGTAGGAAAATCCCTCTAACCAACCCAGAGGGCTTAGGATCGGGTAACGGTCCTAGGGCGGCACAACCGATCATTGCCGCTAAGCCAAACAGTCAGCCTGACCAACCGGGCCCAAAGAGGCAACCAGTAGGTAAAAAAGTCCAAGGTAGTTCTAAATCTGGGGATAGGGCGAAGGAGGTGGCTCCTAGTCAGCAGTCCGTCTTACATTCAACAGAAGACGGTAGAAAGTCAAATGGTCATCATAGATCGGAGAAGGAGACGCATAAAGACCGTTCCCTCTGTGTTAATCTCCCCCCGGAATCCGCCCGTACACAATTGTACTGGTAGGAGTGCGAGCAATAGGGGTGGAGCAGAAATTTGAATCACACAGGGACCTGAAAAATAAGGTCATATACTGGCTGAATAAGCATAGAAGTCTCCCTCCCTCTTCCAATACTGAGATACTGGGAGTAAGAAGAGTAAGCTGGTTGGGTAATACCACTAAGGATCTGGAGGGGGACTGTATTATTGTGAATTTCAGGGATCCCTGGGTGGTAGATTGTATCCAAAGAGCACCAAGGTTTGGAAGAGAAGGGGACGTCCAATCACTGGGCCTTGAATATTTTTATCCAGCTACCCCTAGTGAATCTTATAATTTCCATTTGTACTCACAACCTCGTTGGCGAGGAGCCCATGGCCTAAAATGCTCTAATCTGGTGGTACAATATCCCCCCTTATTCAATAGGTTTGATCCTCCCACTGACTTAGAGGGGGTGGATTGACTCTCTACTGTATCTGGTGGACCTCCCCTGTACAGGCAACCTGGTAGACTACAACCAAAGGAGTGTTCTCAGGGGAATATAGTTTCTCTGGACGGGTGCATGGTATCTTGTAATATCATAGAGGTGGATGTGGTGACACAGGGGGACAGTACTGTTCTAAAAAGCGCTATTCCGGCTTCATTAACAAATGATCTAGATGGAGGAGAATTAGTGCTGGAGAGTGAGTGGTCCCCAGGGTCTAGACTGAATGTGTTAGCACAACCCCAGCTGGCTACTCAGGTTGCCCCCCTTAAAATAGTTTCGTGGAACATTGCAGGACTGAAAAGCAAGGTATTAATTGGTGAGTGGACTGAATTGGTGGATATCAAGGATATTTTAATATTCCAGGAGACTTGGGCGATAGATCCCATTCATCGCTTAGGGTTTCTTAACTTTTATAAACCTGCCATAAGGTCTAGTATGGGTAGACCATCAGGTGGCCTGTGTATATGGGTAAAGCAGACACTCAATTATAGTCCAACTGAGGTGATTGTTCATAATCTAGATATCCTTGCGATAAAGCTCTCCAGGCCCAATCATAGGGAAATTTTCATTGTTAATGTAAATGCCCATGGCCTCCCCGGAGGACGGAGTCCGGTGACCATTATAAATGAGTTAGATTCCACACTCAGCTCCATAGGAAGGGATAAATATGTAGTGGTGGCTGGGGATCTCAACTGCACCTTTGAGCCCTATGTGGGGGGTGAGGAGGTCTTCTTTGCAGAAGAAGACAAGCTTTGGAAGGTCCCACCTCTTGAACTAAAACCCATCAAGAAAGGGACAGAGGCAGCACTGATTTGGTTAGGATTTTGCCTCAAGTGGGGGTTGAGAGCAGTAAACGGCCGATCACTCTCCGATAAAACTGGTAAGGCAACATTTGACAATGGTACCAGGACGAGTAGAATTGATTATATTCTTATCAAAGTGGAGTTTTGGCCATCTCTGGTGGATATGTCGGACCTAGCCTGTCCGGAGAGTGACCACAATCGACTGGTCCTTAGTTTGAAGTTTGGAAGTAGCATATCAAAGGTGAGGCCTACCGAATGCACCACTGCAGAGGTTTTTTAATGAATGATAGGAGGAGGGTGAGGTGGAGTAGGGTAGTGGAAGACCCCGCAGTTTTAAAAATGGTTTCCAACACAGTTTTAGTCACGCTACAAGCCATTGAGGCATTGGTTGATCCGATGGATAATCCGGTGAATATAAGTGGACTTGATGAGTACCTTTTTAGTACTCTGAAAGCCCTTTTTTCTACAAATACAAAGCCTGGGAAAATCCTGACCGGTATATCAGGGTGTAAATGGTATAATAAATTGTGCCGTCAGGCGCATAATTGCCTGATTAAAACACTAAAAAAACGTGATAGCGCTAAAATCAGGAATGCAAGGTTGGAGTACAAAAAGGTTCAGAGAGAGGCTAAGAGAGATTGGGCCGATCGCCACTGGCAGGATCTTTATGAGTGACAAGGCTCCCTATGTGTTGAGAGTATGAAATCTCTGGTTGACAGTCACCAAACACCTAGCCACCTTACAGTATAAAAAACACTATGAAATTACATGCAGCATAAATCAAAACATTCATAAAAGGATGTATATTCAGTACATTTTATTAGGTGCAACACATATTAAAAAAGGAAAACACAATTGTTTAGGCAATAAAAAGACACAGTTGTCTAGGCAAAGAGAAATTAAAAATAGGACATTGGCAATATCCCTACAGTTAAAACATGGCAAAATGCCAGTTACAATAATCACAGATGATAGTTGATCACAGTACTTATCCAAACTAATTGGTAATACAAATGAGATATTTGTGCAGAAAATCTCATTTGTATTACCAATTAGTTGTAATACAAATGAATGTTTTGATTTATGCTGCATGTAATTTCATAGTGTTTTTTTTACTGTAAGGTTGCTAGGTGTTTGGTGACTGTCAACCAGAGATTTCATACTCTCAACACATAGGGAGCCTTGTCATTTGTAACATATCTTTCCCCTGTCCCTGAATGGATTAAATAGGGGTCCTCTCTAAAATTTTCTTTAGGATCTTTATGAGGCAAGTCTGTCCTCCAATCAAACCAAGTTCTGGCAGATTGTCAAATAGGGGAGCACCGTGGAGCTTCAAACCCCATCAAATCATGTTGCAGCTGAAGACTGGGTAGAATACTTTGAATCCCAGTTTAGAAGCCCGGAAGATATGGTTGTTTGTGGTCCAACTGCGAGAACCTTGGTACCAAAGCCGTTGGGTTCTCTCCCACTCTTTGATACCAAGGATGCTGAGCTTGCTCTATGCCTGACTAAAGGTGGTAAAGCCCCAGGCATGGATTGTATCCCGGCGGACCTCTTCAAGTATGATCCCGTGGTTTGGATACCGTATATTACCACACTAGCGAACGCCATCGCGAATGGAGCCCCTATTCCGGACTCCTGGCGGGGGGCGGAAATTGTACCTATTTTTAAAAAGGGGGACCGTTCGTCCCCGGGGAATTACCACCCCATCAGTTTAATAGACGCAATCCAGAAAATTATATCTGGTGTTGTCTAAAATTCAGGTCTGGATGGAGACTGAGAATATCTTATCGCCCATGCAGGCTGGTTTTAGATCCTATGTCAGTACGATCGACCAGTTATTTAGATTCATCCTTATTTACTGGAAGGTGGTGCTCCTGGGTGGGGGATCAATTTATGCTGCGTTTGTAGACTTAAAGTCTGCATTCGACCTTGTCCCTAGAGCCAAACTGTGGGAATCCTTGAGAACAATGGGTATGCCGAGTGATCTCTTAGATTTGGTCGTAAGACTGCACGAGGCAAACTTTGCACAGGTTAGATGGGGTATGCAGGGGCAGGTAACCCAGAGATTCCAGTTACTCGTGGGGTTCGTCAGGGGTGCGTACTCGCGCCAACCTTATTCCTATTATTTATTAATAGAGTTGTACAGTTCTTTGTGGATACGCCAACTGATGCCCCCTCTTTAGGTGGCACCAAGTTCCCACTCCTCATCTTTGCAGATGACACCCTTATCCTTTCCAAAACCCAAAAGGGGCTACAAATGGCACTAATTAAATTTGAGGAATTCTGTAAGGTTAATGATCTTCAGGTGAACGTGAGTAAGACCAAATTTATGGTGCTAACGAAAAATAGGCCGCGGGTGGGCCATGTCTGTATGAATGGTATTGGGTTAGAGGAGGTGGATGTGATGACCTACTTGGGGGTTGTTCTGGATAACAGAGTTAGATGGAAAGCTCAGATCGATGTACTCTCTCTAAAATTCTCGCAGCTGAGTGGGACCCTTATCAAGGAACAGAGAACCTCACTTACAAAAAGAATTGGTCCTGCACTTAAAATATATAATGCTAAAATAAGATCTGCAATATTGTATGGTGCGGACCTTTGGGGTTATACAGATCTGTCCCAATTGGTTAGAGTACAAAATAAATTTCTGCGTGGTCTGGTTGGTCTGCCTCAATCTACCCCTATGAAACCCTTGCTATTGAGTCTAGGTTGCCATCCTATTGAAGAAGTTGCATAATTTAGGACTGCTGCCCTGTGGAGGAGGATCTGGTCAACTCCGGAACTCGCATCCTTTGTAAAGGAAATTGAAGATCTTAGATCTATAGTGGGTTCTGGTAATCTCCCATGGCTTAAAACTGTGAAATCAATTTTAGATAACATTGGGCCTAAGTCACCTGTGGTCTGACCCTGGAAATAATGTTTTTCCTTCTAAGAAGGAATTTAAGGATCTTTATTGGGCGGTCAATAGAAACAAGCTTATTGCTGAATCTAATTTATCATCTCTGACCGGTAGTTTTTTGACTCACAAGCTCGATCCCCTGTATGAAAATTACTGGGATGCTATCACTAAGAGCAGTGATAGGAAGCTCTATCATCAGTTTAGAGTTGGGTCATTACCATTGAGATCCTTCATATATAAGTGGCGGGGTCAGTCCAGTAATACTTGCCCGTGGTGCAATGACCAGGAAGAGTCTATCGGCCATGTCTTTTTTATTTGCCCCACATATGTTGCCCCCCCCGGAGAAAATGGTTAAAACCAATTTGTTAGAATATGAGGACACGGGTGGGTCAGGAGGCTCTATGGCTGCTGAAGACGAATACATCTGTCCCTGTGGCCATAGCAGTAGCAAAATTCTTAAGTTGGACATGGGTTATTAGAGCTAGGCACCCCATTGACATTGACATCTGTTAATTTTTATCTGATTGGTTTATTTTATCATGCATATTCTGGTACGTTATTTTTCGATCAATTTAATTCTGTTTTATGTATCCCAAATAACCATCTATTTGGCTTCTTTTTAAAAAAAAAACTTTTTTTTTTTTAAGTGTGTAAATTTAATAATTGGAGTGGTGTTTTGGCACATAATGGTTAATCAAGTTCTCCATTGTACTTTTTATGGTATATTTTGTAATTAGCTGAAACCCATTGTTTTTATGTTGCTGTCTTTTATGATGAATTATATCGAAATAAAGACGTATGAACTGATAAATGTCATTTTACAGCTCGGCAAGGACAGCACTGCGCTAGTCCTATGCTTAAAAACTTTGCTGTAGAAATGGCAAACGACTTTGTCCATTTCTATCTCGGCATGGATAGCATTGTGCTAATCCTACACTTAAAGACTTTGATAGAAAAGCAGACATTTGAGGTGAGCAGATCTAGAGTGTCACTGGTGTTGAGAGTGCTCCATACAGCCACCTAAACTTGAGAACTACCCAGAGTTCTCTGCTTTTTTTTGCATAATCTATTTGTCACTCTATGCCTGAAAGTCTATTTATCTCTCTCTCTCTCTCTCTCTCTCTCTCTCTCTCTCTATATATATATATATATATATATATATATATATATATATATATATATATTCACAGAAAAAACCATAGGTTTGAGACCATATATAGTTAGGTATTTGCATTTACAAAACCTTGAAAATTCAATGAAAAAACCATAGGTTTGAGACCATATATAGTTAGGTGAATATTTTAATCATACAAAACCAATGAAATTCCATATATAGTTAGTTGCACTAACTATATATTTCGCGCACCCGCAATCCACTGCTGATGATGTCACATATTACATCATTCATGACATGGTCAGTGACATCACTGATGACATCACTGATGACATCTCACATGACATCACTGATGACATCACTGATGACATCTCAAATGACATCACTGATGACATCACTGATGACATCATCCAGTGACTGTGTGTTTCTGTAAAGTTTAAATATGTTTGACATATTGAAGAATGAGTGGATGTATAAGTGTCTGGATGAAGGATTTAGTAGGTGCGTGACTGACTGTATGAGTGAGTGAATAAATGTGTCGTACTAAATGCATGGGTTAGTGACTAAACTGTCTGAATGTGTGCATCAGTATGTCTGTTGTGATGTAAACTGCTGCATGTGTTGATCATTAGCTATACGAGAGGCTATATGTGTTATTGATTGGTTGGCCAAGTATTTGTATGGGAGATTGAGTTTGTGTGGGGGTGGCTGGGAGGTGTGTGACTCTGTGCATAGATGTGTGAGCAGTTGATTCACTAGGTGTATGAGTACAAGAGTGCATGTGGAAACAGCTACATGGGCGGTTGACTGTGTGCATGAGTGTATTGATGAGTGAATGGATATCTCAATGCTACATGTCATAGTAAGTACATATGTAAAACAAAGTACATGTGAGAGTTGGCATATATAAATAACTGTGCATGAGAGCCAGTGAATGTGTGAGTGGCTGTATGGATCATTGTGAACTTGTATCAGGGATTGTATAAGAGAGTAAATATGTGTTAGTATATGTTTGAATAAGTAAGGTGTGTATAACTGTATAGTTGAGGAAATGGAGGTGAGATTGATTCTTTGCATGACTGACTAGGTGTGTGAGTAACTCCATGGATGAGTGACAGTGTGTGAGTGTCTGTATACACTGAGTGTATCTAAGGTTATATTAGAGTCTGGAGAGGTTCATCGTATTTGTGAGAAAAACAAGGACCCCCTGGGTACCGATAAAGATTCCTAGGGCAGGGTAAATACCTATGTGTGTACAAAACCTAGGACATCTGCATATTATAGACGACCAAATTCGTTTAAAATAGCAAGTGTGAAAAGTAAACAGAGACTCAAAATATATATAATATATAAATTTAATATGTATTAATTAAAAATCATATAGACAGGCAAACTATATGATAAGGCTAAAAAAATCAGTTCATAAAAACCAAAACACATATATCATATTCCACTATAAATTCTCAAAATCATACATATAGTGACAAAAGCAATACATTCATAAATATAAATGACAATAAAAACATATAATCATCAAGTAACTCGACGCGCGTTTCGGCAGAAAACCGCCTTCTTCAGGAGTGTCTGGTGGTAATCTTATATTCTAACAAATAGTGTCCTATTTTCCTTTCGATGTTTGATTCTTGGACTACTGATGGGTAGTTCCGGAATATAGATGATGATCAGTGGGTCATTTTATATGGTCTTATGGCTCTTCAAAAATTTAGACTGTGAGCTTCATATTTTGATCCAGTTATTGTTGTTGTCAAGTAGGACACTTTATTCTAAATGGCTCTCGTTATTATAAGGATGTTCTCAAAAAAGGGGGTTCTGAAATAGAGGTTTTTTTTAAAAATGTTCTTGACGGAGTTTGTTATTTTCATAAATCGTGGAATTCCGAAGCCTTGAGTATTTATACACCATTTGATGACTGGGATTCTTGATTGAAGCGGCGAAATCGGTTTTCTCAATAAGGCGATAGAATAGACGGACAGCAAGATGGTGCTGCTCCAGAAGGACGTGGATCGATAAGTCAGGTCCTTCAGCCGGGAAAGCTTCCCGCTGAATAATAATAACGAGAGCCATTTAGAATAAAGTGTCCTACTTGACAACAACAATAACTGGATCAAAATAT
Source organism: Lissotriton helveticus (assembly GCF_964261635.1). Lineage (NCBI taxonomy): Eukaryota > Metazoa > Chordata > Amphibia > Caudata > Salamandridae > Lissotriton > Lissotriton helveticus. Next base: position 103,151,101 of record NC_136072.1, read on the forward strand.
GAAGCTCACAGTCTAAATTTTTGAAGAGCCATAAGACCATATAAAATGACCCACTGATCATCATCTATATTCCGGAACTACCCATCAGTAGTCCAAGAATCAAACATCGAAAGGAAAATAGGACACTATTTGTTAGAATATAAGATTACCACCAGACACTCCTGAAGAAGGCGGTTTTCTGCCGAAACGCGCGTCGAGTTACTTGATGATTATATGTTTTTATTGTCATTTATATTTATGAATGTATTGCTTTTGTCACTATATGTATGATTTTGAGAATTTATAGTGGAATATGATATATGTGTTTTGGTTTTTATGAACTGATTTTTTTAGCCTTATCATATAGTTTGCCTGTCTATATGATTTTTAATTAATACATATTAAATTTATATATTATATATATTTTGAGTCTCTGTTTACTTTTCACACTTGCTATTTTAAACGAATTTGGTCGTCTATAATATGCAGATGTCCTAGGTTTTGTACACACAGAGGTTCATCGTATTAGCACATGAATTATGTCATCAGTGATGTGATCAATGATGTCAAATGAGATGTGATCAGTGATGTCATCATTGATGTCATTTGAGATGTCATCAGTGATGTCATTTGAGATGTCATCAGTGATGTCATCAGTGATGTCATTTGAGATGTCTTCAGTGATGTCATCAGTGATGTCACTGACCATGTCATGAATGATGTAATATGTGACATCATCAGCAGTGGATTGCGGGTGCGCGAAATATATAGTTAGTGCAACTAACTATATATGGAATTTAATTGGTTTTGTATGATTAAAATATTCACCTAACTATATATGGTCTCAAACCTATGGTTTTTTCATTGAATTTTCAAGGTTTTGTAAATGCAAATACCTAACGATATATGGTCTCAAACCTATGTTTTTTTCTGTGAATTTCAAAGGTTTTTTGAATGCTAATTCCTAACTATATAAGGCCCGAAACCTATGGTTTTTTCAGTGAATTTGCAAGGTTTTTTAAATGCTAATTCTATTAGCGGATAACGTTTTTATATATTCAAACGTTTTTTTAATGCTAATTCCTAACTATATAAGGCCTGAAAGCTATGGTTTTTTCAGTGAATTTCAAAGGTTTTTTAAATGCTAATTCCTAACTATATGAGGCCTGAAACCTATGGTTTTTTTAGTGAATTCGCAAGGATTTTTAAATACTAATTCTTAACTATATAAGGCCTGAAACCTATGGTTTTTTCAGTAAATTTCAAAGGTTTTTTAAATGCTAATTCCTAACAATATAAGGCCTGAAACCTATGTTTTTTTCTTTGAATTTCAAAGGTTTGTTAAATGCTAATTCCATTAGCGGATAACGTTTAAATGTATTAATATCCTAGTGGGACCACCTGAGCAGCCCTAAGGGGTCAGGGTGTTTCTACCCTGCCCCCTTTTTGTGTTCTACACGGTTTTTTTATGCTTTCTTGTGCCTCAGTCTACTAAGACCCAAGATGGATGCCAACACCTCCTGGTTAGAAGTGTTGACAGCCAATGAGCATGCAGCTTTCTCGGGAAGGCATGCTGATTGGCTGTCACTGTCTGTCAACACTAGCACAAGATAGATGCCAACACCTCCTGGTTAGAAGTGTTGACAGCCAATGACCATGCAGCTTTCTCGGGAAGGCTTGCTGATTGGCTGCCACTGTCTGTCAACACTCAAAATCAGGAAGTGTTGGCAGCCATCTTGTGCCTTGTTAGAACCAAGGCACAAGAAAGCAGTGAAACAAAGGTGTGAAACTCGCAAAGGGGCCAGAGTAGAATCACCCTGACCCCCTAGGCCTGCTCAGGGGGTCCCACAAAGACCCCAAAGGCAAAAAAAATGTTGTTGTTTTTTTGTAAAAATCGGGGTACGCGTACCCCGCGACTTTTAAAAAAAAAAAAAATATTTTTGCCAAATGTAGCCCAATGTAGCCCAATGTAGCCCAAAGATGGCCACCAGAGACAAAAAAAAATCAAATGTAGCCCAAATATCAGCCAGATGTAGCCCAACTATAGCCCAATGACAGAATGTCCCAGAGTGTTCTAAAGAACAAGTAGAGCGCTAACAGTCTTACTTATGACAAAAGTATGGCACACCAGAAGCCATCTTGATTGGAATGAAGTGGTAACTCTTAAAACATTTAATTTAAAAAGGAACAAAATGAGGGGGTACATTTTGCCATAGAAAGTATGATTAGTGCTGCAGAAAGAAAAATTAGGGCACATTTTGAGTGACTTCTCAAATCCTCTTCCATTTCATTAAAAAATTCTGACATGCAGTCTCCCAAGATGGCCACCAGAGACAAAAGAGCCCAAATGTAGCCCAAATATCACCCAGATGTAGCCCAGGTATAGCCCAATGACAGAATGTCCCAGAGTGTTCTAAAGAACAACTAGAGCGCTAGCAGTCTTACTTATGACAAAAGTATGGCACACCAGAAGCCATCTTGATTGGAATGAAGTGGTAACTCTTAAAACATTTAATTTAAAAAGGAACAAAATGAGGGGATATATTTTGCCATAGAAAGTATGATTAGTGCTTCAGAAAGAAAAATTAGGGCACATTTTGAGTGACTTCTCAAATCCTCTTCTATTTCATTAAAAGAATTCTGACATGCAGACTGAAACATGCACTTTGAATACCAGCAGCAGACTTCCCTGGTGAGCAGTAGCTTCACTACAGTGATATAATGAGCAACTAGAGTGCTAACATTCAGAATTAATGGCAAATGTGTGACACATCTGAATGCCTTCTTGATGGAACCAAATTAAACAAGCATTGAAAATGCAATAGATCTCACCCTCGTTTAAGTTAAAGCCATTCTGTTTGTAATGAGGTGGCTTTTTAGCTTTGCTTTTAATAGTGTTTTTCCAACTTTTATGTAAATAACATGCATATGTATGCATATGCATATATGTATATGTATGCATGCATTTATATTTGTATTTATATAGATATGCAGATTATATATGTTTATATATGTATGTATATATATATATACACATACATATATATAAATGCATATATATGCATATATATATATGTGCATATGTGTGCGTGTAGATAGACCGAGGCACAAGAAAGCAGAAAAACAAACGTGAAGAACACAAAAAGGGGGCAGGGTAGATACACCCTGACCCCCTAGGCCTGCCCAGGTGGTCCCACAAGGACAAAAAAGCCCACATTTTTTTTTTTTAAACCTGGTCTGTTTTTTTAAAAATTACCCCCCGGGGGGACCAAATCGCGACGGCATAGTGATAAAGAAGTGTGGGGGGTCCACAATCCCCCCCACACTGCCCCGGGGACCGCCGCCCCCGGGGCAAAGCAACGCAGCCCCTTGGCGCATACTGGAGGCTCCTGGTTGGCTACTTGGCCCCCAGGGACCCCCAGTATGCAAGGGGAATTAGTTCCTATTCTGCAATACGCCAGGGGTTGCGCTGCAGAGAGGTGTAAAAAACGGTGTGGCCTCATTACATCTCTCTGCAATGCAGCCCCCTGGTGCATACTGCAGGATCCAGGTGGGCTAGTTGGCCCCCAGGGACCCGCAGTATGCAAGGGGAATTAGTTCCCCCTCTGCAAACACGCCCGGGGGCTGCGTTGCAGAGAGGTGTAAAAAAGGGTGTGGCCTCATTACACCTCCCTGTAATGCAGCTCCCTGGCTTATACTGGAGGCTCCTGGTGGGCTAGTTGCCCCCCAGAGACCCCCAGTATGCAAGGGGAATTAGTTCCTCCTCTGCAAACGCGCCAGGGGGGTTGTAAAAAGGGGGCGTGCCCTCTGAACACCTGCCTGCAAAAATGTAGTAAATCAGTATAAAAAAAATAACAATTAATACATTTAAAAAATGTCATTTAAAAAACCTTCGAAATTCAATGAAAAAACCATAGGTTTTAGGCCTTATATAGTTAGGAATTAGCATTTAAAAAACCTTGCAAATTCACTTAAAAAAACCATAGGTTTCAGGCCTTATATAGTTTGGAATTAGCATTTAAAAAACCTTGCAAATTCACTGAAAAAACCTAGGTTTCAGGCCTTATACAGTTAGGAATTAGCATTTAAAAAACCTTGCAAATTCACTGAAAAAACCATAGGCTTCAGGCCTTATATAGTTAGGAATTAGCATTTAAAAAACCTTTGAAATTCACTCAAAAAACTATAAGTTTTAGGGGTGTTATAGTTAGCTGGACATTTCACCCATACAAAACCATTGAAATTGCTCCTTTATAGTTAGTTGTACTAACTATTTTTCGCGCACCCGCAGTCCACTGCTGATGATGTCACATATTAGATCATTCATGACATGGTCAGTGACATCACTGATGACATCTCAAATGACATCAATGATGACATCACTGATGACATCATCCAGTGAATGTGGTTTGCTTCGTTATTTAAATATGCATTATATATATAGCAATTTGCTATAGTTTTTTGAGTGAATTTCAAAGGTTTTTTAAAAGCTAATTCCTAACTATATAAGGCCTGAAACCTATGTTTTTTCAGTGAATTTCAAAGGTTTTTTAAATGCTAATTCCTAACTATATAAGGCCTGAATCTATGGTTTTTTCAGTGATATATATATATATATAGTTCAGCTTCCAAAACACCAAGGCGCCGCACTCCCAGGCGGGTGCTTCCGTTGCGAGGGTGCACTCGCAAGTCAAGTACTGCTCCTCCTCCCAGTAGCGTGTCTCCCGCAGAAGAAAGGAAAGCACTCACGGAGATACTTTTTCAAATTTTATTTGAGCACAGCAAACTGACGCGTTTCGGTCGGAACCTTTGTCAAAGTTTACCGAACCGACAGAGGCGTTGACTTTTAATGCATCCGGGTCAAAGAAATAAACAAAGGACATGCCTTTTGGGAAATGGTGAAAGGAAGGAAAGGAAGGGAACATAAACGCCATGTTGCAGTGTGTACCAAATACAACGATAGAGCTGGCACTGTAAAAGGCATGTACGTTATACAATACAATCAACCTATGAATAATTAATATAGAAATCAAAATAGAAATAATATGGCGTGCCCCTTCATAACATTCACTCCAATTAATATACAAATGTATAAAAATCAGTGGAAATCCACATGGTGTTCACCATATTCCCACAATAATCCATTGGTGATAAATCACGTACGAGGAAAAAAGATGCAATCAAGCCCTGGATGGGCTAATCCTTCGATATTACGGCTATATAAGCCAAGGAGGACCCTTACTCCACACATTAAAACATAACTAAAAAGCAAAAGCAAACCAGACATAAACAACAGGCTTCGAAACCTATCATCAAAATCCAAAGCATATGCAGCAAGATATAAGTCACAGGAATACTCTAATCCCTGAAATCAAAAATAATAGATGATCAGATACAAATACAATTTCATATGTCCATGATCGTATATGCTATTCGAATGAAAATACCCAAGTTGTCATATTTACAGTTTTTTCTTTCATTACTAAATTCATAGTGCAAAAACAAAGGACGATTAAATGCAGAAGAGTGGCAGAGTACCCAACTCAATCAAAAAATCCTACTGCTCAAGCAATCCAACAAGCAAACTAGCATCATATATCCCCTAGCACCATCTAAGTGTATCTGCAAGATTATAAAGTCGTAAGAGGTTGCAATTTTCATTTAACACTCGACTGGCGATACACAAGGTGACAATTCTGGAAGGAATAAAGATGATTACTCTCCTAAATGGGATGACAGTTCTTCATGTATATTCATCCCCATTGGCATTTTTGTTTGCATGTCAATTATGTACCTCGACTCGAGTCGACGGAGTCGGACAAGCCTGTCCCCTCCTCTCGGGTTCAAAGGTACATGATCCAGACCAAAGAAACTTAGCAGATCCCTATTACGGTTGTGTGCTAGATCGAAGTGGCGTGCCACTGGGAACGCCTCATCGAAGTTGGCTATCGCACGCATGTGCTCCAAGACTCGCAGCTTAAGGGGGTTTACCGTGCTGCCAATGTATCGTAGCCCACAGGGGCATACCAGGCAGTAAACACAGTACGGGGTCGAGCAAGTTATAAATTTGTTGATCCTACGTTGTATCCCAGTGTTAGGGATAGTGTAAGACCGAACTCTCTTACTAAACTTGCACGCCTTGCATTTTCCACAAGGGGAAAAACCACAGATTTCACCGAAGGCGTTGGTCTTGGGGGGTTCTGTCTGATGGCTCTGTACCAGATCGTTCTTGATGGAACGAGCCTTCCGATACGTGATCTGAGGATTAGCTGGTAAATCATCCTTGAGAAGATGATCAGTCTGTAGGATATGCCAACTTTTCTTGATGGTTTTACTCAGAAAAGCCGCATCCTGGGAGAAGGTAGTTATTAATCTGAATTTACCCCCACTCTTCTCTCTAGTTTTTTTGCTCTTGCATTTGAACAGATCTTCTCTCTGTGTCGAGTTGGCTCTTTTATAGGCATCATTGAGGATTTCCTCCCCATACCCTCTCGACTTGAACCGGTCCATACATTGTTTGGCTGCCATTTGAAATTCCTTAATGTCCGTGCAGTTACGCCTCATCCTTAACAACTCCCCATAGGGGATACTTTTCACAAGGCTAGCAGGGTGACTGCTGGTGGCTCTCAGGACACTATTCCCTGCTGTGGGTTTACGAAAAAGTTTGCTTTTTAGTGTGTCACCCTCTACATAGATGGTTACATCGAGGTAATTCACAGTTGTTTGACTCACCTCACCTGAGAATTTCAGATTCACACTGTTTTCGTTCAATACCCCCATATATTGTTCAGCAGACTCAGTGGTACCGTTCCAGACAATAAATAAATCGTCTATTAAACGATACCAGCTGATCAAATTGTGGGTCCATGATACATTCTCAGCCCCCCAGGCCACCTGCTCCTCCCACCAGCCCACGAACAAGTTTGCGTAGCTGGGGGCGAAGCAGGTTCCCATCGCAGTCCCTGACAACTGCCGGAATAAAGCTGTTTGGAAAAGGAAAATGTTATTTGTAAGGCAAAATTGGATAAACTCCATCAACATTTGACTATGCCTCATAAATTTCAAAGGTCTCTGGTCTAAGTAGTATTTCATGGCCAGCAGACCATCACCATGATCAATAGCGGTGTAGAGGCTGGTGATATCCAACACCATCAAGGTATAGCCTTCCTTCCATTCAATTTTACTGAGTTTTTCAAGAAAATCCGTAGTGTCACGAATATGTGACTTCAAAGTCAGAAGAAAAGGTAACAGAAAATAATCCACAAACATAGATAAATGTTCAGTGAGACTCCCCTGTGACGCAACAATCGGTCTCCCCGGAGGTGCAGTAGGATTCTTGTGCACCTTCGGGAGGTGATAAAATGTAGGGATAACAGGGTTAAGCCGTCTCAAAAACATGAATTCTTCCATTTCAAGGAGGCCTTCGTTGTGCCATTTAGTAATAAGCACATGATAGTCATTGACACTTTTCTGATATTCTTTCTCATTGATCATTTGGTACGTGGATTTACACCCCAATTGTCTGACCGCCTCTGTATTATAATTCTCTCTCGTTTGAAGCACAATGTTCCCGCCTTTGTCTGCAGGTTTATACACTACATTCTTATCATTACATAATGATCTTAGTGCCAGTTTCTGTGCATTAGAGAAATTGCCATCTCCATCCGTTTTGACAAAATGCTGTTTCTTTCGAAATGTCTTCAGGTCTTTTATAACGGCATCTGAGAACACATCGATGGCATCATATACCAGTTGGGGGTTGAAGGTAGATACAGGTTTAAACGGGGTGGTATCACCCTCTTGTACCACTCCTGTGACGGATACTTGTTGAGAGACCCTCAGATCAGTATGATTCTCCGTCTCACTTCCATCACCCAGGTCCTCCATAACCATCAATGCACCCAAATCTTTGATCATGAGACTGTCTGTCTCCAAAGTTCTCCTAGTTTTTCTCTTATGTGTCGTGGATTGAATTTTAGTCTTAAAAAACTTATGCAGCTTCAGCTTGCGGGTGAACTTATACAGATCAATCCGTGTTTGTGCAAATTCCAGGTGTCTACGCGGGCAAAAATTCAAACCTACCTGCAGGACTGATTCCTCCGTCTCAGTCAGAATTTTATTTGTTAGGTTCACAATGGTTTGCCTTTCCTCTTCCATCACTGCCGTTTGTTGAATCCCCTCTTTTTGCTCCGTGTTACAGGGGGTGAGGTTGATTTTGTTGCGCCTCCTCTGCCCCCGCCTCGCTTTCCTCCTGCTCCTTTCTCCGGGGGTTTGCCTGCCCCCCCCGCTTCTCCATGATTGGCGGATCAACTTGAACTCCTCGTGAAAAGGAGTACGCACAAGTCCTGATCGTAGGCGTCCCGATAAATCCTCATCTGAGGAATTCTCTGCCGCAGAAGATTCTGAGGTTGCAGATACCTCAGGTTGTGCTGTTGGGACAGTTGACGCTTTCTTTAAAAGCTCTTTGCGTGGTGCATCATATTTTTTCGCAAATGTTAGCACCCTACCCAGAGCATAATCCTCCTCATCTCTGTCGAATTTGCTTTCTTTCCGCAGCTTGATTTTTTCTTCATACGCCTTTAATCGTATTTTCATCTGGTCCTTAAGTTCTGTTACTTTGTTTTGGTCTTCTTCCTTGGATAATTCATCCTCTAGGACTTTAATATCTGCTAGCGCTTTATCTCTATCGCTCCATGCGAATTTAACTAACAGTCTTAAGCTCCCCTTACAGGCTTCCGCCGTGTGTTCAGCCCACGCATCCAGAAGCAATGGGTCTGGGGACTCGTATGCGGGCACTGTATAAATCCTGAGGCCCCTCGGGACCCTGTTCACATCGATATAACTTTGAAGCGACGTGCCCTCCCACCATTTCCTGATTTCGCGCTCGCACAGCCGTTCGAGCGCCTTACATTTGGTGGTCACTGTATCACTGCTCTGACTGCCACTTGCATCCAATGTGGACTTGCGCTTGTCCTTATTGCCTTTGCCTTTAAACATATTACTGGCCGCCTCATGCCGCTCCGACTCACAAAACATCTCTGAAGCTGTTTGGGACTTCAATAGTATATATGTCCCTTTCCTCCTCGCCTTGTGTACAGCGTATGAAATAAATCAATGCCAAAGACCGCCGGCCGGCGTCTTACCGGGATTCAGAAGCGGCGTCAGAAACACGTGTCCCTTGTTTCGTAAAACCGCTACTCCCTATGCATACATTCCGCTGTACACGGTGCTGCGCGAACATCCATTTCAGCTTCCAAAACACCAAGGCGCCGCACTCCCAGGCGGGTGCTTCCGTTGCGAGGGTGCACTCGCAAGTCAAGTACTGCTCCTCCTCCCAGTAGCATGTCTCCCGCAGAAGAAAGGAAAGCACTCACGGAGGTACTTTTTCAAATTTTATTTGAGCACAGCAAACTGACGCATTTCGGTCGGAACCTTTGTCAAAGTTTACCGAACCGACAGAGGCGTTGACTTTTAATGCATCCGGGTCAAAGAAATAAACAAAGGACATGCCTTTTGGGAAATGGTGAAAGGAAGGAAAGGAAGGGAACATAAACGCCATGTTGCAGTGTGTACCAAATACAACGATAGAGCTGGCACTGTAAAAGGCATGTACGTTATACAATACAATCAACCTATGAATAATTAATATAGAACTCAAAATAGAAATAATATGGCGTGCCCCTTCATAACATTCACTCCAATTAATATACAAATGTATAAAAATCAGTGGAAATCCACATGGTGTTCACCATATTCCCACAATAATCCATTGGTGATAAATCACATACGAGGAAAAATATATATATATATATATATATATATATATGTGTGTAATAAACTTCAAAGTTGTTTTGCACTAGAGTCCAAAAATTATGTCTTGGCTGGGCCTCAAAAAAATCCTTAAAACAACATGGTGTACATGAATGATTACTGTTGGTGTGGACAACAGCCTCGTAGGCAAGGGTACATTTAAAAAGTCATGAAGTGCTGCTCTAAGCCTAGTACTTTAAGTACATCACCCATAGAAAGCTGTATTTGAGTCTGCTACTTTTATTTTCTAAGTACAGTTTTGCTCTAACAGGATTTTGGGCTCTTGCACAAAACCTTATACAGCAATAAGATATAAATGTAGATAATGCGTACACATTTAAATTTAGTTTTGAGTGGTACTCGAGTAATTCTGTGTAGCGTAATCATGCTGTATTACCCAAGAATCTATGAAATTACATGGGATTACATGAGAAGAGGATATATTTTTCGCTAAGAAACAAGGCTAAATGCAACAGAATACAAATAGCGAGCATGAGCAGCCACTCATGCCCCCTAAATGTGCCCTTTGGGTATTATTAATCTCAATTTACTACTGGCATTTAGCAATTTTTTTAGTACAAAATACACCTTAAACTCCAAATGGCGTGAAGATGCAATTTGTGCTAAGAAATAGCGTCAAATACAGCAGAACATGAATAGCAAGCGGCCACTCGCACTCACTAAATGTGGTCTTGCAGTAGGGTTGTTTCTTCCAAATTACTCATAATGACATAAGCAGGAGTAATTGCATTATTATCTGTAGTCACACATCAAAGAGTAATGCGGAATTACCAAAATTACCTCAATTACTCAGGCGTAATTGAAATTCTTCCTAGGCCTAATTAAAATGTAGACGTTGACAAGTTCTGAATAAACATTGATTTCACTTATTAATGAGTTAAAGACAAACCACAAGTATGTCCGACAATAGCTTCTGATAGATGGGTCAGTTAATTTAAGACGCTACGGTCATACTTCTTATTTCCTTCAACGTTTAGATGTCTTGCAACACACATGTCAGAGGGTAGCAAAACTATAGCAATATATTGTATGAGAAAGAATTGGTGTATTAAGGACAAGAATTAACTAATATCGAATTAATGTTTGTCCTCTGCTTTTTAATAGCTGACATGGACGTTGCATGTAAGGTATTGAAGAACAACTTTTGCAGAGGTTTTATGTGTTGTGTATCAAGGTCCTATTTTTGCACTTCTTTTGTGGGAAGACTACGCATGCATACATGTTCATGCAGAGCTTACTCAAAGCCTCTTACCCTGTATGACATAAAAACCTAAAAAGTTGGAGCTTTTAACATGCTAGAAACTTCGGGGCATATTATCAAGGGATTTATCTCGGCTTTTTTGGCTTTAAGAGCCAAGAAAGCGGTGATAAAATTATCTCCCTATTACCTAACTGTCGCTAACACCAGCTAGTAGGAGATAGCAACCATCTTGGGCCCCGCTTTGCATGTCAGAGATATTTATCACTAATGACATGCAAAGTGAGCGTGCCAAGATGTTAGCGACTGGAAAAAGTCGCTAACATCGCTATCTCCTATTACCAACATTTGGAGATATTCGCGCTAAGCGCGAATATCTCCAAAAGCTAACACCTGCCCTGAGCAGTTCTTAGCCATGTTATCCAATGGGAGGTGGATAACATGGCTAAGAGCATTAGCTCGGTAATGCATGAATATCGCTTACTTTACAGCGATATTCATGCATTTCGGACGATTTTTATCGCTTAGGAGATAAACCTTGATAATAGCAAGGCTCCTAAGCGATAAAAATCGCCGCAACACGGGGATAAAATTTTTGCTGCTAAGCCAACATAGCGATAATTATCGCTAGTTGTTGGTAATATGCCCCTTCCTTCTTACACTGAGTAAAGAGGACTCAGTGAGGGGGTCTGATTATTACACCCCGTAATTAGGAGCCTGTAGCCCTAATACACATATGTACATCACATCTCCCACTGATGGCAGTACTTCCTTAATGAAGAGTTGTCATTTATTAAATGGTAGACATAATGCATTTTAAATTACGTGTGACACGATCAAGAAGCAATGCATGATATGAATATTTAGCTATCAAGCCTATTTGGAGAATTTTTAGTAGGAGAAATATTTTAAGGTTTGAACCCTCTACCCTTGCTCTAAAAAGGTTTAACAAACAATAAGGATTAATGTCAAGCAGAAGTAATCGTATTTACAATGACATTTTATAGGCCTTGAGGGTGGAGTAGGATCTTCAAGCAGCTGCTTTGTACATTGTACTTAGGAGTTTGAAGGTTGACTTTTAGAGTGCTCTTAGGTTACCTGTAGAATGCCTCAGATTGGAAACGTGTTTAATGTCATGTTTTTGTATGGGGCTAAAACTCAAGTCTGAAATCCTACTAACGCATTGTGGTAATCCTTCAACATCCGTTGTCTATCAAACTGTAGGAATACATCCCATATGAACAGTAACTCAACTATCAACCGGAAACATAAGGCAATACTCTCAAGAATGGAACTTGCTTAGTCTTGTAGGAGGGAGGCTAGTTCAAAACCAGTGATATGGTCTAAAAACTAAAATGCTAATTATTGAGCTTATCATATAATTGTGCAACAATTAATGTAAAATTCAAAGCTGAAATTAAACACATTTAAAATGTGCTAAACTGCAATAGGCGGTCATAGCTATTAGTATATGCCATAAAAAACACTAAGAAGCCAGTTCCATTTAAACTTTAAATTAACCTTATATTGCTGAAATATGCGCACCGTATTCGAGAAAGCTTGAACTTAAAGTGATATTGCTTAGAAATGGTTGACTTAATAGCAGAATGTTCTGGTTGAACACATGTATTACTTTTCATAAGCATCATTTTATTTGTAAGTGATAAGGACTTTCTGTTTTCTCATGTCACACAGGATGTTCGAATAGAATAGTGTTTTATTTTAAACAATAATTCTTGTTTGTGAAATGCATTACCTAACAATGTCTTTGCAGCGATGACATCTCTTTTAGTCTAGTTCATTGTATTGCAGTGAAACATTTTAAATCTAGAAGACCGATCTGTGTTTGAATGCCTATGGGAATGAGGCTTATGTTTCCAGAACTTAACTACACAAGAGTAGCTAACTTGTGAAACAAAAAGCTTAATTTGTAAAATTTGAAGTACAGGTGCTCAAACATTTGTTGGAGGCCACACCCACTTTTCCTGTCTCCACCCACTTCCTCCACTGGCTCCACCCACATCCTTTATTGGCTCCACCCCCATTCTCAACTGACCGGCTGAAAGCCAGATGTAATATACAATCTGAATTTCAGCAAGTAAGCCTTCCTCAAATAAGGTTTTGATAGGAGGTTCCCCCAACCTGCGAAAATTTTGAAAAAGATTACATCAAAAGTGCATGTCAATACTGGGGTATGTGAAAAAGTGCTTAGTTTTGTAATTTTCAGCAGAGTCTAATTGTGTGTCATGAGCTTAAAGATACAACCTTTACATACTTGCTAATATATCAGAATGGAATTATTCCCGCTGTAGCAAGTGGCTTACATCCCCCACTCATATTGTCCCCTGTGATGTTAAACACACCATCCCCACACCAGACCCAATCACTGATATCCTACCGTACCTGAACATCTGCAGCTATTATCGAGTTACATGGAATTCCATTTGTCACTACCTTTGCTAGGCTCAACAACAACATTTCACACAGCCTGCGTCATGGGGAGATTGTTTTTGTGCAGGAAGGGTTCCCTTCCTGCACAAAAACAATCACTACAGGCATTTTCCTCTTTGAATGCCTGCTGTAGAATTCAGCACGCATTGAAAGAGGAAAAAGAACGTGGAGAAATTAAACCATTTCTCCTCGTTGCGCCTCCCTATGCCTCTGGGGAGGCGTAGCATATTGACGCATTTCAAGATTTACGATTCCTCGTACATCTGGAAATGTTTCTGGTTCAATGGGTGTTGCGTGAGAAACACCCACAGCAACACCCAGGGAACGCCCCTTTCACGCAAAGTGCTGCATGTAAAGGGGCCTTATTTACAAGGACAGGAAAAGCCACGTAGGGTGGCTTTAAGCCACGCAGGTTGGCTTTTCCTGTCCTTGTAAATATGGAGCAGCGAAATACGCCACCAGTACGTCACAAAAAGTGATGCACTGGTGGCGCAGGGGGCTTGTAAATATGCCACCATTTATTTTAAATAGATGCAGTTTCTGATGTTCAGCTAAGTTAGTCATAACTGCATTTGGCAAGCATGCCTAAAAAGCACGCAGAAATAAAATGATCAACATAAATACAAAGTTAAAAAAAACAAAATCAAATAAGTGCCTTGCGAATATAAAACAATCCTATAAAACTTTCAAACTGGCACACTATTCTAATAAAATATGCAAAATTTCAGCGTAGCAAGTGGCATGAGTGATTTCAACATAACAAACAATCCGATAAACATAAAATTACTACAGTTAGTTAAAACAGTTTTCTAAAAGCACAGTGCTTCTTATTACGAAAACTTACAATTTAACAGAAGAGCCATGCCACTTTGTAATACTTAATGCAACTCTAATGAAGTTTAAAAATAGCAAAACAGGGAGGAGCCAAGATGGCCGTCGGGACGGACGTGTAGGCTCCCGGCTCCGCGAGCCTTTCACTCCTGCATCGATATCCTGCCTTTTCTCCTGTGCCTATGTTGCGGTGTAACAGCGATTGCAACGCGCTGATTCCGCTCGCGTTCCTCCGAAGTCTCTGCCTGCTGATTTGACGGAGATCTGGAAACGTTGGTTGTCCTCCATGATTGCCCCTGGACCCTCTGCCGACCGCCGCCGCTGGGAGCAGCTGTACCGACGTCGGTGAGACGATCTGGGGAGGCGCTGATGTTTGAGGTGGCGCTGCCGCCTGCGGAGGGAGATGGTGTGTACCCTTTCTGGATGTGGCGGGTTCCCTCAGTGGCTGTGGTGTGTACCGGCGAGATGGGATCCCCTCTCACATTACTTCCCTTTGTTCTGCTGCTGACGGGCTGAGCTGACTCCATTTTGGAACACCTTTTCTGCCTTGGGTCGCCCTCCTCGACTGAAGGCACAGGGGTTCTCCCTGTGCACAACTCTGTACTACAAGCCGCGCTTCTACCGGCGTCCCGGCCTGTCTCCCGGAGTCCGTGTCGCCCTCGTTTCTCCATTGTGGTTTCATTGGCGAGGTGGTGCTGGCGCCTGGTTTTCCAGGACGGGGAGATGAATACCTCCTTATCCCCCGGGCGTACTATCCTGCCTAGCCTTGAGAGATGTGGCGGCCTGACGGCAACTACCTACATCACGGACAGGTTAGAACCGCAGCGGGACCTGACTTGCGGCGACATCCTGGCAGCTCTCGCCGGCTTAAGGGACACATGGCTGCGGTGCACCTGGGAGCTGGGTCGGAAGATTGACGACGCTATATCTGCCCCGAGGCGCCCGCTGCGCTCCGGCTCCCTGCTGCTTCCGATCACTCCTGGAATGGATACTATGTTTTCGCTTGCGTGCTCCATGAAGCGGATGATCCCTGGCAACAATGGATCGTATCTGTCGATTGACGGAGCTGCTGTTACATTGTCTCCCCCCGCTCCGGGAATTGAGACTCTGCCGATGCACTCGTTACCACTGCCTTGTTTACCGCCTTCCCGGTTGCTGACCCTCCTGGCTGCCTTTGCCTCTGAAGCCTTTTTACTACGGTGGTGGAATGTTTTTCATCCTGTGCTTGAGGGGACGCTGGTCTTTTTGGACACTGGACTTATTGATCAATGGAGACTTTCATTTCATCTTCTTCTGCTTCTTCTTGGTTGGGGGCGGCCATCTTGTCCCTTTGTTCTGCCTTCGATGAGCTCCCAGCGGTGGCCATGTTTGGTGGGCTTTCAACGTTCGGGCCAGGGCTGATGGTGTTCTTCTCACTGATTTTGTTTGCTTGACTGGCGAAGACTTGGACTGGGACGCTTTCTGCTACGTTTGAATGCGCTGTTTTAACTGTTTTTTTTCCCCACTTAAGGTTGCAATTGATATGTCCTGTTGTTGATCCTTTTTGGTGGGGTATAGGTTTTGTGCGGGCTGTGGAGTCTGGGAATAATTGGTTCTGGCCCTCCTCCGGGCTTCTGTGTTCTATGGGAGTTTTAGATTAGGATGTTCCTTTCTTACTCTCATACTTTAGGCGTTTTCCTACTTCTTCCCTTTTTCTTTTTCTCTCCTTGTTCTATATTTCGGGTTTATTGGGCGACAGACACACTGCTGGGGGGGGGTAGGCCGTAGCCTCCGCATGCGTGTAGGGTGGGGGGTTGGGGGAGGGGCTTTTAGTTTCTTGGTTTTAGTTTCTATGGTGCCTTGGTCTTTCTTCTTTATGTCTCTTCTTCTTTCTTTCTTTTGGTCCGTGTATCGGACTGTTGCGGGCGGGTGGCGGCATACGTTGATTCGATTGCTGATTCTGTTACCTTCGCTGCACATACTTTGAGCCGCCATGCCGCCTGGGGAAACCTGACTTTTGGGCTGTTGAACTATATGGTTGATTTGTCACTCATGTGCTGTTATGCCTACACGGACTCCGTTCTCTTCATTTATAATTTGTATTTTCGATCTGCAAATGAAAAGCTGACCTTAATTGTTGCAACGAAAAATGTTTAAAATTAACCTTCATTGCTCCTTAGTCATGGTATCGTGATGATCTACGATGTGGTTTTCAATGCTCGCTTGTGGTAATGATGTATTACTGTGTCGCCATATTGTATGCGCGGGTGCTTTAACAGTTTCTGTGGCCGGCCGGTTGGTTGTGTGCCCGTACTTGTCTTTTCTTAAATGCACAATTAAGGTTTAAAAAAAAAAAAAAAAAAATAGCAAAACATACTTCAGGGGTTGCTAAAGGTTTTTAAAAATAAAAAGTAGGAGAAAGTGATAGCGCCTAACAGTGGCAGGTAAACAAGGGGCTAAGAGGCGCTGAGGGATTAATATAAAGGGTGCAAAGAACGCAAAGTGACTGGTGCTGCGACTGGTCACAAGTGCAAGTAGAAAGTCGATCAAACCAGGTACCCTGGCATCGAAGAAAGCAAGAAATGCAAGGTAATTAATCTAAAGCGAGGGAGAAAAGACCGGGACCCTTTACGGTGTGTTTGAAATAATCATCAGAAAGGGTGCTGTTTCCAAGCCACGTCGGACACCGATACCAACGCGAAGGGTGAGTGGTGGTAGTCAGGCACGCCGGTCAATGTGAAGGTGGGATTCATTTACAAAAAAACGGGGGATTTTTGGACACATGATCCAGCATTAACACATGAAAAAAAGTGTTATTCAAAATCAAATGTCTGGGGAAACTTAAGCCAGGTTTTGTGCAACAAACGAAACAGTCCTGTGTGTGTACGGCATTGGCATTTGGCAACAGACTGTTGGGCCTGGCTAGATTGAGAGCCCCGAGCAGGCAGCTCTTGTTGCTTTTATGAAGCAAACAAGTCCAATCTATATACAAAAATCATACCTGTCTGAATGCGGGTGCCGGCGCTCATACTGCAGTTAACTAAACTGCGCAGTTTATGCTGGGGCGTAGCAACTGGTGGCAGCCTGCCAAGTGAAGAAAAATCTGCGCTTTCCCCTACCCCCATCAGAATCTCAGCCCGCCCAAATACATTTGTGCGCGTCCTGAACTTCCGCGGCCCGCCCACCCACTGGCAAACTCAAAGAAACTGTCAACAAGTCTGTTGCGTCCTCGTCCACCATGATGAAACGAAACTTGGGTTACTTGGCTACGGCTGCCTGGCACATTACATATTTATATCAATATCAGTACTTACTAATAAATTATAAATCCCTGGTTGCGATGGAGAGGGAGGGGCAGGGGGAGGGGGGAGGAGGTGGGGCACTCACTGACTCCACTCGACTCGCGCTAGCAACTAACTCGAGTCGCCCTCGCAAAACCGAAAACACTGCACCCTGGCCTGACGTGACGCCGGTGATCGGTGATGAGGACAGACTCTCACACACTTTGACTGCTATGACATGTAAAAACACGCTGCGGCCGCCGGCCGGGCCTGGGGCCGCAGATAGTACAAGTAAAAGAGAATAAAAGGTATATATCAAATACCATATATTTATTTTTACAAAACCTATTCATCCTTTGGGTGTGCGCACAGTAGACCCGGCCCTGACATTTAAGTGCCGGTGCTAAGCACCGGAAAGCACCGGCACAAATTAAGCCCTGCAAAAATTACAAACTGCATGTTATTTGGTGAAAAGGAAGAGCTGAACCCGCTCACCAACAAGTGCTGCTAGTCGAATGGTCCAGAGAAAAAGAAGCCTGCTACAAAGTTTGTAATATATGTTCATGTCTTTTATATTAGTTCATGTTCCTAGTTAGTTGCAGTGGTTCTCTGAATGCCTTTCATGTCCCATTCTTTTGCCCCTTGCTCCACACGTGGCTACTGCTGCTCTGGTTCATCCATACTTATCTTTGTGCTTTATTTTACAGATTGCTACTGCAACTGGATGACCATTTGCTCACATTACTGAGACTGGGCTGAGGTTCATGATCTACTCTTTATGGGAAGTTCTGCTGTTTTGATTTGACTTTAAGCTTTATGCTTCTTGATCACACTCTGGGGCATATTACCAACCTATAGCGATAATTATCGCTAAGCTTGGTTAGCGGCCAAAATTATAACGCCGAGCTTTGCCTATTTTTATCGTTTAGGAGCCTTGATATTATCAAGGTTTATCTCCTAAGCGATAAAAATCGGCCAAAATGCATGAATATCGCTGAAAAGTCAGCGATATTCATGCATTACCGAGCAAATGCTCTTAGCCATGTTATCCACCTACCATTGGATAACATGGCTAAGAACTGCTCTGGGCAGGCGTTAGCTTTTGGAGATAATCGCGCTTAGCGCGATTATTTCCAAAAGTTGGTAATAGGGGATAGCGATGTTAGCGACTGTTTCCAGTCGCTAACATCTTCGCACGCCCACTTTGCATGTCATTAGCGATAATTATCGCTGACATGCAAAGTGAGCCCCTAAATGCCCGCTATCGCCTATTAGCTGTCGCTAACTGGTGTTAGCGACAGCTAGGTAATAGGGAGATAAAATTATTGCCGCTTTAGCAGGAAAAATTCCCGCTAAAGCGGCGATAAGGCCCTTGGTAATATGCCCCTCTTTTCCTTTGAACTTGAACTCTTGGTGACTTCTACTAACTCTGAAATTCCTGTCCTGATCTTTAGAATAGGGTTTTATTTCTTTATGGGATGTGCTTCATGCATCATTTGAAGGTTTATTCTAACCAAACCTTTTTATGAGATGTCTGTATACTTACTTGATTACTTGACTAATTTGAATAAAAGAATAAAAAAACTTACTAATCTCTTAATGAAAACAAAGGTTTTTAAACTATTCCAAACTCTCATCATTGACTGAACTTAAACAGTTAATTTGATTCCGATTTTCGATGAAGAAATAGCTCCTGATTCCAAATTACAGTATCCAAAGTTCATCACATGGTGAGAAGAAATCGGTGCAGGAACTGGGCTTGACCCTGTAAGTGATGGTAAATTGATAAGATTGAATAATAATGATTCAATTTTGGGCCCAGTCAACGCTCATGTCAGCATTAACTGTATTTAACCCTTTGTATGCTGATGACGGAACCGCTCCGTCATCAGCTACGGTGGCGCTGTGCTGATGACGGAGCGGTTCCGTCATGGCCCGGCTGCCGCGCCTGCGCGGCGCAGATTCCGCGCCTGCACTGGGCGTTCTATTGAGCGGGCGGGGCCATGACGGAAGCTCTCCGTCATGAGCACAGCCCAACCACGGCTGATGACGGAGCGGTTCTGTCACCAGCAAGCGGCCGCCGCGCGGCCGCCCCCCCCCCCTTAGCGCTGCGGAGGAATAGCCGATGTGGTTGATTAAAAGGCCCCTGAACCTCATTCACAAATGTTTGTCTGTGGCCTAGTATTATAATACTCGTGGCTCAATTTAGAATTCCAGGAATAAATCAGGAGTAAGCCAGGAGTAATCTCATCTTACTCCTGGGATTCAAGAGTTATTTGGGAGTACTATAAGAGTAAGTCATACCTGCTCATAGCAAAAACTTGTGAACTGGGTCTCTACGCAAGTATTACAAGAGTATGTACACTGACTTATAGCGATATTTATGTGAATCTGGCCCTCTGTGTTTAGTTGGGGGCTGAACTTTGGGGGCACAAGCAGGTATTGAACCTCAAAAAGGCAGAACAGTTTTTTTTGAGAAACTTAGTTGGGTTACCGCCCAGTACGCCTTTGATTCCTCTTAGGCTCGATCTGGGCATGGTCCCAATAGAAGAGATTATTAGTGCAAGACCAATCATGTATAGGAAGAGGCTGTGGTCAGTTCCTGAACTGGCCGCATATAGAGCTGAGTTCTCTGAGATTTTGTCCCTTCTTATACAAAAAAAGATCCCTTGGCTTCAGCACATCCATGCGGTCAATACCTGGCTAGGTCTATCGGATCTGTGGGAAAACCCAGAGACTTATTGCCCAGAGATATCCAAGAAGAAACTTTTATTCCATATAAGCAAGCAGAGTGCTCAGATGCTAGCGAGCTCTACATCATTGGGTAGGTTAACTTCTGAATTCCTCCAAGTGAAACTTGAATCCAAACGTGAGGAATTCTTGGACACAATTGAACCCCTGTGTGCTCGAAAATTATATCTTCAGCTAAGGCATGGTACTCTACCTATTGGATCTTTTACATCTAAGTGGGCAAAAACTAACATCGAAGTTTGCCCTGCATGTAAATACAAAAAAGAGAATGTAACCCATGTACTGCTGTTTTGCCCTGCCTATTCTGCCATTAGGAAATGTTGGCTGACCCCTATTTGTAAGAACTTGGGATTTTTGCACTTTCAACATGCTTGCAGGATATTAACCTATGACACCCATCCCCCGATTGTGTTTGCGGTCTCACGCTATCTTTTAGGCATGTGGCGTAGGAGACAAACTTTTTTTTTATTTCAAAAGATTTTATTATTTTGAAGGAGCACATAAGGAAATAAGGTACAGACAATAGTGATACCATTGAAATCAGAGAACTACAATCAACACATGAGAGTCAAAAATAATTAGCTCGAAACATGTGTCTAATACAATATGTCCACTGAAATCAGATAAAAAATCAATGAAAGGAGAAAAATTCATAGTCACCGGACATATCTATCAACAGTAACACTATCAGATAATAGAATTGGGGGAAAAAGGGGGAAGAGAAGAGAAAATAGGAAAGAAAGAAAAAAGAAAAAAGATAGGAAGAGGGAGCAGGAAAGCAATGAAAAAAGAGGAACAGAGAAAGGAAGAAAGAAAGGAGAACGAAAGAAAGAAAATGGACTTCCAAAGAACCTTCCTAAAAAGGAAAAACCATCAATTAATCAGACATATCAAAGGGAAATTGAGCAACCAACCCTTTCGAGGCTGAATCCATGTAAGAATCTAAAGCAGACCAAACACCCCCAGATATGGAAGGAGAAAGATGAGCCTGATCGACTGAAGTATGGGCACTCCGTAAAAAGGAAACCCAAGCCCACCAAGTATGATAAGAAATCGAAGAAAAAGACTTCCATTCCATGAGAATGACTTTCACTGCAACAGTCAACAACAGGTCTAACAATTGCAATTCCATGGGATCCAAAGGGAGAGGGGTCGGGATGCTAACGGACCTAAAAGAATTAATGGGAAAGAAAGTTGGAACTGAATACCAAAAATAAGCATAAGATGTTTGTGTATTAGGTCCCAAAAGGGTCGGAGAAGGGAACACCCAAAGAACATATGCTGGAAATCACCAGGTAACAAACCACAACTCCAACACAAGTCATCCTCCTTAAGATTCAGCGAATGTAAGCGAATAGGAGTCCAATGAAGGAGATTAATAGAGAAGTATTTAGATTGCATTAATGAAGGGGCAATTTTGTTACGAAGAGAAAATTTACCAATAAGCTGCCAAGTGTCGGAAGAGATATGATTTGTGAGATTATGATCAAAATGATGCAACCATTTACGTTGAGCGCCAGTTGAGGTAGGTAGTACAGAGGAGGATAAGAATTTATAAATTTTGGAGGCAACATGCCCAGACCGTATCCAAAGTTGAAAGAGGGTAATTGTGGGGGAAGAAGGATGAAGGCGCAATTTAGCGAGTGCCACTTTAATTTTAAGGAAAGTATAAAAATCCAAGTTAGATAACGAACATTGGCTCGCTAGGGAAGAAAAAGGTAGTGGTTGATCATCAACACCCTAAAGATGTTTAACAAGCGATATACCTTTACCAGCCCAATAAGACACCATAGAAGGATCAACATTGATCTTGATTCTAGCATTCCTCCAAATAGACGACCATCTAGATTTATGTAATGGAACCGCAACCTTCTTATCAATCTTCCGGACCGCCGCAATAGTATCCAGAATAATAGAGCGGGAGAAAGGGATAGAAAGGGTATTCGTAGTCATAAAAGAAGCAGTCGGCAAAGGAGAGGCCAGAGTTTGTTCTATTAACAGCCACGAGGGAACATGAGCAGAAGGAGAAGAAAACCAGAAAGCGCCTTGAGACGCCAAAAAGGCAATTTGGTACTTCTCCCAATTAGGAAGATTACATCCTCCCATGTCACAAGGTTGACGTAAAAATGTATAGGCAATCCGAGCCCTTTTATCATTCCATAAGAATTTAGACGTAAGAACATCGAGTTCATGAAAGAAGGATGCAGAAAGTTTAACCGGAAGCATAGAGGAAACAAAATTAATGATAGGGGTAATCATCATTTTAAGCGTTTGCAGACGACCCCACCAAGAAATGTGTTTCGGAGACCAGGTGTCCAAAAGACGTTGCACTTTAAGGATGGTTTGAGACTCATTATAAGAGGTGGTAGCTGAAAGGGAAGAACAAAAATAAATACCCAAATATTTCAATTGTTTAGACTGCCACTTAAAGCCAGCAGAGCCCATATGGTGAGAGAAACAGTACGCATTCAAAGGGAACATCTCAGTCTTATCCCTCTTTAAGGTGTATCCAGAAACCTTTGAAAAGAGAGAAATCTTGTCAGAAATAGCACGAATGGCCAAAGCAATATCGTCAGAAAAAATAAGGACATCATCTGTGTAGGCAGCTGTTTTTATACGATGGGAAACAAAAGAAAAACCTTTAATATCGGGGTGGAGGTCAATCAGTCTGAGAAGAGGATCAATGGATAATAAAAATAAAAGAGGGGATAGAGGGCAACCCTGTCTGGTACCTTGGAGAAGATTAAAAAAGGATGACGTAGCACCATTAACTCGTATATTAGCTCTAGGGGAAGAATAAAGAGACATAACCATCTGAATGAAGGAGTCTCCAAGATTATGAGCACATAAAACAGCACGCAGGAAAGGCCAAGAAACCTTATCGAAGGCCTTTTCAGCATCGAGTGCTAAGGAAACTGAGTGTTTAGCTGATCCAAGAATGTGACAGAATGTTCGAATATTGTCACGCGCCAGGTGACCCTTCACAAAACCCGTTTGCGAGGGATGGATCAGTTGAGGAATAAAGGATTCTAGACGCTTAGCTAAGATCTTTGCAAAGATCTTAGCTTCCATGTTGAGCAGAGAAATTGGACGGAAATTCTTGGGGTCAGAATGATCTTTCCCCTCTTTTGGAATCACTACAATTGTAGCATCAGCGGAAGAACCAGAGACAGAGCCATCCTTAATGAAAGCATCAAAAACGGATTTTAATTTGGGGACAATGACAGGAAGAAAGGTTTTGTAAAACAGAATAGGGTAGCCATCAGGACCTGGGGCTTTCCCAGAACGAGTATCCTTAATAGCAGGGATAATTTCGTCAGAAGTAAGTGGACCATTCAAAGAGGAACTATCTTCTACAGAGACTGATTTTATGGGGATTGTTTGTAAAAATTCTTGACATTGCTCAAAGGAGGCCTGATTAGAGGGAGTATATAAGTCATTATAGAAGTCTCGAAATACCTCAAGAATCTCCTCAGTCCGAAATTTCTTAGAACCTGAGCGGTCATTAATAGAAGAAATCCGGGAAGATTTACAAGAAGATTCTTGAAATTTTAATGTGGCCGCAAGAATCTTGCCAGCTCGATTTTTTAATAATAGCGCCTTAGATTTTTGAGCTTGAAGTCCAATATGAGCTCTTCTGGTGACAATAGTATTATATGTATATTTTAATTGTTTAATAGATTGTAGACAGGACTTATCTTGAGATTGACGAAAAAGAGATTCTTGGCTTTTAATCTCACTAGCTAAATCTGTTAGTTCTTTCTTAAGAGCAGCATTCCTTCTTGACATATATTTAATGACTTGGCCGCGAAATGTACATTTAAAGGAATCCCAGAGCACCACTGGGGAGTCAACTGAGCCTTCATTTTCAAGAAAAAAAGTCTCAATCTCCTTGGAAAACTCAGAAACCTGGGAGTCATCATACAAAATTTCCGTATTAAGTCTCCATGAACGAGATCCTGTCGCGGGAGCAAAGGACAACAGCGTGAAAGAAATTGCGGCATGGTCGGAGATCAAAATAGGATGAATAAGAGGAGAGGAGGAGGATTGAAGAAGAGAAGAGTGTACCAAAAGATAATCAATATGCGAGAAAGTAGAATGAGGGGAGGAGAAAAAAGAAAAATCACTACCTGTGGGATTAAAGAGACGCGATACATCCTGAAGATGGAGGAAACACATATTAGTCATTTGTTTATGCGCCTTCGGGGGGCGAAAATGAAAGGCTGAATTTCTATCGAGGATGGGGTCATTTGGTAAATTAAAATCTCCACCAACAATAAGATTACCACAATGAGGAGTGTCATACAATTTTTTGGTTACTGCCTTCCAAAACAGCGGATCATCCTTATTAGGGGCATAAATGTTCATAACAAAGAGATCAACATTTCCATCAGACAACTTAGATAATAGCCAGCGACCCTCCGTGTCCTGTTCAGAAGAGATAATAGACAAGCCAGATTGTTTAGAGATCAACGTAATGACCCCATTCCGTTTGCCAGACGCATCGGAACAAGCAACATCTGAAACCCACTCCTTTTTCAGGAAAAGTACCTCCCTAGCCGAGACCTTTGTTCAGGGACATCTTAAGGATTTTGGGGGCCCTGGGCCAAACATATTTTGGGGCCCCTGTTCAGAACAGCTTTGAATCTATGATCCAAGTTGAGCCCCTGATTCCCACGCAGTTTCCACTTCCTCAGCTGCGTTAGCGATCCAGTTAGCGTCATAGGCATTAGCCTATATGTATTCCCGATGCAAACAGACAAGCGCAGCTGACAACGGTAGGATTTAGTGTTTTCTGCCCTGCTACTAGGTTTTTAATACTTTTTAAATTGTATATGTGTGGCTGAATTACTCTGTGCTTTTTAAAAATTGCTCCTACCTACACGCACTTGCACTTTACTTGATTCTGCTTGCCTACACCTCCTTAGCTGCTTTGATTCGCATCTCGCTTTTCCTCCAGTCCTGGCCCGCCATGGCTAATACGCCGATTGTGCGGAGGACTGGGGCTACTAGCAGGCTCCTCACTTCTGCCTACACAGTTTCCGCTTCCTCAGCTGCATTAGCGATCCAGTTTGCATCATATACATTAGCCTATATATTCCTGATGCAAACAGACGCGTGCAGCGCACATGTGCGGCTCCCCTCCGGTGAGTTTCTTCCTCTATATTACAATAGGTAAAAACTGCTTAGCATTAGGCGGCTACTATTATGTCAGTGTGCAGCGGCTGATCTGAGCTTGATGGTAGGCTTTCGATGCAATAAGTGCAACTTGTCTCTCCTCCAGCCCAGGAAACTCGCACCCATGATCCTCCCACACAACAACAAGTGCTCTATGCAAAAGCATGAACCACACATTTATGGCCTACTTTTAGATGAACGGCCTGATTTTTTATTTCTCACTAAGACCTAGCTGTCTGAAGCCTCTAACCCTACTATCACCTCGGCCATCCCTACGGGTTATAAAACCCTTAGTAGGGAACGACCGAGTGGGAAGGGGGGTGGTGTCGCTATACTTTACAATCAAAAACTAGACTGCTCTCCCATCACAATGTAAAACATTGAAGGCGCAGAATCCTTAGGCTTCCACTGTACCTTCTCCCCCCATCATAGCATAGCTGTTTGTCCGATTTACAGGCTTCCCAGTGCAATTGCAAATGTTATTACTACGCTTAATACAGCCACCATCTCCCTGGCCTTAAAATACAATAACTGCTTTATTCTAGGAGATCTCACTATACATATGGACTATGGAAAAGACCCTCAAACTAATTCCTTGTTGGAGACGCTGCAGGCCTGTAACATGTTTACATCTTTTTCTTCAGCCATCCATGAGAAGGGCCATACCCTAGACCAAATCTTTTACAACTTTGACATATCAGTAAGCCTACCTCTTCCGATTTCCTGGTCTGACCACCTCCTATTAAAATTCATCATTCCCAACTCTGCCACAGCCCCTTGGGGTAACGTAGAGCAGAGGGTCTCTAATTACAGGACGTTCCATAAAATATCCATCCCGATGTTAGCAGACGCCCTCAGTTGTTCCTCACCGGAGCTGTCTGACTGCCCCGACTCAGACGCCCTCTCAATAGATTCTTGGCCACAAACCAACAGTGATGCAGTGGTACCGGTTGTTTACCGCTCCTCAAAGAGGTCAGCCCCACCATCTCCATGGTTTAACGATTCCCTCAGATCTAGCAAAACAAATTGTAGAAAAATGGAACGGAAATGGCATGAATCATATCTATCTGAGAACAGGAAGTTGTATAAAGACACCTTAAAAGCTCATTACATTCTTGTATTCTGTATTACATTACAGTCTTTCAAACCAAGATAGAAAATGCCCAAAATAAGAGTAAGAAAAAATGTTGCATAGTTAAATCCTTTACTGCCCCGAAAGTCGGCACAAAGGAAGGGCCGTGTGTGGAAGAATGGTCTAAGCAAATAGCTCAATTCTTCCACAAAAAGATCTCGGAGATCCAACAAGCTTTCACTAACATCTCAGAGGAAGAACTAACCTTCTACCTTAGTTATAATAGCAAATTTCACCTCTTGGATCCTCCATCTTTACTAGCTTTCCCTGAGTTTCAGCTTGCAGAGTCACTGATGCTTCTCCAAAGCATTAAGTCTGGCTCTCCTACCGACCCATGTCCAGCGAATATCCTGAACGTATTAGCTCCCACCATAAACCTCACAGTGAACCAGCTCTTTCATGCTTCCCTCTCCTACGGCAACATGCCAAAATTAGGGAAGAATGCTAAGATTCTTTCACTGATAAAAAAGGCTAACGTCAAACCGACGGGCCCTGTCAACTGTAGGCAAATCTCCCTTCTTCCGGCCCTCTCCAAAGTATTAGAGAGCATGTAAACAACGCCCTCCAAAAACACATTGAAGATGGGAAGCTCCTTCGGGAGTCCCAATCTGGTTTTAGGGCTAACTACAGTACGGAGTCCGCTCTGCTGGAAGTGACTGAATTTCTCAAGGGTAAGCTATACCAGGGAGGCAAGACTGTTCTGATAATGCTCGATCTGTCGGTGGCCTTCCCACATGAGAGGCTCCTGGAGATACTTGCTAATATCGGCCTGGAGGGACCGCCTTAACATGGATGTAATCCTTCTTGACAAATAGGTCTCAGGACATCTGGCTATCCCCTTTCTCATCCCTGGTTCCGGCCATGAATGCAGGTGTCCCTCAGGGCTCCACTCTCAGTCCAACCCTTTTTGATAAATATCTATCCCCCCTTGCATTTCTGCTAGAGGAAGAGGGCACCAAAATTGTTTCCTATGCTGATGACACTCAGCTGATTTTTAATGTGTGAAAAAGGAACCAACTTTGACGGGGTAATGATTAGATCTTGCCTCACAAAGGTTTTAACTGGCTTAAGATTAATCCGCTGAAGTGCAACCCTGACAAAACTGAAGTTGTTTTCTTTGGTAATCCAGAAATGCCTGACTGGAGCTCATGGTGGCCAAAAGACATGCTATCTCTGCCCGCGGAAAAGGAGAAAGTAAAAAATGTAGGAACTGTCATTGATAAGACACTCTCCGTGTGCTTTCAAATCCAAAATCTAACTGGCATTTGCTTTGGCATACTCTCGATGCTAAACAAAATCCTGCCACTGTTACCGGGTGAGAGCTGAAAGAACGTGATGCAGGCTGTGGTGCCATCACAGCTTGACTATGTCAACAGCTTGTACCTCGGTCTTCTCAAATCCCTTATCCAGCACCTACAAGTGGTACAAAATGCGGCAGCCAGAGCCATCCTGAGACCTGAAGCTAAATCTTGTATAACCCCTATTCATAAGTCTCTACACTGGCTCTGCATAAAAGAACGGATCAACTTCAAAGCAATGACCATCTTCTTTAAAGCTTTCCATGGCTAAGGAACCGGCTATTTAAATAAGTGCATTAGTCACTACATAACATATAGACCCCTAAGATCTTCCAATGCCAACCTGGTCATCGTGCCTAAAATATGCAGTGCCTGCACTGTTGGCAGATTCTTCAGCTTTCTAGTCACAAAATTGTGGAATAGCCTCCCTGAGCCTCTGAGACTAACCACATACCTACTCTCTTTCAGGAAGAACTTAAAAACCTGGCTTTTTGATAAATGATGGGTCTTTTACGCACGTTTTCCTCCCTCTGTCACGCACCAAGGCACTCTAATCTGAGTAGTTCGACTGTTTATTAAAAACACTATTTAATTTAATTAGGTCCCTGTCAATGCAAAGGAACACTCGTCCAAATTCTAAGGGCCTTATTTATGAGGCTGTGCTTCACTTTTATGCCGCCGGTGCGCCACTTTTTGTGACGCACCGACTGCGTAAAAAATGCGCCATGTGGCGCCCTATTTACAAAGTAACGCATCTAGGCAGATGTGTCACTTTGTAAACCCCTGCACCACATTATACCTGCGCCAGGCATAATGTATGCAGGATGGGTGTTCCAGTGCTTAATTTGTAAAAAAAAGAAGTGCAGGTGCTGAAAGTTTTGCCAAGGAGGCAACCGCTTACGTCTTTCTCTGGTGAGCCCACTTTCAAAACTCTCACTGCCTCAGTCTTTATCTTTTAACCTTGATCTGTTGTCTGTCCCCTAAGTCTTTGCTCTAAGAGTCTATCCTCTCACCTCTCTAATTGTTTTCTATCTCCTTTGTCACACCCTATATTTCTCATTTGCCCTCTATTCATTTTAGCACTGCCCTTTTTTCTCTTCACTTTTATCCATGCTCTGCTCTCTCTCCCCTCGATCTTGGCTCTTTACTATCACTATCTAGCAGTGATTAGCTGTGTCTATATTTTATCATTTGTCTGCTTTTTTTCCTCTGTTCTGTTCTCCACATCCTTTCATTCTATCTTCTCTCTTCTTAATGCTCTCCTCTTCACATCATGGCTGCTTTCTCTTTGTATCTGATTTGCTCTCCTAATTTTCTTCTACTTTGCTCCATTTTATCTCTCTCCTCTCTTGTTGTTTCTTCTCCTCTTTACTCTTGCTGTCTCTCATCTCTAACACTGCTGTTGCCTGTGGCCCCTGTCGTCAGCCTGTACATGTCCCTGCTATTTTGAACTCTGCGTTTTCCTGTTGTCATTCCTAAAGAAGCGGAAGATGACGTGTTTTACTTTCTTACCTACACTGAGTGGAAAAACAAAATGTACACAAAATGAAAATGCTTTTTTGCATATATTAATCAGTGTGGTATGACTGGGTTTATTGCGGAACAGGTGGCTGCTTGAGCATAGCAGGTCATGTCACTGCTAGTGCTGCCTGTAATTAGTAGGTTCAGGGATGGTGACGGCATCGGCATTCACTGCTCAGCTTGCTGTGATCCTGACTGCTACAGCACAGACATTGTCCCCAGTAGTAATGCTGCCAGTGTCGATAAGTATGGCTGTGGTGCCTACTGGACTCACTCACGCTCAGCAATTACCATGGTGGGGTGCAGCGCACACATTCTACTGGTGACGCCATGGGGCACAAAAGTTGTGTTGGGCCACAGCCGTTTCAAGCACATTGAGGATAGCAGCAATGCAGGGCTGCCGGATATGCTACTCTGGCTACGCAACAAGTGGAAAGTCCACACTTACTTTCATTTATTCTTCCTCAAGAGCCCTCACTCCCAAGTTCCAAATGCGCTTTTGCAGCTTCCTTGACTCAACTCCGTCATGATCCAGCCCCCAGCTACAACTTTCAATGGGAGGTTTACGCTCAGGCGCAGGGTGCATCAGACTAGGGGAATAGAATGCAAGCGATAGTTTGTCGAGGACTTCTTGGATTTGTGATCAGCGTGATGACATCATCACTAACGTGGTGATAGACAATCATGCCTGCCTGGACAGGCGTATGCCGGCCTGCCTATGAACAGTCACCATGCAATGTATGTTATTCTTTTTATTTTGAATTGAACAATTAATATTGAGACCACCACCTGCAGGTTCAGAAATTGTAGCCCCTGCCCTGTGAAAAAAGTGCAGGTGCTGAGCACCTGAAAGCACCTGCTCAAATTAAGCACTGGTGTTGCCCCGCAAAAAGCCTTGTAGAAGTGGCACATTGAAATCTATGAGAACTCAGTGCTCCATTTCTAGGACTCCATTGCGTCAATATCTTACACCTACCTCATAGCAGGCGTAAGACTGATGCAGGCCATTTCCCATGGGGTTTTCCCCATGTGAAAGGACACATTGCTGGAGTTGCGTCTATTTTCAGACACACCCCATCAATGCATCACTTTTGCACCTACAGATACGTCAGAAATACTGACGTATCTGTAACTCCTTGCGACTAAGCATGGGCGGATTTTGCGGATCCACGATTCACGAATTTGCGGATTCACGGATCGTGGATCCGCAAAATCCGCGGATTTTGTGGATCGGCGGATTTGGGGGCGGGGCTTCCTTGAGTGTGTGGGCGGGGCCAAACGGACGGGGCTTCCATGCGAGCGCACATGCCTCTTGTGTGTATACAAAAGGTCAGAGACCGATCAGAGCAGCAGATTAAGAGACAGAAGCCCCTGGTCACAGGAACAGCACGGGGATTGCGCACGTGAAAGCCAAAGATGCAAATGCCTCTGGCCAGCATCACAGCGGATTTCCGATGGTATATTTGGGAAGAAGGCACATCTGCCCAGCCTCCCAACGCTCACGATTTTTTTTGGGCTGATGAATGAGTCACTGCATTTGCGCTTCAACTAGTTCCAGCGACCAAGTGTGTGTTACTACTATGCAATCACGCCGCAGTGCGCAGGGGTCCCTTGAGTGAAATGTCCATCATAGTGGGTAAATGGCGGGAAGACGGGCGGGTGCACACCTCGAGTGTGTGGGTGGGGCCAAACGGACGGGGCTTCCATGCGAGCGCACATGCCCCTTGTGTGTATACAAAAGGTCAGAGACCGATCAGAGCAGCAGATTAAGAGACAGAAGCCCCTTGTCACAGGAACAGCAGGGGGATTGCGCACGTGAAAGCCAAAGATGCAAATGCCTCTGGCCAGCATCACAGCGGATTTCCCATGGTATATTTGGGAACAAGGCACACCTGCCCAGCCTCCACAACGCTCACGATTATTTTTGGGCTAATGAATGAGTCACTGAATTTAAGCTTCAACTAGGGCACATATTTATTCAAGAAGACACACCATGTAAATAATTTACGATGGCGCCGGCAAGCTGCCAGCGCCATCCTGCAAAAGTTACTTAATTAGCTTCAACAGGAAGCTCCAACTGATAAAATAAAGCAGGCGCTCGAGCCCCTGCTTTATCTTATCTGTTAGAGCTTCCTGTCGAAGCTAATTAAGTAACCATTTGAGGATGGCGCTGGCAGCTTGCCGGCGCCATCGTAAATTATGTTAGGCTTGAACTTTTGACCGCAAAATCCGCTCCGATCGCGGATTGCGGATTCTCGGTAAATTCGCGAGAGTTCGCGGATCGCGGATTTACCGAAAATCCGCAAAATCCGCGATCGGAGCGGATTTTGCGCTCATGCTTACTTGCGACATGATGCGTCATACAGTAAATATGACACATCCATCATGTCGCAAAGAGGGCGCACTAAGAAGTGACGCATCCCTGTTTTCACACAGCGATGCATCACTTCTCATAAATAAGGCCCTAAATGTGTTTAAATCTTATATTCAGGGATAGTTATGTGTGTTTTAAATATTGTAACACAGCAGCAGCTCACCAATATTACTGCAAATAATCTCTGTGACGCCCTCCCATTTCTTATATGTTAGGCCTTGTTTTGAGCTAAAAGAATCTTTTTTAATGTATATTGCATGAAATATAAACTCAACATTTCTCTGCAAAATGGCTGTACTAGACTCTCACACACCAGGTACATAAAACATAAATTAAAGGAAAAAAGTATTTAAAACAAACTGTTTAAGAAATATTCAAGGTCATTAGGGCAAAACTCTGGAGAACAGAGCTGATTCTGTCAGGGGGCCCCCTGAAAGGCTGGGGCCCTGGGCCAGAGCCCACATTGCCCATGCATTAAAACGTCTCTGCCTTTGTTTCCTGTAAAAGTACAAGATCTGAAGAGAGAGACTTGCAGTAGTTCAAAATTTTTGACCGCTTAACTGGGTGATTTAAACCCTTAACATTAAGGGACAATACATTTAAACCAGGCATGATCTATGTAAAAGAAAGAAAAGAAAAGACATAGATGGTAATATATGAACAAACATAGTAGTGACAATCCTCCAAACACCACACAAAATCATTGAGAAAGGGAAGGCCAAAAAAGAAGTCCAAGGAGCAAGAAAAGCGAAGAAATAGCCAGAAGAAGAGAGAAGAAGGAGGAGAAGAGCAAGGAAGCCTGAAAAAGACCAAAGTCATACTCGGGGGGACGTGAAAAGGGGGATCAAGGAAGCCGTTGTGAGGAGAAATAGATTCAGTATCATCAGCCCCAATAAAAGACACTTCTTAAAACAGATAGTGAAAAGAAAAATAATTGGAAGAAGCATTAATAATAAAAACATGGTATAAAAGCATAAAATTATGAAATAGCAAGAGCGAGTAAATATAAATAAAGTAGTTCTCTTGTTAGAAAATTCATGGAAAAAGTGCTCTGAATAATAAACATTGAATCATCAGTAATAATAGATACTCTAATCAGGAATATAATAAAAAGGCAGAAAGCGAATAGGAATCCATATAACAGCGTTCACTAGAGTACAAAAAAAAAAAAAACTGATGAGTATCAATTAGAAAATCAGGAAGCACAGAAAAACAGAGAATAAATTTAAACATAACCATATGAAAATAACTCATCCTGTAATTACAGCACTTAATAACAATGGGTAAGATTACTTATCGAGAGGAAAAGAAAGTGCTATATAGGTAAAGAACAGGACCAAAGTAACAGAAACAATAAAGAACCATTAAACAGATTAATCCATAAAGCCATGGAACAACTAGAACAAGGAATTGATTTATCTAGAAAATAGTGAAACACTAAGGAGAAGCATCCTCCACATTACCTTAAATACCTGGTTAGGGGTACATAAAGTTAAATCAGTTAATATAAAAAGAGAAGAAAAACCAAGACTAGAAATATGAATGCAAACAAGAGAGGAGTAAAGAACATCATATACATAAAATACAGAAAAGAAAGAAAAGAGAACAGAAATGTATAAGGAATAAAGAAAAACAGACAGAAAAAAGCCCACAGAGAAGGAGAGAATAAACATTAAGAGGAAGAAAGACCGTAACTGGAGACAGAGAAAAAGGAAGAGACCTGTCACACACAGAAAAAGAAGAAGGGAAAGGGAAGAGATCGCAGAAATAAGAAGGAAATAAAAGACGAGAAAAACAAGAACAGAAAAAACTATACTAGAGCCGGACAGACAGGCCCACAAACAATACAAGAAAAAAGAGCAGGAATATGAACGACATGAGAAAACGAGAAAATTCCAACAAGTGAGAGAGAGAACAGAACGTAGGAATGAACAAAATGAGAAAACCGCTATTCCATAAAAGGAAAAGGAAGAACAACAGACAGAGAAAGGAAAAGGCAAGAAAGATCAAAATTCCATTAGTAGAGCCATAAACAAACAGCACCAATATACCAGCAATCAAGGAAGATAAAACCACCATACAAATCGTTATGAGAAAAGTAAGTCAAACTGACTGAAAAAAGAAGGGAGAACAAAGGAGGCAGAAGTATATACTTCAAGTGCCAGAAGCACCAGGATCCAGCGAAGCTGCCTTTTGAATCTCCATCTGTATTTCCATCTGATTGTCTAAGAAAGAAGCTAGATCTGCGGGTTCATCGAAAATTCTGGAACGTCCCTTGAATGTAATACGAAATTTCGATGGTCCAGAAAAGGAAAAGGGAATGTTCATGTCAGAAAGACGTTTCCGAAGATTGAGGAAGCCCTTCCTTCTTATGACCGTGTCTCTGGCGAAGTCCTGAGAAATTGAAATTCGATGACCCTCCCAGGAAATGACTTTAACCTTCCGCATGTGAGCAAGAATTTGCTCCGTATGTTGATGGCGCAGTGGCTTAAAAATTATCGCTCTTGGCTGTGTTGCAGATTTAGAACGAAAAGTGGGGACACGAAGTGCCCTTCTAACTCAAAGTCTCTTTGGAATGATATTTGTAGAGTAGAAGGAATCCATTGGTATAAAAAAACAATCATAGAAGAAGATGATTTCTCTGCATCTTCCGGCAGACCAAAAATGCGTAGATTAGATCTGCGATTACGATCCTCCTGCTCAGTGAGATCCTTTTGCAATGCCGCCATTGAGCGCTCCAAGTGGGTAAGAGACCTAGATTGCTTCTGCATATTATCCTCTGCACCACTGATACGTGTCTTGTGGCCGAAACACGAATAGAGAGGGCCTTGAAGTCATTTCTGATAGCGGACACCTCCACCTGCAATAAATCTGTGTTAGTCTTTGTCGACTGCGCAATATCATGTACCTCATTAAGGCGCGTTAAAATTGCTTCAAGAGTGGTATTGGTGTCCGGTTGAGAAGACTCAGGCGTAGGAGACAATGGTTTAAGTCTTTTAAGAGAGGCGCCGGCATCTTTCGAGTCTTTATTAGTTGAGGAACGGCCCATAGTTGCAGCCATGAAGCAACAGCCACAAAGAAAAGTATACAGCCACTGGAGGAATAATAAAGGCCAAAAAGTGCGTATTCCACACCAAAAATAAAGGAATGAGGCGCACTGAAAGCAAACAAAGCCAAATAAGCGAAAAAGGCGGACTTATATGGAATGTGATCGCAGGAATCAAAACCAAAAAGGCCAAAGCAGATTCACTAAGCGTAAGTGAATGGTAGCGCCAACGTCAGAAGGCTGCACTGAGGTAGCCAACAAAATAACCAGCCAAGCAGCACAAAAAGAGGAAAAAAAGAATAATAGAAAAGCAAAAAGTTACCAAGTGTAGACACTGGTATTCAATTGCACCTGATATCCTGCTGAACCGGCAAGAATGTATCCCTGTCGAGAAGTCTGAGGAGAAATTCCTATCTCCGTCACAAGCGGGTAAAATGGCGGCCGCCCGTCAAAAGAACGAGCGTCACTTCAGCTCGTCAGCAACTCACTCCTCCGCAGCCGGAATCCGCTGCAAACATCACCAAACGGCTCTCGGCATGTTCCGCAAACCAGGAGAGCGTTTCCGCTGAAGAGGGGCACTCAGAAACGGGTAAAAACCTCCAACGGACCTTAATCGCCCTGGAGCTCAAGGTCATCGCGCCATCCTGCAGCGGCGCGCAACCCACGACCCTGGAGACAAACTTTTTTAAACTAAATCAATTGTTATATTTACTGCTCTTATCCTTGTACCCTGATAACTTACAGTTTAATGCTGTTTTAACTTTTTATGATTATTTATTGTTTTATTGATTGTGCTAATGTATTTTATGTGCACTTTTATGGTCTATTGGCCGAAATAAAGTTATCAATGAATGTTTAGTTGGGAAATTGTCAGGTTTGCCTTTAACACAACAGCAAAATTGTCCTGAAGGTGGTCCAGCCTTGGAGTTTTATTGTGAATAATAGAAAATAACTAAGCAACAATTTCTTAAATTAGAAACCAATAAAACAATCACTGATTTGAAGCCCATACTGTTGATTAAAGATTGACTATGAAATAAACTGGCTTTTCTAAGACATCTCTACCATAGACCAGATTTCATTAACTTGTTTATTAAAAATGTACAGTGAAGTTCTAGACGTCTTCTATATGGTCCTAATTTCACTGTGGTTGTTTTGATGGTTAATTTCCTAAGGATATATACATTGACATAGGATTACAAAATGAACTCGTTTGCACAAAATCGGCTGCTAGTTTTAAATCCTGTGTGCCTATATAATATTATATATGAATCCTGGAAATATTTAAGGGCTACACATTTATAAGGGGTTGAGGGTTTCGAGTGCACAAAGCAAAGTACTGTTTCCTGAACCTCAAATTTTGCTAATTTACTATTACACGAAAATTGATTACAATATATTGCCTTAGTATTCATTCATTCAAAAATACATTAATTGTGGTTAGGCTGAATGAAGTGCAGCTCGTCGTTGGCAGTTTGCCCAACACGTGAGGCATCAGTCCGACCGTCGTATTATGATACAGGTGGTCCGACCGATGCCTCTGGGTGGAATTTGCTCCACTTACGACAGTCTCAAGGAGCCAGTCAGGGCGGCGGGGTGGATCGTATTCCCCAAAATGGAGGTGGTGCCTGCTCAGGAACCATCATGGGGATTACGATGCACTTTTTCCAGAGCCTTTTCTTGTTGGTTCTTCAGCAATGAAAAGGCTGGTGAAAAGGGTCTTTTGATACCCATAGCATGACCCTGCCCCCAGTGGCATTCGTCTGTGAGCCCTGGAGGGCACCTAAACATCCATGCATTGTGTGGCAGGCTGTGCATAGTGCCTGCCACATGGTGCATGGATGTTTAAAAAGTCAATATTTCATGTCCGCAGCACAAGCCACAATAGGAAAAATACAGTTTTGGACTACCGTGAAGGCGGTTTCATGGTAATACGGGAAGCGGGACTGCCGTCTCCTTAACCGGCAGTCCTGTTTCCAACACTATGCTGGTCGGATGCTCATCCGACCGGAATCATAATGAGGCCCTAAAATTCTTTTTTTTTTTTTAAATCAAAGTTAAAATAATGTTGCATCCCTCTGGGTTTGATGAATGTATAAATTGTGTTATGTGCATTTTAATTTTTTTATGTCGATCCATGAGCATAAGATGTCCAATGTCAGTGCTTTCATGTGTACAAATGTATGGCTTGCAGTGAATCCATTGGGTTAGGTGGGAACTGCAGATTGTGTAAAGCACTTTACTCAGTGCAGAACCATGTGCAAGTGCATTTTACTCAAACCAGTCTGCATCTGTCGCCCGATTTGGAATAAACATAGTGCAGGATGAATTTTCAGAGACATTTGCTTTTTGGATATTCACAAGTTTTCAGAGGGTCTGTTGAAAATGGTTATGACAATTATTCCCTGGCTGAATGGGACATGCAGGAAATTCACATAAAGGTCAAAGCTATTTTTCTCAGGAGTATATTGTGTCAAATTCAGGCTTGCAAAATAGCTTTCATTAAGTGCCCTGGAATATTCTGCTCTTGAATGCTGCTGCCAAATAAACACAACACAATTAAATGCTGGTGTTCAGCCCAGTAGAACACTTGAGTGGGCTGAGAGCTTTCTACTGCAGAGATCTGCTTGCAAACTGCATGACATATTGGTATCTCTGCAAAACAACTCAACTGTCTCTGAATGTGTCTCGTTTTAGCTGCTATTGTAACCTTATTCCTGTTTTATTTACTTAAGAATGATGAAAAGCTGAGTCATCTCTTTTATGAATTGGAATTGAAATCTGCATGAGAATGCTGTGTTATTATTATGCTTATCAATTTCAGATGGCTTAATGGCTGTTGCATGATTATTTAATTTGGATCCTTTGAAATGCAGGTATATAATTGGGGATATAATTTTACCTGATTCCGTGTTGCGCATGTTATTCTCTTTGATAGAATGAAAATGAACTCTCCCAGTTTGAGATTCAAATACACAACATGCACCTTAATGGTAACTGTAATAATTAATTACTTGTAAAGGTACAATTTTTCAACTTTAATGTGATGAAATTATCTGCATCTTAATGGTAGCTGTAATTATTACCTAATCCAGAGTAAGAGTGCAATTTTTCAACTTTAATGTGATGAAATTATAAATCACCCCTTCCCTGATTTAAACTGATAACTTCCCACTTCCGCTTCGACTCCTGTTGCAAGCCACCCCTATATCCCACACTACCTGCAAAAAGGCTGCCGCCATTGATGAACCACGTTGAGGTGTGCTCTCACGGCATAAAGCGGGGGGGCTGCGGGATTGGTATATGTGAGTGATGTGCGCATGTATGAGAATGAGTGCGTGATTGTTTTTCTGAGCCAGTGCTTGTGTGCTGCCTGCTCTCTGGAATGTAAAAACCTTTTCATTGTTCTCCATTTTAATAAATTACACTTTTTTTAATTGTCCCTTGATTA
The DNA here is from genome assembly GCF_964261635.1 of Lissotriton helveticus. Classification (NCBI taxonomy): domain Eukaryota; kingdom Metazoa; phylum Chordata; class Amphibia; order Caudata; family Salamandridae; genus Lissotriton; species Lissotriton helveticus. The sequence continues at coordinate 103,189,402 of NC_136072.1, forward strand.
CCAAGAGAAAAAAATATATTTGTTAGAATGTTCTATAGCCATCTGGCATGTGAATAAAAGAAATTTAGCATTGTCACTGTGGATTTATTCCATCTGAAAGAATGCCAGATCTGAAAGAATGCCAGCAGTCACAGATAAATTGGCAAGATCATATAATTCGTATTGTAGGCCCTTTTCCTAATAGTTATAAGCCTGTATGCATTGGGAAAATGTGAAGTGTTATTGTAGTGTGACCAGGCCCGCATTGCAAACCATTCTATGGGGCACGTTACGATGGAGGATTTTCCGCATCCTCCGGGCCGGCGGAAGCCACCGCCGGCCCGGAGGATGCGGAAAATCCTCTGCGGACCCACCAAAGACCCACCGCCACATTAGGATGGCTGGTGGGTCCTGGTTCCTGTCTGCCGCTTTTACGCCGCGGTTGGCTTACAACCGCGGCGGAAAAAGCCTAATATGGTGGTGGTGTCTCTCAGACACCACCAGACATATTAGGATGGCTGTGCAAACATGCTTTTCTGCGGCGGATTCCCCGCCGAGGAAAAGCATGTGGAACTTCACCTCGGGGGCCCGTTGCGGGCCCCCTGGGTGAAGGGTGGCTGGGGGGGTGCACATGGGGGGTACCTATGGTACCCCCCTGCATTTGCGTTAACAAAGCAGCAGGCACCGCGCGGTGCCTGCCGCTTTGTGCATGCAAATGCACAACTTACTTTTTCAGCATTGCGGTCACATCCTAATTTGCACGGAGGGACCGCCACTGCCCCTGCGGACGGTCCCTCCTACTCTATGGTGGCGGACGGACTCTGGTCCGTCCGCCATCATAATCGGCCCCTTAATCTTTCTTGCTGTTTTTCTCAGGTACATCCTAGAATTGTTTGAGGACACGTCATTATACTGGGAATGGTGTGCCAGTATTTTTGTTTACTAAGACTTGGTACAAATATTATATAACAAAGCCCAGTGTGTAAAGGTACTGATCCCAGACTTTAACATATTCTAGTATAGAGGAAGTATTTATTTATTTATTTATTTTTTTGAAACTTGTAGAGCGCAACAAATGCCCTTGGGCGTCAGGGCGTCTCGGCGTACTCAACTCCTTTCTCAGCAGTGTCCAGTCTCTACTATGCATAACTAGAGTATAACATATTACTTAAGCAATTTGGGGGCTGATCATGAGTGCCCTCGAGAGTAGGAGGATTTATTTATTATTAAAATCTGAGCTCCTGTCTTACGGAATGATAAATAGCAGCTATTCTAAAAATAAATTCTCGGTAACTGGGAGTAAAATGCAGATGTTGGCCTTAACACACCACATTTGAATGGCCTGTAATTAGTAGGCTTTTTTGCCCTGTTAAAATCAAGAAGGATGATTTAGAGAATTTTGCACAGGGATTGCAATTTAATGGGGCACTTGTAATCAGGCCCCTACTATTTCATTTTCAGTAAACTCTTTAGAAAACAAAATAGTCAAACAGTGGGTTATGTTCAAGGTATGGTTATTTGCAGGGCCAGGGAAAAGCCTTGCCCCTTCGTTCAACTCCAGCTGCACTCAACTGAAGTATGTGCAAAATGATTTGTGTCCACATGGGGGATTGGTGGAAAAGCTGGCTAGAGGTGATGATCTGTGATGTGACTAGTGATTTGAAGGATAGTGTCAATGATGAAATGACATGTGATCTCACTGGTGGTGCAATTTGTGATGTGTGTATGTTCGTTTGACTTATGCAGTGTTATATTCTAATGAGCTACTGAGTCCATTGTTCTATAGATGGTGAATGTCAGGGTGAGAGTGCTCAGGCATGGTATATCAACATTTTCCTCTGGCCAGAGCGCCTAATTGCATGTGAATCTGGTATGCTGACTTTAAGTTTGGACCAGGCATCATCCTATCCTTCTGTAGCCACAAAGGCCAGGGCCTGTCCCTAACATTGCTAGGTCAAGGGCTTATCCTGTGACATGGAGGGGTGCACTAAACATATGCTCATAGAGAACGGTGAACTACTGTCCCTTTTCAGGGTTTATCATGTAAATCAATTTTGGCAGTGTTAGACATGACAGCTCTTAGGTTGGGCTTCCCCGAAACATTTTTGTCTCTGCCCTCCCGTTTGCTGAAATTAATTTCTGTTGGCTTTAAGACTATGTGCAATATACCACTGCTAACCAGTGCTACTGTGCTTGTGCTCACTCCTCTAAATATGGTAAATTGACTTACACCCAATTTGCACATTTAATTTACATATAAGTCCCTCATAAAGTGGTACAACATGTACTCAGGGTCTGTAAATTAAATGCTACTAATGCATCTGCAGCACTCATCGATCTTTTTTTCACTACTTAAAGGGCTAGCCCTCCCATAAGATAACATTGGGTTACCCTATTACATTTAATAAGTGCTGATTTATGATTGGGCATTGGTAGAAACGTCATGTTTGGTCTCAACAAATTGTAATTTAAAACTCTCTTTTACAGTAAAGTTGGAATGTAAGTCACAAATCTGAAAAGGCTGGCATATTCTCGTCCTAACCATCTGGTGCCTGCAGCCTGTTCCTGGGTCATACGTCTGTGATCAGCATGGCAGCTGACCTTTATGTATTCCTCCTAGACAGTGAGACAGAGGGGAATTAGATGATGGCAGAAAGGGCCATCTTGGCAGGATGTGTGGAGCAGAGCTGTTCACTGCCCAGCCTACATTTCAAAGGAGCTGCCTCAGTGCCCAAAAAAGAACTGCACACCAGGCTTTTGTCACCCTAGACCTCTTTGAGATTTGGACAAGGGAAGGGAGGAAGCTTCCAGACACCAAATATAGAAGGGTCTTAAAGTTTCTCCTACTACAAAGGCTGGCATCAGGTAATATTGGACCCTCATGTGAACTCTTCAGTTCACTCCTGGACCTGCAGATGACCCCACAAGGACTGCTTTGTACCTCAGAGGACTGCCCTGTTGCTTGAGGCCGAGTTGACTGGCCTCCTGTTCTGAGCTACAGGTACAGTAAAAGCTCTATCAACCTTGAACCGAAATCTGGACCTTGCCTGAATTTACTCCTACCCTACAAGTTGTGCCCCTCCCCTCTAAGACCCATGGAAATAGTGCTATAGGTTCCCAAAGAGAGAAAACAGAAATTTGGGATTTTGGAAAATTAGCCACTAAATAGTGCTCTGAGTCCCACAGGAGACCTGGCTTACCTGCACACTGATCTCCCCAAGGTGCATCACCGGTCAGACTGACTTTGAGTAGCTTCCACTACGTTCTTCTCTGCAGCAGCAAATCCTGTTTAGCAGCTCCTCTTCGGACGTGTATCAGATCTCCTGAAGCCCTCATCAGCTACAGCCTGCAATTTTCTCTCACTGAAGATTTTCAACTTCCAAGAAAACACTTAGGACCTGATTTAGATCTCGGGGGACTGGTTATTCTGTCACAACAGTGACGGATATCCTGTCCGCCGAAATATAAACCCCATTATATCAAATGGGATTTATATTACAGAAGACACCACCTCGACCATGAAAGGCATCCAGTCCGTAGCCCCACAGAACCCTGCCCGCCACACATCTTCCACAAAGCCGCCACCGCCGTTGCGCCAGAACTACAACGTATCATCGACACTCAAGAAGCCCACATCATGTCCGGCGGACCTCAAGAACTACCGCCTCATCTCGCTCCTCCCCTTCGCTGCTAAAGTCGCAGAGAAACCATCAATGTAGAACTGACAAGGTTCATCGAGGACAACGCCATCCTTGACCATTCGCAATCCAGATTCTGCTGCAACCACAGTACCGAGACACCCTACTCGCCACCACAGATGACATCCGCACCCTCCTCAACCAAGGCCACACAGCAGCCTTGAACCTACTTGACCTATCAATGGCTTTTGACACCATCTCCCACAGCACACTCGCTACCAGATTCCATAACGCCGGCATACAAGGAACTGCCCCCGACTGAATCAAATTGTTCCTCACTGGCAGAAGCTAAAGGATCAGACTGCCAGCTTTCCTCTCAGAACCCACGGAAATCATCTGCGGAGTGCCCCAGGGATCATTACTGATCCCAACCCTCTTCAACATCTACATAGTCCCCCTTGCTGCCATCGTCCGACAGGACGGCCACAACATAGTATCCTACGCCGAAGACACCGAGCTCATCCTCTTCCTCACCAAGGACACCACCACCACCAGACTCAACTTCCATGAAGGAATGCAGAACGTTGCAGCCTGGATGAGAAACAGAAGCACAACTCAGAGAAGACAGAAGCCCTCGTCCACGGAACCACCCGATCAGCATGCAAAAACACCTGGTAGATGCATCGGAACACCATGATCCACCCATGGAACATCTTCCCAACACAGACTAATGCAAGGTACCAACTTGCCCTGCCTTGCATTACACCAGATTGATTAAGCCATGCAAGGTGGCTTTGCGTGCTTAGTAAGTTTGCTTTAAGGGCTTACATTGCCTTGTGCTGCCTTGCGTGATAAGAAGGCACCGCAAGCCCTTAGTAAATCACTACATAACACTGGCATTGCATACCTCAACAATACAATCTGCTTTCACAAACCTTCCAGGCACCTCCGCTCATCCATATTTTTACTTGCACAAATGCCACACAGATGGAAAACCAGATCAGGCAGTCAAGCTTTCTCAATCGCTCCTAAAGCATGGAGTGACCTGCTACTACCCATAAGAGCCTCTTCCTCCCTTCTTGAATTCCCCAGTAAGCTGAATACCTGGCTTTTCGAGCACTCCCTATAGGGCCAGGTGTCTCTGGACTCATAGCTGCTCCTTGCCACTATACCCTCCCGAGTGCCCGAGTGATAGTGTGCTCTGCAAATCTGCATAACAGCACAAAATAATTGTACAGTGTAACAAATTAATTGTGTACCATAAAGTCTTGTCATGAGATTAAAAGTCCTTTCTTTTCCTAAAAGAAAAGCACTGGACCAAGCAATTTAGTACTGAACTTTTGTGCCCTCCACTAGCACCCTAAGTAGATTGTGGCTCCTCTCCCTCATTAACCTGAAAGTGAAGTGTGTAAAGGGTTGTACTTTACCCAGTCTACAAAGCCAAAGTAGAATGGAACCCAGGAGGCCTACAAGAAGCAACCTCATCCACCATCGTTTGGGCCCAGTAGCCCCCGTCTGCCATGTGCCCTCTGTTCAAATTAGTCTGACAATAAAATACTGAAGGGTGCTAAAGTGCACTACCCTTAATAGGGATAGAGATGCAACAAAAGAAATGTTACCAGTGTTAATATTGGCAACACAACAGTTAAAACATATTTAAATTTAAAATGTATACAATTTGAAAGCATGTAGAATTGTTTCCTTAATCAGACCATTAATACGTTTTTGAAGCAAACTACTGTAAAATGTTCTCTAACTTTGCATTTCTTCTTCAGTTTACAGGTAAAGTTGTTCTGAATATTGCTGGTGAGCCTGTGTTATCCTACAGTACTCTTGATATCGTCATAGAAATTCAAAACAAGACACCAGGTAATTGTGTAAAAAGTGCATTAATTCCATCAAATCCAATAGAACTCTTCTGGCACATAACATAAAACGACTGAAAAAAAATCTGTAGCAGAGGATGAAATTCATTATCAAGTAATGTTTTTTTTCTATCTGCTAGATTCATATTTCAATTAATTGCTTTAAAGGACCGTGGCACAAGAGTAATTAACATTAATTCACAATTTCCATCTGCAAGATTCATTTTAGCAGCTAGGAGAAAGCAACAATATCATAATAGAGTTATTGTCGTATATTACTGCTGATGGGTGCAACCATTTTAGAAATCATGTTACTTGATCATCTTAGCAACTTTGAAAAATCTCTCACGTATTTTACAATGCAAACTTTTTCCTAATGTACTAAATTCTGAGCTCCAGTTACTTGTGTGCTACTAATACATATAATAAAATCAATTGATAAAAAAGAAATACGTGACGTAGCTTAAGGCCTGAGAGTACGATGACACATCCAGACCTTTAAAGGCCATTTATGTTCAAATATTGTAGCAGAAATATTCATTAATCATTGACATGCAATTCTATTTTAATCAAAATGGTCGATTTCAGAAAGGAAGTGAATCATATATTAAAAAGAGATTTAATGTAGAAGACACCTAAAGGGTCAAAGTTCGAGATAATGTTGTATGTGCTGCAGAACTGTTCCAACAGTATTTTGTTAATGGAATTATGTGGTCAAATTATAACTGCAGGATCTTCCACTCAGTGAATGCATGCAATATAAATACACATATATTGACATGCTTCTCTGGTTGCTGCATTCAATTATGGTGGGAAGGTGGGTTATTAGTTAAAGTGGATGGTAGTCCTCTTCAGTGCTAATGGTACTATTCCTTTCTAGGTCCACTTAGGTCTCAATAATTTAAACCTGATTGTCACGTTGAGCATCTGTGGCACAAAGCTGGCAGGCTTAAAATAGGAATAAAGTGTAAAGTATTTATCAGTACCAAAACAGTTAAAAAATAGAAACATAACACAACTAAAATCCCACCCTGATTCATAAAAACAGAGTAAATTGTAATCTTTAAATAGACACCAGAACGACAAAAATCAGATGTAAGGAACCAGAGATATAATTTTTTTAAGCTTTAGATGTTTCTACAGCCTAAATGTGCAAAGCGCAAGCTGTGGGTATCTGGTTGCGCCAGACCTGGTCAAAGACAAAAGTTAGGGCTAGCTGCGCTGGAGCATGAGTCAAATCCAGGGGCTAGGTTTGGCCCTTTGAACAATTTACCTTCTGACTTAGCATTTTTATTGGAAAAACGCCTTCTCAAGCAAGCTGTCAGCGGGTATGGGTGTCAGCTGGATCCAAAGCAGGTTTTGTCTTTGTTGGCCATCCGGAGTGCTTCACCTCGGTTGAGCTTCGGCTTTAGTGGGAAGTTTAAGGCTCCCAATATCAACGGTGGGAAAGCTCAGCGAGGCCAAATGTTGAAGTCTGTGCCCCGTAGGGTCTTGTCGGCAGTTGGCTACTCCTCAAAGTCACACTCTGCAGAATCCTTCTTTGTTCGGATGAAAGTTTCTGAAAGTCAAACTTCTTTCAAACCGGCAAGTTGAATCCAACCGGTGAGGTGATGTCGGTGACTGTGGCACGGGGGTCCAGTGGTAGCCTCTGATTCTTTTTTGAAAAACGTTCTGCATGTCAAGCTTTGCAGTTCTTGATTGGGAGAGAGTCCCATGTAACACCAGCCACGGGTCCAGGAACTTCTGGCCCCATGTAGGGGTTACAACTAAATTTCCCAGAAGCCAACAACAGGGTCCGGGGCAAATCAAATTGAAACTGGTGAGCTCGGCTCAGCAGTGCCTTGGTATTTTTGCTGATTCTGTTGAGCTTGAAAGGAGGCTAGTCAACTAACCCTAGGATCCCGGGGCCTCATTCATGAAAAGTGACGCATCGCTGCGAGAAAACAGCGATGCGTCACTTTTCACTGCGCCCTCCTTGCGACCCCAATGATGTGTCATATTTACAATATGACGCATCATTGCGCAAGGAGTTACAGATACGTCAGTATTTCTGACGTATCTGTAAGCGCACAAGTGACGCATTGCTGGAGTGTGTCACAAAAGTGACGCAACTCCAGCAATGCGTCCTTTCACATGGGGAAAGCCCCATGTGAAAGGGCTTGCGTCAGTCTTACGCCGGCCGTGAGGCAGGCGCAAGATTTTGACGCAACAGCGTCCTAAATTTGACGCAGTGAAATCTCATAGATTTCACTGCGTCACTATTACGAGGCTTTTTGCAGGGGGAACGCCCCCTCTGCATACATTATACCTGACACAGGTATAATGTAGCGCAGGGGTTTACAAAGTGACGCATCTGCATAGATGCGTCACTTTGTAAATAGTGCGCAACAGGAGGCATGTTTTACGCTGCTGATGCGTCACAAAAAGTGACGCATCGGAAGCGCAAAACTGACGCAAGGCCTCATAAATGAGGCCCCCACTCTTTAGTCCAGGGTAGAAGTGGGAGCAGGTCCAGGACTTGGGGTCTCTCACCACAGCTTACACTAGGCACAGTTCTCTTTCTGTAGTCCAAAGGGTTTCGCAGCTGCAGTCCTTCTTCTGTCTTCCACATGTCCAGATATATTCTGAACAAGGGACCCAGGTGTGCCAATGTTATGCCTTGCACCAACTTGTGGATGGGTGGGACTCTCCAACCAATAGCGAAAAGTTCCCCAGGGTCAACCCTACCCACCTTGATACTGTTTCCTAGGGAATTGGCCATAAAAAATTGCACAGTGCCCTACTCTGCGAAAATCTCACATGACAGAATCTTTCTTCCCATGTTCAGCACTCTAGGCACACCCCTGATGTTTGTCTAGATAAGCGAGGAACTCCCCCTGCAAAATCAGTTCTGGAAGGGTTTTCGCCACACTGGGATTGGTGCCACTCTAGCCATTTGGACAATAGCAGAGGCAGACCTAGATGCAAGTTACATCTTCCTGTGACATGAGATGCCCCTATGAAGCTTGTGCAGCTGGTGGGAACATCCTTCAGGCATCCTGCCAGGAGGAGGTCACACATCCTCCCAGATAAGGCCCTTTTGTTCTCTTTCCTGAGAGCAATTAACACCTTCCAGCAGGGTACCTGGTGATGGTTGGAAATTATCTCTGAATGGGCAACTAGAGACTTTAGGCAGTAAAATGCCAACTTTCTAAAACTGCTATTATTAAAATCGTCATTAAAATATCACTTAACATCAGATTGGGTTTTAAATGCCTATTAATTTGAGGTATTGGCCCACTGGTCTAGCTATTCCAAAACGGAAGTTATGCATAATACGGTGATATAACGTAGTCCAGTGTTTTATTGTGAGAGAGCTAGCCTTGCCACAGTAAAAAATGACTGTGTACATTTATCACTGCCACCACATGTAGACCCTAAGTACACATGCCCTACTTTTTACTATCATGCACCCTGTCCTCTGGGCATTTAGAACCTACCTTTGGGGTGATATATAAGTGTCAGACTTGTCAACCTTAGAATGGTCTTCCCCCAAACATTTACCTTACTGACCTCCAATTGTGCTGTAATTCAGTTTTGTTTGCCCTAGGACTATGTGCACTTTACTACTACTAACCAGTGCTAAAGTGCCTATGCTAACTCCCCTAAACATGTTCCAATTGGCATGTACCTAATTGGCATATCATATTTACCTATACGCCCCTTCTATAGTGGTATATCATATACTCAGGGCCTCTAATTTAAATGCAACTAGTGGACCTGCAGCACTTGTGGGGCTACCCATTTAAGTAACTCTTTGGAAATTATCCCAATCCTGCCATTGCAGCCTGCATGCAGTTATTACCTGCCATGTCTACTTGCCATTTAATCCACCTTGCCAAGCCTTAAACTCCCCTTTTACATTACATATGTCGCCCTTAAGGTGCGCCTTAGGTAGCCCATAGGGCAGGGTGCTGTGTAATTAAAAGGGTGGACATGTGCTTTTACGTTTTACATGTCCTAGTAGTGAATAACTCCCAAATTAATGTTTTAATACTGTGAGACCTACCCCTCTAATAGAATAGCATTAGAAATTCCTTATTTCATTAAATAGGTTGTAATTCCTAATTTGGGGTAGGTAGATATATCATGTTTTGTACCTATGAAATTGTAGTGATCAGCCCTCTGTAATGGTAAAGTCAGAAATGTTAATACAATTTTAGCCCTTTGTGCCTGCCACCTGTAATAGGTTATATTACTGCTGGCAGGATGGGGAGGTAGGGTTGAGCATAACCCCTCTTAGAACTGAAGAGCCTGTGCTCTGCCTTCATACAAAGGGCCTAATGACCTGTGGCCAGCTTAGAGTCTCGGCAAGGGAGACAGGAAATATCATGCCCTTCATGGAACTTGTCCAGAAGCTTCTCCCACTTTCTAGAAGAAAGACACCAGGGTATAACAATAGGACCTTCAGATCCAGTGTTCAGGTCACTACTGGACCTGTGAAAGGACTCTCAGAGGACAGCCTGCTGCTGTGACTGATGTACACTCTGCCTGACTGCTGCTGTACCTGGAAGGAAAGCTTTGCTGCCAGGGGCCTGCCTTAATCCCTCAGAGGACAGCTCTGCTGTTGAGTTCTGCATCTACACGTGCACCCAGGATTGCCAGAAGTAACTCCAAGGACTAGTTTGCTGGCCTCCTGTTCAGATCCACAGGAACATAAAAGGCTTCCACTATCTAGAATCTGCACCTAGACCTAGCCTGAGTGAGTCCTGATCCCCCAAGAGGTGCCCCACCAATCATGGACCCTTGGTGATGGTGCTAAAGGTGCCCTGATGGCAAAATCCCAAACCTGAGCACTTCAAAACAAATGTGGTTTAAAACCTCTCTGACAACCATGAGGAGACCAGGACCAACCTGCTCGCCTATCGGACAGTCGGATTGACTCTGTGGCTTCTCCCGCTATATTTTTCTCCAGAGCAGCAAATCCTTTTCAATGGCCCTTCATCCAATGGGTATCCGATCTCGTACAACTGCCTTCAGCTACTTCCCTGTGCCTTATCCTGCTGGAGATTTACAACTTCCATTTTGGCGATTAAGTTAGAACATAGAAATCTTTATCGCGGCTTCTATTCATGAAATGTTGGCCCGCTGAACTTTACATTCCCAGACACTTTCTTCCAAAAATTCTACTAACACCAAAGGTAAGAGTAGACCGGGTCCAATCTACTTCTTGTATGCTAACAGTACTCCATCACAGTTGGCCATGTTTTTTTCAGCGTTGGCCTACTCTGGTGCGACTAGATGTCCACGGTTGCCACTTTGATTTTTTCGGTGTTAGTTTTCACTCACTTTTTTGTCATTTTGGTGTCAAAAAGTGAATTTTGTTTCATCTATTTTTCTATATTGCTTTGGAATTTTCTTGTGATGTGTGCTATTTAAATACTTTACACATGATGCTTTTACTTGAACAGGGCTCTCACCCTTCAACCCGCAATCCAATTTATCAGAATACACATTTAAAAGGAGGTTTGAGGCCTTCCAAAAGGTTGATTTTGTCAGGTCAAATTCGCAGTTCAATAGTGGCATTTACCTTACAGTCCATAGGTACGCAGAGTACCATATCCTGGGGATTTATAGTTAGGTTAAGGGTGCCAATCAGGGATTAGCCAATTCTACATATGTTTAGAGGTCAGAACACGTACACTGGCTTCCCAACCAGAATCCAGGGTCCTAATCCATGCTTCTGTGCTTGATCAAAAATATATTGTTGGTGGATAAATTACTTAATCTTCCTAAACATTTAATTGCCAATGTATCTGAAATGTAAGTGTGTGTGATGACTATTACTACATGGTGCTCTTAGTACTGTTCCTTCTGTCTCTTTTTCATACACTGCTTTCTGCCTTACCTCTCGCCTAAGCACTTGGGGGCTTATTGACAAGACCCCTGTGGCACATTTCCACGCCAGAGCATAACTTTTGTGACGCTCCAGAGGCGCAGTGTGCAGACCCTACGAAGCAACAATAAGTCAAGTTTGCATGGCTTTTCATGGCCTCATAGTTATGGAGTAAGGCCAAGCAGCGCAAGTAGCTGCCTTGCCTTACTCTGTGTCATTTAGGCATTTAATGGGCAGTGAAGTAGTTGTTCACATGCAACACCCATTGATTTTGGCACACCCCAAATTTATAATATCACGTAAACCTGGAGCAGTGCCAAAACCTTGCACCTCCCTAGAGCAGTTGCTACAAGGAGAAATGTTTTCATTCTGCAGCACACATAGAATGAGGAAAACGCCTTCATTGATTTCTTTTGTGTAGGAAGGTGTCTCTTCCTACAAAAATAAAATAATTCCTACAACGGTGACACAATTGCGCCATGGTGCAAGGGTGCCTGCGTTAGCACTCAGCTGCAAATAATGCGCCGGCACTGGCTGAAAACAACAGGAATGAACCGTATCTTGTAAATATGGTGCATTCCTTCTCTTTCGAATGGGAGTAGTGTAAAAAGACTTGCAGCACTGCCCTACGGTAATTCTTTGTAAAAGCGGCCCCAGGTGTTTTAAGATGCTCCTGCTGGACTAAAACTTTTCTGCTAAAAGGTTCTGTTGCTAATAGGAGCTCAGCCCAGATTCCAGGATAGAGTTTGTGCAAAACTAGTTCAAGGGCCGTGCACATGCTGTCTACTGTGAGGGCCTAAAGATTCCTTCTTCATGGACTGAAATGGAAGAGCAACCCTATCATACTGTCAGAAGGAGTTGACAAACAATAGACCCCTGGGCCTGTATTATATTCAGGGTACACTGCCCTGGTCTGCAGTGCTGCAAACCTTTAAATGGATGTGCCAAGTGCAGATCTGCTTAGTGCATTCTATTACATAATAAATTCCCCAAGGCTGCCACAAACGTGTGCCTGCCAGGGGCGCACCACATTAGTGAAAGGAGGACTTTTGTTTATAAACAGCTGTTCTGTCTTTAACACTGCAGGTAGTACCTGCCCTGATTTTGGAAAGGGTGGGGCAGAGTGACTGCACTTCCCTGAAGGGAAATGTCTGGTGGGATCATGAGATCTCTTTCCCCTCCATTCAGGGACCTGCCTTGGTGTGTGCACTGACAGTCAGTGCACCTCCTGATGGTATCTTGCCCTGTGCGCCAAAGTCCATAATAAGTGTGAGTGCAGCGCCAAAATATTTCCTTCATTAGCGGGGGTCACACCCCTCATTCTAAAGAGGGGACAACACCTTAGCATACACCACCACTATATGTGCACCAGCGCAGTTTGTATTACTGAAGGGTCTGCAGCTCCTTCCATAATACCAAAGTACACAGAGATGCATACCCAGGCAAACACACCCCTTGCCAATCCCCACCGCCCATGGCACTTTCAGTAAGAAGGCACCTGGAGTTACAGTCTCTCTAGCACTAAAGTAACATTGTTGTTCTTGACACTGACGAATCAAGGGACTAGTAGGATGATATTCAGAGAGATATATGCCTAACAACAGAGATTGTAGGATTTTCAGCTTGCGATCACTGGATTTTGGTATGTTTTATCGAATCAGGCTTTGTAGCTCAAGCTCTACTCTTTGCAGCTTTATCAGTTGTATTAAAATATCTCCTCTTGCTTAGTTAGCTCTTCCTCAGATCCCGTGTCTCTACTGCTATGTTGCAGATTGTGTGCCATACCTTTACCAAATTCTTTTCTTAGGTTCAGAGCCTTGATAGTTTTTCCTTAAAGAACAAATCTTTAATACTTCTGTAGTAGGGATGCAAGTAAATTCGTACTAGCAGTTTTCACTTTTTAATAATGCACTCACACTGAGGACTTCCACTGGATGGATTTCTTTTGAATGCAATTCTAATAATTGTAAAGGTGCTAGACTTTCAGAATTCCAGACACCAAGAGTTTACACTTCATAATTCCGCAAAGAAAGGAACTGACTTTTACAACTTCAAATATTTCTGAGAAATGAGAACTGAAAATGTTAACTGGTTTAGAATTACAATGAAATAATAGAAATAGAAATAAAAAATGGTGGTTTCACTCAGTATTCAGAGTTTGTCATACAAAGTGAGGGTTATTCTGCCCTGACCTGTATTGTTAGAATTGGTCAAGGTGGAGGCACACCAGCAGTGCACATTTTAATTATTTTGTGTATTTAACACTCATAAATATACAGTGATCTAGGAGGCTTCATCAATGTGAAATTGTAAGAAATCAGGTTAGTGGTTCAGAGGGTTAACACCCTACTCAAGCAGCAACCACAGTCCTTGTCAGGGTGAAGTCTCAAGCAAACTCCAAAATAACCTGTCAGGCTTAACTTAGAAGCAAGGTGTAAAGTATTTATGAAGTACTTCAAACAGTATTAAAGTGAAACACAACGCAAAAAATCCCACATCAATATAGAAACAGAGTAAAATGTAATAATATTTTAAGATCAAAACTACAAAAAATCAAGCAGTATAACCGGAGATATGAAATTTGAAAGATTTAGGAGAATATAGCCCCCAAAAGCAGGTAGCGCCAACTGTGGGTATCTGATCACGGCGGACCGGAATAAAGTCCCAGGTTCAGGCTGACAGTGATTAAGCATGGGTCGGATACAGGGACTAAGTTTGACCCGCTGTACAAGAGCACCTTAAATCCTGGTTGTGGAGCGGTGCGAGATTCTACGTGGAGGATGCATCACACACCAGCTAGTTCTGAAGAATCTGTAGGGCTTGTGATGAGGATTCCTGCATTGTCAGTGAGGATGCCATCAACGAGTAACTTGCTATTCGAAGTCTTGCGTTGAGGATGCATCACGCAGTGGCAGTTTCAGTGGCCTGCGATGAAAAGTCATGCATTGGGGAAGCATTGCGCAGCACTCCTGAAGCTGAGAATTGTGATGCGAAGCGTAGTGCTGCATAGGTTCTGCTGAAACTGCAACTGGACTGACAGACCACCTTCAAGTCCACATACAAGGGTCTAGACCTGGAGTGGCACCAGTTGAGATGGCAGGACTCACAGCTGAATGAGTCCCAGTGCTGAGTTCAAGGTTGCTGGATCCTGTTCTCTCCCTGCGGTTCAGATGAGGAGTCCAGCCAACTAGCCCTGGAAGTCACTCTGATGACTTTGACTTCAAGATACAGAGCCAGTCCTTCTTACTTAGGCAGTAGGGCAGTACAGCAGAGCAGCTGTGTGGCAGTCCTTCTTGCAGTAAAGCATCACAGCAGTCCTTCTTCTGAGTTTCTACAGGTTTGATGTGTACTGAAGAGCTAGGAATAAGGGTCTAATATTAATGCCTGGTGCCCACTTTGACGTAGAAGAAGGAGTTTTTAGGTTTTGCATCCTCACCTCAAGATGTCAGGCATCCACTTTCTCCCTGCTCTGTCCCCAGCTTGTCTATGGGCACCAAAGAATAGTGACAAACACTTTGTTAGTCTGTTCAGGATGAGACCTTCTGATGTGCAAGTGTGAAAGGTGACAGCTCTCCCCCCCCCCCACCCCGGCACTGCACCTTGCCTACACTTTATGGCCTACCCAAGGGGTGTATTATATTTAATAAAAAGGAAAATGTGGTCCTTGCAAAAAAGGTTTAGTTTGGCAGGTCAAAACGGCAGTTTAAAACTGCACAGAGCCGCAATGGCAGGCATGAGACAGGTTTTACATGGCTACTAAAGTGGGTGGCACAATCAGTGCTGCAGGCCCTTAATTTACATGGGGTACCGCTTTACTAGAGACTTACAAGTAAATTAAATGTGGTAACTAGTTACAAGGCAATTCTATCACTTTTAAGGGACAGAGTACAATCACGTTAGCACTGTTTAGCAGTGGTAAAGTGATCAGATTCCTGAGGCCAATAAAACAAGATCATCAAAATTAGGAGGGGAGAAGCAAAATATTTGGGGGAAGACCATCATAAGGCTGACAAATTTAACAGAAACCAAAATCATCTGCCTCACGTTCATGTTGCTTATCTTTCACTCAGTGAGAGAGCTAGAGCCACTTTCTTGCATAACCAAAGCAACATAGTTTCATAGCACTGAGTAGGAAGAGTAGCGTGTAGTTCTAGGTGAGCTTCAGAAATGTAAATAAATATATTGTTTAGTCATCAGCAGTTCAATGTATATCAATGGTGAATCACAATATAAACTATGGTATTGCGCCCTATTCGTGGGCCACAGTGGATGTATGACATTACAATGCATGCTTTTACCACGCATGCCTTTACAACACGGTTTTTACAACGCATGCCTTTACAACGCATAGTGCTTTGGGTCGCTGGATAGCGAATAGTTTAATTTACTATTCCAACTCCAGTCCCCGTGGATAGTAGGGAAGGTGATGGATAGTAAATTAAACCTATTCCCTATCCTAGAGCGCCCCCCAGCGCAATGCGTTGTAATGGTTTGCGTTGTAAAAGTTGCGTCGTAAAGGCACTGCGTGGTAAAAGTTGCGTTGTAAAGGATGTTTCCCGCCACAGTATATGTGTAGGCTACTGGGCCACAACGATGGAGGTCGGGGTCGTTGGTCTCTGGTATCCTGGTTTTACACATTAGGTGATGTACACGCATTCCACACTTTAGTCTCAAGGTAGCAAGGATAAGTGGTCACAGTACTCAAAAAGTGAAATAACAGGCACAATAATTTTGAATTCAAGTTACATTTATTGCACAAATACTAAATAATGGAACAACTTTAGTGCATTGGCTAATTTACAAATTCACATTTTGGTTAATTACTGTAAATTAGTCAACAGTGAAGTATCTCTAGCTGAATAAAACTGTAATTAAGGTTACAAAATACTAAAACTAAGTGTAAGATTTAATTATTTTGTTACATATCTTGTTTGAATAAAAATTGAAGACCATTAACATAGTATAGTATTTAAGGATTATCACTATTAAAACAATGTATCCAGGAGTGTATACATACATAAAATATGCACCAGATTTTCTTTCTAAGAGAAGTGTAATCTGTTTTTTGATTTTTTGCCCATCTGTATTAGGACCAAAACTCCTAAACTTCAGTATTGAAATTAATACGATTCGCAGACTAGGGCGCAGTAAGCTGATGTTGCTTCAAGGCATGAGTATTATTACATGTATATTGCACCAGTGCTAATAACTCCTTTGGCCTCGTGCTGTGTGTATCTCCAAACAAGTTTATTTAGGGATTCATATGTTGCTAATTGCATATCTAAATATTAGTTAATGTAAGTTGGGACTTGCTGTAAAAGGCCCAGTTCTACTCTCTAGTTTTTGAGAAGTTGAAAATCCCTATAAGCATTACACTATACAAATGTAGCCAAACACCAAATTTCCATGGATAATCTATCAACCCGTAATTCATCATTGATAAGAAGCAATTGCACTCACTGCAGGGATTACATTTGTACTCTTTAGCTTTGGATTAAGTCTACATTAGGTATGGTCAATGATGAACATTCAGATTTCAATATCTCTGTAACATTAGGTGTACAAGGGAAACCCAAAATCATTAGGAACCTGGAACATATATATTATTCCTCTGGTGGGCAGCGGTCCCTAATAAACAATCAATCCATAACTTTTTTTTCCAAATGGAATTCTAATCAATGTTCAAAAAAATGAAAGAAGCTAATAAAGTCAGAATCTTGAGTCGTGTGGGAAGCAAGATGGTGAATGTGAGGATGTTTGATCCGGCCCTCCTCCCATCTTGTACCGTCTCAGTAGCATGCCTGCTCAGAGCCCCTCCATCTCCCAGGCGATGAGCTCAGGATGTGCGGTGTAGAGCTGGTGTAGATTTCCTGGGCCGGTGACTGCCGTGATTCTACAGTCAGTAAAGGTGCTGCTTTGGCTATATACCTACCATGCGGCCGGGATGGGAGCTTACGTAGCCCCTCCCATCAGTAGCCGCCTAGTTGGGCACCCAAATCGTGGCAGCTACAAAGCCAGAGACGGTAAAATTCAATGGAGGTGCTGCAGGGCGAAGACAGCTCTTCTAGCATCAGAGTACTACCGGAGAGGCAAACACCATGGAAAGGACTGATGGGAAAGCCAGAGTGGGCTGCCTGGAGCCCTCCATCGGTTCATCAGCAGATTTCTTTAAAAAAACTGGCTCTGCATGGGGCACTATATCTACTGGTAAAATAAGAGAGCCTCTCCAGGCCATTCAGCTTTTGTTGTCCCTCACCAGATATGACCCATGTGGTAGTGACGGGTCAGACCAGAGCACCCCCAGCATCTGCATTGAAGCAGCGGCCGTAATCGTGAGTACCATGGCACAAGATGACAAGCCCCCCCCCGCACTAACAGAGGCCGAAGTTACAAACTCAATATGCAGGTTGAGTCGGATAAGACCCACACAAAAGCAACCACAAGTAGGAGATGCAGCATCTAACTTGGGTACTCAACTTTTGTCACACTCTGGGGTTAAGGGACAATGGTCTGGCTATAGGCACAAAGGAGGGGCTTATGGGGCCTGAATCTGGGCATGTTTCAGACGGCAAGATCAGCACACAAAAAAAGGGCGCAAACCAAGAGCAAATGCTCTCTGGTTAATATGGTCATAGAAACTGACAGGGTGGAGCACTTCTTTTTGCTATCTGATTGGTCTTGGCAAGATCCAGAATACATTGAAGGAGGCTCAAGAAGAGACTTAGAAGATAGTGCCTTAAGTGACTGAAGTGATCTAAATGAGAGAGGGGACGCTCCATCAAATGACCTGGGGGAGAAAGACCCCTGGTGGAAATTAAAAAAATTGACATGTTGAAGGGGACGTATAATGCAGCCGCTGTAAAAAGATGGCCTAAATACCTACTTAGGGATACCTAGGCTGGAATGGAGCATGTCAAGTTCCCAGGTGAGGCTTAATATGTCTCAACCCATCCCTACAAATCTGGAGGCTATATACCAAGAAATCATGGCCCAGCGTTAAGAGACTAGAGCGGACAGTCGTAGGGTGCAGACTGCCAATAGGAAACGCCAAGGCACTATATGAAGTGTTGCGGAAATGTGCTCTGAGTTCTCGGTCAAAATGGCTGAGGTGGAGAACAAGGTGACCACCCTTGAGGCTGATGCTCTGTCAAATAAACAATTGGGAGAACAGATTGAAATGCAACTGGACAATACACAATGGAAGCTTGAGACATTTCAAAACAGGCTGAGAAGTAACAACCTCAGGGTACCGGGGGCAGCTGAAGGGGGTGAAGTGATCTAAATGAGAGAGGGGACGCTCCATCAAATGACCTGGGGGAGAAAGACCCCTGGTGGAAATTTAAAAAATTGACACGTTGAAGGGGACGTATAATGCAGCCGCTGTAAAAAGATGGCCTAAATACCTACTTAGGGATACCTAGGCTGGAATGGAGCATGTCAAGTTCCCAGGTGAGGCTTAATATGTCTCAACCCATCCCTACAAATCTGGAGGCTATATACCAAGAAATCATGGCCCAGCGTTAAGAGACTAGAGCGGACAGTCGTAGGGTGCAGACTGCCAATAAGAAACGCCAAGGCACTATATGAAGTGTTGCGGGAATGTGCTCTGAGTTCTCGGTAAAAATGGCTGAGGTGGAGAACAAGGTGACCACCCTTGAGGCTGATGCTCTGTCAAATAAACAATTGGGAGAACAGCTTGAAATGCAACTGGACAATACACAATGGAAGCTTGAGACATTTCAAAACAGGCTGAGAAGTAACAACCTCAAGGTACCGGGGGCAGCTGAAGGGGGTGAGGGACATGACACCAGAAAGTTCATAGTTGGTATATTCAAGAGTGCCTTTCTAGAGCTGGTAAATTGGGGTTGAGATCTGGTGATTCAAAGAGCACATAGACCCCTTCAGACAATTTGTATTTGAAAGAGCTTGCCCAGACTCAAAGCAGACTGCCAAAGGCTGGGCCTTTTTTGAAAGGCTGTATTTCTGCCACACTGCAGTTGAAACGCACTGGCAGTTGAGGCAGATGAGACAGCCTTTTCAGTTCAAGGGGGCACAAGTGTTTTTGATTAACCCGGCCAGACTAAAAGTCATTGTGCAGGACAAATATCACTTCCTCACTTCAGAGATAAAGGCAAAAGAATATCTTGTGACAAAGGGGTAATTCTGGGCTGTCAAGATAAAAGCATCCTACACATGACCTTGACAGTCTAGTGTGGATGCTCTGAGTCTGTGTAAGCTTGAAAGGAAACTCAGTGTCGCATTTGAGACTATGGGGACCTGATGGGAATTGTTGACTGTTGACTTATTTTTTTTATTAATTTGATCAAAGATAATCCTCAGGATGGCATTATACAGGCAAGCATTCTAATACAGGCATGCATTCTAATGTAATCAAAAGAGGTCCTTTCTTTAGAAGTGGGCACAGGAAGGAGGGCACAAAACCATCTACGGACCACGTCTGGTCCAAATGCTCCTATTGGGTGGTAGGGGGGTTCTGATGGCAGAGGGGAGGGTTCAGGTGAGGGGGATTAGGGGGTCAGGGGGAAAGGGGTGGGGCAGGAGTGGGATTGGGATTGGTGAAGGTCTGGGGCGCAGGAATGTTTTACAGCAGGCAAATATATAAGTACATAGCAAGTGCCGTTTTTTGTTGTTTGTTTTTTAGATTTGTAAATATTGTAGTCTTATAAGTCTATCCTCAAGAGTCAATAATGAAATCACTGGTTTGTTGGAAACTCAAGTTCAAGTTCAAGTTCCGGAATTTATATAGCGCACTACTCACCCAGAGGGTCTCAAGGCACTTGGGGAGGGGGTTCATTATTTATCAAATAGCCAGGTTTTAAGTTCTTTTCTGAAGGAGATGTGGTTCTGTGTAAGGCGGAGGTGAATGGGGAGTGAGTTCCAGGTCTTGGCCGCCAAGTAGGAGAAGGATCTTCCTCCCATGGTGGATCTTTGGATGCGCGGAACTGCGGCGAGGGCTTGATTGGAGGATCTTAGTTGGCGGGTGGGTGTGTAGAAGGATAGTCGAGTGTTGAGGCATTCGGGTCCTAGTTTTTAGAGGGCCTTGTGTGCGTGTGTGGGGAGACGGAATATTATTCTCTTGTTGACGGGAAGCCAGTGGAGGTCTTTCAGGTGACCGGTGATGTGATCTTGGCGTGGGATGTCCAAAATGAGTCTCGCTGATGCGTTTTGGATGCATTGGAGTTTTTTCTGTAATTTGGCTGTGATTCCGGCGTAGAGGTTGTTTCCATAGTCCAGTCGACTGGTGACCAGTGCGTGGGTGACAGTCTTTCTTGTCTCGGAGGGGATCCAACAGAAGATTTTTTTGAGCATACGAAGTACGTTGAAGCAGGAGGATGAGACGGCGTTGACTTGTCTGGTCATCGAGAGTGAGGAGTCAAGGATGAAGCCAAGGTTACGTGCGTGGTCTGTGGGTTTGGGAGCTGTGCCCAGAGCCGAAGGCCACCATGAGTCGTCCCAAGCAGAGGGGGATGATCCTAGGATGAGGACCTCCGTTTTGTAAGTACATAGCAAGTGCCATTTTTTGTTGTTTGTTTTTTGGATTTGTAAATATTGTAGTCTTATAAGTCTATCCTCAAGAGTCAATAATGAAATCACTGGTTTGTTGGAAACTCAAGTTCAAGTTCAAGTTCCGGAATTTATATAGCGCACTACTCACCCAGAGGGTCTCAAGGCACTTGGGGAGGGGGTTCATTATTTATCAAATAGCCAGGTTTTAAGTTCTTTTCTGAAGGAGATGTGGTTCTGTGTAAGGCGGAGGTGAATGGGGAGTGAGTTCCAGGTCTTGGCCGCCAAGTAGGAGAAGGATCTTCCTCCCATGGTGGATCTTTGGATGCGCGGAACTGCGGCGAGGGCTTGATTGGAGGATCTTAGTTGGCGGGTGGGTGTGTAGAAGGATAGTCGAGTGTTGAGGCATTCGGGTCCTAGTTTTTAGAGGGCCTTGTGTGCGTGTGTGAGGAGACGGAATATTATTCTCTTGTTGACGGGAAGCCAGTGGAGGTCTTTCAGGTGACCGGTGATGTGATCTTGGCGTGGGATGTCCAAAATGAGTCTCGCTGATGCGTTTTGGATGCGTTGGAGTTTCTTCTGTAATTTGGCTGTGATTCCGGCGTAGAGGGTGTTTCCATAGTCCAGTCGACTGGTGACCAGTGCGTGGGTGACAGTCTTTCTTGTCTCGGAGGGGATCCAACAGAAGATTTTTTTGAGCATACGAAGTACGTTGAAGCAGGAGGATGAGACGGCGTTGACTTGTCTGGTCATCGAGAGTGAGGAGTCAAGGATGAAGCCAAGGTTACGTGCGTGGTCTGTGGGTTTGGGAGCTGTGCCCAGAGCCGAAGGCCACCATGAGTCGTCCCAAGCAGAGGGGGATGATCCTAGGATGAGGACCTCCGTTTTGTCTGAGTTAAGTTTTAGGCAGCTGTTTTTCATCCATTCGGCTACCTCTTTCATGCCTTCGTGAAGATTGGTTTTGGTGGTGTTAGGGTCTTTGGTAAGGGAAAGGATCAGCTGGGTGTCGTCAGCGTAGGAGAGTTTGTTAAGGTAGTGTTGACGTGCGATGGATGCGAGTGGACTCATGCAAACGTTGAAGTGTGTGGGACTGAGTGATGATCCTTGTGGTACTCCGCAGATGATTTCGGAGGTCTCTGATTTGAATGGGGGAAGTCGGACTCTCTGGGTTCTCCCGGCGAGGAATGAGATGATCCAGTCCAAGGCTTTTCCATGTATGCGATGTTGCTGAGGCGTTCTATGAGGGTGCTGTGACAGACAGGGTCGAAGGCGGCGGAGAGGTCGAGTAGGATGAGGGCCACTGTTTCTCCATTGTCCAATAGTGTTCGGATGTCGTCTGTCGCTTCAATGAGGGCGGTTTCGGTGCTGTGTTTGGCTCGAAAGCCGGACTGCGAGGGGTCGAGGGAGTTGTTGGATTCAAGGAAGGCGGCGAGCTGGCTATTGACGGCTTTCTCAATGACTTTGGAAGGGAATGGAAGGAGGGATATGGGGCGGTAGTTTTTAAGTTCAGAGGGGTCTGCTGTGGGTTTTTTCAGTAGGGCGCTGAGTTCGGCGTGTTTTCAGCTTTCTGGGAAGGTAGCGGAGTTGAAGGAGCAGTTGATGACATCACGGAGATGGGGTGCGATGATGGAGTCTGCTTTGTTGAAGATGTGGTGGGGACAGGGGTCGTTTGGCGAGACAGAATGGATGGAGTACATTAGGCGGATGGTGTCTTCAGTGGTGATTGGGTTCCAGGTGCTGAGGTTGTTAGGGGGCGGTTTAGGTTCGGAGGTGGGTGGAGAGGATT
The DNA here is from genome assembly GCF_964261635.1 of Lissotriton helveticus. NCBI lineage: Eukaryota > Metazoa > Chordata > Amphibia > Caudata > Salamandridae > Lissotriton > Lissotriton helveticus. The sequence continues at coordinate 103,212,070 of NC_136072.1, forward strand.
GTTCTTTGGAAATGTTCTCAAAGCTGTTATGTATATCGGCAATTTTGTTGTAGAAGAAGGAGGATAACGAATCGCAGAGGTCTTGGGAGGGAGTAATGTCGTTTGAGGCTGTGGTGGGGTTGGTGAATTCTTTGACGATGTTGAATAATTCTTTGCTGTTATGGGCGTTGTTGTCGAGTCGATCCTTGAATGCTGATTTTTTGGTGGGTCGGATCAATTGGTGGTGTTTACGGGAGGCTGTCTTGAAGGTGGTCATGTTGTCAGTGGTTGGGTTTTTTCTCCAAGTTTTCTCGAGAGTACGGAATAGTTTCTTGGATTTCTTAAGGTCCTCGTTGAACCAGAGGGCCTTTTTGCTGCCCTGTTTGGTTTGGTGGTTTTTCAAGGGTGCTAATTCTTCAACGCTGTGAGTGATCCATTGTTTGAGTTTGGTGGCAGCTTGGTTTGGGTCCGATGAGAGGGCGGGAGGGTTTTGGTTGAGCGATGTGAGGAGTTGGTCGGTGGTGATTTTGTTCCAGTTTCTTCGAAGAATAGGTTGTGGGGGGTTGTGGGTTGAGGTAGTTTTGTAGCTGAAGTGAACAATACTATGGTCCGTCCAATGGAGAGTTGTGGTGCGATCGACGGAGATGTGTTTGCTGGAGGTGAAGATTGGGTCGAGCGTGTGTCCGCCTATATGGGTGGGGGTGTCAACCAGCTGTTTGAGTCCGAGATTGGCCAGGTTGTCCAGAAGGGTGGTGGTGTTGCTGTTGTTTTTCTTTTCCAGGTGGAAGATGAGGTCTCCTAGTAGAATGTAGTTCTCGGGGGTGAGGGCATGTGGGCTGATAAAGTCAGTGATGTCTTCGCTGAATTGTTTACGGGTTCCTGGAGGCCTGTAGATGAGGGTGCCTCTAAGTGTGGTCCTGGGGTCGGTGTGGATCTGGAAGTGGAGGTGTTCGGCGGTGGTGAGGTTATCGTCGAAGCTGGTCGTGACTCTTGTTGTGTTCTTATGGACGATGGCGATGCCTCCACCTGTTCAATCAATCATGCCATTTGTATAGCGCACTACTCACGCGGGAGAGTGTCAAGGTGCTTGGGGGGAGGGGTATGCTACTGCTCGAACAGCCAGGTCTTGAGTTGTTTCCTGAAGGCGAGATGGTCCTGGGTCAGCCGAAGGTGGATGGGGAGGGAGTTCCAAGTCTTGGCAGCCAGGTAAGAGAAGGATCTTCCTCCGGCGGTGGCTCTTCGGATGCGTGGTACGGCTGCGAGGGCGAGGCTGGTGGACCGTAGCTGGCGGGTGGGCGTGTAGAAGGTCAGGCGGTCATTGAGGTACTTGGGGCCCAGGTCGTGGAGAGACTTGTGTGCGTGGGTGAGGAGCCGGAACGTGATCCTCTTGTCGATGGGGAGCCAGTGCAGGTTCCTCAGGTGGCTGGAGATGTGATCTTGGCGTGGGATGTCCAAAATGAGTCTCGCTGATGCGTTTTGGATGCGTTGGAGTTTCTTCTGTAATTTGGCTGTGATTCCGGCGTAGAGGGTGTTTCCATAGTCCAGTCGACTGGTGACCAGTGCGTGGGTGACAGTCTTTCTTGTCTCGGAGGGGATCCAACAGAAGATTTTTTTGAGCATACGAAGTACGTTGAAGCAGGAGGATGAGACGGCGTTGACTTGTCTGGTCATCGAGAGTGAGGAGTCAAGGATGAAGCCAAGGTTACGTGCGTGGTCTGTGGGTTTGGGAGCTGTGCCCAGAGCCGAAGGCCACCATGAGTCGTCCCAAGCAGAGGGGGATGATCCTAGGATGAGGACCTCCGTTTTGTCTGAGTTAAGTTTTAGGCAGCTGTTTTTCATCCATTCGGCTACCTCTTTCATGCCTTCGTGAAGATTGGTTTTGGTGGTGTTAGGGTCTTTGGTAAGGGAAAGGATCAGCTGGGTGTCGTCAGCGTAGGAGAGTTTGTTAAGGTAGTGTTGACGTGCGATGGATGCGAGTGGACTCATGCAAACGTTGAAGTGTGTGGGACTGAGTGATGATCCTTGTGGTACTCCGCAGATGATTTCGGAGGTCTCTGATTTGAATGGGGGAAGTCGGACTCTCTGGGTTCTCCCGGCGAGGAATGAGATGATCCAGTCCAAGGCTTTTCCATGTATGCGATGTTGCTGAGGCGTTCTATGAGGGTGCTGTGACAGACAGGGTCGAAGGCGGCGGAGAGGTCGAGTAGGATGAGGGCCACTGTTTCTCCATTGTCCAATAGTGTTCGGATGTCGTCTGTCGCTTCAATGAGGGCGGTTTCGGTGCTGTGTTTGGCTCGAAAGCCGGACTGCGAGGGGTCGAGGGAGTTGTTGGATTCAAGGAAGGCGGCGAGCTGGCTATTGACGGCTTTCTCAATGACTTTGGAAGGGAATGGAAGGAGGGATATGGGGCGGTAGTTTTTAAGTTCAGAGGGGTCTGCTGTGGGTTTTTTCAGTAGGGCGCTGAGTTCGGCGTGTTTTCAGCTTTCTGGGAAGGTAGCGGAGTTGAAGGAGCAGTTGATGACATCACGGAGATGGGGTGCGATGATGGAGTCTGCTTTGTTGAAGATGTGGTGGGGACAGGGGTCGTTTGGCGAGACAGAATGGATGGAGTACATTAGGCGGATGGTGTCTTCAGTGGTGATTGGGTTCCAGGTGCTGAGGTTGTTAGGGGGCGGTTTAGGTTCGGAGGTGGGTGGAGAGGATTGTTCTTTGGAAATGTTCTCAAAGCTGTTATGTATATCGGCAATTTTGTTGTAGAAGAAGGAGGATAACGAATCGCAGAGGTCTTGGGAGGGAGTAATGTCGTTTGAGGCTGTGGTGGGGTTGGTGAATTCTTTGACGATGTTGAATAATTCTTTGCTGTTATGGGCGTTGTTGTCGAGTCGATCCTTGAATGCTGATTTTTTGGTGGGTCGGATCAATTGGTGGTGTTTACGGGAGGCTGTCTTGAAGGTGGTCATGTTGTCAGTGGTTGGGTTTTTTCTCCAAGTTTTCTCGAGAGTACGGAATAGTTTCTTGGATTTCTTAAGGTCCTCGTTGAACCAGAGGGCCTTTTTGCTGCCCTGTTTGGTTTGGTGGTTTTTCAAGGGTGCTAATTCTTCAACGCTGTGAGTGATCCATTGTTTGAGTTTGGTGGCAGCTTGGTTTGGGTCCGATGAGAGGGCGGGAGGGTTTTGGTTGAGCGATGTGAGGAGTTGGTCGGTGGTGATTTTGTTCCAGTTTCTTCGAAGAATAGGTTGTGGGGGGTTGTGGGTTGAGGTAGTTTTGTAGCTGAAGTGAACAATACTATGGTCCGTCCAATGGAGAGTTGTGGTGCGATCGACGGAGATGTGTTTGCTGGAGGTGAAGATTGGGTCGAGCGTGTGTCCGCCTATATGGGTGGGGGTGTCAACCAGCTGTTTGAGTCCGAGATTGGCCAGGTTGTCCAGAAGGGTGGTGGTGTTGCTGTTGTTTTTCTTTTCCAGGTGGAAGATGAGGTCTCCTAGTAGAATGTAGTTCTCGGGGGTGAGGGCATGTGGGCTGATAAAGTCAGTGATGTCTTCGCTGAATTGTTTACGGGTTCCTGGAGGCCTGTAGATGAGGGTGCCTCTAAGTGTGGTCCTGGGGTCGGTGTGGATCTGGAAGTGGAGGTGTTCGGCGGTGGTGAGGTTATCGTCGAAGCTGGTCGTGACTCTTGTTGTGTTCTTATGGACGATGGCGATGCCTCCACCTGTTCAATCAATCATGCCATTTGTATAGCGCACTACTCACGCGGGAGAGTGTCAAGGTGCTTGGGGGGAGGGGTATGCTACTGCTCGAACAGCCAGGTCTTGAGTTGTTTCCTGAAGGCGAGATGGTCCTGGGTCAGCCGAAGGTGGATGGGGAGGGAGTTCCAAGTCTTGGCAGCCAGGTAAGAGAAGGATCTTCCTCCGGCGGTGGCTCTTCGGATGCGTGGTACGGCTGCGAGGGCGAGGCTGGTGGACCGTAGCTGGCGGGTGGGCGTGTAGAAGGTCAGGCGGTCATTGAGGTACTTGGGGCCCAGGTCGTGGAGAGACTTGTGTGCGTGGGTGAGGAGCCGGAACGTGATCCTCTTGTCGATGGGGAGCCAGTGCAGGTTCCTCAGGTGGCTGGAGATGTGGCTGCATCGGGGGACATCCAGGATGAGTCGGGCGGAGGTGTTCTGGATGCGCTGGAGTATTTTCTGTAGCTTGGCTGTGGTTCCGGCGTAGAGGGCGTTTCCGTAGTCCAGTCGGCTGGTGACGAGTGCCTGGGTGACAGTCTTCCTGGTCTCGGTCGGGATCCAGCGGAAGATCTTGCGAAGCATACGCAGGGTGTTGAAGCACGATGAGGAGACGGCGTTGGCTTGTCTGGTCATCGAGAGGGAGGGGTCCAGGATGAAGCCCAGGTTGCGTGCATGGTCGGTTGGCTTGGGTGCGGTGCCCAGGGCTGGGGGCCACCAGGAGTCGTCCCAGGCGGAGGGCGAAGATCCCAGGATGAGGACTTCCGTCTTGTCCGAGTTCAGTTTCAGGCTGCTGTCCTTCATCCACTCGGCGACGTCTTTCATCCCTTCATGTAGGCAGGTTCTGGCGGTGTCGGGGTCTCTGGTGAGGGAGAGGATCAGCTGGGTGTCGTCGGCATAAGAGATGATGTTGAGGTTGTGCTGGCGTGCGATGGCTGCGAGAGGTTTCATGTAGAAGAGGGTGGGGCTGAGTGAAGATCCTTGCGGGACGCCGCAGATGACTTCGGTGGCCTCGGAGCGAAACGGGGGGAGGCGGACTCTTTGTGTTCTTCCGACGAGGAACGAGATGATCCACTTCAGTGCCTTCTCTTGGATACCGATGTTGCTGAGGCGCTGGACTAGGGTGCGGTGGCAGACCGTGTCGAACGCAGCGGAGAGGTCCAGGAGGATGAGGGCCACTGTTTCCCCCTTGTCGAGCAGGGTCCGGATGTCGTCGGTGGCTGCGATGACGGCGGTCTCGGTGCTGTGGTTGGCTCTGAAGCCGGACTGCGAGGGGTTGAGGGATCCGTTCGTCTCGAGGAAGGCGGTCAGCTGTCTGTTGACGATCTTCTCGATGACTTTAGCAGGAAAAGGGAGGAGCGAGATGGGGCGGAAGTTTTTGAGATCGGTGGGGTCCGCTGTAAGTTTCTTCAGGAGGGCGCTGATCTCGGCGTGCTTCCAGCTCTCCGGGAAGGTGGCGGTGTTGAAGGAGGCGTTGATGATGTTCCGGAGTTGGGGTGCGATGGTGGAGTCGGCCTTGTTGAAGACGTGGTGTGGGCAGGGGTCGGTCGGTGATCCGGAGTGGATGGTGTTCATCGTGCGGGCTGTGTCTTCGGTGGTCACCGTGGTCCAGGTGCGAAGGGTGGCGGTGGGGGGCATTGGTTCGATGGTTGGGTGCGTGGGTGGGGCGCCGAAGCTGTTGTGGATGTCGGCGATCTTGCGGTGGAAGAACGAGGCGAGGGAGTCGCAGGGGTCTTGTGACGGAGTGATGTCGTTGGTGCTTTGCTGGGGTTGGAGAACTCCTTGACGATAGTGAAGAGCTCTTTGCTGTCGTGAGCGTTGTTGTCCAGTCGTTCCTTCAGGGATTTCTTCTTGGTGGTGCGGATGAGCTGGTGGTGCTTGCGGGTAGCGTGATTGAGGGCGGTCAAGTTGTCGGTGGTCCGGTCGAGGAGCCAGGCTTTCTCGAGGGTACGGCAGGTCTTCTTGGAGTCCTTGAGGTCGTCGTTGAACCAGGATGCCTTCTTGCTTCTGGGTCTGCTGGGAGGGTTCTTTAGTGGCGCGAGTTCGTCGGCGCAGGCGGTCAGCCACTGTGTGAAGTTGCGGGCTGCTTCGTTGGGGTCCGTTGTGTTGGCGGGTGGGCTCTGGCTGAGGGAGGTGGTTAGCTGGTCTGCGGTGATCTTGCTCCAATTCCTGTGAGGTACCTGTTGCGGGTGGTGGTGGGTCGTGGATCTTTTGAAGCTGAAGTGGACGCAGCTGTGGTCGGTCCAGTGGAGTCCGGTGGCGTGGCTGAAGGTGAAGTACTTGCTGGAAGAGAAGACGGGATCAAGCGTGTGGCCGGCGTAGTGGGTGGGGGTGTTGGACAGTTGCTTGAGTCCGAGGTTGGCGAGGTTTTCCAGCAGGGCGGTGGTGTTGCGGTCCTTGTTGTTCTCCAGGTGGAAGTTGAGGTCCCGGAGGAGGATGTAGTCAGTGGAGGGGAGGGCATGCGGGCTGATGAAGTCTGTGATGTCTTCGCTGAATTGTGTGCGTGGTCCCGGGGGTCTGTAGACGAGGGTGCCTCTGAGGCTCATCTTAGGGTCGGTGTGAATCTGGAAGTGGAGATGTTCGGCTGCGGCGAAGGAGTCGTTGGCGTCGGTCGTGATGCGGATGGTGTTCCTGTGGACGATGGCGATGCTACCTCCGGTCTGGTTGATGCGGTCCCTCCTGATGATCTTGTACCCGTCCGGGATGGCGATGGCGATGTCGGGTGCAGAGGAGGCATTCATCCAGGTTTCCGTGAGGAAGGCGACGTCCTGTGATGTAGCGTCGAGGAGGTTCCAGAGTTCCACGGCGTGTCTGTGGACGGAGCGGGTGTTGATCAGGATGCACTTGAGGTGGTTGCTGCTGGTGTTTGGTTGGCGCGGTCTTTTCGGATGATCTTGTAAGCGTCTGGGATGGCTATGGCGATGTCGGGTGCTGATGAGGTGTTCATCCAGGTTTCTGTAAGGAAGGCGACGTCCGGTGAAGTAGAGTTGAGTAGATCCCAGAGTTCAGTGGCGTGTCTGTGGACCGAGCGGGTGTTGAGCAGGATGCACTTCAGGTGGTTAGAGTCGGAGCTGTGTTTGGTGGATTTGGTGAGGGTCTTGATGCTGGTAAACTGGCAGGAGTGGCAGGCGAAGGGACCGTGGGTACGTCCTGGGGCAGCTGCGTAGCATTGTGCTTTGCGTCCGGGGTTAAGGGCTAGGAGGGTCGAGGCGTCATAGGTTAAGCGGGTGGGGTGGGTTTTGCGAGGGCCATGGGGTCTGGCGCTGGGCCCGATCCAGGCGCGGACGGGCGTAGATGGGCTTACCTTTGGCGCACCTTTGGCGTGCATGGGGCGCGACCGCTGCGCGTGAACGCTGCGAGCAAAGACATCTGTCAAATGTAGGTATTGGAGGGGGAGGGGCGAGGCAGGGTCAGCTGGGAGGCGGGCATGGGGTGGAGCTACGGTCTAGGAAGCACAACAGACAACAAAATGGCTGCAAGTAGGAGAAATCGAAACTGGGCGAGCCTGGGGGATAAACAGAGGCACAATCGGGCATAAAGTATTATTCTGACAACACTGCACAGACTTAACAATTCAGCACAAAGATGGTAAAACGCACAATGCACAATTTCACTACAACATGGAAAGCGTGCAATGCAGGCAGCGGCAGTAATGCGGGGGAAAGATCGCGCTGATGACTCAGCTGGAAGGCGCTACGATACCGCGGGACAGCTTTCAAGCGCTCTCAGGTCACGGAGTCAGCAAGCCTTGGGAGCGTGGGGGAGCGACCTCTTCCGAGCTAGTCAGGAGAGTCACGGCGCGGGGATGGTGAGGCAGATCCACAACTATCTGTGGGAGCCAGGGTCAGCTGGGAGGCGGGCGCGGGGTGGAGCTACGGTCTAGGAAGCACAACAGACAACAAAATGGCTGCAAGTAGGAGAAATCGAAACTGGGCGAGCCTGGGGGATAAACAGAGGCACAATCGGGCATAAAGTATTATTCTGACAACAATGCACAGACTTAACAATTCAGCACAAAGATGGTAAAACGCACAATGCACAATTTCACTACAACATGGAAAGCGGGCAATGCAGGCAGCGGCAGTAATGCGGGGGAAAGATCGCGCTGATGACTCAGCTGGAAGGCGCTACGATACCGCGGGACAGCTTTCAAGCGCTCTCAGGTCACGGAGTCAGCAAGCCTTGGGAGCGTGGAGGAGCGACCTCTTCTGAGCTAGTCAGGAGAGTCACGGCACGGGGATGGTGAGGCAGATCCACAACTATCTGTGGGAGGCAGGGTCAGCTGGGAGGCGGGTGCGGGGTGGAGCTACGGTCTAGGAAGCACAACAGACAACAAAATGGCTGCAAGTAGGAGAAATCGAAACTGGGCGAGCCTGGGGGATAAACAGAGGCACAATCGGGCATAAAGTATTATTCTGACAACAATGCACAGACTTAACAATTCAGCACAAAGATGGTAAAACGCACAATGCACAATTTCACTACAACATGGAAAGCGGGCAATGCAGGCAGCGGCAGTAATGCGGGGGAAAGATCGCGCTGATGACTCAGCTGGAAGGCGCTACGATACCGCGGGACAGCTTTCAAGCGCTCTCAGGTCACGGAGTCAGCAAGCCTTGGGAGCGTGGGGGAGCGACCTCTTCCGAGCTAGTCAGGAGAGTCACTGTGGTCTGAATTAGATTATTGAATGCCTCAAAATAATATGCGTATTTGCACCATTAATGTATGTGGTCTAAATTGCAGGGATACAAGTGGTAGAGAGGCACTTGGTCTCAGGGATATGAGGCATGTCATCTTATGTATTCTGGAGATGCATATCCCTTGGGGGAAAAGGAAGCTGCTAGGGGATTTGGAGTGTATGCTTTTTGGCTGTACTTCACAAGGTCGGTCTAGCTATAAGCGCTTATAAAACTAGATGTGTTGTGACCCGGAGTTCAGCGAGCAAACTTGGGAGATGGGTAATTTTGGAGCTTTGAGTGGGATCCAGAAAGCTCACCTTATACTCAGTATATGATTCCAATCTAGAGGAGGCCACGGTTATCGAGCAACTAGATCTGGTGCTCCCGTCTTGGCCAAACCCCCTCAGTCTGTACGGTGACCTTAACATACACATAGAAAGTGGTGGGAATGCTGGGGGGGGCTCAAACCATACACTGGTAGGAAAACTGTTGGTGTTTGGAGCAGTCCAACGGCTAGCAAAAGACCACAACAGATGGACATTTTGGATAAGTTAAAAGCTCCAGAGCCAGTGTATACATTGTTCTCCTTTCCGCAAAACAAGCTGGTACACCTAAACTATTTTTTGGTATTTGCATCCCTTGCTGGACAGGCAGCAAACAAAAAATACCCTAGGATGTTATCGAGTCACAACCTATTGCTGCTCTAATTCCCAATCATGGACTTAGCTAAATTGTGGAGCTACTGGACTTTTGGAAAAAGCAGCTTTCAGATGGAGAATATTTTGAATGCAGGCACAAATGGATAACAGATTTCTTGGCAATAAACAGAGGCACTGCCACTGACAATATGGTATGGTACACATTAAAAGCTGGGTTTAGAGGTGAAACTCTCAGCTATAGCCTTCACCAACAGAGGCAGAGTTGCAGTCAGCTCCAAGGGATGTGTGGATAACTCTCACTCCTTGAGGCAGCACAGACTAGGCTTGTAATAGCTGGATGAGAAAGTAGTGAAACCCAACAAAAGATTGAGGTCCTCAAATCTAGAATTAACCAGCATTATAGCAATGAGGTAGCAGCCAAGTTTCAACACTAGAAATCAGTGTGTTATGAATATGAGGAACGTACTGGGAGATTACAAGCACATTGCATCAGACAAAAATATACAGAGAGACAAATAGACACTATCATGGATAATCAGGGCATAAGACCAAAATCTGAGCAGGAATTATTAGGGTGCTTAAGGAATTTTAGGAGGATCTATACACAGAGGATTTATCTCCATCTCCAGACAGCTATATAACATTTCTTAGCACAATAAGGGGGAACGTATTGAACAATGAAGAATGGGCCTCTCTGGAATTACCAATCTCTCCCAAAGAAGTAGCTAAAGCTGTCAGATCTTTGGCTCTGAGGAAAACCACTGGATCAGATAGAATACCCCTGGAATATTATAGGACTTTTTTCCAGAGCTTAGGTAAGATATGACTGCCATTTTCTTGTGGATACAGCTTGAGGGTGAGCCTCCCCTCCCCCCTTGGGAATTCACCAATATTCTTGTGTTCAGGAAAAAGAGCAGGCCCCCCCTTAAATCCCTGGTCCTAGAGCCATATATCACTAATAAATAGTGATGTTAAAGTTTACGCTAAGATATTCCCTGAATGTATAGAAAACGTAATCGTCAATCTGGTATTCCCCCATCAACATGGCTTTATTTCCGGCTCAGCAAATGACCAACCATGTGGGAAGAGTGATTACCCAGTTCAATATAGCCAAGGCAACAAAGACACCTTTGGGCTGAATACTGTTGGATCTGAAAAGGCCTTTGACTGAGTCTACTGGGTCCATCTATGTGAAGTCTTAAAATGGAAGGGACAAGGTCCTGCCTTCTTCAAAGCTAAGAAGGCATTATAACAGGCTCCTAATGCCAGGCTTCAAATAATGGGGGTACACTCAGAAAGGATTCTAATCACCATATATAATATTTTCATTATATATAGACCCCTTTACCTCATGATTGGAGAACAACATCAGGATTAGTCCAATCTCTGTAATGCAGGCAGAATATAAAGTCTTGGCTTATGCTATCGACATTGCTGTGGTAACACCAGACTATTTTAGAGCTTTGACTGCAATTGAAAGTGAGGTTAAAAATGTATGGACAATAGCAGGGTATCTTTTTATCGAGGGTAGTATACATCGGAGGATTCAATCTGAGGGACCACCGGCTGGTGGAAGATGCAATCAACTTGGGGGTTAGGATAACACCTACCCTTGATAAGTTAGCAAAATTAAACCTAGCACCCCTGATTTCTAAAATAAGGCAGGAGTTAGAATTAATCTGCACCACTCATTGGTAGGAAGAAGCAACTTATGAAAAATGGTTATTTTACCAAAAGTGCTATATATGTTCAGAACTGTTCCTCTGGAGGTCAACAAATGTTGGCTTTCTAAATTAGAAAGCTTATGCTCTAGTGTTTTCTGGCAGAAGAAGGACCTCTAAGTTTATTATACTCCCTAACAGCGGGGGCTGGGCAATACCTAGCTTTCTGTTCTAATATTGGTCCTGCATGCAGCAGCAATAAGGGATCTTGACCACGGGTGCAACAAACAATTTAATTGATGCCGGAGCACTCACTATATATGAGCTCACACTAGTGTCTGTGGCTAAGGGTTGCTTCCTGGGAAATATGGAACCAAGTTATTACAAAAATACTAGATTTAGGTCTGTTAAAGGGGTCTATAGAATTTGGTGACAAGTGAAGAGGAAAATTGGTATGCCTAGGTTGTATAGTTACTACTCACAAGAAGGGGGCCCCTGATTCGAATAAAGGTAAAGAAAAACAGGGGAGGTGAACTATATATTCAAACAAGGGAGTTGTCTACCTGTATGATTCAATGCGTGCAAAAAGTCATGGATTTAAAAAGAACAAGGCCAGTGCATGGGAAAAGTAAATAGTGAACCACAACAAGGAGGAAAAATATATCAAAACGACTTTTATTCAAATTTCATATTCTAGGACATCATAATATTTCCATAATAGATATAAATAATCAGAACACATCGCACAACTAAATGACTCAAACCTCAGACATACCTTCTCATGTACTCGCATTCTCACACGCCTACCAATATCAGACATTCACTCACAATATACATGAATATAGGTCCCCCAGGCAAGGGGAACACATGAGGCCTGGCAAATAATGACACAGAAACCTCTTATAAGAACAGATAAATCAAAATACATCAATCCAAAACAATCAATAATACAGTGGAAACACAATTGTTAAGGAATATAAATATTCTTAAAGAACATAGATGCGGGGGGTTCTCTATTTCAGTAGATTCCAACAAGTGGAAAACAGCGCCGACATGCGTTACGGTGTTAGCCTCGATGTGGGCACCACCTTCCTCAGGGCGACAGAGTCAACAACACAAAAGCAGTGGGATGTGCCTTGACGGCAGATCCAGGATAGGGTGGATACGGTGAGGAGCTGGTTGTAAGACAAGGAAGAAGAGCCTTAGTTGCAGACTGCATTAATAATTTGATGAACAATAGTGGATACAAGTCCAAGGTCCGTAAGGCCGTTAATGTGAGGCAGATAAGAGGATAAAGAATCCTAATGGCGCATTTGTGATGTGAACGGGTTCTGAAGGATAGAGGCGGAGGGCAGGCTGCAGCTGCATATGGCGGGTCTCTAGTGGATGATTCCAAGGTACAGTCAGGGTTTGAAGTAAGCAATCGCAGGCAAAGGCATTGGCAGAATTCCTATGGGTGATTAAAGGCTCCAATAGGGAGGTTCGCGCCAGGAGGCAGCTCGTCTGGTCAAGGAGGCTGCAGTATCAATGGGGATGCCAACAGGAAGCTCCGGAGGTGATCAGTCAGGAAATCTGTCAGATGAGCGGCATGATAGCCAGAGCGATGTGAGGGCTCCAGTTTCATCGTTATACACTTCTATGGGGCTCTCCTGCCTTACCTTCGGTATTCCACAATAACATGGGCAGGAGATTTGATTTAAACAGTATCTCAAGATTTGGTGATTTTTTTGGACAAGGGTCATTTATACTAATTTTTCGTTTATCAGGATACAAGAAAAGTATGGTTTGACAAAGAGAATTTTTTTAAATATTTGCAGACCAGAGATTTTTCAACAAGCCAGACAAGAATCAGGTTTAAGTCAGTAAAGTCCCCACTATAGAGGCATTTGACTGAGGAGTTAGAATTGGCCATATCTATGATCTCTTAATTCAAGCTCCGCCGGACAACTTAGAGGCCCAGAATGCTAAGTGGGAAGGAAGATTAGGGGTGGATGGACCAATACTCCAAGGCTCTTTAGAGGTAAGCAGTGAGACAAACTTGACTGAAGAGCTAAAGAGCAAGCATTTTAAAATTGCATTTGATCCTTAGTATTCCCAGGCTACGCTATTCGGGCTGGACTGTTCCCATGAGGCACAGGGTCAGACTGATTTGCATATAGCCATGTCTGAACTGGGTTGGCCGAGTGAGCTAAAGAATGGTGATGGATTAAACCAAGATGAGTTGACTGGGGGTGAGTGTTTGATTTGCTCAAACGCTCCGTCCATCATCCCCTTTTGTAAAGCTATTCAGATGGGGCAGGAAACCCGACTCCAAATACCACTTGTGTGGAACAGAACAGACTGAAATCATACATGATTAGGCTTTCCTGTTTTCAGTTTCAATTTTTGGTAAATTCTGGTGGGGTTTTTTCAGTTTTTTCAATATCTTAAAAAAACAGTGGTTATCAGTGGTTACACATTTTTGAGCCATTAAAAACAACAGAAACAGTGTTTTTCCGGTGTTTATGGAATTTTAACTTAGTTTCAATTATTGCTTGCTTTCTGCACTGATACTGCATGTGCACAGGGTATATGGGATCCAAATACATTTTTACTGCACCAGAATGGACTACAAAGTCAATAGCATTCTTCATTAACTGAAGTTTGTAGAGGTGCATTCAGCATACTGTCTAGCAAGTGACAAGGATCTCTTACAGGGAAGCACTTCAGCTCAGGTATCGATTTTGACAGGCCATCCTACAATTTTTTCACATACATAGCTGAATTACTGCAAATACAAACAATATCACTCCAATATTTATTGAACTTGAAATAATAACACCACATCTTTAGACCAAAGACCACAAAACTGAAAAAAGTAGAAGGAAGAAGAGACAATTTTTTTTTTGACATCCCTGAACAAAACTCGAGCAGAATAATGTTAGCCCAGTCTTTCTTGATGCTACCTTGTGTAACAAAGTTACATTGTATTGGCCCCTTCAGGAAGAAATAAAAATGTCTCTTTCACTCGGGAAACATCCTTTACAACGCAACTTTTACCACGCAGTGCCTTTACGGCACAACTTTTACAACGCAAACCATTACAACGCATTGCGCTGGGGGGCGCTCTAGGATAGGGAATAGGTTTAATGGAGTTGGAATAGTAAATTAAACTATTCACTATCCAGCGCCCCAAAGCACTATGCGTTGTAAAGGCATGCGTTGTAAAAACGGCGTTGTAAAGGCATGCGTGGTAAAAGCATGCGTTGTAATGTCATACATCCCTTTCACTCATCTTATCCTTTCTTTGAATGGCACTTAGTTTGTGGTTGCAAAGGTGTTTTTTCAGTGTTTATATGTTTACACCAGTGAGGGCTATTTTCCTTTCAGTGGGGTTTTATCAGTTATTATAGATTTAAACCTAAAACCAGATAGCCTATACATGATTTACTCATGCCCAGTGTTAAACTGCTATATCCAAGACATAAGGATGACTCTTAAGAAACAGGTCAAATTTACTACCCCAAGCGATGTTGCTAGGACTAATTGAAGACTCCAGACTTTCAAAGGGGGATTCTTAATTTATATTTATGGCTATGGCAGTAGCACATATGTGCATGAATAAGACCTGATGGTCCAACTTTTTCTTTATAACAAATAATACTCCAAAGGAAACCTACTAAGAGAACTGATAGTTCAATGTAGGTAGCGCACATAGGAAAAAAGACCTATGTATAGGGTGGGATTAAACACTAACTCACTAGGGATGTGTTTGATATGCTATGTGTATGGTGGGGGGGCATCACTAGTTGTTTTTAGTTACCCTCACACACCCTAGTGGTGTCATGCTTCATCATTGGGTCACGCCGACTCCTACAGGTCGGGGTGGGCTCAACCACAGTGTTGGGAAGCTCTTATGATAGTGAAGGCAAAGGGGTATATATAAAATACCTCAATCAAACCCCTGGTATCCCTTTATTCATGGGTCTGGTTGGGTTGTTAAAAAATAAGTAAAAATAGGGTCTATTAGGATTTTTATGGTCCTATGACCCCAGTGAAGTGCCGACATGTTTCAGTCCTTGTATGGCCATAAAGGTGACCCCCTTATGTGTGGGGATGCTAAAGAGGGGGAGTTCCCTACTCTATCAATGTGGCGAGGGAAGAGTAGCTTCTCCTCGTGTTTGTGTGGTAATATTGGTGAGAGATGCCAGGCTCTATCCAAATTATGTTGGGCGCAGGCACCTCAGTAGGCGGGACGCTGGGGCATACTCCCTTTTTTGGAGGACGCTCCCTACCGGAATAAACTGTCTCGCTTCCCGGCTTGGAGGGTACAATTTCTGGCAATGCACAGCCTGGAAAAGGGCTTATGTGAATGGAAGTACCGGAAGACGTGGTGCTCTGATCTGGTCTCCACTAGCTGATTGGATTGAGAACTTCAACTATGGAGCACATCTGCAGGAAAGGAGATGGTGCATATAATCTTTAAGCCATCCCCTAGAGAGAGAGGTACTAATTGTGCACTTAGGCATGGTGGTTCATTATCTGGTCCAACACTCTTTCCTTTGGCATTGCCCAGGGTAGCTCTAGGGTAGCTCCAGGGCTATTTCATATGCTTTGTCTTTGTAATTATTAAAGTCAGCATCAGTAAGCAGTCAGCTTTATATTGCTGCACTTTGATTGGCAATAATTTCCATTCCACACTTTATAAATACATCCAAATAGGTGTATCTTTTTAGGGAAGAATAGGTACCCAATTGAAAGGGACAGATTTGATTGGGTGTATGCACATCACGACTGTGTACATATCTGATTGCACTGAAGCACTTTATGACAATGTTTTAGGTGCGATGGCATTAACGTCATGCATTTTTGCACTTTCATATCTTGCTGTACCTTTACTCATATTGAAAACATTGGGATATGTCTTATATTGTTATAGGTGATCTGCAATATTCTACCCTCTTTTATTACCAGCTGTATGAGATCCGACCGAAATATACACTTTACAACTAGGGTTCACATGATTGTAGTAAAATTACTCAGTGCTATTTGACTCATTTTATGATTATCAGCTCTGGATTTGTAGAACTACAATTTTTTATTGCACTTCTGTTCTCAACTGTATCCGATTTATCATGTAAGTCCCGAGTTGTCGCACTCTTGCACTTTAATATATCATGTGATATCCTATTTAGCTCTGGTGCTTAATTGCAGATCCAGTTTCCAAGCCAGTGGGAAGGCTATGAGGGGTTCGCAGGGATAATCATTTGTTTTTATTGTTGCTGTCATTTTGTTTTCATGTATTGCTATGATTCATCCGCTGCCAACGAGATATGAATTATGGTTATGCACTGAGTTAAAATTTTCTTTATGACTGTTTTCAAATCTGATTGCATATGACAAATCTTGGTTACCTGGTTTATGCTATGATATTCAGCACTGCCTTTTCAGTACTGCACTTTCTATCGCATTGCTTTACTCAGCGGCACCCGACATACTATGTAAATATCAAGTTAGTGTACTCTTGCATTTTGTAATTATATGAAATCTTATCTTGCTATTATGTACTGTTTTAAGTCTTCTGCTGTTAATGGTATATGAAATGTGTTTATGTAGCGCCTCTTTATAACTCAATAAACCTATAAAATCCTTAAAAATATATATATAAAAGGAGCAATAAAAACAGTGATGCAGTGAATCCTTAGTGCAGAAACATGCTCGGTGATCCACTGTAAGTGATACACACAAGTGATCAGTATGTGTATCAATAGAACAAGAACAAGAATTGCACTGTCTGTTAATATTTTGTTGAGTCTATACGGCCCAAGATTTTGATTTCTCTCCTCTGCTTAATGGGACTGGTCTCTGGTCTCAATATGCAAAAGCTCAGCACAGGTTCATTGTCCTCTGGAGGAAATTGCTGGACTGTGCAAGCTGGCCAGGGTGTGGTGAATTTGTTCGACTCATGTTGCATAATCATAGAAACACATTTGGGGTCTAAGAGACCTTCGGACAGACACTTACTTTCCTGTAAATAGTCCACTATTTTTGACTGTCCGTCTTCCTGATTCATCAGTTGCATTGATCCTTCCTTTGGCAGTCAGCTTTTTTGGGATCACACACACTCAGTGGGTTCGGCAGGGTCCGGGGTCACAGAGGGCCTGACCACTCGTTCTGCAAGATACAGAAACTTCAGGAGATGTCCCCTCACCTCTTAGAGTCATGGGGCCAAAAGTACGACCCTATTTAGCATGCGCAAACGGGCTTGCGACCCGTGTGCGCATGCAAAATGTGACAGAGCTATGTACAATTTCTAAATAGTGAATCGCAATTTATTTGTGAATCACTATTTAGAAATTGCGAGTCGCTCTTAGGAAGGAGCGTTCCCTTCCTAATAGCGACCCCAAAGCCATGTATGAATGTTTTGCAACCACAACTGCGGTTGCAAAACACTCGCAAATTACCACCCTCTTCAAGAGGGTGGTAATGCACTCGCAAAAGGGAAGAGGTCCCCAGGGGATCCCTTAGCCTTTGCAAATGCACGGGAAAAAACTTTTTAGGGGCAGGCCCTGGTCCCAGGGACCACTGCTTGCCCTTAAAAAATTCAACAAAAATGTTTCATAAACTAAAAAAAAAAAAGACTGTTTTCCTTTTTTTAAAAAACCTTCTTTATTTCAAAGCAGTCCCAGTCACGACAGGCGAGTGATCAAACGTTTGCCAAGGATTTTCGGCTCTGCATTATGCAGGGAGAAGGGGCGCATCTATCTCTGGGGTTTCCCTCCTTGGGGATGACCACTATCGACGTCAGATGTTGGTCAGGTGTCAACGCTCCCACTCTCCTACTCTCCTCAAACATAGACATCAGATGCGGAGCGAGTTTATCGGGACGTAGTTTGTAGAACTCGATAGGTAGCCCATTGGGGCGCAGCGCCTTTCTCGGTCGGAGGTTTCTGATCGCCTGCGCGATCTCGTCAATGGTGATGTCACTGTCCAAAAACCTCTTATCATCCTCAGAGAGGACTGGGAGTTGGATATCTTGCAGGGGGTCAGCAGAGTCAGTTTGAAGGAGGGGTAATTGTGTCCAATATACCAAGCTATAGTGTTCAGCGAACTCACCGGCAATTTGAGTGGGGTCGGGGATCTTTGCACCCATGTCAACCGTCAGTTCAAGACCAACAAGTCTGTTGGCCCTTTCCTTCTTGTCCAATCAGCCGAGCAGCTTCCCGGCTTTGTCACCCCATTCGTACACCCTACCATCTCTCTCTCTCTTACCCAGGATTTGGCCCCGTCCTTAGCAATGCCCTTATATTCATCTTTTTTTTAGTTGCAAGAGATGCAGTGTTTCTGGTGAGCCCACCTTACCAAGATCTGCTTCCAGTCCAAGCATCTCACCCTCGACCATCTCAAGCTCTTTACATTTTTCCTTCCTGACCCCTGCTATTAGCAAGAGGGCTGTCCCTCTAATAACCAATTTGAACGCTTCCCAGACTATTTGGGGGAGTCAACCGAGGCAAGGTTCTCCTGAAAGTAACAGTCAATGGCTTTCAAAAGGTCTTTGCGAACAGTTGGGCTTCGTAAGTACCAGGGATTGATGGGCGCTACCGTGTCAACCCGCCGTTCCCCCAGGACCAGCTTGGCCCACAAGGGGGGGTGGTCAGGATACCGCTCACCAGGTGACGGACCTCGTTTTGGTGTATGAGTTGGGAGGCAGGCAGGAGTAAATAGTCAATACGTGAGGAGCTACGGTGTGCACCAGAGAAAAAGGTGTATTGCATATCCCCGGTGTGGAGCGCCAGATAGGCCGAACGCCTCCAGGAAGTCAGGGAGCCAGCGACTCGATGGGCTCACCTCATGGGGGGATTGCGGCCACAGCTTTAAAGTCGCCTCCCACCAGCAGTAGGCCACCTGGGAGGGAGAGCATTTGAGTACCTAGGTCCGTGAATGCTTGGCTTTGCAGCCCGGGTCACCTTGTCCACGAGCCCATTCACATTCCAACTTAGTAGGGTAAAACCTTTATCCCAGTGCCTTCCCAATAACAGTGAAACTTATAAGAGTCCTTCTCCCAGAGTCATAATAATCAGTGATGCAGATTGAACAACAACAAACAATTCCCCCAACCCCCAACCCAAGGCCCCCCTCCCTGCCCCCCTGCATTCTGGGCATAAACCAGCCCATGTAACGAACTGTGCGGAGTGCCTGTCGCCCCAAAAAAGATACCAACAGTAGTTAAATTCAGGGGAAGAAGCTCTATCCCTCCCTGTCCCTCCACGCACCCCCTAAAAAAGTGGAGAAAAAAAGTTGTTTCCCGAGTAGGGTAACTACCAGTATTTTAACAAACAGGAGAAATAAGTCTCTAGTCCCAATGTGCACAGTTCCGCACAAAAGCATTGCCGGGAGGTTTTTAACCTCAACAATCAATGTGGACAAAAGCCAAGGTTAGGGTCAGTCAAAGCAAGAACAGACTTTATATGTGAGACCAGGCAGGGCAAGAGTCAGCGCGGGTTGTGCTCCTGGCATTTCTCTAACCCTCTTGCCAGTCCGCCACTGCCTCTGGATGATCAAAAAACCAGGCCTTTCCAATTTGCCTCGACCCGCAGGCGGGCAGGGAAGAGCATAGCGTACTTCATCCCTTTGTCTCTCAAAGTCTTTTTAACTGCTAGGAAGGACTGTCTCTGCCTCTGTACGGCCTGCGTGAAATCTGGAAAGCAAGAGACAGAGGAATTTTCATATTTGAGCGGCGGTGGGCTTCTGGCATTCTGCAGTATCACATCCCGGTCTCTGAAGTTTAGGAGTCTGCCCAAAATAGGACGGGGAGGAGCCCCTGGCTTTGGTCTCCCACGGGACTCTGTGGGCCCTCTCAAGCACAAATAATTTCCAGAGGCCCTTAGGGCCAAGGTGGTTGAGTATGAGGTCCTCAACAAACAGGTCTGGACCCTGTCCCTCTGACTTCTCCGGTACACCAATGATGAGGATGTTGTTTCGTTGGGAGCGCCCTTTGTAGTCATCCAGCTTATGTTCGGCAAATTTCCTGAAGGTCTGGAGAGCATGAACCTCATTCTGGAGTTGTGAGACGTCGTCCATAAGGCTTTTGGTGGTTACTTCAAGTTGCTTGACCTTTTTGTGTGTTTTGGTGAGGTCTGCCCTACTCAATGTCATTTCTACCTTGATGGCATTGGCGCGTTGCTCCATTGAAGTTTGCACCCCTGCGATGGCCTCCATCAAGTTTTTTAGGGTCAGTTCGGGGTTCTCACCCTCCGACCCCCTTGCAGAAGACCCCCGGGAGGGGCGCTCCAGGACAGAAGCTATGGGGCAGGTGTACTTGTCCACCTTGCTCTGCTGCATAACCTTAGGGTCTTTGCCACCCGACATCGCGCCCCTCGTGAGTAGGGTTGGGCCTCCTTATGTTTCCCTCAGCGCCAGGGGCCCTGCCAACTAATGCACAAAGAGTCCAACCACTTCCAAATGGGGTGGGGGCCCACACAGGCAGTGGAGTTTTTCACCACCCAGCTTTGGGTGGCACTGCAGACTGGGGATGAGACCCCCCTCCGTATCCACAGTGTCTGGTCGCACCACTGCTGAGCTGAATGCACCCTGTGTGGGGTGGGGGCCCACACAGGCAGTGGAGTTTTTCACCGCCCAGTTTTTGGTGGCACTGCAGACTGGGGATGAGACCCCCCCTCCGTATCCACAGTGTCTGGTCGCGCCACTGCTGAGCTGAATGCACACGGGGGGCACCGGTGAGCTGTAGTCACCCCCCCCTCAAACCCCACCATCTCCTTCTTCTAACACAGTTTCTTTGGAGGGGAGGCAGACCACACCGTTGCAGGGAGGCACGAATAGCACCAGCACACCCCCCCAGGGCGGATGAACTCACTAGCTACAGGATTCCAGAACCGCGGGACCTCAGGGGAGCTCTCCCGTTGCCAATTCTGGCCGCCCCACACCTTGCAGACCAGGCCGCAAGCCGGGGTGTAGATTTGTGGCTCACCCCACGTCAGAGCGGGCTCGACGGTCTCAGGATTTACTTGAGGTCGTGGCCACGAGTTGCGGGCAGGCCCCAAGTTCCGGTGGGCAGCGCTCTGTCCGCCCGAGCCTGGTTGGTCTAGGAAGCGGCTTTTTACGGTCCTGAGCACTTCAGGCACAGTCCCCTTCTTCGGGACACGGATTGCTGAGGCTTTGGACGATGGGTCCGGAGCTGCTTTAAAACGTGGCCATCACGCTGCCACGCTTAACCATGCCCGAGTATCACCTTGAAGCTCAGAAATGCAGACAATATATTCCTACTGTGTGGGTAGGATGAATCTTCAATCTGAATCTTGTGCCTGTAAGATCAACTACAATCCAAAATCGATCCTACTGATCTTTGCAATCTTACTCCAACTTCCACAGATTCCTGCTCCAATAAATGATTTTGAAAACATGGTCTTGATATGTGGACAGGATGTCAGAACTTGGGTGTAGGTATCTCATACAAGTGGAACTTTACATGAGTGAAAACAGTAGGTCCCACACTCCTTCTGAGTTACTGAAAAAAGTCTGTCCAGTGCTAGGATTATGAAAACAGCTTGCTACCACCACTGTTTAATGTGGAAAACCCAGCACAAGGGCAATAGTCCCATTTCAGCTAGAGGGCACACTTGGGGCCAGATGTATCAAAGGGTTTTGCCCATTCTGTGTCTATGGGAAAATGTGTTCATGCGTATGGCCCTTGGTGTGTCATTTGGTCTCAGAACCGGGCTCTGGACCTTAGAGTCAAAGGACAGGCTTAGGTCTCAGTACACATGCTGCATTAGCATATGACCCCGGCCACAAAAAGTCAGAACACCAGATCTCACATGCAGCACTGTCGCTCAGACCAGGCATAGGTTTATAGAGTGGTAAAGTTGAAAATGCGCATTTGTCAATTATCAGAGCAATGGCCTAGGAATGCTGCTTGAAATGAGATAGCAATTCTGGGATATTAAGTTTCTCAAATGTAATTTAGTAAGAGATTTTATGTTGTGGAAAATGTAATTAATCCCTACTTAGATGCTCATTTGACAGTAGATTAATTCAGAAAATATGTTGTTTATATGCAGGAAAAAGATCACTCTGCCTGTCAATCATGTGAGCAAGTGCTATGCAACCTAATAAACTTATGGTAAATATGTTATCTGTTTCTCCCATCTGCTGACCTGTAGAGCTCATGTTCTTTGTTGTGTTTTAATTTGCAGTACCTTATTTATCTCTCACGTGTGGGCACATTTTTATTAGTGGAGTTCCGTGTTGTAAATCGGTAATATTATATCATTGACATTTTCTTGCTGTTCTTCATATTTTAAATGCTCGCTAACAGTATTTAAAAAAATCATCTGCTAGTGCAGGGAAACCTAGTGGCAATTCCAGTAGTCTGTACATGCATTCAGAAAACATCCGCTACCTTAAAAGGTGTGTAATATGAAAGAGAAAATAGGTAATCAATTTCTTAACCTCAGAAGAATAAATAAATAAATATGCCCCATGTAGATTTAAACATGATTTACATTCAAATTGCACTCATACTTTGGTAGACACCATAAACTCAGTGGGTTAAATGAAAGTAAACCAAGTCCTTCTAGGTTTCTTGTTGATAAGATTTACCTTAAAACCTTAGAGATAAAGGATCCAATTATTACATTTTTGAGCACCTCATTTCAACTACTATGCACCCAAAATACCATTGTGGGTTTAAAACTTGGTTTTACATCTATTAAGTGACAATCACATGTAAAATGACATCATTAAGAGTAAGTTTGTAATATGTAAAACCCAATCAGTTTACAACAAGTGTTTTATTCATGTCACGGCAGGATGTCTGCCTAAGTCCCAAAGGGGACTGAGTGTCCTGTCCATCAAACAATTGGTCCATCTTACTCCTTTAGAGATGGATGGACTGTAAGGTTTCTGTGGACGGAGACCTCTGCAGGCTCTGTCGACAGAAAACTTCCTCTGATGGCTGAATAGAACCACTCAACATTGTATGAAATAGTTGGTAGTTTATGTTGCCAAAAATCAATTGAAAAAAACTCGATGTACTATTAAAAACTTGATCTTTTTTGATAAATTGTGGTTATCATTCAAAGCCTCTGTGACTATCATAAATTAAGTGTTCATGGATATGACACAATTGAATATTGAAGTTAGTGTATAAATGATTCCTTTAGGGACCCTTTTTTGCTATTGTTATTGACGATACCCAGTCCCTAGGGGATTATTGGGTGGCTCTATTGTTTTTGAAATGAATAGAATAAAGGCAGTTGTAGAAAGGCTATTAAACAGCCTTTCTTATTTAGGGTGAACTATGGAATGTCTTTGTTTTCCTGTCCATCTGGCGCTGAGATGCAGGACATTAAAAATAAAAACCCCTACTGTCTGGAAGAAAGCTTCAAGGGTTTGTGGTCATTAGCTTTTTGTTTTTCTGAAACAAGTTCCTGCTTTTAGAATTTACGTCTGAAAAATAAAAAATAAAATGTTTGAAAGACTGGTGGATGGCTATCAAAACTGAGGGTGACCATCCACCAAATTTTTTGTACATTGAAAGAAATTGCCATGATGGCCATAGCTTTCAATGTAGAGGAATGCCTGCTGGGCTGATGGTAATGACTACATTGACAGATCGTAGACTGGATGGATGGGGGAGGTGATGTCCTACAACACCCTGATCAATTGAGTACGTCCGTCAAACTCTAAGTCAGGCCCACAGTTTGAAACACACAAGGGTGACCGAAAAAAGGCTGAAGAATGTAAAGAAAATAAACATTGGCAAAGTCAAGTATTGGCCCACCACGCTTGGTACTGAAGTGGACTAGTTTTAAGTTGCATTTGAACTCACAGTGCAAGAGAGACGATGGCTGAAGTGGCCTGACCTCTCATCCATGGTATAGGCTGTTCTGGGTCAAAGAAAAATGTGAATAACAGTTCAACAGATCAATGGTAGAATAGGGCTGACGCAAATACCCTTGTATTTTTAATTATGATTTTTTTAATTACATTAGACTATAGAGCCAGCTAAGTTTGTCTCTAGGCCACACCTAAAAAGCATTTCATTTATGGTTGAAGGTTAGAAAACCCAATTTGCTTGGTCATCCAGTCTTCACCTTTAAAAATAAATTATTATTTTTCTTCTTGGATGGACAGGCACTGCTCACTATAACAGGCTCTTAAGGCAGCCTGTGTTACTTCACAGAAAAATGAGGACATTCGAAACATGGGCCACTGCCTCTGTGAAGGGAGAGTTTGGTTTGCAAACTCCTGCTGGAGCACAAATTGTAATTGGGTTCCTGGGTATCAAACTTCATCACACTGTATAAAAGCCACCATATCTCTGGAACATTCTGGTGTCACACATCATCTGTTATTTTATTACAGTGTGGATTATTTTGCTACTATAATTGCATTCTGATATCAGAATGAGTCCTTATACAAATATAAAATGCAATACAATGTAAGAAAATTACTGTTTCAAATATATTCACAGTCTATCTTTGCTGATTTTGCACTATTATAAGTTGAAGATTAGTAGTGTAAACACACATATTCAAGAGTGTGTGAAGAGGAGTGGAAATTAGGGAGGCAACAGACAGCCACAATGTTGTAACTGTAACCTTTGGGAGGATTTTCACACAATGTTGTTAGAAACTCCCAAACAAACATTGGGATATAGGGAATGGGATTTGTCACACAAAAAAAAATCCATATTTCGTTTTTCAAATGGATGTATAATTTTTTGCAGTTGCCACCTCGGAATGCCTTGTGGATAGGTCCTCCTCGAGGTCACCATGCTCTTTTTCTCTGAAGATTCTCAATAAAAATAGTCGACTTATGCATATAAATCCTTCATGATGAACTCATTTCATGGTGGGGGTCTTACTTGGAGTTGTAAGTCAGGGTATTTCTAAATGGAGGGACACAATTAAGAATAAAAGAAAAAGAAAAGCTGCATTTCCTCCTTAAATTGCTGCAAGTCACTAAAATAATCTGCGATTCCATGGCAGGGCATATGCACAGCTATTTTCATTTCTGTTCAATCAATTGAGCGTTTTACAACTTCACGCAGTAGAACATTTACAAAAATCATAGACACAATCCTAGGACTAGTAAAATAAAAATGTTGTTTGCAAATCAATCTGCTTCCTTCACCCCACAATAGGGAAATTGCCATGAACAACACCATTGTATTGAGAACAGAAAATATTAAAAATGTTAAATACTTAAAATACTTAAAACACATTTGATATTTATCAAACATCCACATGCTAAAGTGTTCCATTATTCATCAACAACCTGATTTCCAAGTACACCCCGTCCCGCAACCTACGCTCACTCCATCAGAACCTCCTGCAGTCGCCTTCCTTCAACTTAAAACGTGCAGGAGGTCGTAGGTTTGCCACCCTCGCTTCCTGCTTGTGGAACTCTCTCCCGATGGAGACCCAGAATTGTCAAGATCTCCTCTCCTTCCGGAAAGCCTTGAAGACCTGGCTATTCAGACAAGCATTTCCATAAGTCTCTTCCCTCTATGTTCATGTTATTGCTGATCATAGCGCCAAGCAACCAATCGGTGATAGTGCGCTCTAGAAATATTTAATAACATAACATAACTTCTTACCACACAGTGTGGCAGAAAATGTAGTCCTGGAAGGTAAGTCTTGACTTTGTTCACCTCTGTTTTTTTAAACTGAGTAACTGATAGCAGATTGCCTATATGGGTCATAACAGACAGGTGAGTCAATATCTTAGGAAAGAATCCTAAATATAATGTAGGGCACTGTCCATTATGATATTTTGATAATGGAGAGTCCATTTAATTTTAACTTTAAAAAGGTAATTGTTTTAAATGAACAAGTCTTTTTCTATGATCTGGAACCAAGGGCTTTCCTGAGGTCAAAACCGTGCTGCCTACTCAGAGGTTTTGTTCAGTAGAAGGAAAATACTTGCCAAAAATGTTCACAACATTGATAGGAAAAGAATTGTTTAGAAATCTCTCTTTGAGGAGCAAGAATAGAATTTCGAGGCACATCACGATGGTGGCCGGATGAGCGTCCAACCACCATCGCCGGGGGCAGGGGACTGCCCGACAAGACATCAGTGATTCCACCACCCAAATACAATGTGCCCACCAGGCTGGTAGTCTGAAAAGTGCTCAATAAAACTATGGTTTTTGATGTAGCCCTGGAAAAGGGTCACAGCACAAGCTGCAGGGTTGTTGAGCACTTTGTGCACATTCATGCACCATGTGACAGGCACCATGTGGTGCTTAGCACACAGTGCAAGAATGTGCATGTGGGCACTATATTTGCCTCTAGAGCCACATTACAGTGGCCCATGTGGGACGGTGCCCTGCTTGGTTCCCCCAAAGTATCTTTCCGACTACCTTTTTATGGCGATGGCACCACCATGGACAGGCAGTCAGACAGACTCATCCTGATGGCGGTGCCTGAGCAGGCATCATCTCCATTCAGGATCACTATTCCAACCGCCGCACCATCTGGATCAGTAGATTCTGTCAGAGGTGGCAGTCCGTCCTCTGACAGTCAAGGGTCTGACTGCCTGCATTGTAAAGAGGCGATCAGCCCGAAGGACTGTCTGTCGATGCGGCCACCACGAACAGCCTATCGGTGACAATCCCACCGGCATTGTAATGATGCCCATAGTAACTATCATGCAAATAGGACGGCTCATATATGGGTTAGCAAAAATGATCTCTAGAGAACCATATTCGTAAAAACAACCAACAAATATTACATATTACTTATTCATGTAATTAATTTAGGGTTTTTATTATGCACAGCATGATGTGATTTTCATTGAAGGAATTGTCAGGGGGCACACTCAGTGATGGTGACATTAAACCTGAATTAAAGTATAATGAAATAAATAATTTAGTCTGGAGAGCCTGCTATCCTCAAATGCACCTGTGTTAGTGAGTGGGCTTTCTGCTTTAATTATTCGTAGAAACTTCTCAAATGCATGTTCTTTCTCCATTTTGGTATGGATAAATGTTGATCTCAATCCATAACAAACATTTTCAAATCTTGGCTCCAAAAAGATCGAGCGATTTGCTTTGTCATTTATTTTTTACTATTGCATTCTTGTATACACATCAAGCTACAAGTGCACACAGGACTGTCAACCTTGAAATGAGTTTCCTATAAAAGAACACCATTCCCAGAAGGCCACTCGAGTGTATGCATGCATCTTGATGAATGCACACGAGTGGTAATAATGCATACATCAAGAGGCAGTCGGCTATTTCCCATTTACTGCATTAACACTGACAAAAAATGAAAGGATGTGCACCTACCCGGCCCTCATTAAAAATAATATTAATAGATATAATTAAAATGGAGAGTGGGGTGGGAAGCCGGAGTGAAAAAAGACAAGGGGGAATAAAGAGGAAGAAGAGGAAATGAGCAAGGAAACGTGCTCTCTAAAGCAGTACTCAATAGTAAAAAAAAATAAAGGGCCTTATTTATGAAGGCCTTGCGCCACGGGTGCGTCACTTTTAAAATGGGAAAAAGTGACGCACTGGTGGCGCAAGGCCTTCATAAATAAGGCCCAAAGTGTTCTTAAATTGCAGTGGAAAGATACAACTCATTCAGTCAGAACTTTGTGAGAACAAAATGCTCCTGAGTGAGACAACCAACAGAATAGAGAGCAAAGACACTGAATAGGGGGGAGACAACTGAGGTACTTCAAAAAGTCATCCTCCTAGAAAAATCTAACAACGAGGCATGTGTATTTATCAGAGGGAATAACTATCGCATATTCTGAGTTTTTGAGGAATAACATATGATTTTGATGCTTACTGCACTAAACTCCAAGGGCCTCATTTATGAAAAGTGACGCATCGCTGCGAGAAAACAGCGATGCGTCACTTTTCACTGCGCACTCCTTGCGACCCCAATGATGCGTCATATTTACAATATGACGCATCATTGCGCAAGGACTCACAGATACGTCAGTATTTCTGACGTATCTGTAAGCGCAAAAGTGACGCATTGCTGGAGTGTGTCACAAAAGTGACGCAACTCCAGCAATGTGTCCTTTCACATGGGGAAAGCCCCATGTGAAAGGGCTTGCGTCAGTCTTACGCCTGCTGTGAGGCAGGCGCAAGATTTTGACGCAACAGCGTCCTAAAAGTGACGCAGTGAAATCTCAAAGATTTCACTGCGTCACTATTACGAGGCTTTTTGGGGGGGAACGCCCCCTCAGCATACATTATACCTGGCGCAGGTATAATGTAGCGCAGGGGTTTACAAAGTGACGCATCTGCTTAGATGCATCACTTTGTAAATAGTGCGCAACAGGAGGCATGTTTTACGCCGCCGATGCATCACAAAAATTGACTCACCGGCGGCATAAAAGTGACGCACGGCCTCATAAATGAGGCCCCACATGTTATGGAAAACAGTGTACAGTTTTTCCAGTTTTAATTCGTCAGATTTGACCTGCCTAAATTTAAATAAAGGGTGAGTTATTTATTGCGCGCAGTAACTAACGGGTGGAGTAAATACAACACAACTTGGAATTCTGAAACCTCTGCAAACAATATTTTAATTAGGGGTTGAAAAACATCAATCTACTCCCTTTCAGGGCTTAACTATATGTGATGTATTGAAAATAGGTCTAGGTGAAATTAAAATTTATATTAGCTTAGTGTAATTTTTATCTTTTTGGGAATTTCACATTAAGCTTTTGTACATAAAATGTTGCCTTCTGCCATTGCACCACTTTGCTTAATTATGCACCATTTGTGGTAAACATTTAGCGCAAATGGAGTAATTTGTGGTAATTTGCTGTAAAAGTTTACCATGGATGAAGAGGAACAACAGAACACGAACCCCTGTTGCTCTTCGTGCTCTCGTTTATTGCATCCTAGCGCTGAAAATGATGCGAGGATGCATTTGGCAATAAAATATAGAGCAAAATTACTGATCCTCATTTAGTGCAATTATATTTAATTTTGCGTAATTTCCCCATAATTTTGTGTAATAGGCAAAACCAAAGAAAGTCAATTTTGCGCGCCTCTAGTTGTAAACAATACAATAGGTCCACCTAAAGCTTGAATGGCTTTTAAGAGAAACAGAATCCTGCAAGGGTTTTCACTGAGCAATTTAGCCGCATTAGTGTTAATGGCAAAGAGGTAACAGAATCTGGGTCTCGGAGAATTAGCACTACACTGCACATCAGCCGTGGCCGGTAATAGGTGTAACTGCAGGGCGGTGACGTAGGGAGGGGGAGGGGCGGGGTAGGGGGTAGTAATGTATGGATTACACACTTTATGTAAAGGTATGAGAGGTACCCCTTAACGTAATCACGTGATTATGTATTAGCTTTATTTTAACTGCATTGTTGTGTATTTTCCAAGGATTTTTCCTTCACTCTATTTTATGCTGTATATTCTATTGTGTTTTTAATATTTTTGCAAATATTTGTTCAACTGAATAACAATACTATAAAAGATTTTAACATTGGGTTACTAATTAATTGCCTTACTGGTGTTATATTGCATAGTTAGGTCAAAGGGATACGCTTTCCTAGGTGGATTACAGACTTTAACAGGTAAGTAAACATATAAATAAATAAAACCAATTTCGTTGCATGCACTGCATCACCAAATGCGATGCAGTGCGCGCAACAAAATTCGTTTTATTTATGTATATGTTTACTTACCTGTTAAAGTCCGTAATCCATCCATTACTACCCCCCACCCTGCCCCTCCCTCTTCCCACGTCACCGCCCTGCAGTTACACCTACAGTCGGCCGTGGCTGCTGCAAATTTGTAAAATTTGCCTGAATTAGAAAAAGCAACAGTCAGGAGAAAGGCAGAACTACTTCTAGATTAGGGCAGCAACATCTATTTGTTTCTAACACATGGGGCCCGATATAAAAAAAGGCAAGAAAGATGTGTATATTTACTCAGTTGTTTTTAATTGTACACCTAGATATACCTCTCCATGTTTTTGCAATTTCAGATTGATGATTTACACGTATGTGTAGACTTACATGTGTTCACCCTATTTAAATGAGATGGTAGGGACACCCACTGCATAATTTATGAGTGTAATGTTACTACTAGTAACTTTTCATCTTTTGGTGGAGCCCTACTCCAACAGGATAGGGAGCTTCCTATAGGAATGTAAAGGAAATGTAGTGTATTATTAGTTTTAAATATTGTAAGGTATATAAATTAAGAACATGTAAAATATGTATTACTAATATGGATATATTAAAATACTTTTTAGAACACATTAACTAAACATATTAAAATGCTTATTAAAAAGTAAATTAATTTAAATTCGTTAGTTGATCACATAAATGTTACTTTTTAAATATTACTAAAACAAATTACTCATCCTCACTAACATTTTTATTATCACTTTTTAATTTAGTAATCTCAGTTAAAATGTATATGTTTCATTAGTCTTAAACAATTTTTATTTTTTTAAAACCATTACAAAATATAATTATTTTATTAAAAAGAAGTAAGTATTAGATGTTACAAAAATCAATCCATACATATTACAGAGTGCTGCTAGACACTTACAGTTAGAATTTTCAGGGAAAGAAATTCCTCTCCTTTTTGCTTGCTAATAATTTTAGCATCATTTCACGAATCACCCCAAAACTTTGTAGACAGCTTGATTTTTTTACAGTGGCTAAGCAGTCAGAGTTTCATGGAAATTCATTAATGGGGTGTAAAGAAACAAGGAGGGGTCCCAAAATATGTTTTCCACCAATGTATTTTCCATAGACCTTTGCAGGAAACAAAAGGGCAAAAATGGCTTAATTGATTCTCATAACATTTGACAGCAATGTAGCTTACTGTGTGGAAAAGGTCCTTTTTGATATTTGATCTGAGTTGGTTCAGTAGTTTTAAACTTAGAATGGCCAAAAACGTAGTGATATATTGGACCATGGTATGCTGTGGTACTTTTGTGGTATTCTGCAGTTCATTAGTGATGACAAAGTACAATACTATTAGTTAATAAAACCCTAACAAATTAAAAATGCAGCCATATGGTTTCAAGAACACTTTCCATTGACATGAGACACTGTATGAAACTCAGTAAAGGTAGGGAAAAATATTGTCTTCTTGAAACTAGAAAGGGCTCTGGTTTTAACTGAAATATAAAAAATATACTTAATATCACAAAATATAAATCACAAGCATTAAAAGCAGAGAAGTAGACAAACCCATATTTAGAGAGTTAGATGATTGCCCATTAGCCAACAACTTTATTTTTTAAAGGAGGACAATTAATGGCTACATGAAGATTTACTTAACTAATAAGCACTATATTACCAAAATAAAAAAAGGAAGAGAATAGGCTAGTTTGCAGAATCTGGAACACACATTTCTGGTCACATGACAATTAAAACTAATAGAGAAGTTGTTAAGGAATAACATAAAAAATAAAGCATAACATGATTGTTCAATAACACATGGTAGGCTATAAACAGAGCCCAATAAAACAAAATAACACCAACGGCCATACACACACTGATGACTGTTGGAAAGCAAGACAGATTTCGCCTTCGGAGACATTACAAATAACTTAAAAATGTTACCACATTATTTCCACAGGGAACAGCCATTACATCCTGGCTGTTACCCTGCATGCAATTACAACACATGCGTTACCCCTCATGCAATTACAACGCATGCGTAACAACACGGAGTCTTTACTACGCATTTCTTTACAGCGTATGTGCTTTTACCATGCATGCCTATACAACAATTTTTTTTGTAAAAGTATGTATGGTAAAAGCACATACGTTGTAAAAAATTATAAGCGATCCACATCGTTGTGAGGAAACAGAGGCTCTTCCGTTTCCTCACAATGAAGTGCACCACCCCTCAGACCCGACATGCAGCAGGAACCAGGAGGAGAGAGAGAAACCACGAGGAGAGAGAGGTAAGGGGAATTGGGTCTGGGGTGGGGTTACTATTTTAGGGTAAAAGTCAGTCTGGGGGTTGTGCAGGGTAATGTGTTCAGGTTTAGGTAGGGTCGGGAGTTGTGCAGGGTAGTATTTTAGGTAGGGAAAGGACTGGGGGTCGCGGTAGGGTTGTCCAGGCGTAGTGTTTTAGAGTTAAGGGTAGGGTTGGGGTGTCGTGCAGGGTAGTGTTTTAGGACAGAGGGGACTGGGGGTCGGGGAGTATTGTGCAGGGGTAGTATTTTAGGGTTTAGGGTAGGGTTGGAGGTCGTGCTGGGTAGTGGTTTATGATAGGGAGAGGACTCTGGAGGGGGAGGGTCATTCAGGGGTAGTGTTTTGTGTTTAAGGTAGTCGGGGTCATGCAGGTTAGTATTTTCGGTTACTGAGAGTACTGGAGTCAGGAGGAGGGTCGTGCAGGGGTTGTGATTTAGGGATTATAGTAGGGTCAGGAGGTCATGCAGGGTAGTTTTTTAGGGTAGGGAGAGGACTGGCGTCAGGGGACGGTCATACAGGGGAAGTTTGTTAGGGTATAGGGTAGGGTCGGGGTCGTGCAGGGTAATGTTTTATGGTGGGGAGAGGACTGGAGATCGGTGGAGGGTCATACAGGGGTAGTGTTTTAGGGTTTAGGGTAGGGTCAGGTAATGCAGGTAGTGTTTTAGGGTAGGGAGAGGACAGCTGGTTGGGGAGGGTCGTGGTGGAGTAGTGTTTTAGGGTTTAGGGTAGGGTCGGGGTTATGCAGAGCAGTGTTTTGGGTAGGGAGAGGACTGAGGGTCAGGGGGATGGTCATGTAAGGGTAGTGTTTTAGGGTTTAGGGTAGGATTGGGGTCATGCAGGGTAGAGTTTTAGGGTAGGGAGAGGACTGGGGGTCAGCGGAGGGTCGTGCAGCTGTAGTGTTTTAGGGTTTAGGTTAGGGTGTGTTGGGTTATGCAGGGTATTGTTTTAGGGTGTAACTTACCTAAGACACGTTTACCAAGTATATGCCTTTACCATGCATGCCTTTGTGTTGTAATGGCATGCGTGGTAAAGGCATATTTGTGGTAAATGTTTGCGCTGTGATGGTAGGTCGTGGTGAATGTATTTGTGTAGTAATACCCACGTTGTAATGGCATGCGTGGTATTAGTACTCATTGGAATGTGTCATATTCCATCTGCACTTATATATATTTCAAAATAAAAACATTGCTTTTGTTTATGAAATACTGTTATAAAAAAATAAAAGAGGGAAAACATTCTGGTCAACTTCACTCTAATCCGGCACAAGTCAACAATATTGCAGACTATATACAATCTAAATATTGTCCACAGATTGGGACATATTGGGTAAATCAATTAATGGATGTACCCATTCACCAAATGAATATTCTAGATTTCCAAGAAAACATTTCTAAAATCCCTAATCAGATTTGTATTTCTTGTAATTTAACGCATTGTAAGAAGCGAGGAAAAATAGTTGATCTCATTGAAAAAAATGAAAATGATGATAAATTGATGTGGAGGAATCTAATTCCCTTTCCATTTGCAGAAGAAAGATACAATCTCTGTGAATATCATGTAATCTGCAATTACTACCTTAGAAAACTAGACCATAACTTTATGCCTTCACGTGCAATTCACAACAATTTGTAAATATATCCAATCCCCTCAGAACTACATCAACAAAATGTATATGAAAGCATTTTAAATCAGACATTGCATCCTTTTCAAACCTTACTTAGAATGTAATCTATATCTGGAAATGTAGAGCCACATGCATTATATCCCATTCAAAGGAAAAGTTATTCTTCTCCCATTAGATTTCAACAAAAACATAACCACTCTTGAAATTGATTGCAAACTAAAGGAACGTTTAGTAGTTTTAGTCAATGGAGTACCAACAAAGAACAACCAAAATTGGCAAAAATTAATTAGCATAGAAAAAGTTCAAAACATTACCTTCAGAAAAACAATATATATTATACTCATTTCTGTTTAGCAAGCTACATTTCATCAACATACTTATCATTTAGAAAAGTTGATGAACTGGTTCTGAAATCTATTTAATGTTATGTGACTTGTGACATGCCCAAAAAGACTATGTGAGCAAGTTTTACACTTTTAATCAAATTAGTGTGGTAAATACTGCCTAGGAAAATATCAGAACAGATCTTAATATTACTCCAAATGTTGCTTTGGATTCCCAAGACAAATTATACAGAAAAGAAGAGTGAACAATTTAATGTCATCTGTAAGACACGCAGTTACTGGCAAATCACAGAAAACCCATAAGCATCACAATGGATCAATGACTATAACCCTTTAATTCTACATATGTGACACGATAACATGGATATACAATTTATTGCAGATAACTTAACAGTGCCTGCACGTTATGTTACTTCCTACATTACAAAGGCAGAAAACACAGATATAACTGAAGTATGGGAAGAAATAGCTGCTGAGCAATCCTTAAGTAAAACGTTTTACAAATATAGTCTACAAATGCTATCTCACAATGAGGTGAGTAGCTATGAAGCATGTGCCTGCTTAAGTTCCTCAAGCTTATTTGGTAAATCAAGGCAAATCATATAGCAAATCATATAGCTTTGTTTAGGTTTGTCTTCTTCATGCCGAAAAGTCTACCTGACTTGCGTCCCGGGCTCACTGTGTCATTGGATTCAAGGTAGCCTGGCTCATGAGGGGTGATGCCACAAAACCGGTCCCAGGATGTTTGTTTACGGTCCAGGGAGGACCTGGCTTGGCAGGTCGGGCTGGATTGTTCTCATGAGGCACAGGGTCATGACTGATTTGCATATTGCTGGATCTAAACTGAAGTGGCATGGTGAGCAAAGGAATCATGGAGTTAACCCAGATCTATTGACTGGGGTGAATATTTGATTTCCTCTGCATTCGGTCTATCATCTTTATAGGTATGTCTTTTAACTGAAATTGAATATCTTGCATATTTTGATCCAACAAACAAAGACATTTTAAAAAGAAATATGTTGGACACATACTACCCAAAGAGTAGTACATTGTTTAAAAAGCTATTCCTCTATTAAGTTTCTCAGTTATACATGTATAGGAACAACATGACAGATGATATCATCAATGGAAAATTTACTGTTGAAGGTACCAATGGTGTTTAGTACTACATAGTAAGCCTAGTCTTATTAATCATCCAAAACTAAGTTATGACACAGTCGAAAAGAAAGAAATGTACAATTTAGCACTTCAACTATTTAAATCATGGCACAAAGAAGAGGAATTTATAGGTCAATTTGAATGCTATACAAAAGCATTTAATGATAACAAAAATGATATTGCATTGGCAAAATTTCAGATATACTTACAAATGTTTGATAAATAAATACAAGAAGAGAAGAATATTAATGCAGACATTCTAACCAATACTGCATCTACTAAAAATACTATCACTTCCATGAATAGTGACCCACTTGGACAACCAATTATTGATACTGAAACTATGATTGTTATAGATGAGGCTCAACATTCAATGGATCGAGTCAAAAAGGACGCACATAATTTAGATTACTTTCAGGTAGATTCATCAACACAAATTGCGATCGCAATAGCTGCGAAACAGCTATTGCGATCGCAATTCCATGAACCGCAATTCATGAAAAGAAAAGTAACCAAATTGCGAATTCGCAAAATATATTTTGCAACTTTGCAAATAAAATTGCAGAATCAAGGTGGAACCCCCTTTGCGATTCTGAAATTGCGATTTCCCAATGATTCTGCGATTTCATTTGCGAAATCGCAAAATAATCGCAAACCCAATGCATGAAAAATCACAATTAGCGAAAAAGCTCCAAATCGCTATGTGCGAGGCACAATTTAAGGAGAACTCAAACCAGGTGGTAACCATAAAGAAAAAAAAAAGAAAGTCTAACTAGCTACAGGTGTGGGGCTGAACAAACACACTTAAGGAGACACAGTAGGAGCATGAGGACATTCACAATGCCAGGACTCTACATGGTGGTAAGGCAGCAAAGGCTCCAGGCTGCAGCAAGGAACAGACGCAGGATCCAGGAGCGAATTTTCTGCCAGCGGATCACACTCCTGGGCCAGACTGAGGAGGAAATCTGCTCAAAGTACAGGCTGAATGGGGCAATGATTACCACTTTGACCCCCTGATGCAGCACCCAATGAGTAGGACCAATGCCGTGCCCACCCATGTCCAGGTCTTGTGCTGCCTGCACCTCCTGGCCTCCGGAAGCTTCCAGGGGATAGTTGCAGTTGCAGGGGGGATCTCCCAGAGCACACTGTCCCGCTGCCTAAGGAGTTTCCTGGAGGCCATGCTGACCTGGCTACACCATTACATAACATTCTCAACCACCCAACAGGACTTGAATCAAACCAAGCTACAATTGTACAACATTGCACAATTCCCCCATGTAATTGGATGCATTGACTGTACCCACATCCACATCTGCCCACCCGCTGAGACAGAATACATGTACCGGAACCGCAAGTCCTATCACTCACTGAACATCCAGATGGTCTGCAACGCAAAGACAATCATCACTGACATAGTGGCACAATACCCGGGGAGCACGCATGATTCCTTCATATTCCGGCACAGCGGCATGCACACACGCCGGCCAGGGGAGACTTTGGCGAAGGACACCTTCTAGGTAAGTACACATGCCAACAAACAGTACATCAAGACCATGTAGCTGCGTATAACAGGCACTCACCCTCTGCTCCTTTCATTCAGGTGACAGCGCCTACGGCCTCTGTGAGTACCTCCTCACCCCATACCTCAACCCTGCCACACCACAGCAACGGCGTTACAATGCTGCACACATTCGCACTAGAAATTGCATTGAGCGGACATTTGGACTTTTGAAGAACCGATTCCGCATCCTGCACAAGACTGGTGGGGCCCTCAAATACCAGCCTGAAGTCTGCTGCCGCATCGGGGCCGTGTATGCAATACTCTACAATATTGCTACCAAGCGATGGATACCTGTGAAGATCTCTGGCTGTGAGTCGGAAGGGGATAACCGCCCACCTGCACATGTGCATCATGCAGGAGGGGAGAACCCCTTCAGAAGGACACAGGCGCTGCAACCAAATCACAATGAACTGTTTCTGGTGCACCCATTCCCCTCACACAACACTGCACTCATACACGATGAATGTAATTAAGACATGAGTCGGATTTACTTGTGACTATAAATTCTTATTGTTATTTTCACAATAATGTGTATTTCAATTTTTTACAAATTACATGAGAACTGTATTCCCTCATACAGCCCCATGATAGAGAAGAGGGCATGCTTGTCTAATCAGCATGGCCCTGTTGGTAGAATTCATTGAGTCACTGGCGCCTCCGGCCGGACGCACCCAGTCGCCTCTCCACGTCCTCCACGACACTATTAGCCCGTGATGCTGCAGTGGGCTTGGTGCTGCGGCGGTGTTCGGTAACCAGCGGCAAGGACAGGCTGCTGTGACTCGAAATGCCCTCACTGGCATCATCCCCCCACTTGCTTGGCCATGGCCAGACGCCTGCAGACTCTGCACAGCTGTGGTGACTTGTTCAAGGGCCCTAGCAACTTCCTGGCAGCATTGAACCATCTGTATCTGCATCGCAAGAGAGCGGCACGAAAGTTGGGAGGTGGCATTTCCTATGAGATGGTTGGAGCTCTTGTATGCTGACAGGCGGGTCAGCAGCTGGCGGTGGCGGGTGATATCCTGCTGGGACACCAGGATCTGGCTGTTCTCCCGGACAGCTGCGGTCATGACCTGCATGCTTTCTATGAGCTGGCTCACGTTTATTCAGCTGCAGGTGGATGTCTGCCAAGTGCCGTGCCTACTTCTGGTGGACAGCAAGCATCCAGCGTTCTATGCTCAGCCCAGGATCACGGACATGTACCCCCCTGCCAGCGTGTGTTGGGAGTCACGGTGCTGCCTCATCAGTCCGCTGGACTGAGATCACACAGTGGCTGTGCGCCGTGTCTGCCTCCTGGGTGGTGGTTGTGTGGCCTGTACCACTGCCATGGGTGTCACATGGGGTGGTTGCTGGGCTCCTGTGGTTTCAGGGGTGGCCCTGTCCACATGGGGAGGTGGTGGTACTGCTGCTGCTGGCTGTGATGGTCCGGGTCGTGGTGCAGGATTGCCCTCTGCCTCGGTGTCCTCAGGGTTCTCCTCTATGTGGAGGGCCTCGCTGTCTGTGCTGGGTTGTTCAGATGCACCTGTGATGTAAATGGGTGCATGATTAATGATATGTATCTTGCACATGGGATGTTGCTACATGCATGCAGGCTTGCATTCCCTGACTGGCTTTGGAATAACTTTCACTTGACAGGTCTGGCTGTGTGTGGCTATCCGGGAATTGTGGTCACACTACAGGTCCCACAATGCAATAGGGTATTTCAGGTGTGCATGGCCTGCATTACTGGGGTTATCAAATGGGTAGCTCTGGAGTCATGGGCATTGTTAGGGGACGGGGTCGCAGTCGCATGGCACTTACCTTGGGATTGTTGGGTGGGTCGGGAGGAGTACAGCCGGGTTACCCCCACGCAGGTTTCAGGATTGAGGGTATCCTCCACCAGGTCTTCCAGTGGAGTGTTGGGTGCAACTGTGGGGTCTCCTCCTCCGGTGGCAAGTCGCTCCCCCAGCCTCTCAGCCAACGCATCTTTGACACACCCTCTGAGGTCGTACAACCTCTTTTTGAGATCATCGATGAAGCACTGGGTCACTCCAACTGAGTTCACCTTTGCGCGGCCGCGCAGCCAAATGCACCGCTTGTCGGCCTCAGGCACCCTCCGGGACTCCTTTCCGAACAGCCCGTTATGGTCCTTTGATACTCTCTCAATGTGGTACTCCAATTCCTGCTCAGAGAATTTTGTTTTTCTCTTTCTGCCTGGTGCACTGCTCCCTGCTGCTTCCTGGGACATTTTAAGTTGTTCTTTGTGTCCTGTTGTGGTGCTGCAGGAAGTCTGTTGTGGAGCTCTGGCCTGTGCTTCTTCCACTCTCAGGCTCTGTGTTCTGAATGAGGGAGGGAACTGCCTACTTCCTGGTTGTGATGTCATCATTGTGCTCGATATGCGACTTCCCATTTTCGCACTTACCGAAATTTGCGATTTCGGTAAGTTTGAGTTCGCAATTTCTACATGGAAAACGGCCTATTCTGTGATTTTTATGCGATTTGGCGAAAATCGCAATCGCCAATTGCAGCCGATTGCGATTCTCTTTTTTTACTCGCTTATCTTGATGCATCCCATTCTGTGAATTCTAAATTGCGATTCGGTATTTTACGCAATTTATAATTAGCAGAATATGGGCTTGATGCATCTGGGGGTTAGTATCTTAATTAAATAGTGATTAACTACAAATATACAAGTACATAACAGAAGAAGTGCATTGTGCACTTTAACATCAAAATGGAATATGTGAGTGTATGACTTATGAACCTACATTACAATATGTACAAGACAAGAAGAAAGTGGGAAAAGATTTCTTATTAAAGTAATTACACAGAACAGAGATCCATCGTGGGAGCCAGGAGAACCAGCTTGAAAACCACTCCTGCTCATTGGCACCTCCTTCTTCTTGCTTGATTCTCTGTAGATTATGCAGCTTTTGGATGGCAAGTGTCAAAGTGCTATTGTCCATGTCATTCCCTGGGATGGTAATGCAGCTTGCAGCACCGATCTTGGCACAGAATCCTCCCTCCATTGCGATCATTAAGTCCAGTAAATACCGATGCGGCATTAACATGAGGCCGATGGCTAGCATTTCTTCCTTGATTAAATTGAGGCCAAGCTCAGTGCTGTTCATCATCCTGAGCATTTCCCACCTGGTTATCTGCAACCAGCGGGCGTTAGCTGTTGTCTGTAGTCTTAACCCTACTGATATGTTCTTGAACTTATCCCAGCCAAAATAGTATAGTCTGCCACTCTCTTGTCACAAGCTTGGTGTAGCAAGGTGGTCTTTTTCTTTCAGAGGTCCTGGTACAGTTCAGTTAGTTGTTCTCTGGGAATGACCAGGGTCCGGGTGTTCATGATCACCAGGGAGCACAGTCCCCACCAACTGGGAGCAGTTGAGTGTAGGTATGTTCACCCCACTGCCAGTAGAAATCCATGAACTTGGAGGTGCCCCATTAGATAACCTGAATGTCCAATATCACACCACAGTTGACATTTATCCCCATTGGAAGTGTTCTGTTTCTGTACAATCAGGGGTTGATCTTTCCCTCCTAGCCAAGTGTATCCACCCACCTCAATGTCCACATTTTCTGACATTGGGATAGCCATTAGGTCATTGAACCCTCCCCTATGCAACTGATTCCCCTTTTAATCCCCATGTTGGATGGCCCTACACAGAAACTTCATGTCTGGTGACCAAGTGTTGTTAACCCCTTCTACGCTCATGACGAGCTCAGCTCATCATGGGCGTAACCTGCGCTACGCGGATGACGAGCTGAGCTCGTCACGTAACGCGGGTTTTTGCGAATTGCAGCGTGCAGCGGGAAAACCACTAGCGCGCATGCGGTTAAAGAGGACAGCCCCAGATACGCTATGGGCCACCCTTGGTCCACAGATGGATGTAGGTGTGGATGTGTTTGCGCATTGCATTGGGGGTTTTGATACATTCAAGAATCTCTTCTCTGGGTAGTCTCTGGGCCAGACAGTATTCTGCCCAATGGTGCCCTTTCTACGCATCCTGTCCAGCTAGGTTTGGATATCATTGGGTTTGGTGAAGAGGTATAATGCTGTTGTGTCTGTGTTGTATCGGGTTAGGTTCACAAGTACCCTATGGGGTTCTTTCTTATTGGGCTGGATCTTGGCCCTTATCCTACATAGGTAAAAGTGAATAAGGTACCATGCTTTTTCAGGGGTTACCCTTTGGTACAGAGAAAGTCTTTCTACGCCTACTGCATGTGGGATCAGTGAACAGACACAGCATGACCTGGATGATGCTTGGGCGCTGATTGGGGTCTTAATGCCAAGTACTATGTAAAATGGCATTATGTAGTCCTTGTGGAGTGGTAGTGTTCAGTTTAGTGTAATTACAGGTGACATACAGAAGTCCACTATGCAGGCGCTGTATTTCCCCATTAGTGATCCTCTTATGGCTCAGCAGTTCCTCAATGGCAAGTAAGCATGGGATTACCAACAGTAAACAGAAGGTACATATGCACAGAAATATACATAACTTTTGTCATTATATGGACGTTTGAGGTGAGTTTCCCTTTGGAGTTACATATGCTCTTACAGTGGTTGAGCTTCTTCTGTCCAATTGACAAAATGTTTGCAAAGTTTAGTTCATGTATGACATCACCATGGAAGGGCTCAGATCGGAAGGGCTTGGCTGCATGAAGGTGCATCCACTCTGGTGTTAAGCAGACTCTGAGTTTTTCCTCCATCCATCCTGTCTTGTTTAGTGAAAGTTAGCAACATATTGCGTGGGTAAACTCTGTTGTCATCTCTAAGCATGAGCACAAAATCCGTTCCGCTCGCGGATTTTGCGGATTTTCGGTAAATTCGCGATCCGCGAACTCCCGCGAATTTACCAAAAATCCGCAAATCCGCGAGCGGCGGATCCGGGGGGCAAAAGTTCAAGCCTTCAAGCTTGAAGTTGTTGTAACTATTTTAGGATGGCGCTGGCAAACTGCCGGCGCCATCCTAAAATAGTTACTAAGTTAGCTTCAACAGGAAGCACAAATAGATAAAATAAAGCTGGTGCTCGAGCACCTGCTTTATTTTATCTATTAGTGCTTCCTGTTGAAGCTAACTTAGTAACTATTTCAGGATGGCGCTGGCAGCTTGCCGGCGCCATCCTAAAATAGTTACAGGATGATGGACAGCTCACTCAAGGGATATGAAGGGCAGGATTCATTCTGGCATGATGGTCCTGTCACAAAAATTAAACCTCAACAGGAAGCACTTACAGATATCAATAAAGCATGTGCCCTAGTTGAAGCTCAAATTCAGTGACGCATTCATCAGCCCAAAAACAATCGTAAGCATTGTCGAGGCTGGGCAAGTGTGCTTTCTTCCCAAATCTACCGTAGAAAATCAGCTGTGATGCTGGATAGAGGCCTTTGCATCCTTGACTTTCACGAGGGCAATCCGAAAAAAAATAATAATACATTTTAAAAATCCGCAAATCCGCAGATCCGCGGATTTTGCGGATCAACAATACGCAAATCCGCAAAATACGCGGATCGTGGATCCGTGAAATCCGCCCATGCTTAGTCATCTCTGTTACCTGGTGTTGAAAGAGCTCTGTTGGTGGTTACCTCAGAACATTATAAAATACTTGGTATTTAATGAGTTTTTGGCGTGCCTGTTTTTTTTTACCGAGGGGGGTGATTTTTCTTCCTCGACTAGTCACAATCTAGTGGGGCACCAGAAAATGACCCCTTGTTGGGTGTATTTTAGTAATTGTGGGGAATTAGTGTAATCATTAGTTATCTAGATGGATAAAATCTGTGTATAAGCTGTCGAACTGCCATCCACTTCTTACCTGGATGCTTAGATTAGTGCTACATGTTTGCACTGGTTTCATGCTCATGACCATAGGGAGAGATGGAATTGTGAATTTTAGTCCTACGGTGGTGCTAGGTTTTGTCATAGGCACTTTGTTTATAGGCTAAGGGTCCAGTTGCCATGCGGCCCCTTCCAGTTGCTCTTTCTTTTAGCTGGGGGCTACATTGTTTGATACTAACGAGGGCAACTGTGCTTTGTTTTGCTATAGGTGAGTGGAACACATGGGAAGATGCTAATGTCTGCCTCGTGCCATGAGCACATTTTGTTGTGTGTGAACCTCTCTGTTCATGGCACATGGTGTACAATGTGGCCTGGCCCTCTCTCATGTCTTCCAGATACCTGGCTTTGTCTGATCCAGACCTCACCTTTGGGCTAGCGTTTCGGTGTTTTTCTTTAGTCTTGGGCATTTACCTGACTCTTGCATGATCTATCACTTTACTTGTCCTGCTGGGGAGAGGGTTGCAGGCTGCTCTGTGGTTCTATTTTCTCCTATCTGTGCTGCCTCATGGTAGCTGAGGTTGGGGCCAACAGCTTTCCTTGGATGGTGCTTGCAAGGTTGGGGCACCATTAAACCATATGCTTGGTATGGATGTGAGTGCACCTGGAGCCCTACATTTGTTTGGAGCAGGAGTGGAGATTTGAGATTTCCCTTCTGGGCAACCCCTTCTCTTCGGACCACACCCTTCTAACTTAAAGTGTACTGGTGGGGCCTGTTGTGCCCGTCTGATGGGTGGGGTCTCCACAGCCATGTGTCGCCTAATGAACGGGTGCATCTTTTGTTGCCTATTGGAAGGGTGACCGGATATTGGAAATCAGAAATGGGAGAATAATAAAGAAAGCCAGGACATTTGACCAAAAAATGCCAGAGATCTGCCTGGTGACAGTTAAGAAAACCGGGACTGCCTTAGTAAATCAGGGATGCCTGGTCACACTGGTAATCCCCCTCCCTAACAGGAGGCTTGAACTCAACATCATACCACGCAGGTAACTGGCTCTTTGTGTGTGCATTGTGGATTTTTAGAGTTTTACCATCCCAGATGCACAGGAACACTGGTAATCCCCCTCCCTAACAGGAGGCTTGAACACAACATCATACCACACAGGTAACTGGCTCTTTATGTGTGCATTGTGGATTTTTAGAGTTTTACCATCCCAGATGCACAGGAACCCTGGTTCCCACCACCGAGGCTAGCATCATTTTAGAATTGAAAGGGGGCCTCCATTAGTCAGGAGGCTTTGAGATTTTAGAAGTGCTTTGGGGACTAGATGGCATGAAGGAAGTATTGGCCCTGGACTTGATGTCCGGTAATGGGGCCCTTTTGGCTTGGTGGTCAGATTGGGTCCTTTGTGACTTTGGTAGCGGGACCTGGGTGGCTCTTCTTAAGCATTTTTCAGTCTCCCAACCCTGGGGGATCAGCAGCAGAGTGGGGCCCCATGAGATCACCTCTTGATGATGAAGTTGATGCGGGCTCTGAATCGACACAGCTCTCAGCCGCTCTGAATTTCTAGACAAAAGTAAATATTCTGACCTCCCATTGCTATCTTTAGTCATTTTTGATCTAGTTGTGGTTTGAGGGGAGAGGATGAGTGGGTGAACCACTGGGTTTTAATTTGTTGGAATCATCCCTACTTGTGCTGGGGGGTTACTTTTACTGCACATTTTGGCTTTGTAATTGTGTGAAGGTGCTACCTCCCCACACTGTCACCCCTCCATGTGGGTGTTCTGGCCTAAGAACCTGTTGCGTTTGATTTTCTGTTTGTGGCTGCTGCCACGTGGCTGCTGAATTGCTAGATCCTTGCTGTAGTTGTGTGGTTACCGGCGGGCCTCGCTGCTGGATATGGGGTACATTTGGATTCCCATATTTGTTGTTGAGGAGGGCTGTTGGTGGAGTGTTGTGGTGGCTGGCCCAGGCTCATTGATCTCTGCTGTTTTTGATGTTAATGGTATGCCTTCAAGCAGCAGCTATCTGCCAGGTGCCTCGGCCTATGACAATAGTAGCATTACCTCTGATCTGGTTGTTGTCAACCTCCCTGGCCTCTACTGCCCTAGCCAGTTTGGTACCTTTGAGGTTAGTGCTGTGGATTCCTCATCGAGACTGGTGCCATCTGCATGGTTACAGCCATCACTGCCCTCTCGGGGCAATCTTTTTCCATTTATGCTGAACCTGTTTTGCAGTGTCTCTTTGGTTCTGCTCCTGTTTTTCTCTATTCTTTTCGTGGTAGTCAAGGGTGTGAGCCTGTATCTCCCGCCAGGGTTTGACATCTAACCCCACTACGCTGCAGAATCTGCTCTGTTTCTCAGTGGGTAGACTCTTTTTAAGAATGTGTAGAAAAATATGACTTGTGGGGCCTTGTCAGACCACTCATGTCCTGTCTCTTGTCCCCATCATTCCCTCATTCTGTTCAGGAATTAACTTATGCTTTCCTCCGATTTCATGGTCTCGCCCCTATATCCGCCACACCTTTCTGCAGTAGTGGACACATTCTAGGCCTGGGTGGCCCAATGGGTTTAGCCTCAATATAGAGTTCCCACATTGCG
Organism: Lissotriton helveticus; assembly: GCF_964261635.1. Taxonomy (NCBI): domain Eukaryota; kingdom Metazoa; phylum Chordata; class Amphibia; order Caudata; family Salamandridae; genus Lissotriton; species Lissotriton helveticus. Next base: position 103,256,741 of record NC_136072.1, read on the forward strand.
AGGCATTGCTGCATGTAGGGGAAATTCGAACTTGGATTTCCTCCTTCATGTCTGATGCAATCCTTCACCACTGCTATGTGCTTGGGCTCAAATGGTCCTTCCTTAGGCCAAGGCTGGTTTTATTGGTCCCTCTCCTCAATTCAGTCCGCTAACAGGTTGCAGACATGGTACACAAAACTCTTACCTTCCTCCTTTGCTAGTAAATCCTTGGGGGTAGATCTCTCTTTGCCTTGCACCCGTGTGGAGCAGAGTGTGTCTTTATCGCTGCTCTTCTCGTGTGCATGTAAAGGTGCCATCCTGCTTTTTCTGTTATGCGGGTGTATTAGCATCACATTGTCGTAATCCCTGATTTTCAGGGTCATCCCTTGTCTTATAAAGAGTGGATGATGTGACTCCGAGTCCTGCGAGTACGCTTTTATCTATTTCTGGTACATCCCAACTCTGCCCTCTATGCCGATCTCTGCTTTCCTCATGGGGAGAGCACAACAGGCTGTGCTCTTGGCCCAGTTCCTGGTTGCATGCCCTTTCTCTCTTGAGTAGGCGCTCACACCATTCATCCTCATGCCATCTGGCCTTTCTTTTTTGCTCTGAACTACCTAATGATTTTGTTGACCCTCCGTTTTCTCCTCAGCTACCTGAGCAAACCCTGTAGCCCCACCCTTGTCCTTGGTTCCTATGGGACTGGGGCTTCCTTCCTTGCGTGAGCTCGCTGAATCGCTGTCAAGGATCACCACAAACTTCTGTTACACATTCTTAGGCTTGTCTGCTCCTGTGGGAATTTGTATCTTAGCTGCTCTTAGGGTGTGGTGTGTGGTGCGGGGAGTCAAACATTTGGGGGCTCTCCTAGGAATTTGGACTGAGCTGGAGGTGTATGGGTTTGCTTAGTTTACTTCTCTCAGACTTAGATCTGACTGACTTTTTTCGGTGGGGGGGCTCTTCGGCTTTTATTATTACTGGGTTTGAGTGACCTAATGTAAGGGGAGCGGGTGTAAGCACGTCTATTCCTGCATATGGTGGGGGAGGTAGTACTGGTTTATTTTCTAACAACATTGTTGACCTCCTCGAACATGGCCCATAATTCTAATATCGCCTCTCTTTTGACCTGTATATTTGGTGGTTTTTATGTGTGTCTTAGTAATTATGTTTGTGTCAAATGTTACCTCCTTAAGTCAGAGAAATGTGTGTGCCTTTGTGTTTGAGTGCCACTCTTTGCAAAACTTATTTAGTCTTTTTAACTAATTGGGGAACCTATTTGCCATGTATTTTAGTGGGAATCCCTGGCAATTTAATGATCTGGCTAATATAATTCAAATGAGGTATCCTAGTTTGGTTTGTCAAATCGTAGAGGTGATTCATACATGGTGCCCTCTTCCAATTTTATTTATTTCAGTGCTTGCAATTTTCTTACAAAAAATATTGAAAACAAGCATTTACGAGCATTTACATGAAACAGGATAAGACGGTATACGTAGTATTGCAACTTCAACAGGAAGCACAAATAGATAAAATAAAGCTGGTGCTCGAGCACCTGCTTTATTTTATCTATTAGTGCTTCCTGTTGAAGCTAACTTAGTAACTATTTCAGGATGGCGCTGGCAGCTTGCCGGCGCCATCCTAAAATAGTTACAGGATGATGGACAGCTCACTCAAGGGATATGAAGGGCAGGATTCATTCTGGCATGATGGTCCTGTCACAAAAATTAAACCTCAACAGGAAGCACTTACAGATATCAATAAAGCATGTGCCCTAGTTGAAGCTCAAATTCAGTGACGCATTCATCAGCCCAAAAACAATCGTAAGCATTGTCGAGGCTGGGCAAGTGTGCTTTCTTCCCAAATCTACCGTAGAAAATCAGCTGTGATGCTGGATAGAGGCCTTTGCATCCTTGACTTTCACGAGCGCAATCCGAAAAAAAATAATAATACATTTTAAAAATCCGCAAATCCGCAGATCCGCGGATTTTGCGGATCAACAATACGCAAATCCGCAAAATACGCGGATCGTGGATCCGTGAAATCCGCCCATGCTTAGTCATCTCTGTTACCTGGTGTTGAAAGAGCTCTGTTGGTGGTTACCTCAGAACATTATAAAATACTTGGTATTTAATGAGTTTTTGGCGTGCCTGTTTTTTTTTACCGAGGGGGGTGATTTTTCTTCCTCGACTAGTCACAATCTAGTGGGGCACCAGAAAATGACCCCTTGTTGGGTGTATTTTAGTAATTGTGGGGAATTAGTGTAATCATTAGTTATCTAGATGGATAAAATCTGTGTATAAGCTGTCGAACTGCCATCCACTTCTTACCTGGATGCTTAGATTAGTGCTACATGTTTGCACTGGTTTCATGCTCATGACCATAGGGAGAGATGGAATTGTGAATTTTAGTCCTACGGTGGTGCTAGGTTTTGTCATAGGCACTTTGTTTATAGGCTAAGGGTCCAGTTGCCATGCGGCCCCTTCCAGTTGCTCTTTCTTTTAGCTGGGGGCTACATTGTTTGATACTAACGAGGGCAACTGTGCTTTGTTTTGCTATAGGTGAGTGGAACACATGGGAAGATGCTAATGTCTGCCTCGTGCCATGAGCACATTTTGTTGTGTGTGAACCTCTCTGTTCATGGCACATGGTGTACAATGTGGCCTGGCCCTCTCTCATGTCTTCCAGATACCTGGCTTTGTCTGATCCAGACCTCACCTTTGGGCTAGCGTTTCGGTGTTTTTCTTTAGTCTTGGGCATTTACCTGACTCTTGCATGATCTATCACTTTACTTGTCCTGCTGGGGAGAGGGTTGCAGGCTGCTCTGTGGTTCTATTTTCTCCTATCTGTGCTGCCTCATGGTAGCTGAGGTTGGGGCCAACAGCTTTCCTTGGATGGTGCTTGCAAGGTTGGGGCACCATTAAACCATATGCTTGGTATGGATGTGAGTGCACCTGGAGCCCTACATTTGTTTGGAGCAGGAGTGGAGATTTGAGATTTCCCTTCTGGGCAACCCCTTCTCTTCGGACCACACCCTTCTAACTTAAAGTGTACTGGTGGGGCCTGTTGTGCCCGTCTGATGGGTGGGGTCTCCACAGCCATGTGTCGCCTAATGAACGGGTGCATCTTTTGTTGCCTATTGGAAGGGTGACCGGATATTGGAAATCAGAAATAGGAGAATAATAAAGAAAGCCAGGACATTTGACTAAAAAATGCCAGAGATCTGCCTGGTGACAGTTAAGAAAACCGGGACTGCCTTAGTAAATCAGGGATGCCTGGTCACACTGGTAATCCCCCTCCCTAACAGGAGGCTTGAACTCAACATCATACCACGCAGGTAACTGGCTCTTTGTGTGTGCATTGTGGATTTTTAGAGTTTTACCATCCCAGATGCACAGGAACACTGGTAATCCCCCTCCCTAACAGGAGGCTTGAACACAACATCATACCACACAGGTAACTGGCTCTTTATGTGTGCATTGTGGATTTTTAGAGTTTTACCATCCCAGATGCACAGGAACCCTGGTTCCCACCACCGAGGCTAGCATCATTTTAGAATTGAAAGGGGGCCTCCATTAGTCAGGAGGCTTTGAGATTTTAGAAGTGCTTTGGGGACTAGATGGCATGAAGGAAGTATTGGCCCTGGACTTGATGTCCGGTAATGGGGCCCTTTTGGCTTGGTGGTCAGATTGGGTCCTTTGTGACTTTGGTAGCGGGACCTGGGTGGCTCTTCTTAAGCATTTTTCAGTCTCCCAACCCTGGGGGATCAGCAGCAGAGTGGGGCCCCATGAGATCACCTCTTGATGATGAAGTTGATGCGGGCTCTGAATCGACACAGCTCTCAGCCGCTCTGAATTTCTAGACAAAAGTAAATATTCTGACCTCCCATTGCTATCTTTAGTCATTTTTGATCTAGTTGTGGTTTGAGGGGAGAGGATGAGTGGGTGAACCACTGGGTTTTAATTTGTTGGAATCATCCCTACTTGTGCTGGGGGGTTACTTTTACTGCACATTTTGGCTTTGTAATTGTGTGAAGGTGCTACCTCCCCACACTGTCACCCCTCCATGTGGGTGTTCTGGCCTAAGAACCTGTTGCGTTTGATTTTCTGTTTGTGGCTGCTGCCACGTGGCTGCTGAATTGCTAGATCCTTGCTGTAGTTGTGTGGTTACCGGCGGGCCTCGCTGCTGGATATGGGGTACATTTGGATTCCCATATTTGTTGTTGAGGAGGGCTGTTGGTGGAGTGTTGTGGTGGCTGGCCCAGGCTCATTGATCTCTGCTGTTTTTGATGTTAATGGTATGCCTTCAAGCAGCAGCTATCTGCCAGGTGCCTCGGCCTATGACAATAGTAGCATTACCTCTGATCTGGTTGTTGTCAACCTCCCTGGCCTCTACTGCCCTAGCCAGTTTGGTACCTTTGAGGTTATTGCTGTGGATTCCTCATCGAGACTGGTGCCATCTGCATGGTTACAGCCATCACTGCCCTCTCGGGGCAATCTTTTTCCATTTATGCTGAACCTGTTTTGCAGTGTCTCTTTGGTTCTGCTCCTGTTTTTCTCTATTCTTTTCGTGGTAGTCAAGGGTGTGAGCCTGTATCTCCCGCCAGGGTTTGACATCTAACCCCACTACGCTGCAGAATCTGCTCTGTTTCTCAGTGGGTAGACTCTTTTTAAGAATGTGTAGAAAAATATGACTTGTGGGGCCTTGTCAGACCACTCATGTCCTGTCTCTTGTCCCCATCATTCCCTCATTCTGTTCAGGAATTAACTTATGCTTTCCTCCGATTTCATGGTCTCGCCCCTATATCCGCCACACCTTTCTGCAGTAGTGGACACATTCTAGGCCTGGGTGGCCCAATGGGTTTAGCCTCAATATAGAGTTCCCACCTTGCGAGGCATTGCTGCATGTAGGGGAAATTCGAACTTGGATTTCCTCCTTCATGTCTGATGCAATCCTTCACCACTGCTATGTGCTTGGGCTCAAATGGTCCTTCCTTAGGCCAAGGCTGGTTTTATTGGTCCCTCTCCTCAATTCAGTCCGCTAACAGGTTGCAGACATGGTACACAAAACTCTTACGTTCCTCCTTTGCTAGTAAATCCTTGGGGGTAGATCTCTCTTTGCCTTGCACCCGTGTGGAGCAGAGTGTGTCTTTATCGCTGCTCTTCTCGTGTGCATGTAAAGGTGCCATCCTGCTTTTTCTGTTATGCGGGTGTATTAGCATCACATTGTCGTAATCCCTGATTTTCAGGGTCATCCCTTGTCTTATAAAGAGTGGATGATGTGACTCCGAGTCCTGCGAGTACGCTTTTATCTATTTCTGGTACATCCCAACTCTGCCCTCTATGCCGATCTCTGCTTTCCTCATGGGGAGAGCACAACAGGCTGTGCTCTTGGCCCAGTTCCTGGTTGCATGCCCTTTCTCTCTTGAGTAGGCGCTCACACCATTCATCCTCATGCCATCTGGCCTTTCTTTTTTGCTCTGAACTACCTAATGATTTTGTTGACCCTCCGTTTTCTCCTCAGCTACCTGAGCAAACCCTGTAGCCCCACCCTTGTCCTTGGTTCCTATGGGACTGGGGCTTCCTTCCTTGCGTGAGCTCGCTGAATCGCTGTCAAGGATCACCACAAACTTCTGTTACACATTCTTAGGCTTGTCTGCTCCTGTGGGAATTTGTATCTTAGCTGCTCTTAGGGTGTGGTTTGTGGTGCGGGGAGTCAAACATTTGGGGGCTCTCCTAGGAATTTGGACTGAGCTGGAGGTGTATGGGTTTGCTTAGTTTACTTCTCTCAGACTTAGATCTGACTGACTTTTTTCGGTGGGGGGGCTCTTCGGCTTCTATTATTACTGGGTTTGAGTGACCTAATGTAAGGGGAGCGGGTGTAAGCACGTCTATTCCTGCATATGGTGGGGGAGGTAGTACTGGTTTATTTTCTAACAACATTGTTGACCTCCTCGAACATGGCCCATAATTCTAATATCGCCTCTCTTTTGACCTGTATATTTGGTGGTTTTTATGTGTGTCTTAGTAATTATGTTTGTGTCAAATGTTACCTCCTTAAGTCAGAGAAATGTGTGTGCCTTTGTGTTTGAGTGCCACTCTTTGCAAAACTTATTTAGTCTTTTTAACTAATTGGGGAACCTATTTGCCATGTATTTTAGTGGGAATCCCTGGCAATTTAATGATCTGGCTAATATAATTCAAATGAGGTATCCTAGTTTGGTTTGTCAAATCGTAGAGGTGATTCATACATGGTGCCCTCTTCCAATTTTATTTCAGTGCTTGCAATTTTCTTACAAAAAATATTGAAAACAAGCATTTACGAGCATTTACATGAAACAGGATAAGACTGTATACGTAGTATTGCAACACAGGGCTATTACGCAATAGGTTAACACATAAACTTTATGAACTCAGTTTCCATACAATGTATTTTCAATGAAAGTCAATGCAAATAACATTCACATACAACAATGCATTTCATCAATGAGTGACAGTATAAAAACACTTTGCCACAAATAAACTCATTGGCTCATTGCAATTTATCCTCTAGAAAAGAAGACTTGCGTGTAATAAATTCCCATGTGAGCTGGTTAGTCTGACTCTATCCGCTCTTAGACAAAGGTGGTAATCACAGACACCACAAAGTAGTAACTCAGAAATCACTGGCCCTTCTTGCCCCACACAAGTTGCGACCAGTTTCCTGGTTCTAAATTTTCCTAAAATCCGAATAACATCCTGTGTCACACCAGGGGCCAAGCGTACACTCTGTGTAACACCCGGAAGTCCAAGCGGCCAACGCCTGTCACTCCTTTCAGATTCTAACTGTGATAAGAAACCAGTTAGCACTGAGAACGCCTCTTTGACTACAAAACTATGATACTGAGGTGCAAACTCCATCCATACAGAGTAGCTGTATCACAAAATTAGCGTTCTGGGATCCATAAAAGGAATATACAATAAATATTCATCCTGGGGCGTGCCTTGCGCGCCGAGGAGTAATGGAGGCTCCTCTCTGAGCTCCGTTGTGCCATGGGTCTCCACAGCGATTTTAGAACCCTTACACAGCGCCTCAAGAGCCCTGCTGCAGTCCTCCTGTCATCGGACGATGGGCTGCACATAAGGAATGACTCGCCTGCTGTCTGCAGTTTTGGGACCATTTTCGGCTGACGGTAATTTTTCTTCGTCCTGGACGCGGGCGGCGCCATTTTGTGCCGCTGAGCCCGCGTCCTTCATAATCGATGAAGCAAGCCTTGCTGCCGGTTCCTTACTCCCACACATGTTTATTTATCGCGTATCCACTCTGTTCCTCATATTATCAGTTATGTGGTGTAAAACGCGATGTTCACATCTTTTTATGGCATTTTAGTCTGTCAACTGCTTTTTTACACTGAATAAACGGCCGCCATTTTGTATTAGCGCAAAAACCCGTTTTTTGGAAGTCTCGTCATCTATGCCATGTTTTTTTTAGCAACATTTTTTTTTCTATTTATGGCTTCCATTTCTCTACAATATCCATGCATATCTCTGTGTATGTGGGAGATTACTTTTTCATTGAAGTCCCTTTAATTTTGTCGAGGAATGGTCCTTTGCTTCCATGCTCATCCAGGCTCTTGTTTTATCTCCCTCATAACAAGGAATTAGCACATTCTACATATTTTTGAGCACTCCTGCTTTGTGACTATATTAGATCGTAAAACTTTGAGGAGTATTCTTACTGCTGATTCCAGTATTCATGTGAAGAATTTCCTCAAATCACTTTTCCAGCTTCATATCCATTTTTGTGCTTTTCTTCACGCTTCAAAAATGGCACATGATTCAAATCATTCAAAGACTTCTGCCGTGAAATCTAAGAGACCGAAAAATGATCCGCCTTCTCCCATCCCTTCACCTTCGAATCCTGTTCTGGACTCCATATTAGAAAAAGTGCGTGGTCTCCAACCTTTCATGTCTGCCACTAATGAGAAGCTTAGACAAATTGAGGAAAAATGGTTTGCCATGGAAGGTAAAGTCTTGAACTTGGAACAGCGTGTCAGTGACATTCAGGATGTTTCCTCAAAGATCCCTCTATTGGAACAAGAGATCCACAAACTAAAACTTCATACCGAGGACCTTGAAAATCGCAATAGTAGGAACAACTTACGCCTTTATGGCCTTCCAGAAAATATTGAGGGGCCCGACATGGTGTCTTTTTTACAGAAGTTTCTTCCCGAGCTCTTAGATCTCCAGCATGTGACGCACCCTCTTAACATTCAAAGAGCTCACTGTTTAGGTCGTCTCAATTCCATCGCCACTAAGTCTCGGGGCATTATTATGCTATTTCTTGAATTCACTGACTTAATGACTATGTTGAGGCTGCTAAGTTAAAAAGACGTCTTGTATGGTCTGACCATAATATCTTCATCTCTCAAGATCTGTCTAATGCAACGAATGCTCAGCGTTTGAATCTTCGTCCTCAGATGCAACAATTAAATATACAATATGGCATCCTGCATCCATGTTTTTGTAAAATTACACACAATGGTCGCACTCGTTCTTTTGATGACCCACAAAAGCTTTTTTCATATTTACAAAATGTGTCTCCCTGAGGAATGGACACTAATCTTTGATATTTACATTTTCCGTTACTAAATTTGCTCCTCTTTTTGTAATTCATATGCTCCTTTTGTACATTTATATACTTCTGATGTAATTTTATATTATGTTTCTCCTTGTCTCCCTTAGGGTTCTGTTTATCTTTCTTCCCTTATTTTTCTCTTTTTTTCATTGCTCGCTGAGGTCCGTACACTTCTTGGTGTCACTACGCTCCTGATGCTTTGGTTTTCTTTCTTGTTTCAGACCTGGCTCTTATGACTTGTTATGTCCGCTTATTTCGTCTTCCCTTTTTTCTTTTTCTTTTTCTTCCATCTTTCTCTTTTTCTCCATGCTCTGTCTTTCTTTGATCTCATCTTCCTTCCCGTGTTTTCTTCTTGTGCCCTTATTCGGGTCAATCTCTTTCTTTATTGCTGTCTTTCTTATTGCTCTCTATTACAGCTTTGGGTCCATTATGTTATAACATTGTGAGCGTTTTGAATGACTTGTCCGCATTTAATGTTCGTGTCTATTTTGTTCTTTTTTGTAGTTCTCTCCTTGAAGTGCATCAAATCCACTTGTTTCCCATCTTCCCTACCTTCCGTCATGTGTAATTTTGTTTCGTGGAATGTTCGAGGCCTCAGACATCCTGTCAAGCGTCAAAAGGTATTGTCACATTTATCTAAGCTTAAATCCCAAATTGTTTTTCTTCAAGAAACTCATTGTACAGATGTCGAGTCACTTAAATTGAAAAGACAATGGGTGGGCCAAGTTGTTTACTCTCCTACTGCTAACAAAAAAGGGGGTATTGCTATATTGTTTCACAAAGCTTTGTCTGTTCAAATACTTTCTACTCAAAATTATGATGATGGGCGATGGGTAATGGCTAAGGTTGTGATTCAAAACAAGACATTAGTCTTATTACACATCTATGGCCCTGTTCGACCTGATCCAACATTTTGGTGTGACATCAAACTTCTTCTCTCCTCCATTGATTGTCCCAATATCATAGTTGCGGGTGATTTTAATCAATGGCTGGATCCTTTCTCCGATAGACTTTCTTATTGGAAATTCCAGCCTGACAAATCCCATAAGTCATTCCAATCTGGCATTGCCTCTCGCCAGTTATATGATGCTTGGAAAACTTGTAATCCCGATACTCTTGAATATACTTTTTTCTCGAATGTGCATCACACCCGTTCCAGGATTGATTACATTTTGGTTAGTAAATCTCTCCTTCCCTCTCTTCAAAAATCCAAAATTGGTTCAATTTTTATTTCAGATCATGCACCAGTTTATGCTGTTTTAGACCTATCTCTCTCCTCATCTAAATTTAGTCGTTGGAAATTCAATACCTTCCTTTTGTTTGATAATGTTTTCATAAAAGAGATTACTGGTTTTATTAATGAGTTTTTTGACTTCAACAACCCACTAGACACCTCTATCTCTACCAATTGGGATGCTTTCATGGCTGCACTTCGAGCCTTCACTATTGCTTATGTCTCTAAAAAAAGAAACTTAATAGATCTAAATATGAGCAACAATTAAAGCATATTAAAAACCTTGAACATACATACTTCTCTTCTAAATCCTCTAATGCCCTTCAAGATCTGATTGTAGTGAAAACTGAGCTTAATAAAATTGCCACTTTTGAAGCATGTAACACTCTACTCAAGATTAAATCCAAATTTCATGGGGGACAAAATAAATCGGGGAAAATGTTAGCAAACTATTTAAAAATCAAATCTGAACGTAAAAATAATGGTCCGATTCTCAATGAGTCTAGCAATAAATTGGTCTCCTCAGATGAAGAAATTGAGCCGTACTTCTTCTGAGGCCGTGCGATGTATAGTTACCCCAAGGTATCAGGGGGGGGTCATCGTACCAACGCAGTGGGAACTCCAGCGTGAATGGTGTGGTGGCATTGGTCAGGGGGAATATTTCTGATTTTTTCCAATTGATGACCAGTCCGGAGAAAACACCAAACTGCACCACATCTCTCATAATAGGAGGAAGATTTAGAGCTGGTACACAGATGAACAGAAGGATGTCGTCCACGTATAATGATGCGAGTGAGGGACCCTGATGAAATCCTATTCCCTGCTGTAGGTGCCGGTCCTGCAAATGAAGCACCAGCTGGTCCATTGCGATGAAAAAAAGCTGGGGCGAGAGCGGGCATCCTTGCCGGGTGCCCACCACAACATTAATCTATTAGACAATACCCCATTTATACGTAGCTGTGCGACTGGGCTAGTATATAGAAGGCGGACCAATGACCAGAAATTTTGAGGGAAGCCAAGTTTGCTAAACGCTGCCTGCAAGAAATCCCACTCTAGGGAATCAAATGCTTTTTCAGCATCTGATAATATTGCTGTGTCAGGAAGTGCAGGGTTGATCTGATTGATGACGTGCAAACAGCATAAGTAAATTTACAAAAGTCGACCTGTTCAGCATAAATCCCGACTGGAGGGGGTGATATAATCTGCACAATTATAAGCAAAAAGTGTGACCAACACTTTAGCTAATATTTTATAATCCTGGTTTAGAAGGGACAGTGGCCTGTAAGAGGCACAATTATCAGCCAGCTTGCCCAGCTTCAGTAGTAAAGTTAAAATTGCCTTGCGCATAGTGGGGGGAAGTTCACCTGATTCTAAAGCTTCTGCGTAAACCTCCAATAATTGCAGGACAAGTTACTCCTTCTAAGCTTAATAAAATGTGCCTGTGAGGCCGTCCGTGCTGGGGGCCCGCGTGACATCCAGGCTATTTATAGCCTAAATAATCATGTCTGCACCAATAGGCGAAGTGAGGAACTCTTGCTGTCCCCTCTCTATCCAATTTCCAATTTAAAACATTTATAAAGCGCAGCGTGCACCGTACGGTTTCTTGGCGCTAGTGGAGAGTTCGACAACTGAGGCAAAATAAAACCTGTCGTAGAAAAGAGGAGGAAATTACACGGAAAAGGCCTGTTTGAAGAGAAACGTTTTTAGATCTTTACGGAAGGAAAGATAATGAGTGGCAGATCGGAGGTGATCACCATTGCTTTTTCATTTAAATAATGTGTCAGCTCTTCGCCAGCTGTTGGCGTGCATGTTGTGTAGAGGCGAGTGTAATAGGACAAAAAGCTCGATTGGATATCAGCACTATCCATGACATGAGTGCCATTTGCAGCCTGAAGCTGCGTAATATATGTAGCTTAGTACCTGGTGTGAGTAAGCATGCCAAAGTGCGTCCCGGCCTCTCTCCCTCCCCGTATACTCGGACGCAAGCGTATTTCCCCAAAAAAGCCATATCCCGCTGCGCCAGCTCCTGAATTTCTCCCAGCAGCTTAGCACGTTGATGCAACGGAGAAGGGTCCACACCCGTCAGCACCCATGGCATCTAAATCTCATAGCTCTCGCTCAGTGGCATCCAGCTCTCAGCGAATCATGCAAAATACCCCGGCCTGCTTACCATTGCAGATGCCTCTGATGTACACCTTAAAGGCCTCCACAGGGTAGCATAGCGAGGCATAGAGCAAGTATTTATCTGAAAGTATTCTACGATCGCGCTCTGTACTTCACCCCTGAAAATGATATCTAGTAACGCCTCAGCTGGGAAGCGCCAAGACGCAGATGGAAGCACAACAGCAGGTAGGGCTAGTGAGAGCAGCACTGGCGAGTGGTCAGATAGAGTGTGCGGCAGTTGGTCCTCCTCTTGTATATTGAGGAGTAAGTCAGGGGTAACATACCATCGCTTTATACAGGACTAACTACGATGTGGTGCAGAGTAAAATGAATTTCCCTGAGCAGCCGGGTATTGGTGCAGGCTGGCATCCGCCAGGAGATGTGTATTTAATAGTGTCTGAAGCTCCTTTGCGAACAGTGCTTAGTATTGTGTCCAGTGCCCGTGGTGTCTAACCCGGGTTGTAGCATAAAGTTGAAGTTACCACCAAATATTATAGAGTCAATTAGTATGCCAATAATGTGAGTTGAGATGCTAGCGAAGAAGCCCCAGGCATCCACATTAGGACCATAGACATTTACGAAAAGCAGGCGATGTGCACCTATGGATCCCACCATTGTGAGATAGCGGCCCTCTGGGTCCTTGATCACAGTCTGGGTCGTGAAAGTGAGCGATTAACAAATCAATATACAGACTCCCCGAGAGTAACTACTATGTCCAGTAAAAAATCAGGTGCATCCCCAGGTAGCTGCAAATCTGTTATCTAATTTTGGGGCGTAATGAGTCTCCTGAAGTAATGCTACATGTATCTTGTGCATAGCTAGATATGCAAGCACCTGCCGTCCCTTACACAGGTTTGACAGCCCTTTAACATTCCATGTTATACAACGTAATAGGATTCCTCTGGGTCGCCCACACTACTGCAGGTGCGAAATATGCAGTCTGCTTTAACATTATGGTCATTCTTGGATAGTCAACTGGTGTTATTTTTCATTGCCTCTAAACAAGAACTCAAAACAAACATGTTCAACTGGAACTCCCACCCTCACATCCCTCACCCACCCAACCCCCACCCACATCGGATATCCACCCAACCTAAATCTGGTGAATCCCAATTGTTTTTTGCTTAGTAGCATGATAAGCGTGTCACTGGTAAAATAAAGAAAGAGGGAATGCTTCACAAAATCCTGTTCCTTAAATATTCCTGAATTTCCGTCTAGGCCATTGTTTCTCTGAGGGTATGGAGCGTGCCCCAAAGTTAATTCCATGTTCTCAGCCCATGCAAGCCCTCCTTTCCAGGAGAGGCAGCTCTGCCTGATTTGTGGCGCTTCCAGTAATCAGCGTGTCAAAAATGATAGTTTTACCCTTAAGTTGAACATGCAGGTGCGCCAGATACAGCGTGGCATAGCGGACGTTCTCATTCCTCAAGGTCCGTTTGATATTGTGAAACTTGCGCCGGCCCTCACCATGAGCGTGAAGCCTGGGTAGAGCGAGAGGGTCATTCCCTGATAATGCAGATTTTCCGTCTCCCGGGCCTTTTTAAATGCAACATCTCTGTCATGGTAATTAAACGATCGCGTAATGCAAGACAGGGGGTGATCCAGGAGCAGATCTGGGGACCAGGGACCTGTGAACCCGATCCACCGCAAATGTGGTTGAACGACTGTCTCTGCCAAAGAGGTCCAACAATACACGCTCCACATATGCCTCTATGGAGCCAGTGTTGGTAGACTCGGTGATCCCCGCGATTCAGAAATTATTGCGGCGCGATCGCGCTTCAAGATCCTCTGCCTTTGCCGCTGTCGTTTTCAGAAGGTGCTCTGTTTGGTCTAAGCGATTAACCATGGCTACCTGCGTATCTTTGGTGTCGGAGATGCGCTTCTCAGCAGCCTCTATGCGGGCCTAATGCTGCTCCAGGCGGCCATGCATGCCTCCATTCGCGCGCCCAGTTCATAAAAACGTGCATCTATAGCCTTGAACCCAGCATGCAGTTCAGCCATGATGACTGCGGCTCCCTCTGACACCGTGCCTTCAGTCCCCGAGGGTTGGCGAGCTTAGTGTTGTCTCCATGCAGTGCTTTGTCTCCACCCTCCTTCCTTGGGGTCTTGGAGGCCTCAAAGGTGAGCTGCCTTTCTTTAGGGTAACTCCAACCCATGTTGAACAATTGTGCGCTGGGGCGAGGTAGGTTGCAAAGTCTCTCAACCAGATAATAGTGTGAGGCGCAATGCACAGTGGAGGGGAAGCAACTACAACCCCTCCACTCCACTGATCATGATTCTGGGGAAGAGCTGCAGATATGTCAGTCACCTCTCCACATTAGCTGCTCCACTTATGAATGTAGCCGCTCATCTTCTGTATCACGCTGCGTCTAGGTGCTACGCTCTGTATATCTGCAATAAAGGGAAGCATGAGGGCTCACATGAGCAAACCAGTTCCCAGGGGGCCACCACATTTATCCATTGTTCCCACTGATGTTGGGCAGGCGGACGATCTCAGCCATGATCCATGTGGCGCACTCCTCTAATTTCCAGCGTGTATCTAATCTATGGGGAGGTGGGGCCCCCCCGGTGCAGGATTGGGGAGTATTGACCCCTCGCGACCACGTGAGTGTAGGCCACGGGTCCCAGGGCTGAATTGATTGCTCTCTGCGACCGCGGCCCTGCCCACAGGCTTGCCCGCAACCCCAGTTTACATAGCTGCCAAGGTTTCAGGTTGCCATGCGTGATAGTTTAAGTGTCATTGTGAGTGACATTTCAATGAGCATGAGTGACACTTTCTAGAGAGCAAAATGAGGCAATGAAGACAAGGGAAACATATATATATATCACAAATTACAACCATTTGTGCATTGAGAATCTCTACTACAACTCAATGCAGACAAATAGTAGAAAGGCACAGGGAACCCACACTAAAATGTAGACACACCGAAATTGGGCATAAAGGTGAATTGGCACTTATAATTATAAACACAGAGCAGAAAGACAGAAACTGAAACTTAGAGAAACTAGAGACCGAAAACCGGGTAAAAAGCTTAAAAAGTTAATTTGATCTTGTGTAATGTAACTTGTGCTCATGTCAAGTGCACAAAGGCTCAATTCAAATGCACTGCTGTAATTAAAGGCAGTGTTTACCTGCAGAGATCTATGGCATTTTGGTAAGGGCTTCGACTTGAGCTCTCACTCTTTTGCTCACTACACGTTTGGCATGCAAGAAGACACCGTTCAGTGCAGTGTTCACACGACACATTTCCTTCTAGTTTGTCATGTGTTCAGCGACACATACCACATCAAGGCGCAACAACAAAGAGCGCAAAAGTGAAGGCTTTCAGAGATACTTAGGATATTTATGCAACGAACATAATATTAATAATAATAATTCACATTTATAAAGCTCACAATCACCCGTAAGGGTCTCTAGGCACTGGGGGCTGTCGGGAAGATTAAGCAAGCTATTGCCCAGAGTCACATGGTGCTGGGCTAATCTGCCACCAGTGCCAGGGATAGAACCGTGATCCCCAGATTCCGAAATCAGTCGCCCTAGCTGCGGCGCCACATAGCGCATCAGGTGCTCTGCATTACTAAGACGTTTTAAGGGTGTGTAGAGTGCGTTCTACCTATGAAGGCAATACATTACTCCAAAATCGGTGTGTAACCATTCATAAAGATATTGAAACACGCCTGTCTCGGCTGAGCTCTATGTGTTGTGCATTTTTTTCTGAATTCAGCTGTGGACATTATCTTTGGCCCACGCTGAATAATTATTTCAATGACCTTTGACTTTCCTTGCAATCTGCCGGTGTGTGTGTGTTAGTCTGAAGTGAAGTCTGTGTGTGGCTGGGAGGTAGTAGGGGTGACGAAGGGTCGTAACGTGTGCGTGGAATTTGAAGAAAGCCAGGCAAGGCAAGCCAAAGCACATTTTAAACTTTATTTCCGATTTTAATTTATGCCCATGACTTCAGGGCCAGGCGCACACTTACTTGAATTTAGTTGCAGAGATGGCCCGCCTGCGGCCAGCAAGAACAACTCCATTTCCTTATATGTGCCGGATACCTTTTTTGCTTCTCTCTGTGCTGGCCTCCCACACCATGCGCGCTCGGGCGGCGGGGGCGGCTCTGCTGCAGTCAGGGGTCATGGTTCTCCCTTTGAGGGCTCAATTTAACTACTAGGCCGCCGAGTGAGAGTCCGATGGCCGTACTGTTCATCGAGTCTGTCAGCCACGAATCGGCGATGGGTCCGTCTAGGTTGTTGGTTCGGTGTAGATCGTGTCGCGGGCCGTGTGGGATGCGCAAACTCATCAGAATGAGCCTGCCAACAGATAATTCTGAATCCTCTAACTTCTGTTCTTCATCTGTCCCCATGCTTACTGCGCTGGCCCGGCGTGACTCTCTATACCGGTAAGGACCAGCCCTCTCACCGGACCGCGGTATTCTGGCTGCATGTATTGCAGGAGGGCCTTGTTTCTCACCCAGTGCCCTCGAGTTTGCCGGCCCCGGTTGCTCTGGAATAAAATTGCCAGCGGGTGGCATGATTGCTATTATTAGTTCCTGTCCTGTCGTCCCAGCGTGGGGGCCTGACTGCAGGAGGGCAGGGCAGAGGAGCGAACAGCACTGTGTGGTGTGAGCCAGCGCATCCAGGCCCGCAAAACAGTCAGGCTGTGCAAGATGGCGATGAGCAAGTTAGCAGCAGAGGCCTCATCAAACAGAACGTCGCACAATGATAGCAGGACGTGTGATGTCACATCCTTGCGGCGCTACGGCCAGTCTGAGACTGTTGCTCAGCTGCGTGGTGCCAGCGGAAATCAAATAGATACATTTGTAGCTGCACTGACTGACTGTGAGGCTGTGAGGCTAAGAGAGCCTGTTCAGCTGCTGGAACTGCCCGAAGCCTGTGGGAGCAGCCAGCGCAGGCACTGGAGCTTGCAGATACTACTGTTTGTAATGTGCGTTCTGTGACAGCTGAAACTACGGCATTATGAGTGACAACGCATTTCAGTGCGGTGATGCGGAGCACCACACTCAAATGCGTTAGCGTCACACCTGATGCGTTATACTTGGCAGGACTGTGCTTATATATATCATTTTAAATGTCAATCTAAAGTACTTTATTTACAATGGCTCCTACATAAGGGATGTTAGTGTTATTCTCTGTCTGCTTTGTTTTCCATGGGAGTGTGTTAAAGTAGCATAGGTTATGCTTGACTTACTAATTTAGGATTTAGGACCAGATGTAGGTAATTAGTATTTACCGACTCTTAAATACCGAATCATACCGATTCGGTATTTAAGAGTAGGTAAATAGGAAGGAGGCATATGTAGGTAAATCTCATTTCTAATTTACCAATTCTGTAACATTCGGTATTTACCGATTCTGTAAATACCAAATTGGTATTTCACATTGATTCCTATGGGCCTTGAAGCCCATAGGAATCAATGTGAAATACCGATTCGGTATTTACAGAATCGGTAAATACCGAATCCTGCAGGGGTGCAGGGGGTGTCACTTTGACACCCTCTAGCACCCCAAGTACAGGCTTGTGTGACATGTGGCACACATACATGCCCTAACGGCATGTCTGTGTGTCACATTGCACAGGTGTGCATGCAAAGATGTGCATGCACACCTGAATTCGGTATTTTACCACCCAAATGGATTGGGTGGTAAAATACAGACTCTTTTATTTTATTTTATTTTTTATATATATTTTTATTGAAGTAAGGCAGAAGGAAGCAGTACACAAATCAGGTGCCATACTCAGAATACAATACAACATTAGGCAGGTGTATAAGGAAATGCAGAGAAATCAGTACATGAAAGTAAAAGATACCAACAGAATGGAATATATGAACAGGAGAGACAATACTGTCAATCAGCGCAATAAGGCATAGTCTGCAAAACCCTTCCACCCACGACTCAGGATAGGTAGAACCAGAGAAGACACCAAGATGAGTGAGAAAACACGATTCAGGATATACAACACACCTCCTGCAAAGAGGGAAAGGAAAAGAGAAAAAAAAAAGGCCATAGCACTAAACTAAGACAAAATAACAAACCCCCCCCAAAACCCCCCACCCTGCACCCCTGCAATGGCTATAGCCTTAACCCACTTGCAGCGTGCCTGTCGCCCCAGAACTTGCCCTAATAGAAGGGAGAAAGAAAGTGGAGGAGGAGAGAACAAACAGGCCCCCGGTCTCCCCTACCCTCTGCTGGAAGCGGACCCCTCCCGATTATAAACAGTACAATTTCAAGCAACAATTATCAACAATCGGGGGAGTTTAAAAGAATCGCCAGACTCCCACATCATTATAGTCTACAAATCCCGCATCGAATGAAACACTGCCATCAAACCCAGACAATCAAATCAACCTTGGCCACGCCGACTTTTCGTACGAACCCTCTCCACTCGGACCGCCATATCAATAAGGAGAGTGAAATGTTCGATAAAGTCAAAGTCAATGTGGTAGAAGAGAGGCCAAGACATCCGTACTCGGAGACCACGAATCAAACGAAGATAACCGTCCTTCACAGATAAGTCCCAGGAAAGAGGTTGCACCAGCTGGGAAGAAAAGGACGATGAAGCACTCCAATAGTCTCTGAAAGACGTAGTTTGGCTTAAAGGAACTTCTCTGTCCATCTCAGGCGGTACAGGCTTTGAATGTGCTGAGCTTATGGTAGTCACTGGCACACTAGCCACTGCGTGGGAACGGTCAAAAAACACCAGTTCTGGCTGCGGCACAGGGCCCTCGATCACAGGCATAACATGCACCGCAGGCAACAAAATTTGTTGAAGGCATATCGAAGGGCCGACATCCGGTGTCAAACTGGTTAAGTCTGCTGTTTCAGTCGATTTCTGGATGATGGCCGTGATCCGCGAGTGGAGCGCTTCAATGGCGGCCATTATGGTCCGCAGCGACGGTTTAGTCTCCACCCGTTCCATCCCCTCTGGCAGATCAACTGAGCAAGTCTTGAACCCCGGAGGTCAACTACTCCGGGGTAACAGGCATAGGTGGGGCAGATGGAGACAGTGGGCACACCCAATCTCACAATATCAACACCGTCGCCTCCAGCGAGGTCCCGAGCCCGTCGACCCGGGGCGGGCAGCAAAGTCTCCGGGCAACGGACCCCCGACCACGGCAACCGGTGCAACACGCCGTTGTGTCTTTGGATCCAACCGACCATCAAATCGCCATTGTTGGAAATGGGATCCCTGGCTGGCCAGGGCTTTCGCCAAAGTCAGTCTGAGACCACCACCCCCAAGTCAGGGAAAGGGAGTTACAAGCCAAGATAACCCCTGCTCACCCTCTAGGTAACGTGGCGCGAGCAGCAAGGCTAAACTTGGAGGCGATGTAAGTTAAGTATTTGCGCACGTACCCCAGCAACAACACCCAGGGCCCACCACAAAGGAAACTCCACACAAGGTTATATAAAAATAGCCTTTGTATTATAATAAATATACATCAGAGCCTCTTCCACCACGCTGGGCTGGAAGATCCCTGACCCACTCCTTTCGGAGTCACTCACCAATGACTCTAGAGTACCTCTAGCACTCTCCCAGCGCTCTGCTTCTTCTGCAAGGGTGTCTGGATCAGTCAACTCATAGTCCAACAGGTGTTGTCGCAACCCTGGCAAACAACTACTGAGCACCTGCTCTCTGAGAACCAGATCAAACAGTTTGACAAAATCACATTCTGTGTGAACCGATGACCAATCAGACAGTGCATCTTGACATTCATCCACAAACTCTCCCCAAGACTGGTGAGACAGTTTCCTACTGCCCCTGAATCTCAACCTATACTCCTCCTCTGGGGAAACAGGTACCATGCTCGGGGAACTGGGAGTGGGACTGTCTATTCTAACATTTAAATAGCTGCCACCACTGGACTCAACCCTCCCGGGGGGATCCAGAAAATTATGACTGCGGTCAGTGGATAACCTACACTCTAGGGCTATCTTCTCCCTGGCCAAGGCTCTCTCAGCCTCTGCAATCCGCTCATTCACACCCAGCTGCGCCATCTCTCTGGCATGCTCTAACCTGAGCTTCTCCATGGCCAGCTGGTGCTCCCTCTCTTCTCTCCTATCCACCCACTGCTCTGGGGACAGGGAAAGGGATGGGGTGCTACATCTGACACTGGACCCAGCAAGGGACTCCCTATCTAGGGGGTACTCGCTCTCTGCTGGCGCCCATCCACTGTCAAACTCACTCTCCGCATCAGACTCTTCAGGGCTCCCCTCAGACCCACCACCCTCATGGTGTGCGGCCCGGGCCATCTCTCTCTCACTGTGCTCACGCTCCCAGTCATCCTTCTGCCATAGGATCATGTTATCCCTAAGCTTGGACTGGGTGTCTGACTCACTCACTGGGATGTCTCTCTCCTCACAAAACCGTACCAACTCAGGCACACTGTACCTAAACAGGCCACAGAGGTTAAAAGGAGATTCCATCTTGACAGGATGCTCACAGACACGTGCAACACAAGGGACCTTGCAATCTGAAGTAAGAGTACACAATTCCAAACTTCAACACTCTCCTTATCAAAGAGAACTCATACTCATGCGTCCAGGAAAACACACCATTCATCCACACACACCCTCTCCTCGGACTGGTAAGGCAGTTTCTACCACCCCTGACTTCTCAACCTGACCAAAAGCGACACAGGTACCAAACTCTGGAAGCAGGACGGGGGACAAATGTACTGAACACAATTTATCAAATGACACTCTTCAGGAGAAGAAACAATGGAATTTCACCAACACCAATAATCCCAAAATGTGGTTATCTAAAAATGTAGAGCTTTGAAGTGCGGCCAGCCGCTACTGTGGTACAACGCAAACACAAATCCTTATCCTCACCGCTTGCCGCCAATGTTGGAAATGGGATCCCTGGCTGGCCAGGGCTTTCGCCAAAGTCAGTCTGAGACCACCACCCCCAAGTCAGGGCAAGGGAGGCCAAGATAACCCCTGCTCACCCTCTAGGTAACGTGGCGCGAGCAGCAAGGCTAAACTTGGAGGCGATGTAAGTTAAGTATTTGCGCACGCACCCCAGCAACAACACCCAGGGCCCACCACAAAGGAAACTCCACACAAGGTTATATAAAAATAGCCTTTGTATTATAATAAATATACATCAGATAAAACACACATATTGTTACACTGTGCCAACAGGCACGGGCGGAATTTACAAGGGATATTGTACAGGACAGGGCCACTTGGACCACTGTCAGGGGTATCAGCACTTTTAGAACTTTGTAGAAATAAAAATCACTGTAGCACACAATATAAAAATAGAGCACACAACCAGTAATCACTGGTAACAGGACCTCACTAGCACCACCTGTACTAGGGAGAAAACAACCACCTACATATCACAATACCTGTAGGGGTGTAAGAACATAACACATGATGCAATGCATAACATTCATTCAGAGGTGTAAGGAGGGAAAACACATGATGCATCACAATACATTCAGAGGTGTAGCAATAAAACACAGT
Organism: Lissotriton helveticus; assembly: GCF_964261635.1. NCBI lineage: Eukaryota > Metazoa > Chordata > Amphibia > Caudata > Salamandridae > Lissotriton > Lissotriton helveticus. Next base: position 103,278,210 of record NC_136072.1, read on the forward strand.
TGCGCAAAACTCAGATAAGTCACCACCTGTGACAGTCCCTGTGTCCCAATGTCAGGGCCTAAACGTGGCAGTTGCCCACAAAGTGCTGGGCAACTGGTGCAGGGAAAGTTAGGGCAACGTTGGAGCCTCTCTGGGCTCTAGAACAAGAACAGGCCCTCCTGAGCCTCTCTCAGGCTCTTCCCCAGGACTGGGCACTCAAGCCTCTCGGGGCTCGCAAAGCAAAAGGCGGGCTGGAGCCTCTCTGGGCTCAAGAACGAGGAAATGGCACTCTCAGAGCCTCGCAGGCTCTGCTCTCCAGAACAACTGTGCCCCAGAGCCTCTCAGGGCTCTCAAAACGACTGTGGGCACAAGAGCCTCTCTCAGGGCTCTCACGAAATCAACATGCCCCCTTGAGCCTCTCAGGCTCATGCACAAAGGGACTGACCTCGAGCCTCTCTGGGCTCGCAGAATGAAGTGCCCCTAAGAGCCTCTCAGGGCTCCTCAACACTGGTGGGGCCCCTCTCGGGGGACCCAAAAACCACTGGAGAGCCACTCGGGGCTCAAAGAACAAATTGCCCCCCAGGAGCCTCGCAGGCTCTAAAGAAAAAATGCGGCCGTCGTTGGAGCCTTCCAGGCTCAGAACAAATAAATGCCCGGGCCCCCACAGGGCCTTTAAAGAACAATGGTGCCCCCTTCGTTGGAGTCCCCCCTCTGGGGACTCAGAATATGCAAATGCCCCCAAGAGCCTCTCTGGGCTCTCAGCTCATGCAATGCCCCGGGGGCGAAGATCGGGCTACAGGGGGGGGGGGGCGCGGACACCGGCAATGTATCCCGACGCCCTCCCTCTCTTGCAGATTAACAGCACGGGCCCCCACTCACCTGGACCTGTGGCTCCCCTGGCCGGTCCCATGCTCTGGACCTCTCCTTCGGGCAGGGTGTCCTCTCCTGCGACGGGCGGGGCTCTCTCACCTGCGAGAGCCTCGCGGGGGACCAGGCAGCTTCAGGAGGCTTCTCTTGTGGGCGGCGCGGGCTCCTCTTCAAAGCACCGGAGCCCTGCCTGCACCCTCGGACGACTTCCTCTCCTCGGGCTGCGGGGGCGGGACTTCCAGGCAGGCCGCGCAGCAATTGGCCGGCCTGTAAGCTGCTTCCGGGTCGCCGTGGGCAGAGCGGCGGCCCGGGGGGGAGGAGATTTCACTTCCAAAATCTGTGGCAAATGCCGGGTGGGCACCGGCCTCAAAAGATAAAGCGCCCCCAGGCGCCAACAGCAAACAAAGCGCTTACAAGCGCTCGGGGGCACAAGTACAGCGCTCCCAGGCGCCTTGGAGAACAAACACAGCGCTCCCCAGCGCTGAAGGCAGACAACAGCGCTCCCCAAGCGCTACACGCAAAATCAAGCGCTATTAGGACAATCAACAGCGCTCCCAAGCGCTAGGGGACGAAATAAAGCGCTCTCAGCGCTAGGGGCCCACTGAAGCACTCTCAAGCGCTAGCCAAGAGATTTCAGCGCTCCCCGGCGCTGAAGGGCAGAGAGCAGCGCTCTCAGTGCTGTAGGCACAGCACAAGCTCCAGCAGGGGCTGGAGGCAGGCAGGGGGGCAAGGCTGGGCCAGAGCCAGCACACTGGGTCTCCAGGCAGGGAGACACCCCAAGTGGCGGTCCTCCTGGCCCCAGCAGCAGCAGCAGCCCCCTCTGGCACGATCCAAAAGTAGAACATTTTCTAAGGGGACACAGCCCCTTCTTATACTAACCAATCCTTTGTTTCAAGGTGCAGGATGGGGGGAAAACCAGTTGCAGCTGGTTCTGGAGCACTCTTGATGGCCCAACCACCCATTTCATTCACTGGGGAGGCTAGGGTCGTTAGACACACCACAGGGGGGCGGAGCCAGCATTGTGTGGGGAAAACCCAGCCCCTCCAGGACACAGGTACGCTCCTCCCACACATCACTCATGCTAATCTCCCACTCACCACCGGGCAGACCCATCCAGACTTCCTGGAGCCTGGCATGCCAGCCAGCTCCAGCCAATCACGCTCCAGCACCCTCACTGCACACGCACATCAATGTCCAGAAGTAGCACTTCCCTTCTAGACACATACATGCCGCATACACCATCTCGCAGCATTCACTCTCACGAGTTTACACATACTAAACTCGAGCCTGCACTCCCCACGCATCAGGAACTACCAGGGACACACACATTCCCCATGCATTCCTATGGGAGGGCAGGCCAGCCATACTACACGCACGCGCTTTCACTCTGGGACACAGGGTAAAAGTGCGCAGAGACCCAAAAATCACTAACACAGGGTCACCAATAAAAGCAAAAAGTTTAGGGGTGAACCTGCCCTGCGGGCCAAGTCCAACACAACCCCCTTCCAGCCAAAACGCAGGGGAGAACAATCACCACCGTGATGGACTTCCCTGCTTGGGGCGATAGAACACGGACGCAGGCCCGCCACTGCCGGGACACCCTCCTGTTCTATGCCACGGTGAACCCCTAGGGTTCCTTCTAAAGCTACTGTAAGGACCAGCTGGGCTACCCCACTGGTACTCCTCAGCTGTCCGCGGCCAGGACCAGGCCCTAGGCCACCCAGGTGCCACTGGTTCCTGCCTACTCATGAAGTGGGGGGTAGTAACCCCAGGCCCATAGTAGCCACTCTCCACTCTTCCTGTCTGCCAGACAGGGCCAGACTGCCACTGGTTCTCCAGCCTAGGGTCTACAACCTCAGGCGGACCAGGAGTCTCAGGGAAGGTTCTCCTCCCCTTACCTCTTCTTTTAGGGTTCCTCCTCCCCGTGCGAGGGGGACACCTAGAACGCCATTCCAACCCAGGGTTTAACCCCTCGGGTTGCACCGGGGTCAGAGATGGGCTCTCCCACCCTCTGCACCCCCTTCCAGAGGTCTGCCCTCTCCCACCTGGAGAAGTTCCTCTGGAAGAAGAACCGGTCAGGACACTGGTTACAGTCGTCCTACCCTTCAGGTCAGGCTGATCCTGAACCTGGCCATCCAACCTCCAGTCTAAAACCTTTGGTGGAACAACTGCCTGGCACTCCAGGACTTCTGGGGACTCACACACAATCCCCCTGAGGCTAACAAATGACACATCTGTTGCGTGACTGTCTGTCTGGCGCAGATCTCCCTCCCTCTGTCCACCTGACAGTGCGTGACGATCCCCCAGACCAGAAGTGGCGCCACCCGGGTCCCCCCATGAAGATCTAGCCCAACTGACTAGTCTCTGGTCCACTGGTGCATCCACTGGGAAACTCATCCCCCAATCACTCCTCACGCTGGACTCCTGTACCCTCCCTACCGGAGCGGTACTGCCAGCCTCTAGAACTACAGGAGCTCTGGTTACAGACGCTCCAGGTCCTCTACTCATTGGGAGATCCTCCTCAAATGGGCTAACAGGACAGCCTAGGTCCCCAACCTGGTGTTCCCTCAAGAAACCATCCAAGTCCTGAGGCAGGGCTTTGGGCACCTGGGGACCCTCGGTCACCCACTTACTCCTGCTCCACTGAGCCAGGCAGTAAGCCCCTACACCCTCCTCGCTATCCTGGGACCTAGCTGGGCTACACTGAGCCTCTTCCACCACGCTGGGCTGGAAGATCCCTGACCCACTCCTTTCGGAGTCACTCACCAATGACTCTAGAGAACCTCTAGCACTCTCCCAGCGCTCTGCTTCTTCTGCAAGGGTGTCTGGATCAGTCAACCCATAGTCCAACAGGTGTTGTCGCAACCCTGGCAAACAACTACTGAGCACCTGCTCTCTGAGAACCAGATCAAACAGTTTGACAAAATCACATTCTGTGTGAACCGATGACCAATCAGACAGTGCATCTTGACATTCATCCACAAACTCTCCCCAAGACTGGTGAGACAGTTTCCTACTGCCCCTGAATCTCAACCTATACTCCTCCTCTGGGGAAACAGGTACCATGCTCGGGGAACTGGGAGTGGGACTGTCTATTCTAACATTTAAATAGCTGCCACCACTGGACTCAACTCTCCCGGGGGGATCCAGAAAATTATGACTGCGGTCAGGGGATAACCTACACTCTAGGGCTATCTTCTCCCTGGCCAAGGCTCTCTCAGCCTCTGCAATCCGCTCATTCACACCCAGCTGCGCCATCTCTCTGGCATGCTCTAACCTGAGCTTCTCCATGGCCAGCTGGTGCTCCCTCTCTTCTCTCCTATCCACCCACTGCTCTGGGGACAGGGAAAGGGATGGGGTGCTACATCTGACACTGGACCCAGCAAGGGACTCCCTATCTAGGGGGTACTCGCTCTCTGCTGGCGCCCATCCACTGTCAAACTCACTCTCCGCATCAGACTCTTCAGGGCTCCCCTCAGACCCACCACCCTCATGGTGTGCGGCCCGGGCCATCTCTCTCTCACTGTGCTCACGCTCCCAGTCATCCTTCTGCCATAGGATCATGTTATCCCTAAGCTTGGACTGGGTGTCTGACTCACTCACTGGGATGTCTCTCTCCTCACAAAACCGTACCAACTCAGGCACACGGTACCTAAACAGGCCACAGAGGTTAAAAGGAGATTCCATCTTGACAGGATGCTCACAGACACGTGCAACACAAGGGACCTTGCAATCTGAAGTAAGAGTACACAATTCCAAACTTCAACACTCTCCTTATCAAAGAGAACTCATACTCATGCGTCCAGGAAAACACACCATTCATCCACACACACCCTCTCCTCGGACTGGTAAGGCAGTTTCTACCACCCCTGACTTCTCAACCTGACCAAAAGCGACACAGGTACCAAACTCTGGAAGCAGGACGGGGGACAAATGTACTGAACACAATTTATCAAATGACACTCTTCAGGAGAAGAAACAATGGAATTTCACCAATAACAATAATCCCAAAATGTGGTTATCTAAAAATTTAGAGCTTTGAAGTGCGGCCAGCCGCTACTGTGGTACAACGCAAACACAAATCCTTATCCTCACCGCTTGCCGCCAATGTTGGAAATGGGATCCCTGGCTGGCCAGGGCTTTCCGCCAAAGTCAGTCTGAGACCACCACCCCCAAGTCAGGGCAAGGGAGGCCAAGATAACCCCTGCTCACCCTCTAGGTAACGTGGCGCGAGCAGCAAGGCTAAACTTGGAGGCGATGTAAGTTAAGTATTTGCGCACGCACCCCAGCAACAACACCCAGGGCCCACCACAAAGGAAACTCCACACAAGGTTATATAAAAATAGCCTTTGTATTATAATAAATATACATCAGATAAAACACACATATTGTTACACTGTGCCAACAGGCACGGGCGGAATTTACAAGGGATATTGTACAGGACAGGGCCACTTGGACAACTGTCAGGGGTATCAGCACTTTTAGAACTTTGTAGAAATAAAAATCACTGTAGCACACAATATAAAAATAGAGCACACAACCAGTAATCACTGGTAACAGGACCTCACTAGCATCACCTGTACTAGGGAGAAAACAACCACCTACATATCACAATACCTGTAGGGGTGTAAGAACATAACACATGATGCAATGCATAACATTCATTCAGAGGTGTAAGGAGGGAAAACACATGATGCATCACAATACATTCAGAGGTGTAGCAATAAAACACAGTTGCACAAAACTCAGATAAGTCACCACCTGTGACAGTCCCTGTGTCCCAATGTCAGGGCCTAAACGTGGCAGTTGCCCACAAAGTGCTGGGCAACTGGTGCAGGGAAAGTTAGGGCAACGTTGGAGCCTCTCTGGGCTCTAGAACAAGAACAGGCCCTCCTGAGCCTCTCTCAGGCTCTTCCCCAGGACTGGGCACTCAAGCCTCTCGGGGCTCGCAAAGCAAAAGGCGGGCTGGAGCCTCTCTGGGCTCAAGAACGAGGAAATGGCACTCTCAGAGCCTCGCAGGCTCTGCTCTCCAGAACAACTGTGCCCCAGAGCCTCTCAGGGCTCTCAAAACGACTGTGGGCACAAGAGCCTCTCTCAGGGCTCTCACGAAATCAACATGCCCCCTTGAGCCTCTCAGGCTCATGCACAAAGGGACTGACCTCGAGCCTCTCTGGGCTCGCAGAATGAAGTGCCCCTAGGAGCCTCTCAGGGCTCCTCAACACTGGTGGGGCCCCTCTCGGGGGACCCAAAAACCACTGGAGAGCCACTCGGGGCTCAAAGAACAAATTGCCTCCCAGGAGCATCGCAGGCTCTAAAGAAAAAATGCGGCCGTCGTTGGAGCCTTCCAGGCTCGGAACAAATAAATGCCCGGGCCCCCACAGGGCCTTTAAAGAACAATGGTGCCCCCTTCGTTGGAGTCCCCCCTCTGGGGACTCAGAATATGCAAATGCCCCCAAGAGCCTCTCTGGGCTCTCAGCTCATGCAATGCCCCGGGGGCGAAAATCGGGCTACAGGGGGGGGGGGGCGCGGACACCGGCAATGTATCCCGACGCCCTCCCTCTCTTGCAGATTAACACCACGGGCCCCCACTCACCTGGACCTGTGGCTCCCCTGGCCGGTCCCGTGCTCTGGACCTCTCCTTCGGGCCGGGTGTCCTCTCCTGCGGCGGGCGGGGCTCTCTCACCTGCGAGAGCCTCGCGGGGGACCAGGCAGCTTCAGGAGGCTTCTCTTGTGGGTGGCGCGGGCTCCTCTTCAAAGCACCGGAGCCCTGCCTGCACCCTCGGACGACTTCCTCTCCTCGGGCTGCAGGGGCGGGACTTCCGGGCAGGCCGCGCAGCAATTGGCCGGCCTGTAAGCTGCTTCCGGGTCGCCGTGGGCAGAGCGGCGGCCCGGGGGGGAGGAGATTTCACTTCCAAAATCTGTGGCAAATGCCGGGTGGGCACCGGCCTCAAAAGATAAAGCGCCCCCAGGCGCCAACAGCAAACAAAGCGCTCACAAGCGCTCGGGGGCACAAGTACAGTGCTCCCAGGCGCCTTGGAGAACAAACACAGCGCTCCCCAGCGCTGAAGGCAGACAACAGCGCTCCCCAAGTGCTACACGCAAAATCAAGCGCTATTAGGACAATCAACAGCGCTCCCAAGCGCTAGGGAACGAAATAAAGCGCTCTCAGCGCTAGGAGCCCACTGAAGCGCTCTCAAGCGCTAGCCAAGAGATTTCAGCGCTCCCCGGCGCTGAAGGGCAGAGAGCAGCGCTCTCAGTGCTGTAGGCACAGCACAAGCTCCAGCAGGGGCTGGAGGCAGGCAGGGGGGCAAGGCTGGGCCAGAGCCAGCACACTGGGTCTCCAGGCAGGGAGACTCCCCAAGTGACGGTCCTCCTGGCCCCAGCAGCAGCAGCAGCCCCCTCTGGCAGGATCCAAAAGTAGAACATTTTCTAAGGGGACACAGCCCCTTCTTATACTAACCAATCCTTTGTTTCAAGGTGCAGGGTGGGGGGAAAACCAGTTGCAGCTGGTTCTGGAGCACTCTTGATGGCCCAACCACCCATTTCATTCACTGGGGAGGCTAGGGTCGTTAGACACACCACAGGGGGGCGGAGCCAGCATTGTGTGGGGAAAACCCAGCCCCTCCAGGACACAGGTACGCTCCTCCCACACATCACTCATGCTAATCTCCCACTCACCACCGGGCAGACCCATCCAGACTTCCTGGAGCCTGGCATGCCAGCCAGCTCCAGCCAATCACGCTCCAGCACCCTCACTGCACACGCACATCAATGTCCAGAAGTAGCACTTCCCTTCTAGACACATACATGCCGCATACACCATCTTACAGCATTCATTCTCACGAGTTTACACATACTAAACTCGAGCCTGCACTCCCCACGCATCAGGAACTACCAGGGACACACACATTCCCCATGCATTCCAATGGGAGGGCAGGCCAGCCATACTACATGCACGCGCTTTCACTCTGGGACACAGGGTAAAAGTGCGCAGAGACCCAAAAATCACTAACACAGGGTCACCAATAAAAGCAAAAAGTTTAGGGGTGAACTTGCCCTGCGGGCCAAGTCCAACAGCCATTCAAACCAGTCAGGATATACTCCCCTTCGGGGGGACCGGACATGGCCCTAGTCTCACAGCCGATGTTGTTCACTTCCAACCCGGATGGGTTCAAAATCGAGGCCCCGGCTTTCGCGCTGGGTTAGGCCGAGAATGAAACACGGCATATCTTCGTTATCCGGAAAGCTGGAAATCCCGGGATTGCACCTCCAGACTCAGGAAAGCTTCAGCCACACGGGAGTCTGGTGCAGATTCAGGATAGTTATCAGGATTGACGACCTGCTGGCGGAGGTCGGCGGACCCGGGAGCTTATGTGGCCATCTTGGTTCCTCCAAAATACCGACTCTTAAGGGCCTGTGGCACTCTTAGCAGTGTCAGCTACTTATGGATTTACAGAATCGGTATGTTTACCGATTCGGTAAAATACCAAAGTGGTAAATTTACCGATTCGGTAAATATACCGATTCTGTAAATAACTACCCACCTACATCTCAAAAGACAAATACCGGTCGGTAACGGCCGAAATCGGCCGTTACCGACCGGTATTTAGCTACCTACATCTGGCCCTTAGTGTTTTCTGTTTATTTTTGCACGAGTCACCTGTTTAGTTTGTTTTGGTTGCGTCGACAGCATGGTTACACAGTAGAACTACACTCTTTTTCCTGACCCTCAGACATACTTTGTTGTGTATGCTTGACTTACCCCAAGACTGGGCTGGAATACATTTGATCCTGTTTTTGTTTTACTACACTGTACTCAGAACTATAACATTGAAATTTGGCTCATTGCCACGTCTGCACACGTGTAGTGTCACAGAATTAGATGAGGATAAGGGCAAAGAAGATTGTACATAGTTTAAGGTTTTGTAAAGAATAAGGTGAATTGATTTTGATTGTTTACACACCGAGAGAATATTCATCTGAGCATTTTATTTCGAAAAGCATGCCACGTTTATGGAGGAGAAAAGCCATGTGAATGAAAAATGGATATACTATGAAAAATGATCGAGAACTCCGTCCGTCGAGCGCTCGTTGATAGTGAAAATCTAGGGATGTATTGTTAATGTTTTAACAAAAGTGTATCAACAAGAAATGTACAGAAGGAAATGAGTGTTGAATAATTCGAATGGAAGCCTACATGCGTCACAAGTACTGTACATTTAACGCATGTAGGCTTCCATTACAATTATACAAACACTGTACATGACGTACAGTGTTTGTATCAATTGAAAGCAGTCCACAAGGATGAAGGTGCTTTGAAGCGTGATGCAGTGCCTGCTCAGTAATTTTCGCCGCGTGACAGGCGGCCATCTTGTGTGTTTATTTATTGGGCTGCTTTGCTCTAGCGGCAGATCACTCCAGCTCTCTTCTGTTCACACCTTCACTTGGAGGGAGGATAATTTACTGCTGAGTAATTTGTTGGAGTTGATTTATTGGCGGGTTCCTGAAAGCTCTGTGTTTGAAATCAAATGACCTTGGTCTGTGAATTTTCGATTTGGGAAAAAATAAGAATGCCTGTGAATGCTTAAAGTGAAGATGGTATCTCTTAACGGGCTGAGGGGGAAAAAAGTGCAGCTGCATTTGTTTTGGTATTATTTCTACTTTAGTACTTTCAATCTCAGCATTTATAACAGCAACTAGTCAGAGTCTAGTCTGCAACTGGAATGTTATTCTGGTTTCTGTGTACAGCGTCCTGCATAAATTAATTGTAGATACATAGGGGCTTATTTACAAGCCCCATGTGCCACTTTTTTGTCACTTTTCCCATGTTAAAAGTGACGCAAAAGTGGCGCAAGGGGACTTGTAAATCTGCACCATAATTGGCAAGTTTCCAGGTTAATGCTTGATGTGCTGCTCGAGGTTTCGGTTTTTTCCTGTTTTAGAATTTAATATACATAAAAGACTGCAAGCCCCAGAATTTGAAGGAAAATGCCTGGCCTGGAGCGGCATATCACAAGGACCTAGGAAATTTAACAGGGTTGTAGATAATAAATAATTAAATCCACACATGATGTGACAGAATGACGATTCTCCAATTATTATGCAGAGAGAATCTTGATTTCATTCAAGACAAACAGAGGCTACCATTATGCAAATACTTTTATTTGTTGCACAACACGCAGACCTTTAAAGAATGTAAATAGATCACAAAGGATAGAGCATTAACAACAGGACAACCAGCCAGTGTACACTCCAATCTTCCTCTTGGGCTGCGATGACACAGACAAAAAAAATGTTGTAAAAGATATTCTTAAGCGTTGTTATCTGAGAAAAGAAAGAACAAAATACACTGTATAGTGAAAGAAGCATGAGGTCCATTAGAAGCGGAATAAATAAGAATTCATATAGCAATAATAGAATTCATGTCGTATTTAAAAGTAATGAACAGCAATGTAGAAAAATATTAGAAACATAAAAGTAACATAGTATACCATAGACATTACCAAACCCAAACCTCTCAGGGAGAGTAGGGTGGGATAATGTTAGCCTCCGTTTGTCTTTAATGAAATCAAGACCGGAGGCTACCATTATGCATGTTTAAAGCCATGTAAAGCTACATTGCTAACATGCTCAATTGGTCTCAAATAGAACTTTGTGAAGGTATCTGTATTTGACCAATCCGCAGCTCTAAGTATTTCGGACAGGGAACCTCCGGCCCAAAATACTTTGCTGGCCATAGCTCCCCTTGAAGAGTGAGCTCCAAATCTTGAGAGATCAACACCGGCGTCATGCATAATTAGACGCACCCATCTTGCTAAAGTAGCTGAAGAAACATGCTTAAAAGGTCTAACATATGATAAAAGAAGGTGATCGGTGTCAACAGGTGTAAAAAAAGAAATTTATTTTCATAATATTTCATACAATTGACAACACATAGTTTTTCACACTCGTGAAAAAAACGGGATAGAAGACAGATTCCGACATTGTTATAGTTCTTCTCCAGATGTCAAAATGAACACCCTCGGAGGAATAAAATCTATTAGAAAGTTCCAAAGCTTTAATGTCTGAGACCCTTATAAAGGAAATCAGACACAAAAGAGTAGCCAATTTTATGGAGATCCTTTTAAGAGAAAGTAAATTGTTGACAGGGCAGGAAAGGAAGAGATTAAAGATGAGATTAACATCCCAAAGGGATTCGTAACGGGCCTTAGGAGGTCTCCTCAATCTAATACCTTTCATAACTCTTTTAATTTAGGGCTTGCTACCTATAGCTAGATTATTGACTAAAGAGTGGCCGGAAGAAATTGCTGATCTGTAGCAATTGATGGTTCTATACGAGAGACCTGACTCAAAAAGATATGCAAGGTAGTTGGCTACTTGTTGTAGAGAGGCTTGTACGGGATCCAGATCCCTTTCCAGGCAACCCCAAGACCACTTTCTCCATACACCTGTGTACCTTTTCTTTGTTCCAGGTGCCCATGAGTCTTCCAAAAGGCTATTAGCCTCTCCCGAAAGTTCATAATATCACCCTGAACTCCTGATATCCTCCAGACAAGAAGGTTCAATTTCCCTTCGAGCACGAAAGGGTGTTCTTCTCCGTCCCTTGAGGAGGCCTAGCGATGATGGGATTAGGCGTGGGAAGTCCACGGCGAACTCCATCACCCCGGGGAACAAAACTTGAGATTTCCAAAATGGTGCTACGAGGATGATTGAACAAGACTCCAGTCTCACTTTCCACAACAGTCTCTGAATCAGTGAAAATGGGGGGAAAGCGTAACCCTTGATTCCGGTACAGGATTGGAAAAGGCATCCACCCCTGATGCATTCTGGTCAGGTCTCCGGCTGAAATAAGTCTGAACCTGATGAGTTAATCTGCTGGCGAAAAGATCTGTCTGAATTGGACCCCATAAATCCTGGATCAGTGAGAAGTTCTCTAAATTCAATTTCCAATCGCTGGAATCGTGGAGATACCGAGAATTCCAGTCTGCTCTCAGATTTTGAATTCCCGGAATGAATTCTGCCCTGAGAAGGATCTTGTGATCCAAATAAAAATACCAGATCCGTTTTGCGATATCTGAGAGATTCTTGGATCTTGCGCCCCCCAGGCGATTTATATATGAAACAGCTGAAAAATTGTCCAAATGGATTAAGGTATTGGAGTTCCTTAGAAGCTCTTTGAAGCTCATAAGCGCATTCAGAGCTGCTAGCATCTCCAGAGAATTTATGTGAAGGGATTGTTCTTCCAAGGACCATCTCCCCCCGATCTCTAGGTTGTTGAGGCGAGCCCCCCATCCCCGGTTGCTTGCATCCGATTCTAGAGTAAAGTCTGGAATATTCCTGATAATAGCTTTCCTATTCCAGGCTTGAAGGTTTTTCAACCACCAATGAAGATCTTCTCGGGCGTCCTCCGAGAGGGGAACTGAGTCTTCGTACCAAAGACCTTTCCTCAAGGCCAAGGCCTTTAGCCTTTGTAAATGCCTGTAATGTAGTGGACCGGGTGAAATGGCTTAAATGGAGGAAGAAAGGAGACTTAGAATTCTGGCTAGGTCTTTGAGGCTGATAAAATCTTTGAAAAGGATAAAGGAGACATGTTTCTTTATCTTGGTAACCTTTTTTTGCAGAGTATTAGACTCAAAAGAACAGTATTTACCTGGAAACCAAGGAACTCTAACTCTTGTGTAGGGGTTGTGATTGATTTCTCCATATTTATGATAAAGCCCAGATTCTGAAGAAGGTCTATTGTCATTTTTAAATGTTCTTGGATAGTCAAGACGTCTTGAGACATAACGAGGATGTCGTCTAGATAAATTATCAGACGAACTCCTCTCTCTCTGAGGTAGAGACCACAGGACGTAAGACCTTGGTGAAACACCAGGGTGCCGAGGAAAGACCGAAGGGGAGACACTGGAATTGATAAAGACTCCCTTTCCAAGTAAAACAGAGGTACTTGCGAAACTCTTCGTCCATGGGTATTGTAAAATAGGCATCCTTGAGGTCTAGTTTTACCAGCCAATCTTTGGCTTGTAAAATGTTCCTCAAGAGATGGATACCCTCCATCTTGAAATGTCTGTATGTTAGGAAATTGTTTAAATATCTTAAATTTATGACCAGATGCCAACCTTTGTCCTTCTTCTTTACTAGGAAGATGGTATTTAAAAAACCTTTTCAAATTTCTGAAAGAGGAATCTCTATAATGGCTCCCTTATCCAACATCTGGGAAATGTCCAATTCTATGAGTTTTGAATTCTACAAATCTAAAATCATCTCCCTTGGGGTATTCTCCTGAAATGGTTCCTCCCAGAAATCTATCTTGAAACCAACAACTGTTTCCAATACCCAGGGGTCTTGAGTAAATATTTTCCAGTTTTGAGCAAAATGCCTCAATCTCCCTGCGACCTTTAAGGGAAAAGAAGACTTCTCGCTTACCTTGGTAGTTTTGATTAGTGGACCTGGGTCTTCCGCCACGGGATCTTGAATTTCTCCCTCTTGCGGGGTAGAAATTAGATTTGGAGCGGTAGCCTCTATTGGGGCGGAATGAGCCTCTCTCATCTTGGTGATAAAAGTGGGACTTGTAGGAGCCTCGGCCAACAGAATGTCCCCTTCTGTCAGCCCTTCTAAAAACTCTGCGGTTTCCAAAAACTCTGCGCAGGCTTGACTGGGCTCTATTGAAGGCATTAAAGGTAGAAACATACTTGCCCAGGGATTTGACAAAATTGGCTCCAATTGTCTCAGAATGTTGTGTTCTGTCCATGAGGTATCTCGGTATCTGCAGATACATCTGCTCTTGTATGTAATAGTGTTGCAGAGAAAGTACCCTGTGTTCCATGTGTTGGTTTGTTCTGTTTCTGCCATCTAGGGCAGTTTCATTGTCCATTGGACAGGAGATAACACAGGGGACTATATTACACTTACACAGCATACATCCCCAGCCTGTGCTGGGTGCACCCTCATGAGGAATACTGGGTGCAGCAATAAACTCATTAAAAAAAATATGTGCTTTTCCCAGCGCAGAAGCAGGTTTGTGCCCCTATTGCCACAGGAATGCCACTTTTTGCGACATTCCTGTGGCGATACAGGCTTCGCCTTATTTACAAAAAGTGTTAAGCCACTTAATGTGGCTTAATGCTGGTTGTAAATAAAGCACCCTTTCATGCTATACTTAGCGTGAAAGGGTTGTGCAATGGGTGTTTCGGTGAACGTTCCGCTGCAACACCCATTGATTTTGATGCTGCCCAATATTAACAAGGGTGGCGTAAATATGGGTCAGCGCCAAAATTAAGACCAAAAAAATACCTGGTCTTAACGTGGTGCAACAGGGAAAAATGCCTTATTTCTCCTCGTTTTTGCTGTTTCTATGTGTGCTGCACTGTGCAGCACACAGAAAAACAGAAAAAAGCCGGGCATGATTGTTTATGTGCAGGAAGGTGCAAAACGCAGGGCTGCACCATATTGTTGTAAATACAGTGCAGCCCTGCGTTTCAAAAGTGGCAGGGCGCGCCGTTAAGTCAAGACGACTAACGCTGCGCTCTGTCACTTTTCTTGTAAATATGCCCCAATGAGTCTACTGAGAGCTTGTTCGCTTAATAGTGTTTCTGTACAGGACATCATCCCCATCCAGAGGAGGGGATGTCCCTGTGAAATTGCCTGGTCATCAAATACGTTTCTGCAAAATAGAAGTTTATTGGGTGCAGAAAATGGGGACAGATATTTTTTGTGTCCCTGGGGAACGTCTGGTATATTGCCCACATGCTCTTGGGGTGTCTGTATATTCATCCACCTTTAACTGAGATTAACTCGATGAATACTACATTGTTACTGTTTTGAGCCGCATCCTGCCTCATTGAAGGTACGGCACTGGTCGCTTGATATAATATATATACATTTGTTTACTTGCACAGACATTGTTCAAAGTACCTTCAGTTCAACATAGAGCTCTAGGTAAGCGAACATAGCCACCAAATCTTACCAAAATCTAAAAATATTAGTGAATGTGCTGTGTTAGCTAGTAAGGGTTATAATATCTGCGGCAATTGAAGCTACAGAAAAAAGGTTCACACATTTTTTACTGATCATCCCTACATCTCAGCATGACCTTTTGTCTTAACAAATCCATTAACACTGCCCATGCCTTCAAAAACTGTAATCAGCTGCTATTTTTGGAATACGACAAAGACAGCGAAGGTTGAGGGGAAGACACTTTAATAAATGTAGGGCTTCTGTCGATTCACCTTTATTGTTTGCTTCTGTTATAATTCAACTAGTGTACAATTAGTCTTTCTTTCTTTCCTCCTTATTTTATTCCAATATGCAGTTTTAATCCCAAAAAATAATGAACGCCCTATGTTGAAACAATACCCACAAGTCAAGTGTAAGCAAATGCTAAAATGACTTTAGATAGAGTGTAATGTTTGACATATTAAAATCAAGCATAATGCAACACAACTCTGACTAGAACGGGAGAGGAACAAAGGGGCATATGTACAAGGACTTTCACCACTGTAGCGTCAATTTTTTGATGTTATGGCTTTTTTTTTATTGCTGTATTTACAAGTTCCCGCTAATTGCAGTTAGCTGCATTTTTTCACCGAAAACGTGAATTTTTAAGTTTGCCACTTTTGTTAGTGGGGCTTAATGAAAATGAGATGCAAGATAGACGTTCCCATGCTAAAACTGCAGCTATTCACACAATATTTACAAGGAATTCCTTGTATGGTGCAAAACCCATAATCCCCCCAGTCTTTTTCCTCTACATTGGCACACAATGGCTGCCATGCACCAACGCAGGCACCCTTGTGCTATAGTGCAAAGGTGACTGTGTTGCATAGTTAACTGATGTTGTGTCTCCATCTCTTCTCAAGACGTTTGCAGGTGGGGCTGGACTAGTGGAGGCTGGGAATGAACCAGTTGGCCTTATTGGAGAGTTGTTTGCCTGGTCTCGTCTTGAGGGGTGCCAGGGTGTTGGTGCAGTTGGAGATCCATTGATGTAGATTGTGCGCTGCGGTGTTGGCGTTTGTAAGCGTTGGAGTGGTGGTGTAGAGGGAGTTGACAGGAAGTTCTTGAGTAGCCTTGATCCAGCTGCAACAGGGGGGCAATGATGGCAATGGTGTACATTTGGCCTGGTGACGGCGTGATGTAGAAAATGATGGTTGGTACAGGAGAGTACTGTGGTGTGGCTGTAGTGGAAGTTCCCACTGGTAGAATACACAGGCTCGAGCGTGTGTCAGGCTATGTGGTTTGGTGCGGTGAATAGCTGCTTGAGTCTGATGTTGGTGAGGTGCCTCAGGAGGGGGGTGGTGTTCTGGTCACTGGGTTTGTCCGGGTGGAACTTGAGGTCTTCTAGTAATATGTAGTTGGCAGATGGGAGACCCTGAGGTGCGATGAGGTCTACAATGGCATCGGTGAATGGGGGTTCATGGCCTGGGGGGCCTGTAGATACTTGAGTGGGCATACCACTCCACACCTTCTTTGCTCCGTGAGTAGAGCAGCCCCACCAACCCTCCCGCCAGCAAAAGAAACATAGCATGTGTACATCAGAAATTCATCATCATGTTATGTTTTCACTTCTTGCACTGCTTGAAAGCAGAGGGGCGAAACTCTTCCACCATAGCGCATGAGCCACCACTGGGGGTACGCCACCCACATGTGCTAGTTACAGACAGAGGGGTCCCAGACTCCAATAGTAATCGAATAGTGTGAAAATATAGATAGAAAGACGGATTCAAAACAAAAGGATCAGTTACAGTGCAATGTTTTATTCACAGTGCACTCTTATAACCTTTGCCATGGTTAGACAGTATACATCATACAAATGTTCAATATCATTCTGTGCCCATAGTGAAAGGGGAGAAGAGGGGGAAGATGTGTGGGGTACAGTTCAAGGTGAAAAGAAATGTGACTCACTTTACCCATGGTATAGCATTAGCATATACATTGAAATTCATGTATACTTTGTATTAGATGGTCCCCATCTGACGGGGCCTCAAAGAATATGCAAACATCTAAAACATTGTTATGTATGGTCAAGCTCCTTATGGGCTGTATCAATCACGCTGGTATTAGGAGTTGACAGAGTAGATGTCAGTCTACGTTTCGACCCAGAGACGTGTAGGATAATTGGTCCTTACAATGCGGGTCTTCATCAGGACAAGTGAGGGAAGGGCAAACCTCCTAGGGTCAAAAGAAATACAAAACTATTTATATTGGAAGACTCAGAGTGTCATGGCAAACCCGCGGAGCTATTGCAGGTTGATTTAAATTAAAAACACAGAGGACTATAAATGAAGGCACATGTTGTGCTCTCAAAGGGACAGATCGTGATTACCTGCCCCTTTGTTCGTTGGAAGGGAAATGAAGAAGGCGGCGATTATTCGTCGGCGATCTAAGAAGATTAAAGGACCATATGAGGGGTAACTGTAAGAAATCATTGGGAGCATTGTGATCATTAGCGTTTGAATCTATTACCTTTTGGTCAGCAGAAACGGCTGGAATTTGTAGCAGCGCGATTCTGGGGAGGCAAAACGTGGATCAGTAAATCTGCGCGCTACAGAGGTAATCTACTCACATAAAAGGGCCACTTGAAATGAAGGGATTAAGGGCCCGTGGTTTGCTCACCTAATTATTCGGATGCTGGAAACGGGATATTCGTCTTTGTGTCAGCGGAAACCGCTGGGATTTCAACAGCGCGATTCTGGGGAAGCAAGAATGTAGATCAGTAAATCTACAAGCCACAGAAGACTACTCACAAGAAAAGGCCATTAGAGAAGGTGAGTTTGGGGTCCCGCAGAAGGCTTACCTAAATAATGAGAAGCTTGAAAACGAAGGTTCGTCTTGTGGCTCGTCTCCATTCCCCGTAACCAGGAAGTCAGGCGGGGAGGGGGCGTGGTGACTTTAAGAACCAAAGTCATGGAGATAGAGAAAAGACTTGTCTCTCATCGTTGCCTAGTAACCAGTAGCGTCCCAGGAGGGAAGCGGGGTATTTACAGGACATTGTAAAAAGGCTGAGGCCGTGTGTTAACGTGAAAAATACCGCAATGGTGAAATAACACAAAATAATATGGTGGGCCACATGTTAATTACGAATTATTTCTAAGTCACGTTGGTTAATACAACATGCTGTCGCATAGGACTCAATACATAATGTACTTATTGTCACGTTAACCGGATCTCATTATCCAGAGGTATTAGGTTGGTAAAGCAGGATTCTCTATCGCGTGAACCTATCCCCAGGATGGTTAAGACGCATTGGCTTATATTTTACAAAAACACTATTCATGTCTGCGTGAACCTGCCGACAGGGCGGTCAGTCGCAATTGCGTATGTTTAACCGAAACACACTTAATGTCGGCGTGAACCTGCCAACAAGGTGGTCAGACGCAATGTACAACGTTGGCATCAGAATCAAAGAGAATGACAGAGAGTGACAGGATAGATTTGTGGGAATGTCCCACTGCAAAGAATGACAGGATGGATTTTACAGGTTAGCCAGTTGAGCAAAACTACTTTCAGATTCGTTGATGCCATTGTGGACTGAGTCAAAAAAATGTATCCATTTAAGTTCTCTGATGTTGAGAATGGGAATTATGTTGCCACCCCTCGGGCCCAGTTTGACCTGTTCAAGTATGGTCCAATGAAGACTTTCAGGTGAGTGATTCTCTTTAATGCAATGTTCTACCAGAGGTGCTCCCTGGACCTTGCAACGGATGCGACTGCAGTGCTGGAGGAAGCGCATCTTGGCTCGTTGTTGTGTCTGTCCAACATAGATTAGGTCACATGGACACGTGATGCAGTACACCACGTTTGAGGTGTTGCAGTTCGTGTGTGATTTGAGTTTTACACGTAGATGTTTGTGGACAAATTCTTTGGTTTGTATCGTAGACGGGCATGCCTTATAGTTGCCACATCTAAAATGGCCTATGATTGGCGGAAGGTTCCACATAGAAGTGATTGTTGGTCCCTGGTCGCTGTCAAGAAATGAACATACGACGTGGTCACGGATGTTCTTGGCCTTCTTAAACAAATGTAAGGGTAGATTCTTGAGGGCAAGGTCGTCTGAGATCAAAGGCCAATGTTTGTTGACCACTTTCTTAATCGCATTGCTCTGAGTTGAAAAAGTTGTTACACAGATCAAGCGTTTATCATTGCTCGGTGTACGATCATTGGCTTGTAACAAGACTTCTCTGGGATTAAACCATGCTCTATTTCTGGCTCTTTTGATCAGGCGTCTGGGGTAGTCACGTTCTATCAGTCGTTCCATCAGGTCACCAGATTGTGCCATATAGTCGTCCTTCTTACTGCAGTTGCGGTGGATTCGCAAAAATTGACCAAAGGGCAAGTTGTCCCTCAGGCCTCTGGGGTGATGGCTTGAGTAATGCAGTAATGAATTTCTCTCTGTTGGCTTCCTAAACAGAGTTGTATGGAGTGCCCCCTCCTCGGCAATAACTGAGATATCCAAAAAGTTTATGATTTCTTTATCAAAGTGGATAGTGAATTGGATGTCCTGCGATCTCCTGTTGAGCCAATTAAAGAAATCTGTTATTTCAGTTTCAGTTCCTGACCATATTAAGAGTATATCATCGATATACCTAACCCACAAGTGTATGTTGGATCTGAAGGGATTAATGTCATTCAGTACAAATGTTTCTTCATATGTGGACATGAAAATTATGGCCAGGTCCGGGGCAAAGGCTGCCCCCATTGCCACGCCTTTGGTCTGAAGGTAGAACTGTTTTTGAAACAGAAAGAAATTCTGCATCATGGCGATTTTGAGCAGTAGGATAATAAATGCCGTAGGGACCCGAACAGGTGCTTCTCGTTTGTTCAAGGCAAGTGTTGCAATCACCAGTGCTTCCTCCTGAGGTATGCTAGTATATAGCGACACAATGTCGCATGTGGCCAGTAGTTCATGTCTTGGATCAAAAGGACGTCCGTCTATCATATTGATCGTGTGTGTGGTATCACGAAGATAGGTGGCTGTTCCCTCGGCCAATGGTTTTAAGAAAAAATCAACGTATCTGCATAGAGGTTCTAGAATTGAGCCACAACCGGAGACGATCGGTCGTCCCGGGGGCTTCTGAAGGTCTTTATGAACTTTCTGTAAAGTATATATTGTAGGAATCCTTGTTTTTTTTTGGTTAAGATACTGGAATTCTTGTTCCGAAAGAAATCCTTGTTCTAGGCCCTCTTGTGTGACTCTAAGGATCTCGCAAGCCATGTCTTTCGATGGATCAGCCGGTAGCTTTTTGTAGCTAATACCATCCTCTAACTGTCGCATGATCTCTTTGGTATAGTCGTCTACTCCTTGGATCACAATAGCACCACCCTTATCGGCAGGTTTCACTACCACTGCCTTGTTTTCTCTGAGCGATGACAATGCAAGTTTCTCAGCTCTGCTGATGTTGTGCCAGACAAATTTCTTCTCATCTAAAATCTTCCTCACATCACGTAATACAAGGCTTTCATATGCCAGAATGCATTGACTCATGGCATAGGTAGAGGGAACGAAAGTTGAGGGTATTCTTAAGCCTGTGATAGAAGAGTTTTTTTGAGATGGTTTATCCTTAAAGAAATAGCAGAGTCTTATTTTACGAAAAAAATTGTGCAGTTCTGCTATTGTGTTGAAGA
The DNA here is from genome assembly GCF_964261635.1 of Lissotriton helveticus. Lineage (NCBI taxonomy): Eukaryota > Metazoa > Chordata > Amphibia > Caudata > Salamandridae > Lissotriton > Lissotriton helveticus. Next base: position 103,298,676 of record NC_136072.1, read on the forward strand.
CATTGGGTATAGATGTTGGTACAAACGAAAGGCCACGGCTGAGTACCTTGACTTCTTCATCCTTCAGATTGTACGTGGAAATGTTTATTACAGGCGAGGTAGTGGGTCTTACCATCTGTAGTTCTTCCTGCGGGTCGATCTTACTAGGCAACGATGAGAGACGAGTCTTTTCTCTATCTCCATGACTTTGGTTCTTAAAGTCACCGCACCCCCTCCCCACCTGACTTCCTGGTTACGGGGAATGGAGACGAGCCACAAGACGAACCTTCGTTTTCAAGCTTCTCATTATTTAGGTAAGCCTACTGCGGGACCCCAAACTCCCCTTCTCTAATGGCCTTTTCTTGTGAGTAGTCTTCTGTGGCTTGTAGATTTACTGATCTACATTCTTGCTTCCCCAGAATCGCGCTGTTGAAATCCCAGCGGTTTCTGCTGACACAAAGACGAATATCCCGTTTCCAGCATCCGAATAATTAGGTGAGCAAACCACGGGCCCTTAATCCCTTCATTTCAAGTGGCCCTTTTATGTGAGTAGATTACCTCTGTAGCGCGCAGATGTACTGATCCACGTTTTGCCTCCCCAGAATCGCGCTGCTACAAATTCCAGCCGTTTCTGCTGACCAAAAGGTAATAGATTCAAACGCTAATGATCACAATGCTCCCAATGATTTCTTACAGTTACCCCTCATATGGTCCTTTAATCTTCTTAGATCGCCGACGAATAATCGCCGCCTTCTTCATTTCCCTTCCAACGAACAAAGGGGCAGGTAATCACGATCTGTCCCTTTGAGAGCACAACATGTGCCTTCATTTATAGTGCTCTGTGTTTTTAATTTAAATCAACCTGCAATAGCTCAGCGGGTTTGCCATGACACTCTGAGTCTTCCAATATAAATAGTTTTGTATTTCTTTTGACCCTAGGAGGTTTGCCCTTCCCTCACTTGTCCTGATGAAGACCCGCATTGTAAGGACCAATTATCCTACACGTCTCTGGGTCGAAACGTAGACTGACATCTACTCTGTCAACTCCTAATACCAGCGTGATTGATACAGCCCATATGGAGCTTGACCATACATAACAATGTTTTAGATGTTTGCATATTCTTTGAGGCCCCGTCAGATGGGGACCATCTAATACAAAGTATACATGAATTTCAATGTATATGCTAATGCTATACCATTTGTAAAGTGAGTCACATTTCTTTTCACCTTGAACTGTACCCCACACATCTTCCCCCTCTTCTCCCCTTTCACTATGGGCACAGAATGATATTGAACATTTGTATGATGTATACTGTCTAACCATGGCAAAGGTTATAAGAGTGCACTGTGAATAAAACATTGCACTGTAACTGATCCTTTTGTTTTGAATCCGTCTTTCTATCTATATTTTCACACTATTCGATTACTATTGGAGTCTGGGACCCCTCTGTCTGTAACAAATAATCACCCAGGCGCCACCGACTATATGGGTTCAACCCTGTGGTTTATAATATAAACCCCATTGTGCTAGGCTTGGCCCCGATTTGACCCCTGGGCCTCCTCCGCTACGCGTCCCACCTTCTCCTCAACTGGACATTGACACTATGGTGCAATATGCTGAACTCTCTCCAAATCTGTGACTCAGCCAGCAGGTGCCTCAGCCAGGCGGGATTTCACAAGCCTGGGTACAACAGTTGCCAAGTACACTGGAGAACCTTCTGATGCAGGTGATGCAACAGGGCACTCTTAGGCGTGAAGTTGCAGCTCTCCCACTACACAAGCTTGGCGCAGCTCAGTGGCCTCATCCTCCACATCGTCTAGCCAGCTCGACGTCCTCCTGCCTCTGATTCAAAGAGGTGTGGCCCACCATTGGTAATCTCTTCCGTACACCCTGTTGTAGTGTTGACACGTGGTATGCGATGCAGTCCTCCCTACGTCTATGGGCCCCGGGGACTGTCTGTGCTTTCAATGTTTTGGATGCCATCGTGTTACAAGGAGTGCGCAATGATAAGTGATGCATCACTGGTTTTGCCCAGCAATGCGCCTCTTTTCATGACTGTAGCCCTTAATTTCCTCTTCTCTTGGGACTCTGGTTGGGCAACCTGGCTGTTGGGGGGCTTAGGGGGTTGTTGCTCTGTGCTGCACTTGGCCCTGGGTTTCTCCATTCTGCATTCAATTGGTTTTGTTTCCTATTTTTCATTGGAGGTGGACTTATAGGCAATTTTTGCCTCTAGAGGCAAAAAAAGTCATATTGAGCTGACTAACGTTAGTTATTTTGCCGCTAATGGACCTTACGTCAGTTTCCGCCCACTTACACCAGAATTTGCATAGCCTTCACACTAGTTTTAGCAGCAGTTTTCACAGCTACTACCTGAAAATATCACCATGTAGCGATGTATTGTAAATAAAGCGCTAACAGGGCAATAGTTTTTGGTGATAGGCCTTGTTAAGAAAACTGCAGCTAACTAACGCTAATGCTAGTTAGCGGACGTTCTTGTACATATACCCCAAAATGTCTACAAGAAAAGATATAAAAGCAAATGAAGCAACGTGTGGCAGAAGTCTACACTTTGACTTGATGTGGCACTCCTTGAGTAAGAGGTCTCAGGAAAAAAATGAAATGTGTGCTGAACTGTTTGTTCCACACTTAGAATAACTCCCTGAAGTGCATGATTATGGGACAGCTGCTTTTTAATACCATTTGTGCTGTGTTAGAAAACATCTAATATGTACAGTGCAGTGAAGTTGCCATAATATATGTAGTTATTTAGCTAAGCATGTTTTTTTTACAATGGGCCAGGCTGGTCAAATGTGGTCCTGCCATATGGACTGCCAGAAAAGCGGCCGTTCCCCCATACAGGAAGGCATTTTATTGCACTTGAAGCATGCTGTGTGTTCAATGAAGACCATGCTGCAAACCAGTTCAAGGCAATTGGTAGTAGAGAAGTAAGATGCTGGAGGGAGTAATCAGAGTTCTGATCAGAAGACCGTGTAGTAAAGTTACTCCCCAGTTTGTGCTTAGCTATTGGTGAAGCGAGAGAATTCTGTCTCTGAATTCCTGTCCCTTTCCTGCAATAAATTTGACAGAGTCACTGTTTCAGAACCAGCAACAGATTATGGGGCATATTTACAGGAATTTAACACCAACAGAATGTCACTTAACCTGCTATTCTGGTGGCGTTAAGTCCTTCGCCTTATTTACAAGTTGGTGTTAAGCGCTGACCACCGCCTTACATATAATGCCCCTATTCACGCAGCACTTAGCCTGAAAGGGGCATGCAATGGATGTTGCAGTGGCCGTTCCGCCACAACACTCATTGCTTTTTGATGCCGCCCCATATTTACATGGTGTGGGGCAGCAGCCAAAATATCACCAGGGAATACCTGGTCTTAAGCAGGCGACACAAGAAGAAAGATTTATTTTCTCCTCGTATTTTGCTTGTTCCATGTGTGCTGCATTCTGCAGCACACATAGAAACAGCAAATTGCCTGTAAAGATTATTTATGTGTAGGATGGCGCAAGGGTCCCTGTGCTTGCGCTAGGCAGCTTCTTTAGCGCCAGGACTAGGGGAAATGCAGCAGTGCGCCACATTCTTGTAAATACGGTGCATCCCTGCATTTTGAAATTGACAGAGCCCGGTGTAACCAATTTTAGCGTAACACACCGCTACACCAGTTGCTAGTTAATATGCCCTTAAGTTAACCTTGGGCAATGAACTCCACTCCGCTAGCAGAGAGCAGAGATTTGCTAACTACGAATTACATTGAAAACATATAATTCATGCAAAAACTCAGACTCCACCACATTGCGGAGTTAACTACTGCACCCACAACACTTTGCTAAAAAGAATATAACCAATTCACAAAAGTGAGCTTTGAAAATAATCAGGCAATGAGAGAGGTGATGATTTTGGGGTCTCCCCTAACCTAGGGCGAGGACCAAGCAGATGCCTTGAACACAAAGAGCATATCATGCTGAACGATTTGGAGGTGGTCCCATCCTCCTAAGACCACTACAAGCAAAGTTATGGGCAAAAATACAATGACAACCAAAGGCCCAGCAAAGCATTATGGGGCGAGATTCTAGAGTGCAGTGAATATATTTTAAGGTGTTAGACTTGTCAGCCTTAGGATGGTATTCCAACCAATGTTTTGCCTTCCTCCTCCATTTTTTCTGATCTCATGTTTGCTGGCATTAGGACTCTGTGCACTTTAACACTGCTAACCAGTGCTAAAGTACATGTAATCACTTTTTAACCGCTACCGCGCTAGCTGGTTTTCCCGCTGTGCGCTGAAATTTGAAAATCGCGCGGTTTGTGACAAAGCCAACTCGTCATCCGCGTAGCGCAGGTAACGCCCATGACGAGCTGGCTTTGTCATCCGCATCGAGGGGTTAAAACATGTCTATATTGGCTTACCCCAAATTGGCATATTTAATTTACTCATACGTCCCTAGTAAAGCAGTACTACATGTACCCAGAGCCTGTAGATCAAATGCTACTAGTGGGCCTGCAGCACCAACTGTGGCACTCACTGATATAGCCTTTAAACATGTCTCAGGCCTGCCATTGCAGAGCCTGTGTGTGCAGTTTTAAACTGCCATTTAGACCTGGCAAAATTATTGTTTTCCAAGGCTCCAACCTTACTTTTTTATACGTATATGGGACTCCCAGGGTGGAACCTTGACAGCCCAGAGGGCAGGGTAACATGTATTTAAAAGGTAGGAGATGTGCTTTCATGTTTTACATGTTCCTGAAGTGAAAACTTCTTAGATTCGTTTTTCACTACTACAAGCCTATCTCCCCATTGAATAACATTGGAGTTATTACATTTTATAAAAGTAATTTCCAAATAGGAAGAGATAACCAATCCATATTTGGTATCTCTGGAATCCTAATTTAAACCCCTATCCTATAATGAAGGCGGTTGGGAGGAAGCAGCTGGGTCGAGCCTCATCTGCACCTGAATGGGATGTGTCCTGTCCCCACACAAAGGGCTTAACAACAGCTTGGAGCCAGGGCAGAGGAGGTAGGGAATTCCATGCACTTTGATGACACTGTCTGGAAGCTTCTCCCACCTCCCAGAACCAGTGCACCAGGGTATTAAAAGGTAACCTCAGACCCTAATTCTTCAGTACACTTCTGGACCTGTGGATACTCTGCCAGGAAGAAGGACTGCTGTGCTGCTACAAGGACAGCCAGTCTGCTGCTCTAAAAGGAACAGCTGCTCTGCTCTGCTGAACTGTTGCCTGCTGCTGTCCTGTCTGGGAAAGAGGAACTGGACCTGCAACTCCATCTTGAACCCAATGTGACTCAAAGTGCTAATCTTCTTCTCATCTCAGCCTCAGGGACATAACATGCTCCCAACAGCTCCTCGACTCATCTTCAGCGAATTCCTGACCCCTAAGAAGTACCTCTCAGGTCCTAGATCCTTGCTGTGGCTCTCCAGCTATTAAATTCAAGCTTTGTAGCTCTTCAGGACTGTGATTGGGCATGTTCACACTGAAACCTTGCCAATCACACTGAAAATCTGCAAGAGCCATTACAAGTCCATATCTTTGCACAGTAGCATCATGATCCTGCAGTGGACTGTTAATGTGAAACTCCAGCCTGCCCAACCACAATGTCTGGCCTGCTCCTCATTACACGCTGACTGCAATGCTCTCCTAGCTCCGGTGACGTTCTTCCACATGAGCGGGACTCTTGGCCCAAAACTTGAACAGGTGAACCTTCAGCAGGATTAATCTGGTACTGTATCCTGACTTTGCTTCATCACAGTTGGCCTCAACTTTTGATTTTGACCCAATCCAGTCCTTCGTTGACACTTTATGCTTTTAGGTGCTAGATTAAAGTTTATTCTCCAAAACTTCATAACTCTGGTTCTACCAATTTTTGTAGTTTTGGTCTTGTTTTATTTATTAAACTAAGCTGTAATTTTCTAACCTTATTTGGGATACTTTTGTTTGTTGTTTTCACAGTTTTACCGTTTGAAGTGTTGCACAAAATCTTTGCACATTGCCTCTAAGTTAAGCCTGACTGCTCTATGCCATGTGACCAGGGGGTTGAGCACAGGCTAATTTGGGGTTTGCTTGTGCCTCACTCTGACTAGGATATTGGTTGCTGCTTGACCAAGGATGCCTTATTCTGATTAGGATATTGGCTGCTGCTTGACCAGGGTTCAAACCCTAGTCAACCTTTAAGGTGATTTCTAACATAAGAAATTAGCTGCCTGCCGATGAATAGCCACTTCCTTACCTTAAATACTTTTTGTAATAAAACTTTCCAGTTTTACAGCCTCTAGCCTTTTATTGTACTTTTTATTGATGAACTACAGGTCTGTCCATACATATTAGCATTTTCTGGATAGACTGGATTCTAATGGTAGAACTTAGACCATGTCGTTCCAGTTTCCTATGTTGTTTGCATTCTAAATTGCCTTGTTTCCTACTGAACATCTTCCGATTGCTTAATGTTGACCACCTTCAATAATTGTATCCTGGTAAAGACTATCTGAAGTGGATGGTATGAGTTTTTGGTTCACATTTTTTTCCTGCTATGGGGCCATATGTATTAAGTACTTTTCCCGTTCCCAAATGGCCCGATTCTCAGAATCGGCCCATTTGTGAATGGGAAACGTCCTTTTGAGATGTATCATCACAAAAGGGCATTGCAAATTAGAGACTATTTTGTGATTGCATTTAAGGAATCGCAAATTGTGATTCCTTCAATGCGATGTAGAAAGCACCCAAGTTGTGCCAATTTGGTGGTATTTTTTGGATATCTTTGAAAAAATCACTTTTTTACATTTTTCAAAGTGCCATGTGGTGCGCTTACATGTATGTGCACCACATGTGCACACATGCTCCTTTCAGGGATGCAACAGGGTGTCCTATGACACCCTTGCACCCTTCAAATTGCATTCACAATTTGTGAGTACCTAATTGGTACTCGCAAATTGCGAATGTCTTCCCATTCATTCCAATGTGCCTCTAGGCCCGAACGAATGAATGGGAAGGTATTCCTTAAATGTGATTCGCAATTTGCGAATCGCAATTAAGGAATGCCATGGAATCGCAAAATATTTGCGAATTTTTTTATTACATCCCATTTTGCAATTCTCAAATAGCGATTCTCTAAAAAATCGTTATTTGAGAATCGCAATAACGGTATTTGATACATATGCCTCATGGTATCCTATGATTAGCACTTTCTTACTATGGATGTTAATTGTGCCAATGCTATTATTTAGATAACCTCTGAATAAGGATTATGATTTTTACAGAAATGGCTACTAATGCATGTACCTCCATGAAATTTAAAATGATTTTAATTTCCGACTAATTTTGTTGAAATATGCGGGAACAGTAAAGTCCTGGATTGTGGCCACTAATTGGAGGCAAGAAAATTGTGAACATTAAATATCATTCACGTAGCCTGTCAACTGCAAAATTGTCTTGAATTTGCCGGCTCTCCAATGACGGAGTAGCTGCCCTCCCATTGGCCAATTATCTACCAATAAAAACGCTGGACGTACCACACAATGTGCCATTCATTCATCGCACTGAAGAAAGCGAAATGCTGAAACGCGTCTGCGAAAAATCCTGACAAATCCTACGAGTGCGCCCACTGAGCTGTAGTTGTTGTGGAACACACGGGTTCCATCCCCGTGATTGGGCGCACCCGCCGCGAGTTCGGTAAGACAGGCCCTGTGGTGGAAGAAAGGAGCGGATATATATATATATTTATATATTCTGTGCAAACGCTGTGAAGCTTGGAAGAGCACACATCCACTCTCTGCCATCCAGCATTTCAAAAGTGCAGCCCTCCGGTTTTGCTTCGTGTCATGGTTACATCTGCCAACGCGTTTCAGGGCTCAAGGCCCCTTCTTCATGGGCTGAGAAATCACACATGAGGCCAGCATGCGCAGTAAGTTGCTTTTATTTTAAACCATCCTTCTGGCGATGGGCGTGTTTGCATCCACTTGCCCTCGTGCATTCTGGGGGATGGAGTTTTTGCATACTGGAAACGTCTTTTTCTTTAAGTAAGTTCATGCGTGTATTTCCCAAATAGTTCTGATTAAAATTTCTTACTCTAAGTGAGCCACGAATTTGCATTAATGGGAAGGTTTCATCAGCACATTGAGAGCGGCGCTGCAATGTCAGGTTCAGTCCCGACTGTCGTCTCCTCTCAGCTGTCGGTTGGAGTATCCTTCAGCTGACGGTGGTGCCTCTCCCCACGGTCACGCCCCGTGTAATATAGTCTGTGCAAACGCTGTGAAGCTTGGAAGAGCACACATCCACTCTCTGCCATCCAGCATTTCAAAAGTGCAGCCCTCCGGTTTTGCTTCGTGTCATGGTTACATCTGCCAACGCGTTTCAGGGCTCAAGGCCCCTTCTTCATGGGCTGAGAAATCACACATGAGGCCAGCATGCGCAGTAAGTTGCTTTTATTTTAAACCATCCTTCTGGCGATGGGCGTGTTTGCATCCACTTGCCCTCGTGCATTCTGGGGGATGGAGTTTTTGCATACTGGAAACGTCTTTTTCTTTAAGTAAGTTCATGCGTGTATTTCCCAAATAGTTCTGATTAAAATTTCTTACTGCAAACACGCCCATCGCCAGAAGGATGGTTTAAAATAAAAGCAACTTACTGCGCATGCTGGCCTCATGTGTGATTTCTCAGCCCATGAAGAAGGGGCCTTGAGCCCTGAAACGCGTTGGCAGATGTAACCATGACACGAAGCAAAACCGGAGGGCTGCACTTTTGAAATGCTGGATGGCAGAGAGTGGATGTGTGCTCTTCCAAGCTTCACAGCGTTTGCACAGACTATATTACACGGGGCGTGACCGTGGGGAGAGGCACCACCGTCAGCTGAAGGATACTCCAACCGACAGCTGAGAGGAGACGACAGTCGGGACTGAACCTGACATTGCAGCGCCGCTCTCAATGTGCTGATGAAACCTTCCCATTAATGCAAATTCGTGGCTCACTTAGAGTAAGAAATTTTAATCAGAACTATTTGGGAAATACACGCATGAACTTACTTAAAGAAAAAGACGTTTCCAGTATGCAAAAACTCCATCCCCCAGAATGCACGAGGGTAAGTGGATGCAAACACGCCCATCGCCAGAAGGATGGTTTAAAATAAAAGCAACTTACTGCGCATGCTGGCCTCATGTGTGATTTCTCAGCCCATGAAGAAGGGGCCTTGAGCCCTGAAACGCGTTGGCAGATGTAACCATGACACGAAGCAAAACCGGAGGGCTGCACTTTTGAAATGCTGGATGGCAGAGAGTGGATGTGTGCTCTTCCAAGCTTCACAGCGTTTGCACAGAATATATTTATATATATATATTTATTTATTTATTTATATTTATATTTAACTATGAAAAAGAACAGGATATATCACTAGTATGAATTGTGTCACCACTTTGTTATTTTGGGTGTGAAGATAGACGCCCCCCTTCTTTAAGGGGCAATTTCAAGCAGTGGCAGCATCCGGTCAGTGCCCTTTATGGTGATTCTCTTATTTCCCCATGGTATTCATTGGTATTGTTTAATCAACTCCCTCTTTCCATTCTATTCTCACCTTCTGTCTCATCTTACACATATTATTTTGTCAAGCATAGTTTTATGAATGAAATATATTTAGTAAAGATGAAAAAGTTAGTTTATTTACTTTACATCAGGTTTCTCCAACAAGTAGCTCGTGAGCTACTGGTAGCTCCCCAGCTACCCATAGGTAGTTCTTCTGTGTGTAACCAAGCCTACTACATTTAAAGCTTTGCTTGGTGACTTTAATATTTGTTCACACTCTCCTTTCCTCAGAAGAAATGAGTCGCACTCGAGTTGGAAATGTACTTTAATATAGTAGGTATATCAAAATTTAAAAGTACATATTTGAGATGTAGATGTGTGTATGTTCAGAACTCGTAAAATTATGTTTGAAGAAAAATGGTTGAATTTCCAAATTTATTTTTAGAGCTAATAATTGAACAATCATGTGGTACTGGGTAGAGTTACAACTATTTTTAATTAACCCTGGTGCTGGGGCATTACATCTATGGCTGTTACATATTACCCATGTGAGGCATTCCACAATGACAGCACCTTTTTCATATTACCTCTGGCAACTGTGCCTGATGAACTGAGGTGATCGCTGCTAGTTTTCTTGGATATGGCAGGCATTATTGGAATCCTATCTGGAATTTATAGAACACTAATAATAATAGTAGCTTGTGATATTTTCATTGCACTTGAGGAGCTGTTATTACAGAAAAGGTTGAAGACCCCTGTTTTACAATAATCCGGACACAAGCACTAAACCAGTTCTTCTGAGGTTGACACAAAGTAAAAATCTATTCAGTGTTTACACCAGAGCTACAAGGATTAGATAAAAGATTCACAGTTGTTTTAGTCTATTTGTGAAATGGAAAGCCTTTCATAACAAATCTATCACTGGGCTGAGTCAGAATCATCCATATCCATACTAATATTATAAAGAGAGAGCCCAAACATTTGAGGCGGGTAATCTCAGTAACCACAGCACCAATCACAACACTCAATACAGCGTTGGAAAGGGCAGTTGCAGCAGAAGGACATAGGCTATGCAGACGGCCACCATATAATTTTTTTTAAAAATTGTTTTTATTAACTTTTCAAGAAACAGTGGTGTTCATCGCAATCATACAGTGCAAGACATACAATTGTACCGTAGGACACCATATACATTTAAAAGGTAAAAGAACCGTGCCAGCAAAGTAGTCCCTTGTGGGCCTGTCTGAGTTGTGCTGTGGGCGTGGGCTGGGGTGTGACTAACGCTGGGGGCGTGTGGTATGGCCATCACATCATGGGCTGTGGGCGTGTGCTGGGGGGCGTGACAAATGCTGGGGGTGTGACAAACGCTGGGGGCGTGTGTCCGCCCTTCATGCCATGTGAGTCGTACATACAAGCGCCAATTACATTGCTGCGCAGCATCAAGGGGCAGGGGCGTGAGAAACGCTGGGGGCGTATGTCTGGCCTTCATGCCATGTGAACGCAATTGCGCCGCATCAAGGGGCACGCTGGGGGCGTGAGAAATGCTGGGGGCGTGTGCTGCGTTCTGCCCTTCATGCCATGTGGGTCGTACATTAATCAGAAGATTGTCTGCTGTGGCCGTGTGCTGGGGGCATGACAAATGCGTTCAGCTGGAGGCTTGGTAAGTAACATTACTGCAGCCTGTCCTGCGCGCTGTTACTGAACTCTCTCATTCAACGAAATTAGACGCGCCTGCTACCATCAACCAGGGCTCTAGCTGGGCTCAGGCAGCGGAATAAGTACACTAATTACACGCGCCTGATAACATCAACCAGGGCTGCAGCTGGGCCTCAAGCGGGGGAACACGCGCCTGCTAACATCAAACAGGCCTGCAGCTGGGCCTCAAGCGGGGGAACACGCAAATGAGCGTGAATGCGGGGACAATTACTGCAGCCGCTCCTACTCGCTGTCCCTGAACTCTCTCATTAAACGGATTTACCCGTGGCTGATAACTCTCTCATTCAACGACATTACACACGCCTAACATCAACCAGGGCTGTAGCCGGGCACAGGCGGCGGATCACTACACCAATTACACGCTCCCGCTAACATCAACCAGGGCTGCAGCTGGCTCTTCTCCGTCCCTATTCTAATGAAACAAAAAATAATGTCTACCGCGAGATTTTAAAATAAATTGCCCTTGCCAAATACACACATTACACACATTCTATTTCATACCCGGACTGTCATGCCCCGAGAATCACGGTCTGTAGATTACACGTATTGCCCCTTTAACAGACAAGCCCTATAAATCTGACATGAGCCCAGAGAGCGACGCTTTCCGTTCTTGCGTCTAAGCTCTGTTTTCCTGCTTCCGTCCTGTTTCCTGTGCCTGACTTCCGGTTTACCGTTTTCTTCGTTTGGAGAGCTGAAGAGGGCTTCTGTCCTTCGTTTCAATTCAGAAGTTTGGAGGCTTCCGCTTTCATCTTTTCCTGAAGCCGTTTACTCTGTCAGCCTCTCACAATGCTCCGCCCGATGGCCGGGCTTGTACTCTGCCGTCCGTCCGGGTACTTGTGTGCTCAGCTTCCTCTCCCGTTTTCTGCTCCGCCCGACGGCCGGGCTTGGTCTCCGCCATCCGGCCGGGCACTTGCATACTCTGTGTCCTCTCCCGTTGTTGCTCTGCCCGACGGCCGGGCCTGTTCTCCGCCGTCCGGCCGGGCTCCATTCCTTTCCCCCTTTACAATCCCCATAGACCCAAGGGTTGACTACTCCGCCTGGCGACCGGGTTGTTCCCCGTCATCCGGCCGGGTGGTCTGAGGGTCACCTCATTTAGGTATTTAGGTTATTTTTACACCTTGTATGCCCCTTGGCCAGGTTTTTTCTCGGCCATCCGGCAAGCCCACTTTCATTTTGCCCCTTCCATTCCTTCACTTGACTGCATTACTGCTGGCGCTTCATCCACCTTCATCTGGGTCAACTATCCTCTGTGCTTGGGGACACTTGCGTGGATTTAAGTGGAGGTGCAAGATAGAACAGACTCATCAAAGACTCACGGTAACAGCGCTTTGCGCTGCCTACTTGTTTATTCCAGACTTTTGATGTGTTTTGGTTCTCATGCATGTGTTTTGTTATTTAGATATTCACTGCCCAGTGTTGGTGTTGGCATTGAACGCTCGTCAAGGGTATTATTGAACACCACTTACGTTGGACAACCTTGTGCTTCAGAATAAGTGAGAGAGCTTTGTGTTTTAAGAGTTGTCAGTGTATGTTCCTTACGGACAAGAGTGGTATCATTTAATCCTGTTCCATTACTTAGTTGTAGCTCAAGACGAAAACCTCAACATCCCGCACATCACTCCTGAATATCAGACAAAACATTGGGGGTATGTTAGATTGCTATAGTGAATATAGAGGCTTATGTATAGTAGACAACTGTTGTTAGAATTATATATTTGTCTTTCAGCCCGATGTCCTCCTGAATTCTGTACAACAAGGTGCTCAATCGTCACAGAAAATTACAGTCAAGCTTCTTTTGTTCTTCCCCGCCTTTCCTTGTTTTGTCTCCCTGTTTTCCCCTGGCGAGCCTCTCGATACTCTAGTGTTTGATAGAGTCGGAAGGCCGTAGGGGAAGGCTGAGGAATTATCATCGGATTCCTGACGCTCCTGCGGAACCGGTCTGGATACCATTACAGAAAGTAAAGCCCACGTGGTTTGTTCTGCCCGAGCGTCATGGATCTGGATGCAGTTTCCTTCTCTGATGTAGCTAATATGTTAGGGAACTTACAGGTGGAGACCCAGACTTTGATAAGTAGAGTAGATGCCTTGCAAAGACAACAAACAGCTGGGGCTACGGGGGGTAGTTCTCCAACAGTTCAGGTTACCACACCTCCTTCCATACCACTAGCCCCCCCTGAAAGATATGCAGGAGATGCAGCACGCTGTGCTACGTTCCTTAGTCAGTGTCAGCTTCATTTTTCCTGTAAAGCTAGCTGCTTCCCATCCGAGCAGGCAAAGGTGGCCTTTGTGATTTCATACCTCAGTGGGGCGGCTGCAGACTGGGCCATACCATTGGTTGACAGGGATGATCCACTGTTGCATAGCTACGCAGCTTTCAGGAGAGAATTCCGAAAACTATTCGACAGACATGTATACACTCATTCGTCAGATACGGAGTTATTGAGTCTGAAACAAGGTAACCAAGACCTCGTAGCCTACATTACCTCCTTTCGTAGGTTAATAACTGGCCTGAAGAAAAACGCAGTACTATGTTTTATAAAGGCTTAAGAGATGATTTAAAGGATGCTCTTTCCCAAATAGTGGATTTACCTACGTCATGTACCGATTTGATTGACCTGGTGGTTAAGATTGATCACCGTATCCAGGAAAGAAAGAAAGAGAGGGGTAAACATGAAGCAAGATACTTGCCACTTAGAGAGAAGAAGAGTGTAGCAGAAAAACCTAGCGAAGAGAGCGAGCCAATGCAGATAGGTATAGTGAGGGGACCCCTTACACCAGAAGAAAGGCAGAGAAGACGAACACTCAGACTCTGTTTGTATTGTGGGAAAGCAGGTCATTTTTTGAGAGATTGTCCGGTAAAACCCGCAAATCCTAAGTATTCGGGAAACTAGGAAGCCTGGAATCCTGTGAGACAAGGATTCTGGGTAGATCCGGATTAACAGTCTCTTCCTCTGATTACAAATGCTCTCCTACAAATCATCTCTATGTGTCAGCATTCTTGTCTCATGGTGAACTTGGATTACATGTGTTAGTTATGGTGGATTCCGGTGCATCAGGGAATTATATGGACGAGAAGTGGGCTAAAGAGAACATGATACCCTACACTAAGAAAAAGATAGCCAGTCATGTTACCACTATAGATGGTAGTTCACTTGTATCGGGTCCGGTAACACATCATACATCCTTCCTACACATGAGTATTGAATCAGAACATCATGAAGAAATACGGTTCGATCTTATCTGTTCCCCGCAATTCCCGGTGCTCCTAGGGATTCCCTGGTTGAGATCCCAAAATCCTGATATAAACTGGGAGACATCTACGATAACATTTCCTTATGATCAAGGGACACAAGCTGTAGGGGCCTCAATGGACAAGGCATCTGCCAACCCCGCTAATACAGAGGGTGATCCAAACCTACCACCTTGCTATCACGACTTACAGGCAGTTTTTGATGTCAGAGAAGCCGACAGTCTCCCTCCACACAGGGTTTATGACTGTAGAATTGACCTAGAACCAGGGGCCAGAATTCCATGTAGTAGGGTGTACGCTCTCACAGAAAAGGAAAATGAGTATTTACGTGAATATTTAGACACCATGATGGAGAAGGGCTTCATTAGACCTTCCCGTTCCCCAGCCTCATCATCTCTTTTTTTTATCCCTAAGAGAGAAGGGGGTCTTCGCTGCTGTATTGATTACAGGAAGTTGAACGACGTCACGATAAAGAATAGATATCCACTACCTCTGATCGCCTCTCTCCTTGACCGAATCCGCAATGCCCAATTCTTCACCAAGCTAGACTTACGTGGTGCGTACCATTTAGTGAGGGTCAAGGAGGGGGACGAATGGAAGACCGCTTTTTGTACTAAATTCGGTCTTTATGAATATCTCGTGATGCCCTTTGGGCTATGCAATGCTCCTGCAGCATTTCAGTTTTTTATAAATGAAGTGCTGAAAGACATGCTGGAAATATATGTCATTGCTTACATAGATGATCTTTTGATTTATTCTCCATCTATGGAAGAACATGTGCAGCATGTACGCAACGTGCTTGAAAGACTACTTGAAAATTGCTTGTACTGCAAGTTAGAGAAATGTACTTTCCACACACAGGAGGTTCCTTTTTTGGGGTATGTCATTTCTCCTTGGGGTCTCTGTATGGATTCCACTAAGGTAGATGCAGTACTGGCATGGCCAGCTCCTCGTACGGTGAAAGAGATTCAGAGTTTCTTGGGTCTGGCAAATTTCTATAGGCGGTTTATTCATAACTTTTCTACTCTTGTGGCGCCTATCACAGCCTTGTTGAAAAAAGGAGTCTCTTTTGTGCGGTCCCCGGAGGCTGAAACTTCTTTCCATCTTCTGAAGAAGGCCTTCACTTGTGCCCCGGTGCTGCGTCATCCAGATCCATCCTGTCCCTTTGTGGTGGAGGTGGATGCTTCGCAGGTGGTGGTAGGAGGAGTGCTGTCTCAAGTGGATACAACAACGGGCGAGTGTCATCCTGTGGCCTTCTATTCACATAAGTTCACCCCAGCAGAATACAACTATGCAGTGGGAGATAAGGAACTTCTCGCCATTAAAAAGGCATTTGAAGAATGGAGACAGTATTTGTTAGGAGACAGATATCCAGCGGTGGTATATACAGATCATCGCAACTTGCAATACATTAAATCCGCCAAGGCCCTTTCTATGAGGCAATTACGATGGTCACAATTTTTTAGTGAGTATGATTTCACCGTCCGTTACAGACCGGGAAGAAAGAATGGGAAAGCAGACGCTCTGTCCCGCTTAGGGTTTGATTCCCCCACGGAGGTTGTAGAGCCACCTTACATCATTCCCAGACCTAGCATCATCGGAGGGACATCAACTGAAGAGAACTTCCTAGCCCAGGTACAGAGCAGTCAGGCTGCAGTGGACGTTACATCCTTGGTAGGATCCCGAGAAGTGTCTATGAAGGGAGGATTGGTTTGTGTCCAGGGGAGAGTAGTTCTACCCTCCAGAGAGTTGCAGGAACAGGCTTTAGAATGGTATCACTCCCATCCGGTAGCGGGCCATCCAGGGATAAAGAAGACTATTAAGGCTTTGAGAGATCAGTTTTGGTGGCCTGACATGCTCAGAGACATAGAATCCTATGTAAAGACCTGTCACGTTTGCGCTCAGACCAAGGTATCTCGTCTTAGTCCCGTGGGTCTACTCATGCCGTTAGCATCTCCCCCTGGTCCGTGGCATACTGTGTCTCTCGATTTCATAGTAGAACTGCCCCTCACTAAGTCGAAAAACAACACTTTGTTAGTAGTAGTTGATCTGTTCACTAAGATGGCTCATTTTGTACCGCTACCAAGATTGCCCACAGCAAGTGAATTGGCTTCTATATTTATGCAACACATAATCCGACTTCATGGGTTCCCTTCCGTCCTGGTTTCAGACAGGGGTGCCCAGTTTGTGTCACGTTTCTGGAAAGGTTTATGTTCATTGCTCCAGATAGAGGTTAGGTTATCCTCAAGTCATCACCCCCAGACAGACGGACAGACAGAAAGGGTTAATCAGTGTTTTGAGCAATACATACGTAACCAGTTCTTGCACTCCTTGAAGGATTGGGATGAGTTTGTATGGCTGGCAGAAATTTCGTACAATAACAGTCCACACTCATCCACCAACACCACCCCCTTCTTTTGTACCTATGGATTTCACCCAAAACTGTTGCCTACTGGATCCCCTATTGACTGTTCCACCCCTGCTGCATCAGACAGATTAGAAAGACTACATAAGGTACAGAAGGATGCATTGGAGAGTCTAGAAATGGCAAAGGTTAGGTATACAGAAGGGGCAAATTTACACAGAAGACTAGAACCCATTTACACACCAGGAGATGCAGTATGGCTTTCCACTAAATACATAGCTCTAGGGGGTCCACGCAAGTTCAACCCTAAGTACATTGGCCCGTATAAGGTGGTGAAAATGATCAATCCTGTGGCCATGCAACTGGAACTTCCCCCGTCATTCAAGATTCACCCTGTGTTCCATGTTTCGCTGTTGAAGCCGGTTGAACCAGGTACACGATTACCCCAAAAACCAGCTCCTGTGATCCTTCAGGACTCGGAGGAGTATGAGGTTGAGGCGATTCTAGATTCCCGTCTTGTAAGAAGGAACCTTCAATATTTTATCCATTGGAAGGGTTATGGGATAGAAGAGCGGTCCTGGAAACCAGTATCAAATGTGCATGCACCTCAATTGATACGTTTATTCCATCTGAAACACCCAGACAAACCCAAAGCAGGAAAGGGGAATTGTGGGGGGAGTGTGCTGTCATGCCCCGAGAATCGCGTTCTGTAGATTACACGTATTGCCCCTTTAACAGACAAGCCCTATAAATCTGACATGAGCCCAGGGAGCGACGCTTTACGTTCTTGCGTCTAAGCTCCGTTTTCCTGCTTCCGTCCTGTTTCCTGTGCCTGACTTCCGGTTTACCGTTCTCTTCGTTTGGAGAGCTGAAGAGGGCTTCTGTCCTTCGTTTCAATTCAGAAGTTTGGAGGCTTCCGCTTTCATCTTTTCCTGAAGCCGTTTACTCTGTCAGCCTCTCACACTGCTCCGCCCGACGGCCGGGCTTGGTCTCCGCCGTCCGGCCGGGCACTTGTATACTCTGTGTCCTCTCCCGTTGTTGCTCCGCCCGACGGCCGGGCCTGTTCTCCGCCGTCCGGCCGGGCTCCATTCCTTTCCCCCTTTACAACCCCCATAGACCCAAGGGTTGACTACTCTGCCTGGCGACCGGGTTGTTCCCCGTCATCCGGCCGGGTGGTCTGAGGGTCACCTCATTTAGGTATTTAGGTTATTTTTACACCTTGTATGCCCCTTGGCCAGGTTTTTTCTCGGCCATCCGGCAAGCCCACTTTCATTTTGCCCCTTCCATTCCTTCACTTGACTGCATTACTGCTGGCCCTTCATCCACCTTCATCTGGGTCAACTATCCTCTGTGCTTGGGGACACTTGCGTGGATTTAAGTGGAGGTGCAAGATAGAACGGACTCATCAAAGACTCACGGTAACAGCGCTTTGCGCTGCCTACTTGTTTATTCCAGACTTTTGATGTGTTTTGGTTCTCATACATGTGTTTTGTTATTTAGATATTCACTGCCCAGTGTTGGTGTTGGCATTGAACGCTCGTCAAGGGTATTATTGAACACCACTTACGTTGGACAACCTTGTGCTTCAGAATAAGTGAGAGAGCTTTGTGTTTTAAGAGTTGTCAGTGTATGTTCCTTACGGACAAGAGTGGTATCATTTAATCCTGTTCCATTACTTAGTTGTAGCTCAAGACGAAAACCTCAACATCCCGCACATCACTCCTGAATATCAGACAAAACATTGGGGGTATGTTAGATTGCTATAGTGAATATAGAGGCTTATGTATAGTAGACAACTGTTGTTAGAATTATATATTTGTCTTTCAGCCCAATGTCCTCCTGAATTCTGTACAACAAGGTACTCAATCGTCACAGAAAATTACAGTCAAGTCTTCTTTTGTTCTTCCCCGCCTTTCCTTATTTTGTCTCCCTGTTTTCCCCTGGCGAGCCTCTCGATACTCTAGTGTTTGATAGAGTCGGAAGGCCGTAGGGGAAGGCTGAGGAATTATCATCGGATTCCTGACGCTCCTGCCGAACCGGTCTGGATACCATTACACGGACAACGTCGGGACGGGCTGCTAGTCTACAATATAAAGCAACCATTTACTCTCAATGTGTAGGGCATAGCTACCAGTAATGCAGAAGGTACGATGGAATCAGGAGTTGGGAGTGTGAGGTATGCACTGCTCCACCATTTCATCTTTAATTGGTTATAGAAAGATCTTTTTCCTTGTTTGCATTAGGTCCATTAACACCGTGAACTTTGCTGCTTCACTGACTCTTCTCAAGAAATATGTGCACACATTGGAACAAGTGGTCATAAATATCAACCCTCCTATGGTGAAATATTAATATTCAGACTGAGGTAAGCTAAGCATAAGAGCACTTCTATATGTAAGATTGTCAGTTTTGCCAACCATGCACTTGCTCTGTAGTTCATCATCATTCGTAGAAAATAATGCAACTGAAACACTGCTGTCTATAATATCACAAGCAAGACAACCTACCAATATGTGCTTTGATAACATGATTAACATTTTGGAATCAGAATCTTCACAAATATGCAATATATTCACTTAAAATGCAGTTTAACTGCAATTATGATTATAAACTAAGCCTAAAAAACACTAAACGTTTCCAGTTATGGTGAACTCCACAAATCATAGTTTACAAAACACCATGCAAACCATAACTGCCACACCAAAGGCAATGCTTATGACTTTGCAAAATTTATACCAACCTGTAAGAGCACCTGACCGCATAACATCTTAAAAAACAACAGGTGCCTAAGAAAGAAATCTCACTGTACCTACCAGCAGGCTTGACTACGGCAACGCACTCTATGCTGGAACAAACAAAAACCTCACCCGCAAGCTACAGAATATCCAAAACGCCGCCGCAAGACTGGTCCTCAACCTGCCAAGCCACTGCCACATCTCCCAGCACCTGCGCACACTCCACTGACTCCCCATCGAAGCTAGAGTCACCTTCAAGATGCTAACTCACGTTCACAAGGCCCTCCAAAACACCAGACAAGCATATCTGAACATCCGACTCAAATTCCACGCACCCCAAAGGACCCTACGATCAGCATAGCTCTCCTAAGCCGTGGTCCCCCGGACCAGAAAGACCTGATCGGGAGGCCCCTCCTTCTCCTTCCGACCGGCCAGTGCCTGGAACGACCTTCAGATCCACCTCAGACAGATAACATCGCTCCCCATCTTCGCAAGAAACCTCAAAACCTGGCTCTTCGACAGACCCCCTTCTTAATGGACTGGAACCTGCAAACCTCCCCCACTCCCCCAGCGCATTGAGACCCTTACGGGTGAGTAGTCGCTCTTAACAAACACCTGATTTGATTTACTATGATATTATTCATTTTGTTAATGGTACAATGATATATTTTGTCACCAGTGTGATCGTTCATATCACCTTTGATGTCTTCCACATAAGACAATGGATAATATGGTATGCATGGTATATATTTTATATATATGTTAGTTATGGTTTGCATAGCCAAACATTACTAGAGAAATGTTGGTTTCTTTTATGGTTTAGTTCAGAATTGTAGCTGTATTTGGCTGCAAGGTTTTAATGAATCAAATTTCATTTATAAAATGTGTTAATCTACTAACAGCATTAGTAGTATTCGGAAAAAGCTATAACTATCTCTTAACCATGATATGACAGTATGCTGTTCCTCTTTCTTTGATGATATACTGCACACTACCTTGTTGTATCCACTATTAAAGGCAGGCACTGATACCAACCTTAACTGGTGCCCAACCTCGTTGCACACAGCCACAGCACTTGGGCATCATGAAAAAACACTTTGACTCCCACCAGACACCGATTTCAATGCAAATACTATTGAACAAAGTTACACCAAACCAAGCAAAGACATGCACCTTATTAAAGGTCTAGACTTTGGTAAAAATTGCTTTAAAGTGTTCAGTGGTTTACATTTTTCTGAAGTTGAGAACAAAGTTTCCCATGAAAGTTAATATGAAAATATTTGCTTATTTATCCCCACCCTACCTTAATTTTTCTCCTTCAGGGAGGATGTGCAGCAAATCTGGGCCCATATTACAGAAAGGGCACTCTTTCCATGTTTGCGCCATGGCGCACCTTAATGTAGGAACAGTCAGCCGCAAAGTTGCCCTGCCGCAAGGGCGGTGCAATCAAGGGAAATCCATGTTTCTCTGTGCAGGCGGCAAGCTACCTGCACTTTTAAAAGGGATTAGTGATCCCCTTGCAGGCATGTGTAGTGCGTGACTGCACCTGCCTCCAAGGGGATGTCTGGGAGGGTCCATGGGACCCCCTTTTATCCGTTTAGAAGGCTGCCTTTAGAAGGTATACTAAAAGTGCACCACCTTTTTGTGGCACACTTTTAGTGCGCCTTCTAAAGGCATGATTGGCACTGTATCCAACTCGGTAATACGGCTCAAAGGTGAAGTGATTCCCTCATTTTCATTCCCTCATTTGTATGGGACCGTGCCCCAATGCCAAATGAGGGAACACCCTTTAATGATAGTTCTGGTGCTAAATGTGCACCATCGCTATCTGTACTACTCAAGGGGCCGCACAAGCTTCTACAACCCCTTCTGTAATACCAAAATACGCCAGGGGGTGCATGTTAAATGTGATCCCTGGTATGTCAAAATGTAGTCACTAATGCTTTTTGATTGGAACATTTCATGACTATGTGACAAATGGTTAAGCAAAGCAAAATGTGCCTTTTTAATGGAACGTTAGACTTATCCATAACTGCACACATCTCTGTTTTAGGACTTGCCAATGACCACTTTAGTTATCTCAATCAGCTCATACCGTAAATGCAAGGGGAAGGGGAAAGTGGGTAGCCTTTCCACCCATTTGTCATCCTCCTTGCATCCATCCAGCAATGCATCCACACAGATCAATCTACATACCCATACACTGCTGTATGCACCCACTGACCTAAAACCATGAATCCATCTATGTATACATCCAATCATATATCAATCCCTCCATGCACCCATCTAACACCCAGCTCTAACTGAATGTGCTCCTTTGTGCGATGTTTGTCCGCATGTGTGCCTCTACCTGTACTCTCTCTACATGTATATGTGCCTCTGTGTGTACTACCTGTGTGCTTGTACATGCACACAATACAATGTACAGCATTTACAACACATACAAGCAAACACTTAGGGCTTGATTATGATGGCGGGGAGACCACCACTGACAGGTTGGTGGTCTTCCCGCCATTGTAAACAAGTTTACAGCCCACCATAGAACAATGGCGGGCGGACAAGTGACGCTTGTAAAGTCTGACCGCCACGCATCTGGCAGGCTCCTGGAGCCCGCCGGTGGGGCGGAGTAGCTTGGGTCCCTGCAATGCTGGGGGTGCCTACCAGGCACCGTCTTAGGGGGTACAATGTCCCTTTCCGCCAGCTGTTTCATGGCGGGTTTCCCTCCATGGAGAAGCTGGCAGAAAAGGACATTGAAGACCCGTAGCTGGCTCCCTTTCACCCCTGGACCTTGGTTGTGGATGTTGAGGGGCACCTATGGTGCACCCCTACGTATCCCTGTACCATGGTGTAGGCGCCGCCTGGTGCCTGTCACGTAGTGCAGGAATATGTTACATGTCCTGTACCAGCCACATTGTAAACTTTAGGTATTGCGACCGCCGTGGTGGCGGTCACATTGAAATTACACCTGTGGGACCGCCGCCTTGTAGGTGGGCAGTCCCCATCCCTGAAGTCCGGTCGCCATCGTAATCTGCCCATTAGACCCTGGTTTTGTCAATGCTTATTGGTAAGCTAAACATCATACACATCTACCTTGCCGAATCACTTCTATGTCCTATAAATGTCCTTACACAAAAATACAACATATCGGAACCTTGCATTTGATATAGTTTGTCATTTTCAAATATATTTGTATAAGGTCTTGTAAAATTATCAAACTCTAGCTTAGGTCACTTTGTAGAATTTAGAGGAGCCAAGTTATATCATGACTCATCCAATTTCACTTTCACTCAAAACTTTGGAATGTCGAAAACAAGATTTTTAATATGGTGCACGTGCAATCTGTATCTAGCTTGGAGGGATAATTAAACCTTGTGGGAGCAAAACATTATTAGGCTTCAGGGAGAATATATTTAGATGCTTTTCCTGCCAGTCCAGCAAACTGCCTGGTTTCTCTTAAATTATTTTGTATGTTTTAGCTTATTTTGCAGTACCACTCCAGAATAATTTAATTTCAGTAAAGCAGCTGTTTACCTTTTATCTTTATTAAGTCTGTAATACATTTTCATTCTCATTGACCTATCTCGAGCCTTCAGTCCTTTTGCCTTCGTTCTTTTTAATTCAGTACATTTTCTTCTTCATGAGTGGGTCCCTAACAACCAATGGTTGGATAATGATCTTCAGAAACGACTAATAGATAGACTGAACATTGGTTTCATGGAATCAAATCAATTTACTTGAGCTCATGGAGTACATGGGTGAATACCAGTGATTTTTGATGGTTAATGGGGACCAAAGGCTGAAAAGGTAGGTGGAAAAAACTGTGTGAAAATGGTGATATATATATATATATATATATATATAATGGGCCACTTAAGTGGGTGGCACAATACGTGCTGCAGGCCCACCAGTAGCATTTAATTTACAGGGCTTGGGCACATTTAGTACCGCTTTACTAGGGACTTATAAGTAAGCCTGGGCAGAGCTTGAGGAATTCCTACACGGAACTCCGCGAAGTGAAACGAAACACCGCCGCACTACGCAGAGCTCTGCAAGAGGCAGAGTGAGTTTAAAAAATGCTGTTCGCAGTAATTTTCAGCTCTGGGTGTTTGTGCTGTGAAATTATCGCGAATGGCACCATGCACAGCGCAAACGGGTGTTGCTTCCATTCTGCCACTCGAGTAGATTTGCTACTCGAGAGGCAGGTTTGTCAATGCGAACATATGGTTTCTCAACTCGTGCAGTAGCGAGCATACGCTGCCACTCGCATTGAGGAATCCGACCGCCCGCATTGAGAAATCTCACTGGCTGGTTGATTTCCCTCGCTCACGCTCATCAACTTGACATTTACAATAGGGAATATAGAAAAATCTCACCGGAAGGTTGATTCTCCTCACTCGTGCTTGCCAACTTGTTTTCCCACCCAGGCATACTTATAAGTAAATTAAATGTGCCAATTGGGCTGATGCCAATGTTATCATGTTTAAAGGAGAGAGGACGAGGACTGATTAGCAATGGTATAGTCCTAATGCCAACACAAATGAGTTTCAGAAAATAGGGGGAATGAAGGTAGTATATTTGGGGGGACCCTTTGGAGCGGGCAAAGTACTACACTCAGTATTTCCTAGAGAGTACTGTGAGTCTGTGGCAAAGGTTCAGGGAGGTCTCTCTAAGACCCCGACAAGGGCCATGGGATGAGGTTAACCCTGCCTTTCCCCCTTATATATTGTTTTATTTTAATATTCAGGCACAAAGGGACGTGTCCTCAAGTCCTAAAATGGATGCGGCCCCCTAGGCCAAACTGAACTTCGGCCACTAAACTTTAAAGGGAACGGGCCTTTTAAGGCCCGGGGACCCCATCTCCCCGGCCTGCTCAATTACCTTGTCCGGGGGCTCTGGAACACCGTAGTTTCCCTGCCTGCTTCAACATGGGCAGGGAAACATTTGTCTACCCGCACCTAGCAGGTGCAAACATGCCGTACGTCCCTGCAGGAGCACTGCACGGAAGGCATGTCTGTTCTCAATTGGAGTGACCTTTAAAATTGTTCCTGCCATGTGGGAGCAGACTTCTGTTTCTCTTCCAATGCTTCTGCGAGCAGGGAACCACATATTGCTTTTGCCTGGCAGGAGCTTTCAGAAACAGCTGCTCCCATCAGCCGGCTCCCGCAATATGAATTGAATGGGCTCGGGCCGTGGGGGTTCTGAGACTCCCTTCCATTGTCCCCAATGTATTTTGTTTGGGTCCTGAGGGTGCTACTGGATCACCCACTCAGAAAGTAAAGAGGCTACAGGGAATGGGGTCCCCAGTGACTATTATGACTTAGAAAGCGGTCCCAAACATCACCCTTCTCTTTTAACATGGCATTTGGCCTTGAGGGGTGAGATTCTGGGGACTATTAAGGCTCAGGAGGGGGTTGTGTGCCCCTCCATTTATAAATATAAAAATGAGGGGAGTGGCTTGGGCCACTGAGCCCTTTGGGCTTCCCCATGGCTCCCAATATATTATGTGGGTGCTACAGGTGGCACTGCTGCACCCACCAAGAAAGTGAAGAGGCCTCAGCAGATGGAGTCCCCAGAGCCTATTAAAGCTTGTAAAGGTGGCCCATGCAGCCCTCCTCTCCTTTAATATGGCATTTGGCCCAATTAAGGCTGGGAAGTTGGCCCAAGTGCCCCCTCCTTTTATAAATAGAATTCATCACTGGGCGATGGGTTCCCCTGAACTATTAAGGTTCAGATTGGGGGTGGGTGCATGCCCCCCTTTGTAAAAGAATTCAGCCCCAGGGGATGGGGTCCGCAGGGCCTATTAGGGCTCAGGAAGGGGGTTTGTGAAACCCCCTCCCCTTTTTTATGGCATTCAGCCAAAGAGGATGAGGTCCCCCGGCCCAAATCAAGGCTTGGAGGAGGGGTGTTGCATGGCCCTTGCCCTTTTATGGCACATGGCCCTGGGGATGGGGTCCCCCGGGAACTATTAAGGCTCAATGAGGGGGCCACATGAACTCCTTAACATATATGTTTTGGTCCCAGGAAATGGGGTCCCTGGGGCAACTATTGGATCAGGGAGGGGAAAGGTGTGCTACCTTACTTGTGTGGGTGCCCGAAGCAGAGTCTCCCTAAAAAAGTATAATATGAAAACCTGAGGGGGAACCAGAGTGGGTCCTAAAGGGTTCTTTAGGTTAAATCTGCTTGGGGCACCCACACAAGTGAGGCATCATTTTTATCAGGATACTGAGGAGAATGCAAGGTGGTGGGAAATGTGTGCTGATGCTGTGATCTCACAAAGCTCCCGACACAGAAATGTGAGGAAAATGTGACATGGTAGCAACATTTTAAGTTTTTAGGGGATTCAGGGTTGAAAAACCGAGGGTATAGTTTTAAGAAATGTCTGGGTTGGATAGGTTTCACTAGATGGCCGCTGAGCCCAGGACCAAAAACACAGGTGGAACCTCCAATGTTTTCCTCACATTTCTGTGTGGGAAATTGTGGGCTCACCGGGCCTGCACACATTTCCTACCACCCAATGTTCCCCCAAGTCTCCTAATAAAAATGGTATCTCACTTGTGTGGGTGGGCCAAGTCCCCATGACAGGAAACGGCCCAAAACGCAATGCTGACAATCACACATAAATACTTGTTTAGTCCATTCGTCGGGCTGTGCGGCGCACTTTACTTTTTGTGATGGTGCGCACACATATGGCAGAACCAAATTGTTATATTATTGTCTCCAGCAGGAATTTGATTTGCACTCTCGATCAGGAAAACACTCTCAATTTATTGTTTCACAACATAAGTAGCTGTGTTCCCAATGAGTTTCGGTCTCTATAGACATTGATCACTGGCAAAAGTTACGGTATAAGGAGGAGCTGCGGCAGCTGAAGTTGAGCTGCAAACGCGCCGAGAGAGCATGGAGGAAGCAGTACTCGCCATCAGCGAGGGCCTCGTTCAGGCTGGCATTGCAGGATTACAAGGTGAAGATCAGGTTGGCTAAGGCGGCTTTCCTAGAAACCACCTTGAACCAGGCGCCCAACAAGTCTCAAGCCCTGTTCAAAATCGTCAGGGACCTGACCCACCCAATGTGCGTGGCCAACACTGTCCCTGCGTCGCAGGCCCTGTGCGACTCCCTGGCGGGTGCCTTTGAGGAGAAGACCGCTAAGATCTTGGAAGGCTTAAAAAACTCAGTGCCTCCGGCCCTCGGCTTGGGAGCTCCGGCTAGTCCATCCAGTCGACCCCGGCCGGTTGTATCTGACCCCGGCTCGGGAGCTCCGGATGGGTCACCCAGTCGACCCCAGCCGAGTGACCCAGCCCTTAGTTTGGGAACTCCGGACACTCCTTCCAGTCGACCCCTGCTGAGTGGACATGCCCTTGGTTTGGAGGCCTTGGGCGTTGGGGCCGGTCCAACATTGCAGAGTAGGTTTGCCTCTAGTCAGGCAACCTGGGCAGCCCCGGACACCTCGCCCAGTTGGTCCCGGCCGAGCGGTCGTGTGTCCAGCTTAGGAGCTCCGGAAGCGGTGTCCAGTCGACCCCAATTAAGACACTTCCCCACTCCCTCTTTTGAGGAGTTTTGCAGCCTGGCACGTACGGTGTCTTCGGGTTCTCCGCTTGATCCGTTGCCACCCAAATTCTGGAAGACATTTCAGGTGGAACTCTTCCAGCCTCTGTACTCCATCTGCCTCCAGTCCTTGGACTTGGCAACGGTCCCTGAGTGCTGGAAGTTGGCAGTCGTGTCACCACTGCTTAAGAAACCGACCCTGGACCCCGCCTGTCTTTCCAACTATAGGCCAATCTCCCTGCTCCCCTTTCCTATTAAGATCGTGGAAAAGTGGGTGACCCGCTCACTTTCAGGCTTCCTGGAAGAAATCGGGTGGTTCGATGAGTCACAGTTTGGTTTCCGTCCTGTGCATGAGACGGAATCCGCACTGGTAACCGTATTGGACAATCTTCGTTCGCGTGTTGACAGGGGTCGGGCAGCCTTCTTGGTGCTGCTCGACATGTCGGCCGCGTTCCATACGGTTTGCCATCGGACCCTCATCAGGAGGCTCGAGGAGTGCGGGGTCACAGAGGGGGCAAGAGACTGGCTGGTATCTTACCTTAATAACCGGCAGCAGATGGTCACGCTCCCCCCGTTTCGGTCGGAGCGGCGGAAAGTAGCGCAGGGGGTCCCACAGGGCTCGGCCATCAGCCCTATACTTTTTAATCTCTACCTCCGCCCTCTGGTCCAGCTTATAAAATCTTTCGGTATCTCGGCATTTAATTATGCTGATGATACCCAGCTGGTCTTCTCCCTGGAAGGAAATAATGCGGTTCCGCTGGAGACATTCCATCGCTGCATGGCAGCTACAGCGGATTGGCTTCGGACCAATTCCTTACAATTCAATAGCACAAAGACCGAGGTGCTTCATTGCTCCATGGACCGGATTCCGCGGGCACTCCCGGAGAACTTCTGGCCTTCTACTTTTCCCGAGACAGTGTCGGCTGCGGAGTCAGCTCGTAACTTGGGGGTGATTTTCGGCCCAAATTTACAGCTAGACTTACATGTCAATAAGACCATCTCTTCGTGCATGATGCTGTTACGCATGCTGCGTAAAGTCCTGCCCCTTCTCCCCATACAGGCCAGGCCGGAAGTAGTCCGCGGGACCATATTGAGTCGTCTAGACTACTGCAACACGCTACTTCTGGAGGCACCAAAAAATCTACTGGGGAAGTTACAACGGGTGCAGAATATGGCCGCTAAGCTGGCTCTTTCTCGCCCTAACCTTAGCTCCTCCACTCTAGCCTTAAGGGACCTACACTGGCTGCCGGTGCACTTGCGCGTACTGTTTAAAGCTGCGTGCCTAGTGCTTAAGGCGGTACACCGACAGGGTCCAGTGCCATTGCAGAATATGTTTGCCTGGTATTCTGCCCCGCGGCCCCTTCGCTCTTCTTCGGCACAATTGCTTGTGGTCCCGAGGTTCCAGAGAGTAAGGATGGGTGGCCACTCGTTTAGTGTCGCAGCGGCCAAACTCTGGAACTCCCTGCCACTCCCTTTGAGAAGTCATAGGGACTACTTCCCGTTTAGGAAAGCCCTAAAAACCTATCTTTTCCCTAGGACTGGCTGAGCAGTGGAAGCGTTGTTGACCGGATCTCAAGCGCCAGGATGCCCTTTGGGCGACAGGCCCGCGCTATATAAGTATACAAAATAAATAAAAATAAATAAATAAAAGTTGGAAGTCCTGTTTCGCTTTTCATCACCACTTGTAAATATGCCATGTATTCACTTGTAGCCCTCTAGTGGGTTCCCATTCATTGGGTTTGGCTTCAAAGCATTCTGGTACCTGTGGTCACTTTAGCCATTTCTTCCTCCCTTTTAACCCCTTCTCTGCTGCCGTTGGCCGTTGGCCATCGCGAGCACTACCTTCGTAGTGCTGCGCATGTCCAACAGCCGACGTGGCCCCACCCACGCACAGAAATGCCCGCACCGCGGCGGAATTACTGCCGCGGTTAACGGGTTAATTGTGGATACCAGTTATTCCATTTTGCCTGAAAAGAACAATAAAAAAATGGAATGCATAATAAATAAGGAGCAGGAACCACTCATTTATTATAATGACCTTCTTGGGCTAATTTACATATATTTTGATTCATTGTTATGTCCCAATCTGGGCAGGGACACCTACTGCATTTGTTTTAAGTGTTGTGAGAGACTGCAGGGAATTAACTATATGTTACATGCTGCCTATAGAGCATGACCCCAGAAAAAGTTGATATTTTTAAGGATTTCCAGAGCTGGAGCTTTTGCTCTTCAGCTTAGGAATGCAGCAATCCCTTGTGTTTGGTCTTATGGATACATTACATGGCTTGAGGAGAGTAAAAGAAATACTCTGATACATGTTTAATGTTGTTTTGATTACAAATGCTTGTATTAAATGTTTATTGACAAGCATTGCAATTATGTCTTTATTGTTTGACAAAGTCAATGTGATTGGCTTGTATATTGAGGTAGTCACCCTGTGCCAAACTAGCAGACCTGCCTTTTATATATTGACAGTCATTTACATTAAACAAAGACAAGAAATTCACTTGAAAAAACAACGTTTAAAGTGACAGTTATAGTTAGGTATTCAGAAAATCCTTAGAACTTCACTGAAAAAACAAAAGGATACAGTAAAGTTATAGTTAGATAAGCATGTCAGTTACAACATAAGATTTTAAACTAAAATAAAACAATGAAATTCATCAGGTTTAGTTAACTGAAGTAACTGTAACTTGTGTCATGCATTGCTTATACTTCATCTACATTATTACTCATTACATGCTCATTTAGAGCATTGATAAAAATCACTGATGACATCTGAAATGCCATCTTTTATGGCAACGATATGCAGGGCAGGGGCGTTGAGTTATAATTACCTGAGGGGCACATTTTATGGTCTTCTGGAACACCTCTAAAAGGACCAGTGTGTGAGGGTCCACCTACCCAGCTACCTTATAGTTTATTTGTTTTCTCTTCAGGGTTTGAGACTGAGTCCCCGTGTCCTGCAATGGCAGCCACAACGTTTCTCTTCATGTTGCAGCTAGCCAATTGGAGAATGAGCTCCCTCTGGAATTGTGGGACATTCTCACGCTTGCTGAGTGAGGTGGCAGATTGTAAAAAAGGCCCCTCAATCAATCAGATTGCTCTATTATTTGAAGCTGCATGTCTGCAGTGCTACCACAAGAGTTCCAAAAACCCAACCATTTAGATATCGATGGGCCAGATGTAGGTAAATTTAATTTACCGATTCTAAAATACCGAGTCATACCGAATCGGTATTTCAGAATCTGTAAATGAGATGTAGCTAAAAAATCGGTAAAAAGTACCGAATCGGAATCACTCGGTATTTGAAATTGGTAATTACCGAATCGGACTATACCGACTCGGTAAAATCCGAATCGGTAAAACCCATACATTCCAATGGGCCCATGGCCCATAGGAATGAATGGGTATTACCGAATCGGAAAATACCAAATCGGTAAATACCGAATCGGTAAATACCGAATCGGAAATTTGAAATTGACAAACATGTGAGCCTGTGAGCCAATCAGGAACTCCAACCACACTCAAAACCAAAGGAACTGGGGAATCAACCAATCACAATCAAGCACCCCTCCCCAGTACCTGGGACTGGCCACACCCATGCAGGTGCAGAAACCAACAGTCAGGAGAGCAGGAGGACAGACTGAGGAGCAGGTTTCCCTGAGCTCACCTGTACAGCACCATGGAGAGTCAGGATGCACAGAGGGATGCTGCTGAGCGCAAAAGAAAGTTGAAATTCAGCCCTGAGGAACTGCAGGTGCTTGTTGCAGAGGTTGTCAGGCATTACAGCAAGATCTTTGGGAAGCAATCACTGCATGTTGCTGAGTCCATCAAGCGCACAACCTGGATTGAGATACAAGGCAAGGTAAATGCCATTGGTGTCACCCACCGTGGAATAGACGATCTGAAAAAACGGTGGTATGATCTCCGCATCATCACCAAGAAGAAACTGGCTGCCCACCGCAAGGAAGCTGCAGCAAAAGGGGGAGGAAAAAACCGAGCCCCACGACTCATCCACGGCATCGGGGACGCTGACAGCTCTGCAAGAGCTGCATAGAAACAAGGTAAGATGCCAGTACATTGTCGTTAACCCATTTACCTATTCCCCTTACACACTCTGTGTGCCTACATCATACACCAGAACAGGTTTTAGCAATGTCCTGCAATGCATCATGGGAAATGTAGTCATAGGTAGATACCTATATGCAGTCAGCATGCCATGCAGCAAGGGATGCTACAGACTACTAGCATAAGCAAATGAGGGACAGGCAAATGTGCTATAGTAGTGTGTTTAATCAAGAGACACAGGTGAACCACTCCACTGACACAATGTCCATGTCTGTCCACAGGGAAGTCATCGCGCAGCGCAGCAAAGGATAGGGAGAAGAGGAGGGAAGAAGCTGGACCCAGCACAGGACACGGAGGGAATGACAAAGAGCTGGCAGCCAAGTCACCTGAGGAGCCAACACCACCACAGCCACAGTCCCCTCTGTTATTTGGGAGTCAGGAGTCAGGAGCGGTTGCACAGTCCCCGACCCCCACAACTCCATTCCCAGTGCAGGTAAGGGCAAGGCGCCTTGATGTGCCCCCTTCCCGCATACTGGAAACATCCGAGGAGGAAGAGGATGAGGGTGACATGGCCATCAACCCACAAGTTTCCGCCGACGCTGAGCAGCTGCCCACTCCCAGAGCTGTGCGGGCCAGTGTCCGAGGACGAAGGCCACGGGAGGCAGATGAAGTGAGTCAAGATCAGGGGGTCTTCTGCGGACTGGAGGCCACCATGGTCAAAGTTCAGCGCCTGCAGGCGAAAGCAATGATGGGGGTTCAGAGGCAGGCACGCACAACCAACAACAGGCTGGATGAAATAGGCAAGGGCATTGGAGACATTTCCGAGAGCATGCAGTCAATGGCATCTGGCATTTCCGACATTACACAGTGCATGACCGTCCTGTGCGACAAGTTGGACAGGGACCATTTGGAGAGACTCAAGGCTTGTGTCGATGTGCGGCAGCAGACAAAAGCCCTGAATAGATTTGCTACTGCAACCACCCTGCTGTGCAGACGGTCAGTGGCGATGCAGGATGCCATTGTGCAGTGCTGCACCAATTTATCAGTGGGTATGGCCAGAGTGACCTCTGCTATGGAGCTCATGCTCGCACAACAGACTGCCACTCGAGGCCACACATGTGTGGGTGAAAGTGAGGAGTCCACCAGCAGGAGTGGCGCAAGCACTCCTGTACAAGAAATACGTAGGAGCGGCAGGCGTTATGCTACTGAGACAGCCCACACCGAGAACATTGACACACAGCCACAGCAGTCACACCCTGTTGTCAATGGCCGTAAACATTGACTGTGCTCTCCACCCAAGGGACGGGTCACGGTGGTGTTAACCGTGACAACACAGTCATGGACATTTATATATCATGTACAGAATGTGTGCTATCATTGCACTTGCGTAGTGAACATTAAACTACGTACATCATGACCTTTGCCTGTCTGTGTTTCATTACTCACTCAGAAATATTGCTGTGTGACCTCTGGCCGTCTCAGTCTCCCATCTGTCGCTGCTGCTGCTACTGTACCATGGGGCTCTGCCAGCTCTAAGTCATCATCAATGTCCTCATGATGTGTGATCTCCACCTCTGTGCCTTCCTTGGTGGCGAGATTGTGTAACATTGCACAGGTCGCAATGATTTTGCAGCACAGGATTGGGGTGTACTGCCGTGCCCCTCCACTCTTGTGGAGGCAGCGAAACCTGCTCTTTAGGAGTCCAAATGTGCGCTCCACAACGTTGCGTGTAGATCTGTGGGCAACATTGTACCGCCTTTCACTCCTGGTGGATGGCTTGAGGTAGGGGGTGAGCACAACGGACCGCAGGGCATATGCACTGTCGCCTAGGGGGGAGGAAGATTGACATTACTTGCATGTACATGATACATTTATCTGCTGTGAGTGACAGGGTGTGTCAAATTCATTTACCTAGCAGGTATCCGTTTCCAAATTTTCCGGCAAGTAGGCGTGTGTATATTCCACTATTCTGGAATATGTACGAATCATGGGTACTTCCAGGGAACTTCGCAACGATGTCTGTGATGATGTTGCCAGCGTTGCATATGACCTGTACATTGATGGAGTGCGTTGACTTGCGGTTTCTGTATATGTGTTCTGTGGCTGCAGGTGGACAGAGTGGTACGTGGGTGCCATCAATGCAGCCTATCACGTGAGGGAAGTGTGCCAGTTGATAGAATTCAGTCTTGGTTTTTGCAAGTTCCGCAGGTGTATCAGGGAATGACATGTAATGCTCCATCCTC
The DNA here is from genome assembly GCF_964261635.1 of Lissotriton helveticus. Taxonomy (NCBI): domain Eukaryota; kingdom Metazoa; phylum Chordata; class Amphibia; order Caudata; family Salamandridae; genus Lissotriton; species Lissotriton helveticus. Next base: position 103,332,112 of record NC_136072.1, read on the forward strand.
TGCATCATGGCGTCAAGGAACCTCCTGAAGAGCGGGACAGGCAGCTCTGGGACACACCACCGACTGCAGCTATCACACTCTGGTAGCTCCCGGAGACAAGCAGGTGTAGGCTACACAGCACCTGCACATGGGGTGGGATGGCGTGGGCCCTGGGTGTTGGGTGCTCCAGGAGTGGGTGTAGGTCCCTGATCAAGTCCTGGATGGTTTGGGGATGTAGCCTGTACCTCTGGAGTATTTCAGGCTCTGTCAGTTGGAACAGTGTAATCCTCTGCCTGTACACTTGTTCCTCCCTTTGCCATTCCCTCTCTTCTGCTGCCTGTAGTCTTTGCCGCCTTGCAATGACGTAGAAAGCCGCCATTATGGTTCCACAGTTGCATTTTGGGACTCTTTTTATGGCCTTCACCTGATTACCACCTGCATTCAATCCATGGTAAATACCGACTCATAAATACCAAATTTCCGTGTATTCGGTATTTTTTGGCTTTCCTACATCTCCATGGCCATTTTTTACCGTTTCTTATTTACCGATTCGGTAAATAAGAATTCGGTATATATGAAATCGGTAAATTCCGCCTCAGTAAAAATACCGACTCTTATTTACCGAGTCGGAATTATACCGACTCATATTTACCGATTCGGTAAATAATAGGCTCCTACATCTCATTTCATTTATAACGGTCGGTAACGGACGAATTTACCGAATTACGGCCGTTACCGACCGGTATTTGGCTACCTACATCTGGCCTTTGATATTGTGAATTTTATATTCTCAAAAACTACTGAAAAGATCTACAATTAATCACAAAAGCACTCTTTCTGGGTAAAGATCTAGCTTACTCCCAAACTTGGTGTATGTCCTGTGTCTAAATTTCCCTACATAACATTAATGGGGAAATTCTGTATTTATGATTGCACCTTTTTTTCTCATCCTCTATTGATGAATCACCCCAAAACTTAAGCTGAAGTGCATAATCTTTTTTGGATAGTTTGGTCAATGCAAGAATGTTTGTGCATTTTGAAATGCATGTGCTGCACTGTTTACAAATCACTTAAGTTTGGTTTGCCAGTATTGCTCCCTGTTAAACAAGAAAAAGACTGATCACTTTATATTGGTTGCAGAGCTATGTTTGAAAGTAGATTAAATATGTGAGAAAGGCCAAACAATCTGTTCACAATAGAAATGTCCCTTATGGTTTTGTGGGCCTGTGTCCATATTACTTTGTTGTATAATAGGGCAGTAGACAAATTCTATGTTGTGTAGGAGTAAACTTCACTCAGGATTTTGAAGCATTGGATATTGTTGAATAATCTAGAATGTATCCTACTTAGAAGTGGTTTATCACTCGCTGGTGTTGTACCAATGTCTCTAAGTTTGGATGCCACTGTGCCACTCTCAAGAACGCGTGTAGAGTATCTTGTTAAACTACAGAGTGTAGTCCACCGAGCCTGAAAACTAGTGTCATTACAGTGGCAAATGTACACTTGTCAACATATTCACTTAAAATTGTGGAACAAGTGAAATATTAAGTGAGTACTCCCATTAAAGTGAAAATTGCACACACCTGTAGCGTGTAGAATTATTTCAAGGCCAAAACCCATTGAACGGTGTCACAAAGCTTGTACGATGCCATCAGTAATTTCATCAATGATGTCATCTGAGGTGCCACCAGTGATGTAGTCAATGATGTCATTTAACATGCCATGAGTAATGTAATGCGTTAGGTCATAAGCAGGGTGTGGTGGGGCGCAACTAATAGTTAGCTCAGCAAACTATAAATGATGAGATTCAGTATTTCCTTGTTTTAAAACATTAGATTTTATTTTATTACAAGGCCTGACTATAACGTCGTTTTAACCTTTGTTTTTTTCAATTGATTTCCAGTTGATTTCTAATTCTTTTTAACATAAAGCAAGATCTTTTTACCATATATAACTATAACATCACTTTTAAATTAGATGTTTTCTTTAATTTCTGAGGTTTTGGGATCATACTCCCTTACTGAGCATACCTTTTGACAATGCGCAGTAGAGAGTTGAATGCAGGGACAGTTCTGCAACTAAGCCCTGCACCCCACCCCCACAGGCACCCAAAACCTTCTTTGAATTGTGTGTTGAACAGTCATATTACATATTTTATAAAAATTAATTGATAATAATGTTTTCAAATAGTATGTACTTTTATGGATCAAAACAAGATTCGTATAAAGTTTTATGAATGAGTGTGTTGAACACAATTTGAAATCTTAGCATGGGCAATGATTGGCCCACTTATATTGTGATTATTTTTTCTATGTCTGTTATCTCATTTGCATCTATTTGTCCATTGTGTATACTGTGACTTTTTTAAATTCAAGTTTCATCTTTTTAATTCTCTTGGTTTATAGCTTACTGCATTTCTGTTTCTCTATTTGTTGCACACAAACCCCACACACTTTCTCAGATGAAATCATTGCTACATAAGCTACACTAACAAGGGTGGTCCAAGGAATCCTCTGTGGCTCATATGCCTTGTATGTTGAGAGAAGGCATTCATTGCTCACATCAAGATTGTGATCGTCCCCATTATGTAACATTCTGATTGGCAACGAGACTGAAGCCTCATCCATTATATTACTCAACATATCAAAGTTGGTTCTAAATGGGCACTTCTGCAGCATACCACACATCAAAAGTCTTTCAATCTCAGGACATGAAAGGTAAATATCACAACATAAATGTTCATCATGCTTTTTAGGGTTCCATAATATTCAAGGACAAATGTGTTGTTAGCTAATAAACTTGAAGGCCATCAACTTTTCAAAGTAATTTATTTTAGGGACAATCAACAGTTTACTTTAGAACTCACCTTTTTGGAATGGTCACACAGTCCACTCATGGTCTGTTGTGGCAGTTAATCTTTGTCTACTTAAAAGTTCCTCGGCATTTGTAAAAACCAAGGGCATATTTTTCAAACGTTTTACGTCACCTTTGTGCTATGCCAGGGGGCACAGGGTGACTCAATACCTACATTGAAATTTACCATGCCTGCGCGACTTGGTAAATCCAGAGTAATGCAAGGCAGCGCAAGTCACTGCCTTGCATTACTCTGCCCTAGATCGAAGTTCCATGGGTGGAGCCGTGGATTCTGAAGCATCCGCTGATTTAACAATACAGGTAGACCTTGTAATGCATCACAATGCTATGCCTTCCCAGGGGAGGCGTAATGAAGAGAAATATATTTATTTCTCCATGTTTTTCCTCTTCCTACGTGTGCTGAATTCTGCAGCACACGTAGAAGGAGGAAATGCCTTAGAAGATTTGTTTGTGCAGGAAGATGTCCCCTCATGCATAAAAAATACTGCCTGTAATGCAGTCGCCTTTGTACCCTAGTGCAAGGGTGCCTGCTTTGGTTCCTTTTGCTCCTGTCACCCTAAGTGGGAAGGGTATGCCTAGATCAGGGTCCCACGCTCACTGCACCATTGGATGCAAGCTAGCTTGGATGATGAAAGGTGATTCCCTGAAACCGGTCCCAGGATGCTTGATTTCGGTCCAGGGAGGATATGGCTTTACAGTTTGGACTGGATTTCCCATGAGGCGCAGGGTCAAGACTGATTTGCATATGGTTGGGTCCAAACTGGGGTGGCATGGTGAGCAAAAGAAGGATGGATTAAACCTAGATCTTTGTGGCTGGGGTGAATGTTTGTAATGTTCAGCATTCTGTCCATCATTTGCTCCTTTTGCTTTTGTTACCCTAGGTGGGAAGGGTATGGCCAGATGTGGGTCCCGTGCTTACTGTGCCACCCTATTCAAGATAGCATCACTGATGAGGGGTGATGCCCCGAAACCAGTTGCCGGATGCTTGTTTCCAGCCTGGGAGGACCCAGCTTGGCAGTTCAGGCTAGACTGTTCCCATGAGGAGCAGGGTCAAGACTGATTTGCATATTGCTGGGACCAAACTGGGATGGTGTGGTGAGCAAAAGAAGGATGGATTAAGCCCAGATCTTGGTAACTGGGGTAAATGTTTGCATTATTTAGCATTCTGTCCATCATTTGTTCCTTTTGCTTTTGGCGCTAGTCAGCAGTCTGAGCACCAGTGCAGGGAAAGAGCAGAAATTCCCTATATTTTGAGAGATATGGGGCTTTCCTGACCTCTGTCTTTCACCCTGTGCAGCACAGGAAGTTGTCTTGCTGTGTTGCGTACGTGGAATCATAATAAATATGGCCCCATAAATGTAATGGACTCTACAATAACATGTATTCTATGAGCCTAACTCAAAACCCAATTGAATGGTGCAAGGAGTAAAAAGAGGGCCACATGGTTAGATACGGGCTGTTTTTCTCTCACCCCTTGATGAAAGCAGCAGAGCAACTTTGGTTGCTGTGCTGCATTGCGCCAAAACCTGGTAAATCTGCACCAAATACTACAAGGTATTTCATTTGGAATATGGGCATGTCCCTTAGTGGCAATGCGGGCCAAGATCTAGCTTCCTGTCAAATTTGGTGTAATTCGTTCAGCAGTTAAGAAGTCATTGGAAAATGCATGGGCATTTTGAGTCTTGGGTCCTCCTTTTTTCTCGTCCCCCACTTGGCGGATCACCCTGAAACTTTCCATGTACAATCTAGGCAAAGAACAGCACTTTTCAGCTTATGCCATGGTCCCCTTCTCACTGTGCCACAGGACTCATTCTACACACTGCTGATGAGGTTGAAATAGGCTGAAAGTGGTCTTGGCTTACTTGTGTACCTCTTCAGATGAGACCTAGCATTGCAGCTAGAATTGGACTGTTCCTATTGGAGCAGGATATACAGTGATTTGCATATAGTTGGTTACTGCCTGAGATGGCGTGGTGGGCAAAACATAATGGACAACAATGTGGCCTAAAGTAAATATCAATTGTTTACACTGACTCGAGCGTTCAACACATCATTTTGTTTCCTCTGTACATGCACTTAGTGCTATGAGCAAGCTCAGATATTGGTCCTGTGCGCACTGTAGCACAGGACCCAAGCTGTATCCTACTGATGAGGCACAAAAAGGCTATAACTGGCCTGCTGTTGCCTGTTTTCCTGTTTAGATTGAATGTGGCATGGCAGGGTGGGCTGGAGCAGAACCAAAATAGACTTTCAAATGGTTGGCTATTTCTGAGTTGATATGGTGGGAAAAAGTTCTAGGATGGAATCCAGCCAAGAGGAAATGACCAGTTGCTGAGGTTGGTTCAAGCATTCAACCCCTCAGTTTTGTTTTTTGCTGAACACTATCAGCACGTTTTTCACTGCTGGATGCTGTGGATGCCAAATGCCATGGTTGCTTTTTCAAGGATGCTTGGTGTTGATTCCACATAATGAGACTGTCTTCCACCATCCTACACTTCCTGCTATTTTATTTCATTATTGCAAGTTCTTTTTCTCTCTTTGCCACTGTTTCGTTACCTTTCTCTCCCTTCCTTTTCCCTTTCTCTCACTTTCTCTTGGTGAAGTTTAATGATTAAAAAAACGCGGTCTCCAGAATTACCACCCATGCCCGCCACCTGCACGAATTAAGCACTGTTGCCTTCAAAAGTTGTCATCAAAAATTTAATTATACTCAAAAGTTTCGTCAGTTGCTCAAAATAAGCCTTTTTTCGGAGCAGTATTGTTAAAAGTTGTGACTATGACGAGAAAAGCACATTTAGGGCATTCATAAATTGGGCAGATATGTCTGAAGTAAATACTCGTATTCTATTTCCGGTACATTCCAGGGTTGTTTTTTGTTGCTGGGATGAGAACACGTCTCAAGTTTCAAAATTTCCAGACGCTCTCGAGTTCAGAAAGGTTCTTCAGTCGAATGACGCTCTTCCTGCATCTTTGTCATTGGGGCCGCGTAGCAGCGTCAGTTCAGAGCCGAGGTACTCAAAGCAGGCCTTGATGTGTTTCCGACTGTCTTAAACACAAATAGCAAAGAGTCGGCTCCTGGCTTTCAAAAGCTTTGTTTACACAGAGCAGACTCGACTCTACCGCCGCAGTGTCTCCAAGGACGAAGCCTTGTTTTTGGTAGCGGTGAAAAGTGACTTATTTACAGATTTGTATGCGCAATTCCTCTTAATGAAAACATGATAACCAACACACTCTCAGATACTCCGCAAAAAGTGCCAAACCAATGTAGAAGTCTGTTAAACACACTAGGGCCCCATTTATGAGCCCTTGCGTCACTTGTACTCCGCTGGTGCGTCACTTTTAGTGACGCACCAGTGGAGTAAAAAATGTGCCTTGTTGCACCACATTTACAAAGTGACGCATCTAAGCAGATGCGTCACTTTGTAAACCCCTACGCTACATTATACCTGCGTCAGGTATAATGTATGCAGAGCGGGCGTTCCACCGCAAAAAGCCTCGTAATAGTGACACAGTGAAATCTATGAGATTTCACTGCGTCACTTTTAGGACGCTGTTGCGTCAAAATCTTGCACCTGCCTCACAGCAGGCGTAAAACTGACGCAAGCTCTTTCACATGGGGCTTTCCCCATGTGAAAGGACGCATTGCTGGAGTTGCGTCACTTTTGTGACACATTCCAGCAATGCGTGACTTTTGCGCTTACAGATACGTCAGAAATACTGACGTATCTGTAACTCCTTGCGACATGATGCGTCATACTGTAAATATGACGCATCATTGGTGTCGCAAGGAGGGCGCAATGAAAAGTGACGCATCGCTGTTTTCACGCAGCGATGCGTCACTTTTCATAAATGAGGCCCCATGAATGTTAAGGCGTTCTGTTCAATTTCTTTATCTTACTCTGCTTCTTTCTTCCTGTTTTTCTCTCTCCCGCACATCTCTCGCCCTCTTTTTCATACTGTGTTTCTCCCTGGCTCTGTTCTATTTCTATTTTGTCTCTCTCTTTCCCTCTGCCTCTCTCTATCTCACTTGCTCATTCTTTGACTGTATCTCTGTCTCCTATATCCCATCACGTCCCCAACTTCCCACTTTCTGGAAATCCCTCTATCTCTTTGCCCCAATGACACTCTCTGGCTCTAGATCGGTTCCTTCTCTCGCTCTCTCTCTCTCTCTCACTCTCTCTCTCTTTCGCTCTCTCTCTCTCTCTCGCTCCTATCATACCTCACTTCCCAACTTTTCACTTCCTGCAAATCACTTTGGGCCAGATGTAGGTAATTCCAGATTACCGATTCTTAAATACCGAATCATACCGATTCGGTATTTAAGAACTGGCAATCGGGATTTAGGTAATTTTACCGATTTCATTACAGAATCGGTATGATTCGGTAATTACCGAATCGGTATTTACCGATTCGGTAATTGCCATTCATTCCTATGGGCCTGTAGGCCCATAGGAATGAATGTCAATAACCGAATCGGTAAATAACGATTCGGTAATTGGGGGAAACATTGAAGGGTGGCAAGGTGTCACTTTGACACCCTGTTGCTCCCCTCAATTGTGCATGGGTGCACATGTTGCAGACATACATGCCCTTAGGGCATGTATGTCTGCAACATGGCACTGTTTAAAAAGCAAAAAAAGATGCTTTTTAAAGGGTTTTCATTATTTACCACCAACTTCTAGTTGGTGGTAAATAACGAATTCATAGACCCCTGTAGCACTGATTGCAGTGCTACCTACATGTCAAAATACAGAATCGGTAATTTTACCGATTCGGTATTTTACAGAATCGGTAAAATTACCGATTCGGTAAAATTACCGCATCTGTATTTTAACATGCCCCTACATCTCCATCTTCAAATACCGGTCGGTACCAGCCAAAATCGGCCATTACCGACCGGTATTTCCCTTCCTACATCTGGCCCTTTGTCTCTGTTCATCATGTGTGTTCGGTCTCTATATCTATTTTGCTCTCTATCTCTTTCTTTTGCTCCCTCTCTTTCACTCATTCTCTCTCTCCTATCTCCCATCAGTTCCCCAGCATTCCACTTCCTGAAAATCATTTTGTTTTTGTGTCTCAATGTCTGTCCTACTGTTTCTGGAGGGAGACGACCTTTACTACGCGGGAGTTCCAGCGCGGTAGGTTTACAACACAGGTTTTACAATGTAAGTCGTTTCAACGACTTGCACTGGAGGGCGCTGTAAGCTAAAGAATAGTAAAATTTACTATCCAACACCTTCCCTACTGTACGTAGACTGGTGTTGGAATAGTTAATCGTTCTGTCCCTAAGTCCAGTGCCCTCCAGCGCAAGTCATTCAAACGACGAGCGTTGTAAAACCCGCTTTGTAAGTTACCGCGATCAACATGATCGCGTAGTATCATCATATATTAGTTTCTGGATATGTCTTTCTTTACCTCTCTTTCGTTGTCTCTCTTTTCAGTTCTCCACATTCATCCTCTTCTTTAATCACCTATTCATCCCCCTACCTATCCATCCGTAGACCTGTCTGCTTATCAGTCTTTCCCTGTCAAATTGGGTCGTGGAGCCGAAATAGGTTATTATATGATGGAATGATAAATGCATAATGCTTAACAAATATGATGTGAAGCACAGACAAAAGTTTGACATGTGGTGCGATGTTAGTGGGCCAAATCTTAGCCAACAATTCCATGATGGACTCCCTTTTGAGTCTGTAGGACTTCATGACTTCCTCCTCCCTAAGTCAATGAGGGATATGTGCTGCTGGTAAACATGCTCCATCCTCGTTCACTGCCTTCCTGGTGCTCCCCAACCTACTCCGAGTTGCAATATGACGACCTAGTTGAGCTGGCCAAAGTGTTTTGCGATGTGTATGTTTTTATACCACAGCCTCTGCGTCATTTCCTATGCCTGGTTTGCCAATATGCAGCAATTGTGGTGCATTTCAAGCTTTGTGTCGCACTTCCGGAAGACGTGTGATACGTTGGGAAATCCATAAAGACCACTGCATCACAGTAGCGTCAGAATTTACATGCAAACACCTACATTGCATAGAATAAAATGTGTGTGGTGCAGCTGCTTTCAGTCCAACTTTTGCACCATGCAACCCTTGAAAAACAACACTTTTTTGGAAATGCGTTGTTTTATAAATATGATTTAAGGCTTGCACTTGCTTTGTGGCACAAGGTTGGTGCAAGCCTCTTGTATGCGCCCCTTAGGGGCATATTTATGAATTATGTGGCACAGGATAGTGCATCAAATCACCTTGCTGCACTGCCCTACATCACAGGGAAAGGGCAATGAATGCAACTTAATTATCCAATACTGCACATTTCTCTCCTTTTCCCTTGCACTGGTACCATTTTGGCAGCCTAGCGCCAATGCAGGCACCCTTGCACCATGGTGCAAGGGTGTCTTTGTTGTAGGCAGGATTGTTTTTTTTAGCCAGCAGGGACACCTTCCTGCACAAAAACAACCCTGAGAGGATTTTCCCGGATTATTCAGTGCACATATAAAGAGGGAGTAACAAGGAGGAATAAAGATATTTCCCCTTGTTACACCTCACTAGGGGAGGCATATCCTTTTGGAACATTCTGAGATTTACAAGGTCTTGCTAATCTGGGAATGCATGAAAAACCATGGGAGGTGTGTGGCAACACCGACGCAATGCCCATGGCATATCTACCTAGGGCAGAGCAACACAACACAGTGATTTGCACTACATTGGGTTACTTCAGATTTTTGGAGATACTTAGAGCTGTGCAAAGTAGCTTTGCATGGCTTCAATAATCTGATTTAATGTTTGCGTCACTCTTGCACCACGTTGCGTGGTGCAAGAGCGATGAAAACCAGGTCATGAATATGGCTATAACTTTACTTGGAAGTCCCTAGTATATGGTACTACATGTTCCCAGGTCATGTAAATAAATGTTACTAATGGACTGCAGCATTCCTTGTGCCACCCACTAAAGTAGCACTGTAAAACATGTCTTTAGGTCTGCCATTGCAAGCGGGGTGGGCAGTTTGAAACTGCCATTTAAAACTGGCAATATGAACCTTTTGCCAGGCCTAAATCACCCTTTTGATAATTATGAGCTACCCCTAAGGTGGGCACTAAAGACCGATATGGCAGGGTGCCTAGTATTTAAAAAGTAGGACTTGTATATTTTAAGTGCTACTTGTCCTGGCAGTTAAATACATCCAAAATTGGTTTTCACTACAGCAAAGCAGTCTGTTTCTTAATGAAACACTGGCTTACATTAGAACAACTTTTAAAGCTTGATTTTGGTTTAGGAGTAGATAGAAAAACGTAGTAAGGACTCTTTTTAATAGTAGTTTAGAAAACAACTTAATGTTAAAGTGAGACTATATATTACGATTTTGAAAAAAACTATTTTAAAAGTTTTCCCTTTCTAATCCGAATGTGCTTTGATGCCAGTGTCTCAGAGTCACTTGACTGGAGAATAGGTCCATCCTGGTGACATGGATTGCTCTCAGACAGTGGACACTTACCCCATTGCTAAGAGAGTGGCCAGGAGTTTCACCCATCCACATGCCGGCACTGGCTATAAACGTTGCATCACCAGTACCCTCCCCAGAACACTCCTGGAACTGTGAAGATCATACGAATGACTGCCTTCTGTCTGAATTCTGATGAAAAAATGGACCTGCTTGCCTTGAACTCAGGACCCCAGCAGTGACTCCAAGGATTAATTGGCTGACCTCCTGTTCGAGCAATGAGACACTGCGACCACCATTGAGCTGAAGCCGTCAACATTAAATCCATGATCGGATTCAACTTGCTGTTTTTTCCCACTGATAAAGATCTGACTTCCAGAAACTTTTCGAAGTCCGAATGTTCAGGGCTTCATCGAGACGGACACTGAGCCGAAGCAGATCGATGTCGAGGGCTTCCTAGTCACAAACTTTAGACTTTGAGCGCTTGGCGCTTTTCCACCTCCATCAACAGTTCTGCCTTGACCCTGGTCTTCAGCAACCTGCCGTTGTCGAACCTAGTATCAGATCAAGCTTATTCCTCTGATGACTCCTCAACAATGACTAGCCTCTAGAAGAATTCTCCAGAAAAGGTACTGGGACGAACCTGGTCCCTGTATCCAATCTACAATCTAGAACGGTCAGCCTTATTTTTAACTTTGACCCAATCTAGCATGACCATATAACTGTGATTGGCCTTTTGTGGGGTTTGGAGATATTTTATGTTCAAGGTTTAAGAATTCATAACTCCTGTTTTTCTGATTGGATTTTGGTATTTTTTGTGTAATTTTGTTTATTAAAATATTCTTTTTTGTCTTCAGCTGGTTTGGCATTTTTATTTTGTTGGATTTTCACTTCATTACTGCTTTGGTGCTGCATAAATAGTTTACACATTGCCTCTAAGCCTGACACCTTATGTTCAGGGTATATTGAAACAAGGGCCTCATTTAGAGTTTAGAAGCAACGGGTCATATGCAAAAAATCAACAGATGCGCCAACCACGAATACATTTAGAGGTAGGGAATAACTTAATTTCTGAAAGAGAAGACTTTGCAGCTCTCCAATCAGATACTGATTACTGGTGGGCTACTGATGACAGGGCCACCAGCTAAATACATTTAAAAAGTCCTGCAGTTTTTTCTGTTGAACAAAATAATGCCAATCGGGATGTTTTCCTAACATTGTGCCTGAACTGGCTTTGACAGTTTCACCAAAGTGTTACCTCCAACTTAGAGGAGGATTTTTTGGGAGAATTCAATGCCCATGCAGAGGGGGAACTCTAGAATTAGCGAGCTGGTCAGCACCTTGCTGGCTTGTCTGCCAAGAGATCATTCAAGCCCAATGGAACCCTCAAACAGTGACATCACTAAGGCAAAGCTGCAGGCCACAGCGACCAATAAGTATCACTGATTTAAATCATCTGCATTACATTTTTTAAAGTTAGGCATCATATTCATCATATTAATATATCATTTGCCAAAATCCTTGGTACATGGATAAAGGATCCTGGTGAATGTCTGACTTACTTAAACCTGTTCTCTCTTCGCTCCCATTCATCTTTTGGGACGCTTCCAATATTGTTGGGATTTTATTTGACCCTGTGCAATGTTGGTGTCATTCTTAAAAGCATTATTTAGTCCCCTATTAACATGCACTGGTTACAGGAAGTTTTGTTTTCAATGCTTTCTTTTTTCTGTTCCCCTCTTTTATCTACTAATTTCCCTCATGTCCTTTTCCAAGTTCTAGGTTATGCGTGCCTGTCTAGTTTTCAAAATATCCCCCCCAAGTCTCGTGCCTTCTGTACGTTGAATTCCTGGCTGTGCATAGCACAATTCTTTGCCTCATTTCCGGGAAACTCCCATTGTGCCCATTATTTGCTGATGCTTGCTGCAGCCCTGACTTTTAGGTTTGCAGGGCATTCCTTGCCTCTGTTTTTCCCCGAGTCCTCCCCTACTATTCTAGTTCTGGTGAGCCAGTTGACCTTCATTCTTGCCTATTCCATTTTTTGGGCTCCTATTTACATGATATTTCCACTCCTTTTACTGTTGCCTGTAGGTTAGCGACTATTCAATTTCTGCTGTAAATATCCTCAAGCTTGGGGCATGTTTTTTGCAAATACAGGGGTTCCCTATTTTTACCACGTATTGGTCTCTTTATAGTAGTCTGGAAGATTTTTTATTCAGTGCATAGTTAGTACTTAAGGAGTGATTTGTACACAATGTTTTTTTATTACCATATTGTGTATCGGATCCTTACCCTACTTCCATTCTTCTCAACATGGCTCTGAACATGTTTTCTGTTCTGGCTCATTCTCTTTTCATTTAGTGTGACCCACAGACACACCCCAATTTGTATTTGTTTTTTCCTCTGCCATTTCCTCTTTCTCTATCATTTCCTCTTCTCTTTCTGCTGCCCTTCAACTTCTGCTCCATTCTAGTAACTGTTTGCTTTTTTTGTCACCTAGGAGTTGGTGCAACAGACTCCTTTAAAGCTCTTCTGTCCTAATTATGATCCTATTTATGAAGAGATTTCGGTTCATTGGCATGTCATCATATTTATTTGTCTTTTTTTTCAGTTCAAGAAAATTTTTATTAGGAAGAATAAAGGTGTCTGCATACAGTACAAAATATTGAACTCAAGTCATTACATTACAAATCTGCTACCATAGAATTACATGAATCGGACTTCTTAGTAAGAAAGAAAAGAAAAATCTAAACAATATAATTGAAGCATAAATAACATTAGAATACAAATACTTTTTTGGAACTAAGGGGGGGAGTTAGGGCGGTTTAAGGACTTCCTGCTGAGATGGTTGTAGCAGGGAACATCGTTAATCGCTTGCGTCAATGTATGTTGTGACAGGTGACCACAAGTTTAAACATTTCGTTGCCATGTGTAAAGGATAAACAAAACAAGTGTCCAGTCTATGATTATGGCAAACAGCAAAGAACCAAGCTTTATAAGAATTTTTTTTAAAGTCCTTCCAATTTGTGGTAATTTGCTGAAAAGCAACTTCTAATAACAAATCAGTCATTTTGACTTTTAGGGGTCGATTCCGAATCGGGGGAAAACGCTCCAAATTAGCCGTACAGAGCGTTTTTCCCGTACGAATCGTACCCTGCAACGTCCCCCGTACGTACGATGAAGTATGATTCGTACCAGGAGCTGGACTCCGTACGAATCGTACAGAGACCGTACGAATCAAATTCCTGTACGAATCTCCTTCGGAACCCGCTGTACGTGACATCCGTACAGTTCGCGGCTGGTTTTTCCGACCCAGCAAGTACGATTTGTGTCGGGTATGCACTGTACAACGCTTTTTCGACGGGAGCCGAAAACGTCCGGAGAAGCAGAGTTTGCCTCGAAACAGGTACGGAACGGCCCCCCGAGTACGGTGCGTACACCCCATGATTGCAGGAGTACGGTGCGTACCCCTGCGATCATGGGGTGTATGCACCGTACCCTGGGATCATGGGGTGTACGCACCGTACCCCATGTTCGCTGGGTGTACGGTGCGTACACCCTGCGATCGTGAGGTACAGTGCGTACACCCCATTAACGCAAGGGTATGCACCGTACCCCTGCGATCATGGGGTGTTCGGACCGGACGGTGTGTATGTGATTGTGTGCTTTTCCGTACGAATCGCCCTTACCTGACGTGGACCTTACGATCCTGTCCTCATACCCCGGCCCGGATCGTACTCGTCGGGTCGTATGGCATGTTTACGAGTCGTACGGTTCACGGTTTCAGCCTTGCAATACGTATGGATTGCGACAATTCGGACAGATTCACGAAATATGGATCGCACTACGTGACTCGGACGGACGGGTACGATTCGTACGGAGAGGGCTCCGGATACGAATTGTAAGGACGTTTTTTTTCCAGGATCGGAATCGACCCCTTAGTGTGACGTAGAAGAGAGACTTCCTAAAAATATATGAGAAAAGGAAAAAGGAAACTTAGTACCAAAAATTAAGTTAATTTGAGCCCATACTTGTTTCCAAAAAGTATAGACAGATGGACAGTAGGTTAACATATGGAATAAATCAGCATTTGTGGAGGAACATGGCCAACAAGTATCCGAAACATACATTTTTACTTAAAGTGGTCGGTGTTAATAGGAGACTATTATAAATAAAAAACAATGTTTGCGTTGTGTTGGCTGCCCTGAAAGATCTACGAATTTTGGTCCATATGTTCTTCCAAAGTGATAACGGCCATGATGTCATAAAATCACGTTCCCATGCCTCTTCTATTTTAGACTTCAGCCTGACAGTGTCAGTACCTTGAAAGTAGTTATAGATAGTGGAAGCCTTATGCAAGGTTTGTAAAAAGGTATGGATGCTCGTGGAGAAGTTTGGAACTGTAGAAGTAACAGGTACCATAGAAAGTTGGATATATGTATCCATCACAGCTTTCTTAAGAAAATTATATTTATGATTAAATGAGGTAGGCAGTTTAAATAATTTGCTGAGTGTTTAAAAGGATACAAAATCTGATCCTGAGAATAGATGAAGAATGCAAATTAGTCCCTTTTGTCTCCAGGTCTTCCAGTAGAAGGGTTTATTCCAGATGAGCAAGTTCATGTTATGCCAAATTGGTGAGTTGAGAAAGGAGTCTAGAGTATTAAGAGGTTAAGGGGAACTACTTTGAGAAGTTTGGAAGTGAGTTTAATTATGGGAGTAGAGAGGGACTGAGGTTTGCGTGAGAAGGAGACATACTCACCAAAGGAAAAGGGAGAAAAAAAAGAGTCTTTCAAGTGAGGTCCACAGAGGGCAATCTTCCGTGGAATCCAGCAACAAAAAAGAAGCTTGACGCAGGAGGAAGGCTTTTTGATATGCCCGGGAAATCTGGAAAATTACACCATCCTTCTGCTTTAGGGCGAGTCAATTTCAATAAAGACATTTGGGACTTCTTATTGTTCCACAAAAAGGAGGATAGGATGGAGTTTACTTTTTTAAATAATTTAGCGGAAATAGGAACTGGGATATTAGAAATAGTATGTATATAATACTATGTGTCACAGCATCATCTTTATAATGTCCACACATCCCCACCAGGATAAATAGAGGGGGTGCCATTTAGTGGTTAACTCTGATATCTTTTGTATACATTTATTCAAACATCAAACTACTGTGTCCGAAATGGAAGAAGTGAAGTGTAAACCTAAATATTTAATGGGCCTCATTTATGAAAAGTGACGCATCGCTGCGTGAAAACAGCGATGTCTCACTTTTCACTGCGTCCTCCTTGCGACACCAATGATGCGTCATATTTACAGTATGACGCATCATGTCGCAAGGAGTTACAGATACGTCAGTATTTCTGACTTATCTGTAAGCGCAAAAGTCACGCATTGCTGGGGTGTGTCACAAAAGTGACGCAACTCCAGCAACGCGTCGTTTCACATGGGGAAAGCCCCATGTGAAAGGGCTTGCGTCAGTCTTACGGGTGCTGTGAGGCAGGCACAAGATTTTGACGCAACAGCATCCTAAAAGTGACGCAGTGAAATCTCATAGATTTCACTGCGTCACTATTACGAGGCTTTTTGCGGGGGAACGCCCCCTCTGCATACATTATACCTGACACAGGTATAATGTAGCGCAGGGGTTTACAAAGTGACGCATCTGCTTAGATGCGTCACTTTGTAAATAGTGCGCAACAGGAGGCATGTTTTACGCCGCCGATGCGTCACAAAAAGTGACGCATCGGAAGCATAAAACTGACGCAAGGCCTCATAAATGAGGCCCAATATGTTTAGGACTCCATGTGAAATTAGATGGGTCAAAGTCTGATTTAAAAGTTTATTTGGTTAAGGGCAGGATCTCACATGTATCATTGTTCAGTTTATAGCTAGAAATAAAGAAATATAACTTTACTTCCTCTAAAAAAGCAGGGATTGAGTCCTCTGGTCTTGACATAAAAAGCAAAATATCGTCAGCATAAGCTGCACGTTTAATGTGGGAATTTAATGTTTGGAAACCATATAAATTTGGAATTTGATGTAATTTAGAGAGAAATGGTTCCAAATCTCAATTAAAAAGAAAGAGAGCGAGAGGGCATCCCCGACGTACTCCTCTACCCAAATCAAAAAAATCGGAAAATCAATCCAGTAGCACAGACTGCAGGCCGAGGAGTAGAGTATAAGAGAGATATTAAAGATGTGAATTTAGGGCCAAACCCAAACCACTTAAGAGTATAAAACAAATAATTCCACTCAACTCTATCGAATGCTCTTTCTGCATCTAATGGTATTGCTGCGAGGGACTGTTTTAGATGAGCTGACTTAGATAAAACCTTAAAGAAAAGACGTTGTTATCAGTTATGAGTCGTCCCTTAACAAAGCCTGATTGTTCTTTGCCCAACAAATTTGGTAGATAGGAATCTAAACGTATAGCTAGTGCCTTTGAAAAAATGTTGTAGTCGATGTTAACCAAGGAGATAGGCCTATAGGGCCCGATTCACAGAACTAACTTAAGACAAAATCCTAAACTTACTACTTTTGGTATTCACAGAAGTTAGGATTTTATCTTAAGTTTGTCTTAAAATAGACTTAAGACAGACTTAAGACAGACTTAAGTTAGGATTTTGTCTTAAGTCTGTCTTAAGACTGTCTTAAGTCTGTCTTAAGACAAACTTAAGACAAAATCCTAACTTCTGTGAATACCAAAAGTAGTAAGTTTAGGATTTTGTCTTAAGTTAGTTCTGTGAATCGGGCCCATAGTTTTTACAGTATTTAGAATCTTTCCCTTCTTTAGGGATGAGGCAGATTTGCGCTTCTGAAAAGGAGCCAGAGGAGTTGTGTAAGGAACAAAAATAATATATCAGGGAGTACAATATGGGCATTAAGAGTTTAGAGAAATGAAGATAAAACTCTGCAGTAAAACCATTGGGACCAGGCGCTTTATCTTTTTTAAGGTGTTTGAGAGCTTTGAGTAGTTCTTCATGTGTCAGATCCATTTCCAAGGAAGACAAATCAGGAGGGGTACAGTGGGATTTCTGAACATTAAAAAAAAAGTGACAATAACTGGTCAGTAGATTGTGTTTCGGATGTCTATAATGATTTATAAAAGAGAGAAAATTCATTCAATATCTCACCATCTTTACATTTTAAAGAAGAATGTTTATCATAAATAGAATCAATGTTTAATTTGTTGTTCCGAATTTTTTAATATTTAGTCAATATTTTCCCAGTCTTATTTTTACCACCATAAAATTTCGCACTAGATTTCAACAAGTATAGTGAGGCATTATTGGTAGATTTCTTATTAAATTGCAATTTAGCGTTTATAAGAGCTGTTAAACATTCCTTTGAGGGTGACATGTAGTATGAGTGCTCCAGTCTCTTACTGGTATGAAAAAGATCATTCGTAAGGCTGCGTACCATTTTCCGTTTCTTAGCAATTAAACTAATAATAAAACCTCTCGCTGAAACCTTAAAGGCATCCCACATGGTTGAGAATGGCAAGGATTCACTTTGGTTTATTGCAAAGTACTCATTAAAGAAGGAGGTGAAGGAATCTGTAAATATAGGATCTAAAAGAAGAGCACTGCTAATACGCCATCTTCTAGGGGCATTACCTTTAGGCAATATATCAAGGCCAATTGGGACCGTGGCATGATCAGACAATAGAATAGGGCCAATTTCTGCATTTGTGAGGGCTTGCGAAATATTATGACATACAGATATATAATCAATTCTTGATTGAGTCTGATGGGTTGCGGAATAAAAAGTGTATTCCCTGGTCGTCGGATTACATAAACGCCATGCGTTAAGGAGCTTATATTGCATGATAGTATGAACAAAATATGTATGAGGTTTATTGGGGATAAAAGAAACTTTGAAACATCTGTCTATAAACGGGTCGTAAGTCTGATTACAATCGCCAGCTAATATTAAGTTGTCTTCAATGGAATGCGTAATTTGCTTACCCAATGTCCACCAAAAAGAGGTATCACCACTAGTAGGAGTGTAGACATTCAGAAAAGAGACTGGAACACCCCTAAGAGACAATTTACCATTCAACCATCTACCATCATCATCCAAGTCCTGTGATAGAAGTTTGACTGGAAGTGATTTACAACAAAGTATCATGACTCCATTACGTTTACCATCCCCTTGAGAGAAGAAAACTTCCCCAACCCAAATTTTCCTTAATTTTAACGACTCAACATCCGTGCGATGTGTTTCTTGTAAAAAAAACTGTCAGCGCCCATTTTAGCTAGATGAGTTAAGACTCTTTGTCTTTCGATGGGAGAATTTAATCCCCTAACGTTCCATGAGATCAATTTTAAAGACATAACGTTTCGTAAAAAGAATGATAAAGAAAAATGAAGCAATAGTCCGAATCATGAATGCGACAATGAGGAACATAGAAAGAGAGAAGACAGGAACAGATAATCAATTCAATCCAGGGACAGAGGAGAAAGGAAGAATCAGATGATATGAGCCAGGAATGAAAATTAAAGATGGCAGAATAACGTAAATGAGATATGGTACATAAGTAATAGAAAAATGAATACATAGAAAGATTTAAATTTGTAATGTCAAATATATTAATAAACAATAGTATGTGGAGATAAGTGGAGATACCAATGGAACAGTGAAAGTGGAAATGTATGACAAAACAAATAACATACCTACAAAAAGGAAACGTAGATGCGGAGGTGGGTGGAACCACATGGAGCAGGCGGACGTCTTGGGATGACTCGACTAACCCAGGGGAGAATCACACCATAACTAGGATGTAACTGTGAAGAGAAGAATAACCTACTTTTATAAGATAAATAATGAACAAGGAAATATTGAGACTGAGTAACATGAATTAAGATATTCAAAAGCGACAATAAGCTGTAATGCTAATGAGGAAAAGTTACCAGCAACTATATAAGTCTAACATCTTAAAATATACTTTCAGAAGTGTGATGATATCTCAAATATAGTTAAGGAAAGTCATGTAACGTGTGAAGAGGAGGATCCTAAAGAATCCATATGATCCGTTTTATGCACGTTGATGAAGCTTTGCAAATGTACTGAATCTTCATATGTTATTGTTCTGCTATTGTAAGTGAGTTTAAAAATACATGGGTGGAATAAATCATATCTAGCTCCAATGGAACAAAGATCAGGTCTCATGTTGAGAAAAGCTTCACCTCTGGCTGCTGTGACCTTGGAATAATCTTGCGCAAAGAACAATGTGGATCAGACCAAGAGATCTGTTCAATAGCTTTAGATGCTGTCAGCACTTTCAGCTAGTCTGTATACTCTAGAAAGTAAAGGATGACTCCTCTTGGTCGGTGTGAAGGTGATGTGTTTGTTGAAATTCGGCCCAGCCTATGGGTGCGTTGTATGTTTAATGCAGTGTCCTCTGGCATGTGAAGGATCTTAGGAAGGAACGATTTAAAGAATGCAGGAGAGTCTGTACCTTTAGCCCCCTCCACCACACCATATATACGCATGTTGTTTCTCCGGTTGCGATTTTCAAGGTCTTCGAGTTGCTTTTGAAGTGTTGAAACTTGAGAATGTAGGAAAGTAACACTTTTGGTGGTATAGTTAAACGAGGAGACATTTTAGGGCATATTAGCAAGAAGCTTGTTAAAATTATTGCCGTTTTAGTGGCAGGAAACTGCCGCTAAAGCGGCGATAATGGGCTTGATAATATGCGCTATAGAATTTCAATAGAAGCCTAGATTAGATGTCCTGCACATCTAACCTGGGCTTCTATTGGAATTCTATAGCGCATATTATTAAGCCCATTATCGCTGCTTTAGCAGCAGTTTCCTGCTGCTAAAACAGTGATAATTTTAACGAGCTTCTTGCTAATATGGTCCGTTGTTCTTCTGCTGTAAGTCTTGTATCAAGCTGAGACCAACTGTCTGAGAGTGCTTGTAATTTAGAGTTAGTTTCCTCCATAAAGGGTCTGAGGGCCCTTATTTCCTGTAATAATAACTCCATTGAAACTGGAGAAGCTGGTTTAGCTGGTGAGGGGGGGTCTTTTTTCAGGTTTTTCATATTGGACTTTCCTGGTATTTTATGTGAGGGATCCATTATTGTATTAGTGCTCTCTGTTGTTAGTAATCCTGTGTCTTCCAATTTGGAAAATTCTGAGAAGAGTGTAGAATTTTTTAATAAAGGAGTGTTGTGGTTTTGGAGCGTTATGAAGAGATCCTTTCATTCTTCCCATGTACTATAAAGTATGTGATGCAGAGAGACTTAAAAGCTAAGTCAAAGAAAATTATTGTCGGGGTTGAGAGACGGATAGGTAGATTCAGTCTGGAAGAAACTTCATCTAAAATTAACTGTGCGGTCTTGGTGAATAATGCAACATGCTATGTAGCGTAAATTAATTGCAGCCTTTAAACATCGAGGACCATTATGACTTCTGTTGCACTGAAAATATTTATACTACTCAATATGCCCTTCCCCTCCACTTAGTGTGCATCATTAAAGCTAACGTGTGAAGAAGGGAGGTAGAAGTAGTAAAAATATTCTCTTTTTGAGAAGGTTATGCAGGAGAGAGAAAACATAGAAAAACCATGTACAGTCCAAATATATAGTTGAGCAGTCACCAAGTTCAATTTGTAAAAAAATATATATATTTTTCCTCAAAATGGCGGTCACAGTCTTATTTCTTCAGTAAATGTAAATTAATTGGGTTTAAGCTGGGCAGCTGTACCACAATAAAATCCCACTAAAAGGAAATACTGAAGATATTATTTGCCAGAGAGGTTGGGCGCTTGTAGAAAAAGTTAATTTTTCTTCAGATATGTGGAAGATAAATATTCGCAGCGTGTCCCAAATATTCAAAATGGCGGCCGCAATCCCGCGATTTCACTAAGAGATGCTTTACCTTTAAATGCATCTTTCTGTTGTCAGGAAATGCTTCAGGCGTTATCTAATTTCAGCATGCACTTCTTCCTAGAGGAATTCCTACGGACAGCTCCACGCCAAGTGTTCTGTGAGTGCGAATCCGCCGCACCGGTAAGAGGAGCCTCACGGAAACGCCGCCATACTCGTTGGATGCCTCCTATTTATTTGTCTAATTTGGACGAGTACAATAAATACATCTGCGTACCTGGATACCCTAATGCCAATGTCAATAATTTTATTTTTTTTTTTAAATATATATGTTTCCACTGGTTTGATTTCACACTGTGATCAGTGGAGCACTGAGCACCAACATCTCCTTGTCATAATTGGTTATCATAAAAATATCTGTGTCATTTTTTCAAGAGCCCTTGTGTTTTATTCTGCCTTCTGTTGTAATCTTTGCTCTCACATTTTTTAGTTTACCTAATCATTGTACAAACATACCACTGGGAGCATTGTTATGTGTGTGTGAGTATATAAATAAACTGGGAAAGAGCACAGAATATATTGATGTTTTTGTCTCCCCCATACTAATGAACTCCAGCCAATGCATCAGTTCAATTTAATGTTTTGGCTTGATGCTGTAAGATATACAATACACAACATAAATTTGAGTTATAAAAAACACAAAGGTAACATATATAAATTAGTACAATACCATATAATTGTTGTGCTTCAATACATTTATTAAGCTGGCCTTAGGCTTACCTATGTCAAATACCAATTCCAGAGGCTGTGTTATACAAAGTGCTCCAGGGGTGCAACACGCACAGGCTATGCACGCCCCAGGTGTAATTTGGTAAATACAGAAGGGGCTGCAGACGCTTGTGCAACCCCTTGAGTAATACTGAAGGCACCGGCACACATACAGCACCAGTACTTTCTCAAGCAGGAATTCCCTTATTTGTATGGGGGCGTGTCCCCATGAAAATGAGGGAATCATTTTCCCTTTGCACCCGCACCAGATTACTGACGCTGGTGCAGAAGCAAAGAAGCTCTCGGGAGGTGCACTGACAGTGCGCCACCTAAAGGGTGGTGCACTGTCAGTGCGCCCCCTGAGAGCAGCCCTCTGGAGGGGGGAAAGTGGGTCCCATGGACCCCTCAGACATCCCCTTGCATGCAGGTGTAGTCAATGACTGCACCCTCCTACAAGGGGATCTTTAATCCCCTTTAAAAGTGCACACGGGTGCCGCCTGCACAGAGAAACATTAAGCTGTTGCTTTGAAGTCGCTCTGTATTTTACTTGAATGCGCTGCCCGAGGGCAGTACGACTTTGCGGCTGCCCTGGGGCAGCAAATTCTATATAATAGGGTGCACTTTCTCTGTTTGCTCGGCACACTGGTTTTAAGGTGCGCCAGGGAGCAAACAGGGAAGTGTGCCCTATACATATTAGGACTGCAGATCTAAACTAAATAACAAAGTCACGTTTTTTTTCAGTAACCACAGCAGAGATTAAGCTATTGACTACCAGATAATGAAGAATACAAAGTTCTATAAATCCCCCAAAAACAAATAATAATTCTGGTTTAAGAATACCTTTCCTAAAAGCATGTAATTTAAAATACAATATTAAAATGTGCAAAACTTGCAAGCAGTCACTTGTACAGGTGGCTTATAGAGAGCTAAAATGCACAAGTTCAAAAAATAAAACTATAAGTATAATAATGAACCCTTATTGATACATTTGTTTATAAAAAAAGAGGTCTGCTAACCTTCCAAGCAGCATAAATATATGAAGATACTTGATTAAAAATGAGATCAATGTCAGTGCGCATGCAGAAGGTCAAAATATCCTTGCAGTGTCTAATATTGTTACTAATGAAAAGGGGGCGGAGATACTGTGCCCCGGTTGGCAGCCGTAAAAGAGCATAGCAACATAAAATGTGTAATAGATTCATGACCCCTACTCACAGCTACAGGTGGCTGAGTCCTAGCTTCACCAGACCAAGTGCTAGTGTAAGACTTAACTGACAGTGTAACCAACCTGAATCTTGTGTGCAGTGCTCTTTGAATTTCTGAGTCAAATTGATCCAAATAATGCTCATATGCAGGAAATGGTTTGACTGCTTTAAAGTCCATTACTAATTTGCCACTCAAATGAGTAGTATATTATCCCTGAACCTATCTTTACTAGCAGTACCCTTGTTGAAACATGATCCCAGGACTGGATCAAAACTCTAAGTAGTCTATGACATTCAAAGTGGCAGCTCCATGGTTGCACCAAGGTACATTTTTTGGCTTGGTGTTTGACCAAAGCTCACATAAGAGCAAACATGCACTAGAAGCCTTTGCATGTTCCTTCCAACCTATTTAGATTGCACAGGGCTTCTTTGCACTTTTAAAATGGCAAACAGGACACCCACTGCCTTTTGGAGGCATCCCTTTTGAGCTATGCGCGTATCTCTAAAATCAGTGAGTGTGTGGTAAGTGTTTTAGGATGTGCACCAAGAATTTGGCATTGGGTAGCATCACATGGCCCATGGGGACATTGTCGTATTCTCTAAGTTAGCATGTGGTACAAAAGGGGGTGGTGATGGAAGTTCGGGCTGGACTGTTCCCATGAGGCACAGGGTCAAGGCTGATTTGCATATGGCCATGTCTGAACTGGGGTGGTGTGGAGTGCAAAAAAACGATGGATTTAGGCCCAGATCTCTGTACTAGGGTGAATATATGACATTGTTCTGTATTCTGTCCATCAACTGTTGGTTTTGCATTTGTCACCCCGAGTGGGATGGGTATGCTCAGACGTGAGTCCCATGCTCTTCATACCACTGGAGTCAAGCTATCCTGGATGAAGACGGCTGATAGCCAGAAACCGGTCCTAGGATGCTTGATTCCGGTCCAGGAAAGACATGGCTTGGCAGTTCGGGCTGGACTTTTCCCATGAGGCACAGGGTCAAGGCTGATTTGCATATGGCCATGTCTGAACTGGGGTGGTGTGGAGTGCAAAAAAACGATGGATTTAGGCCCAGATCTCTGTACTGGGGTGAATATAAGACATTGTTCCGTATTCTGTCCATCAACTGTTGGTTTTGCACTAAGTTAGCATGAGCACTCTGCAGATTGCCTGCGCTTTGCACATGTTACTACAATACTTTATTGTTTTGCAACTGTCTCTATTGCCATTTCCACATGAGAACCCATTGCTGTGTTCACTTTCTGCAGGATAATGGGATTTAGTCTGAACATTGTGAGCAAGGTCGAACAACAATGTCCCTTGTTATTTTGTTTTGGCCAGGCCTTAGCACCTAGACAAAACATACCGATGTAGCTGTTGCCTGGGACAACGCTCTTTGGTGTTACTGAAATAAACGAATAGGTAGCACTCACTTGGAGAGGGACCTTTCCAAGGAGAAGAGCGAGACAGCACCTATGATGTAGATCTACCATCTATCGGCTAAGGTATGGGGTATCCAGAGAAAACCCAGAGATCTTCGAATATATAATAATACTGCTTCATAGCAAGGGGAGGGAGGTTAGGCTCTACTGTCTTTTCATGATGACATCGCCCTTCATGATTTATGGACTAGCTGCTATGCTGACTGTATTTGTATTATGCATTTTCCTGCTGGTTGTGGCACACAAGGCTGAAAGTCACTGAAAAAAGCACTATGATGCGGCCAGTGCTGGACACATCATAGCGCTTTTTTGTGTTAGGAGGGGCAGGACAATGAACTCAACATGGGGGGGGGCGAAGAGACTTAGTGTCAGCTCAGCATTCTGTGATTCTAGGCTTTCAGTAACTTTCAGCCATGCTCAATAGCAGATGTGATGCTAGACAACATGGCTAAAATACATTCACATTGACAAGGCCAATAACTCGGGCATTGCTGAGCCCTTTTGACTTTGCCAATGTTTGTTTTCTGAACTCCTACTCATTTGACTTTGCTGCCCGTGGACATAGTCCTGTAGCTTCTACCCAAAAAAAGGTTGAAGCTACAGAATTATGGGGCATATTATCAACACAGGCGATAAAATTATCGCTTGCTTTATCGGCAGAAAACTGCCGCTAAAGCCGCTTTTGCGGCAGAAAACTGCCGCAAAAGCGGCTTTAGCGGCAGTTTTCTGCCGATAAAGCAAGCGATAATTTTATCGCCTGTGTTGATAATATGCCCCTATGTTTGTAGTAGCTCTTTGGTGTCTGGTGGTCTGTGAATTTCTATTACAATTGGGAATGCATTTGAAGTAGAGGTGTGCTAAATGGGCATCATTCTTTTTGTGTAATTAAATAACATTTCTGGAAAGTTATGTGAAAATATGTGTAATTACACAAAATGCAAATCTGTCTTTTCCCACTATATTTTTAGCATGAAATGAGTCATTGCATCAATTCCCAATGCGTTTTGCAAGAAAGAAACCATGAAAAACACAAGTGTCATGAACAACAACTGCTCACTTTCTGACCATTAGTATTGTTTGTAAGCATTCATTGTAAAATGTTTCTTGAACAGTGTGTAATTACACAAATTGGCAAAATGGCGTAATTTTGGATATTCATGTAACCCTAATGTGTGATTCCTGAAATTCTGCAAATAACCCTGGTGCAATTTACATTTGCCCCGGTTTAAATGTAAGTATGAGGCAGTGTTTGTGTTTCCAGATCCTCAATTTCTTTAAAACGAACTCATTTTTCACATTTGCAGCATCTGATGACACTCTGAGACAAACTACCATTAACATTTAAGAGCAACAAATTATATTTTGCAAACATGATTAATATTAAAAGTGGGGCTTTTTTTCTTTGAAGGAGAATTAACAGTCGTCAGCGCTCAGTTAGGGCCTAGGTCAAAGATAAATAGTACTTTTTTGCACATAGGAAAAAGCTGTCAAAACTCTTGGTGTGAAGCATGTACCTGAAGAGAAATAGGGCCTTATTACGAGTTTGGTGGTCCTACTGTGGCCGCGTTCCTCCACTGTGGGCTGTAGGCCCGCCAAATCCGTGGTACGACAGTCTGAAGTTAAATCCTGGTCGACAGGCGGTGTTGCAGTGGTTTGACTGCGGTTGTTTGCAAGGCTCATAGAAGACCTATAATGCAGACCCCTGCACCTTCCTGCATGATGAGGCGTGCTGGAAGTTGGGGTGCTAATTAGGCCTTGGGGGTGAAGTTTGCTCCATTTACGGAGTTGGTAGAGTTTTTCGCTCTCCACGCTCCGCGGACCTCACGGAGTTCCCAAAATGTTTTTCACGCTCTCACCAATAGTAAGTTGGCGAGCATAAGCGGGGAAAATCCCATGCTAGGCTGATTCCCAGCGAGATTTCTCAACGCGGGAGGTCGCGAATGGTCAGTACCGCTCATGTTGAGAAACCTCCAGTTCGTGTTGAGGAAGCTGCCGCTCGAGTGGAACTTCTACTCGAGCAGCAGAAAGAAGCTGCGCCCTCTTGCGCTGCGTATGATGCCATTCGCACTGATTTTACAGTGCGGTACAAACACCCAGCACTAAAAATCAGCACGAACGGCGCGTTGTAATGCACTCCTCAGCTCGCGGTACTCGGCGTAGCTTGGCGGAGTCTTTTGTTACTTATCAGAGTTCCACGTAGCAGAACTCCGCGAACTCCACCCAGGGCACCACATGTGTCGCCCTGCATGCATTTCCCGGCCAAAATCTGGACAAGAGCCCTGTTAGGGCACCATTTGTTACATTTCTGCCACTCTTTTTAAGATGGGATCACTGCCATGAAAAGGGCGGCAAATATGCAACATGTAATATGTTCGGTAGTGCCAGCAGCAGCACCACCAGCATATTCAGCCAGTTGCAGACCGCCAGCCCAGCAGGATCCTAAATCCTAAGTCCTAATACTGCAGACAGTCCTGCAGTGTGATGCTGGTCAGACTGCCACAACAGGTTCGTAATAAGGCACTTAATCTGAGGAACATTGCAGTTTTTTCCCTACTGCAACAACACACTTCTTGCAAAAATCAAAAGTTTTCTGGAAATGTATATCATCTGCATGAATACTGAATGCACGGACATAAAAAAGACATGAGCAATGACGGGGACAATCTGGTCAAACAGAAAAGGCCTCTCTGCAGTGGCACACATCTGTTTCACAGTTTCAGCAAAAGATTTACCTGCTTGAACCAATATCCCACAGACATTGGGTGAAAACTTCATGAAACAAATACATGGAATAAGGGAAACTGAATGTCAGATACACAAAACACAACAAATCAGAAGTTACGGTAGATTTTGCACAGATAACAAAAATTATTTGTGTGTGTGTGGAGAAACTGAAGTTTACATAAAAAGCGCCAAATTGCCATGTTGCATGTGTGTGTTTATAGAAAGTTTAGCTTAATTGTAAAATGTAGGACACTGTACATTTTAAAAGATGAGAACAAATGGAAAAAGCAATATATGTAATATATATAATAATGATGAAATTAATGAAAATGTGATTTTAGATCTCATTTTCTTACACTGTGTCATTTACTATGTATTGTAATCATTTTGCTTAGCTATGTTTTGAAATTCTTTTCAATAAAGCAGCTGATTAATACGACACTAATTCATAAACTGAAGATAAGAAACATAATCTTGACAAATGAACAAATTCTGTTTGTTTCCTCTCAAGTTAGATGAACCGTATAATTTTAATAAATGTAGTTTCCTCCATCAGGAAATTCTTAATGGATAATTTGATTAAGGAGGCAAGTTATATTGATACAGTGACAAAACAACAGCATGTGTATCCCTGCACTTAGCATGCACCAATGTAAGCCTGAAAACTTTGAAGGTGAAATAAGATGATAGTAAGGGCCCGATTTAGAGTTTGGAGAAGAAGGTACCCTGTCACAATGGTAACAGCTGGGAGCACCTGCCTTCATGTCACGCATCTGTAGTTTAAACAGGGGAATTCAGGCACAACATGCTCTGTGACGATAGCCCGGCTCTTTCGATCACCTGTCTGGGGGCTACAGTCCACCTGGGCACTGTTGCTCTGTCCTGCCTGGGCTCACGGTGATGGCATCTATTTACACAGCTCAACTTGGATGGTGGGTGCATCGGGTCAGTGGTGGAGTCCGCTGCAGAGATATCTTTGAAGACACCATGCCTCTATGGACGGCCAGCCTGCAAAGACGGAGGACAACAGCACAGTGGTTTAGAGTCTTCCTCGATGGCTGTTGTGCTTCCTGGTACCTGATGGTGTATAAGCTTCAGGCATCCCTCTCATGCCAGGAGCCCTTCACACAGGAAGTCCTTGAAGTCCTTTTCATTGGGCTACCATGGGACTGTCTGTACAGTGCGGTTAGTCTCCAAGGCTCCGCAAAGTGGCCACTGGAAAACTGCCTACGAAACCACATACAAGGCATTCATTCTGCCGCAATGGTGGTTGGCTCAGGGTCTGTGTGCTCTTGCCAACAGGACTTAGGGGTACAGACATCTGCTAGTCTTTAGATAACCAGACTCCGACCGTGACCGCAGTGCTTCCTGGTGCCTGTTGACGCATCTCTCATGTCCGGTTCCCCTCTCACTGGAATTAGCTGAGGTCCTTGCCCCAGGATTGCCACAGGCCTGTGTGGATTGCTTGGAGCCTCTTATCAACCACTGACCGAGGTCACTGAGGAAGTCCAAACAGGACCATGACCAAGTCTCTTGTGCAACCCAAAAGGTGGATGGTACAAACGGTCAAGTATGCTCTCTTCAGCAGGCTTTAGGTTCACTGGGTCTAACAGAAGGCATTCTGGGTGGCCAGCCTCCCACGATGGCAGGGACGCTGTGTTAACATCTTGTTGTGGGTAGGCATACAAATCCACTCTGTTGGTGTGATGCTCCTTAGGTGATATATGTGATACACTTACTAATGATGAACATTGCTGATGACTGTCAGTGGTCTTCCTTGTGATGAGTCTCATACATGTATTCTCTCCTCTTCTATCATGTCTTCTTTGTGATGTAGAACTGTGGCCTCGTGTCACTCTCTTCTCCTCCTTTTCCATCTTCTTCTCATCCTCATCAAGATGTAGCCTTGTGCCATCTTGTCACGCTCTTCTTCTTTTTAACAAGGCCTCTCGATGTGATGTGCACCTCACATAAAGCTCCCTGGCCACGTCTTAACCCTAGGGCTGATTCTTTTCTCCTCTGTCTCTGACCAGGTCTCTTGCTGTGATTTTCTTTTCACAGGGCTCACCCTGGTTGTGTCCTTTCCTCTCTTTAGGCCGTGAATCGTCTGCTTATGGACCTCTCACAAGTCCTATTCCTCTAAATCTTCTTGGTGCTCCCCTTCCTGACTGGAGGGTCTCCTTTCTTCTTTCGCCTCTTCTTCACTCAAGGATGCACTTCTTGCACCTCGAGGCTATTCAGTCACAGCACTTGGACCTGCCCAAGCACAGGCATGCTTGTCAAGATTGGTCACTCCATGTGACTCGTTTGTTGGGCCAACAGTGGCCATTCTGTTTGAGGTGGTAGACTGGTGTGGCCTCGTTCCCTTCCCGATCTTCTCCACCGAGAACTTTTTTATTACACGGGGCTGTCAAACAGTCTCTCACTGCAGATGGTCACTTTGACTCAGGCTAAATTCATCTGGTGCCATCTCAGGGAGCTGGTCATTCGTGACCGGTGCTGTTCTCCTTCCTGCGGTGGCAGCCGAAATCCACTTTGGGGTGTGCAATGCTCACTTCCCTCAATCTTGGGGGATTTTAGGGCTTTACTCTCTTTTTCCTCTGCCCTCTGGGCCATACAGGGCAGCTTTCTGTGTTTCCACTGATTGGGGCTAGCAGCTCTTCATTCTTTAATAGTTCATGTCTGTGGGTGCTGCCACTACTGTAACTGCGGTCTA
Source organism: Lissotriton helveticus (assembly GCF_964261635.1). Taxonomy (NCBI): domain Eukaryota; kingdom Metazoa; phylum Chordata; class Amphibia; order Caudata; family Salamandridae; genus Lissotriton; species Lissotriton helveticus. Next base: position 103,362,089 of record NC_136072.1, read on the forward strand.
TGGCAGGCTCCTCAGTGCAGTGGGATTCTCCTCTGTAAAATGTTTTCTTTAAATTGGTGCAGTAACCAACCACCTATGGCCAATAGGCAGCACTGCAGCACTATCTAGAGGTCCTAGCATCTTTTCCCCATGATGTGTAATTCACCGCTCACTCCCTGAGATGGAAAGCTGCCCTCTGTACTGCGGGCAATGGATGGAGGTTAGAAGGGCTCTTCGGGCTATTTGCAGCATTGTGCTGCAGAGCGGCTTGTCGCTTCTTTCCCATGTGTGATTTCCCCCTTGAGGGCTGCCTGCATAATTGTCTAATGGATGCTGTGCACACATGAGACCACAAGGTGTTACTGCTGTTCCCAAGGTGCCAGACAGCCTTCCTGACACTGAGATGTCTTCAACCCTTGTGGGTGTTGTCGGGATGGGCACCTGAAGCGTCTGGGCACCTCTCACCTGCGGGGTACCATATGTGTCAGATGGCAAGCAGACACACTCGGCGGAGACGCCCTCTGAACATTGGGCAATGGATCAAGGTGAAAAGGGCTCTGCAGGCTATTCGAAACATCGTGCTGCAAAGCAGTTTGCTGCTACTTTCCCATGTGCGATTTCCCCGGCGAGGGCTGCCTGCATAGTTGTCTAATGGATGCTTTGCACACGGGTGACCACTAGGTGGTACTGCTGTTTCCAAGGAACAAGACAGCCTTCCTAATGCTGAGATGCCTTCACCCCTCGCGGGTGTTGTTGGGACGGGTGCCTGTAGTGGCAGGACCCCTCTCACCTGCGGCGTGCCATATGTGTAAGCTGGTAAGCAGGTACCCTGCAGGGGAGCTGCCCCTCCCCAGGCTGACCTCCAGCACATCCTCAATCCCTCTGACTTCCTAACCAGGTAACTAATGCTGGGACTGGGAAACTACCAGCATTTCCTCTGCTCCTGTTCCTCTGCAGCATTCATTCAGAGTCACACATGGGCTGGCAGCATTCAAGAGGGGGGGGGCTTCGTCTTGGCTCACTGCATGGGAGTGACACTCATATTTGACATGGCATAATTTTCACTCTCTGTTCGTCTGCAGAGGCATAACCCTGGGTTGCTGCAGATGCACCGAGGTCATGATATGGGTGCATGCAGGCTGACTTGATACCTTCTGGAAGTGGGCCGCTGAGCCGGTACTCGTATAATTTGGGTGTTTTCCCCACACCACGGCAGCATTGGGCAGGTTGTGCCACTCTCACCTGCGGGGGGAAACACCAACAAAATGTCAAACCTCTGCTGCACTGGAAATGCCAGGGCAAGGGACTGGGTTGGTGCGGTTTCAGTCTTCTCCTGCACTGTGTAGTGCTTATCTGGTGGGTGGCAGCTGCTTAGCATACAAGGCGCATATTTTGGGACCAGTCCCAGTGCTTTGTCCCTTGACAGCATGTGGTTCTCACTCACAGCTTTATCACTGTTGTGCCTCGACAGTGTGGGGCACTCTGTGCTGCCTGCTTCTTTCGAGGCAGGTCGGCAGGCTGGCTCACTGCAGTGCACAAGTTCGGCAGCGGGCATGCAACCCTTCCTTCTGGTGCTCTAGTCTCAGTCTCAGTCCTGCGGACAGTGAGTGCAGGGGCGCTTCAGACTCGGGCCATTATTTCCCGCTAGGACGAACCAATACTGCTACCAGCATATACGTGGGGCAGCTCTTGAACGTTGCCATTGTAAGTGTTTGGGTCCTAGGCCCACATGCAGCATAAATAATGACACAGACACATCATTATTGGATCTGGCACTGGACATGGGAAGATGCCCCCGCTCCTTCTCTTAGCTGGGTCACCTGACTGGTGACACCTGTAATGGATGGGTGTGGGGTGAGTGTGGAAGCCAACCCTCAAGGAGTGGCTGTTGGAAATACATAGTGTAGAAATACTAGACCGTGACCAGCCAGTCACTACAAATACCATCCACTCAGGACACCCCTCTGACCCATGCCCCAATTCATATGCAACCTTGGAAGAGCTATCATATATATCCCCCACACTCACCACTATCATCAACACTTCCGTACCCACCACCACCTTCTTGTCTTGCTGGAAAATGCAGAAGTCAACGCCCTATTGAAGAGCCTAACCACCGACACCAATACCCTCAGCAGCTACAGAACCATCTTGCTCTTGCCTTTTCCAGCTATATTCATTGTAAAGGTCATCAATACCCAACCAACCAACCTCTAGCACTCCATCAACTCCTACACTGCTCTCAATCAGGCTTTCACACCAACCACAGCACAGAGACAGCTCTCATTGCAGCCATCAATGGCATCAGAAGCATCCTCGACTTACGAGAAACAGTCACACTCATCCTCCTTGACCTTACAGCAACTTTCAATATGGTCTTCACAGCCTAAAGTCGACCAATCCCCCAACACCTTTGATCTGTGTTTCAGACATAGTGCACCTCCTTCGCAACAAGAAGAACAAAAGCGGAGGATGCTCCTTCTCATACATCGTGGCCGAGACCTGGAACGACCTCCCGAAACACCTCAGACCCTCCCTCATGGACTTCCAAAGAAACCGCAAGACATGGTCTTCCAGAAGAAACAGGCACGATCTCCTCCAACCCTCTCAGGCCTTCCGTAATCAGCACCTGGATACCCTCATGGGTGATTAGCCACACTATACAAATTCACATAACATACCAAGGACAGCCTGCCTCATTTAGAGTCAGACGAACCTTCAGTATGTTGACAGCAGAGACTACTCTGTCTCCGCCACCGACAGGTCCTCCAAAAGCCTGATAGAGTAATGGCCGTCAGAGGCTTTGCTGTTTGAAGGCTGCCCTATTTAGAGTGGGTGGATAAATGACAAGTTCTTCATGTGCATCACCTCCAGGAAAACTCCTATGGAGAGTTGGTCATTGATTTGTTTTTAGGCACAGGGTTTGCAAAGGGAGGGGGGTAAAAAACAGTATTAATAAAACAATCTTACCTGCAGCTGGCCACGTCCCACGTCGCGCTCCTCTTCCCCTTCCTCTTCTTCATGCACAGGATCCCAGCCTGCTCTGTGGCCAATCCTGAAGCTGCTCTCACATGAGAACAACTTCTGAATTGGCCTGAGCACTCTCGATTAGCGCCCCAGGACTGCCTGGGAGTCTGTGCCTGCGCCTGCGCTCTCCAATCCCAACAATCAATAGAGCTGGGGTTGGAGGGAGCTTCACTGAGCATGACGGTTTGTCTGGCCTGAGAGGGCTTGCCAAACCATCATGTGCAGTGAAGGGAATGCACACACCACTACTCTCAGGGTTGCCACCCCATAGGTCCCGCCCCCAAGAGGGCAGGAAAGGAGAATTAAAACAAGTGTTGTTTTACTTTTACTTTCCTGCAATTTTTGGGAGGGTGACACTCCTCTGCATAACGAGGAAGCTGCTACTGAACTAGTGGCTCCCTGACACAGATATAAAGTGGTTCTTTGCAAATGAAACTGTGCATAGTGGCAAAAGTGAGTTGGCAGAAAGCCCCACGTTTGTGTCCATTATTGACCTGCAAGGGTCATGGCTGACTGATTTTGACAGAATACTGCACCTTAATAATATGCCTTAGCATTTCATTGGCTGCATTGTGCACATTATAAATTTGTGTGATGATATTGTGTGTGGCATTCTCTTGTCCATGGGGGCATTATTGGGCCACATAGCAAACAGCAGATGTTATGGACACTAAGGAGCTACCAATCACAATATTTCAGGCATTCTATGTCACCCAAAATGAATCCTAGAAATACTAACCCACCATATTGCATTGTATTCTGGGGACAATAACCCACCAAACTTGGTTTTAGGGATGTTAAGTGTACTGTACTGCAGATTACGGGCATAACTAAACCATAACATACTGCAATCTAGGGAGACTAGCATATTATCTAGCACTGGACCCACTAATCTTGCCATGTGCACTGCAGCCTGAGCACCACAAACCATCACATTTTCCTCTGTTATATGAATGACAAACAACCACAATTTACTGCATCCAAAGAATAGTATACCACCAATCTCTATTTTATCTTAGAAATAGTAACTTACTGCAAATCTGTGTACCATGTGGATATTAGCACACTGCTTTATATTGGATCTTTTGGGACTCACACCCTGCACTGTGTTCCAAAGATAATGATGTGACTGTGATTGAGCGAGGATTCAAGAAAACGAAAAAGGGGCATTTTTGAGCCATCAACTGGACCACATTGAAATTGCACCAAGATCTGCCACAGTGGTGGTTTGATTCTGGCCAAGCGTCATGATGAGTTTTCTGTGAATGAGCCATGCCTCGCCGGCTTGATTTGCCCTTAGAGTTCTTCCCCTAATTAGGAAAATAGAGTTGGGTTGACCTCAATGTATCCAACTACGACCACAGATTGAAGATCTATGCATTGTTAAATTGATGTTGCAGGCCTTGTGCTGGGACTGAGGCGGTGAAAATCAGAGTAATAATGTGGGTATTATTCCCTATGTTCAGTTGATGTGAAAGGTGAAACAAAGTGTTGTCTAAAAACATGTAGTCCAATCCTGAAGTGGGTTTAATGCACTGTGTGAGTTACCACTTAATAATTCTAAAGATTGAATGCATTACTACTCATGCATGCTCATGTTCATAAAGAACTATGAAAAGCAGTGCTTAATTTGAGACTTTGGCTGCTGGTGGAGGGCACCAGCACTTACGTTTGGGGACCCGGACTTATTGTTCCATATATGATAATTTAGTGAATGCAAGAGAGGGAAAAGCTCACAGGGGCATATTACAAACAACTAGCGATAATTATCGCTATGTTGGCTTAGCGGCAATAATTTTATCGCCGTGTTGCGGCGATTTTTATCGCTTAGGAGCCTTGCTATTATCAAGGTTTATCTCCTAAGCGATAAAAATCGGCTGAAATGCATGAATATCGCTGTAAAGTCAGCGATATTCATGCATTACCGAGCTAATGCTCTTAGCCATGTTATCCACCTCCCATTGGATAACATGGCTAAGAACTGCTCAGGGCAGGTGTTAGCTTTTGGAGATAGCGATGTTAGCGACTGTTTCCTGTCGCTAACATCTTGGCACGCCCACTTTGCATGTCATTAGTGATAAATATCTCTGACATGCAAAGCGGGGCCCAAGATGGTCGCTATCTCTTACTAGCTGTCGCTAACTGGTGTTAGCGACAGCTAGGTAATAGGGAGATAATTTTATCTCCGCTTTCTTGGCTTTTAAAGCCAAAAAAGCGGAGATAAATCCCTTGATAATATGCTCCACAGATCTTAAGACTGAGGGCAAAAAAAGATGGCAAAACCCTCACCAACAGAAAGTGGGAACCTGCAAGAGCGAGAAAAAGGGACAAGGAGTGTCTGGTAGTACATTCAACACTAACAGCCTTGGTATTCAGTGCACTGACACTCACTTGCACTGGCCTCTGGCTTCTGAACAGAGCTTCGGAACCCAGCACTCTTTCTTTAACAAATCAAGCACAGGAAGGAAGGGAGAGTTTGATATTGACACCTAATAAATAAAAATATTCAGTAGGTTTGTATAGGTCCCAAGATTGCATGTTTTAAGTTTTTTTTCAAGGTTTTTATGTATTTACATTTAACCTCTCCTCTTTGAATAATCTGGCATTTACCACTATTCCCAAATGAAAGAATATTACTGTCACATGTACCAATATATGCACCCAGCATGCAGGCCTCTATTATTTTAAAGTGATAGGTAACCACGTCTAAAATTATATATCCCTATATAGGCAAAGAATATCCCTCTTTCTGCCATTCTTACCTTGTCTGAAGTCCTTCTCAATTAGTGGATTAAGTCAATTTGTTTAATGACTATATTAAGTGAAAGGTTTTTGTGTCAAGTTAATTTTAAATTATAATCCTGGTTCCTTGGGAATAAAACATCAATGAGGAGAAACGAACCAGGAATTAATCTGCAAACATTTCTGAAATTATTTTAAACTCGAAATTAGGTTCAACTTTGATAAAATGTTTGTTTTAAAGAAAAAATAAAATTCCTTTGCTATTGGCCGATCTTTTTTCCCTTGTAATACTACTTTGGTCATGAAAACTATTGTTCACTGTAATCTCAAATTGCACAGTAATGCAGTTTTATACTTGCAATGATATGTTCTTTTGTAATTGTGATCTATGGCACTATATGAAGACAGAACCCACAGGAAAATTATACTGCTTGGGAATTGGAGTTAAACTAATCTAAAAAAAAGGTGGATATTACACTAAGCATTGTTCTACTTTCTACTGTGTAAGCCATGGTAATTAATCAAATTATAGATGCTGAAAACATACTGTCTTTGATATTTAATAAATGGATTAACAGACGTCCTGCACTTAATATTCAGATTCTGCCTCAAGAATATAAATTAATAAGCACCAAGTCCTTTTAATGAGGAATTTCCCTTTTAAACAGGAATGAGTTATCAAAAAAAGCCCTGGCACAATTTCAAAGACATTTTCTGACCTTCTAGTATTCTGGCCTGCATGAATTTTTAACAAGATGCTATATATCTAGAAGGTCTATTAGAATGTTTCAGCACAAACTCTATCTTTTTTTATCAAACTACTGAAGCAGAGAAGGGAAATATATCCATAACAGCAGGGGAATGTTTAATGTATGCAAATGAGGTAAAAAGTTCCCCTTTTCTAGTTAATAAAATCTCACACATTGCTTTTAAATATTAATAGCAGCAGGCAAACATCTGTTATTTATTATGGCATATTAATTTATGTTCATTTTTTTCCAAAAGTGCCGCCATCAGCAACACTTCCATATCAATTTCTTGAAATGCATATTTTACCATGGGTAACTGTCTTTGTTTAAATCTTAATTACAGAAAGAAGTGGTTTCTTACAAACATTGAGGGATGTTTTCAGTGGTAATTATATAAGAAAAACAATATCCTGCGGCCATGTCCACATTAAGCTGTGCAATGTAGAACACTGCAATGTACTTAAGGCAGTGTACAGATGATGTTTGTTATGCAGATGCAACCAGAGAATCCCTGCCCAGAAGAAGAGGATATTTGATATTATAATTATCCAAAAAGATACTGCCGAATGTTTGACATAGGATCCGAGCAATTTACTTTATAAACATCCCCTGCAAATTATATTAATGGCACACAAACTTCTAATATAACTGAATTATCAAACAGTCCTATAAAATAAAATCTAAATAGTTTTTTTTATTGTTACACTAAGCATATAAGGAATATTTGCTAAGGTTTTGGGTAAGCGCTTGAGTGACGCAAAGTATTGTGTCCATTCAAATGCCATTATAATACCTTATGGGTGCAAGATTAGTAAATAACACTTTTATTTTAATTTGATCAAACATGGTTGGAATATGTATAAGGCGTGCACCAGTTCTCAAGCATGTGAGTAAGCTCATAGAAAATTACATGAAGAGAAGGAGGTTTGTTGTTTATCTCTGTGCATTAAATTCAGGCATCTGCAGCAGAGCCTTTTATTTAACAGTGTACTTCCACCATTAACAATACAGTGGTGGGGGATTTACCTGACCGGCTTACATGTTCAGCATTATATGCCAACTGTAGGATATCTGCCTTTCTGCATTGTCACTCCTGATTGTTCACTTTTTCTGGACCTTTTTTCTGTTTGTATTATGACTCTGTGAATTTACACTTACTTATTTATTTATTATGCGAAAATGGGGGGATAGTTTGTAGTCATATAGAAATCAATTTAGCATCCCCACATATAACCGCTTTGATAGGCTCCATGGGCTTGAAGAAGTGGATTGACTGAGCTCAAGAGTTCTTGTTGATGATGCTAATAATAACTTACCTACTGCAATACAGCAGAAAGGTATTTTAATAGATAGCTCAACTTGTTTAGAAACTGTACCTTTTATTCAAAATGAGCCATTAACGCCTTCGCTGCGGGGGTTATTCCCCCGCTGTGCTGGGGGGGAGGCGGGCGCGCACAGTGCCCGCATGCTCATGACGAGCTCAACTCATCATGAGGCACGGCGCTCCTGTGCTCATGACGAGCTGAGCTCGTCACAGGTGCATTGGCTCAGGTGGAACATTCAGCACAGCAGGGAAATTCTCCCCGCACCTGAGCGTTCCACGGGCCATGACGAGGTCGTCATGAGCATGGTAGGGGTTAAATACAGATATTAACCGTGAAAAGGAGGCAGACGATCCTGCGCCTGATACCGTCCCTGAGGATGAAATTATTTTTTAACAAAGAATTGGACAGTAATGGTCAGGCAGGTGGCAACACCAAAGTTAATAAATGCCAGATTATGTTCTGGAATGTGGCCGGATTAAAAACAAAGGTGTCTAACAATGTATGGGTGGATCTTGTAAATAACTACGAGATATTATGCGTACAAGAAACTTGGGCTGTAGAGCCTCTCCACTTGTGTGGTTTTAAAACATTACTCGCTCGAGACATGGCAGAGCAAAAGGGGGCCTATGTACTTACATCTTAAACCACTTAAAACTTGTGAAAGTAGAGATGGTCCATAAAGATATATACTATCATACTGCTAGGATACACGTGGATAAGGCACTATGTTTGTTTATTACACATTTTTATAATAATGCCCCCCCTGAGGCGATCAAATAAATGCTAAGAAATCTGAGCAGAGACATAAGAAGTTTACTTGGTGGGACAACCAAAGATGTTCTTTTGATCATAATAGTTTTTTGTGTAATAGAGGGGAGACGGGGACATGTGGCATAATGTTTGGTAAAGATACTAGCCTACCGCATTTTGCACACACTACGTGTAGGGATTTAATGAACAAAATGTTGTTTTCGAGTGACATGGGGTTTGCCAATAGTTTGTGTCAACCTGAGGTTTCTTTTTGCCCCACTTTTAATGGCAGAGGCATTTTCTCTACAATCGACTACATGTTGATATCCTGCAGACACTCTGCATATGTTAGGAATTTTAGCACACTTGACACTGCCTTAAGTCATCACTTCCCCTTAAGCGTCGACATCCTATTATCAAACCAAGAGCCCAATAGAAATAGTACACCTAGGCAGTTCACACACAATATTGTTCTAAACAGACAAAATGGATATGCCTTGAAATAGACGAAAGTGATCCTTGAGGATTTTCTACATAATTTAGTGATGAACTGTGAGGCTAGTTTCAGTGCCGGCTGGGACGAATATTCCACTGATTCCAATATCATAGAGAACTTTAATAACTTTAAAAAATGTCTTTGGGTGGAAACTAAAAGCCAGGGTCCTAACATTAAGGGTTGATTTGATTCAGCTTGTACTAACACCTACTCCAACCTTAAGTATACCCTAAATGCCACAGTTAAATATCAGAATCTAATAAGAGACCTGAGAAGGAACTATAAGAAGGTACTTAAAAAAAGGAAGGACGAAATGAAACAAGAAGCATGGAATTCCCTGCACGAGGCTTTCATGAACCGAGATACCACCGCCTTCTGGAAGGCAGTTAACGCCCCCTTTTTAATGATAACACTAAAGCAACAATAGAGATTGTCATCCAGGAAGACGAATGGGTAACACATTATGTAAAGCTGAATAGCGACCCATCTCCAGTTGATCAGTCACCGGTGGAGGTGGTACCAGTTCAGGAGCCTTTACCACCTACCCAGAAAATGGACATGGGCTTTACTTTGAAAGAAGTTAGCCTAGCTTTCAAAGCAAGCATGGAGGGGAAAGGCGCCAGGCCCGGATGGTGTCCCGGTTGACCTGTTTAAAAATAACGTGGCATTATGGGGACCATTGCTTACGCAATTATTTAAAGCATGTTGCTCGATGGGACTGTTAACGTCGTGGTATGAGTCTACCCTCGTCCCTATATTCAAAAAGGGGGATAGATCCAGTCCTACGTACTATCGCTCTATATATTGGATTCGACAATTAAGATAATTGGGTGTGGGATCCTAGATAGATTACAATTATGGGCTGATGAGCAATCAGTAATCAGCGACCTCCAATATGGCTTTCGGAAGGGCCTTGGTACTATTGGCCAAGGTCTAAATCTCCATATCTTGTTAGACAAATACACTAAAGCCAAGGGAGGGAAGCTGTTTCTGGAAAGATTGTGGGTTGACATTCATATAGTTTCTTTTCTCAAGCAATTTTACTCAGGGGCAAGGGCCAAGGTCAGATTTGGAAATAATGGGGACTGCACTAGGATGGTCAACATTTCAAGAGGGGTGCGGCAAGGCTGCGTCTTTGACTCCTTCTTGTTTACATTATACATCAACGACCTAGAAAGAACCCTGCTGAGGGAATGCAGGGCTATGCCAATGATAGCTACAAGATCTGTCCTTGCCCTCCTATACGCAGATGAGGCGGTGTTGATGGCCCGTACGCCCATTGCTATGCAAAGGGTAGTAACGTCCTTTTCACAATTCATGACGAATTTGGACCTGGCAATAAATTGCTCTAAAACTTTTACAATGAACTGTGGCTCTGGGGCTAATAAAATAAAAAACTGATTTGTATTAACTTGAAGGCCCTTGCCACTACACCCACATTCCCCTACTTAGGGATACTGTTTGATCAGACCGCTTCATGGTGTAATGCAATAAAAACTAGGAGGCTCTTGTTTTGTAAGTCCCTAATGGCCCTAACTAATTTTAGCAGGAAAATGGGCAGGAGGCCGCCTGGGGAATTGTTGTGTATATATAAGGCTACCTGTGTGCAATTGTAACTCATGGCGCAGGTATCTGGGGGTACTCTAATGTGACCACATTACAGATGGCTGAAAGCACCTTCTTGAGGTACCTTTTAGCAGTCTCGGACAGTGTCTCTACATTTATATGCCACGCTGAACTTGGTCTGCGGTACATTGAAGACATTATCAAGATCCAACCGGTTCTCTTGTGGCACAGGGTTTGAACCACTGATGAGTTTGCTTTAAATCGTTCTATTTTAAAGGATACACTGAGTTCCGATAAGGCTAACAAAATAAGATGGTTACAATATGTAAAGATGTTTATATCACAAATAGGCCACCTGGATTATTTCAGTGATCCTTCACTGATGTGTCAGGTTCCTAGAAAGGTCCTTAAAAATCACTGTTTGGCACATCTGAGTGACCTAAGAATAACTAATGAAATGACTAAAACTACAGTGTTGGCACATCATCTTACACTGGTTACCGCTAAAATTCAGCCTTATATGACGCTACCTATGAAGGACTTTGAAATTTTGTATTAACCTGTTTTAGACTAAACATTTTACAAAGACTTTTAAGCTTCCCCAAGGTAAACGATTGGACAAGAAAACTTTGTAAATGTCCATGCGATGATCTGTCGACTCAGTCGCCCATTCACGTTTCATTCTTTTGTACATTCTATACAATACCCAAGAAAAGATGGATTATTCCAGTGTTAAAAAGAATGGAATTAAGACGATGTCACCCTGCATTCCTGGCAATCCAGAAGTCGAAATCGATTGTAATATGAAATTTAATCTGTAATTTTATTTATGTATAATTCCTCCAGATGTCTTTTATTGTATATTGTGACTATTTATTATTAATTGTACTTTTATGGTTATTATTTTTCTGCACAATAACCGAATAAGGTTTCTTGAATTATTTATTTATTTATTTATAAAGTTTTATACAATGCGAACAAGATCTCGAGGGATAACAGAGCGCTTTACAATAGAATGGAAGGAAGGACATAAATACTCAAATGTCATCAAGTAGGTTTGAAAAAACCAAAAGACACTTACTTACTTAATTTGCCTGTAAAGCCTCTTAAGGTACCGCAGAAATTGTACCAGTAGTGCAGCCATTAAAGTTCATAACATTTATCTGTTTGTATTTATAAGTCTCACATTTATTTAAAACATGTATGGCTCCAGAGAGCACCATTATGATCTGGATGCTTTACAGTTTAAAAGTGCTACAGTGTCAAATGGCAAGGAAAAGTGCTTGAGCCTTGCACAAAGTTGTATTTTATTTCATTGTCAAATACACACCTAAAGTGATCTTTTTAAGCCCACAGAGTTGGGTGCCTAATATATAAAGGTGCTGCATGCTAGATATTGAGTATGGCTGCAGAGAACAATTACAAAAACAAACCTATATTTTCCATGACCAGGCCTAGTTTTAGATAAAAACACTGTTTCCGGTCTTTATATGGAAAACTACAGAGCTGTGAAGAAAAGTAATGTTCCATTTAGTTTTCAAAATTGAATTCAATGGTGAAAATAGATTTTTCATAACTATATAATGGAAACGTAAGCTTATAAAAGTGCATTTTATATTACCTGAGTGTAAACTATTTAGAACTGGCTTGTCTCACAGTTATGGGTGTGAAAAATCGTATACATTGTTTCTCATGGAATCTCAATGCAATTTTGCTAAATTATGCCTTCAAAGAACAGTTTCTGCATGAACCAGTTTCCCACTAGAACCTCGCAAGACCTGTGTGAGGAGAGCGCTAGGATATAAGAATCACATGGTGAAAATTTGAATTAACTGATGTAATTAACATTAGCATGCACAGAGACATTGTTGAAGAGTCTGGATACACATCATTGGCTGGTTTGCAATGATACAGCACCTGGGGGGATATGAATGCCTTGGCCTGTGATAGCAAGAAGGCTGGAGTAGTTGCAACACTGGCCACCTAGCAGGGGGTTAGCCTTCCAGGAGATGGAGAGGAACAGTTGACTATACTACAGGCAGTTTTAAAGCTCTTCCTTTGTAGTGGAAATGGTACATTGGGCTCTCAGGAACTGCAACCACTATTTCTCAGATCCACCCTAGACTTTTTATCCATACTAATATTATAAACCAAACCTTTGAGGCGGGTAATCTCAGTAACCGCAGCACCAATCAAAACATCCAATACAGCGTTGGAAAGGGCAGTTGCAGCAGAAGGACATAGGCTATGCAGACGGCCACCATATAATATATATATATTTTTTTAATTGTTTTTATTAACTTTTCAAGAAACAGTGGTGTTCATCACAATCATACAGTGCAAGACATACAATTGTACCGTAGGACACCATATGCATTTAAAAGGCAAAAGAACTGTGCCAGCAAAGTAGTCCCTTGTGGGCGTGTCTGCGTTGTGCTGTGGGCGTGGGCTGGGGCGTGACAAATGCTGGGGGCATGACAAACGCTGGGGGCGTGTGTCCGCCCTTCATGCCATGTGAGTCGTACATACAAGCGCCAATTACGTTGCTGCACAGCATCAAGGGGCACGCTGGGAGGGTGACACGCTGGGGGCGTGACACGCTGGGGGCGTGGGAAACTCTGGGGGCGTGTGTCCGGCCTTGATGGCATGTGAACGCAATTGCGCTGCATCATGGGGCACGCTGGGGGCGTGTGCTACTTTCCGCCCTTCATGCCATGTGGGTCGTACATTAATCAGAAGATCATCTGCTGTGGCCGAGTGCTGGGGGCATGACAAACGCGTTCAGCTGGAGGCCTGGTAAGGAACATTACTGCAGCCTCTCCTGCGTGCTGTTACTGAACTCTCTCATTCAACGAAATTAGACGCGCCTGCTACCATCAACCAGGGCTCTAGCCGGGCTCAGGCGGCGGATCAGTACACTAATTACACGCACCTGATAACATCAACCAGGGCTGCAGCTGGGCCTCAAGCAGGGGGAACACGTGCCTGCTAACATCAAACAGGCCTGCATCTGGGCCTTAAGCGGGGGAACACGCAAATTAGCGTCTCTGCGGGGACAATTACTGCAGCCTCTCCTACTCGCTGTCACTGAACTCTCTCATTAAACGGATTTACCCGCAGTTGATAACTCTCTCATTCAACGACATTACATGCGTCTGCTAACATCAATCAAGGCTGTAGCTGACCCTTCTCCGTCCCTATTCTAATGAAACAAAAAATGTTGTCTACAGCGAGATTTTTAAAATAAATTGCCCTTGCCAAATACACACATTACACACATTCTATTTCATACCCGGACAACGTCGGGACGGGCTGCTAGTTTGTTTATCAATCAGGAGAGAAAACTAATTTTAGCACTGACAGATAGAAGGACAGCTCACCATAGCGGAGCGGCTGGAAGGGCATGAGGAACTTGACTCCGGCAGCTTGAAGTAGACTAGAACCATTTTGATTGAGGGAAAAAGGAAGTGGGAACTCTATGAGAAAGTAGCTAAGACTGTGTATGGGGAATTCTCCAATCACTGGCTAGTGCAGAAGATGAGACTAGTATGTGACCACTACCTCATTAGAACATCCCTGTGTCTGGAAAAAACATATTAAAGAAAGCGGACTCTGCTTAGAAGCTTAAAGAACAAAAAAATCAAAGGACTACTGCTGGCAACCAGGGCCTGGAGCTACTCTACAAGATCTAATTGGATGTCCTTCTGTGACCTGCTACAGAGACACAAAAGGTAGATAGATTCCTGATTGCAAGAGATCCCAGCAGAACACTGTGGACTTGACCCTGTCAGGAGAGAGGACTGGTGACTAGAAGTCTGCCCTGAATCCGTGAGTTCTGAGGGCTGCGGGAACGACCAAAAGGAGACTTTCAAGAAGCTGGTGATAAGGGGGACGTAGAAAAATGTTTCCACCTCCACTGTACTGAACAGGAAGATGAGGGATGACGTGACAAATCTGCAGTACATGAGCAGTGTAGTAGGTTCTGCAGTTAGGGAATACTGATTTTTCCTGCTTTTAGTGATTTATACCTCACCAGTTTCAGCTTTATGGCTTTACCTGCAGGGTGACTTGGGGCTCAAGAACATAGACGAAGTAAGTCTGAAGGCAGGTAAAATCTTTGCCCAGCGATCTGAGAAAGTGAACTTTTTGGCATGATCACCATCTTTTTAATGGACTTATGCTGCAGGTGTTTTGACTCTGTACATATCACATTTTGAAATTGGCTAATCGCTGATGGGCATTTTAAAGGCCATAGTATGTGGTGTAGAAACTACATCCATGGAATGGAAAGTTGATTGCCACATGTGGACTTCAGCAGTTATTGTGCCATCCACCAGTGAAACACAAGAAAACAGGCCTACCATTGTAGCTTGAGTGCTGAGGTTTAAACCGCTCTACCATTGTAACCTGAGTGCTTCAACTGAAACCTGCGCTACGCAAACAAATGATGGATGGAATACTGAATACATCATACATTCAACCCCAGCCAAGTGATTTGGGTTAAATCTATTGTTCTTTTGCTCACCATGCCACCCCAGTTTAGACCCAGCAATATGCAAATCAGTCTTGACCCTGTGCCTCATGGGGACAGTCCAGACTGAACTGCAAACCAGGTCCTCCCTGGACCGGAAACAAGCATCCTGGGACCCGTTTCTGAGTATTACTCTTCATCAGCCAGTCTAGCTTGATTCCAGTGGCACAGTGATCAAGGGACCCATGTCTGGGCATACCCATCCCACTTAGGGTGAAAAGTGCTGGGCAAACAAATGATGGAGGGAATGCTAAATAAATTATACATTCACCGCCAGTCAAGAGATATGGGTTAAATCCATCGTTCTTTTGCCCACCATGCCATCCCAGTTTAGACCCAGCCATATGCAAATCAGTCTTGACCCTGTGCCTCATGGGAATAGTCCAGACAGAACTGCCAAGCCAGGTCCTCCCTGGACTGGAAACAAGCCTCCTGGGACCCGTTTCTTGGTATTACCCTTCATCAGCCAGGCTAGCTTGAATCCAGAGGCACAGTGAGCAAGGGACCAACGTCTGGGCATACCCATCCCACTTAGGGTGAAAAGTGTATCTGCAACAAATGATGGACGGAATGCTGAATGAGTCACACATGACTGGCAGTTTGGGCTGGTCTGTTCCCATTGGGCGCAGGGTCAAGACTGATTTGCATATGGCTGGGTCCAAACTGGAATGGCATGGTGAGCAAAAAAAGTATGGATTTAGGCCAAGATCTCTGTACTGGGGTGAATGTATGACATTGTTCTGCATTCTGTCCAATAATTGTTCTTTTTGCATTATTTACAAGGCAGCGTTAAGCTACTTAACGTGGTTTAACGCTGCCTTGTAAATAAGGCACCCATTCATGCTGTGTTTAACGTGAAAGGGGAGTGCAATGGGTGTTGCGTGGACGTTCCACCCCAACACCCACTGATTTTGATGCTGCCCCTATTTACAAGGGCAGCGTAAATAGGAGGCAACACCAAAATTAAGACCAGGGAAAACCCAGTCTTAAACAGGTGAAATAAGGAGAAATGCTTTATTTCTCCACGTTTTTCCCGTTTCCATGAGTGCTGCCTTGAGCAGCACACATAGAAACAGCAAATTGCCTATGATTGTTTATGTGCAGTAAGGTACCCCTTCCTGCACATAAAAAATCATTGTTAAAAAATGCAGTTTTGCAAGTTCTATGTGTGCTGCGTTAAGCAGCAACCATGGAAGTTACAAAACGTCATTTAAAGATTGTTTATGTGCAGGAAGGGAGACGTTCCTGCACATGAACAATCTTCCCCTCGACACAGGCACCCTTGCACTATGGTGCAAAGGTGCCTGCGTTGGCGCTTGGTAGCTAAAGTTAGCACCAGTGCAGAGGGTAACGCAGGGCTGCACCATATTCTAGTAAACATGGTGCAGCCCTGCATTTCTAAAGTGGCATAGAGTGTCGCTAGCCTTCTTGGCTTAATGACACACTTCGCCACTATATTGTGAATAAGCCCCAAAAGCTCCTAATAGGGTGTTGGTGACAAGAGTGGCTGTAGTAACGCTTAAACTAATTCATGAAGGCCAGACAAGCTTCATACCTGGCAGAAATACTGTGTTAAGCTTGAAGCAGTTGTTTTGTCTCATAAATTAGCACAAATTAGCAGACAGTCGCAGTGGTCCGCCTAAATACACACAAACAACACTTTACCCTTGTCTGGTAATATATGGAAATTACTTTTGAAAGTTTTGGGAAGAGCTTGATATTCTTTCAATGATGAAAGCTCAGGTACTTCAATCTAAAGGGGGACAGGATCATTTTAAAAAGGCGCTATAAAGCAGCCAGCGCTATAAAGCAACCAGCACTATTTTCCTCCTGGGTGGAACGAGAGAAGAAACAGGGGGGCATATTATCAAGGAAGCGCGATAAATATTGCATTTCCCACTTTGCATGATTTTGGCCAACGCCGGCTATCGCTGGATTAAATCGTCATGATATCGCGTTATTATCAACGCATATCTCCAAGGCGATTAAAAATCCGGCGATGGCAGCGAAATGCTGGATTATCGCTGGGAATCTAGAGATAAACCTGCAGCGATAGGGAAATCCTTATTGATAGGGAGAGGTGGACTTAGCCATACAATCCACCTCCCATGATACAGATAGGCAAGTCAGGATTTTTACAGACGTTAATTACCGGCGATAACCGCGATTAGCGCTGCTTTTTTAATTGCTTTGCGGTTCTGAGCCCGCGTTGATAGTAGAGAGGAGTTGTGTCTCCAAGTGTTTCCATGACGTGTTAGTCAGGAAGGCCTACTTTGCATGTCATTAGCGATATATATCGCTGACATGCAACGTGGAAAAAAACACGACAGCTAACGCCTGTAATCCTGCTTTAACGCCTGTTAGCACAGGCTTGTTTATAGGGTGATTAAAATATCGCCGCTTTTTCGGCAAAAAGTGCAGCAAAAGTGGCAATATTGTCCTCAATAATATGCCCCTAATTACTTAATCTGTACTTAGTGCGTGCTCTACTGAAAGAACAGGAAGTGATGCAAGGCAAGCACTGCCCAACTGGGAAGGCAGCAAAGAAGAGTGACAGTGATGCCAACAAATGGTAAGCTATAGGCAGGCTCTAAGACCATTTCTGTACTTAAGAATATCACCTGAAAGACCGCATGTGCTAGTTATGTTTTCGCAAGCTTGACCTAAAAATATCTGAAAATATATGAACGACATACTACCGAATATTGGGCCTAGAAACAGATCATAATTACAATGACAAAACCGTGATATGTAGTTGCCAAAGGACAACGTTCCAATGAAGTTTCCTCTCATTCGTGAAAAGAAAAAGGCATGTTAGAAATAAAGTGAAAAAAACTAAATTAAGCTAACGGGCAATTAGAATTTCTGTTTGGATTGCTAGATAAAGACATATCAGTGAACACATGTTTACTCACGTGGAGCTATGAGGATAATAAGCCCCCCCAAGACAATAATTGTTGCACTATGGGGAATTTCTGCATTAGAAATTGCTCAGCATCTGGGCCTTAAATCATGGGTACGCCTGCCGAGAAAAACTGCCAGAAGGAAGACAGTCAAGCAGGGAAAACGTTCGAACAGGCACTGTGAGCATAGTGTGAATGCGGTTAGAATCCAAGCATACCCATCAGTATCTGCCATAAAAAAGAGGAACACAAAAACAACCTCATAAACATGCTTAATAGTGCTTCAGAATGCCCTTTTCTATATATATATGTTATTTTGTGCGATCATATTTTTAGCATAAGCAATCAAATTCATGGTACAAATTCCAAAATGGAAAACAATGACATTTTCCATTCATTTGTCATTTTGCTCTACAAAGAGTCCTTTACCATTTAATCCAAACAGTCATTTTTATTAAACAACAGTTTCTTTAATTCAGTCGGTTAACCTCCAATAGTGGACTCCAACATTTTAAATTCTGAGCCCCCATGAACAGAATGTTTTTATGTTGGTCCCCCTCAATCTCTGATATGTGTGGAAAGAGGATTACGATTTGGAGGGCAAATCGTGTTGGGCAAAAACTGGTTTTCACAATGCGGGTTAAGGGAGCAAGTGGTACAGGACTTGGTCCTTCTTTTGCCACACTCTTACTTATTATGTGTTTTTTTTCTATTTTCACGGCCCATTTTCTGTCTTCTCATTTCTTCCCATGGGTCCATCTCCTGTCACAACCCTATCTGTCATCTTGGTCAACACCACCACTTTCTGGTCAAGCCACTGTCCGCAGCTACTTTTCTTTCTCACTGGTCGTCGCTTGTGTCTCTGTCCACCTTTCCCTCCCAGTGTCATGTATTCATGTTAGTGTCTTCTGCACACATCACTTTCCCTCCCTCACATCATGGTCCATCTCTCTCCTCATTATCACTTTCTCTGTGAATGCCACCTCTCTCGCCATCTCCCCGCTCCAAATGGTGGTCATCTATCCTTTCAGTTCCCACTGCTCTTTATCCTGCCCCCTTTTCACATCTAAATGATCGAGGCAAGTGCACAGCTCAGTTCTCCTACTATTCAAATGATTTTAAACCTTTCTTGGTGCTCCATAGGTGTCGTCCATCGTCCCCGGACGACAAAAATGAATATTCACACGTCCTGCCAGTGGAACACTGGATGCATCCCTGTGGGCACACAATTACTCCTCACTGCAAATGAGGATTCTACGTACAGTCTTTGGTGTTTCAATAACCCATTTTTTATTTCACACAATATTTTTAGTTTTTTGTGGTTTCATCAATTTTCAATAGTTCCATGATTTATGTACTCATACATGTGCGACATCATTAATCTCAAATCCAATGCATTTCGGGTATATCTACCAGCCCTTCATCAGGGACCAACACTGCAACAAAGAATTATAAGCATGATAAACAAATGTAATGTAATACCTATCGTCAGCCTATGAAATGTACCGTGTTTGAAGAAACTCCATATACCAAAAGTGTTTTGTTGAAAAAAGTTCCTATGTGCTTTATTCAACCTTTATAACCCGTGAATTACTAACTATTCAATATAAGTAAGAAAACGAGGCACTTACATGCCGCATTTTATCAGATCTCTTGACACGATCTTAAGGCTAAAAAAACGTAAG
The DNA here is from genome assembly GCF_964261635.1 of Lissotriton helveticus. Taxonomy (NCBI): domain Eukaryota; kingdom Metazoa; phylum Chordata; class Amphibia; order Caudata; family Salamandridae; genus Lissotriton; species Lissotriton helveticus. The sequence goes on from NC_136072.1 coordinate 103,381,842, forward strand.
AAAAAATAGAATTTAGTGGTGACATCCACAATTCACATCTACCACTAATTCTCAACATCCACCCTTACTTTCATGTACCCTTTCCTATCACTGACTGCACATCATATCTCTCTTTCCTTGTCTCCTGTCACATCCCTGGTGTGCCTTACTGCCCCTCTCTATTGTCAATGTCACTCTTCCACAGCTGACCATTATTCCCAAATACATTATTTTTATGCCACTTCATGCCACACTTTTACCACTTCTAAATTCTGTACATGACCGATTTTTAATTTCCCAATTTATGATACTTAGTTTACAGAACTTTTTGGAAGTAAGACTGAGGGTTCGATTCACAAATAGCCTGCACAGTCATGACAGAGTCTCTGCACTCGTGTCAGAATCTCTGCACTGCAGTTTTTCATTGCGGGGGTTACGCCACAACTGTGGAGACTCGTGGCAAAATCTCTGCACTGTAGTCTGTCATTGTGGAGATTACACCACAAGCGTAGAGATTTATGGCAGAATCTCTGCACCGTAGTCTGTCATTGTGGAGATTACACCACAAGCGTAGAGACTTCTGGCAGAATCTCTGCACTGCAGTTTCTCATTGCAGAGGTTACACCACAAGTGTGGAGACTCATGGCGAAATCTCTGCACTGAACTTTTTCACAACGGGGATTAAACCACAACTGTGGAGACTCAAGTTGGAATCTCTGCTCTGCAGTTTCTCTTTGTGGGGATTACGCCACAACTGTGGAGACTCATGGTGGAATCTCTGCACTGCAGTTTCTCATTGTGACAATTAAGCCCCAACTGTGGAGACTCGTGGCGAAATCTCTGCACTGCAGTTTCTCATTGTGGCAATTACGCCACAACTGTGGAGACTTGTGGCGAAATCTCTGCACTGCAGTTTCTCATTATGTCAATTACGCCACAACTGTGGAGACTTGTGGCGAAATCTCTGCACTGCAGTTTCTCATTATGTCAATTACGCCACAACTGTGGAGACTCGTGGCCTAATCTCTGCACTTGTTTCTCATTGCAGCATTTACATAACGAGTGTGAAGACACGGCCTAGACTGTGGAGGATCTTAGTGAAACGGACCCTGAGTATGCACTACCAGTATTCAAATAATGAATATAATTTAAAAACACAAAGTCCAGCCACTGTGAACAAGCTGGCACTATGAAACCGCAGGTGTTGAGAGCACAGCTCATCATCAAGGAAGGAGACCGTGTTACCCTTTTCTCTGTGACAGTATCCTTGTGGATGGTCAGGTCCCCTTGTGGAGGAGACAGAACATTCCTGACATCCTCAATGCCGCTTTCCAAAGCCATACCCTTGGAAGACTGCAACATGTCAGCCATCAGTTGGTGAATAACATTCTTTGGCTTCATTTAGTACTGTTTGTCCTGGGATTAATGTTCAATTATGGGAGCAAGTGCAGTAATCACATACATGAGGCATTACTCCCTTTAGAAAGTGCGGGCAATAGAACAGATTCTGAATATTAAGTGTAACAAATGTCTGTATCTTCCTATAACAACCATACTATACCTTGCCTATTACATCCCAAGATGTTTAAACAGCTATTATTTTGTCACCATAACTGTCCCATCATAGAAGATTCATGCTCCATTTTCCAGGAGTGATTTTTTTCTGCAGTGATCATATAGTAAAAAGTCTTCCACAATGATTCGCTTTCTGTTCATTTTATTTCTTTATTTTTATTTATTTGAAAAGTTTTATATAGCACTGGCTAGACCCAGAGGTATCAGAGCGCTTTACATGAGGATGTACAAATGCTTCAAAACATAGTTATGCAGTTACAACAGTTTCAGGTACGTAGTTACTGGGATACATGAGTTACAAAGGCATGGCTCAGGTATGGGGGAGAAAAAGCAGGCAGGGGGACAGAGAAGGAAGAGGAAGATAAAGAGTGAGGGAGGAAAGAGGTGAGGGGAGAAGGGAACACAACAGGGCAATGAGAAAAGAAACAGTGTCTGACGATCGGATGAGTAGGTGACGGCAAGGGGGAACCAGAGACAAACTCCTCAATAGCTTTGAAGGGCAACTCCATTGGTCAACAGCCAAAGGTTGTTCGATCGCCGAAGTACATCAGAGGGTTAAAGTATCAGCCTAGGGGAGCTCATAAAAGGTTTCAAAGAGCGCCTGTTAGAAAGTGGCTTTGTATATACTGCACCAAAGTAAGGTTCAGTGTGAACAGAGTCATGCCTTGTGACATCAATATTCAAGACACCCCACGTCATTACTAAGCTGTTCCAGCCCTCCAGCTTTCACCAACAGAGATTCAGACACTATTGGACACTGGGACTTGACCAAGACTGTGGCACTGCCCACCATGGGACACCAAAGCCAAGGGTCAATTGTGCTGAACTAGTCGGCAGCATCTTTTGAGGATTCCAGTTATGGGAGGGATCTTACAGTTTAAACACAAGGCCAGGCCACACAAGGGATGTTCCACCTGTTCTCTTACTCCAGGCAGTGGCATAACAAAGGCCCCCACAGCACCCGCAGTGTGGGAGGGCCTGAGATCCAGGGGGCCCTTCAGCACAGTCCCCCGGCCTGAGAGCTCCTGAGTGAGCCCAGAGAGGACCCTCAGTGGGCTTTGTAGGGGGGCCCCATCATCTTTCATTATGCTACTGAGCCCGCTGGAGCATTGTTCAAGCTGAGTCCACCTGCTTGTTTAACCAACAAGGCCTCTGAAACTACAGTACTTAAGGAGCTATTCGTGAAAGTGAAGGACAAAAACATGCTTAGTTGGTGCAACAGAATCCTGTTTTTTGGGGTCAATGAAAACAAATGGGTCTGCTGCACTTCTCCAAAGACCATGTTCAGCTGCTTCAGAAATTATATATCCTAATCCAGCTGTGTATGGGCAAAGGCTGTGTGCAGCAGGTGTTTGAGGTAAGGGCTAATAGTGCAGCATTAGGCTTAATGATACACCATAAAATCAGGCCCTATTGTGCCTTAAACATTGGATTTGGTGGTTTGATATCAGTAGTTGTGCTCTTTCCTGCTAGCATCTGCTGCATAGAGTATTGGTCCATGTTTATGTTCTCTTATAGTGCATATGCTCTGTATCACACATCATCTTTTTTCATACACTGATGTTATTATTGCCATCAGTGATATGGTAACTAATGTAATTTAAGATTATTCAGTCCATCCACAATTCCCTTTCTTACCTTCCTCAGTGCACAGCTTTATGTACCATGGGTATGCCTGGAAGTGGGCTCTTGCTCACTATGCCATTGGTACCAAGCTGCACCCATCTGATGTGGCTCACATAGACCAAACCAGGGTCTAGGGTTGCTTCTGCTCCTGTTCAGAGGAAACCTGGCAATATGGGCTGGACTGTATATATTAATTACCTAGTAGGTAGTTATAGTTATAGTTAGGACCTCGTTTCTATTCAAAAAGCAATTTTTTCTTTTGCCAATATCTTTGACGAATCTTTGCAACATTTTCAAAACTAATAGGGCTCTACAGTCAGCTCCTGTGTTGAAGGTTTCGGGGTAATTCGACAAGCGGGGGCAGAGAAAAAAGGGGATCCCAAAATGCGTTTTCCCCATGTTAATTTCCATTGGAAATTTTAGACAGGGCCACAGCTTGAACTGCTGAATGGAATTACACCAAATATGGCAAGAAAGTAGCCCTTGGGTCAGAAAGAGACCTTTCAAAAGTTCCTGAGAAATAAAAAATAGAAAACTATCTATATCTGAGCCCCGAGGATGGTCTGTGAACCTTCCCAGGCACAAGCTTTACTCTGATTGGCTGCCAACACTCTAATCCAGAATGTGTTGTCAGCCATCTTGTGACTCGGTGACCGAGTCACAAAAAAAGAGTCAAAAACATGTAAAAACAAGAAAAGGCGGCATGATAGAAACACCCTGATGCCCTAGGCCAGCTCAGGGGGTCCCCATGGGTCCAAAAAAGATAATGCATTGAGGGATCCCACGTTTCATTTGAATGATGCCCCTGAGTGTCTAAATAGATTATTTAGAAGACGCGTGACTGACTGTATAACTCAGCGATTAAACTAAGGGTGGGCGTAGTTCGCGAAGTAGCGCTACGCGAAGCTACGCGAAGTGCACTTCGCACTACGCGAACTTCACGTAGCACTACGCGAGCTGCGTAGTAGCATGTTCGCACTGTGCAAGATGCATTTTCAATGATTGCACAGTGCGGACAAGCATCCGGCACTGTGCAAGCATTGAAAACGGCATCTTGCACAGTGCGAGCTGTACTTTTCTGCTGCTCGAGTAGATTATTACTCGAGCGGCAGCTTTCTCAACGCGAACAGGTAGTTTCTCATTGAGAGCGGTCGCGAGCATGCGCAACCACTCACAATGAGAAACCTGACCTCCTCGCGTTGAGAATCTCGCCGGGATGTCATTTTGCTTGCTCGCGAACATGACATTCAGGATCGCGAACAAGCAAAAAATGACCGCTGCACTACGCTACGCTGCACTACGCATGCTCGCACTGTGCTACGTGCAGCTCGGGTAGTGCGAAGTTGCGAAAACTTCGCAAACTCCGCGAGCGTAGCATTGTGCTTCGCCTAGGGTTAGATTAAACGTCTCTTTCTGAATGTATGGTTTAGTGCGTGAACTGTGTAACTGTCTGTATCAATGTGTCAGGTTGTAAGTGGCTGCATGGGTTAGTGAGTAGCTACATGAGTGTCTATATTGGGTTATTAATGGTCGTCTGAGTATCTGTATGGATGCCAGAGTGTCCGTTTAGGCAGGTAGGGGGTGTGTGACTCTGTGCATAGATGCGTGAGTGGTTAATTCACTGGATGTATGGGTTCAAGAGTATATCTTTGAAGGGCTGTGAGTGTGTAAATGGGTGTGTTGGTGAGTGAATGGGTGTGTCAGTGGTACATGTGGGAGTAACTACATCTGTAAAAGGCAGTATATGTGAGTGTTGGAGTATATAAATCACTATATGTGAGAGTGAGTGATTGTGAGAGTGGCTGTATGTATGAGTGTTTGCTTGTATCAGTGATTGTATAAGAGAGTAAGTATATGTTAGTAGCTGTCTGAATAAGTGAAGTGGTGTGTGTATAACTGTATAGGTGAGTAAATGGGAGTGTTAATGATTCTTTGCATAATTGACTAGGTGTGTGAGTAACTCTATGGATGAGTGGTGATGTGTGAGTGTCTGTATAGGTGTATGAGTGCAAATGATGGTGCTGTATTGATGAGTGACTGCATGCATGAGTGACTGTATGGGTGAATGAGTGGACGCATGTGTAGACCTAGAAATCATTGAGTGGGTATGTAGTAACTGGTATTGGTGTGTCTATGATTTTGAAAATGGTAGTCTGTATTTTACAATGAGTGTATCAAAGGTTATATTAGGGTATGAGGAGGTGCATCAGATTATCATGTGGATGATATCATCAGTGATGTCATTTGAGATGTCATCAGTGATGTCATCAGTGACGTCACTGACCATGTCATGAATGATGTAATATGTGGCATCATCAGCAGTAGGGCGCGAGTTATACTTAGCTGAACTAACTATAACAGCTGAATTTCTTTGGTTTTGTATGAGTGAAATATCCAACTAACTATAATGTCCCTGAAACCTGTGTTTTTTCAGTGAATTTCTAAGGTTTTTTAAATGCTAATTTCTAACTATAACGTCCATGAAACCTATGGTTTTTTCAGTAAATTTCAAAGGTTTTATAAATGCTAATTTCTAACTATACCGTCCCTCAAACCTGTGGTTTTTTTCAGTGAATTCCTTTTTTAAAAAAAATCTTTTTATTAAACACAAGAAACAATGCTGTTCATCACAGTTACATAATGCACAGTATACCGATGTACCTTAGGAATTCAAGCATATATATATCTAGGGGTTTGGGTACCGCAGACATGTCGCCTTACATTGCAGCATTATACAGTCAATTGTGCGAGTGGTCCATCAACTCGGGTGGTTTGGGGGGGATTCGCAAATGTGACCCCTGTATACATTCTAGTTGGACCAAATACCGACCCATTTCTGTGGGCATCCCCTGGCCACATAAACCGTCTTCTCTTGGTGCATGCACCAGTCCATGTCAGTTTTCCAGTGACCAAATTTCGGAGGCGCTGCAGCCCCCCATAGTCTAGCAATGTTCCGTTTTGCAATAGTGAAGCCTAACGTAGCCCATACCCTCCCACGCTGTGAAAGATCAGTGGGCTCCCATATATTCAGCAAGCACCTTTTTGCTTCTACATGCAGCTCCACCTCCTACACCTCCCGCATGAACTGATGTATCCACTGCCAATAAGCCTGGAGCACCGGGCACTCCCATACAATATGAAAGAATGTCCCCACCTGCCCACACCCCCTCCGGTAGAGCCCATCCCCCCCTCGGCCCATCAGTTGATGCCTAGTTCCGGAGATATAGACCCTGTGGAGAATCGTAAGCTGTATCAAACGGAGTCTGGCCGATATAGCCATTTCCTTTGGTGACGCCAATGCATTACGCTACTCTTCTTCATCTATTTCTAACCCATCAGCCTCCCACTTGGTTTTCAGGGATTGCAGAAGATCCGGGGAATTGTTGACTATTTTTTTATATGTGAGGGAGATGGCGTGTTCAAATAAAATCAGGTAAAATGTAGGCAGTTGAACAAGGCAATGTCAAAACAAGTGTCCCAATTTAGTCCAGGTTTGACCTATGCCTAATAACGAAACTCCAGAATTTTGCTATGGGTTTAGCAAAACACTCTTTATCCAGGAATTAGAGAGTGAGGAAAGCGGGGCGACATCTTCGAAAACCCATAATTTTTAAAATCGGCATAAGCCAGCGTCTCCTTGGTTCATGGTAAAACGTACAAATTAGGATTGTGTGGATAGTGGATTCGACAGAGACATCGTCACAAGGACATGGTTGTAAACTCTTTTCCCAATCGTTAATTACAGGGAAGGTGACCAGACGGTGAAAAATATCCAATCTAAACCTAGTTAGTAAAAGTCTTTCATGACTTGACAAATTAAAAGTTAGGTAAGGTTGGATAGTCAAAGTTGTTTGAGTTAATAACAAATGTTTGCCTGTGGTTTTGCTGACCTCATTTGCCAGCCGCAGTGATTCTAAGTGCGCTAAGCAAAGTTTTTTTAATGTTTTTCTCGGGAGTTCAGCGATTAGGATGGGAGAATGATAATATTGTGCCATGCCCAAATCATTAAGAAATTTTCTGATGTAGGCTGTCCATCCAATCTTATGGGCATTCTCTAGAGAAATACAGTCCTGTATAAAACTTTGACAGAAAATAGTTTCACTAGAGGACCAAATACGATGCCATAGGAGAAGAGGTTGGATTTTAACTAAGTCTGTCAAATAAGGCAGACCCAGTTCCAGATGGCATACGTAGGTCCCTGTACCCCGTGGGACAGCAAGAAGGAATCTTAAGAAACTATTTTCAACCATTTGTAGGGCTTCAACCTTCCCGTATCCCCACACTCCAGCCCCGTATATTGCAGTGGCTAAACATTTAGCCTTGTATATCTCTATGAGTTCAACAGTAGGCATTCTTCCCAGTTTACTTGTAAAATTAACCAAGGCAACTGTTGCCCTCATAAAGAGCAATTTCCTCGACTCATAGCGTGCTTCCAGTAGCATTTGTGATCTATGACAATTCCCAAATACGGATATGTGGTTGTGCTCTCAAGTTTTTGTTTGTCAATAAAAATGGGCCTCATTTTCTTAGTCCTGGGGCCTGCAGACATGACAAAAGTTTTTTTGATGTTGATTTTCAGGTCCAGGTTGGCCATGAAAATACTGTATCTCACGAGAGCACGTTGTAATTCCAAGGGGGTGCGGGCTAGTATCACGGCGTCATCAGCGAAGAGTAATGCCGGTATTAGGCGGTTGTTGATGGTAGGGAGGTCCTGGCACCCTGTTACCATGGCATGCTCCAGGCCGTTGGTATAAAGGTTGAATAAAAACGGGGCCTGGACACAACCCTGTCTAACTCCTCTCTCTTCTCTGAACGACTTTGTTGGCTCACCAACACGCCATACCTCCCTCTAGCTGTGGCGTCGGAGTATAACTCGTGTAAAAAGTTTACGAGGGATTCCTCTACCCCATTTCTAAAAGAATGGACCTCAGTTTAGTGTAGCTGACACAATCGAAAGCTGCCGCCAAATCAACATATGCCATATACAGGCCCCCTCCTTCGCATTTACATATTTACCTATTAGGAGAGCCAAGTTAAGGGCTTGCTCTGTGGTACCCAGTCCCTCACGGAACCCAAATTGTAAGTCTGATAGAACTTTATTGTCATCCGCCCACTGCTGGAGATGCTCTAAAATAACAAGTTCAGCCACTTTCCCCAGAGAGTCCAGCAAAGAGATAGGACGGGAACAAGAGGGCAATTGGCAGTCCCCTTTTTTGAAGATAGGAACAAGGATAGATTGTGACCACGAGTACACGAGCCCTACGGCACATGTTGCTCACAGAACCCTGGTTAAGATTGGGGTCCACAGGTCCATGTTAAACTTAAAAAGATCAATTGGGACCCCATCGGGACCTGGCGCCTTTCCATTCCTGCTAGCCAACAATACAAGCTCAACCTCTTCCTGCGATATATCAATGGTTAACGAAAATGGATTTGTCTTGGGGCCAGAACTGGTCGAAACCTGTGGGTTTTGCGTTTCTTGCCCGTTTAAGGGAATGCCTAATATCCGCTGAAAATATTCGACCCATAGTTGTTTGTTTATTGCAACATCAATGTTGGGGTTGTCCCTGGATTCTAATGGAAAGGGCGACTTAACGACTTTCCAAAAGGAAGCACTATCTCTCAGGGTACATGATTTGTGCAGTTGGTCCCAGTGATCTTTTTTCAGGCTTTCTTTCCTGTTTTTTACAACCTGATTGTAGTCCTTCCTAAGGGTAGCAATTTCCTTTTGGGTTCTTTCCGTTTTGTGTAAAGCTACTTTCAGTTTCCGATAAGCATTTGTACAATTACTATCGAACCATCCTTTAGTTTTGAACTTACTAGTTTTCAGATTAACAAAAAGGGCTTATTTTATTGATTTTGTCACAATTGCAAAGTTAGTCATAACTCCCTCGTTGGTTGTGGCTGGATCGAGAAATTTTTCAATCTCTGTTTGAGAGTTTCTAACCACCCTCGTGGTAATTTCCAACGGGTCCGCTTTCTCCCACTTAAGTGAGTACTCGTTCAATCTGTCTAGCGTCAGGGTGTTTTGCCCAAGGGTCCTCATAATATCGAGCCTATCAGGTTCCTGCAGGAATTTTAAAATAATGCTATTTGGGTAGTGGTCACTGATAAAAATATCATGGGTCTTAAAGTTCAGGACTTGAGATCCAGCTTTGGAAGAGATGAAAATAAAATCTATTATGCTTGACCTTCCTCTGCCATTAAAGGTCGAAATAAGAGGTATGGAAGGATTCACCATGTCGTTTGCGAGACCCAAATCTAAACCACAAAAGGTTTCATTCAAGCAATCCCCAATTAAGGTATGGGGGAAATGAGTTACCGGGTTTTCATTCTCATCCATAATGCCACAGACTATGTTATCACTATTCTTACACAGGGTTTGGTTAAAATCCCCTCCCCAGATTATTGCCACTTCTTTAGTGGCCTTATTAATTAGTTCCTGAAGGGAGAAGGATATTTCTTTTATTACTTTTATTAGGTCACCTGCAGGGAGATTATTATAAAAATTTACCAATATAAGGGCATTGTTTTTACTCAAGTACAGAGTGATTATTTGGAAATTTGATTCCAATTTAATTGGGACGATTTTCATAATCTGATGAACATTAGAGACAAAAATGGTCAAACCACCCTTTGCTCTGCCCGAAGGTGATGGTAATGCTGAGGAAAAGTAGGTTTTGTAACCCTCTAAATGTATCTCTGATGTAGCCCACGTTTCTTGAATACAAAGAATGCTAGACTTATAAGCGAAATAAAGCCAGATGTCGTTCATCGCCTTAGTGCGCAAGCCTGCAGTATTCCAGTATAATATGCTCAAAGACGAGTTTTCCTGAATACTACCAGTCAAAGGACCTAAACCAGTGGTTTCCTCATGAGGATTGTGCTGGATCGTAATGGCCAGAGATTCTTTGTTGTGTCCATTTGCTTGGCCCAAGTTAACTGATAGATCTTGAAAATGTTCAATACAAGCGTGTGTGTCAGTGGTGTTGATGGCGACATGGGTAGAGCGTTTTGGAAGAGGGGGTCACGTCCACCAAGTTAGGGATCGTGTTAGCAATCATGCCCTCGGTACCAAGTCAATCCACCCCTTCTAGCTCAGAGAGCATATCAAAGTGGCAAGGGTCGGGATATTGTATCTGGTTCTATGCCCCTCCATCATATCTATGTTCAGGGCTCCCCATTGGTGTGCATTTGGTAGTGCAGAGGAGGATTGGGGATAAAAGAGACTTAGGTCACTGGTATGTATACCACCGTCTCCAAACTGATGGGATCAATTGCATATATGGCGAACCACCCGTCTGTCCCTAAAATTGATGATGATACAATCCCCCCGTAGCCCACCCAGCTTAGTGTTCTGACAAATATGATTTCTCCAAACATATTTAACGGAAGTGGTCTATTCTTCTTTAACCAGTGGGCTACTTTGTTTCTTAATTCAGAGTAAGATTCTGTTTTTTCTTGGTCTAACTCCGGGACACCAAATAGCACTACTGTATATGGGGATGATTGTGGGGGTAAATCGATATGTGGGAATATTCTCTTTAATTTTACAACTGTAGGTAAGTCCTTAGCTACATGAATAATTTTATTCACCTGTCCCACAGGTCCAATAACCTTAGCCACCCCACCCTTCCCTGCTCTCGAGCCCTCATCCTCGACCACCACAGTCACCCTCCCAGAAAGCCTGCCAAACTCCTGAGTGTTATTGGATGGTTGAGCAGCTGGAATCATTGAGGTTGAGGGTGTAGGGATTATGTTATTAGGGTCTCTAATTCCGCATTTTTACTATGGACACTATCCGCTAATTGCCCTAGAGTATTAGAACTAGATGTTGTTACTTGTTCTAATACCTCAAGTTTTGCGCAAATCCGTTTAACCCTTTCGAGAAGTGGGGCCATAAGAGATTTCATGAGGTGTTCAACTTTTTCCATTAGCCCCTCATCACATTGGGGTAATGAGAGGGGGGAAACTGCTTTTTCTACCACTATACCATTTAGTGGGGGGTATTAATCAATGTAGGTCCTGAAGTTAATACATCTTGCGTCTCTATCGCTGCTTTTGGTTGTTTTCGATATTTTTGCTAGTTTCGCGATCTTTGGGCATCTTCCCTTCTGTCTGTTCCCACCGCGTTTCCTTTTAGTTGCGGGGCCTTGCCCTTGGGCTGTTTTCAACGAGTTGGCTTTCGCTATTGATTTTGTTGGAAGATGCGTTAATGGCTCATTGGATGTAACATCTAGGACTGATTCAAGACTCGAATCGGTGTTATTGGCCTCCCTAGTTATATTTAAGTTAGGCGACACCTCTAGTGAACAATCATTTCTATTACCCCCGTTAGTGTCAACATGAGATGTTTCCTTTCCTTGATTTAATGGAGTAGTAGCTACTGCTATGGGGCCCAGGGAGGAGCGTTTATTATAGAGAGGTTCCAGTGACAAGCGATGCTCAGTGATGGCAATTTCGTGTTCCAAAACTGATCCGGCCCTAGTTATAAACTGGTCCAGGGTGCCAGTAACACTCCCCCTGCTGTTAGTTTCCTCCCTTTCCATGACATTGTCTCTCCGTCTACTGATACTAAGTGCTTGTGATATTAAACAATATTTAATGTGAATCTGGGGCAATAACAGATGTTGGCTTCGCCCGGACGCACCCACGTGCGTTCCGCGCTGAGGGAGTGTGCGGCCAATTTTATGGGCCTCAGTCGCCCTGAAGCCATGTCACTGCTGTGCGCGCCATGAGGCCCCCTGGGAGTTGGAGTCCGGGGCCTCGCGAATAACCAGCCAACAAAGTCGTTCAGAGAAGAGAGAGGAGTTAGACAGGGTTGTGTCCAGGCCCCGTTTTTATTCAACCTTTATACCAACGGCCTGGAGCATGCCATGGTAACAGGGTGCCAGGACCTCCCTACCATCAACAACCGCCTAATACCGGCATTACTCTTCGCTGATGACGCCGTGATACTAGCCCGCACCCCCTTGGAATTACAACGTGCTCTCGTGAGATACAGCGGGTCACCCGTACCACCAGGAAGGAAAAGCAGAAGGCACCAGAGGGTCCGAGGTAGCGCCACCAGGAAAGTCCAAAAAAATAGTTTAAAGTGGGTGTATTTTAATGTCCGCAGCAGCAGAAAGAAGCATGAGAGGCATAGAAAGAGGCAAGAGAGGTGCAGAGAGAGGCAAGACAGGTAGAGAAAGAAGCAAGAGAGGTACAGAAATAAGCAAGAGAGGCCCAAAAAGAGGCAAGAGAAGTGTAGAAAGAGGTAACAGAGGTCCAGAAAAAGGCAAAAGAAGTACATAAAATAGCAAGAGAGGTGCAGAAACAGGCATGAAAAGTGCAGAAAGAAGCAAGAGAGGTGCAGAAAGAAGCAAGAGAAGTACAGAAAATAGCAAGATAGGTGCAGAAAGAGGGAAGAGAAGTGCAGAAAGAGAGAGGTGCAGAAGGAGGAAGAAAGGTACAGAAAGAGGAAGAAAGGCACAAAAGGAAGCAAAAGATGTGTAGAAAGAAGCAAGAGAGGTGCAAAAAGAAACAAGAAAAGTATAGAAAGAAGCAAGAGAGGTGCATAAAGAAGCAAGAGAGGTGTGGAAAGAGGAAGGAAGGTGCAGAAAGAGTAAGAAAGGTACAGGAAGAAGAAATCGAAGTACAGAAAGACGCAAGAGAGGTAAAGAAAGAAGCAAGAGAGGTACAGAAAGAAGCAAGAGAGGCCCAAAAAGAGGCAAATTAAGTGTAGAAAGAGGCAACAGAGGTCCAGAAAGAGGCACGAGAAGTACACAAAATAGCAAGAGAGGTGCAGAAACAGGCAAGAAAAGTGCAGAAAGAAGCAAGAGTAGTTCAGGAAAAAGCAAGTGAAGTATAGACAATAGCAAAAGAGGTGCAGAAAGAAGCAAGAGATGTGCAGAAAGAAGAAGGAGAAGTACAGAAAGAAGCGAATGAAGTGTAGAAAGAAGTAAGAGAGGTGCAAAAAGAAGCAAGTGAGGTATAGAAAGAAGCAAGAGAGGTACAGAAAGAAGAAAGAGAGGTGCAGAAAGAAGAAGAAAGGTAAAGAAAGAAGGTGTAGGAAGAAGCAAGAGAAGTGCAGAAAGAAGCAAGAGTGATACAGAAAGAAGCAAGAGATGTACAGAAAGAACAGAGTGGGGTGCAAAAAGAGGTAACTGAGGTGGAGAAAGAGGCAAGAGAGGTGCAGGAAGAGGAAGAATGGTACAGAAAGAGGAAGTAAGGTGCATAAAGAAGCAAGAGAGGTGCAGAAAGAAGAGAGTGAGGCACAGTAAGAGGCAAGAGAGGAAAGAAAGAGGTAAGAGAGGTGCAGAAAGAAGCCAGAGAAATGCAGAAGGAAGCCAGAGGGGTACAGAAAGAAGGAAGACAGGTGCAGAAAGAAGGGAGGGAGGTGTATAAATTGACAAGAAAGGTGTAGAAAGAAGCAAGAGAGGTGCAGAAAGAACATAAAATGTGCATAATGAGGCAAGAAAAGTGCAGAAGGAGGTAAGAGAGGTACAGAAGAAAGAAACGAGAGTTGCAGAAAGAAGCAACAGAGGTGCAGAAAAAGGGAGGTGCAAAAAGAGAGAGAGATGTGCAGAAAGAGGCAAGAGAAGTACAGAAAGAGGGAGAAAGGTACAGAAAGAAGCAAGATAAGTGCAGAAAGAGTCAAGAGAAGTACAGAAAGAAGAAGAAAGGTGCAGAAAGAAGCAAGAGAAATGGAGAAAGAGGCAAGAGAGGTACATCAAAAAGCAAGAGAGGTTTGTGTACCATTAGTACCAACTTAACACCCACATTTAGAAATAAGTAACAGGTGACCATTCCAGCTTTGTAAAGGGCCTTCTACCACTCTGTAACACGTGTCACTTAATTTTAGGTAACGTTTGACACGTTTGAGTTAGAAACACTTTTTTTGTTCAAATCTGCAGATTACGCGGCAAATGATGACTTATGTGGCAAATGCGGGAAATGTATAATCATGCAAAAATCAGCACGGCTAAACAGTCGCATAAGTTCAGTGGCCCTGCTCATACCGCTGACTATGTCCAGAAGTGTTCCTGTATGGTTGCTTCTTTTGTTGTGTCTCATTGAGTTGATAGCTTAGCTTCTATGGAAACGAGGAAGACTAAAAATGAGAATACCACTCCACAACACAAACTACCATACCATATAATTACTTTCCATAACACATAATCCCACTCCACATAATTCCTATACACTAAATACCACATAATTTGTATCCACATAATTTCACTGCACAACATACCACGGAATTTCACTACACACAACGTACATCCACTCCACTCCCAAAAAAATGAGTAAAAAACATCTACATTAACAATGCCAATAGCTCCAACTCTTGCAAATACGAGACCTATTGCATTGCAAATGCTTGTTTAACTATTAGTCACGTTTGAAGAGTGGTGGAGAAAGGGTACCAGGAGGGCTTCTTGGCCCCCAAAGACCCTCAGTACAGTGGACTTCATCCCCCAAACACTAGTGTGGCAGGAGGCGGGTTTACAGAGTGGTAGAGAAAGGGGGTGTGGCCTCCAAAGACCTCTTAGCAATCCCACTGTGTGGGACTTACTTGAGGTAACAGGAGGGGTAGTTGGTGCCAAAAAAACGTCCTTGGGGCCAACTACCCTTTCCTATTACTGCCAGTAAGTCCCACACAGCAGAATTGCTACGTTTTTATAGCAGGCCACACCCCCTTTGCCCACCACTCTGCAAACGTGCTTCCTGGCTTGCTCTTAGTTGGGGATTGTAGTCCCCTTCACTGCTGGGATCCTTAGGGGCTAACAAGCCTACCTGGTACCTCCAGTAAGCCCCACACAGTGGGACTGCTGAGAGGTGGTCGCAGGCCATGTTCCCTTTCTCCACCACTCCGCAAACACACTTTCTGGTGTGTTCTTGGTTGGGGAAAGGAGTCCCCTTGCCTCTTGAGGGTCCCTGGGGGCCAACCAGCCCTCCTGTTACCACCAGTAGGACCCACACAGCTGGATTGATGAGAGATAGTCTTCGACCATGCCCCCTTTTTATACCACTCTTCAAACACACCTCCTGACACACTGCTGCTTGGGAGATGAAGTCCTCTTTAGTCCTGAGGTCCTCAGGACTCAAGGGAACCTCATCGCCCCACCATCAGTATGACAAGAGGCGCATTTGCAGAGTGGTGTAAAAAAGGGCCTACCATCTCTCAGCAATTTCACTGTGTGGGCCTTATTGGAGGTAACAGATGGGCTAGTTGGCCCCTAAGGAACCTCAGTAGCAGTGAAGACTTCATCCTTCAAACAAGAGTGCGGCAGGATGCACGTTTGCAGAGAAGAGGAGAAAGGGGGCGGGGCTTCCGGCGAGTTCCTGGGTCCTCTTTTTTTTTATTTAGATAAGGGAGCTGTGTGGCCCCCTTTCCCTTGATGCTTTTGGGTTCTGAGTACCCCATCCCCTATGTCCCACCTATTTAAAAAAAAAATGAAATAGAAAGCCTATTTATGCATCGGTGACCCAATCCCCTGGGGTGGGGCCTTAGTTTTCTTTTTATTTTGAAGGGGAGGCTCCCCCTCCCCAGGCCATTTCAGCCCCAGGGACCCCATCCCAGAGGCCCAACATTTAGGCAGGATTTGCGCATCCAGCAGGCCTAGGGGGTCAGGGTGTTTCTACCCTGCCGCATTTTCTTGTTTTTTTTACTAACCGAGTCACAAGATGGCTGCCAATACTTCCTAGTTTGCATTGTTGGCAGCCAATCAGATCTCAGGCACGTGATTGGGAGAGTTCGCGGATCCTTCGCTTCCCTAGATATACATTTGGGAATTTCTTTAAATTTCTCAAAAACTACTGAATGTATTTACACAATTTAACAAAAATAGTGCTTTCTGAACCAAGAGCTATCTTTCTGCCAAATTTGGTGTAAATCCATTCCTCAGTTCGGGCTGTAACTGTGTCAACAGTTTCCTATCTAAATTAGCATGGAGAAAAAGCGTTTAGGGACCCCACTTTTTTTCGGCCCCCGCTTGACGAATCACCCTGAAACTTTCAGCACAGCAGCTGAAGTGAGCATCTCATTAGCTTTTGAAAGTTTTGCGAAGATTCATCAAATGGCGCCAAAGATATTGGCAAAAGAAAAAATACTTTTTGAATAGAAACAATGTCCTAACTATAACTTCCTCTTGAAAGTCTGACCAAACTGTAAACTACAGAGTGGACACGCCACAGTGTAAATTCCTATATCTGTTTATCCATATAATAATCATGGAGTTGTATGCTGTATGGGGTCTGTGTGATACATTGCTTAGAGGAGGAAATCCCTGTTTCAATATATATATATATGTAATTTTCATACAACAAAACGAGAATTTATGTTTTTAAATTCATTTGTAAAGTGAAGTTGATCAAGTATTTTCAATTTAATAAATTTTCAGCTCCCTCCAACACAACATCAGCTACTTGCAATCCTGATATCAATCTACAGGTCAAGGACATTCAAACTTTGCAGATATTACAATCCTTGTCTAGTGATAATAGTACCCCCTGTGAGTCGACATAGCAAGTGATGACAGAAATAGGTTTCAATATCAGTGAACCAGCATCAAGCCCTTTCAGCCCTCCACCCACATTCTTACCACTCATGCCAAATGATGCTGTCGATACTTTCAGCGTCAGAGTAGTCGAGGAATTAAAGCACCTTAACAACAACAATATTAACCCTGGGCGTAGTGGGCGTAGTGGGGCTTCGTGGAGCTACGTGAAGTGGGCGAGAAACTACGCCCACCTCCGCACTCCGCGTAGCCCCACTACGCACCGCAGGCCTCCCTCCCGCCCTCCCTAAATACTTTAAATTAAAAGTGGAAAAGAATTAAAAGGCACTTACCTTGCCCGCCGCTGCCCGCCGCTGCCCGCCGCGTCCCCGGGGCTCGCTATCTTCATGGCTTCCGTCTTGTGTATCTAATGCGCATGCGCGGGCGACCGCGCATGCGCATTTCTCGTGAGAAATGCGCATGCGCGGCCGCTCGCGCATGCGCATTAGATACACAAGACGGAAGCCATGAAGATAGCGAGCCCCGGGGACGCGGCGGGCAGCGGCGGGCAAGGTAAGTGCCTTTTAATTCTTTTCCGCTTTTAATTTAAAGTATTTAGGGAGGGCGGGAGGGAGGCGGGTGGCGGCCAGCTACGCTCCGTCTGCGGAGCGTGCATAGTGCCGGATTCTACGCCTGCTACGCAAAATGCGTAGAAGCCGGCACTACGCACACTCCGTGCACGGAACGTAGCCGCCCGCCCAGGGTTAAACAATATAAAACATTCAAACATGCTCAATACCATGCCTTAATCAAGAAACTAAACAACAATTATGATATCATTGTGAATGAATCTGACTAGGTCGGGAACATCGTTTTATGGCCAAGGGATCAATACTTGACAGAACTCAACCAACACTTGTCAGATATTTTGTGTTACAGAAAAACTTCTAAACAAGAAAAATGCCTAGTTCAAGAAAAAGTGGCACCGCATTTATCATAATGGAAGATGCAGGGTCTGTTGACTAAGGAAGAACTGACATTTTTGAAAGTGGATCATCCTGTTACCCCTGTTCTCTTATTCATTTCAAAAGTACATAAAAAAGTGGTCCCAATTCCAGGAAGGCCCATTATTTTGGCCTGTAAAAGCATGATGGAAATGATATCTAAATGCATGGACTACTTTTTACAGCCCATGTCATCACCTTACCATCCTTTGTAAAAGACACCTATAACTTCCTGTGAAAAATCAAGAGTGTTGTATGGCAACCCAACTTCTTGCTTGTAGTTATGGACATATAATCTCTATACACAAGCATTCATCATTCTGATGGACTAGCTGTAGTTAGACACTATTTGAACAATAGAGCTATCCATTTAAGAGAACGTAACTGCATGTTGATTACAATGATAGAGCTTTGCCAGTGTAACATTTACTTTTTGTTCAATAAGGAAGCTTTTCAACAGCTAAGAGGTGTCGCCAAGGCGGCATGCTTCTCCCAGCTATTCATGTCTCCATGTTGGCAGGTGGGAGGAGCATTTCCTCATGACACAGGTGGAGTGGGAATCCCATGTAAAACACTATTGACGTTATATAGATGACATATGTATGATATGAGATAGAAGTAGGGAAACATCACCCAATTTTGTAACAGCTATTAATATTAACACACAGAATCTCAGATTCACTGCTACCATCAGCGGTTCAAGTGTTGAATTTCTAGATGTTCACGTATATATCAGTGAGGGACAGATTCATACGAAGTTGCACCGCAAACATACTACGGGCAACTCAATTCTGCATGCAGAAAGTTTGCTTCCCCACCACCTGATCCAGAGTATACCGTATGGGGAGTTTGTGCAAATTTGTGTTATTTGCAGTTTGGATACTGACTTACAGGAGTGCCAGTAAGATGCTTTTGACCGTTTTTTAAGTCACGGTAATAAAAGGTCTATGCTAGTTCGTGCCCTAAACCAAGCAAATGAACATCTTAGACATGAATTATTAATATCCAAAAGAAAACATCTTGCAGCTCAGGTCTTGCCACCTGAAGGGGATGATAGTGAAAAACGTAGTATCAGACTTATCACTACATTTAGCCAGCAAGAACATAAAATCTGTAAAATAATCTATTTCCAATGGCCCTTAATTGTAACTGATGTGACGTTGAAACCAATATTACCATCCTTGCCTGCCATCACATTCAAGAGGGCACCCTCCATGAGGGATGCCCTAGTTCACACAAGTCCTGAAATAACACCTAAGAGCACATGGCTGACTAAATTAGGTTTTTTTTTTCATGCAACTTGTGTCGCGCCTGTACATTGCCACAAATCTGACACACTATGTGACAGCATTTAGCAACAAACCGATCCTTATAAAGTATCAATTGACATAGCGCACCGAGTTTGCAATTTATAAGTTACGTTGCACCTGTGGTCTTGAATATATAAAGAGCACCAAACTCCCTGTACATAAACGGATCTTACAGCACAACAGGGCAATTATAAATTCAGACCCTAATTACCCTGTCGCCAGACATTTCAAGTTGGTGCACCAGAATAATCTCAAGGATTTGGAATATTCTGTTTTAAGGACAGTACCCACACCCGGACGGGGTGGGAATCGAGAAAAGAGCCTGCGCCAGCTTGAAACCCAATTTATTCTGGCCCTTGAAACAAAGATGCCTAATGGCTTGAATACAAGTGAGGATATGCACATCATCCTTTAGGTGTTCTATACGCACTAGCATTTTAGTCAATATTCAATAAAGCACATTATGCTCTGTTAGGATCCTTGCAATGCAATTACATGGTTTTTAATCTTTAAAATATATCTATAAATGCCTATTAGAATTATGTCCTGTGTTTGCAAAGGATTAGGTTCTCTTTGTTTCTCTATACATCTTATATATATATATATATTCACTGAAAAAACCATAGGTTATAGACCATATATAGTTAGGAATTAGCATTTACAAAACCTTGAAAATTCACTGAAAAAACCATAGGTTATAGACCATATATAGTTAGGAATTAGCATTTAAAAAACCTTATTTTACTCACACAAAACCATTGAAATTCCATATATAGTTAGTTGCACTAACTATATATCGCGCACCCGCAATCCACTGCTGATCATGTCACATATTACATCATTCATGACATGGTCAGTGACATCACTGATGACATCACTGATGACAACATCCAGTGATTATGTGTTTCTGTAAAGTTTAAATATGTTTTACATATTGAAGAATGAGTGGATGTATAAGTGTCTGAATGAAGGTTTTAGTAGGTGCGTGATTGACTGTATGAGTGAGTGATTAAATGCGTCTTACTGAATGCACGGGTTAGTGACTAAACTGTCTAAAAGTGTGCATCAGTATGTCTGTTGTTGTGCAAGCTGCTGCACGTGTTGATCAGTAGCTATATAAGTAGCTATATGGGTTATTGATTGGTTGCACAAGTATTTGTATGGGAGACTGAGTGTGTGTATGGCTGGCTGGGAGGTGTGTGACTCTGTGCAGATCAATGTGTACTTGTATCAGTGATTCTATAAGAGAGTAACTATGTGTTAGTATATGTTTCAAAAATGTAAGGTGTTCTGTGTTTAACTGTATAGATGAGAAAATGGAAGTGTGATTGATTCTTTTCAGGACTGACTAGGTGTGTGAGTAACTCCATGGATGAGTGGCAGAGTGTGAGTGTCTGTATAGGTGTATGAGTGCATATGATAGTGTTGTAAAGATGAGTGATTGTATGTATGAATGATTGTATGAGTGAATGTGTGTGTAGACATAGGAATCAGTGAGTGCGTATGTAGTAACTAGTATTGGTGTGTCAATGGTTTCAAAAATGATACTCTCTATTTAACACTGGGTGTAACGGAGGTTATATTAGAGTGTGAGGAGATGCATTGTATTATCACATGAATGATATCATCAGTGATGTGATCATTGATGTCAAGTGAGATGTCATCAGTGATGTCATTTGAGATGTCATCAGTGATGTCATCAGTGATGTCACTGACCATGTCATGAATGATGTAATATGTGACATGATCAGCAGTGGATTGCGGGTGCGCGATATATAGTTAGTGCAACTAACTATATATGGAATTTCAATGGTTTTGTGTGAGTAAAATAAGGTTTTTTAAATGCTAATTCCTAACTATATATGGTCTATAACCTATGGTTTTTTCAGTGAATTTTCAAGGTTTTGTAAATGCTAATTCCTAACTATATATGGTCTATAACCTATGGTTTTTTCAGTGAATTTCATTGGTTTTTTAACAGCTAATATCTGTAGCTGTAAAATGTATTCTTCTTTAAATCCAAAAATATATTTTATATGTTTATTAATAACTTTTTTTTTAAATATTTTTTTTTCTTCGTTCCCGCTTCGCGAATCGGGAAGCTTCCCGTTAGCTGACCTTGATGCCGCGAAATAGACCGCGAGCCGGTAAACGTTTCTTTACCGCAACTGCCGCGTTAGAAAACAACATCGTGACGCCTCCCGTCCGCATGACGTTTCGCGTTGTCGCGTGATACGTCATATGACGTGCTACGTTAGCGAACTCGTACGCTTACCGAGTCGCAAAGCACAGGTTTCTGGAAGCAAACCGGGAGGCCCTGCAAAGCGCGTAACATACACACAGCAGGTCATGTGACTTGGTAATAACACTTTTCATTGGTTCATTTCACTTTCGGTTTCCTAATGATGTAAGACTAGGTCATATGATCTAAAATGAACACTTTTCATTGGTTGAGAACTATTTTTTTTCCCAAATGGTGAAAATCCCTCCTTCGTTCCTCACTCTGACTTTCATCATTGTGAGAGAAAGACCCTTTGTTACCAGTGAGCAATGGCTTCTTTACTAGCTTCAGCTGGTGCTTCCCCACCACCTCCACCACATCCAAGGAAGAGTGGACCACCTGCTAAAGTTATAATTCAGCAAGAAGAGGAAGAAGAGGAACAGGACGACCTAGATAATCTCCCTATTATGGCCAGAAGATCTGTTGTACCGGAAGTAACGGGACCAGAGGGCAGGGAGATGGTGCCAAATATACAAACGAGATTTCGTGAAGTAAAACAAGTCTGCGTACATTGCAGTGGATTCATTTGCTACGCAGAAAGTAGCATCACTCTGATCAACAGAGCTATTGACAATCATGCTCATGTTTGTCCGAAACTCCCCAAACAATAAATTCTTTTTTTTTGTTTTCTTGCTCCTGTTGAGCCCTTTACAATGAATCGTTTTCGTTGCCCCCTCCGAAAAAAAAACAAAAAAAATATAAAACTGTTCAGAAAAATTCAAAAAAAGTAAAAAAATGTTCAGAAAAATAATAAAAAAAATATAAAACAACAAAAACTATTTTAAAAAAAGTTCTTTTCAGAACTACCTCCCCGTTATTAAAAAATTGGTACAATATTTGCAACTGTGCCAACCTCTATTTCTCTTAGTTCGCTTCCCAGTTCGCTCTCCGGTACGCGAACCGGAAGCGAACCAAAAAATTTTTTTTTAAAAAAAGAACAGTAAGTATAAGGGAAGGAAACAGACACTTATGTTAAAAGAAAGACAGCTATAAGGGAGTAAACTAGAGATACTATTACCCGTAATCCACTGCTGATGATGTCACATATTACATCATTCATGACATGCTCAGTGACATCATCAGCAGAGGATTGCGGGTAACAGTATCCCTAGTTTATTGCCTATAGCTGTGTTTCTTTTAACATAACTGTCTGTTTCCTTCCCTTATACTTACTGTTCTTTTTAAAAAAAAAATTTTAGATCAGTCAGAAACAGTGAAAGTAATGAAATATAAAAGACTATGTAGAATATGAGCACTGTATGCAACAACTTTGACACTTACAGAAGCCTCACCTTCTCCATGCCTCCTACACAGTTCTACATGTACATCATAAATGCAAACAGAACAGAATTAATTATACATGTTAAATGGTTTATTTTTGCTGTTCTCAGAATGTATCAAATTTCACTAAAACAGTGACTTGAAGGTATTCATCATATAACAGCGGGGGAAAAAAAACACAATCAAAATGATTGTGTTTAAAAAACCCATACAACATTAGAAATCAGAATTCAGAACTCCTTAAAGTTAACTTACTTTCCATGACGGCCAAGGATGTCCTATGAACAGCTTACACTCTGTTGTGCTGTTATTACTTTCAACCCGCCACTTTCTGAAAGAAAACCTCCATCGTTTTCAAAAACATGTTACATACAATAAATGACTTCTTGCTCTCTACCACAAGATTCCACAAGGCCAAATCTTGTCAGAGCCATGTATAACTCTTGGATTTCTTGTTAGCCAATCCCGTCTTTTCGCATTTCCGCAACTTTCAGAATTAAAATGTTGAAGATCATTTACACAATCCTGGACTAGTAATATCTTCCCCTTCTTGCTCAATCATGTTCTACATTTCCTATCACACTGATACTGCTTACTATGAAGCAGACTTACACTACCTTTATGACTAGTACAATTATTTAATTCTCTACATCACTTTTAATCACAAAGCAATGTAAAACAGTAGACAGCATTGCAGACTTACATTCCCTCTACTCCATGTTTTGATTGGCTGCTTCAATTAGCTTATAAAAAGAAATAGTTTTTCTGAACTCATTCAAAGTGCACGTATTTCTCAATAACGTCCAGTGTTATGGTAAAAAGTTATGTCTCTGTACTACACTTATCCTCAAGGCCAAATAGTGTAGGAGCCATGAGAACTTCTTGAAATTCCTCAGAGCACATCCCGAGATTCTTTCCCTAAAATTTTGGTTTTAACCCCTTCAGTGCTAATGACAAGGGTAACTCGTCATGGAGTTTCCATTGATTTCAATGGAAAGTCAATGGAAGTGCATCATGTGCCTTAGCAGCCAAGTGGTTAAAAACACCAGGTAAGAGTTTTTAAGGTCATATGGCAATTTTTTTTTGAAAATTAAAACAGAATCATTGCAGAATGACCAGCCATTTCTACACTTTAAATAAGCTGTATAATGTCCTGATGTTAGTGAAGGACCATCATGATATATAATTGCTACAGTTACAAAAGTCCTTCCTGATATTGACAACTGTGAAGCCACAAAATTTTTAATTAAAGTTGTCAATTTTGTTCCATCAGGCCTACATCGTTGGAACATTAAAATGACATACTGGCCATATGTTCATATAAATAATGTGGACATCATTTCAGATTTACATTGCTTACACTCCATATTGTGATCAGCTGCTTTTACTAGCTTATTAAAAGAGACTGATTTACTGTCTGGCAAAGTTAAATATATAAATCTTTCTGAGTCTACACTAGTACTACTTGATACCCTACAGTTCTCGCAGTCATGCTGCCATTGATAAGAAAGCCCAAACAGATGATCTACATCTACACCTTCAGCATACAATACATCAAGCATATACATTAAAAACTCCTGACAATCTTGCTGACTATTTTGAGAGAATTGTGTTTGGCCTGAACATCTGTCTAACAGATTTCGAATTTCAGACACACTTTCTATGTTTGTTCTATCAGTGCTACATTTCTCTAACACAGAATTTAACAAACTGCAAAATCTTTGATTAGAATTGACCACAATCTCTTCTTTTACATTTTGTAGAGAAAACAAAACATTAACCACTACATTAGCATAGCAGTTGACACCAGAACTGTTTTCAAATTGAAAACCAACAACATCTTCAACAGAATCCTTTTTGTTTCTGCTTATAATTTCAGGTTCATCGACTTTTCGTCTTTTTGCTACAACCTCCCCAGTATTGGTCACATTTCTTCGTTTCCGGCCTACCACACGTTTCTCAAACAAAGGATACTGAGGCAAATGTGGCGCATACTCTCTTCTCAACCTATTGTATTCCTTAACACAATCTAGATCCGCACAAATGTTTGTGACATCACACTCAATCAAGTACAATCCCGATAAAGTCCTAACTCGTGACAATGCCACATATGCCATACCCTCCTTGAACACAGAACTGCCAATATTCACCAATGCACAGTCTACACTTAAACCTTGCGATTTATGGATTGTCACCGCATATGCCAAGCAAACAGGAAACTGCTTACGACGAACATATAAGTCTTTTACAAGCAAAAATCTAGCAGAACAACGAGCAATTAGCTGTACTTCCTCAATGCCATCAAATTTAATTTTTAAAAATTCAATTCCATCTCTATTTCTGTATTTCACAAAATCAACAACATTACCCATTGATCCATTTACCAGACCTCTTTCAACATGTAAATTCCTTCTTAAAATTATACGGCAGTTCAAGCACACATTCAGAGTCTTTTCAAAACCCGCAGTTTTAGATATACTCTTCTCTAATGAATCCAATTTTGTTTTCAGATTCTCAGACAAAATAATTGTTGATCCCATATGCTCTACTCTGTCAATAGCTTCCAATTTCACAATCTCTTGCTTTTCTAAATGCAACATTTTGTTGTTGAATTTGGCACATTCTGCAAGAGTTGGCATCAAACATATTCCAGATTTTTTCTCAGTAACTTTCTGAAAAATATTCTCAGGCACAACATCTTCGTCTGGATATAAATTTGTCAGTAATCGTGCATGTAAAGCTTCTTTCCCATGCTCGGTCACTTTTCCAATTCTAACATCTTGTAGAATAGTCTTGTAAACTTCATCCTTTGCCTGACGCATATTTTCATGCAGTTCAGCATAATTGAAGTTTAACCATATATTGACGTTGCCAATACTCCCTAAGCACTTCCTGGTATCTTCATGCGTGAGCATTTTGAACACAGGTTGCCCTTTCACTGGTGTCAGCTGCAGAAGATCTCCAAAAACAATGATGTGTTTGCCACCAAATAACACATCATACTCTGTTTTGAGAACTTCTTGCATTCTCAAATGCACAAAGGCAAGCATGACATTGGAAACCATGCTTACTTCGTCAATGATAAGAAGTTTCATTTTCCTCAAGACTCTTGAAACTTCAAAACAAGCATCTCCAGATAGCTTGTGATATTCTAATTTGTTGTCATGCTCCACTGGCAGCATCAGTAAACGATGTAAAGTAATCCCTTTAATGTTATGTGCTGCCAGTCCAGTTGGAGCGGTGACAACACAAGACAGCGATGACTCTGTCCTTTCCTGCAAATAACATGAAATTGCTTTAATAAGGAAACTTTTTCCAGTTCCCGCTTCTCCACTCACGTA
This sequence comes from Lissotriton helveticus, assembly GCF_964261635.1. Taxonomy (NCBI): domain Eukaryota; kingdom Metazoa; phylum Chordata; class Amphibia; order Caudata; family Salamandridae; genus Lissotriton; species Lissotriton helveticus. The sequence continues at coordinate 103,407,717 of NC_136072.1, forward strand.
CAGTCGGACAGGCTTCAACGACGTACATGAGCACTCTTTCTTGTCATGACTTAATCCATGATCAATTTGCATGGTAAGTTCGTCATATATTTTCCTCTGCTCAACGTTGAGTTGTCTTTCCAACTCTTCTAAGTTAACCACATCCTCCTGAGCATGTGCCATGGCTCTTTCCACTTCATTCATAGCAGTGGCAGCTTCATTTTCGATAAGAGGTCCTCCTAGTGGATCCTGACTCAATGAAGCAGAACTCTGACTGTCCTGAGAACTGTCTCTGGCAATCTCGGCTGCAATCGTTGCTTCCTGCTCAATTTCCACATTCAACATTTCTACATATTTGGGAAAAGCAGGACATTCTATGGTCTCCTTGGCAGCATTGAATGAGTCTTCGTAACAAAGGAAATCTCCAAGCAGTTCCTCTTCTGCACGCCAAGGCTTAAAAAGTTGCAAAAGTGCTAAATAGAAAAACTCCTTTTTTTCAGGAGATTCGCCACTCAATTTTCGATGGTTTATCAAGTGGCATTTTATTTGCTTGACCAGACATCCCTCACTTCCTATTACAGCATACACTCCTTTCTCAGTATCTTCTTTGATGTTCCTCTTGAATATGTAATTTTGCAGAACCTCATACAGACAAACATTCTCGAGGTGACTGCTTCGATTTGGATAATATGTATCCAACATGTTGCTCTTCAAAATGTCGGTACTGTTTGGCTCCTTTTCCGCCAAATACTCAATTTCCCGCACAGGTTTCAGAACTCGATTACGCGTTGCAGCAAGACCAACACTCGCCCAAACGATACTCCTGGACTTGGCATAGAGACTTGCTGAAGACAACCGGTCAGAACATTCGTAAGCTCCGATTTCTCGATGCGACAACATCTTCAGACTGAAACTGTACAACTTCTTGCTGAGGCTCTTTTCATGGGAAATGTCCTCCCACATATCCTTCAATTCTGTCTTCTCTTTTTTGGTGATGTAAGATGTCACATACCGAGCCACAGCCATACAGTTATCAGCCACAAACTGTATATCCATGTTAGCATTCCACATGGACAAAATCACCGGGTTATAGTCGTTGATGTACTTAGACTCTTCGTTCCTCTTCAAATTGTATGTGTTTTTAGGTGATTTCTTCATCACATTATGTCGCAGCGAAGACATCAAACTGTTCACTCTTCCTTTAGAAATCACCGATCGTGGAAAGCCGAAACGACATTTGGTGTAGAACTTGTCTTTGTTCCGGAATTTACGACGACAGTACTTTCCACATCGATGGCTTTGGAAACGTAGAACTTTTTCTCTTAGGCTTTTTTTCTCCTTTGCGTTAGGAACAGCACACGTAGAATACTGTTCTATGAAACTCATCACTGAGTCGTCTGCATCCGTTCCAAATTTAGGTGCATCCTTGATCCACAGCAACATATGTATATGAGGAGCACCTCTTGCTTGGTACTCCTTCCTCCAGAAGAAATCCAACACCTCTCCAAGAGGTGGATTCTTCTTATTCATGATGAAAGACATCATACCTTCAAATCTATGATTGAAGTACCTACATACATTGACTGGATCCAAAGAGCACAGTTCTCCGGGTGTCTTGAATTCGATGTTTTCTACGTTAGCATTTGCCTCTCGTAGAAATTCAAGTAAGTCTTCCCAGCCATACTCAGCACAGCTCAAAGTGAGGAACCATGTGGGAGTTCCTAAGTTCCTCAGCATACATTTTAAATCACCATGACGACGGTACCAGTACTCATTAGTACCACGCTGACACGCCATGAGATTAATCAGGTGAGAATCCAAAATACTGTCTTGGACATTGACTTTATCCATAAAGTCACTTGCCGAGATGTTTTGCATGTGTATACCACTTTTCAAGATGTGGTTCACTGCATATGACAGTCCAGACAGATCGCTTTCAAACAGGAGATGAAACAAATAAGGAATGCATTGTCGAAACCTAGGATCTCCTGCATACAATCGCAAAGTCCGGTATTCAGAAGCAGGAATTTGATGAGGTCGCTCATCATATCTTCCTCCCTGACCTGTTGGGAAAAGCTGTGGGAAACACCGAGCTTCCAAACTTTCCTCCCAAGCACTAATGGGACTCCCTTTCGCTTGTTTCATTTGAAACAACTCAATAGCATTCCCCATGACTTCCTTGGAATGCAAAGGATGAACACTATAATGTTCATATATTTCTTCACTAGTACAGGGTTCTACTTTCTCAATTTGACCAGCACACAAATCGCTATCCTCTTCCTCACTTACTTCCTCTTCTGCAACATATACATTTTTATAGTATTTATTATATTTTTTCAAATACAATGTTGCCCTTTTGACTTTCCTAACATCTACTAAATCTTGCCATATTTTCTTATTCTTTGTCGGAACCCCATTAACTAAGATAACAAGAGGTTCCTCTTCCACTTTTTCTACTCCAATTGTGTTAATGTTTTTCTTCAAATCTAGAGGCAAATAAACAACTCTTCCCTTTAATCCTCTCTGTAAATCTGATGGAGGCAATTTCCCTGTCTTTGGCTCCATTCTTACAATAGCCTGAAAGGGATGGATACTTTGAATCAAAATAGATTCATAAGTATTTAAATCCTTCAATTCAGAAGGAATCTCAACCAATTCCAGATTATTATGAACTGCTCTAGCAGGCATCTGGTTTTGATTTAATTTGTTACAACAATAAGTACACACACGTTGATCCAATCCCAAATCAAAACAATTTTCTACCATCAAGTATGTTGTAAAATCCTTCCATTCACTATTATTTTCCCTTTCACTTTTTCCATATAAATCCACTAACTTAGTCTGATTCTTATAATAAATGCGTCGACAACACACACAAGTGAAATTTGGCCTCTCACTTGATTTCACCTCAAACGTCGCAATTTCCCTCTGGAAATTATCTGTACTGGAAACCTGTACACTATCTTCCACATTACTCTCTTCTTCTTGGTCAATTTCAACATTCTCCTCTTTACTTCCAAAGTAACAAAACTCAATTTCTTCACATATATTCTTCACATCTATTTCAGAACCATGCAAAAGAGCAGCGCATAATTTTTTAAGCATAATTGCTGGACTCTTAGCATAATACAACATTCTAACTAATTTCCTCACTTTATTATGATGCACTGCTAGCATCCTGAAATGATGAAAAACACTCTGGCATACTCTCCTGGAAAGACAAGCCAGTGAATGACCATGCAAACCTATCACTTCTCTCACTCTGCAAGGATCTGATTCTTGCAACAACTTCATTTTCTGCTTCAAACTTTTCTTACTAAATGACCGTATAAAGTCACAAAGCAAATTGATGGAATCCTGTCGTACACTGCAAATACTACTACACTTCCAGGTGTACACAGGACCCTTAGGACGTCTCCCTAAAACCTCATTACCTAACACCTCTTCTATCTCTGTTCTCACAAGTTTTTCTTTTTCAACTGGACAACCATCTTTCACTTCATAAGCTCGACCACTGGTGTCAACTGCATGCACCAAATCATTATCCTGGAAATAACTCTCCTCATTAAAAAATGCCTCAGAGCTTGAACTATGCATCCATTCTCCAGAAAAAACTTCACAAAAATTACTACGATTAACTATTCTCTTCCATCTACTATTTCTTTTGAAATCATAAATTACCTTGTTTAGCTTCCTAATTCTATTGATTGTCAAAATAAATAACTTACGTTTAATTTCAAATGCCTGATCAATAACTTTCTCAACTATTTTTCTTCTCTTATAAAAAACCACTTTCTGCTGACCTTTCTTAATATTTTTTAACAAATTCCCAATTATCCTGTTGCGGAACATTCGTTTACGAATATCCCTAAACTGTTGTTTCCTTCTACTTTCATGCATAGAGTTATCTCTTACTCTAGCAGTAACATTTCTCATTGGCCTTTCCTTACCATTTGAATTCTTTCTCCTTTTCTGGACTGAAACATTTTCTGTAGTAATATTTTTTTTACTACACATATTTCTTATGACTGTTTTTCGACTCTTACCCGGTGCTTTCTTGGTGACTTGACAAATCTTTTTGTTAGAGGACTGCTGCATTATTCCATGGTCCTGCTGTCTTTGACGTTTTGCAGCCTTTCTTACTCTTTCTTTGCTAGGCATCCTAAAATCTTGAAATAATCTGCAGTTGAATCTGTGGTAAAATATAATAAAAAATGTTATTAACCACTATTACCCAACAGTAAATTAATAACAGTCATCAAAAACTTAACACACTACTTAAGTATATAATATACTGAAGCCTATCTCCAATTTTTCACTGAACAGGACTCATCTCTTCTTAACCTTGGATAAACCTCACCTACTCTGTGTCCCCTGCACATAATTAAATGTAAAGGGGCAGATTTATATTAACTAGCACATCCCCAGGGATGCACCAGTTAACGTGCACCGCTGCTCTGCCACCCACAGTGTGCCGCATTTACAATCAGATAGGACAAAGCTACATCAAAACCCTGCGCCTGCTTGAAGCAGGCATAGATCTTGACGCAGGTAGGCTGAAAGCTAAAGCAACAACTAAGTGTCGTGTGCAGAAGTTACAAAAAAGGAAAAATGGCGTTTAAACCAGTAATGAGACCATGCTAACGTAATACAGAGTAAAAATATCCAGGATCTACATCAGTTTGGGGTTCACGAACCTGGCAGGTACAAGGCACTGAGGCTTTCCACCGTGCATGTCTCATCCCAAAACATATGTGGTTTGTGAATGAAACAATTTCCCAGACCAAATGCTTTGGATTGGCTACTTCTAAAAAATTAAACACCCCTACTATCCCGGAGTTAGAGGAATATGATGGTTGGAGTAATTTTACTCGTTGTCTATTAAAGATTTACAGGCCCTACTCCGTAACTCTTCCTTTAACATTTCCAGTATAAATCCAAAAGGTTGACTGCTTTGGCAACGTGCCTTATCCACGGTTTAATAACGCTGCCTTTTGCTTTATATAAGTTTTCAAATTGTATGAAATATATACCAATAGGTCGTTATTAACCTTTAGGTAGTGGTTTTCTTCATGAAGTCTGGTCGCTTCCATACACATACAGATTTTCAAAGATGATCAAGAACTTTATCTGAATGGAGAGGAATGCACTGAGACGCCAGATCATTCACTAATGTGTAGGCACATACAGTTACACGGTTCATGCAACAAACACCGACCAAATATGGCTTGCGTGTTGCAAAGCACACCAGTTCCTGCTATCATCCCCACGTTCAAGTTCTTGGAAAATGGTAGTTATTTGATGCTCAATAATGAAGATTGTTCTGGGTTAATTAAAAGTATTCATTTTATCGTAACAGTAAATGAACGGGTTATTTGCTGCAGAAATGTTCTATTTCCTCCCACACATGAACATAGGGAGTTTTCAATCTGGCCACAAATACCAACCTTGGCAGCACATTTCAACGGCATGGCAAGAATAAGAGCTATTTTGTCTCAGAGAGAGGTGGCCTTGAGTTCGGCCCGTGAAACTTTCGTGCTTCACACAGCGAACACCCGTACAGAGGTGCTGACCCTTTTAAATACAGATTCGCCTTTCCATTTCAGCAAGATGGTTCGGACTATCTATAACGCGTCCTCCACAAAGGGCCTGGCGCACTTTTTTAAAATTGTTACCAGTGGTCTCGTGACTTCATTTGAGAAAATCTTTGGAGTCATCCCTGCTTTCTTTCATTCTATATTTTTCCACTGTGCTTCGTGGATTCCCATTTTTACTTGCATTACCAGCGGACGCTCTTGTGCTTTTTTACATTTTTAAATATGGATGTCCCTCCTGTGCAAGCTCCCGCCCTGCAGCTGCTGACACTGTTCCGCAATCGCATGCTAGAATATTATGGCACAATGCCGTTGGCGATATTAAGCACGGCATATGGATTATCTTTTCTATGCTGATGTGATTCCTTCAAATCTAAGACACTAAAGTATCGGCACGCCCTAAACCAACACAAAGAGACCTTCTTAGCAAATAATATAATATGTGTATTAGGGAGGGTGAGATATAAGCAGCCGCGGGCCGTGGAGGGAGTTACGGTGAGGCAGGGAGGCGGGGAGGGGGAGAAGCAGGGTGGAGCCCTCTCTACCTTGCCCCTCCCCCTCCCCGCCTCCCTGCCCCACCGTAACTCCCTCCACGGCCCGCAGCTGCTTATAAGTGTTGCTAACTCTTATTCATTTACAGCATGTTAACATACTGTCACCATTCGCTTTTTATGTACTATTGACTATGCTGGTAATTTTGCTACTGATAATATGTGTACTTGTATAATCTAAGATACTACGCCTGAGAAGACGGCATTAGTAAATAAACATTTCAAATACACATGTGTTCTTCTTAACTCCATGTTCTCGTTTCTAAGAAATATATAACGACCGACTGTTCATGAGTTCCACGTATCCTGAGGTACTATAAGTTCATATTCTGGATTGTCTAAACATTGAGAGTTTGTTATATCCAATGTGACACTGTACCTAGCTTGCTAAGGGGTTTTGATTACTAAGGTGAGTTTTGGGACACCCTAATTCGCCGAGGTTCCAATCCTCTGTCCACAGTTCTGTGTCAGAACAGAAACCCTGCGACAGGGGCACCCCTCAACCTTACTGGAGCTTCATCACACTTGCGATACAACTCCAGCAATGCGCCAACTTTACGGCACAAATACGTCACGCATCTGTGCTGTTTTTGCCCCATGATGCGCCGCATTGTAAATGCAGCACACCATAGGTGACGGAACAGCGGCACAGAATGACTAACACATCCCTGGTGATGCGCCAGTCATCATAAATCTATCCCTATGCTTCTTATCTTGTTAGAGATAAACCGCCATATGTATCATCAAAGTTTTTTGCATTTCCTAAATAGCGAACTTTAAGGAATAAATAGCGATTCTTTACCATTCCTAGTTTGCGATGAGCTATTTGCTAATTACAAATTACCCATTCATTTCCATGCAGCAGGAGGCCCATAGGAATGAAGGTGCAATTTGCGATTAGCAATTACCTCATCGCAAATTACGAATTTTTCCGACGGTGCAGGGGTGTCTCAAGAACACCCTGCTGCACCCCTGAAAAAGAAATTTGGGGTCATATGGCGCACATAAATTTTGAAAACATTCCTTTACCTCAAAAACGATTTTCAACTCATAATTTGAAAACACTGCACATGGGGAAATGACTTAAAATGTCCTTAAGACACATAAAAGCATTTTTTGATTGCCTTTGCAGCATGTTTCAATCACCTCTAACATGCCTATGTAACGGAAACATTCAAAATCTAAATTTGCCATGCACAGGTGGGAGCATATTTACAAGCAATTTGCTCCACAGACAAACTTCTTACATTGAAATGGGAAAAATAACATCAGAGACTCTCAATTACCTTATAAAGAAGCAGACACCATTATGTCCTTCTCATCAATATTAAAACCATTGCTTTTTCTCAAAAACGATTTACAAGTCATAATTTGAAAACACTCCACAGCTCCTATGCACATAAAAGCCCTGTCAGTACTAATACTTCACATTTTCTCCAATTACAATTTCTCAAAGAAACAAAATCTATTTGTGAAACACTTGAGACAAAGCAACATTTGAAAAACACAACTTTCTTCATAATTTTCTCCTTAAAGCACACTATTTTCTATCTAAATTACAGAAATCTTTTCTCACCTTAGCAAATACTTTGAGTTTCAAAATAGTCTCAGAAACACACCAATTTGTCTTCAGCAGAGCAAAAGGTATGCACTCCAGAGTCTGCAGCTATCAAAAGCACAGAAATGCTGTAATTCCTCACACATATCTCTCATGTCACCCAATCAAAACTCTTCCCTCACTTTTTTTCAAAGCAAAACCCTTCCCCCCTCTGCCCCCTCTCTGCTTTTTCTGCATAGCAACCACCTCTTGCAAGACCTCTCACACAACAATGTTGCAATTGAACTCTGAACTCTCAGTGCACCTGCATATCCAGAGCATTCTTTCATTTAATGATTTTTTCTTCGCCACTCAAAATACATCTTTCAACGAACTCATCCATGCACACTAACTTTCTGTTTTCAGCAATCAAAATCCACCAATCACTCTTACTGCTTCATAAACACAGAAACTCCTCAGTTTTTTTCATTTTACACTCTCATTTTTTCAACTGCCATTTCATTGCCACACTTCATCTGACTGCAGCAGAACCTTCTCTCACCATGTTTTCTGTCTGGATTGTTGGACATAGTTACATATATTGGCCTCAAAGGTACGCTGAAAACAGGAATTTACCTAACCTCAATTTACAAGATGTGGAAATTAAGTGGTTTGGCCACAGAGGATTAAAATGTCACCAATTGATACCATTGGTGAAAACCTTTATGCATTTGCCAAAACCTGACCTGTTAATTGTGCACTGTGGAGGTAATGATTTGGGCACTTTGACTGGGGTAGGTCTGGAAATGCTTTTAAAGGACACCTTTGAGCAATTGATGGCACTTTTTCCTCAGACTGCCTTGGTATATTCAAATATATGCCAAAGACAGAAATGGAGGTGGTCGAACCAATTTTGTCCACAAATTGAGAAGTCGAGGAAGCATGTAAACAAATCTGTTTCAGCTTACATGAGAGACCATGGAATGGGCTCCCTGTACAACAATAACTTGCGTTACTACATGCAAGATATCTACAGAGGAGATGGAGTTCACTTCTCAGATGAGGGCAACAGAGTTTTCACTCTGAATTTAAGAATGTGCATTGGTACCTACTTATAAGTACCTAAATGTACCATAAACCCAAAAGCTCTTCTCAGAGCTACCCTACATCTGATCACTCACAATTATTATTTTACTCTAACTTTTTTCACTAATTTTCAAGAAAGTACGCTCCCCAGAACGCTTCCCGGTTCGCGAACCGGGCGCACTCCACGCAAAAAAACTAAAAAAACGGTATATTTTTTTTTGCCCTGCGAGACCCCTTCAAAGCCTCCACATCAAACCTAGGGAGTCAGGGACGATCTACTATGCCCCCTTATGGTCATTTGCCCCTTCGCTTTGGCCTCCTCTTGTCTCTCGATCCTACCGAGAGACAAGATGGCGGCCGCTACGGACTGTTTGGAATGTTTACAGACGCCGAAAAACCAATCAGCTTCGCAAACCTCCGTAACGCGAAAAGTGCGCGAAGCGGAGCGCTGTTACAGATATATATCTTTTTTGAACGTTAATTTCTCAAAATCCACTGGAGCACATATATTGAGACCTAGCAAAGGCACATCGGGCTACCAGTCCCTACAATTTTGCCAAGTTTCGTGCAAATCCATTCAGCCGTTCGATTATTATTATTTTATTTTTTTTGCCCCGCGGGGCCCTTTTAAAACCTCCACATCAAACCTAGGGGGTCAGCGAGGATCTACTATTCCCCCTTATGGTCATTTGCCCCTTCGCTTTCGCCTCCTCTTGTCTCTCGATCCTACCGAGAGACAAGATGGCGGCCGCTACGGACTGTTTGGAATGTTGACAGACGCCGGAGAACCAATCAGCTTCGCTTCACAAAGCTCCGTTGCGCGAAAAGTACGCGTCCTGGGACGCTGCCAGGTCCGCTGTTACAGATATATATCTTTTTTTAAACGTTAATTTCTCAAAATCCACTGGAGCACATATATTGAGACCTACAAAAGGCACATCGGGCTACCAGTCCCTACAATTTTGCCAAGTTTCGTGCAAATCCATTCAGCCGTTCGGGCTAAAAGTGAGGCCAACCGCCCTATGGAAATTAACATGGGAAAAACGCGTTTTGGGACCCCCCTTTTTTCTCGGCCCCCCCTTGACGAACCCCCCCAAAATTTTCAGGGGCTGCTCAGAAACAAAATGTGCCATTTTCCTGAAAATTTCAGCCAATTCCGTCCACAAACGCCAAAGTTATTAGACATAGAATTTTCAAAAATCCCATAGAGAAAAAATCCTAACTATATATACCTACTGGCGACCGCCAGTAGGTAATATATATATATATATATATATATATATATATATATATATATATATATATATATATATATATATATATATTTATATATATATATATATATATATATATATATATATATATATATATATATATATATATATATATATATTTCTTGTACATTTATGTCATTGGCACTAGCACTTTATTACTATTCAGGTTTGAATAATAGTCAATACCTCTGCTTCTTTATGATTTATATGTAAATTGAACAGAATTTTTGCACTGGTTATTAATTTTTTGCACAGCACTTTAATCATAGATCAGACTGTTCTACACAGAGGATAACGACAGATGGTCAAACTAAAGAATTCCACATTTGCAAATATAACATTACGTATTGACAGCTATATGGCAATTGCCATTGAATATTGTGGTCTGTAGTATTACCTCTAATAATGTAGAGATCAATCAGATACAGTATCTAGCACTTACAATTTCATTCTTATGTTGATTTGGTTCAGATATTATGAATTGTGAGTACCTCATCTATATACAAAAATTAATGTCTAAAGAGACAAAGCAAACAAGGTGTGTGTAAGCACTAGCACTTTGATATCAATACTGAACACTAAGAGAACATGATTGATTTTCTTTAATACATTGGTGCCATTGCGGCATTTTTACCAGCATTAGCACTTTAACTTTGCTGTTGATAATAGTTAAGACGTATCACAGCAAGCACAGCAGTAGCATTCATGTATTTGTTTGTTTACAATTATTAGCATATATTGCACAAGTAGTTTGAGTTCTTATAACTGTGATCTGATTATTATCTTTTATCCGTGTTTTTATAATAGTTTTTAAATCTGATATATTTATTATATTCAGTTAGACAGATGAATATTGATGCAATGAAGATATTAAAGAGTGATAACAGTCTGTTTTCCTTTTCACAAACTTGGCAATTATTTTCTAAAGTAAATAGTGCACTCTTTCTATTCAATTTGTTACCTGTCATGTGGCGCGTAATGTGATCAAGACCATGTGATGTGATCGAAACGTGTCATAGCAGGCACTAAGCCTGAATAGCTTTGGCGTTTATAATTTGTGTTTGAATAAATCACGGAGGTCCCGTTGAGTCACTGACAGGCCAAGAGTTGTGTGTTTTTCTATATATATATATATATATATATATATATATATATATATATATATATATATATATATATATATATATATATATATATATATATATATATATATATATATATATATATATATATTACCTACTGGCGGTCGCCAGTAGGTAGTTATAGTTAGGATCGTTTCCCATAGGAAATCCGCAACATTCTATTGGGAATAACTTTGGCCCTGAATGAGCGATCTGCCTGTAATTTTCCTTAACTTTGCCTCGCTGCGCTCCGCTCCTTCCCTAAAAGTTTCGGGGGGGATCTGTCAAGCGGGGGCCAAGATAAAAGGGGCGTCCCAAAACGGTGTTTTCCCCATGTTAATTTCCATAGGGTGGTTGGACTCAATTTTAGCCCGAACGGCTGAATGGATTTCCACCAAACTTGGCAAAATTGTAGGGACTGGTACCCCGATGTGCCTTTGCTATGTCTCAAGATATATGCTCCAGTGGTTTTTACGAAAATTAACTTTGAAAAATATATATTGGGCTACATTGGGCTATATATATGTTAGAGCCCAAATGTAGCCCAATGTAGCCCAATGTAGCCCAATGTAGCCCAATGTAGGCCAAAGATGGCCACCAGAGACAAAAAAAAACAAATGTAGCCCAAATATCAGCCAGATGTAGCCCAACTATAGCCCAATGACAGAATGTCCCAGAGTGTTCTAAAGAACAACTCGAGCGCTAACAGTCTTACTTATGACAAAAGTATGGCACACCTGAAGTAAGTCATCTTGATTGGAATAAAGTGTTAATACTTAAAACATGTAATTTGCAAAGGAACAACATGAGGGGGTTCATTTTGCCATAGAAATTATGATTAGTGCTGAAGAAAGAAAAATTAGGGCACATTTTGAGTGACTTCTCAAATCCTCTTATATTTCATTAAACAAATTCTGATATGCAGTCTCCCAAGATGGCCACCAGAGACAAAAGAGCCCAAATGTAGCCCAAATATCAGCCAGATGTAGCCAAACTATAGCCCAATGACAGAATGTCCCAGAGTGTTCTAAAGAACAACTAGAATGCTAACAGTCTTACTTATGACAAAAGTATGGCACACCTGAAGTCATCTTGATTGGAATAAAGTGGTAACACTTAATACATTTAATTTGAAAAGGAACAAAATGAGGGGTTTCATTTTGCCATAGAAATGTTATATATATATATATATTCACTGAAAAAACCATAGGTTACACACCAGTTATAGTTAGGAATTAGCATTTAAAAAACCTTTGAAATTCACTGAAAAAACCATAGGTTTCACACCAGTTATAGTTAGCTGGAAATTTTACTCGCATAAAACCATTGAAATTCCCACGTTATATTTAGTTGGACTCACTATAACTTGCACGTCTGCAATGCACTGCTGATGACGTCACATATTACATCACTCATGCATATATTTAAATATTTAAACATTACTCGCTAATACATGTATTCACTAAGATACACTTAATAAGCCAGTTAACCAATCAATTTTTTTTTTTAAAACACTGTCATGAGTGATGTAATATGTGACGTCATCAGCAGTGCATTGCAGACGTGCAAGTTATAGTGAGTCCAACTAACTATAACGTGGGAATATATATATATATATATCTATATATATATATATATTTCTTTTTTTTTTTTCTTTTTTTTTGGTACAAAGGACGCCGCACACAGCAACTTCAGTTCACGGATTTATTGAGCAAGGCCGTCAGGATGAAACGCGTTGGTGTTAGACTGGGCACTGAAATAAATCTGTGAACTGAAGTTGCTGTGTGTGGCGTCCTTTGTACCAAAAACAGTTTTTTGGCCATTGGTCTGGCCCAACGCTGGCACCCGCTGGAGAGCAATCCTGTTACAAGACCACATTGCACCAAAAAAAAAATATATATATATATGTATAAATATATATATATATATATATATATATATATATATATTCACTGAAAAAAACCATAGGTTATAGACCATATATAGTTAGGAATTAGCATTTAAAAAACCTTATTTTACTCACACAAAACCATTGAAATTCCATATATAGTTAGTTGCACTAACTATATATCGCGCACCCGCAATCCACTGCTGATCATGTCACATATTACATCATTCATGACATGGTCAGTGACATCACTGATGACATCACTGATGACATCTCAAATGACATCACTGATGACATCACTGATGACAACATCCAGTGACTGTATGTTTCTGTAAAGTTAAAATATGTCTTACATATTGAAGAATGAGTGGATGTATAAGTGTCTGGATGAAGGATTTAGTAGGTGCGTGACTGACTGTATGAGTGAGTGATTAAATGTGTCTCACTGAATGCATGGGTTAGTGACTAAACTGTCTTAATTTGTGCATCATTATGTCTGTTGTGATGTAAACTGCTGCATGTGTTGATCATTAGCTATACGAGAGGCTATATGTGTTATTAATTGGTTGCCCAAGTATTTCTATGGGAGATTGAGTTTGTGTGGGGGTGGCTGGAAGGTGTGTGACTCTGTGCATAGATGTGTGAGCAGTTTATTCACTAGGTGTATGAGTTCAAGAGTGCATGTGGAAACAGCTACATGGGCAGTTGGCTGTGTGCATGAGTGTATTGATGAGTGAATGGATATCTCAATGCTACATGTCATAGTAAGTACATATGTAAAACACAGTACATGTGAGAGTTGGCATATATAAATAACTGTGCATGAGAGCCACTGAATGAGTGAGTGGTTGTATCGATCATTGTGAACTTGTATCAGGGATTGTATAAGAGAGTAAATATGTGTTAGTATATGTTTCAATAAGTAAGGTGTGTATAACTGTATAGTTGAAGAAATGGAGGTGAGATTGTTTCTTTGCATGACTGACTGGGTGTGTGAGTAACTCCATGGATGAGTGGCAGTGTGTGAGTGTCTGTATACACTGAGTGTATCTAAGGTTATATTAGAGTCTGAAGAGGTTTATCGTATTAGCACAAGAATGATGTCAAATGAGACGTCATCAGTGATGTCATCAGTGATGTCATTTGAGATGTCATCAGTGATGTCATCAGTGATGTCACTGACCATGTCATGAATGATGTAATATGTGACATGATCAGCAGTGGATTGCGGGTGCGCGATATATAGTTAGTGCAACTAACTATATATGGAATTTCAATGGTTTTGTGTGAGTAAAATAAGGTTTTTTAAATGCTAATTCCTAACTATATATGGTCTATAACCTATGGTTTTTTCAGTGAATTTTCAAGGTTTTGTAAATGCTAATTCCTAACTATATATGGTCTATAACCTATGGTTTTTTCAGTGAATTTCAATGGTTTTTTAATAGCAAATATCATAAGCTGTCGAATGTCAAGTACGTGGTAAGTGAAAACATTTTCGTGTTTATGCACACTGATCTGCTTTGAATGGTGCCCCCCCCCCCATTTCTATTAGGAGTACTCTCTCTTTGCAGATAGTGAAAGGTAGTTAACGCAGGCCTTTGCCCCCGTTGTAATCCGTCGTGCCTGCTTCTCTCTCCATTTGATTGATTGTTATCCAAGTATTTACTGTTTTAGAATTAGTTCTCTTTGGTTCATTCTCTATTTACAAACAAACACAGAGTCGCAATACTCTGTTTAGTCTTTGCAGATAACGAAAAATCGTGTAAAAAAAAAGAAAAGGAATCGAGCAAAATCAGTAGGCCACTAATGGGATCTCTTTTTGACCTCGCTAAAATAGAAACATTAGGAACAACCCCTCATGACAAATACAAAACTAGTGAGATGAACTGAACTCCACACAATGATGGCTGCAAAACAGCTCGGCTCCGCCACCCACCCCGCCCAAAATAACGATAAAGAGCGGCTGCCATGATTGGTTGCGGAATGGCCACGACGGAGCTACGAAATGGTGCTGCTCTCATGCTAACCCCAGCTTCAGTCTGAAACATCCAGAAACACTGTAGACTACCAATTCGATCAGTTCCGGTAGCGCCCCAATGTAACCCGGTAGAGAAGAACTAGCCCTCCCCTCTTTGACTGATGGTTCTTGTTGCCTGTCCCTTCTGTTGTCATTTAACAGAACTATTTAGCCTGCTGAAAGGGGTTGTGTTCCGACCGCTGGTTGGTGGAGACATTTTGACTATATTCTGGACCTGCGTTGTCGCGTAATGCGTCATATGACGCGCCGCGTTAGCGCATCCGGAAGTCATCCGGGGCGCGCAGCGCGTAACGTAAGCATAACAAGTCATGTGACTTGTTAATAAAACTTTTCATTGGTTCATTTTACTTTTCTTATTGTAATGATGAAAGGCTTGGTCATATGACCTAAAAATTACGCTTTTCATTACTTCCGAACATTATTTTTTCTTAAATATATGTTATAATGTTCCAGGCTAATGTACTTTCCCGGAAATTTTACAACTGTCCTGCAAGTAAAATATATTCTTTTTTCGAGAAAAAGAGCGTTTCTTCGTCCCATGACGGAGCCGTTGAGCAAAAGAGGGTCGACCTGCTGTCTTAGTCGCCGATACGCCTGAATATGAGATTCTTATCGATCACTTTATGTTGCAGGAATAGAAAACACAACAGCCCTTGACCATTTATCTTTACTGCGTTCCTTCGTATTATACCTTTTACCCTTCATGTAATTGGTCTGCTTTATTTCACTTGCCTTTTAATGATTCTAAAACAGTGACTATTATTAAAAACTTTACCAATGTATATACTACTACCATGTTTTCTTTTAAAAACCTTTATTGTGAAAATTTCATTATACAAATACGAGCCTATAACCACGTGGGCCTGCCACGGAGCAAACTGTAATCGTATATGATGAATAGACATTTACACTGTAGAGGAACGTAACGGGCGGGCCATTAGGTTGCAAGAACTAAGGTGTCTAACAGTTACGGAATCGGTGGACGTACATTTTATAATTAAAATACGACAGGGCCAGTTACAATAAAATTATCTAGATATACATTTGCGGGCAAGTACCATGGGTGACGTTAATTCGAACTTTCAACAGTACAGTAATCAATAACACATCAGAACTTAATATCAATAGGGATGTCGAAATATTCAATCAATTCTCGTCCCCGCCCGCCATGTGCTTCAAAACTGCATACGTATCTCGTGATTTCAAGGTTCTGCAACCAGTACACAACAAGGAGTTACGAGTCCCATTTATTCCGGCGCCATTTTGGGCGAGGACGGGCAGGTCCAGGATATAGTCAAAATGTCTCTACCAACCATCGACTATGATGATGTTCATATGCTGTATTTATTAGAGTAACACTCATCTGTCCACATGAAATTAATTTGCCACAATCTAAACATGTCATTTTAATCTTTCCAAAGTTCTTCTAAATATTTGGGACCGTTTCCCTTGCCTCTGAAGCTCTCAGTGCCACTTCTTTGATGAATGTACTAGCAGGTCAGGGGTTCTCCTCCAAATCTCTCTTTTATGCAGCACTATAATTAATTGGTGCCACCTCTCCATATGACGATGCATGGTATAGTTACCACAACTATATTTTTTTTCGGTTCCTCTGGAGAGTTCATCGTGGCAGATGAAGCGTGTAACGTACCGGGCATTTACCTTTTTTTGCATGTACAGGAAAGGAAAAAAAAATCGAGCGTCCGAGTTCTAAGGTGTCCCAGGGCCATTTTAGTGGACCAGGCCCAAATCCAAAGAACAGGCCGCCATTTTGAGAGTCCTCTTGCAGCCGCCTGTCGCTGTAGCATCAAGAGCAGCCGAAACTCAGCTGAATGGCAACTGAAACGGTAAAGGGGCGCCCCACTACAGCAGACGAGCCTCCACCTAGGAAGGCCCATTCACGCCGGCTCCCTCCCCCCCCCCCTTCGGGCACCCCACGCCGTTATTCGGAGCAGTATTGTAGGATGGCCACACCAGTGCGGCAACTTGCTAGACATCACCTCGGTGGTAACCGAATCTCAACGCCTTGTGGTGTCTTCTATTCAGAAAACATTGTTATGCTGCCTTCGACCTATTCGCCGCAAGTGCGCACACAACTCAACTGCATAGCTTGCTAGACACCACCTCGGTGCCATCCGGATCTTGGAATGTCAGCGCCTTTTGGTGTCTTCTCTTCAGAAAATATTGTTGCGCTGCCTTTGGTCCCATTCGCACATCGGTCCGCTACTGACGCCATCTCACAGGCTAATGGGGCGCCCCACGCCGACTTTCAGCATTGTAGGATGACCACACCAGTACAGCAACTTGCTAGACATCACCTCGGTGCCATCCGGATCTCGGCGCCCCACTGCAGATGAAGTGCCTCTCAACTATGAAACCACCACGGTGACATCCGGATCTTGGCGCGTTGTGCTGCCTTCGGCCTATTCGCACATCGGTCCGCTACTGACGCCATCTCACAGGCTAATGGGGCGACCCACGCCGAGTTTCAGCATTGTAGGATGACCACACCAGTACAGCAACTTGCTAGACATCACCTCGGTGCCATCCGAATCTTGGCATCTCAACGCCTAGTGGTATCTTCCATACAGAAAATATTGTTACGCTGCCTTTGGCCCCATTCGCACATCAGTCCGCAACTTAGACATCACCTCGGTGCCATCCGGATCTTGGCATCTCAGCGCCTTGTGGTGTCAGTCAGAAAATATTGTTGCGCTGCCTTTGGCCCCATTCGCACATCAGTCCGCTACTGACACCATCTCACAGGCCAACAGGGCGCCCCACGCCGACTTTTACCATTGTACGATGGCCACACCAGTGCCACAACTTGCTAGACACCACCTCGGTGCCATCCGGATCTTGGCATCTCAGCGCCTTGTAGTGTCTTCAAATCAGAAAATATTGTTGCGCTGCCTTTGGCCCCATTCGCACATCGGTCCGCTACTGACGCCATCTCACAGGCCAACGGGGCGCCCCACGCCGACTTTCAACATTGTAGGATGGCCACAGAAGTGCGACAACTTACTAGACACCACCTCGGTGCCATCCGGATCTTGGCGCGTTGTGCTGCCTTCGGCCTATTCGCACATCGGTCCGCTACTGACGCAAACTCACAGGCCAACGGGGCGCCCCACGCCGACTTTCAGCATTGTAGGATGGCCACACCAGTGCACCTTACTAGACACCACCTCGGTGCCATCCGGATCTTGACGCGTAGTGAAGCTGCAGCAGCTGCAAATAAGCTTCAGACAGTGTTACAACCGCTGCTCAGAACTCTCAACTATGACACCACCTCGGTGCCATCCGGATCTTGGCATCTCAGCGCCTTGTGGTGTCAGTCAGAAACTATTGTTGCGCTGCCTTTGGCCCCATTCGCACATCGGTCCGCTACTGATGCAAACTCACAGGCCAACAGGGCGCCCCACGCCGACTTTCAGCATTGTAGGATGGCCACACCAGTGCGGCAACTTGCTACACACCACCTCGGTGCCATCCGGATCTTGGCATCTCAGCGCCTAGTGGTGTCTTCTATTCTGAAAATATTGTTGCGCTGCCTTCGGCCCCATTCACACATCGGTCCGCTACTGACGCCATCTCACAGGCCAACGGGGCGCCCCACGCCGACTTTCAGCATTGTAGGATGGCCACACCAGTGCGGCAACTTACTAGACACCACCTCGGTGCCATCCGGATCTTGGCGCGTTGTGCTGCCTTCGGCCTATTCGCACATCGGTCCGCTACTGACGCAAACTCACAGGCCAACGGGGCGCCCCACGCCGACTTTCAGCATTGTTGGATGGCCACACCAGTGCGGCAACTTACTAGACACCACCTCGGTGCCATCCGGATCTTGGCGCGTTGTGCTGCCTTCGGCCTATTCGCACATCGGTCCGCTACTGATGCAAACTCACAGGCCAACGGGGCGCCCCACGCCGACTTTCAGCATTGTAGGATGGCCACACCAGTGCTGCAACTTGCTGGACACCACCTCGGTGCCATCCGGATCTTGGCGCGTTGTATTGCCTTCGGCCTATTCGCACATCGGTCCGCTACTGACGCCGCCTCACGTGCCAACGTATTTTCTCCGCATTTTATACCCTATGCCGCATAACAGGTCATGTGACTTGTTTATAAAACTTTTCATTGGTTCATTTTACTTTTGGTTTCCTAATGATGGAAGGCTTGATCATATGACCTAAAAACAACACTTTTCATTGGATGAAAACTTTTTTTTTTTCCCAAACGATGAAAGCCCCACCTTGTTTCTGGATGTTTCAGACTGAAGCTGGCGTCACTTAGACTTTGTAAGTAACTTTGAAATATTAATCCTGTCCAGTCATGGCCCGTTCTCAAGCTATGTACTGATATGCACTCCTTGATTTTGTTACAGCGTCTGAACGCTACATTGTTGGCAACCCTCGTGTACGGCTATTGTTGCCTACACTTCAAAATCTGTACCCCGCTCTCACGTTGAGCGTAGTAAGGTAGGTCCCTCCATATTTTACCACCTTAGTTCGGAGCCCCCTGACTTTTCACCCTGACATAGAATTCCCGTTTTGTTTTCAGTGCTGCCATCGGATGCAGTTGGAAACGAACTACGAATTGTACCTGTAATTCTCTAACTAACAATTCGTCTGGACCCCCTAAAAAGACCTCCACGACATCTAACTACGTGGTATGTTTTTAAATCAAAATCACGTTTCACTGTTTTTATGAGCCGGTGAACTCATAACTTCCTTTGTTAATTCTGCCCCCATTTTAGCACTACTGCTTCGGCCAGAATCTTGAAGTGAAGTACACCTCCCATGCGAGGCTTCATACCTTGATTTACTGAGGTATGATCAGACCTTTTGTTACCTAGAACCCATAGGGCTACCCCCAGTCACACATCCACCCTTAGCCACGTAACTATTGAAATGACTCAAAACCTGCACTATCACTTCACAATGGAAATCCTATCTCCCCAGTATACTATAAACTGAACTGATCACTATCACGGCACAGCTCGTTCACGCAGCTTTTCACGCATGTCACTGCGATTCCGAGGAGTATGTAAATGCTGTTATTATGTTCTCGATTAGGGCACAAACACCGTGCACTTGGTCACACACTGCGAATTCGTTACAAAGTTGGCATACATGTGTAAACTACTCTTAAGTTTTTGAAAAATTTATTTTTCTCTTCGTTTCTCCTAACAGGCTTTTTCTCATTCAGGCATGCTTTGTTCATTATAAAAGTCCTGATGATGATCCCATGTATCTAGTTGAGCAATAGGGATCGAAACGTCGACACCCATGAGTGGGTTTACACATACAATATTGTCAAATGAGATTGTGTATACTCCACTCCAGGCGACACTGTTAGTGATTTTTGACTTATTTACAGTGCCCTGTCCTTGCTCTCTTCCTTTGCCTGAAAGACACCCCTTTCACCCTAATCCTATCTTTCCTTTTCCTCTTTTTGGTACGGCACAGGCTTGTGTCTTGTTATTTCGTTTGTATTGAAAGATTGGACATTGTTTCTTAAAAATAAACTCCTTTCCCGGCTGGGTTTGGAAACCTTAAATCGTATAGCTTTCCATTGTGTTCCTATACTGTATTGTTTTTGATTCTCAAATAAGCTAAGGACCTTTGTTCATTATAACGCTGTTATACCCATGGTACTTAGCTATCCGTTGGGTCCCCCTTGTGTCTTAAAAAGGCGTCAGCATGAGAGCACCACCATCTCGTGGCTCCGTCGTGGTCATTCCGCGAGCAATCATGGCAGCCGCTCCCCACCGGAAGCCTGCGGGAGTCGGGGCTCCCAAAACTTTTGATGAATTCTCAAGGCGGAGGGGACGCTTTCGAGAATGGGGTCCAAGACCTAGCAGACAAGCGTCCGATTTCCAAGGTGTCCCAGGGCCATTTCAGTGGACCAGGCCCAAAAAGGAAACAGCCTGCCGCCATTTTGAGAGTCCTGTGACAGCCGCCTATCGCTGCACCGCAAGAGTGGGCGCAACTCAGCTGAATTGCGGCTTTTGACACAGTGGACCAAAAACGGACGGAATGGCAACTGAAACGGTAAAGGGGCGCCCCACTACAACAGATGACACTCCACCTGGAGAGGCCCGTTCACGCCGCCTCCCCCGGGGTGCCCCACGCCGTTATTCGGAGCAGCATTGTAGGATAGCAAAACCAGTGCGGCAACTTACTGGACATCACCTTGGTGCCATCGTTCTGCTGCCTTGGAACTATTCGCACAACAGTTTGCTACTGATGACCCACCCCCCGCGACGCCCCACGCCGTTATTTGCTGGGTGGCAACTTACTAGACATCACTTTCGTGTCATCTAGATTTCAACGCGTTCTGCTGCCTTGGAACTATTCGCACAACAGTTTGCTACTGATGACCCACCCCCCGCGACGCCCCACGCCGGAAATCTGGACGTTGTGCTGCGTTGGGACTATTCGCACAGCCGACCGCTACTTCGTTGTTTTTCCCTAAAAATGTTTATATGTTATTACTATTTTTGTTTTCTTGTATATATTTATAAATTATTAAAGTTTTATAATCTTACTACTTTGTCGGAGTGCTATATATTTTTAATGTGACACATAATTGTAAAAACTTTGATGTACAAAGAGTCATCCCTGGAATCTTCCGCTTCAGGCTCGGTCCCCTCCCCAATCACAATACAGGATGGTTTTCAGATAGTAGGAACACGTGTGGTGTGACGGATCTCATCGGGTGTGGGCCTTGATCTACTATAACTCCTTTGAAGAGGGGTGATTCTTTACAGCTGGGGCCATAAACTACATCTGCAGGGCTAGCTGATAGCCTGGACAATCGGACACAGAGGAAGAGGAGTGTCAGAGGATGCGGTAGTGAATAGGGCGAAAGGGAGGTGTCGGGCGGGCACAGAGTGTGATTCTCAGGGAAGAGCAGCGCAGATGGGGAGAGGTTTATTGCCCATGCATAACACAGAGAGCGGGGGTGACCAGTGCCTGGGGAAGATGCTTGCGAGGGTGGGGAGCCATGCTACGAATCGACAGCGTGCAGAGAGTGGGTCTGGTCAAGGCATTTAAAATGGCTGCCGTGCACGACAAAAGTGTGGCATTTGAAAAAAGACAAGATGGCGCAGACAATGTTTTTCAACACTTCCTGATTTCCTTCGAATCGAACGTTAACAGACGTTGGGGCATATTACCAAAGTTAAGCGATATTTATCCCTAACGATGCTTAGCAACGATTTTTTTACCGTCAGAAATTATCGCAGATAAACCTTGCTATTATCAAGGTTTATCGCAAATACGATAAAAAACGACCGCAATGCATTAATATCGCTGAAAACTCAGCGATATTCATGCATTACCGAGCTAATGCTCTTAGCCATGTTATCCACCTCCCATTGGATAACATGGCTAAGAACTGCTCAGGGCAGGTGCTAGCTTTTGGAGATATTCGCGCTTATCTCGAATATTTCCAAAAGTTGATAATAGGAGATAGCGATGTTAGCGACTGTTTCCAGTCGCTAACATCTTGGCATGCCCACTTTGCATGTCATTAGTGATAAATATCACTCACATGCAAAGTGGGGCCCAAGATGGTCGCTATCTCCTACTAGCCGTCGCTAACTGGTGTTAGCAACAGCTAGGTAATACAGATATAATTTTATCTCCGCAAAGCGGAGCGCTGTTACAGATATATATCTTGTTTTTGAACGTTAATTTCTCAAAATGCACTGAAGAACATATATTGAGACCTAGCAAAGGCACATCGGGCTACCAGTCCCTAATATTTTACCAAGTTTCGTGCAAATCCATTCAGCCGTTCGATTATTATTATTATTTTTTTTTTTTTGCCCCGTGGGGCCCTTTTAAAACCTCCACATCAAACCTAGGGGGTCAGCGAGGATCTACTATGCCCCCTTATGGTCATTTGCCCCTTCGCTTTGGCCTCCTCTTGTCTCTCGATCCTACCGAGAGACAAGATGGCGGCCGCTACGGACTGTTTGGAATGTTTACAGACACCGGAGAGCCAATCAGCTTCGCTTCGCAAAGCTCCGTAACGCGAAAAGTACGCGAAGCGGTGCGCTGTTACAGATATATATCTTTTTTTGAACAATAATTTCTCAAAATCCACTGGAGCACATATATTGAGATCTAGCAAAGGCACATCGGGCTACCAGTCCCTACAATTTTGCCAAGTTTCGTGCAAATCCATTCAGCTGTTCGATTATTCTTATTTTATTTTTTTTTTGCCCCGCGGGGCCCTTTTAAAACCTCCACATCAAACCTAAACGGTCAGGGAGGATCTACTATGCCCCCTTATGGTCATTTGCCCCTTCGGTTTGGCCTCCGCTTGTCTCTCGATCCTACCGAGAGACAAGATGGCGGCCGCTACGGACTGTTTGGAATGTTTACAGACGCCGGAGAACCAATCAGCTTCGCTTCACAAAGCTCCGTTGCGCGAAAAGTACGCGTACTGGAGCGCTGCCCGGTCCGCTGTTACAGATATATATCTTTTTTTAAACGTTAATTTCTCAAAATCCACTGGAGCACATATATTGAGACCTACAAAAGGCACATCGGGCTACCAGTCCCTACAATTTTGCCAAGTTTCGTGCAAATCCATTCAGCCGTTCGGGCTAAAAGTGAGGCCAACCGCCCTATGGAAAACTCAATGTTAAAAACACGTTTTGGGACCCCCCTTTTTTCTCGGCCCCCCCTTGATGAACCCCCCCCAAATTTTCAAGGGCTGCTCAGAAACAAGATGTGCCATTTTCCTGAAAATTTCAGCCAATTCCGTCCACAAACGCCAAAGTTATTAGACATAGAATTTTCAAAAATCCCATAGAGAAAAAATCCTAACTATATATACCTACTGGCGACCGCCAGTAGGTAATATATATATAAAAAATATATATATATATTATATATATATATATGTATATATATGGCACCGCCAGACATCGTCGAGGGAGGAGTCCAGATAGGACGAGCATACAGCTCGTTGGTTTCACGGTATTTACCGTTTTCCTGCTCATCGACCGACACGCTGCCTGACTGGCGAGGGGCTTCTAAGCGAGACTTTGCCTCCACAGTTGACAAAGTGGGAGAGTGACGCAATATGCGGCAAAAAATCATCAGCAGGACTACAAGGACCATGAGGCACTGCTGCATTAGCACAACCCATCCAGGGGCGTGCCATCATCATTCATTAAGGCCCGTCCTGCTGCTCACCTGTTAATCATATCGTCACCCTCTGAGGAAGAAGGCAGACGCCTTCGAAACGCGTCAGGGTATTTGGGCGAGACAGAACTGAATCGAAGTCTCCCTGTTTGTCAAGCTATTCAAGCTTCTTTGTGGTTGGAATAAAGCCTTGTCAAAGTAGCCCCGCGAGTTTGGCTTGTGTTCTTGGACACGCGAGCTTTCATTTTTGGACGGTCCCATCACCTTCCCAGCCGCACCCGCCACAAGAGTGCCAGCGCCTTGATGGGGAAACGGAGCGTCGCAGGGCAACTGCATTGCGCCTAGCACCGCCAGACATCGTCGAGGGAGGAGTCCAGATAGGACGAGCATACAGCTCGTTGGTTTCACGGTATTTACCGTTTTCCTGCTCATCGACCGACACGCTGCCTGACTGGCGAGGGGCTTCTAAGCGAGACTTTGCCTCCACAGTTGACAAAGTGGGAGAGTGACGCAATATGCGGCAAAAAATCATCAGCAGGACTACAAGGACCATGAGGCACTGCTGCATTAGCACAACCCATCCAGGGGCGTGCCATCATCATTCATTAAGGCCCGTCCTGCTGCTCACCTGTTAATCATATCGTCACCCTCTGAGGAAGAAGGCAGACGCCTTCGAAACGCGTCAGGGTATTTGGGCGAGACAGAACTGAATCGAAGTCTCCCTGTTTGTCAAGCTATTCAAGCTTCTTTGTGGTTGGAATAAAGCCTTGTCAAAGTAGCCCCGCGAGTTTGGCTTGTGTTCTTGGACACGCGAGCTTTCATTTTTGGACGGTCCCATCACCTTCCCAGCCGCACCCGCCACAAGAGTGCCAGCGCCTTGATGGGGAAACGGAGCGTCGCAGGGCAACTGCATTGCGCCTAGCACCGCCAGACATCGTCGAGGGAGGAGTCCAGATAGGACGAGCATACAGCTCGTTGGTTTCACGGTATTTACCGTTTTCCTGCTCATCGACCGACACGCTGCCTGACTGGCGAGGGGCTTCTAAGCGAGACTTTGCCTCCACAGTTGACAAAGTGGGAGAGTGACGCAATATGCGGCAAAAAATCATCAGCAGGACTACAAGGACCATGAGGCACTGCTGCATTAGCACAACCCATCCAGGGGCGTGCCATCATCATTCATTAAGGCCCGTCCTGCTGCTCACCTGTTAATCATATCGTCACCCTCTGAGGAAGAAGGCAGACGCCTTCGAAACGCGTCAGGGTATTTGGGCGAGACAGAACTGAATCGAAGTCTCCCTGTTTGTCAAGCTATTCAAGCTTCTTTGTGGTTGGAATAAAGCCTTGTCAAAGTAGCCCCGCGAGTTTGGCTTGTGTTCTTGGACACGCGAGCTTTCATTTTTTGGACGGTCCCATCACCTTCCCAGCCGCACCCGCCACAAGAGTGCCAGCGCCTTGATGGGGAAACGGAGCGTCGCAGGGCAACTGCATTGCGCCTAGCACCGCCAGACATCGTCGAGGGAGGAGTCCAGATAGGACGAGCATACAGCTCGTTGGTTTCACGGTATTTACCGTTTTCCTGCTCATCGACCGACACGCTGCCTGACTGGCGAGGGGCTTCTAAGCGAGACTTTGCCTCCACAGTTGACAAAGTGGGAGAGTGACGCAATATGCGGCAAAAAATCATCAGCAGGACTACAAGGACCATGAGGCACTGCTGCATTAGCACAACCCATCCAGGGGCGTGCCATCATCATTCATTAAGGCCCGTCCTGCTGCTCACCTGTTAATCATATCGTCACCCTCTGAGGAAGAAGGCAGACGCCTTCGAAACGCGTCAGGGTATTTGGGCGAGACAGAACTGAATCGAAGTCTCCCTGTTTGTCAAGCTATTCAAGCTTCTTTGTGGTTGGAATAAAGCCTTGTCAAAGTAGCCCCGCGAGTTTGGCTTGTGTTCTTGGACACGCGAGCTTTCATATATATATATATATATATATATATATATATATATATATATATATATATATATATATTACCTACTGGCGGTTGCCAGTAGGTAGTTATAGTTAGGACCTAGTTTCCATAGGAAATCTGCAAAATTCTATTGGGAATAACTTTGGCGTTGATTGACGGAATTGGCTGAATTTCTCCAAGAAAATGGCCAGCTCCGCTCCGCTCCTTCCCTGAAAGTTTGGGGGGGATTCATCAAGCGGGGGCCGAGATAAAAGGGGAGTCCCAAAACGTGTTTTCCCCATGTTAATTTCCATAGGGCGGTTGGACACACTTTTAGCCCGAACGGCTGAAATGATTCCCACGAAACTTGGCAAAATTGTAGGGACTGGTAGCCCGATGTGCCTTTGCTATGTCTCAAGATATGTGCTCCAGAGGATTTTGAGTAATTTAGGTTAAAAAAATATATATATCTATAAGCACGCCCCGGTACGCGCACCGGGGCGCGTACCAGCGCGCTACGCGAGTTCGCGCACGGAAAGCTGATTGGCTCTCGGGTGTCTGTCAACATTCCAAACAGTCCAGAGCGGCCGCCATCTTGTGTCTCGGTAGGATCGAGACACAAGAGGTGGCAAAAACAAAGGGGGAAATGACCAAAAGGGGGCAGGGTAGACCCCCCATGACCCCATAGGTTTGATGTGGGGGCCATAAAAGACTTCGCGGGGCAAAAAAAATTATTATTTTTTTTATTTTCGCGGGGGGATAGCCCGGTACGTGCACCGGGGAGCGTCCCGGGGAGCGTACCATGGGAAAAAGAGAATGACAGATTTTTTTTTTTAAATGTAGCCTTTTTTATAAATTGGAGGTAGTTCTAAAAAGAACTGTTTTTTTTCTTCTTTTTGTTGTTTTATATTTTTTTAAATGTTTTTTTGAACATTTTGTACTTTTTTTGGCTTTTATGAACAATTTATATTTTTTGGGTTATTTTTATGGGGAGAAACAAAAAACAGGGAATTGTAAACGGCTCAACTGGAGCAAAGAAAAATATGAAAAAAAATATGTTTTTTTGGGGCAATTGTGGTTGTCACCAGCACGGTTGATGAGCTTTATGTTCTGCTCACCATAGGTGATGGTCTTACCACAAAAAATACAAGTGATCTTGAATTCACCAAACTGTGGTTGTATGTTTGGGACCATCTCCCTTGTCTCTGGTCCCGATGGAGTGGGTTGCTTTCTTTTAAAGGTGCTGGATGAAGATTGGGGAGGGTTACTGGCCAGTTCTCTCACCTCTGCCGCAGCATAGTTGTTGGGATGCTTGCGCTGCATGTGCCGAATCATGGTGGTATTGCCAAATGAATATTTCTTACTAGGGTTCCCCCTTGAATGTTCAGAGCCACAGATTTGGCAAGTCATCTTTGGCGCATCCACTTTCTTCTTGCCCTCTGGGATGGAAAAAAACTCCCATACAATGTGCTGCTTTGGCCTATATGGGGTATTGTCTTCTGGCAGGAATGTCCTACTCCCCTCCTCCTCCTCCTCCTCCTCCTCCTCCTCTTCTTCTTCTTGACCACCAATGTGATGTTGTGGTGGTCTTCTTGGTGGTGGTGGTGGTGGTGCAGATGCTCCAGCTGCTGCTGCTACTGTAGCCATTTTAAAGTACAAAATATTAGTCACAGATCTCCAAACAGGTCTTCCTCAGTCAAAGGACAAAGTCTGAATAAGGAAAAAAGGTGGGGGCTTTCATCATTTGTAAAAAAAAATGACCTGGACCAATGAAAAGTGTTATTTTCAGGTCACATGACCCGGGCTTTCATCATTTGGAAACCAAAACTGTTCTGCACCAATATAAAGTGTTATTTTCAGGTCACATGACCCAACGCGCTTACGCTACGTGCCCCTGGGGCGCGTCGCGTAAGCGCGTCGGATGCTTACGTTGCGCGATCGTATGCGCTCGAGTGCTTCCGGGTGCGCTTACGCCGTGCGTATCACGCGGACGCGGCTACGCGATACGTCACGATGATGTTTGGGCGCGCCCTGGGGCGCGTCCTGGGGCACTTACGTAGCGCGTTCGTATGCGCGTGGGTGCTTCCGGGCGCGCTTACGCCGTACGTATCACGCGGACGTGGCTACGCGATACGTCATGAGGATGTTTTCGTTCGTGGCAATAGCGGTAACGGGACGCTCCCCGGTACGCGCCCCGGGGCGTGCCGCAAAATTGCACTGACCGGGGCGCTCCCTGGTGCGCGCCCCGGGAGCGCTTCATGGCAAAAAAAAAATGTTAACACAATTTTAATAAAAAAATAGTATTATAGAAATATACAATATAGGATTCATTATAAAAAATATTACATTTCATAGGTTTGAGGCCCTATATATAGTTAGGAATTAGCATATACAAAACCTTTGAAATTCACTGAAAAAACCATAGGTTTCACACCAGTTATAGTTAGGAATTAGCATTTAAAAAACCTATAAAATTCACTGAAAAAAACATAGGTTTTACACCAGTTATAGTTAGGAATTAGCATTTAAAAAACCTATTAAATTCACTGAAAAACCTATAGGTTTCACACCAGTTATAGTCAGCTGGAAATTTTACTCGCATAAAACCATTGAAATTCCCACGTTATAGTTAGTTGGACTCACTATAACTTGCGCGTGCAATGCACTGCTGATGACGTCACATATTACATCACTCATGACATGGTCAGTGGCATCACTCATGACATCACTGATGACACCATCCTTGTGACAGAGTGACAGACCTCCTTTCACTGAAATGTAACCCTTGAAACACATATTCAAAAATAAAAACTAACATTTTCAAAAAAATGGAGATAGCCATACCAGTTACAACAACCAATTCAATTATTCCACCATCTATATACTCATGCACTCATTCACCAACAGTTCTATATAGTCACTCTTACATATACTCACTCTTCATTTGAAGTGATACACCTATACATCCTCTTACACACCGACAGTCATCCTAAAGATACTCTCACACATACTCACACATGCAAATAAACTATTGAACATCCATTTATTTGCATATACAGCTATACACACACTACTACTTTACTTCTAAGGAAACTTACACATACTTACTCTCTTAAACAATCACTTATAGAAACACGTACTAATTTAAACAGGAACTCTTACAATTCCTCACTCTCACATATACTCACTTATATACATCAATCTTCACATATACTAGAATAAAACATATGTAGTTACTGATAAACACACTAGTGAGACAGTCATTCACTCACTAACACACACATATACACACTCATCCACCCATACAGTCCTGCACATATGCTGTCTTCAAAACACATACAAACAGAGAGTCGGTCTTTCATGCATCTATGTGCTAAGTAATACCCCCACCAAACCATACAAACACTCATACTGATACTAAGAAAAACATCTAATAACCCATATACATACACATGTAGCAACTCACCAACCCATGCAGGCACTTATACACAAAGTGAAACACTAATACATATATTTGAATATTTAAACATTACTCTTTAATATATGTATTCACTAAGATACACTTAATAAACCAGTTAACCAATCAATTATTTTTTTTAAAACATCCATGTAAACACTTATTTAAACATTTATTCTTCCATCAACTTTTACATATACATATATAACACATATTTATTTTTTAAAAAGACACACATTCACTGGATGGTGTCATCAGTGATGTCATGAGTGATGTCACTGACCATGTCATGAGTGATGTAATATGTGACATCATCAGCAGTGCATTGCACGCGCAAGTTATGAGAGTAAAATTTCCAGCTGACTATAACTGGTGTGAAACCTATAGTTTTTTCAGTGAATTTAATAGGTTTTTTAAATGCTAATTCCTAACTATAACTGGTGTGAAACCTATGGTTTTTTCAGTGAATTTCATAGGTTTTTTAAATGCTAATTCCTAACTATAACTGGTGTGAAACCTATGTTTTTTTCAGTGAATATATATATATATTTATATATAAGAAGAAAGAGCTGCCCCTAGGTGGGATGCACTTACCGGTATGAAATTATGCCAAAGCAAGGGCACGAGCCGTGAACAAAGTCCTTTTCAGTTTTCCTGCCAGTTTTTAAAAGGATTGCCGATGTTCCGGCAAGCACCCTACAAATAAAGGGCACCTCCTGTTCCAGGGCAACTCTTTCTTCTTTTTGATAGCGGCCAGCCCGGTCGCGGTATTGCACCTGCTTACAATTGGTCAAATTAGATCCTTTTTCAGATGCAGAGGCAAACAATCAACAATGTTTCTCTATTTAAATGGACGAGGAAGACATATTAAACTTGCATGTTATCCCTTGAGGGATTAGACGAAAATGAATGCAATCTGTTAATCCCAATATTTTACCTTACCAAGCTCTTAAGTGCAAATATTTCTGTTGCAATCATACAATCTTACTGTTTGCAGAGAGAGAGAAAACCTGTTTTTCATTGAGGAGGCGCGTAGACATTTGGGACCTTGAGACCGGTCC
This sequence comes from Lissotriton helveticus, assembly GCF_964261635.1. Classification (NCBI taxonomy): domain Eukaryota; kingdom Metazoa; phylum Chordata; class Amphibia; order Caudata; family Salamandridae; genus Lissotriton; species Lissotriton helveticus. Next base: position 103,438,429 of record NC_136072.1, read on the forward strand.
AGATAAACATCTTCACTATTAATAAAACCCATTTGCATGGTAAATATTCTTATGTTCTTTCGCTTCCTGTCGAGGTCCCTCATTTGCAAGATAAACACGAACATTCAAATAAGATATGCTGTTCTGAAGACCTGACGTGTACTGCTGAAACCAGATAAAATGCAAAAGCCGCTCTCACTATGAAACTCAAAATTGGGAAATTGGCACAGGGCCAGATTGGAAATAGGTAAATAAGTTCTTAAGAATCATGATTTAGACAGTGATAAAGCCATTTGAGAAGCTAAATATTATGGTGGCACAGCACATCTATTGCTTATCAAGGGTTAAAGGCGATAGGCGGATAACTTTCATAGCGGCCCCACATACATTACTGTGTATGTGTTAAGTGTTGTCAAGACTTAGGATCTGATTTAGTTCTTGGTGGAAGGGAATACTCTGCCACAAACATGACGGATATCCCATCTGCAGTATCCCATTATATAATATATTACGGCGGATGGGATTATCAGTCACGTTTGTGATATAGTTTTCCATCGGCTGAGATCTAAATAAGGCCCTTCATTACCATCAAACCAAAACACATTCCAGGTTTTTGAGGCCAGGGCAGCCTAAATTTACGTCACAATGCTGTCAAGGCTTTATTATGAAATTCCGTAGGCATAATATGCCACTGGCACATATTTGCAGCAGTTAGAAAACTGCATAGCGAGAGCAATTTGCAAACTCAAGAGGCAAGTGACCTCCCCAGAGAAGTCTTGTCTCCACTGGCTGCCAGTCTGAAGAGGTGAGCCCAGTCCCTGGCAGTAAAAGAATATTTCCACATTTGCTAGTCTGAAACGGCCCGCCTACCTTCTTGCCAGAGAATGCATGCATCCACTAGCTGCCACGCGAGACCGCTTTTTTACTAGAGAAGGCTGTCTTTATCGGCCACCAGTTTAGACTTTGTACACTTGGGCTCTGTTGTACACTACCCAGTGTGTGTGCTCTGCCCCCTAAAACATGTAAAGTTTGGCTAATCCCAGACTGGCATATGTAACTTTCCTATACGGCCAAAGTATATGGTGCCCGAAGTACAACCATGGCATGGAAAGTTAAATGTTGCCTATGTCCCGCAGCATTATTGTGCTATCAACTAGTGTGACAGAAAAAATATTGTTTCAGACCTACTACGATAAACTTACAATATGAGCTGACAAAACAGTTCTTCTTAACAGAGTGAAAACTCCCTCTTAAATGCAGGTCTTGTATAACATTGGATAGTATGCCTGGTATTTAAAAGTAGGACATGTAGAAATGTAATGTTATCATGTTGCGAAAGTGACAAAACCCCAAAACCTATTTTTTCCCAGTGGAAGGCTCCGACTGTCACACGCATAGATTGAAAAATTAATTCCACTACCGCTAGTTTGGGACAAGCTAGAAAAAATAGATGAGCAACTATTTGTAATCTTTTTTAAAAGCCCAATTCAATGATGAAGTTGCATTTTTTATAAATATTCAGGAAAAGTCACATTTGGAAAGTTGACTTTTCCCTACTTGAAGCTCATATGGGTTAATTTGTATTAACTTCCTAGCATCTGGAGGGGTCTGTACATTACCCTGGCCACACCTCTGGATGGGCACATATGCTCTGCACAAGAAGAGAAGGGTTTCCCCATCTTCTTGTTGGGGTGGTAAGGTACACTGTGGGATTGTTAGCAGTACAGCAAACCAGACATGCTTCAAAAGTGAGTAGGGTATTCCATGGAAACATTTATTCCATTAGTCAGAGAGGAGCCAGGAGTCATTCCTTCTAACTTGTGCCAAGCATCAATATGACACCCCATGGAACCTTCGTCAGACCATTTTCTGGACTTGTGGAAAAATAGAAGAAAGACTTCACCTGCTAAAAGACACATGGGAGGAGACCAGAAGAACTGCATCTGCTCCCTCTTGTTCCCAGGGCAAAAAGTGGACAACAAGAGTTCGTTGGCTGACTTCCTGTGTGGCTAAAAGGCCACAGCAAGCTGCAAGAGGCCTTTTTTCTGGAGATGCCCAACGCGCCAGTAGCAACTGCACCTGGACTGGACCTTGCTGGTGGCCTCTGCAGAAGTGAGTCTTCACTAGGGTTGTGTCGTAAAATCTGCTCCACTGGCAGAGTTTGCAGAGTTTTGCTGCTCTACACTTGGCTTGGAGCATGGAGTGTAGAGAAAACTCCCCAATCTGCCGTGTGGTGGAGTTTATCGGAACCCGCCCAGTACTTCAATCACTGATTCATTCTGAATGCTAAGTTAGCCTTCTAGCTCTTCATTAGCTGGACCTCTGGACATGTGCTTTTCCCCTTGCGTGCCATGTACATGCTATATGCCGGCTCAGACATCATGTATGTGAGTGGCTTCAGAATTCTGTGCAGGAAAGCATTAGAGCCATACAGTTGGATCTGCCTGGGATAAGCAAAGAGAGGGTAGTCAAAAGAAAACTGCAAGCACTTTCGTGGAAACACAGACATTTTTGAAGCATTAGAGGAGATAGACCCACTTCCCACCTGGACCCACCTTGCTGCCCTTTGTCGGGAACATTCTACAGGCTGACATTGAAAATGTGACTACTTCACTAAGGTGAGTCAGGTGTGAACTGATGTCAGTTAATTAATGGTATTGGGTTCAGTTAGGAAGGCGCTCTGGGTGGGAGCATATTTGTTACCATAGACAGAACAAGCCCTGACAGAATGGGGTAACGGGTACTGTGAAATGTTGGTGAGAGGGCGATTCGGACTTACATTGTTCCGAAGGTCGGGGAACTCAAGTTCAAATAAAACTGGATAATGCTTTCCTAGAAGGCACAATAGGTATTAAAAGGTTTGTGAGAAGTGTCAGGGCGCTAGAACCTCTTTTCAGAGTAAGGCTGCAGAGGTAGGAGTAGCTGAAGTGCTGGACCAAGTGTCGCTTGAGCCGTGGGTGTGGATCTGCTGGTCGTGCTAGCCTGCCCTCATAAGATCTCACCATAAAACTTAAATGTAAACTATGTTGTAAAAGTCAGCCCCTTCCCTTGCCAGTCCCAGAGTTAATTAACCGCATCGCTGCAGCGGCTATTCCACCCCAGCGCTAAGGGGGCGGGGCGGCCGCGTGACGGCCACATGCTAGTGACAGAACCGCTCTGTCATCAGCCGCGGTTGGGCTGTGCTCATGACCGAGCGGTTCCGTCCAGGCCCCGCCCGCTCAATAGAACGGGCCGCGCAGGTGCGAAATCAGCGCCGCGCAGGCGCGTCTGGCGGGCCATGACGGAACTGCTCCGTCATCAGCACAGCGCCACTGCAGTTGATGACGGAGCGGTTCCGTCATCAGCATCCAAAGGGTTAACAAACAAAAATAAACCTTCGGTAGTGGACGTTTTTTTACAAACGTCCACTCTAGATCGATGTTTGTTAAATAACAACCACTTTAAGGAGGCTACCAGTGCACCGCCTGGCAGTTTTCATCATTTCAGCAGAGAGATATTGCAGCAGCAGCAGAGCCAAGGCTCCTCCAGTCACAACGTTTTTGTTCATGGAGAGGGACAAGGCAGGGCAATAGGCCACTTTTATTTTCATCCCAGGAAAGTGACCACCATAGCCTTCAAGTGAATGGCATGGGGATTGGAGCCTATCCCAATACCTGGGATAGTGCCTGCCAACTAAAGGCTGCACTAAATTTTCTTAAAATAATAAGTACCAGCGGTCAAGGTTTTGCTTGGAGCCAGCAATATCAAAGGTTGGAGTTGCTGAATATACCAAGGTTGCGTAGTGGATGTGCGTCAGAACTCCGCGGAATTTCACTGAGCTTTTGTGCACCTACACAGAATTATGCAGAGTTCAGCTCTGTGTACTCCGCCCATCCCTAGACTTGCCCCCACATACTGCTTCTGAAGTGTTGGGACCCTTGTCTGTGTCTAACTGGACTTCTCCTAACACTTCTAAAAAGTTGGGGCGTCAAAGGTTTTTGGACTTCCAGACCTCTGGTGGACCAGGACCAACCACACAAGCCAATCCACACAAGGTGGAACGTCACTGGGCTAAGAAAAATAGGTTTCGCCCTCTTCTAGCTTCTGTGCAATGTCAAATCTGTTTCAGTCCTCCTTGGCAAGAAGGTGTCTGGCATTGTGGAACTTCCTAATTTGTGAAGGATTCTGTGCTCCACAAAATAGTCTAAGGACTTGATTTAGAGTTCAGTGGACAGATTACTTAGTCACATATCTGACAGATATCCCATCCACAGTATTAAAAGGGCCATTGGCTACAATCCAGTTCTAGCATAGCGAATGAGATATCTGTCATTAAATGTCAGCAGATTATTAGTTATGACCTAAGTTCGAATTCAGAAATCTTTACCTGGCTAAGGCACAAAAAGTATCTAACCAACAAAAGGACTTCTCTGGGGGGGATTTGTTTTTTCCCACCCAGAACCTTTCCCACCCAAACCAATGGTTTCAGCTAGACCTGGCCCTGTGGCTATCAGGTCCTTTGGAACTCTTCTAAGATACAGCCTCCAACCTTGCCCTGCTGGTGGATTAACTTCCATTTCAGAAACTAAGATCCAAGGTAAGATCTCTAACTGGGATGAACCCACTTGGTGTGTCTGACCCAGACTCCATCGTGGCTGGCCTCAAATTGCACCTAGGTCCTGGTTGATCATATTCATAGACCCTAGGTACTTTTTGGGATGATTGTGGCCTCTAGTGGTTATGGCGCTACTCCTGGTCCAGGTTTCAGTTTTACTCTCACATTATTATTTTGTTATGGTGCTCAGTGAGGGGTTTATAATCCTCAACCCCATCAGTTTTCCTACAAAGGATCCTAAATCAAATTTTACAATATCCTAGCACATATAATTGGACAATTTACTTAATAAATATCATTCAGATGCAATCAATTATGGCAAATAATAACAGTTTTCATATGATGTGGTTGGTTTATTGGTCATTCCAGTCTGTCCTGCCAACACGTGTTTCGTTGTTTCGGGCATGTGACCCACGACTTTCTCAGAGCTGTGTCACTACTGTAGGGTACATATCGCCTTCCTGCCAGTTATACTTCCGTCCCGGCCAATTGGCGGCCTGGGATAAAAAAAAATTACTTTCATTTGTTGATATCACGTGGTTCTTCGGATAGTAGAATCTGACAGACACGTCAAATCTCTAGCGTACTAGTGGTCATATTAAAATGCTGTATATAGCAGCTCAAATATCAGCCCTTGTTTGCGTCTGCAGATTCGTATCTGGACTCTCCCGGCTCTCCGTCCGCCTGTGTTGTCTGGACGGAGAGCCGGGAGATTCCAGATACGAATCTGCGGGGAGTCGGATTTTTATTCTGTTGCATTTTTAACATTTTTACTGTTTCAATACTACTAAATTCTTTACACATTTTCTTTAAATTAAGCCTGCCTGCACTTTGCTATGTCTACCAGGACTCAAACTCAGGTTTAAATTGCTACTACCTTTAACTGCACCTAAAAGGTTAGTGACTTTATACTTCTGGTGGACTTTCATCCATCACCATAAAGTTAGCAGCTCTATGACAATGCAAGATACAGCAACTACCAAGGTTCAAACCACCAGAGGGGGTTCCAGATCGCAGAAAGGGGAAGAAGTGTGGGAATGAATATCTTGCATCGGCCCTCATAACCGATACACTAATAATTTGTTTCATATAACAAAAAATGAATAATGATATACAGAATTATTAGTGCAATTAATGCCTGTAAAATAGTCATTGCTAACGTGCTCCATGCACACTCTTAATGATTAACAAAGCTATTAGGCTAATGGTTTACAACAATGGAAAGAAAAATATAGGGAAACCAAAACTTTCTACTGAGTTGAGTTTCACTTGAACCCCACTGATGAAGGCTATTGGTGATAACCAGTCCTATTTAAAGTGCTACCACATTGACATTTTTGTGTTTTTTCATAAAAGTGTCCCTGGGGCCAAAGGGTATGCACTAGAGAGAGTTGACCCCTAGAGTAACATACTGTTTGATGAATAGTAAAGAAGGCACTTATCATTATTATGCTTCAAACAAGTTTGCCACTCAGTAACTGCAGTGTTCCATTGAAGAGCTCATGAAGAGAGAAACGTGTTTGAGACTAACAAAAAGGAAGAGTAGAAGAAATTAACAGACATCAAGCTAAGAAAATGATTTGTCTGAATAAACAAATAGTTTCAAGTTTTGCTTCAGTGGAAGAATTGCAGCTTTGCAAAAATGGACCACATTGACCGGAGAGCACTGGGAGGGCTCTTGAGTAATATTTCACTTGAAATCCACAGCTGAAGGTAAGAGGAGAGTGTGAGTGCTGTTTTCAGTGGTGCCAAATGGGCACAGGCTTGCACACAAAAATATGTACAAAATACAACACAGAAAGCCATAATGCTAGAGTATGATAAAAAAAACAATCAAACATTAAACAACCACATGGAATGAAAGCACAATGTATGTGAAACAAGTGTGCTGTTAATTCTGATGACCAGTGGTCATCGATTCCACCTAAATGCGCATTATTCAAATACCATTTTAATGTATGCTATGATGGAGCCAGACGATAGTAACATTAAAGGGTGTCCCTCTGACGAGTGGAGGTTTTTGAAGAGGAATGGCTCTAGTTTGGGCTTGCAAGTTCTGCAGAGATAATGGGCGATAGAACAGGACTAATGTCTTGATGAGTGGGTGGGTATTTTTTCTGATAATTAGATGATGGTTCTAGTGGTCTTGGATAGCTGGTATAAAGCTACCTCATTTTGCTTGGGGCATTGTTACTCTGGGGTATGTAAGACATACGTGACAGGTGTGTAAATAACGGACCTAGCTACTATTAAGCCTACTATGTTTTTTAAAACTACAGAAATATATTTCTTGAAAATAAAAGTACCTGAAACATGTCATTTAGGTTATTTCTTAACTTTTCTAAATATTAGTGCAATTACATACACCTTCATATCTCCCAATAAAACATTTCGAAATTCCATTAGATCTTACATTATTCCCAACGTTTCTGGTTCAATGGCAGATGTTCAATCAAATTCATACTTCAAAGAAAGACAAACAGTCTGGATGCTTGTAAGGTGCTCGATAGACCAATGAAGTAACTAAAAGACTAAAATAACAACGATTTAAAAAAACAAGCATAACATCCGGCAATGCATTTTTTGCACACATTTCTAAAGCAACTTTAGGATGAATCATTGTGTGCTCACAGTCAATACCTAAGATGTTTCTAAAATTACTACACGTTTCTAGGCAACACAGTGGTTGACTTCCATTTGGAGAGACGGGTCGGGCTGTCAATTATAGGTAAAAATCAACAACAATGCCTCAGAGTGCAGAAATAGATGAAAATCCAAGGACGTGACCATAAAACGAACAAAGAATTACAGTTAGCTCTCCATAGGGTATGTATCTGCCCATGGTTCCACACTATGCCACACACAACCAGAAACAGTGATAAAATAACGACAAAATGCAAGAATAAAGGGCCATATTATCAAGGACAGGCGATACATTATCGCCGCTTTTATCGGCAGGAAACTGCTGATAAAGCGGCGATAATGGCCTTGATAATATGCTCTATTAATTCCAATCGAAGCCCATGTTAGATGTGAACACATCTAACATGGGCTTCGATTGGAATTCATTGAGCATATTATCAAGGCCATTATCGCCGCTTTATCGGCAGTTTCCTGCCGATAAAAGCAGCGATAATGTATCACCTGTCCTTGATAATATGCCCCATAGCTTCTAGCTTGAGAATACATTTTCATTCATTTAATAGATTATGAGAAAAATTAGTAAACTTTGGTAGAAGACGGTGGTCATCTCCCTCCACCAAAAATGTGTCACCTGGGTGTAATGTGATGCTCAGACTGTCATCTCAGTTTCTCCTTTTCATTATTAAAAAAAGAGAGATGATGTAATGTGATGCTCAGCCTGTTTACGTGTGTGTTGGAACGTTGGGAATTGGAATGTTAGTAAGGTTTGAGTCAGTTGGTTTATGGGCTGAGCGACATTCAGACTGCTCCTGGTGGGGTTCCTTATTCATATACTTTATTACCTGTAACTTCAATCTTCAATAAATATACATGAAGTTACCAACTACGAATGGACATTTATTCTTATTTTTACATCTGGCGACAAGGCTACAACCCAATTGCAAGGTGGAATGAATGCAGCGATACAGCCAATCGGATGGCAGGATGTTCTCCTCCACCTTGCCAATCACTCGCCAGGTGCACCCATCCAGAATTTCTCCATTATGCAAAATATAAAAGCCATTGTCCATTTTACAGTTCCATAGGTAAAAAAAGCTCCAATTCTCAATATTAATCCTTTTTCACAACACTCCAAAAATTACATGAACTTGGTTTACTCTTGTTCACAGCGTTTGAACATGTGTACGATGTGTTTCAATGTTCTGCTGGTCTGTGGTACTGAGTTTTATTGTATGATCTTTTCCTCTTTCTTACAGATGACTAATGCCCTCAAATCTATTCTAGGGCAAATTATGATTCAGTGCAAACAGTTATGTGCCAACAACTCACCTGAAAAATATGACTGCTCAACTTTTGTCTGTCAAAATGTGATTGTAATAGTGCAACGAAATTGCATGAAAACCAAGTTTGCTCACATCAGAATGGGAAAGATATGCACAGTTACATTTTCCCATATTCTGAGGCCCAAACCTTAGAGTGGTACACTAATTGTGCACCAACCAAGTGTTGTTTCACTCGGTATCATAAATTGTGGATGTTGAATGACCTTCAAACATTTGCACTCAACCATCAAAGACAACCTAGGTGTGAACTCAACAACTGCCTCGTGCAATTCATCACTTCTTTCACCTAATATGCAGTTCATTATACTCCTTACACTTTTATGCAGAATTTGAGGAAACATTGTAACATTTTTTATTTATTTAGGAGATACCATAATAAAGATCATTCTTTGCTAACAAAACAAGGGAATTCAAGGGTTACACTACTCAATGGCAAAGCCAATAGTTCTGGTCTTTGATATCATGTCAATGCCTCTTTGCTTTAGATATACAAGGAACAATTGTATATATGATTCATAGAAAGAAAGAAAGAATCTGAGTGATGTAGCTTGGCTGCTGTAAGACATTAAGTGTAGCAACCATGGCTGTATTCCTAGATGAAAACAGAAACAGAACAATTTGCACTCATCAAATCTATCATACTGTGCACTGTCTAGGTTTGTGACGTGGTGGACTCGTGGACTGTTTATGTTCCAATCATTCTACTTGTCTGCCTCCCAAAGTATTGGAGACAGTTGCCTTTAGTATATATTTAAACTCCTGCTCGAAGAATTTTGCTTTAAATTTTGACACTGGTGTCCAACAGTGATACAGTGGTTCCTGATCTGCCAGAGAAGCCTGGTTGCCCTTTTAAACTTATCCTATACTTTTAAAAAATGCAGAAGGTTCTCTGAAAGTGGGACCTTTTTTCCAGACAGAGGAATTCCAACTAATCTTTTAGAACTGAGCATTTCTGCTGCTTGCCCCTATCAAAATGCCTACCTCAAACAACAGGGAATATAGAAGATCCTGAGAATGAGGAAAATATTACCTGCTTGGAAGATTGAAAGTGGGTATAGTGGGCAAATATTGTGGACCAGAAATGAGAGTTATGTAAACCTATGGTTCAGAAACAAAGACCGTCCTCAAGACTGTTAAAAAAGTTTGGATATAGGAAGCATTTCATTCCTGGAGTATGAGAGAACCTGCTAGTCCAACCTGAAAAAGCACACATTTGCCATCTTCACATTTGCTTCTTTCACTAATCTATAATTTTTTGAGCTAGTTGTTCAAGGCTACAGAAGTACCACTTAGATAACATATGAAACCCTTGGAGACTTTTCAAGCAGCAGTTTCTGGCTTTCCTCACAGAAGATGTTTGACTTCCAGAAACGGTTCCATGTTTGAACATAAAAGCTATTCTTCCTCTTCTTCTTCTTCTTCTTCTTCTTAATATTATTATTATTATTATTATTATTATTATTATAATAATAATAATAATAATAATAATAATTATTATTATTATTATTATTATTATTATTATTATTATTATTATTATTATCATTATTGGTGTTGTTATTGTTATTATATCAAACATGGCTTTGGCTTCTTCTGTTCTTTATTTCCTAATTGTATTGCTATTTGGCTAGTTGTTGAATAAATAACACATGCATTCTTTGAGAAAGTATTGCTGCTTGTGCCAGACTACTGAATCTGAGCCTAGAATCGTTCACAGAAACCAGTTTAATTTGATATGTAAACTTGCCTATTACAGTGATTCTGTAAACATTTATTGCATAGGTACCCTAAATAAATAGCTCATAAAGTCATCATATTTGCTAGAAATCTGTTTTATCTACAGCAAGAAATTGAAGTTGCAGCTACAAAGTGAGTTCCCGAAAGCTAACCCTAATTCTACATCCACCAAGTGGTAGAAAGGCATTGGTTCAATTTGCTTGACCAATCAGTTCGAAACCCGAATTTCTGTCTTGTTGAGATTTAGCTTATGGTGGTGGTTTATACATATGGCTTGATGGCCAGCATATGGCTTTTCAAGTTCTTTCTTCTTTCATGCATGACAGCTGAGAAATGTACATAAAGTTGTGATTCTTCAAGCCAAGACTGGGCAGCTAGATGATTGACTGGAAAAATAAATGAATCCTAATAAAGGCTCACAACAAGTTTCGCTAGACACCTGGTGGTATTGCCTTTTACTGTCTGTGACCCCCAGATCATCTAAAATAGAAAACACTAGAAATGTAGAGCCTTGCTCAGGTATGAATAGCTGTTTGTGATGGCCAAGCAGGCTGTTTGTTTTGCAACAGAAACATTTGACTAATTTTATTGCTATGTGATCCAGGGACCATATTACCTAAAGTACCCATGCACATCGCCTTCTATAATCCAGATCATGTTGGTGCAGACATAGCACCAGTGCAATCCTAAGGGGATCTTCAATTACTGCCATATTATGGATGCACTTGCACTAACTGTGTACTACAAAGAGGTGTTGGCCAGTTAGAGTTTTGCATAAGGCCAAGTCCTAGAAGATCCAAAGGGCTTCCATGGACCCCCCCCCCCCGCCATTCCCCTACAGGCAGCTGCAGTCAATTGTTGCACACACCAGCAGGGAGATTGATGTCCCTCTTTGTAAAGCAGGCCAGGTTTTTCTTGCACTTCAAAGGTGGAGCCACTGCTTTATATTGCTGGTCCACCTTTCTCTAATGTGTGGCCACCAGGGTAAAAAACTGATTTGTGCTGCCCTGGAGGCAGCATATTTTCTGTAATGGGGCATACTGTCCCTGTTTGCATCTGGTATACATAGTTAAATGGTCAGGACACAAGGTGGTCTGAATTATTATGAAAAACAGTGGTCCATAGGATTAAGTTTTCACAAAGACAAATGCAAATATAGACTCCAATTAGTACTATATTGACAAGTTTTTCAGTACCCAGCCGGGTCTGAAATTTTATTTCAAATATAAACAAATTTAAAAGACCATCAAGGAGGTCTAATGTGACAGTTGATAGGGTACAAGCCTGTACCTATCCGAAAGTACACTCAAAAGAATTCAAAGGTAGGAAGAGAGCCAAAAAAGGAGGGTAAAGAATATCAGGCAAAAAGAACAGCGGAGCCAATTGTCCCTTGCATCAATAGCATATTAGCACGGCAAGTTCAGACAACCAATTCATGTAACAGTGTAAACACAATGGGAAAGTTACAGAATCGGAGTAAGTGTCGACGGCGTTTCGATCCCCGGCTCCTAGTGAACTGGGATCATCATCAGGACTGTAACAATGTATTGCCTGTATGTGCTTTTTTTTAAAAACCTGTTAGAAATTACAATTTACAGAAATGAGAGAGAAAAAAGGAAAAAGAGAAAATTCTGTTTAAATTGATTTTAAACAGAATTTTCTCTTTTTCCTTTTTTTTCTCTCATTTCTGTAAATTGTAATTTCTAACAGGTTTTTTAAAAAAAGCACATACAGGCAATACATTGTTACAGTCCTGATGATGATCCCAGTTCACTAGGAGCCGGGGATCGAAACGCCGTCGACACTTACTCCGATTCTGTAACTTTCCCATTGTGTTTACACTGTTACATGAATTGGTTGTCTGAACTTGCCGTGCTAATATGCTATTGATGCAAGGGACAATTGGCTCCGCTGTTCTTTTTGCCTGATGTTCTTTACCCTCCTTTTTTTGCTCTCTTCCTACCTTTGAATTCTTTTGAGTGTACTTTCGGATAGGTACAGGCTTGTACCCTATCAACTGTCACATTAGACCTCCTTGAAGGTCTTTTAAATTTGTTTATATTTGAAATAAAATTTCAGACCCGGCTGGGTACTGAAAAACTTGTCAATATAGTACTAATTGGAGTCTATATTTGCATTTGTCTTTGTGAAAACTTAATCCTATGGACCACTGTTTTTCATAATAATTGATTGCCCAAGGTCCCTAGGCACTGATTGGGTCCCCCTTGTTTTTTGAAAATACAAGGTGGTCTGAGCCACCTGCTGTCTGCACCTTGCAAACCCAGAATATAAGCGGTACAAAACTGACAGCTTACACTCTGTGAAAAGTTACCATATAACTCATCAGTCAATAACCATTCCTTTCTTTTCAGGTACTGGAGCAGTCCCAAAGCAATTGTGAATAATCATATGTGTCACCAGTAATGGGAATCTCTCCTTATTTGCCCTCCGAAATTTTAGAATTGCATTTGCGAAATTTGCAGAGTACTTTTGTGCATGTAATTGAAAATCAGATGAAATGTTTTAGAAGTAGGTTTGGCAACAGTTACATCCCATATCAGTAAATTTTGCAGCACCAAACTACGCTATTTCCAAAACGATGGAATGAGCCGCATTTACAACAATACAATGCACCCCCGTGTTTTCCCTAGGGCTGGTGCTTAAAACAGCTGCCTAGTGCCAACATAGACACCCTTGCGGCAGAGTGCAATGGTGCTCCCCTTGCAGGGAATGATTTTTTACGTACATAGCAGTGTCCCTTCCTGCACATAAACAATCAATAATGGTGATTTGCTACTTCTATGAGTGCTGCATTCTGCAGCACACATTGAAAAATCAGGAGAAATTAAAGTATTTCTCCTCATTGCGGCATTCTAATGCCTGCTATTGCATGGTGTAATTTTTGTTGCTGCCTCAGATTTGCAGATCCGTGCAAGTCTGGGGTAGTGTCACAAAGCAATGGGTGTTGTGGAGGAATGACCGCAGCATCACACTTTGCATGCTCCTTTCATAAAGACACCTGCGTGAGAGGGTACCATATTTACAAAGCTGCGTTAAGCCACAAAAAGTGGCTTAGCGTCACTTTGAAAATATGGTGCTGGGCATTGCGCCATCGGAACATAAAAAATAGTGAAGTTCTGGTGGCTCAATTCCCTTGTTCCTATGCTCGAAAGTATCAATAATTATTCGTACTTCCAGATTTAAATACATGATCCTTGAGGACTCTCAAGGCTCACCCAATACCCTTATGCATAAAGTTTTATTTTTCTATAGTCCCTGCTATGGATATATTGTCGTAAAAAAGCGCACGTTCAACCCATTTTTTGTTGGTAGCCTAATATAACATATTTGCCTGCTTTCCTCCTGTTCTGATTTCTGCTGGTGTGGAGAAGTGTGGCTCACTGGTTAGAGGAGGCAGACCTGGAAGCAGAGGTCAGCCCGGGACCAGGGTTCAATTCCCGGCTCAGCGGGGTCATGAGTCCTAAAATGTCCATGGACTCGACAATTCTCGCTCCGGTGCCTACTCGATTCATGGGTTCACACTCTGCGACTCTGGGCAATAGCTTGCTTAATCTCCACAACGGCCCCTCCCGGCGGGATGCCTGGCTTTCACCTTGCGGATACCCTGCCGGGGTTATCTCACAGGGGAATACCAGGACGGGTTCCCTAAGCAAGCGCTTAGAAACCGCTTGGTGATTTGCGCTATATAAATTCCTGTACATTTACATTTACATTCTGGTGGTACTGCAGCATACTCTCACTCATGGTGTTCATGTTGATATTGAACAAAAATAGTGATAGGACACAACCCTTGTGTATCACTTTTGAAGCCTTAATAGACTCATCAATTTCTTCCCTTAATCCACATCTTATTACCATTGCATTGTTATTGTAAAATCTCTATAAAGGTGCCAATGTATGACCAGCAATTTCCTTTTGTGTCAAAATGACCATAGTTTGCTTTTGCTGTTTTCTTTGCAGCCTAATAGAACTTGCTGATCTGTTTCTGCTATGTTTGGTACTAATGAGTCAACACCTTCACTACTGGTGTCAAGATTCTGCAATACCTGTAACTCTAACTTGAGAATTTGAACATAACACAAACCTTTAAGGAAACGTTTAAAAATCAAACAATTCAAACTTCCTTCACCAGAATGCAGTACAGAGCAGGGGACACAATCAAAGCTACTTTCATTAAATCAATACATTGATTTGGGATTGAAACAGTGGTAGTAAATGTTCATGCCTGGTTACTAATAGGATCAGACAACATGTAAGTATTCGCTACTCAATGTTGAAGGTGACCAAGCAGGATCATTTAAAAAATCTTTGAACCAGTGAACAAAATACAAAGTAGGTGGAATTTCCTGTGCTGACCATTTTAGGGCCTTTTCACAAACTGAAAGTTTTTACATTTACTATAATAGTACTACCAATGAACGGCAAAAAGCTATTAAAAAACTTTGAGTGTAAATCTCCACCTCTTCTATCTTTTTTATAAGGAGATCCTCACACTAGCAGGATTACTAGTTAGTAGCAAATGTGGGAGGGACCAAAGGGAGTGATTGAAAAATTGACATACTTACTGCAAAACAGGTGAGATTTAAAGAGGAGTAAGAATGCATTAAAGGAGGGTTAAGAAGGGGTTGACAATGTGGATGATTTACAGGCTTGTGTAGTGATGCTTGCTGAGCTGCCAGGCCCTAGGCCTCGTGAAGAACAATTGTAGATTGTGCACGAAACAAAAGAGGGGGTTAAGGAGTGTGCTCTTTGTTATTTACAAACTGCACTTCTAAAGTTACTAAAGCCAAAAAGGACACAAAACAGTAGGAAATGTTCTCCAGCTCAGAGCTTCTGTAAGTCCAGCACTGGTACTCTAACACTCTTCCAAGAAAAATTATGAAGGCAGAGATTCAAATGTAAACCATATAGGAACTAATGTTTAATTAAATTAAAGTTTTTAGAATAGTTACAAATTTAATTTAACTTTAAAAAACAGATTGAACATATTTGTTCATGAATTATAATGTATAATACCAACCTAGGGCCTCATACCGATGTCAGGCAGACTGCCACTTACAGGCTGCCGGTGGTGGTCCATCTGACATCTAGGCCATCAGTCCAACCACCTCATTGCGATGCTGGCGGTCAAAGGCTGTCAGAAACTGACTTTGGGGGCCCCAAGTAGAGCCCCCTCCCCTTAGGGCCACTGCTAAGTGGCCCTGGGGGCACATGGAGAGCCCCACCACACATCCATGCACCGTGTGCCAGGCACCACATGGTAATGAAAGCAAAAAACTCCTTCTCCTGAGTTTGGCAGTTGATAAATAGTGCTAAATGCCCAGGAGGGCATTTGCATCAATGGGGGGGGGGACTAGATTGTTGTGTGGGTTACCAAATTTACACCTTAATTTGTATCAGACCAAAAATTAGCGTGAAAATATTGCAAACACAAAGATTAAAAGTTTCATACATTTATTTAAAAATAATTTAAAAATAATATTGACACATTATTACAAAACAATTTCAATTTTATGCACATTCGTCTTCGCTGTTGGCCAGCTCAAATAAAAACTCACATTTTTTATAAAAAATGCCAGTGGGCATTAATACACAAGTCTACATGTACATCATATTTATTCAACATAAGGAACAAACTGTCGACGCGGCGTTTTGGTGCCTCGAATACTCTCGCACCTTCTTCAGGACTTGTTCATATAAATCATATCTAAAAAAACATGTCACAATACATTTCATTAGGTCCAACATTTAATCTAACAATTGCACATTGATTCATTAACGTTTACACTGATATCCTATTATTTGGTAACCACGTAACCTTGTGATCTGAGTCTAATCCCTTAGTCCCCTGTAATACTAAATTGCCACATTTTAGTATTCCTAAGAGAGAGGACATGACTAGCGTGATATGTATTTATCGCTGGGATGGGGTGTCAGCACTTTTACTTTTCCAACACCAATGATGTGGGCTTAGAACAGATCTAAAAGGGACAATCAGATCTCAATCCCTTCTTTCTTATAGAGTCCCACCCAGACAGTTGAGAATAGGACCGGTAAGCACCCCTCTTTTTGCTTAGAGAAATAAGAAAAGAAGGCTAAGTGACAGTTGAGAATAACCGTAGAAAAGGTTTAAGAAAGGTAACCCCTTATAAAAAGAGATGTTTTTCTGTCCTAATAGGATTGAAGTTGGTCCATTTTTTAATCAACCCGGGTGGAGATCTAGCAAAACTGATACAGAAGGTAAAAAATAAAAAATGATAAATAGGAGCACACTAGGGCAAAACGGAGGAAATAGTCCAATAACAAGGTAACTAAAATAAAGTACGTTTCCTCCTAGAATAAAAAAGAGGAAAGCGAACAAAACCTCCCTAGGAGAACACAAGAGCTGAAGAAAACCTGCTCAGAAACCGAGAAGGTACTGCCAGGAAGGAAAAATATATACCTGGGTAAGAACATAGAGGTACCTGTGGGTGTCTTCACTTTGGGGGCCCCCTGCGGTCCCCCAAAGTGAAAGAGGGGTGGGGGTGCACCCGGGGGGGTACCTCTGGTACCCCCCTGCATTTGCAAATACAATGCTGTAGGCACCGCGCGGTGCCTGCCGCATTGTGTATGCAAATGCATACATGCATTTATGGCATTGTGGAGGGCGGTGCAGAGAGCACTGCTTGCCACAATGTTATAAATGCAGGATGCCGCCGCCACTGTGGCGGCCGCATCCTAATACCACCCACGGGACCCCCGAACTTATGGCGGGCGGTCCCTAGTCCCGATAGGATGGCGGGCAGACTAAGTCCGCCCGTCATCCTAATGACCCCCTACATGTTTTAAAAATATAGACGTTACCTGCTGCATTGCTCCTCTCCCGATCCTGATGCTGGTCCGGGCCTGGGCTGATCATATTGCACAGGCTCCCAGATGCCAATTAATGACACTGCTCTCCTGCTGGGAATGCTATTCCCAGCATAAGAGAAGCACTGGGATTGGTCTGAGCGCCCTGATTCGGCGCTCTGACCGGGACTGGGAGCCTTTGGCTTTTGTCCACCCAGCTGTACAACACAGCTGGATGTAGAAATGCTAAATGTGCATGGTGGTTTGGAAGGCCTTAGACGGCCAGCCGAACCGTCATGCGCACTTAGTATTGCCCATCAACCCTCATCCCCATTGTTGTTGCACAGAGTGCATGGCCCGCCCTCTGACGCGCTAACTGGAAAGAAGATAAATGAAATGATAATAAAATTGGTTTATTATCATTTTATTTTTCAAGTGTTTTACTCTGGTGCCACCTAGTGGAGCGCTGCTCCTCCGCCATAGCGCCATTTCTCACAAACTCACTTGTTTGTGGAGATTCACAAGCTTTAATGCAAATCTCACCGTCCCCACATTTTGAATTAAATGTAGTCCCGCATAATATTAAACAAACTTTGAGAAATGCTAGGTCATTTTTGTGGATAACTAGAATTCCTAAAATTTACTTTAATAACCAAAATTGACTTTGTGAACCAGGACCACTCAGTATGTTAACCGGGCCTCTCATCTTGTGTTTGGCATGTTGCCTGGAATGCTCAATGACTCACAATGATTCAAAGCGAATAAGAGTTATTCTCTTGTGAGTATTCTGTAGTGAACAAAATATCACCAAAGGCAAGCTACGAGGCATTTTTTTATAGTCGATTATGTTTTGTCAAATTTAAATTACACACAGGAGAAATGATATGTGAGTAACCAAATAAACTCCTCAGCTGTCAGTAGTGACATTCATCAGCGTGTCATACATAAACAGGGAGCTAACACTGTTTCATCACAAGATAATGTTCTCTGATTGTTTCACAGATGGTTAATCAGATTTTACCATTGGGAAGCATATAATCTCCTTATGATATGTGGTTAATTGCAACAAGTGTACAATGGGGAGTCACAGAACACACATTGAAAATAATCAAATCAAAGGCAGCCTATATATTCCTTTCTTCTTTCCTCCCTTCCTTCCTTCCTCCCTCCTTTCCTTCCTTCCTGCTTTCCTTCTTTCCTTCCTTTGGTCTGTCCATCCGAAACCGTCCTCACTTCCTTCCTTCTCCTTTTCATAGCCCTCTCTCTGCCACTTGAATCTCTTGAGCAACCTGATGTTAACTCATGTTCTACATCGAGCAAAAGCACAAGTTGTGCCTCATAACCCAAGCCCTGCTAGGCTACTCAGATCCCTGAGTAATGCTATATTTTTTTCACTTAAGCCCTTGGGGAAATGCGCTCTCGACTCTGCTTGCACAGCTTGTTCTTGTATAATTTCCTTTGTTTGTCTCCTGTAACCACTTGGAATCTGCTCTAGCTCCATAACCTCAGTAATTGGCAGGAGTTCATCTTGGTCCTCAACCAGTTTAGCACAGGGTTAAGCTTGCGGTGAGCGAGACGCGTGCTGTTTTCGTACTGCCTTGTAAAATGTTACTGATTGGTGGTGGTGCCCGGGAACTGATTTTAACTATAACTCTCCACTCTACCATGCACTGTGTTCTCACAAAAGACACCATTTACGATGTCATACCTACTAGTGTAAATAATATATTTTGCATAGTATAACTGATATAATATAAAAGGGTATAAGCAGTGAATGGAGAAGGCATGAGTTACACTTAATGTAGCAAGGCTATTGAGTGGAATACACTGTATACAGACGTTAACAAGTTAGAATGATTCCAAGGTATTGTGTCAATTAGAAATTAATGGTATACCTATAATTTTAGAAATGTAGATAGTTGTGTACTTTAACTTTTCTTTGTAGCTAAAGAAAAAATACAGTTCTATAAATTGAAAGGTATTGAGCAATATATAAATTTAAGGTATATCTATGACAGAATAATTTCTAATGTTTGTGCATTTTAAGTTTGCTTTATATACAAAGAATAAATACACTTTTGCTAACTATAACCAAGAATTAATCTTTGTTATATATATATATATATATATATATATATATATATATATATATATATATATATATACACACACATATATATATATATATATAGATATATATATATATATATATATATCTATATTACCTACTGGCGGTCGCCAGTAGGTATATATAGTTAGGATTTTTTCTCTATGGGTTTTTTGAAAATTCTATGTCTAATAACTTTGGCGTTTGTGGACGGAATTGGCTGAAATTTTCAGGAAAATGGCACATTTTGTTTCTGAGCAGCCCCTGAAAATTGGGGGGGGGTTCGTCCAGGGGGGGTCGAGAAAAAAGGGGGGTCCCAAAACGTGTTTTTAACATTGAGTTTTCCATAGGGCGGTTGGCCTCACTTTTAGCCCGAACGGCTGAATGGATTTGCACGAAACTTGGCAAAATTGTAGGGACTGGTAGCCCGATGTGCCTTTTGTAGGTCTCTATATATGTGCTACAGTGGATTTTGAGAAATTAACGTTTAAAAAAAGATATATATCTGTACCAGCGGACCGGGCAGCGCTCCAGGACGCGTACTTTTCGCGCAACGGAGCTTTGTGAAGCGAAGCTGATTGGTTCTCCGGCGTCTGTCAACATTCCAAACAGTCCGTAGCGGCCGCCATCTTGTCTCTCGGTAGGATCGAGAGACAAGAGGAGGCCAAAGCGAAGGGGCAAATGACCATAAGGGGGAATAGTAGATCCTCGCTGACCCCCTAGGTTTGATGTGGAGGTTTTAAAAGGGCCCCGCGGGGCAAAAAAAAAAAATAATAATAATAATCGAACGGCTGAATGGATTTGCACGAAACTTGGCAAAATTGTAGGGACTGGTAGCCCGATGTGCCTTTGCTAGGTCTCAATATATGTGCTTCAGTGGATTTTGAGAAATTAACGTTCAAAAAAAGATATATATCTGTAACAGCGCACCGCTTCGCGTACTTTTCGCGTTACGGAGCTTTGCGAAGCGAAGCTGATTGGCTCTCCGGTGTCTGTAAACATTCCAAACAGTACGTAGCGGCCGCCATCTTGTCTGTCGGTAGGATCGAGAGACAAGAGGAGGCCAAAGCGAAGGGGCAAATGACCATAAGGGGGCATAGTAGATCCTCGCTGACCCCCTAGGTTTGATGTGGAGGTTTTAAAAGGGCCCCGAGGGGCAAAAAAAATTAATAATAATAATAATCGAACGGCTGAATGGATTTGCACGAAACTTGGTAAAATATTAGGGACTGGTAGCCCGATGTGCCTTTGCTAGGTCTCAATATATGTGCTTCAGTGCATTTTGAGAAATTAACGTTCAAAAACAAGATATATATCTGTAACAGCGCTCCGCTTCGCGGAGATAAAATTATATCTGTATTACCTAGCTGTTGCTAACACCAGTTAGCGACGGCTAGTAGGAGATAGCGACCATCTTGGGCCCCACTTTGCATGTGAGTGATATTTATCACTAATGACATGCAAAGTGGGCATGCCAAGATGTTAGCGACTGGAAACAGTCGCTAACATCGCTATCTCCTATTATCAACTTTTGGAAATATTCGAGATAAGCGCGAATATCTCCAAAAAGTAACAGCTGCCCTGAGCAGTTCTTAGCCATGTTATCCAATGGGAGGTGGATAACATGGCTAAGAGCATTAGCTCGGTAATGCATGAATATCGCTGAGTTTTCAGCGATATTAATGCATTGCGGTCGTTTTTTATCGTATTTGCGATAAACCTTGATAATAGCAAGGTTTATCTGCGATAATTTCTGACGGTAAAAAAATGTTTGCAATGCATCGTTAGGGATAAATATCGCTTAACTTTGGTAATATGCCCCAACGTCTGTTAACGTTCGATTCGAAGGAAATCAGGAAGTGTTGAAAAACATTGTCTGCGCCATCTTGTCTTTTTTCAAATGCCACACTTTTGTCGTGCACGGCAGCCATTTTAGATGCCTTGACCAGACCCACTCTGTGCACGCTGTCGATCCTTAGCATGGCTCCCCACTCTCGCAAGCATCTCACCCAGGCAGTGGTCACCCCCGCTCTCTGTCTTATGCATGGGTAATAAACCTCCCCCCATCTGCGCTGCTCTTCCCTGAGAATCACACCCTGTGCCCGCCCGACACCTCCCTTTCGCCCTATTCACTACCGCACCCTCTGACACTCCTTTTCCTCTGTGTCCGATTGTCCAGGCCGGTCCTAGGCTATCAGCTAGCCCTGCAGATGTAGTTTATGGCCACAGCTGTAAAGAATCACCCCTCTTCAAAGGAGTTATAGTAGATCAAGGCCCACACTCGATGAGATCCGTCACAGCAGAAGCGTTGCTATTATCTGAAAACCATCCTGTATTGTGATTGGGGAGGGGACCGAGCGTGAAGCGGAAGATTCCAGGGATGACTCTTTGTACATCAAAGTTTTTACAATTATGTGTCACATTAAAAATATATAGCACTCCGACAAAGTAGTAAGATTATAAAACTTTAATAATTTATAAATATATACAAGAAAACAAAAATAGTAATAACATATAAACATTTTTAGGGAAAAACAACGAAGTAGCGGTCGGCTGTGCGAATAGTCCCAACGCAGCACAACGTCCAGATTTCCCGCGTGGGGCGTCGCGGGGGGTGGGTCATCAGTAGCAAACTGTTGTGCGAATAGTTCCAAGGCAGCAGAACGCGGCGAAATCTAGATGACACGAAAGTGATGTCTAGTAAGTTGCCACCCAGCAAATAACGGCGTGGGGCGTCGCGGGGGGTGGGTCATCAGTAGGAAACTGTTGTGCGAATAGTTCCAAGGCAGCAGAACGATGGCACCAAGGTGATGTCCAGTAAGTTGCCGCACTGGTTTTGGTATCCTACAATGCTGCTCCGAATAACGGCGTGGGGCGCCCCGGGGGAGGCGGCGTGAACGGGCCTCTGCAGGTGGAGTGTCATCTGTTGTAGTGGGGCGCCCCTTTACCGTTTCAGTTGCCATTCCGTCCGTTTTTGGTCCACTGTGTCAAAAGCCGCAATTCAGCTGAGTTGCGCCCACTCTTGCGGTGCAGCGATAGGCGGCTGTCACAGGACTCTCAAAATGGCGGCAGGCTCTTTCCTTTTTGGGCCTGGTCCACTGAAATGGCCCTGGGACACCTTGGAAATCGGACGCTTGTCTGCTAGGTCTTGGACCCCATTCTCGAAAGCGTCCCCTCCGCCTTGAGAATTCATCAAAAGTTTTGGGGGCCCCGACTCCTGCAGGCTTCTGGTGGGGAGCGGCTGCCATGATTGCTCGCGGAATGACCACGACGGAGCTACGAGATGGTGGTGCTCTCATGCTGACGCCAGTTTAGTCTGAAACATCCAGAAACAAGGTGGGGCTTTCATCATTTGGGAAAAAAAAAAGTTTTCATCCAATGAAAAGTGTTGTTTTTAGGTCATATGATCAAGCCTTCCATCATTAGGAAACCAAAAGTAAAATGAACCAATGAAAAGTTTTATAAACAAGTCACATGACCTGTTATGCGGCATAGGGTATAAAATGCGGAGAAAATACGTTGGCACGTGAGGCGGCGTCAGTAGCGGACCGATGTGCGAATAGGCCGAAGGCAATACAACCTCGCCAAGATCCGGATGGCACCGAGGTGGTGTCCAGCAAGTTGCAGCACTGGTGTGGCCATCCTACAATGCTGAAAGTCGGCGTGGGGCGCCCCGTTGGCCTGTGAGTTTGCATCAGTAGCGGACCGATGTGCGAATAGGCCGAAGGCAGCACAACGCGCCAAGATCCGGATGGCACGAGGTGGTGTCTAGTAAGTTGCCGCACTGGTGTGGCCATCCAACAATGCTGAAAGTCGGCGTGGGGCGCCCCGTTGGCCTGTGAGTTTGCGTCAGTAGCGGACCGATGTGCGAATAGGCCGAAGGCAGCACAACGCGCCAAGATCCGGATGGCACCGAGGTGGTGTCTAGTAAGTTGTCGCACTTCTGTGGCCATCCTACAATGTTGAAAGTCGGCGTGGGGCGCCCCGTTGGCCTGTGAGATGGCGTCAGTAGCGGACCGATGTGCGAATGGGGCCAAAGGCAGCGCAACAATATTTTCTGACTGACACCACAAGGCGCTGAGATGCCAAGATCCGGATGGCACCGAGGTGATGTCTAAGTTGCGGACTGATGTGCGAATGGGGCCAAAGGCAGCGTAACAATATTTTTTGTATGAAAGATACCACTAGGCGTTGAGATGCCAAGATTTGGATGGCACCGAGGTGATGTCTAGCAAGTTGCTGTACTGGTGTGGTCATCCTACAATGCTGAAACTCGGCGTGGGTCGCCCCATTAGCCTGTGAGATGGCGTCAGTAGCGGACCGATGTGCGAATAGGCCGAAGGCAGCACAACGCGCCAAGATCCGGATGTCACCGTGGTGGTTTCATAGTTGAGAGGCACTTCATCTGCAGTGCGGCGCCGAGATCCGGATGGCACTGAGGTGATGTCTAGCAAGTTGCTGTACTGGTGTGGTCATTCTACAATGCTGAAAGTCGGCGTGGGGCG
Source organism: Lissotriton helveticus (assembly GCF_964261635.1). NCBI lineage: Eukaryota > Metazoa > Chordata > Amphibia > Caudata > Salamandridae > Lissotriton > Lissotriton helveticus. The sequence continues at coordinate 103,462,183 of NC_136072.1, forward strand.
CCCCATTAGCCTGTGAGATGGCGTCAGTAGCGGACTGATGTGCGAATGGGGCCAAAGGCAGCGCAACAATATTTTCTGAAGAGAAGACACCAAAAGGTGCTGACATTCCAAGATCCGGATGGCACCGAGGTGGTGTCTAGCAAGCTATGCAGTTGAGTTGTGTGCGCACTTGCGGCGAATAGGTCGAAGGCAGCATAACAATGTTTTTTGAATAGAAGACACCACAAGGCGTTGAGATTCGGTTACCACCGAGGTGATGTCTAGCAAGTTGCCGCACTGGTGTGGCCATCCTACAATACTGCTCCGAATAACGGCGTGGGGTGCCCGAAGGGGGGGGGAGCCGGCGTGAATGGGCCTTCCTAGGTGGAGGCTCGTCTGCTGTAGTGGGACGCCCCTTTACCGTTTCAGTTGCCATTCAGCTGAGTTTCGGCTGCTCTTGATGCTACAGCGACAGGCGGCTGCAAGAGGACTCTCAAAATGGCGGCCTGTTCTTTGGATTTGGGCCTGGTCCACTAAAATGGCCCTGGGACACCTTAGAACTCGGACGCTCGATTTTTTTTTTCCTGTACATGCAAAAAAAGGTAAATGCCCGGTACGTTACACGCTTCATCTGCCACGATGAACTCTCCAGAGGAACCGAAAAAAAATATAGTTGTGGTAACTATACCATGCATCGTCATATGGAGAGGTGGCACCAATTAATTATAGTGCTGCATAAAAGAGAGATTTGGAGGAGAACCCCTGACCTGCTAGTACATTCATCAAAGAAGTGGCACTGAGAGCTTCAGAGGCAAGGGAAACGGTCCCAAATATTTAGAAGAACTTTGGAAAGATTAAAATGACATGTTTAGATTGTGGCAAATTAATTTCATGTGGACAGATGAGTGTTACTCTAATAAATACAGCATATGAACATCATCATAGTCGATGGTTGGTAGAGACATTTTGACTATATCCTGGACCTGCCCGTCCTCGCCCAAAATGGCGCCGGAATAAATGGGACTCGTAACTCCTTGTTGTGTACTGGTTGCAGAACCTTGAAATCACGAGATACGTATGCAGTTTTGAAGCACATGGCGGGCGGGGACGAGAATTGATTGAATATTTCGACATCCCTATTGATATTAAGTTCTGATGTGTTATTGATTACTGTACTGTTGAAAGTTCGAATTAACGTCACCCATGGTACTTGCCCGCAAATGTATATCTAGATAATTTTATTGTAACTGGCCCTGTCGTATTTTAATTATAAAATGTACGTCCACCGATTCCGTAACTGTTAGACACCTTAGTTCTTGCAACCTAATGGCCCGCCCGTTACGTTCCTCTACAGTGTAAATGTCTATTCATCATATACGATTACAGTTTGCTCTGTGGCAGGCCCACGTGGTTATAGGCTCGTATTTGTATAATGAAATATTCACAATAAAGGTTTTTAAAAGAAAACATGGTAGTAGTATATACATTGGTAAAGTTTTTAATAATAGTGACTGTTTTAGAATCATTAAAAGGCAAGTGAAATAAAGCAGACCAATTACATGAAGGGTAAAAGGTATAATACGAAGGAACGCAGTAAAGATAAATGGTCAAGGGCTGTTGTGTTTTCTATTCCTGCAACATAAAGTGATCGATAAGAATCTCATATTCAGGCGTATCGGCGACTAAGACAGCAGGTCGACCCTCTTTTGCTCAACGGCTCCGTCATGGGACGAAGAAACGCTCTTTTTCTCGAAAAAAGAATATATTTTACTTGCAGGACAGTTGTAAATTTTCCGGGAAAGTACATTAGCCTGGAACATTATAACATATATTTAAGAAAAAATAATGTTCGGAAGTAATGAAAAGCGTAATTTTTAGGTCATATGACCAAGCCTTTCATCATTACAATAAGAAAAGTAAAATGAACCAATGAAAAGTTTTATTAACAAGTCACATGACTTGTTATGCTTACGTTACGCGCTGCGCGCCCCGGATGACTTCCGGATGCGCTAACGCGGCGCGTCATATGACGCATTACGCGACAACGCAGGTACAGAATATAGTCAAAATGTCTCCACCAACCAGCGGTCGGAACACAACCCCTTTCAGCAGGCTAAATAGTTCTGTTAAATGACAACAGAAGGGACAGGCAACAAGAACCATCAGTCAAAGAGGGGAGGGCTAGTTCTTCTCTACCGGGTTACATTGGGGCGCTACCGGAACTGATCGAATTGGTAGTCTACAGTGTTTCTGGATGTTTCAGACTGAAGCTGGGGTTAGCATGAGAGCAGCACCATTTCGTAGCTCCGTCGTGGTCATTCCGCAATCAATCATGGCAGCCGTTCTTTATCGTTATTTTGGGCGGGGTGGGTGGCGGAGCCGAGCTGTTTTGCAGCCATCATTGTGTGGAGTTCAGTTCATCTCACTAGTTTTGTATTTGTCATGAGGGGTTGTTCCTAATGTTTCTATTTTAGCGAGGTCAAAAAGAGATCCCATTAGTGGCCTACTGATTTTGCTCGATTCCTTTTCTTTTTTTTTACACGATTTTTCGTTATCTGCAAAGACTAAACAGAGTATTGCGACTCTGTGTTTGTTTGTAAATAGAGAATGAACCAAAGAGAACTAATTCTAAAACAGTAAATACTTGGATAACAATCAATCAAATGGAGAGAGAAACAGGCACGACGGATTACAACGGGGGCAAAGGCCTGCGTTAACTACCTTTCACTATCTGCAAAGAGAGAGTACTCCTAATAGAAATGAGGGGGGGGGGGCACCATTCAAAGCAGATCAGTGTGCATAAACACGAAAATGTTTTCACTTACCACGTACTTGACATTCGACAGCTTATGATATTTGCTATTAAAAAACCATTGAAATTCACTGAAAAAACCATAGGTTATAGACCATATATAGTTAGGAATTAGCATTTACAAAACCTTGAAAATTCACTGAAAAAACCATAGGTTATAGACCATATATAGTTAGGACTTAGCATTTAAAAAACCTTATTTTACTCACACAAAACCATTGAAATTCCATATATAGTTAGTTGCACTAACTATATATCGCGCACCCGCAATCCACTGCTGATCATGTCACATATTACATCATTCATGACATGGTCAGTGACATCACTGATGACATCACTGATGACATCTCAAATGACATCACTGATGACATCACTGATGACATCTCATTTGACATCATTCTTGTGCTAATACGATAAACCTCTTCAGACTCTAATATAACCTTAGATACACTCAGTGTATACAGACACTCACACACTGCCACTCATCCATGGAGTTACTCACACACCCAGTCAGTCATGCAAAGAAACAATCTCACCTCCATTTCTTCAACTATACAGTTAAACACACCTTACTTATTGAAACATATACTAACACATATTTACTCTCTTATACAATCCCTGATACAAGTTCACAATGATCGATACAACCACTCACTCATTCAGTGGCTCTCATGCACAGTTATTTATATATGCCAACTCTCACATGTACTGTGTTTTACATATGTACTTACTATGACATGTAGCATTGAGATATCCATTCACTCATCAATACACTCATGCACACAGTCAACTGCCCATGTAGCTGTTTCCACATGCACTCTTGAACTCATACACCTAGTGAATAAACTGCTCACACATCTATGCATAGAGTCACACACCTTCCAGCCACCCCCACACAAACTCAATCTCCCATAGAAATACTTGGGCAACCAATTAATAACACATATAGCCTCTCGTATAGCTAATGATCAACACATGCAGCAGTTTACAGAACAACAGACATAATGATGCACAAATTAAGACAGTTTAGTCACTAACCCATGCATTCAGTGAGACACATTTAATCACTCACTCATACAGTCAGTCACGCACCTACTAAATCCTTCATCCAGACACTTATACATCCACTCATTCTTCAATATGTAAGACATATTTTAACTTTACAGTCACTGGATGTTGTCATCAGTGATGTCATCAGTGATGTCATTTGAGATGTCATCAGTGATGTCATCAGTGATGTCACTGACCATGTCATGAATGATGTAATATGTGACATGATCAGCAGTGGATTGCGGGTGCGCGATATATAGTTAGTGCAACTAACTATATATGGAATTTCAATGGTTTTGTGTGAGTAAAATAAGGTTTTTTAAATGCTAATTCCTAACTATATATGGTCTATAACCTATGGTTTTTTCAGTGAATATATATATATATATATATATATATATATATATATATATATATATATATATATGTATACACCTATATATTCCAATTGAATTTGCTCACTCAAGTGAAGACGCCCCCGGTGCTTTTAAAAAATATGCGTGGAGAGCTCACAGCCCCCCCAGCCCTGGGGACCGCCACCCCCAGGGCTTGTGGTTTTTTCGAAAAAATATATAAATGACCTGTGTGCGGGGCTCGAGCCCCCCACACGCCCCGGGGACCACCACCACCCTGGGGCTCTAAATATTAAAATTAGGGGGTTTGTGACGGACCCCCAGCCCCGGGAACCACCACCTTCCCTGGGCTTTTGTAATGTTGGGAGGGGGGCCGAGCGCCCCCCCTCCTGGAGCCCTGTCATGGCCCTGGGGACCACCACCCCCCAGGGCCGGCTCCTGCAGTGTCCCGGGATGCCCACCCCGGGACACTGCAGTTTAGTATGACAGGGCGGGAGACTCACAGCTCCCGCCCTGCCATAGCAAACTCTGCTTTGGTATTTGGAAGAGGGAGCGGAAAACCTGCTCTCTCTTCCAAATACCAAAGCAGATTGCTTTTCCACATGGGGAGCTGCATCTTAGCAGCTCCCCGTGTGGAAAAGCAATGCCAGCTCGAGCAGGACGCGAGGAGCCGGTGGGACCGTGGGGGGACTGGGAACCCCCATGGTCCCCAACGGATAGGGCCGTCCCCGGGGGATGGGGTCCCCGGGGCAATGAATGGCCTGAGGAGGGGGCCATGCAGTCCCCCTCCAAAAATGTAAAGACATTTTAAAATGGTGGCCATGCCCTGGAGGATGGGGTCCCCGGGACGATTATGGCCTAGGGAGGAGGGCCACGCGGCCCCCCTCCCCTTTAAAAAAAAAGAAAATAGGGGGCAGGCCTTTGGGGATGGGGTCCCCAGGCCAGATAAAAAAGGAAAAGAAGGGGGCCACACAGCCCCCCTTCTTAAAAAACTAAAAAAACGGCATTGCATTGGATGCCACGCCCCCTCCCTGCAGCAATAATGGTGTATTTTAAGAGGTAGTTTTAATCCCCCTGCCCTATTATGTACTAGGGTCTGACAGATGAGGCCATGGTGATCTCAGGGGTACCCCAATGCATAGTGATCCCTAGTGCATGTAGGTCTTTTAACTGTACTCTAAGTGTCTTTTAGCCTAGCACTGGCTCTAGGACTGGTTATTCAGAGTCAGTTACCACCAGTACCCATCGGAAAATGTTGAGGGTGCAGGGTGATTTTGCAACAAGGCCTCTTTCTGCTCCTCTGTTTGTTCTTTCTGCACGTCTTCCTTCTTCCTGCACTATTCTTTGTCTTTGAGGACTTCTGTTGCTTCTTTCTGCATGTCGTTTTCTTCTTTCTGTGTGTTTTTTCTTCTTTCTTCACAAGTCCTACCTTTGTAGGCATAGTTAGAAACTAGCATTCAAAAAACCTTTGAAATTAACTGAAAAAACCATAAGTTTCAGGCATGTTATAGTTACAAATTAGCATTTAAAAAACCTTTGAAATTTACTGAAAAAACCATAGGTTTCAGGCACGTTATAGTTAGAAATTAGCATTTAAAAAACCTTCAAAATTCACTGAAAAAACCATAGGTTTCAGGGGCGTTATAGTTAGTTGGACATTTCACTCGTACAAAACCATTGAAATTCCCGTTATAGTTAATTCAGTTAACTATAACTTGCACGCCCGCAATAAACTGCTGATGACTTCACACATTACATCACTCATGACATGGTCAGTGACATCACTCATGACATCAAAAAAATGTGCAAAAATGTGCCCAATCCAGTACTGATTAGACTGAGTAATCAAGATGGGCCAATACTGAATCCCTGAAGGTGCTTGCCCACACAGTTATGTCTGAAAATACATTATGTAAACATCGACTACTGAAGTGGCAAAGGGCTAAACTTATTGTCTAAAGTGTCAGTGCTAAAAACCTCATCTGTGTAAAATTGATAAAAGAGCAAGAATTGTTTTTTTTAAATATGGTGAATTAAAAGATTTTTTGACAGTGTTATCGATAGGCATAGCAGCAATTTCCCAGATATTACTGTGGGTTGTAAGTAATCATTGTATAAATACTTATATTTAATAAATCTTGAAATGTCAATAGAAGTTTGCCCAATGGGCCCCTGGTTTCGGCTATAGGCATGTATAGAGATCCTCAGTGATGTTTACCCCCCAGGGTTGCATGGAGTCCAACTCCAGGATGTAATGCGTCTCTAATCTGCGCAGGGCCTTCTCTCTGTTCCCACCTCTTTTATTGGCTTGCACAGCATCAATCAGCAAATATTTAGGTTCCCTAGGGTCAGATTGATGTGTATCACCAAAATAACGGGCCACCGGGTATGTTTGGTCTTCATTTTTTATGGCTCTAATATGCTGCAATATCCTCTTGTGCCCCTGTAATTTGGTACTTCCCACATACCTCAAACCACAGGGGCACTCAAGCACACACACAACATAGTCGGGTTTGCAGGTAAGTGCCTTATTGATGGTGTGCTCCTGTTTGCTCAATAGTTTTGTGTAGGTTGTTCTATTGGTACCATGCTGACAGGCTTTACATGATTTACATTTAAAAAAACATTTTCTTTGGGCCAGCCAAGTCTCAGGAGTTCTACTAACAGGGTTGTTCTGCACCAAATAATCTTTTCTGGAGGGGGCTCTACTGTGGGTAATGGCTGGTTTTGCTGGTAGCAAGTGACCTATTGTTGGATCATTTAATACTATTGGCCAAATTCTGCGAATAATATGATTTATTGCTCTCTCTTGTTTACTGTACCCAATTATTATTCTAAAAGTTTCCCCTTCCTTGCCTGGCCTGTTGTTGACTGCGGAGGGTGCCTTAGAGGATGCCTGACATTGGGTAAGGTTTGAGTAGGTCTTCCATGTGTACTGCCTGGCTCTTGGTGATTGCTGCATTAATGCTCTTGCTGGTGTACCCTCTCTCAATAAATCTGGCTTTGCACGCTTGCTGTGCTGTCCATAAGTCTTGTTAGTTGCTACAGATTTTTTCAGCCTAATCATTTCCCCAGATGCTAAAAGCATATTGTGAATAGGGTTATGAGCGTGTGTTCCTCACTTCGAGGGAATCTATTTTTAAATGGAAAATTCATTTTTAATATAGAGAACAATAGTCCAGATTGGTTTAAATAGAAATAGTCATTTTATTTTAATTCACCGCTTTGTAGATCCAACAGCTGACACGTGTTTTGCCCTATGTGGCAAGTTTAGCCAGGGCTTTCTCACGGCTAATCATGGTGTTCAAAATTCATAAATTCAAAAGACAACATTGGTACACTGCTGGAATGCCACGCTATCAGGATTATCCTGGGACCTCGCTCAGAGTGCACAGGCTGATTTGGGATATCTTTTAATTTGGATGTTATTAACCACTATTCTGAAGCAAACTGGAGTTGACCATTGTTGTCTTTTGAATTTATGAATAGTGAACACCAAGATTAGTCTTGCGAAAGCCCTTGCTAAACTTGCCACATAGGACAAAACATGTGTCGGCTTTTCTCCTTTTTTCACAAATAACGCTCTAATACAGAGCAAAATAAGAGTGAAACTATGTTCAATGGATCTACAAAGCGGTGAATTCAAATAAAATGACTATTTCTATTTAAAGCAATCTGGACTATTGTTCTGTATATTTAAAAGGAATTTTCCATTTCGCTCAAAAAAAAACCCGGAAGGGAAGAACACATGCTCATACCCCTATTCATACTTGCCAATACGAGGCTGAAAGGGTCCACAGCCTCGAGCAAAGTTTGTGCAGCATTATAGGTATTAATATCCAGAATCAGGATCTCTGGCCCTTTCCTCACTGCCCTGAATTCAGCTCAAAGCATATTGTACCTCATGCTAGCAGAAGCTTGTCACAAACAGAACATGCCTATTCACAACCGGAAAAAGAAAGGCTAACTGTGGTGTGGGCACATGAACATTTCCATGTGTTTCTATATGGAAAGCATTTCACTCTTGTCACAGATCATGAAGCCAAGATACCGCCTCACATTGAGAGGTAGGGGTTGCAACTGCAGGAATATGACTACACTATTGTGCACCGAACCAGGAAAAATCAAAACCCTGGTGACTACTTTTCACAAGTGACAGTAAAGAGTCATAGCACCACTTCCAAAATGGCTGGATCCTACATCAACTTCATCGTAAAGTCCAGTACACCTGCCAGTATATCAGTGGAACAAATCATTACTGCCAGGAGCACATACAGTGATATGCTAATAGTTAAAGACTTTATTGCACATCAATCCTGGAAACAGCTCACTTGACCTCTTACAAATGACAATGAATATCTGAAATTCAAAAATGTGAAATATTAACTTTCGGTTACCAAAGAAGATATTGTCTTAGAAGGTTTGAGAAATGTAATTAAAGTGGCAAATCAGGGACATAGTTGAATTCTCACCACTAAATAGGCTCTCTGAGACTGAGTTTGGTTTCCTCATCTTGATGAAATAGTTGAAAGGGACTTAAAGGCACGTCATTTGCGCAACTGTTTATCTGACAAAACAACCAAGGATCCATTAAACATGTCTGATCTTCTAAAGCATGTGTGGGATAGAATTGCTGTTGACTCGATTGGACCACTTGACAATGGACATCAGCTAATGGTAATCATTGATGAGTATTCTTGCTTTCCCTTGGTAAAAGTTCTATAGTCAATCACTCAGGAAAAAGCAATCGAGAGGATAGATGTTATTTTTGCAACATGGGGATTTCCTTCAATTCTGAAGTCTGACAATGCCCACCTTTCAACAGTCAATATTCAAAAACTTCAGTCAAAAGCAAACAGATTTGTTGAGAGTTTTATGAGTATCCAAAAAAAGACAGTTTAGCATACTTCACTGGAAAAGCTTGAACTTAAATCAGCTCTTCATTCTACTCTTCGCGTATACCGGTCGACTCCCCATTCAACTACAGGTGAAAGTCCTGCAACCTTGATGGTTGGGAGAGCCATGAAGACCAAGTTGCCACAATGGACCACTAAGAGATTGATTGATGATGATGAACTTTATCAAGCACATTCATGTGACAAATACAAGATGAAAACCTATGCAGAGAGACTTCGATGTGTGAGGAACACTGTCTTTACAAAAGGAGATTGAGTCCGTGTCAGACAGAAATGAAAATACAAGTCTGATGCTCCTCTTGATGCTGCTGACCCACTGAGGATTGTGACTAGTAAAGGACAAATGGTGACTGCTAACTGTCCCGGAAATTCCATTATGTGAGATTTTTTGCAAGCACCTGCCTAGACAGTCGCCAACTCCATATGTCAGAAGTGAGACTTCCCCACCTGAGAAATCTGGGAGCTCAACAAATGCACTCGTATCTCTGTCACCAGGGCCAGGCATGAGCACTTCTCATGTATCTCTGCAGCCTCACATGACAAGATCTGGGAGATTGATTGAAGCACCAAGACGACTTATTGAAGAGTTGTGATGTATATATGTATTATTTGTACTTTTTATTTAACAAAGTGGGAGGTGTGTCTTGTGAGTTAGAGATGATGGTTCCCTTTTAGTTCCTGCCTGACTCCGTAGACCATTGACGTAAGTAAGTGCCTGGGTCTAGAATTGATGATGTAAAATCTTCAGTTAATGGTTAAAGGTAACACGCTGAGGACCAAAGATGTGTAAAACCAAGCTCAGTGTGTTGTATAATTATTTACATGTTCGGAGGACGCTACACCAACCAACTGGGACCTAGGCAACCATGTTCAATGTCTGACTGTGGCTCACCAGCCCATTTTCATTCAGGGCATATCACTTAATATCCATGTGGCAAACAATTCTGACCTTGTGTTATGTAACATGGTGCTCATGTCAAACACTCTGATGCCTTAAGTCAAGTTCTCGCTGAAATAAACTGCAAAAGTAAATAGACATAACCCGTTGTTTTAATTTCTTGTTGTTCATTTTCTTTCAGTCGTTGCATCTTTCACAAAATCGTCTTCGTATCCGATTATTTTTTTACTTTCCACTTGCTTGTTCACTCTGGTTCTACTTCTTCTGCTCCAATTCAATGTGCCTATTAACATATGTGCTTTACGAAAAGTAGTATAATGGAATTTTATAATAAACTGTTTCTACATAACTTAAAACGGTATCTCTACATATATTTTAGGTTCCTAATTTCCCTAAAATTTTAAAGATGGAATTCTGCTGAGCCAATATTTTTTTTATAATTGAAATTGCATTTTGAGTGACTTCTTACATTCAACCAGGGCTTCAATTAAAAAGTCACTGCGTTCAATGATCTTATTACGCAGGAAACTGGGTAGCTGCTTCTAAATCGAAATAGCATTATTTTTCACCTGGATTTCTTTCAAACGTACCTGATGTTTCCTTATTTATAAGCTCATAAAAGTTGCTGTGCAATTTTCTTCCCAAGCTCTTTAACTAGATAAAATAGCGAGCCTACATTTCAATTTTCTATGTGTGAATCTTTTGAATATCTCAGCAAATATGATGTTGCCGAACTACAGCAATTCAGATTTGTGACTTTGCATTCCCTGAGTTGTAGATGTTGAATAAATTGAATTTTTACACTAAGCGAAACTGTGAGAGCATTGTTATAAGTCATTTTTATATTTTGAAGTAAATTGGTTTACATTGTGTTTGTCCAATTAACTGTTTCTTCTGATTTAATGTATATTTTTGAACGGCATCATATATATTCGAAATGTGCATTCACATTATCAGTACATGGCTGTTGGGTGGAAATAATTCACTGTACAACATACACTTTTCGAACTACAGAATGTGAAATATATTTCTAGAGTTGCAACGTTATTTTGCAGAGGAAAATAGAACGTTTTTGAATGTATTATGTTAAATAGCTTTTAGCCTTTATCTATGTGTCAAATGATGATTTTAATATTCTGAAAAATAGATTAATTCTAGGATATATCAACTGTTGAGGTAATATCGTGCAGGGATCAAACCATTGTTTATGCGTGCGTTGGCATCCCTGCCTCGTTCTGACCAGGATGATGTTGGGCCCGGACAGATCTGGTGTAAAGGGCGCTCAGGCACCCAATGCTTATATTTGGGCACAAAAATATTAGTGCAGGGGTCCAAACATGTTTTTAAGACCTCTAAATTGACACTGCTGAACTGAAAGGGCCTTATTAATGAAGGCCTGCGTCACTTTTGCACCAATGTTGCGTCACTTTTAGTGACGCAGTGGCTGCATAAATAATGCACAAATGTTGCGCCATATTTACAAAGTGAAGCATCTAGGCAGATGTGTCACTTTGTAAACCCCTGCACTACATTATGCCTGCATCAGGTATAATGTATGCAGGGTGGGCGTCCCCCTGCAAGAAAGGGTCATAAGAGTGGCACAGTGAAATCTATGAAATTTCGCTGCACCACTTCTGGGACGCCAATAAGTAAAAACTTTGCGCCTTCGTAAGGTAGGCGTAACGGTGACACAGGCCCTTTCACATGTGGCTTCCATGTGAAAGGAACATTACTGGAGTTGCGTCACGCTTCCGACACAACTCCAGTAATGCGTCACTTTTGGGGCGGCAGATAAGTCAGTAATACTGACGTAGCTGTCATTCCCTGCAAAATGATGCTTCATACTGTAAATAGGATGCATAATTGGTGTCAAATGGAGGGCGCACTATAACGTGCTGCATCGCTGCTTAAATGCAGCGATGTGTCACTTCTCCTAAATGAGGCCCAAAATACTGAGGCTGCCAACTCTTGATTGCACCTCAAGCCTCTTTCTTGCACCACCCCGCTCCTTTCTTCCTGTCTCTAACTCAATTTTACAGGTTACTTCTCAACCCTGCTGTATGCCTTTGTCACTGTCTTCCCATTTTTCTGTTCTTCTTTCATTCATATTTCTTTCAAACTTTTCTGCTTTCCAGTTCTTTACTCTGGCCCCAAGTCTAATGATGATAAATAATCCCCAAGCCCCAAAAAGATTCACAGCTCTCGCCACCTAAACAAGCAACACTGCATACAGCAATTGCGCACTTCAGAATGGGGGATAAAATGTGCCATGCACTTGTTATTCCCCATTCCAAAGTGCACAAGGGGGAATTGGCTGCAAATTGCATAACCATACAGAGTTCAGTGCAATCTGTAATTGCTTGGTTTGCACCCAGAGGGGCCGCTTAATTTAGCGTCTGCAGAAGCTTGGTTCCTTAATTGTCTAACCAGTGGTGGCTCCTCCACAATGCCGGAGAAGCGTCGCCCCACTGCCTGGCTCAGAGCCAGCAAATGTAAAATAAAACAATGCTCTTGCATCGTTTTATTTTACACATGGTCAGCGACTAGCTGCCGCCTCCCCCCCAATCCGGCACCCAACACCAAGGAACGTGGACACGAGACGTGTTTACTCTTTGGAAGGCGGGCGCTAGTCGCCCGGCCGTATTTATTAAAGTATGAAATTAAAAAGGATTTTAATTGCATAATCAACAATGAAATACAAAAATCAGCAGGACATTCAGTTATACAATCGTTATCAACAAGTTTGAGAGCCTGACCTTAACAAAACTCTAATACAAGTTGTTCCTAGCTTAACTAAACATCCTATCTTGATTTTTGTACATTTCTGGCCATATGGCAGGGTCACTACCGGTGTCAGGTCCTACAAGCTGCGCCTTCCCCTTAGAAGTGCGCATGCGCAGTGTTACCCCGGGAATTGCCCGGTCTACGCCCCAAACTCCATTTACCCACTAAAGGAGGGCCCTTACTCTGCGCCGGTGGCGTCATGAGTCCACGCGCGCGGGGTGGCTACCAGCCTAAGGAAAGCGTGAACTAATCCTACCCGCGCTCCTTTGCATATTACCTTGCCCCTGGAGTACTGGGAGTGGCCCGCAGGCTCCTCCCCCTGGGCGGGAACCTCCATAGGATGATGCCCGCCCCCTCAGACCTCAAATATGTGCTCACCGATAATGACCTTACCGCATGCCCCATACCTAATAAATACGACGACCTATGGAAAAAAGTCTAAAGGACAACTACACTGGCTAATAAATAACAGTATCCACGCATAGCTAAAGGGGAAAAAAGCCCTAACGACACATGGCATAAAATTACAATTCAGTTCACGCATGTTGCTCATAATCACAATATCTACGTATATCTACAAAGGGAAAAAAGGCCTAACGACACATATCTTCAAATATAGTTCACTTCAAACATCATTTTTCTACAAAGGGAAAAAGGTCCTGACAACAGATCACAAAATACCACAACAACCTACTCTCTCCCGCGGTCTATACCTATGAAACTTACCATTAGACCGGACATAACGCTGCTTAAGCTTTGTACCAAGGGATGGTGGGTGGGAAACAAAGAAGCCCCGAACGCGGGGCACAACGTTCAGCGAGGGAGCGTCCAGGGACAAGGGAGTCTCCTGGGCGCTCCCTACTTCTTATTCCCGAGGGGCCGGGTGGCCCCTCCTCACGCCCGCCCCCCCCGACCCGGAACCAGTCCATTGATTCCGGGTCAGGAGAGGCGCCAGCCAATCGGCGGTGGGCCGCGCCCCCAGGGCACGCCCCCACCGTCGAAGGACCCGCGGGGAGAGGGGGTGAGGCGGTCGCCGCGCCGCCATGCGTGCGGGGGGCCGAGGGCCCCCCCTTTTCACATGGTCAGCGACTAGCTGCCGCCTCCCCCCCAATCCGGCACCCAACACCAAGGAACGTGGACACGAGACGTGTTTACTCTTTGGAAGGCGGGCGCTAGTCGCCCGGCCGTATTTATTAAAGTATGAAATTAAAAAGGGTTTTAATTGCATAATCAACAATGAAATACAAAAATCAGCAGGACATTCAGTTATACAATCGTTATCAACAAGTTTGAGAGCCTGACCTTAACAAAACTCTAATACAAGTTGTTCCTAGCTTAACTAAACATCCTATCTTGATTTTTGTACATTTCTGGCCATATGGCAGGGTCACTACCGGTGTCAGGTCCTACAAGCTGCGCCTTCCCCTTAGAAGTGCGCATGCGCAGTGTTACCCCGGGAATTGCCCGGTCTACGCCCCAAACTCCATTTACCCACTAAAGGAGGGCCCTTACTCTGCGCCGGTGGCGTCATGAGTCCACGCGCGCGGGGTGGCTACCAGCCTAAGGAAAGCGTGAACTACTCCTACCCGCGCTCCTTTGCATATTACCTTGCCCCTGGAGTACTGGGAGTGGCCCGCAGGCTCCTCCCCCTGGGCGGGAACCTCCATAGGATGATGCCCGCCCCCTCAGACCTCAAATATGTGCTCACCGATAATGACCTTACCGCCACAGGCCAGTATTGTTAACCGACGATCTGGCCTCCCCCTCTAGCCCCTATCTAAGGACACAGCCTCCTACCCCAGCCCTCCAGCCAAGCCCAGATATTGTCAGCCCATAGGACATTACCCTCGTCTGTCAGATGAACCCCGTCTTTCAAGTAATATTTTTGACCCCAGATGCACCCATGAGGTATTGACTGTAACACGGGGGTTCGGAACAACCTATCCAGCCGTGTGTTGATCCTCTTTACCGAGTGATTCAACGCCCTGACTGAATCGCCCCCCCGCCACTGAAGTCGAGGTATTAGTTGTGACCATACTAGTGTGCACCCGGGGCAGGTCCTAGCTATCCAACCCGCTGTTGAGATAATCTCCTCAATCAAGGTGCGCCTGCCCAGTGTTGCCAAATCGTTCTCCCCAAGGTGAAGTATCACCACTGACGGTGGAGCCCGCTGGCGTGCTAACAGCCCTAGGAAGAATTCCCTAAACTCGTGAAGACATAACCCTCCTCTGCCAAAGAACGTGATATTCAACCCTAGTTGTGCCGCCCTTTCCTTCTTGTCACCTGACAGGAAAACACATTCTGCTCGCTTAACATATGAATGACCAACAATCCAGACATTGTTCTTTGTTGTTTCCTGGTCGCCGCTCCGTGCCGATGAATATTGGCGGTGCCCGACGACAAATTCCTCCCCTGCGTAACAGGTCTGAGAAACTGTAAGAGAGCGGAAAAGAGACCAAGCGTGAGTGACAGGTAATCATAGCATGTCAATCCGAACATAACGTTTATAGCAGTCTGACGACCACCTCCCAATTGTCTTCACTCTTTCCACTGGGAGGCCCCCCGCCACCGCCTCAGTTGCTGCCCCAATCCTGAAGGAATGAGATCCAAAATCTCTAGGATCAAGACCCGCTTTTGTAACCCCTATTTCGAACACTCTCCTGAATTGATACCTGGTCAAGGGGCTCCCGTCGGCGTGACAGAGCAACGCCCTGCCTGCTGAACCGACCAATAATCCCATGAGTGATTCCACGTGCCTCACCGGGCAGCACGGGTTGGCGGGGGCCCGTTGCAGAACTATGGTTTGACCCCTAGCTTCTTGATCGGTCTTTGATTTCTGGATAATCACCCACATGGTGTCACCCCTTATCGTCACCCCAGCCTTCTGCAAGCCACCTAGTATGTCAGCCTTAGATCCTGCCACAAGTTCACTAATTCTCAGTGCCCCATAAAATGCCAGGGAGAATGCCGCCCTAAAAAGAAGCACTTCCCACTCTGAGTTACAGACAATCTCCAGCGTGCCCAGTAAGGCTGTTAGCCGGGCCAACCCCATGGGCTTCCTCTTATCCTTCTGGTGTCCTTGAATACGGCGCCATCCCCTTAAAGCCTTGCGTATCATAAAGGTATTGGTGGGATCCCGGAAGCCCCTAGCTTGAGCGAAGAATGACACTGCTGCCCTATGTCTGGTTGCCGCTGCTACTGAGCGCCCCTCTTTGTGCATCCATTCTAAATAGGCTGCAAACCCATCCTCCTTCGCCCAAAGCCCTTCCCACTGTGGCCCCAAAAAGGAACAATAAGACAGAAACGCCCCTTCGTAAGCCGTCTTGGTCCTGGGGGCTAGGCTAGCGACCACGAGGTCTTGTAATCTGGGGCACCAATCTGCCAAAGTACTGCTGGGAAGTGTGCTGGCGAGGGGTCTGCTGTGGGGAGATGTTCCCTGAAAACCTGCATTTTGAAGCGAGAAAGGGCGTCAGCAGCATTGTTTAAAACACCAGGGACATGTTTGGCTCTAAAATTAGCATTCAGTTTAAGGCAACGCAGAACAATTTCTTTGATTAGACGAAGTATGAAAGGACACCGCGCCCCCTGCTGATTGATACATTCCACCACTGTCATGTTATCTGACCAAAACACCACTGATTGGTTACATAGGTGTTCGGGCCAAACCATCAGTGCCACCCATATTGGAAAAAGTTCCAGGAAGCCAATGTTGCCGAGCAAACCCCATGTGTTCCATTCTTCTGGCCATTGTTGAGCGACCCACCTATTCCCTAGGATGGCACCAAAGCCCATACTACCGGCCGCATCGGTCCATAGTCCTAACTCCGCTGATGTAGTGAGCGGGCCGGGCCAGACCACCCTACCGTTAAAATCCTCCAGGAATGCCATCCAAATAAGCATATCCTGGCGAATTTCAGACGATAGGCGCGTGCGGTGGTGCTTTTCCCTCAGCCCCTGCATCGCGTGCGCGATGGAGCGAGAGAAGGGGCGAGCCATTGGGATGATTCTTAATGCGAAATTCAGTTGCCCCACCACTTCCTGTAATTGCTGCAAAGTGACCTTCTCCTTCCGGAGGCATAACTGTAGCGACGTCTTGAATTTGCGCACCTTGTCCTTAGGTAGTCTAAAACATTTCTCCACCGAGTCAATCTCGATGCCCAGAAATTCCAAGCAGGTGGTCGGGCCCACCGTCTTCCCAGGCGCAAGCGGGACCCCAAAAGCCCGCATGAGCACGCAAAATTCCTGCAATGCTAGTGCGCACTCCTGAGAACCCGCTGTACCGAGGAAGAGGAAATCATCTAAGTAATGCATGACCCTTTGGTGGCCTGTCACCTGTCTCATGGCCCATTCAAGAAATGAACTAAACATCTCAAAGTAGGCGCAAGAAATAGAACAACCCATAGGCATGCATTTGTCCATGTAGAACCTATCTCTAAAGGTGAAACCTAAAAGATGTTGGTCTGCCGGGTGGACTGGGAGGAGGCGGAAGGCGGACTCTATGTCTGATTTCGCCATCAGCGCCCCGGGTCCAGTGGCCTGTAATAAGGTCACAGCCTGATCAAAAGAGGCGTACTTAACACTACAGATATCTTCGTCAATGGCATCATTCAGTGAGGCCCCCTTTGGCGCTGATAGGTTATGAATCAATCTGAATTGCCCCTTCTCTTTCTTGGGGACAACTCCCAGTGGGGAACACACAAAGTTGTGTCTTGGCACTGCAGAAAAAGGGCCAGATATCCTGCCTAAGGAAAGCTCCTTGTCAATTTTGGCGGCCACAACAGCCGGATTGTGTGTGACTGATAATTGATTTCTACAGTGCGCACTGCCTGTGTATCCCCCGGCCGGGATCCTAAAACCTTTAGAAAAACCTTCCTGGAGTAGGGTGGCCGCTTTGTGGTCAGGGTATCTGTTCAAGAGTGGAATCATTGCCACCACATCCACTGGAGTGGGGGGGCGTGACGTGTCTGACTTATAGTGGCCTTCCCCTACCTCTCTGTCCCGTGTTACCTTGCTTGGACCTACAGGTAGATTCTGGATGAGAGGGGTGCCCACAGGAGGCACATGCATGCCTAAACTTACACGCGGCCCTTGTGCAGGTACGCTTATTAAAATCCCAGCACACTCCTTTCTTCTCTGGCCCACCTGCCCTAAATTTCCCAGGTACTTCACTCGTTTGGGGGGGCCGAAAGGGCTGCTGCGGTCTAGTGAACACCCTGCCCGCACCGAACTGAGGGGGAGGTGCAGTGTCAGAGAACTGTTTGTGCCAGGCCATGGAATCTACCGAGTCCCATGGTAATGCTCTATTGAATTCCAATGCCTTCCTAAAATTTACATCATAACCCTTCCATGCTTCCCCAGAATACTGCTGACTCCACCCCACAATCCTGCTCGAGTAGCAAGCCAATGCAGCCTGCAGATCTGGAGGACGCTCAGCCTTAACTGCAGTGAAAACGGCCCATGCTTGCATCCAATTATTGAGATTTTCCTCAACCCTGAATCTAGTACACTGCGCCCTCCATTCACTTGGGAGCATCCACTCTTTCAGTGCTTTCGCCTGCTCCATTTCCCTATTATCCAATAATAAAGAATAAATGTACACGTATTTGTCAGCCCAAATCATTTCTTTAACAGCTAAAGACACATGTTGAGCTAGATTTTCGCTCCTGGAAGGTACTACACCGTCCCCCAAGAGCGGCAATGCCACTTCCTTACCAAGCGCGGGCACCGGGGGCGGCTGCCCTTGTACTCCGTCCAGCTGGGGAACACTTGGACCTGCAAGGGGAGAAGAAATTGGCAATGCAACACTGTCGGCGATCGGTGCCGATCTGATTTTTTCTACGAACCTTGCCGCCTCTGCCGCATGGTCTGCAGAATTCGGGAAGGCTCCTCCTTTTTGGAGCCATGGCATCATGGCCGTTAACTGAGATAACAATTCGGGTGGCATTGAATCTACGTTACCCCCCGGGACAACAGGTACCACTGGGGTTATGCCCAGTGGTCCTGGCACAGCTGGCAGAGCGGGCGCCGGGTGTGGCCCGCCTGTACCCGGGATTGTGGGCACCGGTGCGGAAGCAGCCCCAGCGTCTACTGGTTGACCTGTCGGCACCGGCACCACAGGGGCAATGGGTGTAGGCACATGCGGGGGTGGGACCACCGCGGGGGGTGCGGCGGGTAACGGATCCCCTGGGCCTGGGGTGGGGACCGCCTCCCTGGGTCTTTTGGACCTAGGTTTCCCTTGCGGGGTGACAAATTCCCCTCTTGGCACTGGTGCCACCCTCTTGCGGACCGGTCTCCCGGACGGGCCCGGTGCCTCGCCCTCTCTATCCTCCAACCGCGCCTCCCGCTCCTTAATTTGTCCTAGCTGTTGCTTAATGTCGCTCATTTCCCGCATCATAGCCCGCATCATAGCCTCCATGTTGGACCCCCTTTTTCCACCCCTTGGACCCGGCATGACACTTACCCTCACAGACAAAAACACCCGCTGCCTACTCTGTTCTCAACAGGTCAACTGTGTGTACCTTTCAGATGGAGGGTCACCAGGGGGCTTTCAGCACCATGCAACGGCGACCGCAACACTAGCGGCTTGTCCGCTTATGTAAAGGGGTGAGTAGACCTAATGTAAACCCACCCGGCGGCCACCAGGAGCAATGAATGCTAGCCCCCCGTACCCCTCTTACCGATCAGTCCTGCGTCTCCGCCGCTGATGATGATCTGCGGTCGCAGCTCCCACAATGTTGCGTGCCCTGTCTGCGAGTGAAACGTGCCGAGAATATTGTTAAGGTTGCCTGAAATTGAAAAAAAAAAAAAAAAAAAAAAAAAAGGTATTACTACTGTGCCATAAAGCCGGAAAATTTTTGGGAAATCCCACTTAAATACCGTCCTTTAAAAAGCCAACAATGCAAAAGGCCGGTACACTATATTGCAAAGGCTCGCAATTATTCACTGTTTTGTGTCATTACTCGAACAACAAGTCATGAGATAAGTAATACCACAGTAGAAAATACTTTAAACAATGTGACCTCTTCTGTACACTTGGACAACAATTCAATACAATTTGATACCACACAGTAATGACAAACCCCTAAAGAAATGCCACCTCGTTTTCTCAAATTGCACCCTCTGTTGAACAATCTGTAAAATGTATTATAACGCACCAGGCAATGTCACTTCGTTTTCCTTCAAATTGCACACTGTGTTGCCCAAACAGTACAATGAATTATCACCAAATATATGAATGTAACGTGCAAATATTCACATAGCCTCCTCGTTTATTTGCACAACCCTCTTTTGCTTAAATTCGCTCTCTTCGCTCTTTCACAGACTTTATATGGGGCCCCCCCTACAAAATTGCCCTACGCGCACCAGCGTGAAACCACAGCGAAAAAAGGGCGCGAAGCGGGTAATCCCCGAGGCGAGAGCTCTTTCCAACCGCCTAACAATCACCGGCCGTTCGTTTACCTTCTGCCACAATCCTTCGTCATAAATCAAGCCCCTGTGGGGCGGGCAGGGACACAGAAACCCTCCGGTCGCCGAGCTGCACCCTCTACTCACAGGCCGACGCTCTCCCGCACGTCTTTGCCCTGCCCCTTCCCGCCGTCTACACAATACCTCACGAGGCCCGACCGCCTCACTTTCCTTCCGCCGCTCCTCGGCTAACCCGCTCTAGTTGTACGCGACGCTCCTGCCTCTCGACGCGGTTGGCTCCGACGTGGCTCCGCTAAATGCGCCACAGTCACCGCTCCTCGCCACCTCGCTCCTGCCTCGCCACCTCGGAAGCCTAAAGGGAAAAAAGGGGAGAGATGAACCCAATCGAAGGCGCTCCTGCCCACTCGACGTCTCCCCTGCACCGCTCGAAAAGTCCTGCAAAATAAAGCAAAAAAGAATTATAAAACAAAGAAGCCCCGAACGCGGGGCACAACGTTCAGCGAGGGAGCGTCCAGGGACAAGGGAGTCTCCTGGGCGCTCCCTACTTCTTATTCCCGAGGGGCCGGGTGGCCCCTCCTCACGCCCGCCCCCCCCGACCCGGAACCAGTCCATTGATTCCGGGTCAGGAGAGGCGCCAGCCAATCGGCGGTGGGCCGCGCCCCCAGGGCACGCCCCCACCGTCGAAGGACCCGCGGGGAGAGGGGGTGAGGCGGTCGCCGCGCCGCCATGCGTGCGGGGGGGCCGAGGGCCCCCCCTTTTCATTTGCCGGCTCTTAGCCAGCGGTGTTGGGAGGGGCGGGCCTAGGTATGGGAGGGGGAGGAGGAGTGCTAGTGCACTCCACTTCTCAAGTGTGCATATATGTTTTGGCTGGCCATCTCAGGACGACCAAAACACACATGCGCACTAAGGGTATCTCCAGCCCAGCTGTATTGAGCAGCTGAGCTGGAGAAACCCCACAGACTCCCTTGTTTGAGCAGGGCAGCTTCCCTGCCTCCTCATACCAATTCCTGCGCTGCTTTGCAGTGCGGGGATTGGATGGCCGTCTGGGTACCAGGGGCTGCTGGGACCCAGGAAGACAGGAGATGCGACAGGACGAGACATGGAAGCTGGAGGTGGCTGTTGGAAAAAGGTACCTTTTGTTTTTCTTTAAAAAAAAAAAAAAAGTATTTTCAAGTCCCTGCTGCGATACCTCTTCCGATCAACTCCACCCGCCTCACTACCCTTTATTTATGGCTGCCGCCACTGTGTCTAATTCCCATTATTGTGAGTGCTATTTATATAGTTTGGTCATGATATGTTTTCCTCATTATGATGACCTAAAAAGGCCACTAAGTTTGCACTTAGTCATATATTTACACTTGTAAATGGTGATAGCAGTTTTACATGTAATGCAGTAGTACATGTGGAAATGAGTAAATCTACACATGCAAATTCACCTGTGTAAATAGGGCACTATATCTCTGTTATTTCTCTCGCGGTTGTGCTGTGATACCTGGCTAAGAGGTAGTAATGCAGAGAGAGTATACAAAACTTGCTCCAGATGTATTATTTTTGTGTTTTAGAAGATGGTGCCAATGAGACATTGTCCTTTGGTTACCATGAACTGTCACTTAGTGTGTCTGCATATGTAGGACTTGTTGCATACATGGCAAATATTTGCACAGCAACAAAGGGGTCCACATAGGAATGTTTGGACTATCAAATCAGATGCAGATTTGCTCAGTAATTAACACTGTTCACTTTCAATGTCCAAAGTTTTCATTGTTTAGGAACACCTTCTCATGCCAGTGAATAAGGTTGAGGTGTCTGAGAAACCCACCACCTTCCCCTATATCATGTTGCCAATGATTCTAACTTGCACTGCAGTATTCCTGGTAGAGGGTCCCTGCCAGGGGGGAGTGCCTGGTGACAACATAGGCGGCCAAGCCAAGACTTGTTTCAGCCTGCTGCCCCCGCACCCTCCAGGGCTGATAGCCAAAGTCCTCTCAGACTCACACCCTCTATCTGTCTGACAAACTATGCGTGATTATGCCCTGCTAGGTTTTACGCTAATAATAAGGGGTGAGGCAGCGCACAGAGTGACTAAGCAGGACTAATCGAAATTGTGTGATAACAGAGGGCCAGCTCTGTCACTGCCTGTCAACTGCTCATCATCAATTGCTTGCAGTTTTGAAAAGACAATTTAACTGGCCTATTTTGTAAATGGTAGCATTAAGTAAATGGGAGTTGGGAGTGAATATCCCATAACCACACATACTTAATTAATCTTCAAAATAACATAACCGGTCAGCATCTCCTCATTCAACTGCACTGTCAAGTTGTTTAAGCCTGCTGAAGATAGCATGCTCGTGCCCCTCCCCAGTATCCAGTGGGGTGGTGAGGCAGTGCTAATAGTGGTAGGCTTTTGCTTCTGGGGATCATAAGTTCGGGTAGAACAAGGAAAGAGCCATTAACCGCCCAAAGGCTTAGAAAGAATACGTGGGGCAGTGCAAGGTCCCCTGTGGGACTGGGGATTCTTCCCCATGAGTTCTGGAGTCCAGTCAACAATGCTCCTCGTCATCTTCTCCACCCCTGACACCTGCATGGACACTGTCTCTTTAAACTTTAAAACACCAAAAAAGCCTCCAACAGCATAATGACTGCCCCCCAGGAAATCTGCAGAGTGGTTGTTACCTCAGGTCTCCGTGCAACAACCCTTTGGGACTTTTAAAAACAAAAACCTCCACTGTCGACAGTGCAGTCAACTATGCAGCCACAACCACAGGATAAAAGTGTGTCTCTCCCACTCATCTCAGCCTGATGCAGCCAACGAGAAGGCCCTCAATGTTTAAACTTCAAGCTACAGTACATCCACCCTGTCAAGATTGTCCACTTCAGATTGCAGTGGTTTCACAAACAGCCAAGAGGTAGAGGGCATGGCAGCCCAACTAGCAGAGTCTAAGAGAGAAACTGCTGTCTGGTTATAACAGCTTCAAACCAACAGTCTTGTCAACAGCCCCCACCCCCGCCATCAAATTGACACATTTGTGCATAATCTCTTACCAAAAGACACATCAAGTGACCATTCATCTGCTTTCTTAGAAATTGTTCTCTCTTCCAAGGAATTTCACCATCCGAATGCACAAGGTCCTCATCTTTGTGGTTATTTAAACACAGCAGTCAATCCTTGGCCCGACTCACCACAGGAAATAGGTGTGAACTGTATCATCAGTCCACCAGCTGACCAATGGATTCAGGCTCTGGCAGGAAATATAATACCACTTTCACCTATGAAATAATTTAACCTGGATGGTTCAGGGAAATCTGAATACAAACAGTGGCACAGAATCAAATGATTAATCCCTTTTGGAATTGTCTTTCTTTCACACAGAGCCTATCCAGAGCTCTGGTCTGCAAGGCAAAACTGTTCCTCATACAACAACGGATCTTTATAGTACACGCTGGCCATAACTCCTGCAAGCACTACAATCCACTGTTTCTGCTTTAAATTATCATTCAGACAAATTGGATGTGCAAGCTGGCCGTTTTTATGGCTTTAATGGACAACAAGTTTGACAACCTAAACAAACTGATCTTTAGATCACAATTGAATATCAATGTCGTACAATCAGTATGCTGATGCTCTCCAATCATAGAAAGCATGTCTTCACTTCTGATGTTTCTTAGCCTGACCAGCGGCAAAAACCAATGGTGTTACCTTCTAACAAACTTCTATGCCTATAAAATCTTTGGTGCATATTCAAATTCCAATACAGAATCTGAAGCCACACGGTCAAATTTCAGCATCACGGCAACTGCTAATGTAGCCGCAACTAGGCCCACAGTGGCTGCCCCCTTGGAGTAAGGCCCTGGATTAATTACAGTCATCTTGTTGCCCCATTAATACAAACATTCTGTCTAAAACTTGAATCTCAAGCATTCAGGAGAATCATCATCTGTGCTTTTAGTGAAAGTTCAATTTTCAGTGATTAAGTGGGCCCTGGAGAAATGGCTACCAATGATCCCTTGCCACAACAACCCCTCAGAAAGAGGGAAATAAAAAGATTCTGAAAACAGCAATACAAGACAAAGAGTAATACTTCCTCTGCAATTCACAACTTGTTTCTGCTGTTTGTAAGCAAAAGAACTGAGCCTGTTCAACTCAACAGTGAAGAAAGTGGGCCTCAACTGTCAACACAGACCTCTATGGTCAATGCAGCACCTGTTGGTCATTGCAATGCCCTCCTAGTAATGGGCTGAGTCAACCGTCCAGATGCCTGCAAAGAAGTTAGAGAATTAAGGATTACCACCGCAGGCCTGAGTGGACCAATCGCCCAAACATTTAAGCATAAGCAAAGATGAAGCAACAACAAGGACCTTGGCTACACTAAAAATTCATGCTGAACAAACCAGCCCCCGTACTGTAGCTAACAGCAACCCAGTTTGGGTTTGGAAGGTTACTCTTCAAGTAATGATTACAAAGATCCAGGGATCCTTGATCCCTCAGTTGGAGCCAACACATAAAATAGAGCTCCCAATGTATGATTCACAGCAGGGGCCCCAGCAGGAAACCATATTGGTGTCACCCCAGATGGATCAGAATCTACTCAGATCCTGCGGACCACAGCAAGAAGCAGCCTCACAATTATCAAACACAAAGCTACTGTTCACCCTGTAGCTTAATTCGCGATGCCCCCACTACATTTTAAATAGGGGAATATCCTTAGGTTGTTGAAGACCATTCCTGGATTGAGCAGTTAGGAGTCAAAGGTTGTCAACCACTGACTTCACAGGGAATGCCTGAAACTGGCTGACTGCAGCTCTATCTCTCAGACGTTCGATTGAATCAATCCCCGGGTATCCCTCTGCTATCCCTGTGCTCTTGAAACATCAACAGCATTCTTCAGACATTACAGTCCTTAGATCTACTTACGTTATTAAACAACCATGAAATCATAGATCTACAGGAAATATGGGCCGAGTTGAGTTGCCCGACAACAGGCTACATTGAGCACTGGAAGCCGGCCCGCAGGGATTACAGGCACGGCAGACCAAAAGGCGGGCTATCCATATGCACCTCACTTAAGCTAAAAGGTAACATTGGTCCAATAACATTATTGGAGAGTTGGCTGTTAGGAATAAAAATCACCAACTGGAGACCTCAGCACTTCCTTTTGTTGATTAACATTTACAAAAACCCAAGTCAAATGGAGAAGGGCCAAAACTTAACTGTTTAATACAAATCATGTGTGACTTAGCCAGGGACCACCCCCAGGCAGACTGTTTGATCACAGGGGACTTTAATACAAATCTCTTCCAAGGTCCTCCTGAGGACCATGAGGAGTTACCCTCAGGGAGTGCCCAGACCATCACCAAACAAACCAAGTCAAGTGGCTGTCCACGAAGCCCGTAGGGCGAATACTTGGTCGTAGGCTATAAAGTATTGAGCTGCCAGTTTTTGCAAGATACACCTCCAAATTGGTTGAGAACAGATGGGAAGTCTGCTCCTTCCTACACTATCTATAACATGGAAATGTTCCCTTTCATAGAAAACTATCATATTGTTCCATGGTTAGAGAAGATTATCATCCACAGATTATTATCATAAAGTCCAATTTATCTCATCCTACCCTGGCAAGAGTCACGTGTAGAGGAACATGCACTGAGAATCTTAAGCATCCTAAAAGGAGTGACTCAATTAGTGACACTGTCATGGCTGAAAGTATTCAGCACCTAGTTTAAGTTGGGGCCAATAATCTGTCCCCGATTACGGAGTGGACGAGCCTTATCATACGTTTGCTTCCAAAATTCCATTGACCAGCCCGTTAGTATGGTTCTTCCAATTTAACCATTACTTCAACCATGATTAAGGACTTTAAAGAAAGTCACTAACAAGGCACTGAGGAGTGTTTTGAAGAACCCAGGAGCAAAGGAGTCACTTGATGTATTCAAGCAGGCACACAAAACCTACAAGCAGGCAATCTTTGCAGAAAAATGAAAACGTTTAGAACATTTCAGGACAGCACTCATTTGCACTGGCAAGAATCTCAATTCCAGGAATTTTTCGGGCCATGGTGAATAGGCAAATGAATGTCCCTAGGGGGCTGGGCTATGCAAACATTACAGAATCGGAACGGGCATCCTTCCTTACTAGGCATTTTTTGACAAATGAGGAGGAAGTCTGTCTGCCAGATAGGGGCACTCAAACCATTATTGTAATACCCACTCAAGCCCCATACCTAGATCAAGACCCCTTGAATTCACCAGCGAGGGTTATGTCCTTTCACCCAAGCCATCTAAAGCGTGTAATATCAATGTCAAGAACGGATGGGGCACCTGGGCCCAATGGCCTGCCTCAAGCCCTTTTCAAATAGGATATCACATTTTGGACAGGACAGCTCACCAGGATCTTTGACTACAGCCTGCAGAGTTCAATAACACCTGAACAATGGTGTGGTGCCATAATCTATCCCATTCATGAACGAATAACTATAGCCTAATAGCGCTCCTCCATAAAGAAGCTAAATATTATGCCATCTTGCTTCTGGAGGATCTACGGCTGTTGGTAGAGCCGAACCAAATAGGGTTCATAGCAAAATCTTGCACATTAACCAACTTACTGGCAATATCAGTTCTGATGGATAAGGCAACTGATCTACATTCCTTGATGCACTGCTGCTTCGTTGACTTCAAGGCGGCGTTTGACCGAGTACCTCAGAGGGCTCTGTGGGTCAAACTAAAGAAAAGGAGAATACTTCAAAATTTTTGGAGGCCATACTTCGGCTACATTGCTACTTGGATTCACATCAAACTGGGAGATGGTGCTCAATTATCCACAACATTCTCCACATCAGGGGGACTAAAGCAGGGGTGCATGTTAGCCCCCCTGCTTTTTAACCTGTTCATTGCGGATTTATCACAGCTCCTTGAAGCTGACAGTCACCCTCCAAGTACCAGAAATGCATGGATCAGTAAGCTGCTGCATACTGACAATCTTGATGCCAAGGGCTTTTCATGAAGCAACGGAAAGAAGTCAAAGCAAAAGCCCTGACCCTCCAGGTGACTTTCGAAATTATCAAAATCGTTACTGGGGCCAAGCCTTTCCACCCCGCTGGAAGTCACAAATGCGAAAATATTCCCTTCATTGACTGTCGGCAGTGGAATTTTACTAGGTAGGGACCTCTGTCTGCTGCATGAACTCATCATAAAGATATGTAAAAGGGTTTCCCGGCTGTCGAAGTTCTCACCTGCCATCCAGATCAGGTTGGATCTTGGTGTTCTTGACCAGCTGGCAGCTGGTTCTGATGCCTAGTGCTTACCTTAACCTGTGTCATAGGTTGAGGGGGCCCAGGGCAGGTTGTCTACAGACATTGCTATGGACTGAAGTTAGGCCTAGTGGGCCAAGCCAAGCACACCATCTGTTCCACAAGGACTGTCAGCAATTATTGAACGTGAAAGAACTTTGGGCTAGCCATATGAGTCAATTAGCATTTAAAATGGGCATCAGAGAATGCGTCTACTTTTGGTTATGCCATTCAGATAGAGCCTTTTTTGCCAAGTGTAGGCATGCCCGGGCATTGATCAATATGACCCAGCCAGCATCCCCAGCGTTGTATCTTACCTGCATGTAAGGTGTTCACCTGAAAGCAAGATGGCCCTCAGGCTGGGGGAGTGGCCGTTCTTGAAACATCTAGTCAGTTAGCCCTGTCCCACCGATGGAACAACCTT
Source organism: Lissotriton helveticus (assembly GCF_964261635.1). Taxonomy (NCBI): domain Eukaryota; kingdom Metazoa; phylum Chordata; class Amphibia; order Caudata; family Salamandridae; genus Lissotriton; species Lissotriton helveticus. The sequence continues at coordinate 103,490,107 of NC_136072.1, forward strand.
AGGGGCTGCAGCCACGAGCATGTTGTGCTTGTGTGTCTCTGGCCAGCATTGTTAGATGAGCGTAGAACCACGCATCGGGGATATTGGAAAGTTCACACTTGCTAGGAGACCAATATATTGCTGACTACATTTGTTACCACTGCATCAAACAGGCTCAGCAGTGTTGGGGCCTCATGGGGGGGGGGGTCCTGTTTTCATCCCTGGGGTGCCTCCCAAGAGGCCTAGCCTAGCTCCCTCTGCCCACTAGGACATCAGCTCAATGACCAATTTGCTGTTTAACATCTTACGCACATTTGGATTTTTTTCTTCTCCCATTGACAAAATGCTGATATTTACACAGGGCTGTGTGTGTACAAGAGTTAGTGATTTTAGTAGGTTAAATCTTCAATGCTGACAGTTTTTTAACAACCTGTTGCTATATTGCAAGCATCAGTATGCCCAGGATACTTGTGAATTTCAGCAGATCAACAGCTGCTCTTTACTCCCTATTGGTATTAAAGCCTTCACAGCTGTCTAATAGGACCTTCAAATATTTATTTTAATTTATTAAAATAAAGTAATACATGATATTAGTGTGACTCAATGCGGATGGTGATTGTTTTTAGGAATAATTGTGCTGCCTCCGCTGAATAATTTGCTGCTATACCTGTTGCACTAGCACTTATGAGAACTTTGCGCACCCTTGGAAGATCAGTCTGGCGCTTTTTAAAGTGATTTTAATGCTTTTTATATCAGGCTGATGAGACAGATTGAACCCTCAATGCATGGATGTCTTTCAGTGTTTTGCAACTATGATTATGACTGGTTCAAGGAATAATTTGCTGGTGCATCTTTACACTAGCACTTTTAAGTCCACCCCTTTCTATCAGCAAACCATTGTGGTGTTCCCTATATGTTTTAAATGTGGATTGCACAGTTTTAACATATGCATTTCATTCCCTTGTTTTTTGTAATTGTAATAGTTTTAAATAACCACAGACAATATAGAATTCACTGCCAACTGTTTACAATCAACTTTTACTGCTGCAGCCCTGTGATAAATCAAGATTGTTAAAGAGGAACAACCATATGCAGTAAAAGATTCCAGGACGTCTTTATAGGTGTAAAGATGTTTTTGTCTCGGCACACACCCCTTGACAAGCCCCAGGGAAAAAAATGTAAGTTTTTACAAGATTCATGTGTACAAGCCAATTTACGCCCAATTGTCTAATTTTGTACATGGGCTAATTCTCTGTGTGCAGGAACTGTGCTTCTTTCCCATCTTCTCAAATCAGAAAAAAAGTTTTTGTGAGTCGGCCATTTCTATGCAAATTGCGATTAAATATCTATTGCTTTAATTTTGAGAGAAGCAGCCCATGACATCAAAAAATAAAAATAGATAATACTTGATAGTTATATGACATGTACATTTGAATCAAGTCTCTCACTGACTTGTACTGTAACCTTTGTGCAAATCAAAAAAAAACTTCAATTGCTCTACAAAACTGCTGTGACCTTAAAGTTAGAAGGTGTGGCCAGTTTAGTGATGAATCAAAAAGAATAATGTAGTATCTGAAGAATAACGACAGAGAAGTATCTTCCAAACATATGTTTATTTGTAGGAGATAATGTACAGTGAGCCGCTGGTAGGGTTGCACACACTAGGCAGCAACTGACCAACTGTTCAAAAGAACATTCCTTAAGGGAACTTGGAACTCACTTTAAGGGAACTAGTAACTCCCCACCATGGCAACGCTCCAGTTACCAACATTCTAGATCAAGATACTACAAATACCCAAATAATTAAAAGTCTTAACCTTAACTAGCTGGGCTACCCTCATACAAAAAGACTTGGATCTGGTGTTAGGGAGACCGCTTGTCAAAATAAAAGATTTACACAAGTTTATCCTTAAATCCAGATCTTGCATAAAGGTCATAAATAAATCAAGCAGAAGTTGTAGATAATTAACATATCTTGTAATGAGGACTGCATAATCCGCATATAATAAAATTCGGATGGGAAGGTCCCAATGTGTGGCATATCATTTTCCTTAAGTGATAATCAATCAATCAATCATGGCATTTGTATAGCGCACTACTCACCCGGAAGGGTCTCAAGGCGCTGGGGGAGGGGGGGGCTGTCACTGCTCGAAGAGCCAGGTCTTGAGTTGCTTCCTGAAGGAAATATGGTCCTGGGTTAGCCGGAGGTGGATGGGGAGGGAGTTCCATGTCTTGGCTGCCAGGTAGGAGAAGGATCTTCCACCGGCGGTGACAGTTCTTACCATTAAAATATAATAAAAACAGAAAGGGGGCAAGAATGCAGCCCAGGCGTACTCCACGTTCAGAGCTGGTTAAAGAAGTGCAGCCACTCTGAGGGCCACAACGAACTTTAGCGAAGATCCCCCCATTGTAGACGTGTTAACAGAGTTTCTAATGACCCATGTTCTAATATAACTAGAAATAATTCATAATGCCCTCTATCTCACATATATTAACTATCTAATAGTATCCAAATAACATATTACATAAAGTCAACATCTTAACCTCCCCTTTACATTCTGAGTTTTGTTATTCATCATCATCATCCTTAAAGAGCTATGCTAAATTAAGGCCTCATGTTGTCCCTGGAGGATGGACTACAGTTCATGAGGGTGGTAGAGGACTTAAAGTCTCCCACCCTGATGATAGCTAGTTTTGGTTATTTAGAGATGCTTGCATAACCTATGTGTGAAGACAGAATTCACCACACTAAACTATTTAGGATTGTGGAAGAGTGCTTTATAGAACACGCCACCAGGCTTCCAGTCCACATTGGTCACCGCGCTCCCACCAACATTCTACCCAGAACCTTCATCTTGTGAGCAATTCGTGGCTCATGGGCAACTTGTGACATACACACACTCAAGAATAGACATCACATAATGTATGCTGAAAGGAACTGCCAGGCTTTCAATTGCAATGACAGACATAAAAAACATCAAACTGTGCACTCTAAATAGATTGGCATTGTGATGGTTTTACTCTAACAGGCCATACTCGGCCAGACCTTTCAGCTGTAAGTTTCCAACAATCAAGCTAGGTGTGACTCTGCCATCAGAAAGCCGATGGTCAACCTTTCTCCAAATGAGGAGGGTAGAAAGGTTTGATGGACAGGGTACTCCATTGCATTTATAATGGATCACCCTGTTGTTAAACTCTGAACTATCCTCTTAGAATTTGGCAGGTGGGTTACTGCATTACAAACATGATGGCTATCTCAGCAACCTTATTACATATGCCATAGGATATGATGTGCCTTTAATGAGGCGGACTGGATATAAGGCACATTTGTAATGGAGTAGCGTGTTAACCAAACTTTAAATCAGGCCCTAATTCTTCATTTTATCAGCTACCTAAAATACATGTTTAAAAAATGGTGCTACAAGTTGTAAAAAATGGATTTTAAGTGTGATGTACATAAAAGCATGTCTTCCTTACAACGTTTCTTTTCCCTGTTTCTCTCTTTCTATCCCTTTGTGGAAAACCTACTCAATCTTGCTTTTTTTCCGGGTTCTTTCAAACCTCTCTTGATAGTTCATACATTTTTGCCCTGATTGTAACTCTGTTTCTTCCACTACTCTTATACATGAGTCTTTTGTGGTGGTTCTTGTGTATTAAACCCAAAGAGCTGTGCTACACTCATTGCACTGGCAATTTTGTACTAACTTTCTACACTTTAAACAATGCACTGGTGCCACTGGTACACATTTGCACTGACACCAACTGTGTAAATGGCAGGCCATAAAGCTAACTGAAAAGTGCAAAGATGACATTTTGGTCTTGTGACTTGGTCCAAATGTTGGTGCAAATGTGACCGGATATTGCTCTTCCACCAGCTCAATCAAAGTAAAGATGTGGGTCCAAATGTCACCTGTTCAGCTAAGGTACTCTGGTCTTCTTTTAAACTTTGGCAGGCAGATTACTCCATCACGGATGTGACATATCTCATTTCTGCCTCATTACAAGTTTCATAGAATACAATGCCCTCATAATAAGGCAGATGGGGTATCTGTCACGTTTGTGAATGAGTAACCGGTCAGCAAAACGCTATATCAGGTCTACTGTCCTGGAGCAGGGCTGGCTTTTGGCATGGACAAATTGGGCTAATGTCCAGTGAGACATCCTTCCGAGTGGTGCAACTCGCTGTTTGCATTATCTTCAGGCGGATGTATGACGGTACGACGTGGGCTATTACCACGCGTACCGTTACAACGCGTGTTTTACAACGCAAGTCATTACCACGACTTGCGCTGTAGGGTGCGGACTTAATTTACTATTCCAACACCAGTCCCTGTGGATAGTAGGGAAGGTGTTGGAATAGTAAATTAACTACTCCTTGTCCTTGAGCGCCCTCCAGCGCAAGTCGTGGTTACGACTTGCGTTGTAAGAGACGCATCATAATGGTAGTGCGGGGTAACATCCGTGTCGTAAAGGATGTTCCCCTCTTCAGGCATGTAGCTTCCTCCCTCTGACCAGGCCTCAATGGTTCCATATAAAATGCTTATAGTCACTACTTTACCACATGCTGTGGATGCTGGTGCCTGTGTTTAACGCCTCATCAACCCCCTCACTTCTCCTTCCTATTCCCAACCTTCCCACCAGAGCACACCTCATCAATCATCCCCTCGATCTACCTCCTCCACACCCACCATCTGAGCTCTCACCAACAAATTGTCATCAAGGAGCTAAGCTGTGATTGAGCACGGTGTTTAGAGGGTTGTATAATGCTATCCCACATGAGTTTAGCACGCGTGCCTTTACAACGCTGGTTTTAGAACGATCGCATTGTTACGATGTGCTCCTTTAGCATCAAGTTGTTACAACGACTTGCCTTAGGGAGGTGCTGAACTGTGGAATAGTATCATTTACTATTCCAACTCCAGTCTGGGCAACAGTATGGAAGGTGTTGGACTTCAAATCCAACTCCACTCCACCTATGCGCCACCTTAAAACAAGTCGTTCTAACGATTTGCGTGCTAAATGAATGCGCACTAAAACAGCGAGTTTGTTCCATTGCCGGCGTTGATTCCGGCTTCGGTCTAAAGGATGTTTCCCATGTTAGAAAGGAGCAGAAACATTTGTGTTCGGAGACTGAACACAAAAGGACTTGTTTTACTCACTAGCAGCATCGAGGGCTCCCAGTTTGTTTCCTCCCTTGGAAATATCGAGCAAAGGTTGACTCTGTCCTAAAGTGCCTCTTTTCTGCTTCCCACCACTGAGACATGCATGATTTCATTTCCAACATATTGTTTGGCAATCATCCTTGTAAAGCAAAGTAGGGCAAAAGGATGTCACAAAGGGCATTACACATTCTCAATTTACTGACAGCAATTCAACCTTTTAGAATTCCAGTTGTTCAAACCTATATTTAAGGGAGTGCATTATTTGATACACTTCAAATGTTCAAACTTGTAGAAGCAGGAGCTCAAGCAGGTATGAAAGGGCACATTGTATTTTATTTCCTATAATTTACTCCATCAATCTTTCTTCCTCAAAGGACCCAAAACCTACATCCAATTGTAGGCAATATTATATTAGGAAGAAAACACAAAAACACTGAGACAGTAATGCCCCCAAAATAAAAGGACTTTACACACCGCTGTTACAGCATGGATTCTGTGCTCTGTGCTGGGCTGTCACTTTACTGACTCTAAAGTGGTTCTTATCTCATATTGTAGTCTGTAAGCAACCATTTTGTTTCTCTGGCATCAGCAGATTGTTTAACCTTGAGGTGAGCTACCGAATGAATGGCTGTGTCTAATGTGTAAATGCAGTACTTTGTAATGCAGCGATTGCGTCTGATATGCCTCACATATAGAATGCACCAGCTTTCAAAGAGGATTACGTTTTGTTCTTCTTTTCCCCAAAGGCACATGCAAAGCCTTTTAGATTCTTCAAAGCACGTTTTTTTAGTCTGTTTTACATTTCTACACACAATTGGGAACTTGAAGACAGAAGAAACCAGAAGGGTCATTAACGAAGCATCTCTTTAAAGCGCTATCTCCATTTTTACAGTACAGTTTACAGTGAAGTAAAGAACATTTTCTTCTACATGCAAAATATGTAAGTAATTCAAACACTTGGGACATAACAAGGAAATACAGCATTGGTTAACCCAATAGGTTTGACATTTCTACAGTGGGCTATTGCCCCCTTCCTATAATTTAGAATTGTAGAATTGCCGCTACCACCCACTATAGCTCAGAGACACGCCGTTGTGCGTAATCAGGCGCTTTATAAACCTGCCTATTATTATTATTATTATTATTACTATGAATGGCAAAGTTACAGGCCAACACACAGAGTGGCTAAATAGACATTTAGAAAAAAAAAATATTTCACAATGCATTAGAGTCTAAATTTATGTTCAATTAATGTATAGATAATAGTAATACTAGGAGACATGTAGCACACTTCCTGTAGTTTCATTTTAAAAGTCACGTTATAAAGGGGTGCACGTATTCCATGTTGTTGTTGTTTAAGAAAGGCATGTAAAATCACTTGGTTCTACATAAGGCTTTGTGTTTTTTTTTTCTTTCACAAGTGTAAATTCCTCTAGAACCCTTTGATTTGTTACCCATGTTTTGCAAATATTTAGCTTTCATTTACGCTATTCTTGTCACTTACAGTTGAAAGAAATTAGATTGAGCAGAAAATGGCTTCAAGGAACTCTGAAAATCGATGTGTTTCAGGAATGTTTGAGCTCTGTTATCAATATAAAATATGTAAATTTGGAAGTTTATATAGCCAACACATTGAGCTAGTTTCTCACATGTCTTTTGTGTGATTGGGTTTACTCCTTCCAAATAGAGGAACGCCCACTTGGAATACATGTATATCACACATTTCTGGCAAGAATTACATGTGTTCTGTGATGAAATAATTGTACAATTTATCCCACCTCAGTAATAATGCATTTTGTTAGATCTATTCCCCTGGCACAACACATGCACTATAATTAATATGCTTCCTCTGTAAATATTAATATTTTGAGTTCAACTGAAAAAATAATGTTTCATTTTGTGCCAGAATTATGTTATTTGTTTAATATTATTGAGCATTCTCTTTTTGCATTCCGATACAAGCTGGGAACACGTCCATGTGTAACAACCTCACCATTAATATTATGATAGAGATTTGAGAAGATTTAAAAATATACAACGCTAACGCTCCTGTAAGTGTTCAAATAAGCATTCTGGATCTGAACTTACACTACAAACGAATGGTCTGACAAAGCGGCTTATATACAAGCCTCTTGCGCTGCAGGTACTTCCTTTCCCATATTTAACGTGACGCACCAGTGGCGCAAGGTACTTGATAATAAGTAATAAAGTCTCTACCACCTGTTAAGCAAGACAAGTCAAATACATCTTTATACGTATTGTTTGAATTCATAAAAGAAAGTTAAAAACAAAATACAATTTATATAGTTTTGGAAATAGGATTTCACTCTTTCACATTAGAAAGAAATAGGGAAGAAAAAACATAAATGAGACAGGTGGTAATTACTACAGTAATACACAATACATAATTTTAATCTATGAATTATTTGTAACCTTATATAAAAAGGTATCAATCCCCTGCTTTACCTTGCCCAGTTTACAACACTCCGCAAACATATGGGCCATATCGGCCGGACCTTGCCCACATCTTGGGCATTTATTGTTCTCCCTTTTACCCCATGCCCAAAGTTTAGCTGGTGTGAAGTATAATCTAAATATTGTTTTAAAATGTTGAGCCTTTAGATTGGCAGATAAGAGAACCTTCTTTGACAGTTCTAAGGACCTACATAGATCCACATCTTGATTTCCTAATTTAACTGCCCACCCACTTTACTATTTTAACTATATCGTCATCACTAGCTTCCATCATCATAGCATATACTTCCTTCACTTGAGGTTGTTTATGAACTAAGATATCTAAAAGTGGGAAGCAGGGCTGGGTAGTGAGTTGTGTAGTAACTGATTTAATTGCTTCCCTAACCTGTAAATATTTAAATAAGCATCGGGGATCTATCCCGAATCAGTCCCGAATCTCTACAAATGGCATGATGCCATGTGAATTAACAATGTCTCCAACATAGTTAATCCCCATCTGCTCCCACTTGATACCAATTTTATCATACAGGGAGGCTGAGAAGAATGACGAGCGCCATAGTAGCAGGTAGCGTTGGATTTTTGGAATTTTTAACAGTTTACTAGTTCTCTGCCACACACTCCAAGCTGCTCTAAGAGGTTTAAATCGAGTCTTCTTGTAGTAACTACTCTCCGATTGTCTGTTTAATAACCCTGGTGCTAAATTGCCCAAAGCTAATTCAAAGATGGAAGGTGGTGTCTCCACATCCTGAGCTGTTGTTATTGACTTAGGTCTAAATATCTGTTGAAGCATAATAGCCCAGTAGTAATATAAAATATTTGGGACAGCCAACTCCCCTCGGTTTTGTGGTAGGGTCATTAATTTCAGAGATCTCCTAAATTTCTTGTATCCCCAGATAAACTGCGAAAAGATCGCCTCACTTTTTTAAAAAACGAGATTCGGAAGTTCCAGTGGTATACAACATAACAAATATAATATTTTAGGGAACATTGTCATTTTTATGACATTCGCCCGACCAATATTAGATAAATGCAGATTATCCATTCTTTTTAAGACAGCCCCTATTTTACTAATTAGAGAGTCTGCATTAATATTCCAGATTGTCCCGACATCTGCTGCAATAGAGATCCCTAAGTAGGTGGCTACCTCTGTCCTCCTAGAATCCTGCCAGGTAACTGACTTAGAGCAAACAATCTTAGTTTTATCGGCATTTAGCCCATACCCAGATTGCTTCCCAAACTCCTGGGCCAAGTTTTCAATTCTTCTTATCACCACCTGAGGGTCAGGAGTGACAACCGCGATGTCATCTGCGTAAGCTAAAACCTTAGTACTGCACCCCCTGACCACTACCGGCTTAATTACCGGATCGTTTAATATTGCTCTGATAAGCGGGTCTATATATAGTGCGAAAAGGATAGGGGAGCATGGGCAACCCTGCCTTGTCCCCCTGGCGATCTTAACCTGCCCCGACTCCTGCCCCATCAGTTGTATTTTTGCATATGCTTGAACATACATAGCTCTTAGGGCGGTTAAAATACGTGGTCCAAAACCATTTAACCTTAAGTTCTGCCAAAGATAAACCCACTCCACTTGACCGAACGCTTTTTGGGCATCCAATAATATTAATGACATCTGTTGCCCTGAGATCTCTGCAATATTAAATCATGATATTACCCTATCAATGTGGTCGGTCGTGCCTCTGCCCGGGATAAAACTGTGTTGCCACGGACTCACCAGAGAATCAATTATCTTAGATAGCCTCCGCGCTAGGATTCTAGAATACAGCTTCTCATCAGCATCTATCAGCGTGATTGGTCTATAGGAGGCTGGATCTTCCGCAGCCTTCCCCTTCTTCAAGAATATAACTATACTAGTCTCCTGCCATGATTTGGGTGGAATCCCTTTCTGCTGTACTGCTAAAAACAGATCTAACAGAAGAGGGGCTAGTTCCCTGTGCAAAGCTTTGTATATCTCCATTGGTAGCCCATCTGGGCCTGCCGCCCTCCCTGAAGCCATTAACGATAATACCTCGTTAACCTTCTCCAATGTAATGTCTGCTTCTAGTTCTTGAGTCAGAGGCGATATTCCGAAACCAGTGCCCGCTACTGCTGGGGCACTAAGCCTAGACTTATAAAGGTCTTGATATAAGTCTTGAAATATTTCAACTATCTCTTGAGGCTCGTTAGAAATTGTACCATCTTTCCTTTTCAGCTTCGTGATACAACTTGCAGCTGCCCTTTGTCTAATTCCAAGCATGGGATGCTTCCCTGTCATTTCTCCTTATTCATAATGATCTTGCCGACCAGTTTGAAACCTTTCAGCTATTATTTTATTATACACCCCATTTATTTTAGCCTTGGTACTAATGACTTTTAATTCAACATCCGATTGCAGCTGAGTCTGTTTTTGTGCGATAGTTGCTGTATGTTCTGTCTCGTGTCTACTCAGCTCCTGCAAAGTGTACATATAACCTCTTGCTGTTCTTTCCTATGGAACCCTACGAAGCTAATTACCTTCCCCCTAAGCCCTTCTTTATAAGCATCCCATACATTTTCCCTTGAGGTACTGTGCCTATTGGCATAAAGAAACTGGGTAGTCCAGCCCTTAATATGATCGATAAAGGGAAATGGGAATAAAGTAATCTAGACTTTCATATTTTTCTGTGTGGGCATGAATAATATGTGTATCCTGGGTCTCCAATATTTTAATAGGCCACATGTCTACCAGCCCATGACTATCAGCTAATGCCTGAAAGGCTTGAAAGACTTGTGGCTTCCTACCTTGGTACCCACCCCTACCCACCCCGCTTGCATCAATATGAATATTAAAATCCCCACATATAATCAGTGGGGCTGGCCAGGAGGAGAGCTCAATTTCTAGTTCTGCCAGCAGATCTGCGTCATCTAAATTTGACCCATAAATAGGGCAAAGTGTACCAAAGCTGGAAATTAGGGCAATTGCCCACCTGCCCCATTTATCAGATAATGTCCGTTTGAAGGGTGGCAGCTGGTTAGATATATGAATTGCAACCCCTCTAGTATTAGAGGTCTGTGATGAGCAAATTACTTGTGTAAAACCTGGAATATAATTAAGACCTACTTACTTTATGAACTCAGTGTATATAAAATCAAGATATTCTCATAAAAATAAATAAATAAAATAAGTTTCATACAAATGGAAAAGATGTCTTGATAAACAATGAAATTAGAGATGTGCAAAACGCATTTTTACATTAGTACTAAAACTAGTGCAAAGTTCACATAAAGACAATATTTAAAGAAGAAAGTCTGTTACGACATCATCCATAGAACAAGCTATCAAACAAAACAAGTGACGGGGGGCGTGGCTAAGCAAGCCACGATGGCGGCTGTGTCTTGCTGAGGCTCCGCGATCGGGCTACCATCCTGCCCATTACCTGTGATCGCCGGGAGCCTCAACCTCCACACACATCACCTGTGCTGCCCTGGGGCATCCCCTAAGCGACCTGCAGAAGCAGCTGACGGACGGCGCGTCCTGGAGAGTCTCCTACCGGAGCCGAGCGCCGACGTTGAAAATGGCGGGCGCAGCCCCGTCTCCCGGACGCGGAACCCGCTAAGGGCCGACACCCTCAGCGACGGCCACAGAAGATACTGCCAGCTGACGACGGTGGGGAATCCCGGGGGAGCTGTGGGTCCGGCCCTCGAGGGTACACTTTGGACGGCGCTCGATTCTGCCTCTACACCCCCGGTGCGCAAGATGGCGGCCGCCGCACCAAGGCTCCGCAACCCCGGCGCTTCTACCTCATCGGAGGCCTGATCGGGCTGTGACACCGACCGACCCGCCACCGCGGACCACGAGGGACCGGCGGACGCGCCGCCAGAGCGGGGCTGTGCCTCCGGGGGCCCGCAACTCTCCTCGAGGGCGGTGAGTGCCAATCGCTCCCCCCCCCCCCCCGGAGTCCCGACACCGATGCCCGGCGGGGCCCCCCCCACCTACTCGAGGCCCTGCAGGGGTGCACAGCCCACATAGCCACCGGACAGAGGGAACCGAAGGTCTTTGCGTTGGGGGCTAGGTGGAGAGCCCGAGTGCCTGACCCTAACATGGCGCTCACGGAGGCCTAGGCGCCGAGAACAACACGAACCTCGCCCCCCCCCTGGGCCGATACCACCTGACCCAGCCGGTCGGGCACTGACTCTGCACTGTACATTGGCGAGGGAGAGGGCGCTTCCACGACCTCCTGGCGCCAGGCGCTGCCGGCCCTGACGAGCCACCTCTGACGCCCCGGGCTGGTGGGGAGACCCCCCTTGGAGTAGGCCGGGGCCACTTGGAGCCCGGGCGGAACTGGAGAGGCCTGCCAGCATCGGGCTACCACCTACCCGGACGCGCAGTGAGGTGAGGGTTGGCCGATCACGAAGCTACACAGCAGCCCCAGGAAGTTCGGCCAGCCGGCGACCGGGAGCCACCCCTGCAAGGGCTAGAACACCGAGCGGAGCCCTCTTTCACCCCGGTGCCCCGGCTCCCAAGATGGCGGCCGCCACCCCGGAGCTCCGATGCCTCAGGGCTGTTTCCCTGCTGGGAGCCTGATCGGCCCTCAAACCCGGACAGCTTGCCACCGCGGACTACAGGAGGACCGCCACTCACACGGAGCTGAGCGCTTTGGAGACCCCGCCACTACCATCGGTGAGTGCTGTGCTGCCATTTCCCCTCCTGCTCCCTGAGGATCTCAGGTCGGCACCCCGGTGGCCCCCTCTTCACGTCCACCCACGAGGATAGCCACAGAGCACGCTGCCACCCGGCCAGAGCACCCAGTTCGCGCTCACACGTACAAACTGCCCAGTGGATCCGAGTGCCTGACCTTAACATGGCGCCTGTGCAGGCCTAACACCAGGAACAGCCACGAGTCCCGCTCTGGGGACGAGAGCATCCCACCTGGATTGGAGACATTGTCAGCGCCTCCCCTAGCTCACGCCACCCGACCTTGCCCTGCCGGTCAGCGCGGGCACTGGACCCCGCCCTGTGAGGTGCAGAGGCCCCCACGCGATCGAATCCACCAACCCCGGTGACCGCGTACCACCCTTGACGCCCTTGGTGGTGGCCCCCCCGGGGTGAAACGAGCCTCGCCTTGGACCCGGAGGAACCGGAGTGGCGGCCCACTCACCCACCGATACCACGTGGCGACGACCCACCACCCGCAGGACACACGACGACCGAGGGGAAACCCCCCCCTCTTCCCCTCAGCAGCACCCATGGGGAAGCCGAGGAACATCCAGGGGTCGGCAGTCCCAGAAACGGCTGTCGAGAAGATGCCCCAGACGAGGGCGTGGACACAGTCCAATACGTCGCAAGCCGACCCTACGCTATCAACAAAGCTGGACCAGGTGCTGGCAGCAATAGAAATGTCTCGCCTCTCGATGGAGGAGAGATTAGGCACCCTGGCAACAGACATTAGCCTGATCCGAGATGAGCACCGTAAACTGGCGGACAGAGTGAAGGAAGGTGAGCGGATCGTGACTGAATTGCAGCCAACGGTGCAATCGCAGGCAGCAGATATGCAGGAGATCCTACGCCGCGTGACGACCCTGGAGGAACGCACAGTGGATTTGGAGGGACGCTCGAGACGCTGCAACATTCGCGTCCTGGGCCTGCCGGAGGGGATAGAAAACTCGGACCCTCTGACCTACATGGAATCCTGGACTAAATCATTCACCCCGGACTGTGACCGGTCGCCTTACTTCTCCATCGAGAGGGCACATAGGGTCCCGGCCCGGGCACCCAAACCTGGTCTTCCCCCGCGGCCCATGCTGGCCAAGTTTCTGCACTTCCGGGACCGGGATGCGGTGCTTCGTGCGGCCCGGACGGCGGGCCCCCTGCAGGTGGAGGACCAACACGTTATGGTGTTCCCAGACTATGCCAGGGAGATTCAACAGCGTCGATCCACGTTCCTAGAAGTCAAGAGGCGCCTCCGCGCAAACGAACTTCAATATTCCCTGCTGTTCCCTGCCCGCCTCAAGGTGATCCACAAGGGGAAAGCCCTCTTCTTCGACACGGTTGAAGACGCACAGGACTGGACCGAATTTCATTGCCCGCTGCTCCCTAAACCCGGACCCCGGAAGGCGCGCAATAATGACTCCAGACGGCCCAGGAGACGTGGCGCTAACCATGAGCGATCTGGCCACCCCAAGAGCCAGACGTCCTCCCCAGCGGGCTCACCCGATCTCACCCAAATCATGCAGGAACGACGAGACGCCCTGCGGGCGGTCACTGAACTACATTCGTCACCCCCTGCTTCGGACTTGGAAGGTCAGCCACACCTATTCACCCCGGAGAAAGATCGAGACAGCGATGGAACCATGTCGGGATTTGGCCCGATCTCCTCCCCCCTTGTTGTGGCACAAACTCTGGACGTTGCCCTCACCAGCCAACCTGTCACTTCCTCGTGAACAACTGAACTGTCACCTGACATATCCTTTTCTTGAATGCCTGTGATGATGCGCGACGTCTAGAAGCCTAGACTGATCTACTAGATAATTGTAAGCGCCAGCCGGCGATAGATATTTCTCCTACTAGAGCCCGACCCGCGCACAGGCCCAGCGTAGACACATGCTGCCACCCCCGCAAACTACTGTTGAATTTCTCCCCTAGTGGGACACTAGTTTGGATATGCCACCCCCAGTGACGTATCCTCAGTATTGGGACAGTTACCCACCCGAAGTTCTAGTTACTGTTCACCTCCCCAGTCCCCCCCCCACGTTTCAGGAAGCTTGGCGTGCAGGAACATACACGACACGCACACATAGGCGGCACACGGGAACTGTAGAGGGGCCCCTCCCCCAACCACGTCACCCTAGCAATGGCTGTCCCCCACTCTGACGTTAGTATCCTTACACTAAATGTACGGGGCCTACACACACCCAGCAAGCGCTACTCTGTATACTCCTACATACGGCGCATGGCGGCCAACATAACGTTCTTACAAGAGACGCACATTAACGCTACTGAACTCATTCGCCTACAAGCCAAATGGCGAGGGACCATCTGCGCCACACAATATTCAGCATTCGCACGCGGCGCATTAATCTGGGTGAGACCTGGTACTCCCTTCCGGGCGCTCCGGCGAGTAGTAGATAGAGAGGGCAGATACGCGCTTCTGGAAGGAATTCTTGATGGGCAAGGGGTACTACTTGGCAGCATATACGCCCCTAATACGGATCAGGACCGGTTCTGGGATCACCTTACGGGCGTCCTGGCCCAGTTCACCACAGTCCCATGGGTGCTGGGAGGCGACTTTAACTGCACACTAGACCCCTCACTGGACCGCTCACATCCTCCCCCCACGCACTCCCCGGCCCCTCGGCAGGCGGCCCTCTTCAGGGCATGGACCACACACTGGGCGCTCACTGATGCATGGCGACACCTACACCCACTGGCTCGCATCTACTCCTTCCACTCGATTCCACACAACCTTCGGGTCCGCCTAGACCGTTTCCTCTGCTCTGTTCCGATCCTCCCTAAGGTTACATCTGCAGATTACCTGGGACGGATCCTCTCAGATCATGATGCCCACATAATACGGCTTACCTGGCGCCCCCCGCATCCACCGGTCCCCACCTGGCGCCTCCCCAGAGACTGCCTAACGGACCCGGTCTTCAGGGACACGCACAAAACCAGCATAAGCGACTACTTTATACACAATGAGAACACAGCGTCATCGATACTAGTGGAGTGGGACGCGTATAAAGTGGTGGCAAGGGGAGAATGCATCAAACAGATAGTGGGGGTCCGCCGCACCTTAGAACGGTCGCTCTTAAAGACGGAACAAGCTCTAGCTGCTCATACCAAACGGCCTGATGACTCGGAGGAACACGCCGTGCTCACGGCAGTGGCCAAAACGGAATACCAAACTGCCTGCGCTGACCTCCGTAAGTATAACTTCAGGGCATACGCCTCTCGGGTGCACAAAGACAGAGACAAAACCGGGGCTCTTCTGGCCTGGATGGCGAAGCAGGACACCGAAACCAAGCCGATCACGGACATTCTCAACCCGGAGGGTGTACTGGTGCAATCACAAGCGGAGATTCTCCTAACATTCCAACGCCATTATACACGAGTATACGAAGCCCCGACATGCTGTACCCCGTTCACCGCAGATCAGTTTTTAGACCCTCTGACGCTGCCCACGATATCGGATTCCGACAAGCGCACACTAGACGCCAAGATAATCCCCTCTGACATTACCCAAGCAATACGCGCCATGTCCCGAAATAAAGCACCAGGACTGGACGGCTTCCCACTAGAATACTACGCAACATTCTCTCCCCTGGTGGTTCCCCGTCTGTCACGGGTGTTCGGGGCGTCACTTCACCTGGGGAAACTACCCCAGTCGCTACGGGAATCCATGATTGTCACCTTTCTTAAGCCCCACAGAGATCCGCTTCACATGGGGTCATACCGACCTATCACACTCCTGTCGGCTGATTGTAAGATCCTGGGGAAGATCCTAGCTGATCGTTATGCGCAGGTCATACGCCCGCTGGTCCACCCCGACCAATGCGGCTTCGTCCCCGGGAGGAATACCTCCCAGAACCTCCGCCGAGTCTTCCATATCCAAGATCAGGTACGCGACAGATTTCCCCGCGCTGCCTGCCTCATTATGGACCTAGAGAAGGCGTTTGACACCCTCACCTGGCCCTACCTATTTTCGGTCCTGCGGCGCCTTAATCTCGGCCCGACGCTCCTGGCATACACCCGCCTCCTATACACCGACCTCACTACTCGAGTTCGTATCGGGAAACGTATCTCACCGGCGTTTGCAGTCCGACGAGGCACAAGACAAGGTTGCCCCCTGTCGCCCCTCCTGTTCGCGCTAGCGGTCGAACCGCTGGCGGTTCGACTGCGTCGGGAGGGGATGGACTGGGGAGTACCGCTTGCAGACGGGACCCATTGTGTGTCCATGTACGCGGATGATCTCCTCATATATGTCCGAGACATTGGAATGGACCTAACCCCCATAGGGGCCACATTGGCGGACTTTGCAACTGCCTCGGGCCTACAAGTCAACTGGGACAAGTCCACGGTTTACCCCCTACACCCGGACCTACCCCCCCGAGACATCGACCTTGGACCACATAGGCTTTCATGGTCCACGGAAGCTCCCCGATACCTCGGCGTCCGCTTATACCATTCTCCGACGGACATCTTTGAGGGCAATCACCGCAAGGTACTCGAGAGTCTGCGCCCAACGGTCGCCTTCTGGAATAAGTTACCACTGGCCCCGATTGGACGGATAGCCCTTGCTAAAATGGTGATGCTCCCCCGGCTCCTCTACCATTTCACAAACCTGCCGGTGATACCACCCAGATCCTTCTTTCGCGACGTTGATTCCCTCTTAGGAACTCTCATCTGGGGAGCAGGCCGCCACAGTGTCGCCCTGAAAACGCTTCAACTCCCCACAACACAGGGGGGACTCGGAGCCCCATCCTTCGAGGCATATTTCCTCGCAGCACAGCTCCAGTGGCTGTCCTACTGGACAGCGGACCGTTATCCTCAGGAGACGGTTACCCCTACTGGTAGAATCATGACTCCGGAACTCACCCGTCTGCTCCTCCCGGGCACCAAGCCACGGCGCACTTACCCCCTCCAGGTGACGATAGCGCGCCGATGTATGCTACGGATTCACCGGCTGTCTCCCGCTAGACCCCCATACTCCCCGCTGCTGCCGCTAATAGGCGGCCTCAAGCAGGATTCCTACTTTGCGGCCCCACTACTCGCCGACTGGTCCCGCTGTGGCATCACAGATCTAGAATCACTCTTCGAGGAGGGTCAGCTGAAACCGCTGGACCGCCTGGTCGCAGAATACGGGCTCCCCCCAGGCCAATTCCTCAGGTATAGGCAACTGCTCGACGGATACCGACCCCATTTCAATCTCCAAAATGGCGAGCCAGACACGCATCCAGTAATACATACTATCCTGCATATGGGGGTGGGTCGCCACCTGGTCACATGGCTATACAAATCCATCCGGGAACTCTCATACACCCCCCTGACGACCCTACGAGCCACTTGGGAAGAGGACATAGGCCGTGTTCTACACGACTCGGAGTGGACTAAAGCTCTTGAGGCCCCTAAACGTGTTTCTAGAAATGCCCGCTTCAAAAATATTCAATATTATATATTACACAGGGCATATCTCACCCCAGCGCGATTACAGAAGTTCTACCCCTCCACGCCATTCCTGTGTCCCAGATGCTGTTCTCCAGCTGCGAACTTCCGTCACATGTTTTGGGACTGTCCCAAACTCCAACCCTTCTGGCAGGGGGTGCACAACACACTACTGGAACTCACGGGTCTCACTACACTAGCCACCTGGGAGTCCAGTGCATTAGGCATCCTCCACATCCCTAAACGTGAGCCGGTGCATAGGCGCTTCGTGTCCTTAGCGCTCCTACTAGCCAATAGATGTATAACCATGCGCTGGCGATCCCCAGAGGGTCCCCCCATAGCACACTGGCAGGGGGCGGTTAACAAATGGGCGGCAGCGGAGGAAGACGCTTTAAGGGAAGAAGAAGCCAAGGGCGCGCGCAAGCTTCCCATCTCCATGGAATGGGCCATGCTCCTTCACAGCTTCCGCCAGTCCACGCAAGCTGGAGACCCGCCTGACCCTTCCCCTCCCCCCACCCGGGAAGACCGGTAGCCTTCACCTGAAGTGAGCCACCCCAGAGTCGGACCCCGATAACCCCCTATATCCTAGGCAACCTCTCGCATGTCCGGCCACCCATGGGTTTCTCCCCCCCCCCTCGACACCCGCCGCCATTATCTCCCTACTTAGACCCTGCTAGCGCCTACACGCTTCCCTCCCACAGTTCCGTTACCCCCCTGTTCACTGGTACCACTGTTGTGTGCACAGTACAGATCTAGATCCGGCGCTGTAACGGCATGAAAGTACCCATCTGATCTTATTCATCGCCCCTATGGTGATACCGTCCCATCACCTTTCAGCCTGCAGGAGCCTTTGCATGATTATAATGCACTGATTCACCGAAGTCATGTTTATGTGTACCAGTTCTATATAGCAAGAAAACATTGCACACATAGCTGTTCGTGGCTGAATGTTGAGGCCACGTCGGCGATCTGTTTATTCTGTACTGAAATACTTTACTGCAACAATAAAAACAAATTTAAATAAAGAACAAAACAAGTGACTTCCTTTTAATAATGGCACATGTAAGAAAAGTAGAAAAAGCATGGCAAATAATGTCTGTCTCAATCTTACATCAAAAGTTAAGTGCTTCCTTATGTAGTAAAAAATCTCTTTGGTAACAACAAAGGGCATACAAAGCACTTTCTAATATCACCATAAAAGTTACAAAAAAGAATAAACTGGATTGTGTAGCTTTCCCATCAAACGAGCACTTTGGTTCATTTTTGACCCACATGCCTCTTTTTGGAAATGTGACTAGGTGATGCAAGATACCCACTCATAAACTAGTAAGATACAATCTCTTCTCTAGATCAGCTACTTTTAATAGATATTCTTGCAAACCTTGATATATAGTCCCTTCCAGATATCTGAATACAGTTAGTTTTTCCATCTCTTTATTTTCTCTCTCTACATCTCTTTTGTCGACAAAGATCAATTTAAGTTATGTTTTGGTGTAGTGCAAAGCGCTAGCAGGGCTTTCCATAGAAACATTTATATCAATCTCCTTAAGTAATCTGTCCATACGTACCAACCAGGGTATCTTATCGTAATAACAAAGGACGAGGCAATCATTAATTATATCCCTAGTGAATTTTGTTCCAGCTTTACTCCAAATGCTATCCCACCCTATTATGGCGCACTGATCTACAATACCATCTAGGAAAAATGTGTCCAGTTCTCTATGTGTGATGTAGCCCAGTACTGAATGAGGTACTGCATGGAGTCTACACAGAAATGAGTTTTCCTCTTTTTGCAATGTCAAATTACCTGCCATACACCAAAGGGTTGCCCCACATATTGCCATCAAAATGCCTTTGCTCCTATACAGCTGCAACATCCCACATATTGGTTTGTTTCCAATTTTGGCAGCAAATCTAAACAAGGCCTCTATTGTCCTTTTGAATTTAAGCTTTGCTAAATCTATAGGGGTTCCCCAGGATCCAGATTTTGTGACAAGTACACATAGATAGCAAAAGTTGTGAACTTCTTCCAAATTATGGCCCCTCACATATTGGACTTTCTTCTTCGCCTTTCCCCTTCCACACACCATTATAAGGGTTTTTGTCAGATTAAGTTGTAAGACTTTCTTGCATGAATTACTTGTGTTCTGTGATGATATAATTGCACAATTCCCCTTACACAACGCATGCACTATTATTAATATGCTACCTCTGTAAAGATTAATATGTGCAGTTCAACTGAAAACATTATATTTAATTTTGTAACAATGTTATTTGTTTAATATTATTTAGCATTTTGTTTTTTTCATTCCAGTGCAAGCTGAAAAGATGTCCATGCATTACAACCTCACCATAAATAATATAAGAGAGATTTGAGATTGTTTAGCAACATAAATCCCTACCCCTCCGGTAAGTGTTCAAATAAGCATTCTGGTTCTGAACTTACATATCAGATGAATGATCTGCCAAAGTCCCTACCACCTACATAAGCCATGATAAATACCATGTGTTTTGTGTTATTGTTGCTGTTTTTACCTTCAGACCCCATGAACTCAAACTCCATCTGTCTAGTTATGGCACATTCCTGCTATCTGCCTGTACTGGTATAGAAACTGCTGACTAGCACCAACGCAGGCCCCTTTGCACCATGATGCAAGGACGCTTGCATTACATCAGGATTTTGTGTAGGAAGGGACAACTTTCTGCACAAAAACAATCCTTTGAGGCATTTTCCACTTTCTATATTTGCTGCGGAATACAGTACAATTAGAAAGAGGAAAAACAAGGAGAAATCAAGATATTACGCCTCCTCTCAGAAGGCATAGCATTCTGACCCATTTCCAGGTCTACCAGTATTGGTAACTCCTGGAATGCTTCTGAATTCATGGGTGGATACATGGGAACACCCCCGCTCCATCCATTGAACGCATACCTAGGGCAGAGTAGCGCAAGATAGTGACTTGCGCTGCCTTGAATTACTCTACCAAGCTACACAGGTCTACACAAGGTGGCCTAGTGTGGCTTGGTAACTCTCATTATGGTTTTGCGCTGCGATGTGCACCCTTGTTTGGTGCAAAGGCGACACAAAGCCCTGGATAAATATGACCTGTGGTATTTCTGGATGAGTGTGACTCTTCACAAATTCACAGGGCACTCCATCCCTCTCTCCTTGCACCCCCTGCCCCTGTGAGTGTAGTTAGGCAAAATTATTCATGTAACTGACATATTTTACCAGGGAAAAATCAATGTACGAGAACCAAAAAACAAGCCTGCACTTGAACAAAACACTATTAATGCTTTAAGGGTAACATACTGAAATAGCTGCGCAATTTTGGCCCACTGTCTATCAGGTATCCTGATTACATTATATCATGCTCTAATATACTGACTTTTAGGTTGAGAGAGAGAGGGTATATAATGTTGTTTGTTTTAGGTGTACCTTTTCTAGGAGAAGACTTTTTTCATTGTAAATATAATGTGTGCCCCCTGAATACTCAATCAGCAATATGATGGGACAGAATATTGAGGACCGAATATTAAAAATAGGTAAGTCTAGTTTTTCTATACTTAACTGCACATACAGGTACCAATGTGCACATATATCTTCAAGTTACATAGATGTTGAGTTAGGAATAGTAAATCTATGCCTCACTATATGCACTTATCTTTAAATATTTTGTCCCTCAATATTTTGTCCTCGATATTAGTATGCCACAATATTTTAGGTGTTGATATTCAGTAGCACAATCTGAAAAAGGATTCATATCATCTGTTGGGAATGACCCTCTCTGAAGGGTTACCCCCCAAATTGTTTTGCCTTCCTCCTCCACTTTTTAGTAAGTTTGTTTTTGTTGGCTTTAGGACTCTGTGTACCTTGCCACTGCTAAACAGTGCTAAAGTGCTTGTGCTTTCTTTTAATTCATGGTAACATTCGCTGATACTTAATTGGCAAATTTAATTCACTTATAAGTCCCTAGTAAAGTGCACTACGTGTGCACAGGGTCTGTAAATTAAATGTTAGTCATGGACCTGCAGCACTGGTTGTGCCACTTACTTAAGTAGCCCTTTCAACATGTCTCAGGCCTTCCATTGCAAAGCCTGTATGTGTCAGTTTAAACTGCCATATAGACCTGGCAACTTAAATCCTTTGTCAGATTCAAACCTTCCTTTTTAATACATATGTCACCCCTGGGGTAGGCCCTGGACAGCTCCATTTGCCGGGCTTGCTGTATTTGAAAAGTTAGACATGTATGTTTAAGCTGTACTTGTCCTCGTAATAAAAAACGGCTGCAAGGCCTATATCCCCCATATTATATCATTGGGATGACCTTATTACTTTTTATAAGCATAATTTCTAAATGGGAAGATATCATTGCTTAATGTTTGGTGTCTCCAGAGTCCTATTTTAAAATCCTAACTTATGTCCGCGTTGGATGGTGGTTAGCTTTAGAGGGTTGCTGGGGTTCATTTATGTCCGAGCGCGGGGACACTCCGGTTTGGAGTATCCATTCCGAAATATAAGCTTCCTAATAATAATAATATGGTGAACAAACACATAGGAACATGTCAAGAGTCATGTGATAGTAAAGTGCATGAAACTACATTGCACGCAGCTTGTCCCATATGGGCGAGGTGAGAGCACAGAAGTGTCAGCTCCCATGGCAGGGACCTGCCAAACGCCTGTCATTAACTAAATCAGACTGGGTGTGGGGGTGAATGCAAGTGATGCACACCAGAGGACCATGTGGTTTGAAACAAAAGATGGTCTGTGGGCGTGGTGGGACCCCTGGTAGTGCAGTGCATTTTAGGCACTCTCTGTGCACACTGAACTGTCACTGCGTTTGAAAGGGGAGTCATAGCATAGCAAGGTGGAGAGACAGGATATTTCTACTGTAAGACAACCTGACCAAGACAGGTTCAGTGATAGAATATTGATGTCACAAATATCAATGTTCTAAATATCGAAAAAATATAGAATACAAAAATATCGACTCCTATACCTAAACAGGTAAGTACAAAAATATTGAATAAAAAATGTTGGTGTTAAAAATACAGATGTAAAAATAGCGATTTAAATATATATATAAAATTAAATAATATATATTAAATATATTAAATATTAATATTAATTTTAACAAAATAAATGTAATTTAATACACATTTTTACAAAATATAACAAACTTAATTTAAAACATAATTTCGACATATATATTTGTACTTTAAATTAATATATATATATATATATATATATCAATAATTTAAAATATAAAAATCATTCTAGAATGAATTAAAACATAAAACTGTAAATTAATATTTAAACTTAAATTGCGAAATACAATAAGTGCAACAGTAGGGAAAGTGTTGGATAGCAAAATAATTATATGTATTATTCCAACTCCAGTGAGTGCAACAGTAGGGAAAGTGTTGGATAGCGGATATGTGCAAATTACTATTCCCACTCCAAAGAGTGCAACACTAGGGAAAGTGTAGGATAGAGGAAGGGTAAAAATTACTATTCCCACTCCGGTGAGAGCTATAGTAGGGACACTGTTGGATAGCGGAGGGGGGAAAATGACTATTCTCACTCTCGTGAGAGCAACAGTATGGAAAATGTTGGATAGAGGATGGGTAAAATTTATTATTCCCACTCCAGAGAATGCAACACTGGAAATGCAGTAAATATTACTCTAACGCTTGTTATGGGAGAGCCACAACAATAGAAGCCAATGTAGTAAATGCTAAGGTGCACAACCATCCCCCCAGCTGAAATTGAAGTTAGAGGTGCTCTCGAGACAATCAGAGAAGCAAGTACCAGCTCCCAACAAACAAGTACCCAAATACGTAAAACCGTGTTAGCCAGGGTGCTTGAACATGTCACTGGACAACTTTCATCTATTCCCACTCTGAAGAGTTTAATTGCCTGAACAAAAAGGGCTACAACTCAAACAACCCTACCCCCCAAAGTTTTGCTGTAATACAAATATTACCTGAATTCACTATTTTTCCAATTGTACATGAAAAATGTATATTAAAATATACTGTTACTTTTCCAATTGTACAAGAAAAATGTATGTTAAAAAATATTGTTAATTTTTCAATTGTAAATGAAAAATGCATATTAACAAAAACTATTAATTTTCCAATTGCACCAAAAAATGTATGTTAAAACAATATTGTTAATTTTCTAATTGTAAATCAAAAACTGTATGTTAAAAGATATTGGGTTCTATTAGGATGGCGGGCGGATCGCCACCGCCGGCCTGGCGGTGGCGATCTGCCCGCCATCCATACCTAATTTACCCCCGCCATATTAGTATGGCTGGGGAACCGCGGCGGACAGAAAGACTGTTGGCCGCTTTTCCACTGGTCGGATTGCCAGCTGGCCGGAAAAGGCCCTCAATATGGTGGCGTTGCCTTCCATATTATGATGCCTGCCTTTCCATGGTGGAGTCTCCGCCATGGAAAGGCTTGCAGAGATTGGCATTGGGGGCCGGTTGTGGGCCCCCAGTGTGGAGGCCTGCACCCTTCATTGGCATACACAAGGTGGCAGGCACCGCGGGATGCGACCACCAGGGTGGTGGTCGCATCCTAATTGCCATAGCGGGACCGCCAGACCTCTGTCGGTCGGTCCTGTGTACTGTTACGGTGGCGGGTGGACAAAGTCCGCCCGCCATAATAGACCGATTGTTATTTTTCCAATTACACATGAAAAACCTATTTTAAAAACAATTTTATTTATCCCAATTAAACATGAAAAAAGTATGTAAATAAAATTATAATCTGTAATACATTTTGAATATCATCT
This sequence comes from Lissotriton helveticus, assembly GCF_964261635.1. NCBI lineage: Eukaryota > Metazoa > Chordata > Amphibia > Caudata > Salamandridae > Lissotriton > Lissotriton helveticus. The sequence continues at coordinate 103,514,663 of NC_136072.1, forward strand.
GAATACTGTTTTTAATATTGTGAAAAATTGTATAACAAAACAAAATGTGAACAAATAAACTGTAAAATAAAAAATATGTTAACCAATAACAATATTTCCAATAATAACTACAAGCATCTTATTTCTTAACTAAATGTACATGCAAAATATTTAAAAAAACTAATGAACAATAAAAATATCCTAATCCTAATCATTTACTATTCCAACTCCAAAACAATATACACTCAGGGAAAGTGCTGGATAATAAACCTAAATTCTTTACTATTCTAACTCCAAAACACACTAATCTTAAGAAAAATGCTGGCTAATAAAGCAAATACAATTATTATTTAATCTCCAAAACACACTAAACTCAGGGAAAGTGCTGGATAATAAAGAAAAATAATTAACAAGTCAAACTCCAAAACCAACTAACCTCAGGGAAATTGCTAGATAATAAAACATAATAATGTACTATTCCAACTCCAAAACAACATAAACTCAGGGAAAGTGCTGGATAATAAACCTGAATAATTTACTATTCCAACTCAAAAACAACATTTACAAAATCGATATTCCTGAATAACATTAAAATCAATATTTTTGACATTGAAAAAACATACTTCAATATTTTACACCATCGATATCCTTGACTCGCTATTAATATAATTCGATATTTCCACGTCAATAGTCTGTCTCTGCAGCGCGGAGAAAGGCAGTGGAGAGGTCCCTTTGTAGATGTCTTTGATTAGATTGACATCCTTATACACCCATTGTGACCACAAAATTGGAAGCCCATCAATTTTGAGCCTGGGGTTATATCTTAAAGAAGCTGAGTTGAAATTCTGTATTTTAATCTGTGTTTGGGTGTCTAAGCCTCATCCACGATTCTCATTAACAAAGAGGATACATTGTTTAAGGTGAGTGCACACCTAGTGAAGTGATTTATACTGGTAGGACTGTGTTCATAATTGGCATCATTAATCTTGCGTTGTACTTCTTATGACAGGACTTATTACACAGTGCATGGCTTCCACAGGACTCTTTACAGGTATATATTTGCGCCTGAGGACTATGTGACACCACTGACTTATTACACTGGGTGTACAGCCAGAGAGCTAACTGTAGACAAATTCACTCAGAATGGGTTACTGACAATAAAATAAAACCATCACATGAGAATGTAACAGCACCATGACCGATATGAATATGTATAAATGCTTGATATGGGATCCTGTGGGTCCAAAAGGACGTCAATATTGATGGGGGAAACCCAAGCGATTGAGTTTCTCGAAGTATATTGTTATGCAGAGATTAAAATTGTTTATTTTCTTTGGAACTTCTAGATTTTCCCCTGAGGAAGGGTAATTTACGTCTCGAAATGCATCGGGCACAACATTGAGCGTTTATATAAGATTGCATATTGCGTTATGCATTGGTATGTGTTGAAGATTACATTTATGTTATGTTGCATTTACAAGAAAATATATGATTTTGGATATAATGGCCCATATATTGTGTATGTTGGAAAAATTATTGCAACAAAATAAGTCCTTGAATAAAAAAAAGTGTTCTAATGGAATCATAACTATAGGTTGTTAAGGTTTGAGGAAACAATAGTGTGAACAGTGCGCAGCGCACCCAAGTCAGTGAACTTGTCATATATTGATTATTTACAAGCACATATGTTGACAGCACCTTCAGCGTTGCAGCACTATTGAGAAGAGAGTGCTAAGTAATTAATACACACGATTAGCCAGAGGAACTTGGAGTGCACCCCCAAACTATTTAACGTTACTATTCTTCTCTTCCCCATATCTATGCTGCAGTGTGGAGTTTATGACTGGTTTCATCCTGGTTAAAAAATTATTGCGTGTCCATGAAGCAGGTGGGTGTTCCACTGCCTCTGTCTCACTTGGCTGCGAATGTGAGGAGAGCTCAGTTATTGACTCAGCTCTAAATACTGCCAGACTCAGCTCCAAATACTACAATCCCTCAGGTAGAAGATGCATGGATGTTCTGTTCACTGTTAAACATCTATATAAATCAGGTTCTGGGTTCCCTGTGTGAACAGAATTTCTGGAGGTGCTGGGATTAGGATGTCACCTGTATGGGGATGGTTGACCTTACAGAGTTGTCATGTACCTACCTTAACTTCTAATCATTAAGTCTGAGCTGTCTCCCTTTTGGCATTTTAGCCCGGGTCTTATCCTTTTTGATTGACCAGCACAATGCTTGAGGAAATTCCCAGTACCTTTCACCTTGATTGGAGTGACCAGGTTTTTTGCTCAGCTTGGTTTTGTTGGGCATTTCATGGTGTCCCTTAGTGTCACCCAACCAGTTGGAGGAGCCTAGACTTACTAAAATACGATGGTGACATGGTAATCTGATTTTTTCTTTTGATATATGAAATCAAATTGGAGACCCGTTGATTTGGTACATACTCGTATGGACTGAAATGAAGAAACAGATGAGGAATTGAGCTGGGATTATTTTCTGGCAGTCCTTTGTACCCTATTTTTCTCTCTCTTATCTCAGTAATTAGGACTGCTCTTCTTCTTCAGGAAGTACTTTTGTCACAATCTCAAATATGTTTGGTTAGTGGTTCTGGACAATTTGTGGGTAGAACCTCCTCTCATTGGTCTGCATTGGGTGGAGTTGGGGTCCTTTCCAAGGGAGAGTTGCTTCTGTTTTCATTCAAACCGTTTATGCTGTTAAACTATGGCAAAGCAGAGCCTGTCGCAAGAGACTGACATAACTCATACAGTAAGGACTGGGACGAGAAAGTGGCAATCAGAGTAATGAAGATCTTGAGTAGGTAATCAGCGTACATAAATAACAATTCTGTGTAATAAATACTTTTACATAGAGCGAACACCAGAAAGGTTAACAAAGTCTTTGCTGATTCTGTGGTTTGGGGCTGCCACACTGTGGCTCTTTTTCCCTTTGAAAAATATGTATGTAGAATAATTTAGAATATACAACAGACAAAGCTGGACTTACACCTAACAATCAGCAAATTATGCAGTCTGTCTGATTTCAATGTGCCACATGGTCTAGTAAGAGATCCGTGAATCACATTCTAAGTCAAACCCCTTTCAAAGTCTATGCAACACAATCACACAGCCATCATCATTTACTATTAATAAGCTAGTAACACAACTGAGTAAAAAACTTACTAGATTTAAAATAAGAAAAACACTTAGGTCCTGATTAGGAGGTGTGTGGTACTGAGGCACAGTTAAATAGCATGACATTTTACCACTACTGCCCTGTAATCTCACCCCAGTGCCATGCAATTAGGAGTTGTAATCGTTGGAATGGCGAATTATTGTGTGGAACGGCTTTGGATTTTTCTGCTCATAAAATCACACAGACTTTGCCATTCCATTGGGTTTTGCCAAATACATTTATCACATGAGTATATGCGTGGCCCTGTGGGTGGTGTAGGAAGTTAGAAAAAGTGGTGTGGGAAGCAGAGAAGGGAAGGCAAAGCTTTTTTCTAGCAGAGTAAAATTATATCCTCCCCCCCTTGTTAGCAAAAAAATTGAATGAAGCTTTGCTGACACTGCAGCCAACCCTCATGCATTTTTTCAGGCTGAAGCATGGGCTGGAAAAGGCAGATCACCCACAACCGGTAAACCCAGGTGTGAAAAAACGTAACAACTCATAATCAGGCAGAGTAAATTGGACACATAAAAACATGTTAGTTTTGCTTCCTCAAACTTGCAATCAGGATGCAAATGTTATAATTACTCATCTGGTTCAGACCAATCTCAGATATTTGTTTACAATCTTTTATAAATGGAAGATGTTCTCCTTTTCAGAAACTGTTATACTGTGCCAGTAATTTCAGGCCCAACAAGAAAAGATATTGATAATACAGTTATGTAGAAAATTGAAGCTTTGGGACTGAAAATCCCCAGCAGTCTCTTAAGCTCAATAAATGGCTTTCCCTCAACAAGAGTCCCTCTGGAACAGTCAGGGAATTTTTAAGTGAAGGTATCTTTCCAATCGATTGAATCTCATTTTCTTATGAATTACAAGATTGCTCCCTTTATTGATAATTGCAGGTAACCTCGCCAGGTTTTGCTTTTACGGGTTTATTTTAAGATTTTGTGTTTTGTGTGATGTGCCCTTTTCCACATTCCCCTGTACAGTTTGCAATGCAGGAACACGCATAATTTAGCAATTTTAAAATACCATAGACCAAAGGTTCTTCCTACGCATACTATCTTTAGATATTATTAATGTATAAATGATGACTTAGTTAGCGAATTTCTAGACCACAGTTTCACAGTTTCGCATACTTAATTTCCCAACAGAACCTATGGATTTCACATGAGCCTCATCTTTCTCACTTGTGTTTATAGCAAGTTAGATTTATTTATAGAGCCCTGTGTATTGCCTTGAAGTGCCAAACTGCAGTCGTTTTTTTATCGCAATAGGGAATCTCGTTTGCTGTGTGAGATGGAGTTTTACCTAGAACATTGGAAGTGCAGGGGCGTAACAAAGGCCCCCGCAGCCCCCGCGGTGCAGGGGGGGCCCCAAGCTCCAGGGGGGACCCTCAGAACAGTACCACAGCCCGGAGAGCTCCTGATTGAGGCCGGAGGGTCCTCCTTCACGTACCTTGCAGGGGGGCCTTCTCAAGTTTCGCTACGCCACTGTTGTAACAATAGCCCCCACAGTTCCTGCGGTGCAGGGAGGACCCGAGCTCCAGGGGTACCCCTCCGGCACTGTGCACAGGTGTGCCTGAGAGCTTCTGATTGGGTCCTCCATGCACTTTGCAGAGGGGCTCATATTTCGTTACCCCACTGTGGAAGTGTAATGTTGGTACAGCACCTCAAATGTATGTACTGATGGTGGAACGTTGTCTTCCTTACATAAATGCACAGCTTCGTGTTATGAATTTTGTGAGAAATCGGGGGCGGAGGGTCCTAGGCATGTAGGAAGGTACTGGGTTCCAGCTGTACCTTCAGGGTTTTTTGCATCTGATGTCCTACCATCTCCAGTACTGCCGACACCCCAGACTGGGAACCAAGCACCCCTTTTAGCATTTGGCTCCCAGTGTACCATGTCGGAGCAGTTCAAGGCTTTCTCATGGAGGGGGCTTAGGCTTAGAGAACCAGAACTCAGCAAAGCAACAAAAAACTCTTATCAACTCACCGTCCAGACAGTGCTTTTACTTTACAAAACGAAAACCCTTTATCAACTGCAAAACAAAATGTTATGCACAAATTAACAAATACCTTTTAATTTTAAAGTTTTATATAGCATGAACATGATCCCGAAGGATATCAGAAGGGTTGCAGGAGAAGAAAGCATATGGGTACGTCTTCCACAGGGATTGATAACATATATAGGGCCCTCAATCAAGGTCACAGAGGTTAGCTAACCACTCAAATGTATCTTGACCTCCCTATGCTCCCTCCACCTTCAAAAGGTTGCACAACAGCATGCCCCATCCATTAAACACATTATGCCCTCAATAACAGAAACATGAAGGTGCATTAAGAAAACGCCAAGCCTACTGGCTTTATTATGCTATCAAACAAACAAAAGGTGATGGAAAGTAGGTACAAAATGACCTGGAAATTTTGTAAACAACCTCAAGCTCTCACATTTGTGACTATTAACAAACCATTTTCGTACCCGTTCCCAGCCTGGAAATGGTTGGTTACTTATTATTGTCAAGAGCAAAGGTATGCCTGTTTCGAGGGTGGGGAGATGATGGGATCAACCCTCAACTGGTTGGGTTTAGGGTAAGAAGCTTCTTCCAGGGAAACATATTGTCCTCGAGGAGAAAATATGTATGCGTGTATATGATAGGCGAATCCACAAAGTGTCTCAAGGTTGCCCCTGGAAACCTATGTTATCAACAGCCTCCCTGGAGTAATCTCGAAAAAGATTTTGGAAATCCAGTGAGAAATCTGCACCCATGCAAATTCGGAAATTCGTGGTTGCAATTTTCAGAATGTTTTTTAATTTCTGGCCCAATGTATGTAAGGAATTTATAAAGAACAACATCAGCTGCAAAGCTACAGAGCTCTGAATAAGAGAGTTGGGAGGTGAGTGTTGTCATCTCTGTGGACCAACAGGGAGAGGTGGTTAAACAACCCATAGCACTTGTTTTCCTAAATTCTTCATGCCTTATATTTGCAAGCCATCATTCTGGTAATAAGCAGAGGTGGTGGCAGAAGTTTCATAGTTCAACTTTTTTAACACTCCGGAAAACCCATGCAAGAATAAATGAGTCAGTCAACATCGCTATGCTCATTAAATTAATAGTTGCATAACTCAAAATATTCGACATGCAGTGGGAAATCTGACGTGAAAAAGAAACACAATCAATCTCTAATTTGAAAAGACTACACCAAGTTATTAGGAATTCATTCTATGTGAAAGTTTTAGCCAATTAGGCGGGCTTCGAAAAAAATACCTTCATTATTTTTCCCTGTGTTTTTTGCTCAGTTTCTATGCATACTTCATTTACTGAGAGGAAGCAATTATAAGGTGTTCAGTGTGTTTCTCGACCGCTTCCAGCATGTCCTTTGGGTGTAAACTCGGTGCACTGCACTCAATGTCCTCGTTAACTTTTGTGACCAATGAGGTAGTTAGTATCTTTCAAAAATACAATTTTAGGTCCATTTTCCGCTCAGATTCTGGAGGGTAATTTGAAATGTTCAATAAAATGCACACATATATATATTCCTAGAGATAATTCATTAATTCATGGTGGAACTCGGATGCGTGCCCAAAACTTTTAATAGGTTCATGGTAATAACTATTAAATAGATCATTTTCAGGTACGTGAAAATGTTTAAACTCAAGACTTTTTTCTCATAATTTTGAGACACTCTATGGTATAGTTATAAGGGTACTGAAAAAGAAACACCAGTGCAGTGAAATGAATACAGATTTTTCTAGTTAGGCCTTTTTCAGAGAACCCTTAGCAGAGCTGTTAAATCAACGCATCAATTGCAAATCAAATTATTTTACTAGCATAACACGATTTACAGAATTACAGTAGCAGGTGTTGAGTTAAGACAGGACAGAAAATACATCAGGTAGTAAATGTGTGAGACATGACATGTCAGTCTTGGAGCAGCTATACCAGAAGTTGTAGCAAATTGTCTTATATGTAAAGGTTGAATTTTGTGCAGCACTAAACAGAATTCCGTCCAAACATTTAACCATTTCTAGCTAATGACGCTCATTTGCATTAGAGGTGAATCCGATGCAGAGCTCAACCACTGCCACAGGCAGCAGAAAATTCCAGTTGTAAGCAACCCCGAGGTTGGGATGGAATGGCAGACTGCATTCATGATACTTTGAATCTCCTGAGAGCCCCAAAACCACATCAGCATTCCTCCACACTACGTTTTAAATTGAGAAGCGGCGGGGGCCGGCACAGTTAAGTGTGGTGGGGTGAGGACAGGGTGGGAGGGGTCATAAGTCGACCGAGGATGGATTAGGCATTTTTAATAAATAAATAACACCTATTCCGTCATCTTCCCTCCCCCCCGCCACTCCTGGCCCCGCCCCACCGCGCTTCCCTGTGCCGGCCGACTCTGTTGAAAAGGGACGTTTTTGGGCTTGTCCGTCACATTTGTTTCACATTTCCACCAAAACAGCGCCCTACCCAAAAAAGTGTATGAGTTTGGAATGGTAATAAAGACTGCTGAAAACCGACAACAGCAAGCAGGAACAAAGAGGATGAACTGAGCAGTCACGCAGATTGCCTCACATTGCTTCACCTAACCCCTGTGGTACACTCAAAAATCACCTTTCAAATCCTTTCGTGGGATGTATACGGCCTCAACAATAAAATTAAAGGGGCACGATATTCCAGTATCTCAGCGACACGTCTCATGTGGTGCTTATACTTTGGGTAACAGGTGCACTTTCCTCCCCTGGAGCAGATGCACCAGGGTCTATCACTCGGGATACACACACATTTCCAGGGAACAGCTATCCATCTGCATAAACAATTTCACCTACAGGTCTCTATTTTACATCATGATGACCAGGGACGATTTACAATCGTGAGGGGTCCCTCTACGGGAAGCAGTGAATTATTATCTCGGTTTACTCCCCCTTACATTAGTCGAGAACACTCTTCAGGCACTGATGCAGAGTCTCTCACGTACTCCTGCAGGCACTCGGTAGTGGGGGGATACTTTAATTCCGTCATGATCCTCAAGATCAACACCAACACAGCTCCATCACTGGCCCTGGTGTTTACGTGACGACTACTCCACCCCTGTGCTAAGGAATACACATTCTACTCCCATGCGTATGGCACCTCGTACCACATCGACTATGTTTTCCTCCCACTGGTGGAGGACGGAGATGTATCACCGGCCAGATCCTCCCTTGGGCCCTTACTGAGTTTCCCTTATCATGGTATTGATCAAGCAAACCACCTCCCGCAATCCTGAGATGTGGAGGCTGAGCACTTGGTGGTTACAAGATGCTGTGTTCAGTGACTTCCAGTAGCAGAGCATAGACAAAAACATTGACCCTGATAAAGATACGGTCCAGTCCCACACCGTGGTTGGGGAGGCCTTAAAGGCAGTCCTGAGGGGACAGATAATTTTACCCCAAACAGAGGACAAGTGACAGAAACATATAGAAATCACAGCACTCAAAAAAGAGATTGCCAAGGTGGTGGGTGGAAGGGGGGGCCTGCCGGGTACACACAAAGCAGCACACACTTGACATGTTGCACCTGATCCTGAGAAATCGGCTGCTGGAGTCAGCTGCCCTCTCCGATGCAGCCACCCAAAACAAAACCTATGGCATAGGGGACAAAGTGAGCAAGCTCTTATACTGGCTTGTAAATAGAGGCATGGAACTCTTAAAGCTAGTACCAGCTATCCAAATACCTACATATAACAGCGTTACTGACCCTCAGGCCATAAACCATGCATTTGCAGACCACTATTCCAACCTCCATACAGAGCCTCCCTTGACCTTAGCAGAACCTGACAACCCAATTGTGGATGACCTGATAGTCCCCAGACTGTTGGACCTTGACTGTCGAGCACTGGATGAACCCCTCACCGAGGAGGAACTGCAGACAGCTATTCATTCCCTCCTGACCCCAGACCCTAACAGGTAACCACTCGAATTCAACAAAAAGTATGACTCGCAAACTGGCCCTATTTCTACTAGGGCTAAACCCTGAGACACTAGAGTGGGGCGAACTACCTCACAACTGGCAGGGGACCACCATCTTGATGACCCTAAAGCCTGGTAAGCCGAGGACTAATGTACCTCCCTGGTCAACCTGGAGACGAAAGACTTCACCAAGGTCTTTGAGACAGACTGCATACAATTATTTGTTTGGTTATAAACCCAGACCAGAACAGCTTTATGCCACAACATAGCACACATCACTGAATACAACAGCTACACAATGCAAGGGCTTCAAAGGAGACCACTGGGGAATGAAGACCCTCCGTTTTCAAAGCATTTGGGAAGGCCTTTATCCCCCTAGAGTGGCGGTTTATATTTAGCCCGCTAGCCTGTGTGAACTTCAGCCCTCGCTTCCACCAGTACGTAGGCACCCTATAACCAGCAATAGACAAGGGTCAGAGTCAAAGGGGAGCGCTCCTGGGAATTCAACATCGGCCGTAGTACAAGATTGGGTAGCTTCCTATCCCCTCTCTAAGTCACCATAGTAATAGAGCCATTGGCTGAGTGGATCAGGATGGATCCCAAAATAAGTGGAATTTAATGGCTTGGGGCTTAGAGGACAGAATCTCACTATATGCAGACGATGCATTGCTTTACATCAGTGACGCAGAGAAATCCCTATTGTGCCTAATCTACATTCTGGGGGTTTATGCAGAAAGTTTCGGACTGCAGGTCATGTCATGTCCATTTACTTGCCCCTCACAGGGGTGCATGATGAAATCACGGCCGCCACCACACTACAATGAGTCAAACACCACTTTAAGTATCTTGGTGTGTCCATCACAAAACCAAAGGGGATGATGGACGGAGTGTTGAACAATGCAAGCACTCACCCCCAGTCAAATTATCTGGGTTTAATCCATCATCATTCTTTAGCTCACTCCCCCACCCCAGTTCAGACATGGCCATCTGCAAATCAGTCTGACCCTGTGCCTCATGGGAACAGTCCAGCCCGAACTGCCAAGCCATGTCTTCCCTGGACCAGAAACAAGCATCCTGGGACTGGTTTCTGGCTAATCAGCCATCATCAGCCAGGCTAGCTTGAATCCAGTGTCAACGTGAGCAAGGGACCCACGTCTGGGTATACCCTGCCAACTTAGGGGGAACAAAGCAAAACCAAAGGGGATGATGGACGGATTGTTGAACAATGTAAGCACTCACAGAAAATCATTGTGCCCCGGGTTGCCCAGGTAAGGCAAGACATGGACGGATGGGAGAACATCCCCTTGACAATAGCTGGCAGGTGGACCCTATTAAAAGTGATCTCCCTATCCCAGCTGCCCTAAACTCTTCATAACTGTTTCCATGAAATGCCACTCACCTTCTTCCACACCCTACAAGCAGCACTCTCAATGTTCCTTTGGAAGGAGGGGGGCCAAACCCACATTGCCTTCTGCAAGTGAATGTTGGGGCCCTATGACGGTGGTCTCAAAGTGGCTGACATTAAACTATATTGCTCGGCTAGCCAGATTGTGTTGATTAATGACTGGATATTTGAAGTGGGGCAGAATCTTCAACTTACTCTATGGCCAGCCGAGCATGATTTCCTTCTGCCGGCACCAGGAACATCCCTTCCTGCTGGCATTAGGCACTGAAGTGGATCTGCTGCCATGGGGGACCCGGCTATTGAGACGCCACTGTGGTTTGGCAGTTGGCTCTGCCACATTGCCGCCTTGCAGGGATTCCACACCTAGAATACCATTGGCATATTAAAATTAGGAGGCATCCCAGAGGGCAGTGCCTCTGCACATTACAATACCTTGTAGACGTGTATGACATGCACAAGTCGCAATTCTATTAATACTTACAACTTAGGCACGCCCAGGAGCAACATTGAGACAGTCTGCAGGCAGCCCTGGAGTACATCCTACTTGATGCACATATCATTTTGACCCAGATAGGTGGTAAAGGCATCTCTAAGATATACTGATCTCTTATCAACAATACCCCAGACCCCATCATAGCACTTAGTAAACAATGGGAACAAGACATGGGCAAACTAAAGGAGGAAGACGGGTTGAAGCCAGGATGTCCCTGAGGGTCCTTGTGATATCTATACACCTCAGGCTTATACCCCTAAAATATCTACACAGGGTTTACTTCAGCCCTACTAGGCTGCACAAAATGAACCGTAACCTGGTCCCACACTGCCTACGTTGCAAACACAGCTAGTAGTGTTTCACCAAATAATTTGGGGCTCATGGACGAGTGAGGGCAAGGTAATAGATACTGGCTGACAGCAACTGACCTCATACTGGCAAAAAGAGACATTGCCTGCCATTGGAGAGCTGAGACACAGCCCACAATGGATGCATGGTCAAGCGGAATGGGCTACTGCATCAGCACCAAATGCTCTGTTCATAATGCAAGGGGCTGCCCCAAAAACCATATTAAAATTTGGGGAGGCTAGGCTGCATATTCCACGACTAAAAAGTCATGAGTACTCTTCTTTTGCTGCAAGCTAAATGTCTTGAAGTGGGTTCGGGGCTCGAGGTGATTGATGTCAAATATACCGTCCTATATATCGTGAGGTAAAAACAGGCAATTCTTGTCAGTTAAACCACAGAAGTCACTAAATTAACTTCTCTGGTAGTTTGGCACAAATCAGTCAGGCTTAATTTAGAGGCAGTGTTTAATGTATTTGAGCAGCACATAAACAGTAATAAAACAGAGACACAACACAAAAAGAAAATATCCAAAGCCAATTTAGAAAAATCAAGTACATTTTAATAAAAATAATTATACAATAAAAATCCAATCAGTAGAAAGCGTGACCAGCAATTTCAGGCGTTTTAGTAAATATAGTGCCTAAAAGCACAAAGGGCCACTTGCAGTCATCTAGACGCGCTAGACTGGGTGAAAAATCACAAGTTCAGGCCATCCGCAATGGAGCGTGAGTCGGATACAGGTACACGGTGAGTCCTGCAGAAAGAGTTACCTTCTCAAAGCTTGGTGCAAAGAATTCCCTTTGCAGTGGACGAGGCCATGAGGAGGAGGGACAGCTTTGCAGATGGTTGTTGCTGTAGTGGGTAGAGCCTGTTATTGCTCTAGCGCGCCAGCAAGTTGGGTGCCACAGATGGTCATTACTGGAGCTTTGCACAGTTGGTCAAAGCTGGCTGTCAATGCTGTAGCACAAAGTGCAGATCTTGCATTGTCAGTTGTCACTGGCTGTTGGTGTAGCATGAAGTGTCTTGGTAAAGGCGTCTATTCACTTTGTGAAGAGCCCAAATGTCAGTATTTCACCTTTTCATCTTGGGAGAAGCTCCACCTTTACCCAATGTTATTTTTTAATCATACCCAGGGTACCACGTAAATAAAAGTATACTTTTGTGGTATACCCTGAGATGTTTTTAGTTAGCAACTGGACCCATGCTATACAGAAAAAATAATAATATCTAAGAACTCCCTCTCAATAGCCCCACCTGTGGTCGAGTCGGCCTTGGTACTATCACCTTACCAGGGTGCAATGTGGTGGCCTATTAGGAAGCATGAAAAAACAGTAGGGAGAGCAAGGGTTTCTGTTCACGTTACGTGAACGGGGAGTACTCCTGTACCCCTGGGTATATCGATAGAAACAGAAAGAGGAGTACCACCAACGTGGAATCACAGATTCCTAATGGGGTGTGTGGTTGTACAAAAGTGAGAAATTCTCCTTTTGTTAAAAAACCCCTCACTCACCACCTAGTGGTGACATGCCTCATCATCGGGGTCCACCCTAATGACCTAGCGCCATCAGGGTGTGCTACAACACCTGTTTACAGTGGAGCAGGGTGTGAGTGAAGGTGCATGTACAAAAATAATAAGTGTGTTAAAAATTGTCCTGGTTTAACTTGGGAAAAATAAAGTTTATTTTCAAGCAACTGGACAATGTTAAAAACAATGGCGAGATAAGGTGTGGGTGATTATGAGCCCGTGTATCTCTGTGTGTCTGGTCTACATGTTTCAACCGTAAAGGTATAATTTAACCAGGTTTTCTTCAGGACCAAAAAACCAGGAAGTGGATGGTCTGGGTCCCCTAAAAGACGCACCCAATCCTACTCTCTGGAACCACAAAAGGGCAAAAGTGTGCCTGTGGTGTCAGCTTATACCACACTGGGTAAGCGTGAAAAAATGATCAAAATACCTGTAAAGAAGGTGAAGACAAACGTCAAAATTTAAACTTCTTAATGCCTGTTACGTTGTGCAGTGTCTCAAAATCGTGCCTGCATGCTGTCACTCCCATTAGGATAATTTAATTGCTCGGCGTCGCAAAAGTCAGGGCACAAAGGGCTGTTGGATGTACCTATTTCAGTGAGAGGGCGTGTTTATACATGGCCGTGGATAGGCGATTGGTATTTATCACAACTTGCAAGCTTATCAATTGTGCGTGCTGAGTGGTAACTATGTTTCTAAAAAACTCACGCGCTTCTCATCAATTTAAGTGGCGTGATCATATCTCGAACTCCGAATCGTGTGGGCGAGGCCGTATCTTATAGATAGTGCATGAGCTGCCATACTTCACATGCTTGACATAAAACAGACTTACTGACATTGATACGTGTTGGACAAACAAACATATAGTTGATAATAAGGCTTACTCTCAGTGGGGTATTGATAGACATCATAGGGCAGGGACTTTTGTGACGGCGAGCAATTAAATTATCCTAATGGGAGTGACAGCATGCAGGCACGATTAGACATCATAGGGCAGGGAAAGGTTATCCTCACTATGAAACGTATTCTGAAAAGAAAATAGGTATGCCGTTTCATGAATAGCGTTTTAGGGAGACCGGCAGAGGACATTGAGCCGTGTCTGGAAAAAGCGCTGCGGAGCGCGGTTGATAAGCGGTGCCCGTAGTGGTTCTGTGACTATGGGCTGGTCTGACAGGCTTTTACTTACAGTTTCGATGTGAGGTTTTGAGCAGTAAACCTACTTCTGTCCCCTGCCCTGCTACAGTGGGACCGGGCGCTCGGGACTGAAATACGGAAGTACGACTTCCGCATAGGGCGGAGCTACGTGCCGGTCACGTGGGGCGTTACCATGGACGCCGGGGAGACAGCATCGGCTATGGAAGCTCTGTCGGTTCACATTTGGCTCTCACGGATGGGGTTCGATCCTGGGTAGAGGGACAGATAGAGAGGTGCTAAATTAAGTGGCTGGGTTCCAAATTATTTACTTCACTACCGGGGTATATTGGTACGGCCCTCACATTACTGTCATAACAGTGAGTGGTGCTAGCGCCATTCATTACAAGGCTGGAAATTCTAGGGTGGATTACCCGGTAGGGTGAACCTGTTGTATGGCGCTATTAACAAAGATATTGTTTGTACCTATTGTATGGCGCTATTAACAAAGATATGGTTGTGGTGGAGTGGGGAATCCATAATAGGTCTGGTTCATTTTAGTGCTGACACGAATGTCGGGGTATGTTAGGATAACCATCGCATTACTGTCATAAAGATCGGTGATCTTGGCGCCGTTCATTACAAGACTGATAAAATATTCGGTGGTTTACCCGATGGGGTGAACCTATTGTCTGGCGCTATTGACAGAGATAAGGTTGTGATGGTGTGAGGAATGCACAGTAGGTCTAGTTAATTTTAGTACTGATGCCCACGGGATATTGTCATTAAGGCCTGTTTTGTGGGTCGACAACCTATAGACCCAGCGTTGCTCTTTTTCGTATAAGAGCTGTTGTGTATTAGGTCCGGGTGGGATCTGTTCAATAATAGTCCATCTCATATCGTTTGGTGTGTGGTGTGCTTCTAGAAAATGATCTGTCAGTTTAGTCGCATTCTTCTTGCAGCGTATGGTGCTGCGGTGCTCACAAATGCGTTGCTTGACTTTGCGTGTAGTCATGCCGATGTAGGATTTTCCGCATGCACACTTGATCAGGTACACAACGTTTGCACTGTTGCAATTCGTATGTGTTTGTTGTTCCCAGACCTTTCCTTCCTCCAAGATCAGAGTCTTTGTGTTTTCTGTGAGGTGACACACACTGCAATCCCCGCATTTGAAGTGTCCTGTTACTGGTGGAAGGTTCCACGCCTCTGTGACACTTGGGTTCAGGTTAGATGGTTTTACTTTTGGTCTGGTGTTGACTAGACTGTCTTTTAGACTGGGTGCCTTTTTGTAAGAGAAGAGTGGTTTATCCCAATGCAGCATGCCTGTATTCAATATTGACCAGTGCTTGTTGATACTCCTACTCACTTGGTTCGATATTGTGTTGTAAGTGGTGACACAGGTGAGTGGAATCGAGTCATTGTGGACCATTTTGTCTTCTAGGAGCACGTCTCTAGGTTGGTTTCTGGCTCTTTTTTGGCATTTATCAATAATCCTGGAGGGGTACCCACGTTGTTTAAGTTTGCTGGTTAGGTCTTTTGCTTGGGCTTTGTAGTCCGTCAGTTTGCTACAGTTTCTCCGTAACCTTAGGTATTGCCCGTAGGGCAGGTTTTCTCTGAGTGGGCGAGGATGGAAGCTTTCATATCTGAGGAGGTTGTTCTTGGCAGTGGGTTTGAAGTAGGTTTTGGATATTAACCCATTCTCCTCCTTTGAGATTTCTATATCCAAGAAGACCATTTGTTGTTTGTCATAACAGTGGGTAAATCTTAGATGTGGGTCACAGGTGTTGATCCATGTGATGAATTCTTTGAGTATCTGTTCTGGTCCTTGCCAGATAGCTAGGACGTCGTCAATGTATCGTCGCCAAAACTTGATGTAATCGGCGAAAGGGTTTGTCTCTGCCAGGATGAATTTTTCCTCAAAGTCGTGGACGTACAGTCCAGCCACAATTGGAGCAAAAAAACTGCCCATAGAGGTACCTCCGGTTTGGAGGTACAATGAACCTTCATACTCAAAATAGTTCCTTTTTAATGCAAGAGTGGCACATTGTAGGATAAATGATTTTGGTGTTTGAAGGTCCCAGGTGCTCCCTTCCAGAGTGGTTTTGAGTACATTGATGGTGGCATCCTGTGGTATGCTGGTGTATAAGCTTTCAATGTCAAAGCTAAGTAAGATGGTTTCATCATCATCTCTGATTTCATTGAGGAGTACCAACAGGTTCTTAGTGTCCTTCAAATATGTGGGTGTGGATTGCACGATAGTCTTAAAGGAAAAAGTCACAGAACCTTGAAAGTGGTTCTAACAGTGAACCAATCCCCGAAACGATTGGCCTGTCTGGAGGGGGGATTTTTCCTTTGTGCATTTTGGCCACTATACAGAAATACGGGACCTTGCCTTCAGTCTTGCTCAGATAATCTGCTTCCTGCTTGGAAATTTTTCCTGTTGTCTCTGCCGT
This sequence comes from Lissotriton helveticus, assembly GCF_964261635.1. Classification (NCBI taxonomy): domain Eukaryota; kingdom Metazoa; phylum Chordata; class Amphibia; order Caudata; family Salamandridae; genus Lissotriton; species Lissotriton helveticus. Next base: position 103,531,120 of record NC_136072.1, read on the forward strand.
CTCTACCAGTTGTAGAATTTCTGCTCTAAGGTCTTCAGTGGGGTCCCTAAGTAGGGGTTGGTAGTTCCTAACATCCCCTAACAATCTCCTGCATTCTGTGTTGTAGTCAGTTTTGTTCATTATGACTAGGCCTCCCCCTTTGTCTGCTGGTTTGATTATGACAGTGTTGTCTGCTTTTAATTTCAGAATGGCATCTTGTTCTGCCTTACTATTGTTTTGGAATTGTTTGGTTACTCTCATTTGCTCGATGTCATTGAACACTGCCTGTTCAAAAGTATTGATCTCCACAGGAATGGTATGGGGTGGCGGTATGAATGTGGACTTGATTCTCAGTCCAGTTTCATTGGGTTTCTCCTCAGTCTCCTTGTTTGGGTTTTTCTCAAAGAAGGCTTTTAATTTTAGTTTTCGGAAGAAAGTGGCCAGCTCGCAATGGAGCTTGAATTTATCTAATCGTGTCGTTGGTACAAAGCCAAGGCCTTTGTTGAGGACCTTGGTTTCTATATCAGTAAGGGTTCTAGATGACAAGTTGGTCACTAGTTCCTCATGTTGCTGGGTGCTGCTTTGCTTGTTCCCGCTCTGCTCCTGGTGTTGTTGCCCACTGGGTCCTCCTCCTCCCATTGGACGTTGTTCCCGTTTTTTTGCGGCCTCTTCCGCGCCTGCCTCTGTTGGATAAAGGAGGGCGGTATTGGTTTGGTTGAAAAAAGTGCGGTTGGAATGGTGGTTGCCATCCGTACATCGGGAATGGTTGGTCTGGCGCAAATGGTGTGGGAAATGGAGGCTGGCTGTATTGTGGCCATTGGTAGTGTCCTCTAAATCCGCCTCTTTGTCTTTGTCTCGGATTGCTGTTCCCAGAGCCACCGCTGTTGTTAGAACTGTTAGAAGTGTTGCTAGAGGCATCCGAGTCAGGGTCTGGTCCTGGTGTGGCTTTGTAATCCGCATCCGAGTAGGGGTATGCCTTCACAAATGAGAACCGTTTGAGTCCTTTTGGAATTTCCGGACCTTCTGCTGTGTGAGGTTATCCCTGTATTCGTTGATCTCTTTATTTAGGTCATCAAGTTTCTTTTTGTATCCAGTTATGCTGGCTTTTATTTGTGCTTCCGTGACTTGTATTTCTATCTGTATTTTTTCCGATAGACGTAGGGCAGTCTTGAGGATGAGCATGATCCAGTCATGCGTACAGTGCCATGCTAGACGGGCCCAGTCTTTCCTGAACTCCTGGTCATCTAAGAAAATGCGTGGTGCGTTGGTAACCAGCAATCCTTTGGGTGCCATTTGATTGGTCACGTATTCCTTAAGTATTGTGCCGTGTAGTATTGTTCTGATCCGGTTTCTTTTCATCTCCGATAATTTGTCCCAGTCTGATGTTTGGGAGATTGTGTTGCTTATGTTTGCATCTGCAAAAACTGAAAGGTTGCCCATGATAGAGTCTATTTCCTCTGCTGAGTAAGTTAAGCCTTGGTTGTCCGCCATGATCAGTCAGTGTGTCCTGTAGTTAGGTAGGCAGTTCTGCTAGGTATCAACTCTCGCAGCTGTGCGCTGCCAGGACATGAAAAAACAGTAGGGAGAGCAATGGTTTCTGTTCACGTTACGTGAACGAGGAGTACTCCTGTACCCCTGGGTATATTGATAGAAACAGAAAGAGGAGTACCACCAACGTGGAATCACAGATTCCTAATGGGGTGTGTGGTTGTACAAAAGTGAGAAATTCTCCTTTTGTTAAAAAACTCCTCACTCACCACCTAGTGGTGACATGCTTCTTCATCGGGGTCCACCCTAATGACCTAGCGCCATCAGGGTGTTCTACAACACCTGTTTACAGTGGAGCAGGTTGTGAGTGAAGGTGCATGAACAAAAATAATAAGTGTGTTAAAAATTGTCCTGGTGTAACTTGGGAAAAATAAAGTTTATTTTCAAGCAACTGGACAATGTTGAAAACAATGGCGAGATAAGGTGTGGGTGATTATGAGCCCGTGTATCTCTATGTGTGTCTGGTCTACATGTTTCAAACGTAAAGGTATAATTTAACCAGGTTTTCTTCAGGACCAAAAAACCAGGGAGTGGATGGTCTGCGTCCCCTAAAGACGCACCCAATCCTACTCTCTGGAACCACAAAAGGGCAAAAGTGTGCCTGTGGTGTCAGCTTATACCACACTGGGTAAGCGTGAAAAAATGATCAAAATACCTGTAAAGAAGGTGAAGACAAACGTCAAAATTTAAACTTCTACATGCCTGTTAAGTTGTGCAGTGTCTCAAAATCGTGCCTGCATGCTGTCACTCCCATTAGGATAATTTAATTGCTCGGCGTCGCAAAAGTCATGGCGCAAAGTGCTGTTGGATGTGCCTATTTCAGTGAGAGGGCGTGTTTATACATGGCCATGGATAGGCATTGGTATTTATCACAACTTGCAAGCTTATCAATCGTGCGTGCTGAGTGGTAACTATGTTTCTAAAAAACTCACGCGCTTCTCATCAATTTAAGTGGCATGATCATATCTCGCACTCCGAATCGTGTGGGCGAGGCCGTATCTTATAGATAGTGCATGAGCTGCCATACTTCACATGCTTGACATAAAACAGACTTACTGACATTGATACGTGTTGGACAAACAAACATATAGTTGATAATAAGGCTTACTCTCAGTGGGGTATTGATAGACATCATAGGGCAGGGACTTTTGTGACGCCGAGCAATTAAATTATCCTAATGGGAGTGACAGCATGCAGGCACGATTTTGAGACACTGCACAACGTAACAGGCATGTAGAAGTTTAAATTTTGACGTTTGTCTTCACCTTCTTTACAGGTATTTTGATCATTTTTTCACGCTTACCCAGTGTGGTATAAGCTGACACCACAGGCACACTTTGCCCTTTTGTGGTTCCAGAGAGTAGGATTGGGTGCGTCTTTTAGGGGACGCAGACCATCCACTCCCTGCTTTTTTTGGTCCTGAAGAAAACCTGGTTAAATTATACCTTTACGGTTGAAACATGTAGACCAGACACACATAGAGATACACGGGCTCATAATCACCCACACCGTATCTCGCCATTGTTTTTAACATTGTCCAGTTGCTTGAAAATAAACTTTATTTTTCCCAAGTTAAACCAGGACAATTTTTAACACACTTATTATTTTTGTTCATGCACCTTCACTCACAACCTGCTCCACTGTAAACAGGTGTTGTAGCACACCCTGATGGCGCTAGGTCATTGGGGTGGACCCCGATGATGAAGCATGTCACCACTAGGTGGTGAGTGAGGGTTTTTTTAACAAAAGGAGAATTTCTCACTTTTGTACAACCACACACCCCATTAGGAATCTGTGATTCCACGTTGGTGGTACTCCTCTTTCTGTTTCTATCTATTAGGAAGCATGCCATGTTACATGAGTGAGCCCACCTTGTTCAATTCTCAGAATCGCCATCTTTAGTAGGAGACATCAATCATCCTTTTTATTAAAAAAAACAACAGAATCATCTGAATTGCTTCTGGTATTTTCTCCCAAACGCTCCCAACACAAGGACACCACACCATTATTGAGTGTTATAGTTACCTGAGAGGCTGGTGTGGGCACTTCTCAGTCTCTTTTTCTCTCTTGGTGTTATGTAGAACAAGCAAATGCTAGTTTTCCAAAAGTGGCATTTTCAGAACTGTGACTTCATATCAAACTTCACCAATAAAGAGGATTTCAAATTGCAATTTATTTTAGTCTAAACATTATATTTCTATATGCACCCAATCCGAGGTTTTCACTTATTAAACATAATAAGGTAACCCAGTTTTAGTCAATGGGAGAGATAGACCTCTCAACAATGAAAGGACATGTCAACGTTTAATACACATGTCCTACTTTTAAAATACAATGTACCCTGCCCTATTTGGTTTTAGGGCCTATTGTAGAGGGTACCTATTTGTATTAAAAAGGCTCGAAATGGTACTTTAAAACTGCACTACAGGCTGCAGTGGCAGTCTGAGACAGGTTTTAAAAGGTTACGTTAGTGGGTGGCACAATAGGCGCTGCTGGTCCACCAGTAGCATTCAATTTACAGGCCCTGGAAATGTTCAGTACCATATAGTAGGGACTTACAAATACATTTAAATGAGCCAATCAGATGGAGGATAATTTTTGCATGTTTTAGGGACTGAGCACAAGCACTTTATCACTAGTTAGCAGTTGAAAAGTCCTAATGCCAGCAAAAATAAATTCAGAAAGCAGGAGGGGTGAGGGCAAAACGTTTGGGGGAAGACCACGCCAAAGATGTCAGGTCTAACAACCTTAAACCCACATGCCTTAATTTGATCCAAAAGAAACCATTTGCATTTGCAGGATAAAAAATGCACTTTATAAATTCTATACAACACCGTTTTTTCAGGCTATATTTGTGGATAAAAGACGTACATAGAAAATGTGATAGATAATACCATTATAAAGTTGACATGCTTTGGTTGTGGAGGAGTACATTAAAAGGAATTTACAAGACACCAGGGCTGAGTGTATCCATTCTAACACACATTTTCAAATTAAATCGAAAAGTTATTAAAACTCTAAAAGCCTACTCTCATGCATGATTTATTCAGTACAGTACTTTACTTTGTAGCTAATATTCCTCTGTAGGAGCCCACAGTAGCATAAAAATAACCAATTCGGGCATACTGGTGACAAATATTCCAAAAGTCCCCTTGGCTTTCAAATGAACTTCTGCAGTTTGCATATACCACTTAAACAGTACTTAACATATTAATATATCAGCAGCCCATTAGTGTTTCGGCAGCCCTTGTAAAGCTGTAACGCTTTTACCATTTTCTTTTTCCCTGAAGAAAATCTAAATAGCCTTTTCTCCCATGATCATGGATATTTAAAAAGAAATGGTCTCTGCACTTTCTAAGCAGGTGATATTTCCACGTTTCTCTTTTTATGCCTCCGTTCTTTTTTTCATGTATATTTCAATTCGCATCACAACCTCTCTTTAATTCTACAGCTACAGCTCTCGCAATTAAAGGAATAATTGAATTTTAGCTGTTTGATGTGGAGCAGACCGAACTCCTGGGTGCAAACTGTATGTCTCGCTGGAGGACAGGCAATGCACCAGCTCCTGTGCCCCCAAACATGCCACATGTACCTTTAGCATGCATTGTAGGCTCTCTGCAATAGTTCTGGTCTATTGCCAAGCCTTGATTCCGCCTCTGCATTCACACCGTCTGGTACGATCAGAGCCAATGGAATTATGCGATTCTACGGCCATGGTGATCTTCACATAGTTATAGATTTGCCACATTTGCCACATAATTCATCATCTGCTGGATAATATGCAGATTGTAACAAGAAACATTAGGGCATATTACCAACAAGTAGCGATATTTATCGCTAAATAGGCTTAGCGACAATTTCTTTATCGCTGAGCATCACCAGAATTTATCGCTGAGATAACGTGCTATTAGCAACGTTTATCCCCAAAGCTATACATTTTTCAGCGATAGCAGCGAAATGCGTGAATATCGCTGAGAATACAGCGATATTCACGCATTAGCGACGAAACGATCTTAGCCATGTTATCCACCTCCCATTGGATAACATGGCTAAGAACTGGTCTGGGCAGGTGTTAGTTTTTGGAGATATTCGCGCTTAGCGCGAATATTTCCATCACTACGCCTGCCTTGCTAATAGGCGACAGCGACGTTAGCGACTGCTTTCAGTCGCTAACAGGTTGGGTACGCCCACTGTGCATGTCATTAGCGATAAATATCGCTAACATGCAAAGCGGTCCCAAAACCGCTCGCTATCGCCTACAAGCTGTCGCTAACTGCTGTTACCGACAGCTTGCTAATAGGACGATAGAATTATCGCCGCTTAGCGGCCGAAAACGGCCGCTAAAGCGGTGATAATCTCATTTTGCCCGCCTTGATAATATGCCCCATTGTTTCTAGTTCAAACTATTCAAAAGTTACTAAAACCGCTGCGAAACGAGGCACTGCTCAGTGATAGGCCCTGTGCAAAGTTGGACTGGTCACCTTTCTGTTGCTTATTGCTATATTTGTGTTTTAAACTGGCACTAAAGAGGTGTAACTAATGCCCAGACAGTGTTAACAAGTTTGCAATTGACAAAATACTGAAGTAATACTATCACAAAATGTGCCGCATAATTTGCCTTTTCTTGCTGCATAATTTACTCAACCCTACCACATAATTTGATCCTCCAATGCCGCTTAATTCCAGAGGCCCTGGTTATGATTAAGGCTCCCAGTTTTCAGTTTTTACTGATTTTTATGGATAAATACAGACTGAAAACAATGTACTTCCAGTCTGCATGTAATTTAGAAAATGGAAAAATACTGAAAATTGGCCTTTTTAAGTGACTTTTCATACTGTCTTTTATCACTTCCAGGCTAAAAGCTGAGCAGATAGATGGCAAGGGAAGGTAAAAAAACAGGATGAGATTTCCTTAAATAACCACATATGTCAACATCCATTTATTGTATAATGCTAAAATGTCCCTGTGGCTGTTTTGTTATGTTATATTTGGGTGCCTAATTTGCTAACACATGGCAGTATGAGTAACATTTTATTAGTTAAATAAATCTGGAAATATACCAATTTACAACTTCATTTATTCAAAGATTACAAAATAAGGGGCCTATTAGGATGGCGGACGGACCTGCGTCCGTCCGCCACCCCCGAGGTGGAGGGAACGTCCGCAGGGGCTGCGGCGTTCCCTCCATGCAGATTAGGATGTGACCGCCACCCTGACAGTCACATACCCTATGTTTAACATTGCGGCAGGTGCTGCTTAAAGCAGCGCCCGCCGCAAGGTTAAAAGTGCATGCTTTGCATATGCATGCACAAAGCGGCAGGCACCGCGCGGTGCCTGCCGCTTTGTGCATGCATATGCAGGGGGGTACCATAGGTACCCCCCATGTGCACCCCCCACCCTCCAACACCCTGAGGGCTCGCAACGAGCCCCCAAAAACGAAAGACCACATGCTTTTCCACGGCGGAAAAGCCGCTGCGGAAAAGCATGTCTTCTGCCCCATCCTAATATGGCTGGCGGTGTCTGATAGACACCGCCACCATATCAGAGCTTTTCCGCCGCAGTCGGAATGCGACCGCGGCGGAAAAGCGGCGGACGGTCTTCCTGACCCACCAGCCATCCTAATCTGGCGGTGGGTCTTTGGAGCTTCCGCAGCTGTGAATCCGCATCCTCCGGGCCGGCGGTGGCTTCCGCCTGCCCGGAGGAGGCGGATTCACCGCGATCCTAATCGGCCTCATAATATGGAAAAATACTGATAAGATGGCTAAAAAATAAATATGGATAACTATAGATGAAAATGTTAATTCAATAAATACCATAAAACCGGGAGCCCTAGTTATGATCTCTGCCTCTCAGATTTGCACTGTGAAGATGTTTTTGTGTTTTAACACTGCTTTAGAATTTACAAACATAAGAGAAGGGATATCAACATTTTAACAAAACGTACAGACCAACCCACAGATTTGCAGATCCACATCCCCTTATTTAGATTTAAAAATCCCACTGCAGTATCTACCTCTCCTGGACCCACCCAATACATCCTCCCAAAGATATGTAGATAGTGCCCCAAGCCCTTTTGTTCCCCCTGTTACTTTTTCACAATAATTGCTTTGTTGTCTGGCACCCTATAAGGGTTCCCAAAATAAAAGATTTCAGAAGCTGCATGACAATCAGAATGTCCGTACCCTCGAATCTCCCATCGAATTACACACTTGATAAAGGGAAAACATGCTTCCTCTTCCAATTTGATTTGTTTATTTTTCAATTTTTTTTTTCATGGATGATATGTATATACTTAGGGGCCGATTACGGTGTTGGGCGGAAAGGTTCCTTCTGACAGTCGGATTCTCCTTGACCGTGTCTGAACACTTCCGACCAACTTGGTTGGTTTACAATCATCCTTACCGATTACAATGTTTATGGTCGGAATGCATACCGCTCGGCCATTGTGAATCGGTTCCAACTGGCTCTCGGAGTATCTGTGTTGGTTAGAACCGCATCGTACACCTCTATGGACAACATTTCTGACCTCGCAATTAAGATGCCATTTTCAAACAGCCTTTCCAAGTCAGCCTGTTTGACAAAAAAGGCTGTTGGAAACTGAGGCCTCCAGTTAGGGACATAGGGGGTGCCTAAGGGACTCCACTGTATAATCCTGCACTGTGTGGCAGGCACCATGGGGTACCTGCAACAGGGTGCATGGTTTTCCGCACACCCTCCATTTCCCCATAGGATCCTGTGTTACACCTGGTTGTCGGGCGGAACACGGGCTCCCATAGGAAACAATGGGGATCTTACCGAACAGTGTTTGGTCACATCGTAATCGGTTGGGCAGAACAGCCAGGCGCGAGTCGGTTTGTTCTGATTCCGACACGGTGTTGGGCGAAAAGTTTCTGCCCGACATAGTAATGATCCCCTATGTCACAAATAATAATAGAATGAAATGTCACAATATGCAAAAACTCCTTTCAAACCCTATAGGCACCTTTTAGGCAAGCACATTTCTCAAAAATAATTGAACAAATGTGCACCAATTGAAGTGCAGAATCTGTTTTGAGCAATGTTCCAGTATCATGCCAAATTTGATACAATTTTATTCAGCATTTTTGCTTCAGCTGGGGCCAAAGTTTCCTATAGATAATAAAATGAAATATACTAATATTTACCCTCCCCACTCTTTTCCTCTCATACTGCTCTTCACAAAATCTGATATGCTATCACCCCAGTCAATCTTGGGGGCCTTGAGGAGAAAGGGGGAAAAATAGGAGAAGTAAAAGTATTTCTCTTTGTTGCACCACTCCTATGTCTCCCCTGGAGAGGTAACGTTTTCTGACACATTGTCAGGTTTGCGATTCCTTTTAAATCTGGGAATGCTTCAAATTCAAAAGATGTTGCGTGGGAACACCCATGGAACACCCATTTCACGCAGTGCTCTGTATGAAAGGGGCTCATATTTACACGGCCATGGAAAGCCACATAAAGTGGCTTTGTGTGGCCTTGTAGACATGCTGTGCCACATTGCGCCGATAGAGCGTGAAAAATTACGCTACAGCAGCGCAAAAGTGCCACTAGGGCCTCGTAAATGAGGCACTGATTTTGAAGGCTCTTGCATATTCCTCAAATGGTATTTATATTATAAACAAACCAAAAAATATCTTTCTGCAAACTGAGGGCCTGATTTAGAGATATGTCCTATGGCACTGCAAATAGGGTGGACAGAATATCTGTCATAATGTAACTGAGTAACCCACCCCTGGACTCTAACTCAAGCCCTTAGTCATAATTATTCCTATGAAGTCACCATCTCTGACTGTATAACACATCTTTACCCTAGTATATTTGAGTATTTGAGATATGTTTGCTCTTGTTTCTATTTCTACATTTCTAAATCTTAATATCCCTCTAACCTTACTATATATATATATATATATATATATATATATATATATATATATATATATATATATATATATATATATATATATATATATATTATTATATATATATACAGCCGAGTCCTCCCAAAAAAGGTTTAAAAAACACAAGGGGGCAGGGTAGGAATACAATTACCCCCAGGGCCTCGGGGTGATGCCCTATTTGTTTTGCAATTTTGCTGCGATTTCATAGAGGACCCCTGCACTTCCTTTTGTGTATGACCCCCTGGTGGGCCAGGTTTCAGCGGGTGTATTCATTAATGTATTTGTGGGTTCATTTATCATAAACACGAGATCATAAAGGGGATTGCCTCCCTTTCCTACACTACGTCTGCAGTGACTTTCAGCCATTGTTGCTCCAGTCACAGGAGGTGCAGTTTACACAGAACCTGTGTCCCTCCCCCTGATTCCTTGCCCGGCAAGTAAACATGCATTAGGGTAGCCCAAAGGACATGACCAGATGACTCCCAAAACAATCTTTATGAACCAAAGGCCCTGACACTGCGAGGCTCTTTCCACCATGCAGAGGACAAACACAATCATTTGTTTCTAGGCTCTGATAGGAGGTCTCTGCCAGAAGGACAGTGTTTTATGTATTGGAGCCGGGCATGACCCCCTCAATCTTCCTTTGCTTAGACAAATGATGTTGTAATTTGCATGTTTCTGTAAACTTCACTATTAGTGTCTCTCAGTGCTCTTCTGTTAATACGCATGCAAGAAGAAACCCTCACAATGCACCTAGCATTACACTGTTGAGATCCATGGCTGGCAGCAACGTTCTACTTACCATAATTAGTGACAGGTTCCCTTTCCACGCTGCCTCTTTAAATATCCTCTGCCACAAGGGCAAATGTGTTTAATTTAGCAAGTAAAATGGCACACCCCACTGACAGTAGGGTCTATTTTTGTTTTTATTTATTTATTTTCCTCATAGCTCATAGAAACTCTAATTTACCATTTGTTAGTTTGCAGAGTAGATTATGTACTCATTTAGTCCGTGGTTTGCATGGTTTGAAAAGGATCTTTTACTTTCAACCCACATTGGCTCAAACTCTTCTTCGGTAAGCAGGGAATCCAAGCTTCATGGGCCTGTGGGGGCTGCAGAGCAGGAGGTGGGAAGGCTAGCATAGATTCTTAAAACTAGATTTTGGATTGGGGTAAGGGAAATTTTGGCTCCATCCTTTTATATTTGGCTAGGTCACATATATATTTACATTTGGCCATAGGGACTTGTGTGACACAATAATACTAAAGAGATATGGTGCACCGAAGGTATAGAAGTGCATCTATTGTGTCTTTTGACATATATGTGTGTGTGTGCATATTAATGTTTTTCCTTTTCAGAAACATCTGGATTGCTGATATTAATCTTCTATAGATTTAGATTTTAAGGTGGTGTGCTAAAATGCATTCAAAGCATTATATTTGCCAAGGGGTAGGGAAAACGAATCATAGGTGTTAAATTTTTTCTTTATCAATTGCGACCAGTTGTCAGATTTTGCTTAGTAAAAATGTATTGGTATATTGTGGCACATATAAGAGTACAGTATGAAATAGTTGATTCCGTTATTAAATATGTCATTTATTGGATTATGTGTAGGTTGTAGAGCTAATATGCTTTTAAATAGAAATGTTGACTTAGCAACATTGTGGGCCTTAAGCTTACAGTCGATACATCAAACTTTAATGTGAAAGTTGTTTTTCTGTATGTTTTTCTCCTCTGGAGATGTAGACCAAAGGCATTTGCTAGTTAGTGAAAAGCACATTGTGAATCGAAGATAGTGAGGCAAGGAAGAACCGGCAAGGTCAAATGATTTTAATGAAGAACAAAGGGAGTGTTACCAGTTGGTACTGTCAGACAATGGGAGGAATCCAAGGATCCCTTGGATGTGGAGACTGAAATATGGGAGTAGTGTTCAAGGCACCAATTCCTTTCTTGGGAACTGGAAAAGTACTGTGATATGTATGAGGTCATATTTCTCAAATGCTCTTTGTGCATTTTAATTAGCGAACCAACCTTGGGGTTAGTCAGAATCCCTTAAATCTTGGAGAGGTACAGACCTCTGTTGTATTCTCTGATTGTGTGGCTTCATGCTATACATGACTCCTTACCTGTGCAACTTCTACAGAAGGTCAGATGCTGACACCTTGTTTGCTTCCTTGATTCAATAGGGTGTTCTATATTCTTAGGTTAGTGTAGGGTTTAGTAGAGGCTGCAAACTTTTTGCATGTATGAGGAGAAGGATCAAAACCATTTGTCTAGTCAAACAAATCAATCCTTTTCCTTATTTTCTGTATCACAACTACTGAGATTCTTCGCTGTTGATGACCAATATTATAAGACGCTCTGGTCTCCCTTTTATTATTTTATACTTTTACACTATGTTTTTGAGATTGATATATATTGTCTGGCTTTGAGTTTGTAATAAACCTTTTTGACTTCAAGTTACTGATTCAGACTTTTATTGTGTGGTCCTAACGATCACACTGTACTTTGGGATTTAGACTGTTGTTAAACCTTCTTCCTCTCAGGCTACTACAAAGGTCTATTGACCAGAGTTGAATAGGAAGAAACTGCCATGTCAAGGAGTCTGTGAAGCTTTGAAAGTCTGAATATTGTGCCAGACACCTACTGCATGCCAGCCCAGTGCTAGACATGAACACTCGTACGTTAAGAGCTTGATGCATTGTATTTTTATCTTGGATTTGTGTTATAAAATGATTTACTTGCGATGAGGCGGAACCTTTGTTGTGTTTGAAACATTTAAAGGTACAGTAGGACACTTTGTTTCATGTATTTTATCAAACAGATTCTACAGATACCACAGTAGCCCATTTGCCTTCAAGGAGATTTAATTCCAGTTTAGCCGAACTGTATTAAGTGCATCACAACATGGGCTGAAAACAATGGCAGGGCCGTACTTTACTACGCAAGAAACAAACACATTGCAAAAACACTTTTCATGGTCCATCCTTTTGATCCTCAACCTATTTACGTGTGTTATTTTGACACATGATCAAATATGTTCACATGTGCTGCAAGTGTGCTTGTGTGAATTTTATATCCGCGTTTATATGTAATGTACATATGCGTATGTTAAAAGGGTATGTGCACATAACAATGTTTGTGAATGTGTTAGTACATGTAAGTGTGTTACTGAAAAACAAAAGGTTACAGGGACGTTATAGTTACGAAATAGCATTAAAAAAAACGTAGAAATTCGCTGAAAAAAAACAAAGGTTTCAGGGACATTCTAGTTAGGAAATAGATTTCTTTTTAAACTTTAGAAATTCAATAAAAAACAAAGATTTTACACATATAAGATCATAGAAATTCAGCAGTTATATCTCCAGAAACTATGACTCATGTCCTAAGGTAACTAAAACGTGCAACCCGGCCATGCACTGCTAATTACCCCACACATTACATCACTCTTGACATCTTCTTTGTCGTCATTGATATTACCAGTGCAATATTTGCTGTAAAATTATTTTTGAGAAAACTGTGCATGGTGAGGGCGCAAGTTATAGTTTCTTGAGATAACTCCAACTATAACTGCTGTATTTATAAGTTTTTATGTGTGTAAACTCTAACTATAAAGTTTCTGTAATCTTTGTTATATATATTAAATAAATAAATGGTAATTTCATAGGTACTGATTGAAAATAGAATATTTAGACTAACTTTTCATGAATTAATTGTTAATTTTAAAAAAATGGAAAATAGTGAGAACCCTATGATTTATGTGATTCAGTAACTGCAGTACCACATAAATTTACATTTACAGCATCTACCATGTAATCTGCCAGGTATATTGCAAAATAGAATTCACAAATAATGTTCCAAGCACCAAAAACGAATGAAAATTATACTTCCAGAGAATGTGCCAGTTAATTAAAACATTTCTGCATGATTTAGGAAACCCTGCTGCATAATTTGGGCCTTCATTCCACTTAATCCTAATAGCTCAGACAATGTTAAAGGTCTGTGAGGTTGTTCGGGGGGCATTGTGATGACAAAATCCATGTTTCATAGGTAACTGTGATAGAGTTTCCATATTTCCCAATTTTCTGTGTATATATTTAGAGCTTAGTGACTGCTTCAGTACCTCCACATGTAGAAGATCCAATGTAAATCACTTCTGCTACATTTTTAGCATGTACCTGAGAACAGGTCTCTTGTGCATTTCAACCTTCAACGGGGAGATGATATGGCCTACCGGCCAGAGCACTTGCCCTCAAAGCTGAGAAACTGTGATCGAGTCTCGGCAGGGACACTCTAAATCCTGTGAGTCTGGACAAATCCCTTAACCTCCCCATGCCCAGCAAAGTTAATGTGTCCGTCTGTAACACAACTGGTGCTCATATGAAGCACTCTGATCCCTTCGGGTAATGTTCCTACTATATGAAACTAAAAAAATAAAAACATGCGCTTTCAACAGAGAGTCCTTCTGCTAAGTTTGTTGCTTGAATTGAGTGCAAGCCTTCAGCCCTTCTTATGCAAAAGTGACTGAAACAACTCCCCTATAAAAAGCAATATAATTGGCAATGCAAAACATTATTTTCAAATGCACCAATTGACTCATTGTTCAAATACTCCTGGCCTTGCAAAATTGCATCTTCTCTGAAGAAATTGTTGATGGATCTAATACAAGTACTAAAACGTGTTTTTAAAATACTTCATTAGTTAATACATTTAAAAAAAGAATACAAATGTACTGGTTTTGGTACATATTTAATACATGTTATAATATATGATGTTCCGTAAAGGTATTCTCCAGGTGATTTGGGGTGCAGCAAGGTCAGACTTGTTAGCAGAAACCCTGTGAAATAGATAGGAATAGGTGTGTATGGTTGATTCAGTAACCATAATATGGTGATTTGTGGTCTTTTTCAGTCAAAATTATAGGCCTGGCTTGACAGTTCAGATGTTTGTAAGACAGATGGTTACCAAAGCATTAAAATATACATAGAGTGAGTTTGGCTCCACCCATGGGAGTATTACCCTCCTTCACTTATTCTGCCTTCAAAGACATGCTCCCATTGAAATTCCTGAAGCACTATTTTACATCAAACACTCACTACATTCAGTGGTGGTCAACATGGTTCGCGCATGGCAGGGTGGGCGCGAGCCGGGCGGGGCAATCGAATGCGGGGAGTAGCGTGGGGGGTTTGTGCGTAATCTAAAAAATAAATTATTTTAATTAACTTACCTCGCCGCCGGGTCCCGCGTCTCTGCTCCTACTCTCCTGTGTCCGCCTCCAGCAAAAGGAAGCACAGCCCGGCTTCCCTGACTAATCACAATTCTGCAATCCAGCGTTGTGATAGGTCTGAGCCCCGTGACATGGCTCTCAACCATGGAATGGGGGCCTGGGCTGTTCTCTACATAGACTTTAATTCAGCCTGCATGGACAACAGGGAAAGTGTGCATGACTGTTTTGGGTGGCCCAAGAGTGTAGACCAAACAGTCACTGCACACTTAGGAGTGGGCAAACCACTCTGCCCCTGCCCTTCTCCGAGGGCAGACCTGCCCTGCTCACCCGCCTGCCTGGAAAACAGCATGAAGCATAAAATGATAATACCTTAAAGTTGTTATCATTTTATGTTTCGTACTTTGCACTGCTTAAAGCAGTGGGGCGACACTCCTCCGCCATAGCGGACGAGCCGCCGCTGACTACATTAAATTTCTTATCTCCTATATACGTTCAGTAAGGAAAGCCATCTTTTTTGCTACTTTTATCCCCAAAAACTTGCAAAGCCAGTTGGACATGCTTTGTTGTGATAAACAGGATTTGTGCATCAACGAATGTACAACAAGCAATTGGCAATACCATTGTTTACATCCACTGGCTCATTAATGACGGACCCATTACCTCTGCTAAAACTTGTCTTATTTTAGCTGTGACCCAAATCGCGAAGGACACATTTTCTGTAGATGCAATGCCACTCATGTGCAACAGTAAACAGGAAGAGGAAACAGAAGAAATACCATTCGCATACCAATCTGAAAATAGGAGCTTTCAAGCCGCATTACGAAAAACATTAGAAGTGATATATGAAAAAAACAAGTACACTGATTTACAGTAGCTTCATGATGCAAGCCAGACCGAAAATAGATGCTGCCATGTACATTATACCACGAGCAATTTCAGCTAAATCGTGCTCTATGGCTGTGAGATTAGGTTAGAACAGCTAAATGTTAACTTTGCCGAGAAGATGACTAATGCCCGCTGTAATTGCTCTGTATGAAAACATGAAAGGTCAATTTCGGTTCTTGTCAGATTGTATTTACGAAAGATAGCAAAGAAAAAGCCTAGAACAAATTTCCGAGCTGTGAAAATTATTGTGTCTGCATTGAAGACTAAACCTTTTATATTTGAAATGTACTAAATTATGAAAAGTGCTATCTTTTGAGGCAGTTGAGCATTAAAGATGCTCAGCACGCCCTGAGTCATTCCACACAAGCACCGAGGAATGCCAAAGAAAGTGTTTGGCATTCACATCTGTCACGTTAAACAGAAACTAATGTTGTTTTATTAAACTGAAACTTTTCAAAACTTATCGGATTGCTTTCATGATACTTCTTTTCAATTGAACGATTGCTGTTAAAGTGCCATGGAGGTGGCAAGAAAGAAATGGGGCGCGCCCAGTCGTTTGGCAGGAAACAGCGAAAATGAGAAATATGTAAATATAATTCACAAAGCACACAGCGAGCTCGCAGCATGTGTGAGCGTTCGAACGAGAGAATGGATAAAAAAAGGTGTAGGATGTGAATTTGAACACTTGCTGATACACACCCACTGCGTTGTTACATAATCTCTGGAGTCGGAAGCAACGCGAAAGGAGCGCCACTTTAAATGAAAAAGTTTTTTTTCAGTAAGGCGAATCAGTCATCTAATGAACAATGTATTAATGACATGCATCTTTCTGCCGAGTGGAACGTGTTAACTCCTCGTCTTTCTTTCCTGTCACTGTCCATTCTTTTGTGGAACGAGTTTCACCCGATAGGCAGGCAATTTCCACACTATACAGACAAAATCATATTGCCTTGGAATATTTGCACACACTACGTATGGGATGTGTATGTACACGGTATTTCTATACTGCGAACCTAGCCAAACGCCAGCTGAGAGGGTTGTATGTTCTTACAACGAACTCCGTTGTAACGCATGCCTTTACCACGCATGCGTTACAACGGAATGCGATTTTCACGCATATCCTTCTCCACATATTTTTCCGTAGTGATGTCATGCGTAGTAAATAAAAAACGTCCGTTTCCTTCCTCTAATACGCCGATTGCCTGCACAACTCGACTAAAGGTTAGTGTTTTTTTTGGGGGGGAATACCCCCCAACCCACCCTTTTTTTAATTATACCCTTTACCACACATACCTTTACTACGTACCTCGTAGTAAACGTATGCGTGGTAAAGGCTTTCGTTGTAACCACGCATGCGTTGTATTGCATGCGTGGTTAAGGTTTTCGTTGAAACGGCCGCGTTGTAGTGGCCGTTTCCCGCTGAGAGGTGTAGAGGGTCAAAGAAACGCATAAAATCATTATGTGATAGGAAAGGTAGCTGGGTTATGGGTGGGTAATTCATTGTGATATAGGTCCTGATTACCACTTTTGGGGATGACGGTGGCACGCCACTGCCACACCCCCGTACTTAGAAGAGTCACTGCTGCCCACCTGCCAGATTGCAACTTAAAAGAGGTCTGGCGAGTGGGCGGCGTGGCGGTCCCCTGGCGGTGCCTCTTTCAAAGGCGGCGATGTCTTTGAAAAAGGCACCGCAATGGGAATGCCACACAAGGTTCCTGCACGGCATGGACTGTAAGTCTATGCTGTGCAGAAACTGGGGTGCATGCACACAGGGGGGCACATGTTTTGCCCACAGTGTGCATCCACATGACATTAGGCACCAGGGGGGCTTTTCCTCTCTGCCACGGTTTTCATGGTGGAGGACCTGCCATGAAAACTGTAATGGAGAGGAAACTTTAACATGCTTGGCGGGACCATGGCGTTCCTGCAAAGCATATTGCGCCGTCAGGACCGCCGCGCTACCGCCAGGGAGCTATGGTTCCCTGCCGGCCGCAGCAATCCCATGGCAGTCCGACCGCACAAGTCATAATGGGGCCATTAGCCCACCGGTGCGGTGGAGGCTGGACCACCACCACCGTGCCACCATGAGTCTAGCGGTCCTTGGACCACCATAATCGTAATTGGGGCCGTAGTGTTTTTTCAAGATGTGAATATTCAAGGGTTTCCTAAATTTGGAGCAGTGCTGGGGAGGTCCTGATGCATACAGGGATCCTGTTACTAGGTTAGATGTTTAGATATAAAATGCCTGCTGCTTTTTTTGTTTGTTAGTTTGCAGTCTCATGGTGTCTTGGCTGCAGGTTTTCTAAAAACAACCAGTGGTGGTGAACTTGTCTGCAAGATAAATGTGAGTGCTGGCTGCGATGGTTTTGTAACTAATGCAGCTAGTTTTGAAGATGACTGCAGGCAAGCAAGGATGAGATGTGTTGTGGCATATAAGAGGACCTCAAGCAAAGCAGGTATAGAGCCTGGAAGGCCATGGAACATGGCATTACTACTAACCGGATGCAAGAGAGTGATGACTTGAGCAATAATTTATTTGACACTAAAACAACAAAAATCCAATTAGTAGAACCGGAGTCATGAGTTTTCAATGGTTTGAGTGAAGTCTAGACCATGAAATCCAGGTGTGCAAGGCCAGGGCCAAGTCGGAAGTTATGGCAGATGGCAGTGGAGTGCAGGTTGGATACACACAGTGGAATAGACCTGTTCTCTGGTTGCCAGCAGACTTGGAAAAAAAAGTAAAAGAAAAATGTCTCAGAAGGCACAGTTCAGTGGGGCAAGGCAGCCGATGGTATACCAGGAGGAGTCGCCATTGTCGGGGAGCAGCAGGACAAACACGCAGTAAAGCGTTCCAAATTTGCATTTAGTCTTTTTTCTGGAAATCGAAAATGTCCAGAAGGACAAGACTTCTGGCTGTGGCCGATGAGGGCTATATGACACCAGGTACCCATTTTGCAATGAGTCACCGAAATGGGATTGCTGCTGTGGAGAAGAACGTAGCAGGAGCTCCTATGAAGACAGGCCAGTCAGTGATGCACCTTTTGTGGATCAGCTAGCAGGTAGGTTCGAGCCTCCTCTTGGTTCTTAGAGCACTTCTGGCAGAACATTTTTTCCAAGTCTCAAGTTTTGGATTTGAGCTATCTGGGCACATTTGGCACCACTTCAAAGACTCCAGAACAGGAGGGGCACCACTTAGCGTGTCAGAACTCACTCAGGCATGGCCCAGGTGCTGGTTCAAGATGGTTAGAATCTTTTCTGTCCCTGAGGCTCTGATCAGGAGGCCAACTAGCCCTCAGTGTCACCTTGGAAGTCTTGAGTTCAATCAGAAAAACAGGTCTCCCATAGCAGGATAGACCTCTGAGGGCACAGGGCAGGCTTCAGGCAGCAGTGTGAGCCTCTTGGTGCATTTAGGCTGTCCTCTGAAGTACACAGCAGGCCAAGGAAAACAGGGCAGTCCTCTGGGAATCCTTTGCAAGTCCAAAAGTGAACTGAAGAGTGATTGCCAGGGTCCTATATATACCTGGTGGCCCCTTTGAAATGTGTTCAAAAGTGGTTTATTGATAGTGACTTACCACAAGTAATAATGCAACAAGCAGAATAAAAGGTTCAGTAAAGGTCTCAATAAATTATTCCCTTGCTCAATCCTTGGTAGCTGGCAATGAGCAGACAGGCTTAATTTAGGAGACAGGTGTGTAAAGCATTTAAAACAGCAATACATCAAATAAGTAAGACACAATACACAATAAAAATACAACACCAATTTATAAAAATGTATTTTATTTTTATGAACAATAGACACCAAACAACAAAAATCCAATGTAGGGAACCAGAGATATGAATTTTTAAAGATTAAAAGTAAAACTAGTGCTCAGAAGTGAATAGCGCTCAAAGAGTTAAAAAGGTCATGCTGGACGAGGACAAAGTCAACAGTTCTTTACACTTACTTCCAGAAGTGTGTCTTGATGCAGGAAAGTGTTCACAACACAAATCCAAGGTTCCAGAAGCCCTGTTCAGCTATTTGAGGTCTAGGACTACAACTACCACATTGCACCTAGTTAACCTGTAGAGCTTTTTGCAAACGTTGCTCCAAATGTCTCCAAATTTCTACAACTTTGTCCTGAAGTTACTCTTGTGGGTTCAAAGTGTCATGAACACCAATCCAAGGGTCTAGAAAGTCTGAAATAATCCTTGGGATGTAAAGACTACAATACACCTGGCCAAATCCTTAAAAGTACACTGGATGGACTCCAGGATTGAGACGTCTTAGTGGAGATGATGCAGGTAAGCTCAGTTAACCTGTAGTTTGCAGGGAGTCTGCTCTTTAATCCTTCTTGAAGCAAGGCAACGTCCTTAGGGTTGTAGTTCCAAGTGTGCAGAAGGTGCAGACCTTTAGAGTGCAATTCTTTGGGATGCAGATCAGGTTTTCAGGAGGGCAGTCCTTCTTTCCCTTGTAGATTCAGTCAGCAGATTTGAGTTGTCATATTTATGCTGTGGTCCTTTGTATAAAGCAGGGAGGCATCCTTGACCAATGGGATGCCACCCAGGTATGTGACCTCCTGTGTGGTTGGGGATGCAGGATGTGCGGGTGTGCCTGTTTTGTCCAAAAGTGTCATTCTCCCTCTAAAGACCAGTTTGGCTACTCCACTCCACCCTGTTGTCTCTCTAGCAGGCCACTTCACACCTCATTAAGACAACTTGGCTCAGCCTGGCAGAGGCTAGCCAATCAGGAAAGGACAGCTGGATAACTGGATCTTGGCTTACAGAAAAGAAAGTTGAATAGCTTCTTTCCTGTGATAGTTATTAGAAATAAGTCTAACAGAGGGAAGTTGTTGGATTTATCATAACTCCCATTTTAAGTCATTGAAAGACATGAGTAGCTCCTTCCCTCCCTATCAATATTTATGTTTAAATAAAATATTCCAATGTTGGCCTATGGAGCTAATCTTCTACAATGGGAATAAAAGAAATGGGCATTTTTTCTCTCACCAGGGATTTTAAAACATATTTTAAAATGTCCCTGATTGTAGTTACATGGCATCCTACCCCTGGGGGCACCTAGGTGAGACCTTAAGTATGACCTATATGTACAAATAAGGTAGAGTACTACTTTGACAGTACCTTTAAATCCAAAGTCGAATTTGCATATAAATGCAGCATGCAAGGCAGAGCTGCCTTTTAAAATGACAGCAGGGGGTGTGGTTCAGCAGAGGGTACTTGTTTGGGGCATAGTGGTGTTCTGCTTTCTGAGTATTTTTTCACAAGGGTCTAATATTATTTTCAAGCGTGAGGAATTTGGCCAGGATGGCTTTCAAAATCTTTTAAAATCCCAAATTACAGTAGCTGTTTGCACAGTCCTTGCTTGCATGGTCACATTAGGCGTGAGAAGTTCAGCCAGGATGGCTTTAAAATCTTTTAAAAGTCAGTGGTGTGGTATCTGTTCACAAAATCATTGCTTGCATGGTCACACTTGGTTCAAAGAACATGTAAAGATTTTGTAGTGAACAACTCCAACTTGTTGCATTATTGATGTTTATGTTCAGAGAAGCCCCTAAAGAAGGGAGTAAATCCTGAAATGCATTGTGCAAATCGCTTTTTGAAGTGAACACAACACAGGAATTGATTCTTGTTATAATTTGAATTGTAAATAATAAATGTGATGATAAGTTGAATGTAAATGTCAAGGTATTTGTAGAGCGCACTGCCACCAAGTGGTTTCCTGTCGCTATTACTCATACCGCTGTGGAACCCTTCCTGGCTTTCTCTGTGAAGTGTTCACTCCTGGGTACCCCCAGGGGGAAGCCGGGCATCCTAGCACTGTTGGGGCCAGTGTGGAGGTTAAAGCAAGCTATTGCCCAGAGTTGCAGCGTGGGACCCATGATTAGAATAGGCACCGAGGCGAGAATTGTCAGGACCGAGGAAATTGAGCCCAATACCCGCCAAGGTGGGAATTGAACCCTGGTCCCAGGCCAGAACTCTCCTACAAGTTACAGGAATGGTCTCTGTATTAGTATAGGGACAAGGGAATATCTTGGCTAAAATCACACGGAAAGAATACCAAGGCCAAGATTAAAACAAAAGTACAAAATATGAAAAATAAGTATGTGAAATTGTATTATGTTGAGTGATATATTCACATGGAAGTGCTCATTGAGTCTGAAATATTAGTACTCCTTTGCTACACTAGTTAAAATCTGACTTTACCATTAAAGGAGATTTTAAGTTACAATTCCACAGACACCAAACATGAAATTCCTACCTCATCAAATGTAAAGATATTACTTAGTGTTATCCTATATGAGAGGTAAGCCTTGCCAACTTTATAGATCAAACCCTCTCTGCCCAATGAGCTGTGGGCCTACCGTGGGATGACTTTTATGTTTTAATAACAATGGTTTAAGCCCTGCAAAAGGTTGGGCATCGCGGATGGTCATAGCTAGAGCTCCGCATTGGTTGTCACCACGGGCTGTCTATGCTGTAGCTCAAAGTGGAGGTCTAGCATTGCCGATCGACGCTGACTGTCCCTGTAGTGCGAAGAGTTCGTTTCACCAGAGCTTCTCATTTGTGATCAGGTCAAGTGGCAAGATCGTGGAGGGAATGGGCCCGTACATGGTCTCATAGAGCACAAAACTTCAAGATTTCTCCTTTTCTTCAAGGAGGAGCTCAACGTATGCCACAGCAAGGGTCCAGGACCTGGGACGCACATCTTGGAGATAAGGAACTCCCTTCAGCAGAGTTGAGCAGTGCTTCTGCAGGTCCAGCTGCAGGTTCAGGCGGGCCCATTGCAACAGGTTCAGTTGAGAAATAGCAGGGAGGCCTCTGGAGATTGTTGGGTCCCTGCAGCTCAGAACAGGAGGTCAGTCTGCTGACCTTTGGAATCCCTTCAACCTGGCATGAAGGGTACAAGTCCAGCCTTTTTTTTCAGACAGCAGGGCAGGTCTTAGGCAACAGGACAGGGGTCTGGCAGCAAGGCAGTCCTTTTTCTGTAGTATCCACAGGTCCAGTAGTGTACTAAAGAGTTTTTCTGAGAGTCCAATATTTATACCTAATGCCAGCTTTGAAGTTTGAGAAATTTCTAGACCATCCCCCACACGCTTCTGGAATTTCCTTCCTCCCTGCCCTGGAACCAGGATGTCTGGGTGTCATAAAAGGCTAGTGTGAAGCTGTTTATGTGTAGCTCCTTTGAAGTGCAAGTTTAGTATGTGACAGCTCATTCCCTCCAATCCTTTGCAAGAGTGACTCAATTATCCCTTTGACGCACCTCCCCAGGCCTGAGCCTGAGCCCTTGGTTGGCATTAGAGTGCATTCTTCTGAAGAAGGAAGATCAATACTGAATGTTTGGGCTCTTCACGACTGCTGATGCGCCCGTTAGTGCTGAGACCTTGTTGCCCAAAAGTGGCCACCAACGAGGAGCTCTGGTGGACCTGACTCTTTGTACGACAGCGACTGCTAGGGACGACTGCCAATGAAAACTCTCCACTTTGTGCTACAGCATCGATAGCCCGTGGTGACTGCCAATGTGAAGCAGCAGCAGAGACCATCTGCCACATATGACAGGATCTTCGCGTTACAGCAGACTGCCCAACACCTTTCAGCCTGCTCTTTGCGCTACAACGACGACCATCTGTGACGCTTTCCCTGTTCCTCACAGTAACTTTTTCAGCGGGACTACCCCGGTCCCTGTAGCTGTCTTGCGCTCTATTGTGGTCCGCCTACACTGATGACTTTCACTCAATTTCTCATATCCAGATAACCAAAAGTAGTGCTTTGTGATTTTAGGCACTATAATGACCTTAAATCTGTGAAATGGTATATCTCCAGTTCTATAGATTGGATTTCTGTCATTTTAGTGTCAAGTAATTAATGAATTTTACCTATGTTTCTGAATTGGTGTGGGATTTGTCATCAATGGTGCTTTCACTTTATGATTGTTTGTGTGCTGCATAAATACTTTACACATCGACTCTAAGTTAAGCATGTCTGCTTTTGTTCCAAACTACCAGAGGGTTAAGCGGTTCGCCTTGACAAGGATTGTGATACCAAAGGGGATGATGGACCGAGCACTTGAGCAAATCAAACACTCACCCCCAGTCAACTGATCTGGGTTCAATCCATCATCATTCTTGAGCTCACTCCATCACACCAGTTCAGACATGGCCATATGCAAATCAGTCTGACCCTGTGCCTCATGAGAACTGTCCAGCCCGAACTGCCAAGCCATGTCTACCCTGGACCGGAAACAAGCATCCTGGGATCGGTTTCAGGTTCATAACCCTCATCAGCCAGGTGGCCCTCCAGATGCATGTTTTGTTTTCCCTGAGCTGATCCATCATGCACGGTGTAGCAGACGCATGCATGGGAATCCAAAATTCCCACCTACGTGCATGGAGAAAGCCCCCAAACAATAGGGCCTTAGTGTTTGCATTTATTGCATGAAAGGCTGTAACCCAGTGGTGGGCTGGCCATTGCGCTTGTTTACCTGTGGAGGGTCACCCGGCTGTTAGTCAACTGGGAACTGCAAGGCTGATGAAGAAATCGGGATCACTTCGGGAAAACTCCAAATGCATCCTACATTTGATACCCCACCACATAGGGTGGAAAAAGACAATACAGCTCAACTGTGACCTGTCAGAATTATAAACCCCAATCTGGAATACTCCAGAAGAACAGGAGTATTCAACTGAGCAGAAGTATAGAAAGCCCAGTTACTCCCTTGGTTTGTGGGAGAAAAGAATTGTAGTTCGAAGTAGCTACTAGTCCAGATTGCAAGGCTTCTCACAGCTAACCGGATAAAGGAACCTGGAAATATCTCTCTCTATATATAAGTTTATGTAGGACTAGACCTTTTTGGCTAAAGTTCCCTAAACATTTTGCTTTCCCCCGTTTTCCTGACATAGAGTTGCCAATTTAGATGCTTTGGGTACTTTGCCACTGCTGATCAGAGTCAAAGTACAAGTGTTCCCTATGTAAAGTGTATTGGTAATTGGTTGGCCATGATTGGCATGTTTGCCTTACTAGTAAAGTCCCTAGTGATGTGCACTGTGTGTGCCAGGGCTAGTAATGCAAAGGTGCGCGGAGAAGGGAACTCAGGCCTGCAGTGTAGGGCCAGAGCGCAGTTTGCTAAGTTAGCATGTTGTCCTGACAAGTGCAACCACTTGTCAGACCTTACTTTCCCTTTTGCATACAGTTTGGGCACTCCTGTTGTAGGTCCCAGGTAACCCCTGGGCAGGGTGCAGTGTAAGTTAAAGGCAGGACATATACTAAGGTGTGTTATTTCCTGACAGTGAAAAACATGTCATTTTGTTTTTAACTGCCGAAAGGCCATCCTGCCCATAGGACAGAAGGGGGAGACTGGGTGTCGTGTTTGTTAGCCTAGTTTCCTGTAAGTTTATAATGGAGAGGTGAAGTTTAGTATGAATGAACTTACAGTGTCATAATATCTTTCTGTGAATGTGGTTTTGTCACTGGATGTTGGGAAACCACTCTTTTAGAAAGTGGCTGAGTTTTGTGCTTTAGGCATTTCTGTGTGTCTCTGCTGAAAGGTGGATTGACTCCCTGGATCTGAGAGGTGAGAGGAGCTGGGAGAGGTCTTGACCCGGGGAGGGGTTGAGATGGCACCAGGCTACCCTGCATCTGGAGAGTAGGGGAGGAGAAGCCCGGGAGGTGAAAAGGCCTGGGCTGGTGTTATAAACCAATTGACCAATCTCCTGCTGAGTGATTAAGGATCCAGACCCCAGTATCAAAGGGAGAAAGGTGACCCTGGGAGGGAGACACCCAGAACTGATTTAGGGAGGGGGCGGGGACCCCTGAGCACAACGAACTTTAAAGACATTAAGGGGTATAACTATGAGAGCTGAAACCCCTGAACGTTGGAATGAAACAGAAATGGATTGAAACTGAATAGGCTGGGACCCATTCTGTGGTTGAGAGGAACCTCTGCTAAAGAAGGAGCAACTGAAGAGACTGCTGTGGAAAGACCAATCCTTGCTTCGTGATCTGGGACTGGTCTGCAGTTTGCTGTTCTAACCAAGGTAGAGGCTGTTGGGACTGTGCTTGGAGGCGATGGGCCCTCCTGCTTGAAGAAGACTGCGCTTTGTGCTGTGTCTCGTTAACCCAAGGGCCCGAGGTGAGCCGGCTCCCTGTTTGGAAACTTAGGAACATAAAAGTTTCCAGAGCAGCATATCTGCCAAGCATTGATAGCAATGCACAGTGAGAGAACAATGTAATTTTTAGGACACCACCTGCCTGGTCTAAGCACCTCTGGCAGCCGGTTCCGGTAAGCGCGGTAGGGTGGCGGTGAGGCAGGGTGGGGTGGGTGCAGGGGGGAACTCGACAGACAGAATAGGGAAAATAAAAAGAATACATATATCCAATTATGTTGTCTGTCGACTTTTCCCCCGCATCGCCCTGCCCTGCCCTGCCCGACCTCCTTGTGCTTTCCTGCACCGGCCACGACTGCTAAGCACAAGATTATTCACAGAATCAACAGTGTAGCAGCTTTTCTCAATAAAACAGGGTTCAAGCACTTAGGAAATACAATGTAGCCTGCCCAGTGAAGGTATTGGAATTCCAAAAAGAGTTTCAACTAAGTATGAAAGTAGAAATATTCTAACCACTGCCTCTTCTAAAAAGAAAAAAAACAAGATGCCATTCTCAGGAAGCGCTGACCTAGATACAAGTGAAATTGAAATATAGCCGACAGAGAGACTAGAGTGTCCGATAAGAGAGGCTTTTTTGGGGAAGGTAAGGTACGACCTGATATATAAAAGATGGACAAGTTACTGTAAATACAATTCCTAAAAAGCTAGAGAAAACAGAAACAGAACTGAGCCATGCATGTAAGCTGTTGTCCCAAAATTGGAAAAATACCTTAGGATATCAATGATTAATATGAACAAAAACATCTTGATTAACATGCAAAGTAGAGGAAAAAGATACACAAATTGCTGAAAGTGATTACTGATAGAGCGCGCTGGTCACTCGACTATAATTTTACCATATACGTATTGGGCCCATACAATTTCAATGCACCATATTTATTAATCGGGTAACCTTACACTCTACTATCAGTAACCCTGTACCTTCCTATTTATTTCCAGTGTACCCGACTTATCATTCCACTGTCACGGGTACCTAATGACCACAATGGATCATGGAGCTAGCTGTAAGAGAAAGGCAGACACCAAAATACCTTTTCTATGTTTGCACTCATATAATAACCACAAACTCAGGAAGTTTTAAAACCTTTATCTAGTTTTCATCAATATCAGTAAGCATGAGGTTCACAGCAAGTAAATTGTCAATAACTAAGATTATAAAGAGCACGTATCCATATAGAAAGTAAATCAGACCAACTATTTAGGACTCTAAAGGAAGGTAAGAACAGGGAACATGCTAATAAGAATTTCAGGATTTAGGCTAGACGTGGAGTGACTAAAGGACGGGGAAAATAAGGAACATGCTAAAATTTCACAGTTGGTATACCCTTCAAAAGTGGGCAACGTACGAGAATTTAGACAGTTTATGGAAACTCATGGATAACATGTATGTATAGGGAAGGTAAAAGTGGAACACACTAATATTCCAGAAAAATCATTTCATTTAGCTAAAGGAAGGTAAAGAAAAAGAACATCTATATTTCATGAACTGTATGCAGGTACGTACCTAGAGGATAGGGAAAAATTGGAACATGCTAGTATAACAACTATAAGGTATGACTTTTTCATTTGTCAGTGCAAAAGGAAAGCATGGAAAATCAATATGCAAGATCACGTCTTTATTAAAGCAGAGAAAGAGAATGAAGGATGCAGAAAAGGTTCCCAGCACTATATTTACCTAGAACGGTGTGAAGACCAACCCTGGCCACGGGGCAGTTAAGGACAGGAGAAACCCCAAGGAAGGACAGTCGCCAGTAGGCCAGCAGGTGCAAAATGGACACCCCAGGACAGGACAGGAAAACCAGATTAGGATCAGGACAGGACCATCAAGGAAAGACCAGCACCCGCAGTTCGGTAGCATTGCCTGCGCTACACCCTCTCTGCAGCTATCAGTCAAAACCCCGATTGGGTTATCGAATTCCCCAGCAAAGTGCTCCGCTAGCACTTAAGGTCCTCAAAACCCCCAATGGTTCTATGGAAATTTAGGACAGAGTGCTCCGCAGCTCTCTGTATCAGTCACCTATTGAGTGCGTTGGGTCAGTGACAGGTCAGCTATTCGGACAAGTCGGACAATTTCTCTAGCTAAACCTATGCTAGTTATACTGTTTTCGGGTCAGTGTACCACCCCCCAAATGTTGCAAGTGTAAGAATCCCCAATTTCGATTGGTCCTCAAGTAGGACAGGTCAACACACCAACCAGGACTAGACTCCTACAAGCCCCAATTTGCATCTTTTGGGACCGCCTAATGAATTTGGGGTTCCCAGGATATGTGCTCTTCTCCTAACAAGAGAGAATACAATTTAATATACAATTGTTACAAATGCAGTACAGTTCAGCTTCGTCCTGCTGGGTCACAGGTCGTTTCTCATGAACATCTTGACTGTGGCTGCCAGCTGGCTGAGTTCCACTGGTACAAGGTTTTCTTCCCTCTGCCAGGGTGACATGCACAGTAGGGACTTCTAAGATGGAGTTTCATGTACTTCCCGGGCCCAAAAGACTCGCCACATGAAAAGTAAAGGAAAACAATTTAGAACATAAAAATAAATTAATACACTGTATACCAGGAATCCCTATATGACTCCCCTTACTTTATTTTAACTATAGCATTTATGTTAGTGCAAAACGAACAGCAGTGCAAAAAGCTGCAGTGCAAGCTTCGGCATTTGAGAACACAAAGCGGCCATTTTGAAGCTATTGCGCAAGCACAACGTTTTCCCACCAGAACTGCGAGTATGTCACGTCAAGTGAGTGTGACCGACGCATGCGCAGACGAAATTCCCGCTAAGCAGCGGCCATTTTAGTGGCAAGTGTATTATGGTTAATAAACACATATGCAAGCTTCTCTTGGACACCCAAAATGTCAGAATAAAAGGGAAATTAATAAGACAAACAGATTGATTTAGTTCATTAAGGTTATTCGAGGTTCTTGAATACAAGTAAGTCGCTTCACGTGTGAATCCTTGCTCCATCAGGGGGTCCTTATCCCTCACCGCCCTCCCCCCAAATGCTGGAGGCGGGAGTCCCTGACCCCTCGTTTCAACGTTAGGCTAAGTAAGGACACCGTCTGAGACAGCCCTGCTCAACCCCTTAATAGCTTGGCACGTGCAGCCAGGCTTATCTCCAAGGCACGAGTGTAAAATATATGCAACCACACTCACAGCAACCCAATGATGTCACCACAAATAGACTCCACACAAGTTTTTATCAATTGAGTATAATCTTTATATAAGAAGTTATACGATATGACTACACGATACAAAATCAACATATAAGAATGGGTAGTATTCTTTCCGGTGGGTTGGTAGGTTCTAATCCCAACCACCGCTTCTAACCAACAGTTAAGTCCACTTTTAACCGGTCCCAAAAGGTTAGGCAAGTCGTAATGCTAGAATCACACACGTTGCAAGAGAAACAAAATACTGCAATGCGTACTGATATTCTCTTGTACTGTGCAACAGAGAAACAATGCCATACGTAGCGTCACTGTCATGTACTTTGCAATAGAGAAATAATGCAATGTGTATCACTATCAGTATGCCCTGTACCAGGGAGAAACAAAGCAATGTGTCAAGCTACAGTCATGTACTGTACAATGAAGAAATAATTCAATGCGCCTCGTTACAATCATGTACTCTGCAAGGGAAAAATAACGCAGTGCGTAGCGCACCAAGTATGTAGTTCATCAGGCACAAATGCGGTCAGGTGTCATACAACAGTTTGATAGTTCGTTAGCAGCAATAATGCAAAGTGTAATACGACAGTTTAGATGCTCCGTTAACAGTGCCCCCAATATGGATCAACAATGACACAAAAGTACCGCTTCTCACTCCGGCCCCAGTACTACCTCTCCTCGGGCCAGCACGGGCCTAGATCCGAGCCGAAACAACAGGCTCGTTAAGTTGACTGAAGCGAGAGGCTGAGAGAGTGTCCCTCTGGGCCTGCACCCCACCCCAGGTGGTGATCCATGTTTCCTGCGGGTGTGCAACCCCACTCTCCTCTCCTCCTTCAGCTACTTGCTCCTTGGTCCAGAACTCCGTCAATGGGCATGTCGAGCTTGGGCCGGCGGCTCAGCTCTTCCGGGGCTGCCGGTTCGGGCCACTGCTGTTTCACTCTGAGGGCGCAATGACCTAGCCCTCCTTCTGGTGGTCTCACTGAACACCGAGACCCGCCCTCAGCACTGTGGAGACTTACTTCGAATTTGGTGCAAACACTACCCAGGCACTCCTCACCAGCGCCTCTGGTTGCACCTTGACAAGCATTCTGCGCATCTGAGACTCACCTCTTCTCTGGTGCTCACGATGACCCAGGCGCTCTTAACCAATGCCTCTGCTTGCACCTCGACACGCACCCTGCGTGTCCGAGTCTCACTTCTTCTCACGGTGCACACAATGACCAGGCACTCTTCACCAATGCCCTGGCTGCACCCTGCGCGCACTCGGCGAAGTCCGAGATTTAGCTTACTTCTGCGTGCCCAGGATCCCAAGGCACAACTTATGAGGGTTTCAAGCTGCAAAAGCACGCACACACCACGTTGCTTGGGATAATATATTTTCATGATATAGAGTACATTATAAATGAATAAACACTAGTGTTATAATTTCTACATTCATACTGCAGGGGCTTCTGACATAAGGCATTTGAGATAGTTCAGACATAACACAAAGGAGCAGCCAAAAGCATTGGCAAAGAATATTTTATAATAGTTGGGGAACCCTAAACATTATAGGGCAGATTTAGCAATCTTTCACACAGAGCAACACAGCAAGGTTCCCTGCTGAGCTGCGTGAAAGGGCAGGAATGTGCCGTATTTCACATTATACTGCGCATTCCTGTCCTTTCCTAGCTCAGGCTCACTTTTAGCTGCCTAGCATCAACTCAAGATTGTTTTTGTCATGAAGGGACATCTTCCTGCACAAACACAACCCCGAGAGTCATGTTCCTCTTTTTATGTGGAGTGCATATTGCAGCACACACAGAGGAAAAAACGAGGAGAAATAAAGATATTTCTTCTCATAAGACTTCACCTGGGGAGGGGAAGCATTTTTACGCATTCCCAGGTCTGTCCTTAATGGTAAATCTGGGAATGCACCAAAATCCATGGGTGGGTGCGTGGAAACACTCACGCTCCACTTATGGAACGCCTGCTTGGGGGACAGTAAGGCAAGGCAGTGCTTTGGGCTGCCTTGCATTTCTCTAGAATTATCAAGCCATGCAGGGCCATGGAAAGTGGCCTTACATGACTTGATAAATCTCACTTATATTTTGTGTCGCTCTTTTGACCCCTGTGTAGCGTAAGGGTGACAGAAAACCTTGGGGCATATTACCAACAACCAGCGATAATTATCGCTGTGTTGGCTTAGCGGCAATATTATTATCGCCGAGCTCCGACGATTTTTAACGCAGATAAACCTTGCTATTATCAAGGTTTATCTCAAAAGCAATAAAAATCAGCCGTAATGCATGAATATCGCTGAAAAGTCAGCGATATTCATGCATTACCGAGCTAATGCTCTTAGCCATGTTATCCACCCACCATTGGATAACATGGCTAAGAACTGCTCTGGGCAGGCGTTATCTTTTGGAGATATTCGCGCTTAGTGCGAATATTTCCAAAAGTACGCCTTTGTAGGTAATAGGAGATAGCGAAGTTACCGACTGTTTACAGTCGCTAACATCTTGGCACGCCCATTTTGCATGTCATTAGCGATAAATATCGCTGACATGCAAAGTGGGCCCCAAGATGATCGCTATCTCCTACTAGCTGTCGCTAACTGGTGTTAGCGACAGCTAGGTAATAGGGCGATAAAATTATTGCCGCTTTAGCGGGAAAAATTCCCGCTAAAGCGGCGATAAGGCCCTTGGTAATATGCCCCCTTGATACATATGGGCCTATGTGTAGTATTTCGGGGAGTATCGGAGGTAGAGCCAAGTTCAGGCTGAATTAGGGAAACCAGTATGACACGGGGATGGGTGTGGGAAAAATAATTGGGATGCTAATAAACAGCACCCTATGGTCATCTTATTTTAAATAGTTACATTGCACATGTTTATACATATTAACAGTTTGAAGTACAAGGAGATGTTGTGAATTGCCTAGGATCACACAATTCTTTGAGCCAATTGCCAAAGCAGGAACTGACCCTTGGGTTTTTGATACTTTAGGTCATGAACTTGAGGTTTATAACTGATCATAATTCTGATACCAGGCACAACTGCCTACATAACTCCCTGTCTTTGAAGATTTAGATCACAACACTGAAGATGTTATTGTGGCAGTATTTCTTGTGAGTCATATTTGGAAAGTATATAATTATTTATGCTCATTTCAGATCCTTGGACCTTGTGAGAAATGTCAATTAATTAAAAAAAACTCTCTGTGAAGTGCTTTAGATTAAATTTGAGGAGGATAGGAAATTGCATAACTGAACTAGATAACGAGATAAAAATGATAATTGCTTTACGCCCACACAGCTACACGAATTTGCATTTATTCTACTGGTAATTTTAAAAGGCCTCATTGTTTTCTTTGTTTCTTTTATTTTGCTAATTTTTCCATTTGTCTCTAACCTGTTCTTCACCCAACATTTTTCATCCACACGCCAATTTAAAAGATAAAATACAAGAATAGGAGCTGAGAAAAATGTGAATGAAGCTGGGGAAAATAGAATATTGATCAGTCTAAAGTTTGTAAGAACAGTCCTCGCATGGAAAATAAAATTCACCTACAATTCTAATTGACAATGGAGAACAGTACAGTCTTTTGGACAAGGAACATAAGATTGCTCTAGTAGTTTGTGTGCCATGACTTGGCCCCCATTATAAACACACTGATCACACCATTTACCTGACTATTACATCGACCATGGCCACAACCATGAGCAAATTCGAGGTAATGAAATGTCAGTGTAATTGTCATGGTTGGTGTTGGAAATTGGGTTTCTGGTTGGCAAAGGTATATGCTTTGTCCAAGCAGAAGCCAAAATCCAAGTCAAGTAAAGCTAGATGCATACTACATGATAGCCTGTGCTCACCCTCTGTCAGCCTGGCACAGAGCTGGCAGGCTTATCCAAAAAGGCAAGGTGTAAAGTATATGTGCAACACACATGCACAGTAACACAAAGAATGCACCACAAAAAGACTTCACACCAGGTTATACAAATAGATTATTATTTTATAAACAAAACAAGACAGAAATGACAGAAGAATAAATGCAGTAAAGCTATCAGAAGCAAGAAGGCTAACAAGGTTACCTTAGGTCGGGCCGAACCAGGGCAAAGTCACAGGGAAGCACAGCCTGGCTACAGTACCGACATGTGGCACAGTGACCAATGTATAATATTCTCCACACCTTGAAGGCAATGCATCAGTTCCGAAGACAGATGCCGGAGTCAAGAGATGCACCAGTTTCTGCCATACAGTCCAGGGGATTTGCGAAAGGCAAGCCTGTCTGTGACCACGGCCAGCGCCAGGAACCCTGGTTCTTCCACCCTGCACCGCTGCGCTGCTGATGAGCTCCAAACACTAGATCCCAGATGCATTGACTACAACCACTGCTGCCGCACATCTCCATGCCCCACCAGAGAGCCATTCTCTTAACAGCACTCCTGTTAGCCTGCAGCACCCGACGTAACCAACAACACTAGCGACAATGCATACATGACCACGTCCACCTCTCCAACCATGACCACCCATGCACAACTCCAGTGCATTCTACTAAATGCACAATCTCTCAGACAGTACACCACTGAGATCTGGGACTGGATTGCTCTCACCCAGGATCTCGTCTTACTCACAGAAACCTTGCTGAACATTGCCTCCTAACCAGACATCACCGTTGATGCCCCAGAATGCTGAAAGATAACACACCTGGGCCGAACAAACAACCAAGGAACAGGTATTGTCATCATCTATAATGATGCCATAAGCTGCACAGCCTCTCAGGATGAACCAACTCCGATAATGGAGCAAATCAACTTCCAACTCCACACAGATGGAAAAAGCACATCAAATGCACCCTCACCTATAGACCGAAATGACCACGCCCACGACTTCTGCAGCACCATCACACACATCATCACCGAACTACCATTGACTCCAAGCCATACATTCTTTTGGGGATTTCAACGTCCACCTCAACGACCCCAGTGACACCAACACAACCGACATCCTAGGAAGTATGAACATCGGCCTCAAACAACTGGGCACTGACCCCACCGACATTTCAGCATCCATGCTCGACCCCATCTTTACATCCAACGACAGAGTCATGTACGACCATGTCGCACAGCTCACCTGGACCGACCACTACAGATTCCACTTCACCATCTCAGGTCCTACCAACACTGGCACTGTGCCCCTCAACTCCATTTGCGGAGCCTGGAAAAAGGTTTCAGAAACCAGTAGAGATCGGAATGAGTCAACAAAGTCGCCCCCACCGAGCTAACCAAGTCCAAAAAACCTACCACTAGAGCAGCTGGTTCACACCAGAACTGCAATCTACCAAATGCAAATGCAGGTAACTGGAAAGGGAGAGGTGCACAAGCAAAGAGACAGGAGATTTCACCACCTTCAAAACAGTACTCAGGCAGTACCACCACCTGATAAAAGAAGAAAGAAAAACAAACTGATGGACCGCATAGCGGCCTGCTCTCACCGCAGCAAGGAGTTCTTTGCAATTGTGAAGGAGTTCTCTAACCCCAAGGCCACTGTAAATGACATCACCCCTACCAAGAACTGTTCAATACCCTGGTGGACTTCTTCCAGGGAAGACGAACAGAAGCACGCAGGACGTCCGCGACCAAAGCGCCCAAGGGCTCACAAAGAGGATTTCCCTCGTACAGCGGGTACCTTTGGATTACAACTCCCTGAACCCATGCTGTTACTAAATCGTGTAAAAGCCTGATCAAAAGAGACTGAAGTTGGAACTGAATACATCATTACTGCGTGTTTACGTACTAGCTTTTTAACTATTTCTACCAGCCACTTAGCTGGAGATCTCCATGAGTCTGAAAGACGTATTTACGCCTCATACTACTAACTTTTGACTAGTGTCTGTACATATAGAAAAAAGAATTCGCTGGACGAATATCTTGATTTGACGATAAGGAGGCTGAATACCCCTTACAATATCTGTCAGACATATCTCTTGTCAGAGAAATTATTTGGGAAACGTTATTATTGTCCGGATGAAGGCGGATTAAAATGAATACACCGCCGAAACGCGTCGACGCCTAAGGAGCGAATCTGGGAATACAAACTAAGGAGGAATTCAAAATCGTTGTCTTTTGATTGAGTTCTATCCTTTTTCCCTGTATACTCCTTTTTACTTGAATGTTGTTTTTATTGATTATTGCACCGTCCTTGTGTGTTTCCCAATTTCTGTTTTTATTTAATGTAATGTATCCTGAATAAATTGTTTTTATAATTTGAAATATTTTTAGAGTGTTTTCACATACATTGTCTGTTTCATCTGTCTACATTGCTTCCGTGTGGAATGTGGGTTGCTTAAATGGTTGTTTGTATGCCTGTAAGTACTTATGTACTATTGTTACTTTACCCAAAGGGAAGTTCTTTCTGACGGACTTCTTCCATGACAAGATCTCTGTCATCGATGAAAACATCGACCCATGGACACCGACAACGCTGGTGGTCTTCCATCCATGAACACAAAACCTAAACACCTCCTCACCCACTGGGACCCTCTCACAACCCAAGTCACACTCGCCCTCATGAATTCTGTTCATTCAGGAGCAGCATGACCCCTGCCCACATCACAGCTTCACAGCTTCAACCTCTGGAGCAAGATGATTGGCAGCCAGCTCAAGAAAGTCCTGAACATCTCCATCACCTCAGCCCATTTTCCCTGAATGGAGTAGTCAATGTAGTAGTCTGTATATTTAAGACTAGGCTAGTAATATCACCTATAAGGTTCCAGGCCATTTGATTTTACAAATTGCCTCGGTGGATTCATAACATAGGGTGCTTGGAAGTGCACTGCATTGATACTCTATTTTTTCTGAAGACAGGAACAGTGAAGGTTTTGTCTTTCTAAATATAATTGGGGATAACTTTATCAAAGACCTTAAGACAAATACAAATTCCAATCAATGTATTCTCTCAAGTTAGTGGGGGAGGATGGGAGTTCTTCTCAAGTAATAAGTCCAAAATCTTATCCGGTCTAACCACAGGTTCAATATTTAAACTAAGCTTAACCTTGCATAGCTATCATAAAGAGCAAACAGGCACAATTTAAGAGCAATGTGTTAAGTATTAAGCATTACCAAAAGAGATGAAAAGCAAAACAACAAAAAACACAATTATAATCTTACAACTAAATCTAAAAAATTAGATAACATTTCAATTTACAAAATGAGACAAAGGGGTTAAGATCCAATAAAGGGAACTGGAGATATGAATTTTAAAGTTTTAGGGCAAAAAAAGTGCCAAGAATAAGTAAAGCACCAATTACCGATCAATGTTCGCAGCTGACCAATACCTAAGCGCAATTTCAGGCCAATCATAATGAGGCAAGGGTTATATACACCAAGCAAGTTGTCACAGACAACCTTTTTATCTTCTGACTAAACCCAGGTTTACAGACACTTTACATGGGGTTTGCTCTACTTTTTTTTAAAGCAGACCTGGTACTAAGTGTTGATATTTACAATCCAAATCAAATAACAATTTACTTTGAATTGTAACCCAAGTAACGCAATGTGCTGCCTTTTGTTACTTTGAATCAAGTAGGCATTCCATAGGTGCTGCATGGGAGCCCTGCATTCACCCATGGTTTTTTACGCAAATGTGTATCTACCAAGATTAGTAGACATAGATTTGCCTCAAAATTGTGTGCCTTCCTAAGGCTGTTGTAAAAAGGAGAAGCATTTTTAATTTCTCCTATTTTTTTCTTTTTTGCATAATGTAGCACACATGCTAAGAGGACATTGCCTTCCAGTATTGGTTTTGTATAGCAAGAGCCCCTTTCCTGCTCAAACACTATGCTGACCACAGCACACACAACCCTGCAGACAACCTTGCGAGTGTGGTGAGGGAGCAGACCAGCTACACATCTTTGTAGCTAGGGTTCTGCTATCTCCCATTCACGCACTGCACCGCAGTAACTTCATTTACTGCACAGCTTTGTGTTATTGCCAGAATATTTATAATGTATGTCGAAACATTCGAGGAAGCAAGTTTGAAGGCTGTATCTCGTAAAGTCTTCACAAAGGTTAATAGTTTGTTGGATAAGGTACCACTTAAGCCATTCATTTTGGCAAGACTCGCTCCGAGTTTGAAAATCCAAATTTTTTATCTACGATTTTCTGGAGTAGTTCCCCGTGGTCTGTGCTAAGGCTCCCAGGACCTCAGGAACATCACTTAGGGGCAGACTCACTCCAGTAGAAGCCCCCAACAAGGTCCAGTTCAAGCCCAGTTTACACTGGTCTGCTACAGTACTTTGTGCCTCATCAGTCTTGTTGAAGAGCATTTTGCTGCCTGCACAGCAGTGTGTGATTAAACTGAAAAGCCATATATATACTCCTAACGTTTCCCTTGGTTTGGCTCTACCTCCTGATAAATCACTGTCAGTATGTCAGTATGTCTTGCAAATTGTTGTATTGATTGTAGTTATGTGCTGCCAGGGACAGACTGGTAAACCAAAATCAGGCCTAGCAAAACTGCTCAAACCAGCCACCCTCTCTTCCTTTTCAAGCACTATCCCTCTCTGCCCATCCATTCACTTTCTCTCTCCTATTTCTCTCTTCTCTCTCTCTGATTGCTTTCTCTCTATCGTCCCTTTTCCACTCTCTCTTGTGCTCTCTCTTGAAGCCTGTGTTTTCTGCTGAAATTAAACTCCAGGAGCTGGGGAAAGTGACAGATGTGTCAGGAGAGGCCCTGGACTTTCAAAACTGGCCTCAATAAGCTCCAGTCCACAAAGAAAATGGCAGATGAATTAAAAAGCCTGTTTGGTCCAGTGTGCTGTGGGCAGTCTTGGTGTGCACCCTGTGGTGTTGGCGCAAAATGTTAATGTCCATGTTATGTTTGGCTCTCCTAGAGCACTATTAAAGTGAATGACTGGTCTTGGACCTGGCCCCGTCTAATTGGTCACCACCAAACGTTTTGTCTTCCTCCTCCTATTTTTTGATAAATTCATTTTTTCTGTTCATAGGACACTTTACCTCTGCTAACCAGTGGAGTGTTTGTACTTTCTCCTCTAAACATGGATATATTAGCTTATACCCAATTTTAATGTACTTATAAGCCCCTAGCATAGTGGCACTATATGTACCCAAGGACTGTAAATTAAATGTTACTATGGGCCTGCAACACTAATTGTGCCACCCACTTAAGCAGCCCTTTAAGCCTGTATCAGTCCTGGTATTGCAGAGTTGTGTGCACAGTTTAAAATGCCATGTCAACGTGGCAAAATAAACCCTTTGCCAGGCCTAAACCTCCTTTTTTAATATATATATGTAACCCCTAGGGGAGGCCCTGGACAGCCCAGAGGAAGGGTGCAATGTATGTAAAATGTAGGACATGTACCTCTAAGTTTTAGAAGTACTGGTAACGAAAAACTCTTACATTTGTTTTTCACAACTGCAAGGGTTATCTCTCCCATAGGATAATATTGTAGTTGCCCTATTACATGTTATAGGAATCATTTCCAATTGGGAAGGGATGAACAGTTCATATTTGGTGTCTCTGAAATCACAATTTAAAATCCTAACTTTGACATAGGAACTATGATGAAGACGGATTTTAAATTGCAATTCTGAAAGTGGCACTTTTAGAAAGTTTCCCTTTTCTCACCTGTCGCCTATATCTGGTCACATGTCAGACTGTAGCAGAAAAATTAGCTTTGTGTATTCCTCCTAGACAGCCACACACAATAGGGAGCATATGTGTGCCTGAATGGGCCATCACTGGCAGGAAGGGAGAAGGGAGCTGAGCACAGCCCACCTACACCTGAGTGGTCTATATCCTGCGGCCACACAAAGGGCATCATACCCCCTATAGTTAGTCTGAGCCCATGGCAGGGAAGGCAGGATACCTGGGGACTTCAAAGGGAAACCTCTACAAGCTTCTCTCCCACTTCAAAGTCACAACTGAGTATTACTACTGGAGCTCTGACATCACCACTTCAGTGCACTTCTGTACCTGGGGATACTCTGCAAGGACTTCTGTACTGCTGAATTTGCTGAATGACTGCCACTCAGCTGGACTTCTGCTTTGCTGTTCTGTCCTGCTGTCTGCTGCTCTCTTGACTGGGTGTGAATAACTGGACCTCCATTGTTGGACCTGGGCCTCTTTGGCACGTTCAACCCCTAAACTTTTTGCCTTTTCTCTGACATAGTATTGGTGGGTTTAGGCCTCTGGGCACTTTAGCACTGTCGTCCAGTGTAAAGTGCATGCGTTCTCTGTATTACATTAGTAAGGCTGGCCTGCCCTCCCATAGGAATGTATTGGGGATTCCCTGGTCAGTTTGTGTCAGTGGTAATTCCTCTTAGGAGAGGAGCTGTGTGGTTAAGTCTGGTATGTATTAAATTGTGTCTAATAAATGCTGCACAATGGTGTGCGCAGATTTATTGTGGTTATTTTAGAAATGCCACTTTTAGAAGATAGCATTTCTGTGTGCTATGTGTCTGCCTGCCTGATGTGAATTGCATGTATGGCTTGTGAGTGACAGGAGCTGGAAGGTGTGTGTGGCTCAAGTAGGGACAGGGTGAGTCAGCTCTGGGCTGGATAGGATACCTGGGCTGAGAGTAGTGGGTGGGGTAATCCCCTGACTCTGAATAGGATGGTACCTGCCTTAGTGAATGCAGGCTCCACCCCCTGGGGTGTGTCTGATCTCAGAGCCCCAACCTGACAATGGGGAAAAGGAGCTTGCCAAACAAAGTGCTCCAAATCCCCCTGAAACCATTTGAATCTGGTTCCTCCATGCCCTACACTTTCAGACAAAGGATTTGGTGATATAAATATAGGGGCTGTGACCCCATGATGTTGTTCTGGACCTGTTCCTAAACCTGCGGGGACATGCTGATGCTGGGGCCCAGGAGGACTTGCCAGGAGGGCTGCCTCCCTGGGCCCTGCATTGCCCCTTTCTTCTTCCAGGACTTTGTGCAGCTAGTGCCTCATGAGCGCTGTGCTTTATTTGCTTATCTTCCCCAAGGAGAGAGGAACACGTGGGCTTTGCAGCGCTGTGCTGAACGACAAAGAGAGGGAATCCCCGGTGTAGGGATTCCCCCGAGTTGCCGCCGAACGGGTGCCCACCCCACTTCAGAGATATTCATGGATTGTGGGTGCCCAACCCGCTTATGCTGCTTTTTAATATGGCGGGTGCCTACCCGCTGGTGCTATGATGGAGGAATCACAGCTTCAGCCCGAACTGCGGCCGGAGAGGAAGTCAGGCAACGTGATGCCTGACGCGACGCATGACTTTCGGCTCCCATAGGGAAGCACTGAAGAAGTCCGGAGCCTCGCGGTCTCCATGTTGCAGTCCCGGGGCCCAGGAGGGGGCCCGGGTGAAAGGAAGAGGTGGCCGAGGCCGTCGATGGCAGCACAGCGGAAAGGAGAAGCTGCAACAGCGGAGCATACCTAGAGTCCAGCCGCATGGAGAGCCCCTGTGAGTAGGGGCTTCTCCGTTTTGTGGTGCCGATCAAGAAACAGGCTTGATGGTCAGATTCTAAGCGGTCCCGTCTGGCAGCGGGCTGCTCCAACGAGGCTCACTTATTGTTTGGGGGCATTTCGAGGCACATTGTCGGTGTCTGGGCGGTCCCGCAAGAGAGCGGGCAACCCCAACGATGGAGGCATGTATTTAGAACCACATGGGGGTCCAGAGGGCACATAGGTGCTGGGCCCCCTTTTTGAAAAGTGGCACACCTGCGCCGCACCAGCACGGGAAGCTGCAGCAAGTTGGGCATAACTGATTCAGAAGTCCCTGAGTGGGACAGGAGAGGAAGGTACAGTGGTGGCAGGCCTAATTCTTTACAGCTGCACGGCAAGTAGCATCAGCTGCAACATTTAGGCCACAGTTCTGATGGGGGGCCTTTCTGTGAGAGATAGGAGTGAGTTGCACTCCTCTGCCCCAGCGTAATTACGTGCTATTGGATACTGCTGCATTGGCACCGCGACCTGACACTTTGGACACAGGGCAATTGAGCCCCTTTGAGAAGGCCAGTTGGCCAGGGGGACTGTTGGGTTTTTAGTGCACCAGGCTCTAATGTAATTTATGTGGTGCTAGGAAATGTGATTTATGTACTAGGATTTACGCACCCTGATTTATGCCTCTAATGTGTTTTTATGATTATGAGGTTTTGGCATACTGCGTTTATGTTTGAGTTATTCTCTACTGTGAAAAATGCCCCTAATGTGAGTTATGCTTAGGAGGTT
Source organism: Lissotriton helveticus (assembly GCF_964261635.1). Lineage (NCBI taxonomy): Eukaryota > Metazoa > Chordata > Amphibia > Caudata > Salamandridae > Lissotriton > Lissotriton helveticus. The sequence goes on from NC_136072.1 coordinate 103,572,219, forward strand.
ATGGTCTAATATGTTTAGGCTTATGAGGTTGGCGCAGAATATATTTCATGCCTGTTAGAACTGGGGGTCTCTAGTTGGCAGAGGTAGGTACCACTGTCCAAATAGGGACCCTTGCTTCTAGTCAGGGCAAGGAGATAACCCTCTGAGATAACCCCTGCTCACCCTCTAGGTAGCTTGGCACGAGCAGTCTAGGCTAACCAGAGGCAATGCGTAAAGTATTTGTACCAACACTCACAGTAACACAGTGAAAACACCACAAACTGACTCCACAACAGTTTAGAAAAATAAAGGTATTTAATCTAAACTACACAAGACCAAAACAACAAAAATCCAACATACACAGTTCAAGAATATGGTTTCAAAAAGAGTTCTTAAGGTTGCGTTAGAATTCTCTACGTTGCGATAGAATTCTCTACTGATGCGTGAAAAGTTCACAGTTGCGTCACGTTTACACACAGTACCTTTTAGTTGCAACAAAGTTCCAAAAGCAGAAGCTGGTGCGGTGGAAAACAAGCGATGCGTTGCTCCTGAGACCCTGGGGAGGCGATGCGACAGCCCCGCTGCAGCAGCGGGCGTGTTGCGACGAATCCGGTCTGTATGGGGAGGAAGGCCACTTGTATGGATTCCGATGCGTAGGTTCCGTAGGAAGTCTGTTCTCGCAAAGGCACGATGCGACGATCTCGTAGGGGCTGCGACGATCTCTGGGGCGACGATGCGCGGTCCAGCGGGGATCCTCTCTCTCGCAGCTCCTCAATGCGTTGATTCTGCGACGATGCTCGCAGCGACGTGATGCGGTCCGCAAGCAAGCGGTGCGGCGATCTCACCCAGCGACGACAGGCTCTGCGACGATACTCGCAGCGATGTTCGATTCTCCCGCACCGGTCTGGTGCGTCCCGCAAACGAAGGATGCGACGTCTCTGGCAGCGGCGTCAGGCGCTGCGACGATCTCGACCTCCGTAGCGGCGGGAAACTTCTCGCACTGTCGGGGATGCGCTCCGCAAGCAAGCGATGCGACACTTTTCAGATTCAAAAGTCACTCAAGCTTAGTTTCAAGCTTCCCAGCACAGGTACAACCTCCAGAGGCCCCACAACTGGCTCAAGCACTCTAGGAAGGACAGAACTCTCTCAGCAGAGTTCAGGGAAGCTGGGGGTGAAGTCCTTTTGTTCCTGGGACTTCAAAACAAGGAGCCAGCTCTTCTCAGGCCCTTGGAGATTCCTTAAAGACAGGGGACACAGCTCAGCAGCAAAGTCCTTCCCCTCTCCTTGGCAGCAAAGCAACAGGTCAGTCCAGCAGAGCAACAGCAGGACAATCTTCCTTCTTCAGTTTCAGCTTTCTCCTTGGCAGAGGTTCCTTCTTGATTTCCAGGATGATCAAATTTTCTGTTGTCAGGGGTCCTGTACTTATACCCCTAAAGTCTTTGTTCTCTTGGTGCATGTGGGCCCTGAGCCCGGTCTGAACCAGTTCTGGGTGGATCCTGAGCACTTTGTTTTGCTGGATGCATCTTTCCTTTCAGAGTGAGGGGCAGGGTCCTCAGCCGCCCAGCAGGGGGGTGGAGCCAGCATTGTGGAAGGCAGGCACAGCCCTATTCAGCCCAGGTTCTAACTCCTCCCACCACTCCAGTTGCAATTGCAGTCATTCAGCTTAGTGCTGACTCATCCAGCCTCCTGGGAAATCCCCCAGCCCCTGTCACTCTCAAACCAGACAGTCAATACACAAACAGGCCCAGGCACACAGAAGGGTCAGACAAGAGAACAGCAACTTTCTAAAAGTGCTGTTCTCAAACACAGGATTTAAAAACAACCTTTCCTAAAAGATGTGTTATTAAATTCTGAGTTCAGGGATACTAGAAACGTATGTCCTATCTTGTTCCTATGGGAAGAAATGCTGTTAACCACTGTAGCCAGCATCCCCCATGTTAACCTATGGAGCAAGATAGCCTTACAGTAGTGAAAAACGAAAATGGCTGCCATTCACTACCAGAGCATGCCACCTGCACTAGTACATGCTCTACCTTTTACATACACTGCACCCTGCCCAGGGGGGTACCTTGGGCCTTCCATAGGGGTGACTGATGCGCACAAAAAGGGAAGGGTTAGGCCTGGTCAGTGGGGACACTGACCAGGAGGACATGGCAGTTCTAAACTGCACACAGGCACTGCAGTGTCAGGCCTGCGACATCATTTTAGGGCTACTCCTGTGGGTGGCACAATCAGTGCTGCAGGCCCACTAGTAGCATTTGTCATCACCAGCCCTGGCACACCCAGTGCACTTTACTAGGGACTTCATGGTGATACAAATATGCCAAACATGTATATCCAATCAGAATAACAATTTACGCAGAGAGCATATGCACTTTAGCACTGATCAGCAGTGGTAAAGTGCGCAGAGTCCTATTGCCAACAGCCACGGGTCAGGAAAAATAAGGGAGGAAGAAGCAAAAAGTTTGAGGATGACCCTGTAAGAAGGGCCAGTTCCAAAAACGCCTAATGTGATACTGTGCATAATATGGTTTGTGTTACAGGATGATGCAGAGTACAGTGTTTGCCAGTAATTACCAGTTGTGGTCTAGATTTCTTATATGTTCTACATTTACTAAAATTCACTTTGTGATGGTTCTGACAGTGGTCCGTGTGGCCCTGTCATGTGTACATAATCCCCAATAAATATTGCCCAGTATATTGTGTGATTACTATTCTAATGTGTTTTATGATAGTACAAAGGCTACTTTTGATATAACCTTGTGTGAAGTTCCTTTTGTGGTTTGCCTAGAATATTGTGGCTGTGTGTGTATTGCGCAAACGCTTTACACATTGCCTCCGGGATAAGCCTGACTGCTCGTGTCAAGCTACCAAGGGGGTGAGCAGGGGTTATCTTTGGCGTGTTACTCCCTTGCCCTGACTACAGTGGTGGTCTCTGCCTGGCTTTGGTGCAAGCCTTAGCCAACCAGAGATCCCATTTCTAACATCCATCTCTTGAACACAGAACCCAGAGTGACTTCAAGGGCTAGTTGGCTGACCTACTGATCTGAGGTCTCAGAGATGTAACAGACTTCCAACAGCCTTACATCTGTACCTGCACTCTGCTATCTGTGAGTGTTTCCAGCTATGTGGTGCCACCCTAGTACGGTACTGGACTCTTGGAAGTAGTCTTAAGGTGCTTTACCAGCCTCTGTGGACCAACACACTCAGTGCCTTTCCTCTGCTGCACAGTGCAATCCCGAGCACAGCTCACATATCTCTGCTGCTGTGTGGATTGGACCAGTCGTAAAGACTCACATCACTGCATCGCCTTCGGAACCACTGCTGCACAATGCAACTTTGGAGCAGGGCCTCGCATCTCTTGAGGACGGCAATCTCAATGCCCTACTCTGCATCGCAGCTTCGTATGTCTTCCGAACCAACGCATTACTCTGAATGCGTGATACATCCCAGAATCTGGACTTCACAACACAAGCTGTTGTCGACAGGTTCCTCGATGATGATGCAACAGGACTTGGCCCGCAACATCGCCACATCTCGGAACTGACACATCGATTCAGTTGTGCAACGTATCTTTAACGCAGACCAATGCAATGATCCTCAAACCAGGATTTAAGGTACTTCTTGTTCAGATGGCCAAAATGGGTCCCTCTAGCCGGCCCACGGTCCACTGCAAATGGCCTACACTTGTGACATTGTCCCGGTCCGGAATAACTAGTCTAACCAACAGTGGCTGCATCACGCAATTTGGCACTACTTTCCCTAGACACTTTAAAATTCAATCTATCCTGTTCATTTAACTGGATTTTTTGTTGCTTTGGTCTTGTTTTATTGAGTAAAAATCACTTTATTTTTCTGATACTGTTGAAGGCTCCTTTTGTGGCTTGTTTTGACAGAGTTACTGTTTAAATAATTGCAGAAATACTTGACAAATTGCCTCTGGGTTAAGCGTGACTGCTCTGTGCCAAGCAACCGAGGGTTGAGCACAGGTTAATTTAAGGTTTGCTTGTGACTTCACCCTGAGAAGAATTGTGTTTGCTGCTTGGCAAGGGTTTCACCACTACCCAACCAGCAATCCAGTTTCTCCCAACTGGATTCTAATTCTAATAATTCACTGCTATGACGTAGCACCACTGGGTAACAGAACTTGCTAACCTCTGTTACAACAGTGGTGTTGGAAAAAAGTTAGCACAGCTTTTGAAGGAAAGGAAAAGGCAGTGGTGAAGGGTCATGCATTTTTTGCAATTTTGGGACAGAGAGGCTTGGACATGTTTGATATGGCACCCCCATTAGTGATATGCCCCTGTGTAGCAGTTAAATTCATGGGGAAATGATTTTGGGGTTCACACAAAATATAAAATTATAGATGAACAAGAAGTAAAATGTGTGGATCTTTTTCACCCCAGGGTCTAAGTGGCATCCTAGACGGTGCACAGTCAAAATATTGAGTTAACAATCTCGATTTGCACTAATATCGAGTTTGAAACATCGAAGGTAAGAAATATCGATGTTCTGAATATCGTTGTTAAAAATATCAATAGGAATGTATAGTCAATAATATCGAGATAAGTAATGTCGATGATAGAAATATCGACATATATAATGTCGAAATGTCAAAATATCGACATTTTAAAATATATGTGTTTAATATATTATTAATAAAAAATGTTATATAAATTCACTATAATGTTTAATTATAATATAAAATATGTATATAAAGTATTATAAATTTTAGGAGCGGGATGTTGGGTTTATAGGGGGTAAGGGTGGGGAGTGTATTAAAAATATAAATATTAAAAATATTAATGTAAAAAAATAATTTATAGAAATTTGAATGCGAAATTAAATATTAGAAATTAGAAAAAAAAATTAGGAGCGGGATGTTGGGTTTATAGGGGATAAGGGTGGGGAGTGTATGAAAAATATAAATTTAAATATTATTATTTTGCAAATAAATTTATATAAAATAGATTTCGAAATTTAATATTTGAAATATGAAATTAGAAATTTTAAATATGAAATATGAAAATAGAAAACATATGAAATGTTTAGGAGCGGGATGTTGGGTTTATAGGGGATAAGGGTGGGGAGTTTATGAAATATATAAATTAAATATTATTATTTTGCTAATTAATTTATATAAAATAGATTTCGACATTTTAAATTTGAAATATGAAATTATAAAATTTAAATATGAAATATGAAATTAGAAAATATATGAAATTTTTAGGAGCGGGATGTTGGGTTTATAGGGGATAAGGGTGGGGAGTGTATGAAATATATAAATTAAATATTAATTTATTGCAAACATTTGTATATAAAATAGATTGCAAAAATTTAAATTTGAAATATGAAATTTGAATTTAGAAAATGTATAATATCTTTAGGAGCGGGATGTTGGGTTTATAGGGGATAAGGGTGGGGAGTGTATGAAAAATATAAAATAAAATAATTTTTTATTCAAAATTTTTTATACAAAATAGATTTATATTTTTTAAATTTGAAATATGAAAATTACAATAATAAATATGAAATTTGAATTTAGAAAATCAATAAATATTTTAGAAGCGGGATGTTGGGTTTATAGGGGATAAGGGTGGGGAGTGTATTAGATATATAAATTAGGAAATATAAAAATAACTATATATATTTTTAAAAATTATAATTCGAAATGAAAAATTTTAAATATGAAATTTTATTTTATAAATAGGGAATTTGATTTTTGAAAATCTATTTAATTTATTGAAGCTGGATGTTGGATTTAATGGGCATAAGGGTGGTGAGTGTATTAAAAAGTATTATATAAAAGAAAATATTTTGGAAATTAGTTTAATAGAATTCAAAAAGCTATTTGAAAGATGATTTTAGAAAATAGAGATTTTTTACAATTTGTTGGAGCGGGAGGTTGAGTTTATAGGGGATAAGGGTGGTGTTTGAAAAAAATAAGTATAAATAATAATTTTAAAAAATAAATAAAAAATAAAAAAATGAATGTCGAAAATAATTATTAGAATTACAAACTAACATTTTCACATTTTTATTTGAAAATTATTAAATAAATATTTAAATGTCACCGTGGATTTTTGTGTTAAATGGGATAAGGTTGGGGAGTGGTTACAATATTAATATAGAGATGTTAATGTTTAGTAAAATAATAATATATAAATGTGAATATAAATTTTAAAATAAAATTCATAATTGTGAAATTTTAATTTACATTTACTTATAACTGTTTATGAGTGGAAATTTTGTTTTATAGGGGATACGGGAGGGGACTTAATAACACAAATCTACATAGTTAGAGTTCACTGCACTTACCCTAAATAGATGTAGATTGGAGTTGGAATATTAAAATAAATATGTTCATTGTCCAGCTAATATCCTAATTAAATGTAGATTGGAGTTGGAATAGTAAATTCTATAGGTTCAGTGTCCAGCACCTACTCTAATTAAATGTAGATTGGAGTTGGAATATTTAATTAAATAGGTTCAGTGTCCAGCACCTACCCTAATTAAATGTAGATTGGAGTTGAAATAGTAATTTAAATAGGTTCAGTGTCCAGCACCTACCCTAATTAAATGTAGATTGGAGTTAGAATAGTAAATTAAATTGGTTCAGTGTCCAGCACCTGCCCTAATTAAATGTAGATTGGAGTTAGAATAATAAATTAAATAGGTTCAGTGTCCAGCACCTACTCTAATTAAATGTAGATTGGAGTTGGAATAGTAAATTACACAGGTTCAGTGTCCAGCACCTACCCTAATTAAATGTAGATTGGAGTTGGAATAGTAAATTAAATAGGTTCAGTGTTTAGCACCTGCCCTAATTAAATGTAGATTGCAGTTGGATTAGTAAATAAATAGGTTCAGTGTCCAGCACCTACCCTAATTAAATATAGATTGGAGTTGGAATAGTAAATTAAATAGGTTCAGTGTCCAGCACCTGCCCTAATTAAATGTAGATTGGAGTTGGAATAGTAAATTAAATAGGTTCAGTGTCCAGCACCTACTCTAATTAAATGTAGATTGGAGTTGGAATAGTAAATTAAATAGGTTCAGTGTCCAGCACCTACCCTAATTAAATTTAGATTGGAGTTGGAATAGTAAATTAAATAGGTTCAGTGTCCAGCACCTGCCCTAATTAAATGTATATTGGAGTTGGAATAGTAAATTAAATAGGTTCAGTGTCCAGCACCTACCCTAATTAAATGTAGATTGGAGTTGGAATAGTAAATTAAATAGGTTCAGTGTCCAGCTCCAGCCCTAATTAAATGTAGATTGGAGTTGAAATAATAAATTAAATAGGTTCAGTGTCCAGCACCTACTCTAATTAAATGTAGATTGGAGTTGGAATAGTAAATTAAATAGGTTAATTGTCCAGCACCTACCCTAATTAAATGTAGATTGGAGCTGGAATAGTAAATTAAATAGATTCAGTGTTTAGCACCTGCCCTAATTAAATGTAGATTGGAGTTGGAATAGTAAATAAATAGGTTCAGTGTCCAGCACCTACCCTAATTAAATGTAGATTGGAGCTGGAATAGTAAATTAAATAGATTCAGTGTTTAGCACCTGCCCTAATTAAATGTAGATTGGAGTTGGAATAGTAAATGAATAGGTTCAGTGTCCAGCACCTACCCTAATTAAATGTAGATTGGAGTTGGAATAGTAAATTAAATAGGTTAAGTGTCCAGCACCTGCCCTAATTAAATGTAGATTGGAGTTGGAATAGTAAATTAAATAGGTTCAGTGTCAAGCACCTACTCGAATTAAATGTAGATTGGAGTTGGAATAGTAAATTAAATAGGTTCAGTGTCCATCACCTGCCCTAATTAAATGTAGATTGGAGTTGGAATAATGAATTAAATAGGTTCAGTGTCCAGCACCTACCCTAATTAAATGTAGATTGGAGTTGGAATAGTAAATGAAATAGGTTCAGTGTCCAGCACCTGCCCTAATTAAATGTAGATTGGAGTTGGAATAATGAATTAAATAGGTTCAGTGTCCAGCACCTATTCTAATTAAATGTAGATTGGAGTTGGAATAGTGAACTAAATAGGTTCAGTGTCCAGCAACTACCCTAATTAAATGTAGATTGGAGTTGGAATAGTAAATTAAATAGGTTCAGTGTTTAGCACCTGCCCTAATTAACTGTAAATTGGAATTGGAATAGTAAATTAAATAGGTTCAGTGTCCAGCACCTACCCTAATTAAATGCAGATTGGAGTTGGAATAGTAAATTAAATAGGTTCAGTGTCCAGCACCTGCCCTAATTAAATGTAGATTGGAGTTGGAATAGTAAATTAAATAGGTTCATTGTCCAGCACCTACTCTAATTAAATGTAGATTAGAGTTGGAATAGTAAATTAAGTAGGTTCAGTGTCCAGCACCTACCTTAATTAAATGTAGATTGGAGTTGGAATAGTTAATTAAATAGGTTAAGTGTCCAGCAACTACCCTAATTAAATGTGGATTGGAGTTGGAATAGTAAATTAAATTGGTTCACTGTCCAGCAACTACCCTAATTAAATGTAGATTGGAGTTAGAATAGTATATTCAATAGGTTCAGTGTCCAGCACCTACCCTAAATAAATGTAGATTGGAGTTGGAATAGTAAATTAGCTAGGTTCAGTGTCCAGCACCTACCCTAATTAAATGTAGATTGGAGTTGGAATAGTTAATTAAATAGGTTCAGTGTCCAACAACTACCCTAATTACATGTAGATTGGAGTTGGAATAGTAAATTAAATAGGTTCAGTGTCCAGCAACTACCCTAATTAAATGTAGATTGGAGTTGGAATAGTAAATTCAATAGGTTCAGTGACCAGCACCTACTCTAATTAAATGTAGATTGGAGTTGGAATGTTTAAATAAATAGGTTCAGTGTCCAGCACCTACCCTAAATAAATGTAGATTGGAGTTGGAATAGTAATTTAAATAGGTTCAGTGTCCAGCAACTACCCTAATAAAATGTAGATTGGATATGGAATAGTTAATTAAATAGGTTCAGTGTCCAGCACCTGTCCTAATTAAATGTAGATTGGAGTTGGAATTGTAAATTAAATAGGTTCAGTGTCCAGCACCTACCATAATTAAATGTAGATTGGAGTTGGAATTGTAAATTAAATAGGTTCAGTGTCCAGCACCTGTCCTAATTAAATGTAGATTGGAGTTGGAATTGTAAAATAAATAGGTTCAGTGTCCAGCACCTACCCTAATTAAATGTAGATTGGAGTTGGAATAGTAAATTAAATAGGTTCAGGGTCCAGCACCTGCCCTAATTAAATGTAGATTGGAGTTGGAATAATGAATTAAATAGGTTCAGTGTCCAGCACCTATTCTAATTAAATGTAGATTGGAGTTGGAATAGTGAACGAAATAAGTTCAGTGTCCAGCAACTACCCTAATTAAATGTAGATTGGAGTTGGAATAGTAAATTAAATAGGTTCAGTGTTTAGCACCTGCCCTAATTAACTGTAAATTGGAGTTGGAATAGTAAATTAAATAGGTTCAGTGTCCAGCACCTACCCTAATTAAATGTAGATTGGAGTTGGAATAGTAAATTAAATAGGTTCAGTGTCCAGCACCTGCCCTAATTAAATGTAGATTGGAGTTGGAATAGTAAATTAAATAGGTTCATTGTCCAGAACCTACTCTAATTAAATGTAGATTAGAGTTGGAATAGTAAATGAAGTAAGTTCAGTGTCCAGCACCTACCTTAATTAAATGTAGATTGGAGTTGGAACAGTTAATTAAATAGGTTAAGTGTCCAGCAACTACCCTAATTAAATGTGGATTGGAGTTGGAATAGTAAATTAAATTGGTTCACTGTCCAGCAACTACCCTAATTAAATGTAGATTGGAGTTAGAATAGTATATTCAATAGGTTCAGTGTCCAGCACCTACCCTAAATAAATGTAGATTGGAGTTGGAATAGTAAATTAGCTAGGTTCAGTGTCCAGCACCTACCCTAATTAAATGTAGATTGGAGTTGGAATAGTTAATTAAATAGGTTCAGTGTCCAACAACTACCCTAATTACATGTAGATTGGAGTTGGAATAGTAAATTAAATAGGTTCAGTGTCCAGCAACTACCCTAATTAAATATAGATTGGAGTTGGAATAGTAAATTCTATAGGTTCAGTGACCAGCACCTACTCTAATTAAATGTAGATTGGAGTTGGAATGTTTAAATAAATAGGTTCAGTGTCCAGCACCTACCCTAAATAAATGTAGATTGGAGTTGGAATAGTAATTTAAATAGGTTCAGTGTCCAGCAACTACCCTAATAAAATGTAGATTGGATATGGAATAGTTAATTAAATAGGTTCAGTGTCCAGCACCTACACTAATTAAATGTAGATTAGAGTTGGAATACTTAAATAAATAGTTTCAGTGTCCAGCACCTACCCTAATTAAATGTAGATAGGAGTTGGAATAGTTAATTAAATAGGTTCAGTGTCCAGCACCTACCCTAATTAAATGTAGATTGGAGTTGGAATAGTAAATTAAATAGGTTCAGTGTACAGCACCTGCCCTAATTAAATGTAGATTGGAGTTGGAATAGTAAATTAAATAGGTTCAGTGTCCAGCACCTACTCTAATTAAATGTAGATTGGAGTTGGAATAGTAAATTAAGTAGGTTCAGTGTCCAGAACCTACCTTAATTAAATGTAGATTGGAGTAGGAATAGTTAATGAAATAGGTTAAGTGTCCAGCAACTACCCTAATTAAATGTGGATTGGAGTTGGAATAGTAAATTAAATTGGTTCAGTGTCCAGCAACTACCCTAATTAAATGTAGATTGGAGTTAGAATAGTAAATTCAATAGGTTCAGTGTCCAGCACCTACCCTAATTAAATGTAGATTGGAGTTGGAATAGTAAATTACATAGGTTCAGTGTCCAGCACCTCACCTAATTAAATGTAGATTGGAGTTGGAATAGTTAATTTAATAGGTTCAGTGTCCAACAACTACCCTAATTACATGTAGATTGGAGGTGGAATAGTAAATTAAATAGGTTCAGTGTCCAGCAACTACCCTAATTAAATGTAGATTGGAGTTAGAATAGTAAATTCAATAGGTTCAGTGTCCAGCACCTACCCTAATTAAATGTAGATTGGAGTTTGAATAGTAAATTACATAGGTTCAATGTCCAGCACCTACCCTAAATAAATGTAGATTGGAGTTGGAATAGTTAATTAAATAGGTTCAGTGTCCAACAACGACCCTAATTACATGTAGATTGGAGTTGGAATAGTAAATTAAATAGGTTCAGTGTCCAGCAACTACCCTAATTAAATGTAGATTGGAGTTGGAATAGTAAATTCAATAGGTTCAGTGACCAGCACCTACTCTAATTAAATGTAGATTGGAGTTGGAATATTTAAATAAATAGGTTCAGTGTCCAGCACCTACCCTAAATAAATGTAGATTGGAGTTGGAATAGTAATTTAAATAGGTTCAGTGTCCAGCACCTACCCTAATTAAATATAAATTGGATATGGAATAGTTAATTAAATAGGTTCAGTGTCCAGCACCTATACTAATTAAATGTAGATTAGAGTTGGAATACTTAAATAAATAGTTTAAGTGTCCAGCACCTACCCTAATTAAATGTAGATAGGAGTTGGAATAGTTAATTAAATAGGTTCAGTGTCCAGCACCTACCCTAATTAAATGTAGATTGGAGTTGGAATAGTAAATTAAATAGGTTCAGTGTCCAGCACCTACCCTAATTAAATGTAGATTGGAGTTGGAATAGTAAATTAAATAGGTTCAGTGTACAGCACCTGCCCTAATTAAATGTAGATTGGAGTTGGAATAGTAAATTAAATAGGTTCAGTGTCCAGCACCTACTCTAATTAAATGTAGATTGGAGTTGGAATAGTAAATTAAGTAGGTTCAGTGTCCAGAACCTACCTTAATTAAATGTAGATTGGAGTAGGAATAGTTAATGAAATAGGTTAAGTGTCCAGCAACTACCCTAATTAAATGTGGATTGGAGTTGGAATAGTAAATTAAATTGGTTCAGTGTCCAGCAACTACCCTAATTAAATGTAGATTGGAGTTAGAATAGTAAATTCAATAGGTTCAGTGTCCAGCACCTACCCTAATTAAATGTAGATTGGAGTTGGAATAGTAAATTACATAGGTTCAGTGTCCAGCACCTCACCTAATTAAATGTAGATTGGAGTTGGAATAGTTAATTTAATAGGTTCAGTGTCCAACAACTACCCTAATTACATGTAGATTGGAGTTGGAATAGTAAATTAAATAGGTTCAGTGTCCAGCAACTACCCTAATTAAATGTAGATTGGAGTTAGAATAGTAAATTCAATAGGTTCAGTGTCCAGCACCTACCCTAATTAAATGTAGATTGGAGTTTGAATAGTAAATTACATAGGTTCAATGTCCAGCACCTACCCTAAATAAATGTAGATTGGAGTTGGAATAGTTAATTAAATAGGTTCAGTGTCCAACAACGACCCTAATTACATGTAGATTGGAGTTGGAATAGTAAATTAAATAGGTTCAGTGTCCAGCAACTACCCTAATTAAATGTAGATTGGAGTTGGAATAGTAAATTCAATAGGTTCAGTGACCAGCACCTACTCTAATTAAATGTAGATTGGAGTTGGAATATTTAAATAAATAGGTTCAGTGTCCAGCACCTACCCTAAATAAATGTAGATTGGAGTTGGAATAGTAATTTAAATAGGTTCAGTGTCCAGCACCTACCCTAATTAAATATAAATTGGATATGGAATAGTTAATTAAATAGGTTCAGTGTCCAGCACCTACACTAATTAAATGTAGATTAGAGTTGGAATACTTAAATAAATAGTTTAAGTGTCCAGCACCTACCCTAATTAAATGTAGATAGGAGTTGGAATAGTTAATTAAATAGGTTCAGTGTCCAGCACCTACCCTAATTAAATGTAGATTGGAGTTGGAATAGTAAATTAAATAGGTTCAGTGTCCAGCACCTACCCTAATTAAATGTAGATTGGAGTTGGAATAGTAAATTAAATAGGTTCTGTGTCCAGCACCTGCCCTAATTAAATGTAGATTTGAGTTGGAATAGTAAATTAAATAGGTACAGTGTCCAGCACCTACTCTAATTAAATGTAGATTGGAGTTGCAATAGTAAATTAAATAGGTTCAGTGTCCAGCACCTGCCCTAATTAAATGTAGATTGGAGTTGGAATAGTAAATGAAATAGGTTCAGTGTCCAGCACCTACCCTAATTAAATGTAGATTGGAGTTGGAATAGTAAATTAAATAGGTTCTGTGTCCAGCACCTGCCCTAATTAAATGTAGATTTGAGTTGGAATAGTAAATTAAATAGGTACAGTGTCCAGCACCTACTCTAATTAAATGTAGATTGGAGTTGCAATAGTAAATTAAATAGGTTCTGTGTCCAGCACCTACCTTAATTAAATGTAGATTGGAGTTGGAATAGTTAAATAAATAGGTTAAGTGTCCAGCAACTACCCTAATTAAATGTGGAATGGAGTTGGAATAGTAAATTAAATTGGTTCACTGTCCAGCAACTACCCAAATTAAATGTAGATTGGAGTTAGAATAGTATATTCAATAGGTTCAGTGTCCAGCACCTACACTAAATAAATGTAGATTGGAGTTGGAATAGTAAATTAGCTAGGTTCAGTGTCCGGCACCTACCCTAATTAAATGTAGATTGGAGTTGGAATAGTTAATTAAATAGGTTCAGTGTCCAACAACTACCCTAATTACATGTAGATTGGAGTTGGAATAGTAAATTAAATAGGTTCAGTGTCCAGCAACTACCCTAATTAAATATAGGTTGGAGTTGGAATAGTAAATTCAATAGGTTCAGTGACCAGCACCTACTCTAATTAAATGTTGATTGGAGTTGGAATGTTTAGATAAATAGGTTCAGTGTTCAGCACCTACCCTAATTAAATGTAGATTGGAGTTGGAATAGTAATTTAAATAGGTTCAGTGTCCAGCAACTACCCTAATAAAATGCAGATTGGATCTGGAATAGTTAATTAAATAGGTTCAGTGTCAGCACCTACACTAATTAAATGTAGATTAGAGTTGGAATACTTAAATAAATAGTTTCAGTGTCCAGCACCTACCCTAATTAAATGTAGATAGGAGTTGGAATAGTTAATTAAATAGGTTCAGTGTCCAGCACCTACCCTAATTAAATGTAGATTGGAGTTGGAATAGTAAATTAAATAGGTTCAGTGTACAGCACCTGCCCTAATTAAATGTAGATTGGAGTTGGAATAGTAAATTAAATAGGTTCAGTGTCCAGCACCTACTCTAATTAAATGTAGTTTGGAGTTGGAATAGTAAATTAAGTAGGTTCAGTGTCCAGCACCTACCTTAATTAAATGTAGATTGGAGTAGGAATAGTTAATTAAATAGGTTAAGTGTCCAGCAACTACCCTAATTAAATGTGGATTGGAGTTGGAATAGTAAATTAAATTGGTTCAGTGTCCAGCAACTACCCTAATTAAATGTAGATTGGAGTTAGAATAGTAAATTCAATAGGTTCAGTGTCCAGCACCTACCCTAATTAAATGTAGATTGGAGTTGGAATAGTAAATTACATAGGTTCAGTGTCCAGCACCTACCCTAAATAAATGTAGATTGGAGTTGGAAAAGTTAATTAAATAGGTTCAGTGTCCAACAACAACCCTAATTACATGTAGATTGGAGTTGGAATAGTAAATTAAATAGGTTCAGTGTCCAGCAACTACCCTAATTAAATGTAGATTGGAGTTGGAATAGTAAATTCAATAGGTTCAGTTACCAGCACCTACTCTAATTAAATGTAGATTGGAGTTGGAATATTTAAATAAATAGGTTCAGTGTCCAGCACCTACCCTAAATAAATGTAGATTGGAGTTGGAATAGTAATTTAAATAGGTTCAGTGTCCAGCACCTACCCTAATTAAATGTAAATTGGATATGGAATAGTAAATTAAATAGGTTCAGTGTCCAGCACCTACACTAATTAAATATAGATTAGAGTTGGAATACTTAAATAAATAGTTTAAGTGTCCAGCACCTACCCTAATTAAATGTAGATAGGAGTTGGAACAGTTAATTAAATAGGTTCAGTGTCCAGCACCTACCCTAATTAAATGTAGATTGGAGTTGGAATAGTAAATTAAATAGGTTCAGTGTCCAGCACCTACCCTAATTAAATGTAGATTGGAGTTGGAATAGTAAATTAAATAGGTTCTGTGTCCAGCACCTGCCCTAATTAAATCGAGATTTGAGTTGGAATAGTAAATTAAATAGGTACAGTGTCCAGCACCTACTCTAATTAAATGTAGATTGGAGTTGCAATAGTAAATTAAATAGGTTCAGTGTCCAGCACCTGCCCTCATTAAATGTAGATTGGAGTTGGAATAGTAAATTAAATAGGTTCAGTGTCCAGCAACTACCCTAATTAAATGTAGATTGGAGTTGGAATAGTAAATTAAATAGGTTCAGTGTCCAACACCTGCCCTAATTAAAAGTAGATTGCAGTTGGAATAGTAAATTAAATAGGTTCAGTGTCCAGCACCTACTCTAATTAAATGTAGATTGGAGTAGGAATAGTAAATTAAATAGGTTCAGTGTCCAGCACCTGCCCTAATTAAATGTAGATAGGAGTTGGAATAGTAAATTAAATAGGTTCCGTGTCCTGCACCTACTCTAATTAAATGTAGATTGGAGTTAAAATAGTAAATTAAATAGGTTCAGTGTCCAGCACCTACCCTAATTAAATGTAGATTTGAGTTGGAATAGTAAATTAAATATGTTCAGTGTCCAGCACCTACTCCAATTAAATGTAGAATGGAGTTGGAATATTTAATTAAATAGGTTTAGTGTCCAGCACCTACCCTAACTAAATGTAGATTGGAGTTGGAATAGTAATTTAAATAGGTTCAGTGTCCAGCACCTACTCTAATTAAATGTAGATTAGAGTTAGAATAATTAAAGAAATAGGTTCAGTGTCCAGCCCCTACCCTAATTAAATGTAGATTGGAGTTGGAATAGTAAATTAAATAGGTTCAGTGTCCAGCAACTACCCTAATTAAATGTAGATTGGAGTTGGAATAGTAAATTCAATAGGTTCAGTGACCAGCACCTACTCTAATTAAATGTAGATTGGAGTTGGAATATTTAAATAAATAGGTTCAGTGTCCAGCACCTACCCTAAATAAATGTAGATTGGAGTTGGAATAGTAATTTAAATAGGTTCAGTGTCCAGCACCTACCCTAATTAAATATAAATTGGATATGGAATAGTTAATTAAATAGGTTCAGTGTCCAGCACCTACACTAATTAAATGTAGATTAGAGTTGGAATACTTAAATAAATAGTTTAAGTGTCCAGCACCTACCCTAATTAAATGTAGATAGGAGTTGGAATAGTTAATTAAATAGGTTCAGTGTCCAGCACCTACCCTAATTAAATGTAGATTGGAGTTGGAATAGTAAATTAAATAGGTTCAGTGTCCAGCACCTACCCTAATTAAATGTAGATTGGAGTTGGAATAGTAAATTAAATAGGTTCTGTGTCCAGCACCTGCCCTAATTAAATGTAGATTTGAGTTGGAATAGTAAATTAAATAGGTACAGTGTCCAGCACCTACTCTAATTAAATGTAGATTGGAGTTGCAATAGTAAATTAAATAGGTTCAGTGTCCAGCACCTGCCCTAATTAAATGTAGATTGGAGTTGGAATAGTAAATTAAATAGGTTCAGTGTCCAGCACCTACCCTAATTAAATGTAGATTGGAGTTGGAATAGTAAATTAAATAGGTTCTGTGTCCAGCACCTGCCCTAATTAAATGTAGATTTGAGTTGGAATAGTAAATTAAATAGGTACAGTGTCCAGCACCTACTCTAATTAAATGTAGATTGGAGTTGCAATAGTAAATTAAATAGGTTCTGTGTCCAGCACCTACCTTAATTAAATGTAGATTGGAGTTGGAATAGTTAAATAAATAGGTTAAGTGTCCAGCAACTACCCTAATTAAATGTGGAATGGAGTTGGAATAGTAAATTAAATTGGTTCACTGTCCAGCAACTACCCTAATTAAATGTAGATTGGAGTTAGAATAGTATATTCAATAGGTTCAGTGTCCAGCACCTACACTAAATAAATGTAGATTGGAGTTGGAATAGTAAATTAGCTAGGTTCAGTGTCCAGCACCTACCCTAATTAAATGTAGATTGGAGTTGGAATAGTTAATTAAATAGGTTCAGTGTCCAACAACTACCCTAATTACATGTAGATTGGAGTTGGAATAGTAAATTAAATAGGTTCAGTGTCCAGCAACTACCCTAATTAAATATAGGTTGGAGTTGGAATAGTAAATTCAATAGGTTCAGTGACCAGCACCTACTCTAATTAAATGTTGATTGGAGTTGGAATGTTTAGATAAATAGGTTCAGTGTTCAGCACCTACCCTAATTAAATGTAGATTGGAGTTGGAATAGTAATTTAAATAGGTTCAGTGTCCAGCAACTACCCTAATAAAATGTAGATTGGATCTGGAATAGTTAATTAAATAGGTTCAGTGTCAGCACCTACACTAATTAAATGTAGATTAGAGTTGGAATACTTAAATAAATAGTTTCAGTGTCCAGCACCTACCCTAATTAAATGTAGATAGGAGTTGGAATAGTTAATTAAATAGGTTCAGTGTCCAGCACCTACCCTAATTAAATGTAGATTGGAGTTGGAATAGTAAATTAAATAGGTTCAGTGTACAGCACCTGCCCTAATTAAATGTAGATTGGAGTTGGAATAGTAAATTAAATAGGTTCAGTGTCCAGCACCTACTCTAATTAAATGTAGTTTGGAGTTGGAATAGTAAATTAAGTAGGTTCAGTGTCCAGCACCTACCTTAATTAAATGTAGATTGGAGTAGGAATAGTTAATTAAATAGGTTAAGTGTCCAGCAACTACCCTAATTAAATGTGGATTGGAGTTGGAATAGTAAATTAAATTGGTTCAGTGTCCAGCAACTACCCTAATTAAATGTAGATTGGAGTTAGAATAGTAAATTCAATAGGTTCAGTGTCCAGCACCTACCCTAATTAAATGTAGATTGGAGTTGGAATAGTAAATTACATAGGTTCAGTGTCCAGCACCTACCCTAAATAAATGTAGATTGGAGTTGGAATAGTTAATTAAATAGGTTCAGTGTCCAACAACGACCCTAATTACATGTAGATTGGAGTTGGAATAGTAAATTAAATAGGTTCAGTGTCCAGCAACTACCCTAATTAAATGTAGATTGGAGTTGGAATAGTAAATTCAATAGGTTCAGTGACCAGCACCTACTCTAATTAAATGTAGATTGGAGTTGGAATATTTAAATAAATAGGTTCAGTGTCCAGCACCTACCCTAAATAAATGTAGATTGGAGTTGGAATAGTAATTTAAATAGGTTCAGTGTCCAGCACCTACCCTAATTAAATGTAAATTGGATATGGAATAGTAAATTAAATAGGTTCAGTGTCCAGCACCTACACTAATTAAATATAGATTAGAGTTGGAATACTTAAATAAATAGTTTAAGTGTCCAGCACCTACCCTAATTAAATGTAGATAGGAGTTGGAATAGTTAATTAAATAGGTTCAGTGTCCAGCACCTACCCTAATTAAATGTAGATTGGAGTTGGAATAGTAAATTAAATAGGTTCAGTGTCCAGCACCTACCCTAATTAAATGTAGATTGGAGTTGGAATAGTAAATTAAATAGGTTCTGTGTCCAGCACCTGCCCTAATTAAATCGAGATTTGAGTTGGAATAGTAAATTAAATAGGTACAGTGTCCAGCACCTACTCTAATTAAATGTAGATTGGAGTTGCAATAGTAAATTAAATAGGTTAAGTGTCCAGCACCTGCCCTCATTAAATGTAGATTGGAGTTGGAATAGTAAATTAAATAGGTTCAGTGTCCAGCAGCTACCCTAATTAAATGTAGATTGGAGTTGGACTAGTAAATTAAATAGGTTCAGTGTCCAACACCTGCCCTAATTAAAAGTAGATTGCAGTTGGAATAGTAAATTAAATAGGTTCAGTGTCCAGCACCTACTCTAATTAAATGTAGATTGGAGTAGGAATAGTAAATTAAATAGGTTCAGTGTCCAGCACCTGCCCTAATTAAATGTAGATAGGAGTTGGAATAGTAAATTAAATATGTTCCGTGTCCTGCACCTACTCTAATTAAATGTAGATTGGAGTTAAAATAGTAAATTAAATAGGTTCAGTGTCCAGCACCTACCCTAATTAAATGTAGATTTGAGTTGGAATAGTAAATTAAATATGTTCAGTGTCCAGCACCTACTCCAATTAAATGTAGAATGGAGTTGGAATATTTAATTAAATAGGTTTAGTGTCCAGCACCTACCCTAACTAAATGTAGATTGGAGTTGGAATAGTAATTTAAATAGGTTCAGTGTCCAGCACCTACTCTAATTAAATGTAGATTAGAGTTAGAATAATTAAAGAAATAGGTTCAGTGTCCAGCCCCTACCCTAATTAAATGTAGATTGGAGTTGGAATAGTTAATTAAATAGGTCAGTGTCCAGCACCTACCCTAATTAAATGTAGATTGGAGTTGGAATAGTAAATTAAATAGGTTCAGTGTTCAGCACCTGCTCTAATTAAATGTATATTGGAGTTGGAATAGTAAATTACATAGGTTCAGTGTCCAGCACCTACTCTAATTAAATGTAGATTGGAGTTGGAATAGTAAATTAAATAGGTTCAGTGTCCAGCACCTACCCTAATTAAATGTAGATTGGAGTTGGAATAGTAAATTAAATAGGTTCAGTGTCCAGCAACTACCCTAATTAAATGTAGATTGGAGTTAGAATAGTTAATTTAATAGGTTAAGTGTTTAGTATTAATAATAAAAAAATTATATTGGATTTGGATAAGTAAATGTTTCATGTTAAGTGTCCAGTATCCAATTAAATAAATTGTATATTTATGTGTGAATAGTAAATTGATAGTAATAGGTAATCATATATGTAAATTAAAAATAAAAATATATATATATTGTAAAATAAATTACATTTTTATATATTGGTAGTAATTCTTTAATAATGGGTAGTAGACCAAAATGACACAGTTTTAAACAAAAAAATTATTTATTTGTTCATATTGTAATTAAAGCAAATAATATATGTTTAAAAAATGATTTTATACAATTTAAACAAAAAAATAAATATAATTTGTCACCAATTTCTTTTTAATTTTGATACCTTTGCAGTAAATTACATTTGTGGTATATGTAAATTATTATATGTAAATTATATAGTAAATGAGAAAACATTGAACAATATACTATATAGAGTATATACATTTTAAGAGAAATTACAATACATCACAATTGTTAATAAATGATATAGTAATATATTTGTTACGTATAAATGTGAACTTCAATATATGTTATGTATGTAGATATATTTTCAACATAGATTATATTTATAGTTCATATAATACAATGTATATTTTACAGTCATTTTAAATTATAATATCTGATATATATTAATAATGTATTAATATTAATTTTATAATATTAATATTATAATATTAATATTAATACAATAGCATAGTCACAATTTGTATATAAATAATGAAAAATAACACTTTTCTTTTCACTAATTTAAACACATTATGTTTTTTATTATAACATTAAATATTAAAATACATTATTAATTAATGTAATAATAAAAAAATGTATATCAAATTAATATTTTTCAAGAAAAATTAATAATACATAGGATAAATACAGCAAAAATAATTATACAGTTTTAACAAATTTCTATTAGTACCACACATTAATTTGACATTTATTTAACTATTATTTGGATAATACTATCATTTGGGTGTTTTATTTTGTAACTGCTATGTGTTTTACAAATCGAGGATTTATTTGGGTTTCTGGAGCGCTTCAAAAATTCTATAGCCTTTTTCGGGTTTTTGAGGGATTCAGATTTATCGAATTATTGGGATTTCGGATGTATTTCAAACAGTTGTATTTTTGCATTGTATTGGGCCACTTTATTTTTTATGCTGTGTATTTATTACTGCATGGATTGGTATGGACCATTGGATTTGCTAATTACGTTGTTGTGAAAAGGTAAATGCATTTATGTTATTAAATGTGGGTTGGGAAATGTTCAATTTAAAAAAAATTCTGTTGAGTTAGATATTTTTTTGGGGTAAAAATTAATATATATTTTTAATTTTTAGAAGAAAAAAATATCTTATAATTTGTGAATAAGATGGTTTGGTTTCATTTAAGCCATTTTTTAAATGTCCAGAAAATTGTTTGGGTTAATATTTTCAGTTTAGTGTTTTGGCTATCATTTTTAAGTATTCTAGTCCTCTTGTTGTGGGGTAAAGTTGTACTTGTTGTTGTAAATATTGATACATTTGGGCTGTTTGTCTTGATAGTTTGGGTTTTAATTGTAGAATGGATTGCTCCATTCTTAACTCTTGGAAACTTTGTTCTTTTTGTATTGCTGTTAGTAGTTTGTGTAGTGTAGGAGTTGTTCGGCCAGTTGAAGATAGAAAGGCATTATGCCAACCCTCCACTGCGTTGTTTGTTTTGGCCTCTTTATTTAGGGTTGGTAGATATACATTCCACCAAGGAATTAGGAATTTAGGCTGTCGTCTGTGGTCTGACCGGTGTAGTCTCCCCACCCAGGTATCCTCAAAATAATCCAAAAGTGGAGCCAATTTTTTTTCATTTTGTGTATAGAAAGGACTTTCTATTAAAAGATTATAGTGTTCAGCCACATCGGTTATTGGCACGTATGCTAGGGCAATGAGGTGTTTTATTTGGTATGCAAATGTAATATTGGTTGCATATTCAACACTAGGGGGTCGATTCCGATCCGGTAAAATCCCCGTCCGTACGAATTGTATCCGGAGGCGTTTCCGTACGACTCGTACGGACGCCGTACGACCGGACGATTCCGATCCCGATCGGCCAACCCGGACGCGATTTGTACGGTACACGTCGATTCGTACGGAAAAGCGCACGATCACCTACACACCGTACGGCGCGTACCCCCCAAGATCGCGTACCCCTGTGATCATGCGGGGTACGTGCCGTACACCCAGCGTACATGGGGTACGTGTCGTACACCCACCGTACATGGGGTACGGTGCGTACCCCATGTACGCTGGGTATACGGCACGTACCCCGCATGATCACAGGGGTACGGCGCGTACCCCTGCGATCATGGGGGGTACGTGCCGTACCCGGGGGGGGCGTTCCGTACCTTTTTCGGCGCGAACTCTGCGTTTACGACTTTTCGGCTCCCGTAGGAAAAGGGTCGTACGGCGCGTACCCACACGAATCGTACTTGCTGGGTCGTAAAAACCAGCCGCGAACCGTAGTGATGTCGCGTACAGCCGGTTCCGAGTGAGCCTCGTACGGAGATTTGAGTCGTACGGAGTCCTGTACGACTCGTACGGAGTTTGGCACCTGGTACGGATCGTACTTCGTCGTACGTACGGGACGTCTACGGGTACGATTCGTATGGGGAAAAAACTCTCCGTACGAAGATTCGGAGCGCATTTTACCGGATCGGAATCGGCCCCTAAGTGTTAATTTTGGCAGATTTCTCCATATACATTGATTATAATGGAAGTAACATCCTTGTATGGATGTGTGTGGATATATTTTAAGGATAGAATTTATCATTGCTTGTTCAACATCAATTATAATTTTTAGGGGAAAGAAGTCTCTTGTTTCTTCTTTGATTTTGTTTAATATTTCTGTGTATGTAGAAGTTTGTTTGTTTGGTAACAAACAATAGATGAATGGTATGCAGGTATTGTGGAATTGCCCATGTATAGTATATAATTGATAGAATGGTTTAGGGCATATGCTAAAAGTGCCATCCATCATCCATGTTTGACTATCAGTTAATTTTTTTAGGTTGGTGTTTGTTGCAAACATTATTATCCTTTTATCTTTGTTGTTGTTGTCGTATAAGATAAAAGGTTCATCATTATGAGTTATGGTAAGCTCAGGTGGAATTATGACCTCTTCAAAAGTTTTAGGTGTTGCTATTGTTGGTCTACTAGATTTTTTAGTTCTAGCAATAGTTCTTTTTATAGCAGCTATAGTTGGTAACTGACCTCTTGCCTCTCTAGGTACTCTAGGTATTAATTCCTTAAGTATTACACAAGTTGGTAAGTCAGTGGTTTTGCTTAATTCCTTAATATTGTCTAGAGTAGATCTAACCTCTATTTCAGAGATGTTAGGTGGATGATTATGTTCAGTAGTATTAATCACACTAGGTTCTCTTGTTGTTGCACGACCATAGCATTTGTTAGAATAATACTTAGTGCATTTCCAGTTAACTTTAAGGTCTTTTAGTTTTTCCTGAGTATAAGTATACCAAAATTTCCCTTTCTGAGATGAGATAAATCTTGCATCTTCTGTCATTGTTGGTTTCTTAAATCTAGAAAAGGTGTATTCAATATTATTAGAAATAGTCATATTATTAGAAGAGAAAACAAATAAGTATGTAACATTTGTGGGTAATTACCTATTCAAAAGTAGTAGATTTTCAAAGGAGATCTTTGTGTTGATTGATGCTTTAATAGATTGTAGTGGTCTGTGGAAAGAAAATGCAGCATATTTTAGTGAATGTTTATATGTGTATTTTTATAACACATTTGCTAAGGTACTATGTTTTAATATGAAAACGTTTGCAACATTT
The DNA here is from genome assembly GCF_964261635.1 of Lissotriton helveticus. Lineage (NCBI taxonomy): Eukaryota > Metazoa > Chordata > Amphibia > Caudata > Salamandridae > Lissotriton > Lissotriton helveticus. The sequence goes on from NC_136072.1 coordinate 103,595,957, forward strand.
AATCTGATGTATATATCATTTAAAAAATACCTGCTTTGAATATACAAACAGTTAAATATTAACATTGTGAGTCTTTAAAAAACAAATATTAGTACTTGGGCAATTTTTCTATGCTTACCTAGTTTTAACTTTTAGTTGTTGATGGTAGAATGTTTGTTGTTATGTTGCAGCTTTAATTAGTGAAGGTATCTGTGGAAAAAAGTAATGGTATGATGAATCTTTAGTTTAGTTTTTATAATAGAAGTAACATTTTTTAAACAAGCATTTCACATTTTAAGTCTTTGAAAACTGTGTTTAATAAAAAACAATAATTAGACATTTAAGTAGGAATTTATGAGTTAGTTATAACATTTGTACTATTGATTTAGCATTTATTTAGTGTTTAAAGAGGAATGTTAATAAACTTACTTTCAACTTTGTAGTTGTACTTTTCTAGAAAATGTTCATCTGTTTGTTAACCTTGAATCTGTTTAGGAAATATGTAGAGATAGATTGAAAAGCAGTTTTAGATATTTACAATGAACTGCAGGTTGCACATAATGTAACATTTTATACAGAAACATAACATTACTTACTTTTAGTTGATTTGTAGTATATTCGTATGAGAACAATCTTTAGGGTAGTAGAAATAAGTGCAGTTTTCCTTGAAGCTGAATAATTTCTGCTGGATTTTGAGTCTTAATTGTAGCTCTTTATATAGGGTATGTTTAATTAGTGTTAGTTTGTGATTGGTTAGAAACTTAGAAAACAGTTCCTATTGGTTAGTTTGAATTTTTTTCATTTAAATAGTTTAGTTTGCTGAATGTGAAATGTTTATGCAGAGAGTTTGTATATTAGTAAGTATTTTAAATATAATATAATTAAATCGTATAGCTTTAAAACATTTATAATATTTAAAAAAATGTGTATATATAACAAAAGTAATTTTTAATTGTTACCTAGTTTTAGTAATTTATTAATTTTTTTTTAGAGAGATATAATTATTTAATAGTGTTTATTATGTAAATACCTAGTTATATGGGTATAATATTAATTTATTTAATGTGTATAATGTTTCTAGAAACTGTAAGAATAATTTAGAATAGTCGATATTTAGGTAATGTCGATATTATTGATGTCTATATTTTGGTAATCGATGTTTTTGTATTGTGGTATATATATTATTGACTGTCGATATTTTGTATTTCGATATAAGTGTGATCGAAATTAGTTTACTCGAGATTTTTGTATATCGATATAGTGAGATCGATGTTTTAGTAAATTTATAAATAAGTATAGGGTGTCGATGTAATTGTAATCTATATTTAAGACACGATATTTGGGTAGGTCGATTCTAGTGAAATCGAAATTTTGTCAATGATTCATCATAGACAACTTTAGATTTGCTCTAGTTGTCTATTTGATGTCACTCCGAACCCCTCGATGTAAAACACCTCCATAATAAACAAATACTCATCCATAATTCTATAGTTTACACATCAGTCATGTGCCTATAAGGGATCCTCTGCTCATGTTTGCTGTGTTGTTTTCAGTAATACAGCTACGCAGGGGCATATATATCAACAGTGCAGGTGCAATGCACCGGGCCCCATGAGTGTGAGTGGCCCTATGGACTGCCACTATGCTGTGTTTTGCTACAAAACTGTGGCAAGAAGGGCCAATTACCTCTGCTTGCCAGGACCCATGCCACCCCTGCTAGGCCACTGCACCCACATGCATTTTAAATGCGATAGTTATCAAGTCTTAGATCAAACACAGATTTTTATCTGTAAATGTATGACATGGTAGAATGGGAATTCATACTGCTTAAGGAAAGTTTTCTGCCTTGTCTAAATATGTGCTAGGTATTTTTGTTAAAGAGCCTGACTGCATAATGCTGCAATGTTCTATCAAAGGCATGCCATGGTGGCCTTTAAAATGAGATATACCATAACAGCAGATTTTATGGCTGAGGAAGTGGGGTTACCTAATCGTCAGTTTTTTATTAAAGTCATCAATTAATATCCCCCACTGGCTGAATGGGCCTTTGATTGTTGAAGTGAAACGTTTTGGAGGAGCTAACATTGGAGATACATTTCAGTTCCGTGAAACCAATATGGCTTCACAATAATCACTGATACACAGTTATCAACCTTAAAGGATTATTTAAGTAAGTGTTGAAACATAGGTAAGCAATTTAGCAGAGTTAGGAAATATAGCAATACAGCTAAACCATTAAAATGTTCCAGTATTCTAATTCTCAGTATAATGAAATACAATATAGAAACAGTCACTATATAAAGGAAGCAAACTATCCAAATCAGGTGCTCCATACAGAAACTTTCTATTTCTAGTCTAAGCTTCGCAAACAAGCAGGGGATTTCTAAAGAGAAGCATAGAAGGTGTCAGCACCATTTAGATCTTCGGTAGAAGTTCGAAGCAAAATTTTCAGCATAAAGCTGAGAGGTGTCTTCCTCTCAGGGTAACCTGACAGGGTGAGAGAAGTGCTCTCGCTCTAAGTCTGAATAAAGTCTACCCTAACTAGCAAGTAAACACCAATGCAAAACACAATTGAAGGTGTCAGAACACCATATCTCATTCCCACCATCTGTAGCCAGTCCTGTAAGCATGTGTGAGGGGAGTCAGCATACCTAAATTCCCTTCTTCACACACATTAGGCACACATTTTCTGTCTTTGAATGTGTCATCTTCCTGGAATGCCAAGTGCAGAAGGCCCCTTTCATGATCATCCCCCTCGCCACTTTTCTCTGGCCTCACAATCAATTTAATACACAACAATAAGCCTTTTCTCTAGCTAACGAGGAACATAACACATATGCAGAGGAGAACAATCAGCATAGTAGCGATGTTTAAAGCAAACATGTTCATCTAAGGCCTAAGGTCAAACTTAGTTAGTAGGAGAATCAAAATAGATGCACATTACAATATTATTAACCATTCACAATTCAATGAACATAAATAAGCAGTAATCAGGGTTACCATTGTTTATTGACCAACCTATTACAACTATTTGTGAACTCTTAGCAATTAAAATGACTACATCCTACGATTATGTTGAAATATTTCACATAAATTAGTAAAGTTAAACATACGTTAAGTATACAAGTTACATATAAATGCGAATACATTGTACATAAATAACGTATATAAACTGGAGCCTAAAATGATGATGCTCCAGGGCTGTCTATATGAAAATATACATACTGGGAAATGCGTATGTCCAAAGAGGAATGTGGGTCATTCTTAAATAGACGTCTGCTCTGTCACCAATTCTCTCATTCATACACACACTATACACACACTCACTTAGTATCTCAAATGTGCACACACACACATTGCATATTGCAAAAAAAACACAATGTTGCAATTAACGGTACCAAATGAAGGCTGCAAGTCAGGATTCTTTTTCAGTGTGCAATCATTTCGTGGGGATCATTGTTGTACTCTAATACTGCACACTTGCCTTATTTATGTTTGTTTTGTGGCAGTGTGACTCTTTAATTAATAAATATAAAACACACATAGAACAAAATGACTATTTATCACATATCTTGACCCAAAGAAGTGCTCTACATTCTCCATTTGTTCCAGGCTCTGGCATCTCTCCTTCCCTGCTATGTAATCTCAATCTCTCACTCCCAGTTTTTGTATCTTTTTGTTCTACTTTACTTTAATATTGCTTCACTTCTCTCTCTGACCCTTGCTCTATCATCTTCTCTGTACAAGGTCTGTCATCTCTCAGCCCCCTATATTTCTCTTTCTTTCTCTGCTCTTCAATCCCTCTCTATCTCAGCATCTATCCTCCCTCAGTTGCTTGCTCTATCACCTCTCTTGCCCAATGCCGGAGTGGGATCGCAACCGAGCCCAGGCAATTACGTCTGATTGGCCCTGGGGAGGGGAGGGGGTGCTGACAGGAACACTGCTGCTGCGCTTTTGTTACAAGGGGCAGATTTTGCAACAATGCTGCAAAACTGGCCCCCAGTAAAAAAAACGGCCCCCACTGGTCCAAAATCGGCCCGACTATTCCAGCCCACCGGGAAAAAACCCCAGTGGCTGCCACAGCCAGTCTGGCCCAGCTATTGCCTCCTATTTCATCATATTTTGTCATCTTCTTTAATGTCTTATTAAATCATGTATTTCATCTCCTTTTTCTGCCTTCTTTTTCAGTCTCACACTCTCCACCTGCCTCAATTTCCCCATGATCATCATACGACTCCCTAGTGCTTTACCATCTTTATCACCTGGGCAGGATGCACTGTATTTACGCAATACAATACATTCCTGTCCTTTCTCTCTGCACTGGCTCCATTTTGGCAGCCTTGCGCCAACGTAGGCATTATACAAGGGTGCAGTATTGGTTTTGTGCGGGAAAGCATACCTTTCTGCACAAAAACAATCCTTAGAGGCGTTTTAGGTCTTTCTATGTGTGGTGCAGAATACAGCAAACACAGAAAGAGGAAAAAATGAGAAGAACATATTTCTCCTTGTTACGCCACACATCGGGAGGCTTATGGATCTGGCGTTCCCACAGGTTTGGATGATTTTGTAAATCCGGGCAGAGTCACAATCCATGGGTGTTGCGTGGGAAAACCGGCCACAACATCCATGGAATGCCTACCATGCGCAGTGTAAGTTGAGACAGTGATTTTCACTGAGTCGGCTTACTCAAGACTTATGAGACAACGCAAAGCCACACAGAGTGGCTTTGTATGGCCTCATAAATCGGATTGAGAGCCCTGCATCAAGCATGTGCCACTTTACGTGGGGCAAAATTGGCACAGGGCTCTCATAAATAAGCCACATACTTTTTATGTGCTTCATTTCTTCACCTAGTAGGTGTCTGGTGCCCCATGGGCAGAGGTGAGGGCTTTTAATGGCTGGTGTAATAAAATGGGATACATACGTCGACGGCCTTTGCCAGGAGGGTGAATGGAGTTGTAAGGACATACTCTCCGGTAGCGTACTATGTTCATGCTCAGCGACACTCGACATGCCATACTTGCAGCCAGCTGAACAAACATCAGGCATCTCACTCTATATCCCAAAGAGGCCAAACCACAAACAACACCCTTTCCTCTATAAACTCTAAGCTTGTCCTGCAACCAGATGCAAGTTGGAGGGCTCAGGGACCACGAGTCCGCCAGGACAATGAGACCCTATAGAAATCATATAAGCAGACCACCTAGATATACGAGTTAGAGACACGAACAGTAAGTGGTTCAACACTGGATATGAAATTCATCAGGGAGTCAGAAGTTCAGGTGCTGCCTTAAAATGGCATAGTGGAATAATGCAGCCACTCCAGCGATCAGTGCTTTACTTCATGGTCATAGGTGTGAATCCCAGCAGGTTGTTCAGAAATGCTGGTCCTTTCCATAGTTTCAACAAAATTCTCCTTAAAAAGGCAGTACCTGAACTTCAGACTCCCTGATGGATTTCATATCCAGTGTTGAGCCACTTACTGTTCGTGTCTCTAACAAACACATTCAAAGAACGATGATATAATTCTATTAGCCTTTAACCCTGGGAATTACCCCACTAACTATCTAGTGCTATATTTATCCAATACGGCGCATTTCTGCCCTTTTTCCTTGCGCCGGTGCCATTTTGTCAGCCTAGCACCAACGGAGGCACCATTGCACCATGATGCAAGGGTGCTTGTGTTGAAGGCAGGATTATTTTTATGCAGGAGGGGCACTTTCCTCCTGAAAGGCTTTCCCCTCTTTTGATGTGTGCTACAGGATGCAGCACTCATGGGGAAGAGAACACCCCATAGAGACATAGAGAACACCCCAGAGACTGCTCGAGTCGCGTGGCAGCTCTGTAGCTTGCAGAAATTTTTAAACTTATTATCCTGATTTTTGCTTTTTAAATAATTTGTTTTGCGCTCATTGTCAGCATTGCCAAATATATTTACTTGTGTGTACTCAGAGTGGGGCAGCATTCAGTAGCACTTGTATTTACCCGCATTTAACCTCAGCAGGACGCCCGATCCGTCCCGGCGGGGTCCTACTTCCGGTTGCACGGAGGTCAGCGCTCTAGGCATCCAGCCCACAGTCCCGCCCTTCCACGATTAAAAGTGGGAGCGCAGAACGGTCTCGCGCAGCGACGCGCAGGCGTCGCGCCGAAGTCGCGCTCAAGTCATAGCCCTGCCTGTCTGCGCCTGTCCGCGCCGGACAAGCGCCGCAAGACGCCTAATCCTTACTCCACCACTCAGGGAATCCCGTCTCCCCATAGAATTTACATTAGCTATGGAGCGAATTTGTTATACTAGGACGGACCTACTATCATTTAACACCGTACCATTACCTTGCCTAAATGACCCAAAGCAGAGCACCTCCATCACAGATACAGCACTATCCTGCATATACGGCAACGTACGTTCATTGCCTAAACACGTCCTCCAAATTTGGGCCCTACTTGATCAACAGGCCCCTGACCTATTCTTCATTACCGAGTCTTGGCTCCAGGAGTCATCTCTACCGGACATCGCATTGGCCTTACCTGAGGATTATAAAATATGCCATCTTGACAGGACAGTAAAAAGGGGTGGAGGGCTTGCGATTATTCACAAAACTGGGCTAAAAGTTAGCATCATTGACTCACACCAGATAGCGGAAGGCGAGTTTCTGATCTTCTTGCTCAAAATTGGTAATAATACCTCTTGGAAAGGTGCTCTAGTATATCGACCACCAGACACCAAAGCCAATTTTGTTACCAAGCTGGTCGAGCTTATAGCCCCTCATGTTTTGACTAGCTCTAACTTCCTATTATTGGGAGATTTTAACTATCACTTGGAGCTGACCCAAGATCCTCATTCAGCGGAGCTAATAAATAGTTTCCCCTCTTTGGATCTAAGGATGTTAGAGACAGGCCCGACACATAAAGCTGGACATACGCTGGATGTAGTGTGTGCCAACGCCCAACCATCCAGACTGATAAATCTAGTGCCTATTCTTTGGTCCGACCACAGTCTTATTAATTTTGAATTACAAAGTCATGAAAGGGTATCATCTCACAACAAGAACATAAAATTCTGCCGCCCGTGGAAGAACATCAATGTAACCGAGTTTGCGGAAATATTTACTCCACCTGATTTGGGTTTTGAATCCCCCATTGACAAAATTGTTTCCGACTTGGATGGAGCTATAGTCAACGCTCTGGACATCATAGCGCCTAAACGACAAATAAAATGCCCCTTGAATAAAGCTCCCTGGTTTACAGATGAGTTAAAGCAAAATAAACAAGAAGCCAGGGTAGCAGAACGCAGATGGAGGAAGACTAAGAGTAACGAAAACAACACCCTCTATAAATCCCTTCATAAAAGATATATGAATAACATTGCCCTGGCCAAAAAAACATATCTCAATGAAAAGATAAGGAAGGCAGGTAATTCACATAAGGAACTATACGCTATAGTGAAAGGATTTACTTCTCCCCTGCAATGCCAACTATCTACCCCTGAATCTCAGAAATGGGCAGACACACTTGCCTCATATTTTAAAGATAAAATCGATGCCATCCATAGGACCTTTCCCAATGAACCCATTGACAGGGTGCGGTCAATCCCAAATGAACCCTTCAATCCTCTGAACTCTCCTTGCGACTACAAGCTCAATAAATGTAATCCAATCACAGAGGAAGAGGTAAATATCAGGCTGAACAAAGCTAAATCAGGCTCTCCTAACGACGTTGCTTCCGTTCAGATCCTGACCAAACTTGGCCCCGCACTGGTGCCAATCGTAACCAACATCTTTAATGTATCACTTAGCCAAGCTACTGTCCCCTCCGTTTGGAAGGAAGCTATGATCCAACCTATCCTGAAGAAAACTAATGCCGACCCCAACCAATCGATAAATTATCGCCCCATCGCCCTGCTTCCACTCTTTAGTAAGATCATGGAAGCTTCCATCAATGCTCAAATGACCAAATTTCTAGAGGATAACGGCATCCTGGATACATCTCAATCAGGCTTCAGAGCGTCCCATAGCACGGAGACGGCTCTTGTAGAGATAGTGGACAACATCAGACTAGCCCTTGACTCCAAGCAATCGGCGTTTCTCATCCTGCTCGATTTGTCGGCAGCCTTCGACACCATCTCCCACAGCATACTCTTAGAGAGGCTGGAAGAGATTGGTGTCGGGGGCCTTGCCCAGGATGTATGACGTTACAACGCATACTTTTACCACGCCTACCATTACCACGCATTTTTTACAACGCAGGATCCATTACAACGCATACCATTACCACACATGTATTTACAACGCATATACTTTTACAACGCATACAATTACAACGTAAGTATTGGTAAGTATATAATATTTTTTAATATTTAATTTAATTAAAATTAATATAATGTAATTTAATTTAATTTAATTAATTTAATTTAATTTAATTTAATTTAATTAATTTAATTTAATTTAATCAATTTAATTTAATGTAATTGAAATTTTACCCAAAAACCCAAAACTGACCCTGAACCCAAAAAATACCCCTTTTACCCAAAAACCCAAAACTGACCCTGAACCCTAAAAATACCCCTTTACCCAAAAACCCAAAACTGACCCTGAACCCTAAAAATACCCCTTTACCCAAAAACCCAAAACTGACCCTGAACCCTAAAAATACCCCTTTACCCAAAAACTAAAAACTGACCCTGAACCCTAAAAATACCCCTTTACCCAAAAACTGAAAACTGACCCTGAACCCTAAAAATACCCCTTTACCCAAAAACTGAAAACTGACCCTGAACCCTAAAAATACCCCTTTACCCAAAAACTGAAAACTGACCCTAAACCCTAAAAATACCCCTTTACCCAAAAACTGACAACTGACCCTGAACCCTAAAAATACCTTTTACCCAAAAACTGAAAACTGACCCTGAACCCTAAAAATACCCCTTTACCCAAAAACTGAAAACTGACCCTAAACCCTAAAAATACCCCTTTACCCAAAAACTGAAAACTGACCCTAAACCCTAAAAATACCCCTTTACCCAAAAACTGAAAACTGACCCTAAACCCTAAAAATACCCCTTTACCCAAAAACTGAAAACTGACCCTAAACCCTAAAAATACCCCTTTACCCAAAAACTGAAAACTGACCCTAAACCCTAAAAATACCCCTTTACCCAAAAACTGAAAACTGACCCTGAACCCTAAAAATACCCCTTTACCCAAAAACCCAAAACTGACCCTGAACCCTAAAAATACCCCTTTACCAAAAAACCCAAAAAATATTTTTAATAAAATAATATACTTACCAATACTTACGTTGTAATGGTATGCGTTGTAAAAGTACCTGCGTTGTAAATACATGCGTGGTAATGGTATGCGTTGTAATGGATCCTGCGTTGTAAAAAATGCGTGGTAATGGTAGGTCGTGGTAAAAGTTGCGTTGTAAAGGTTGTATACCCCTTGCCCTTAGCTGGATCAAGAACTATCTCAAGGACAGACGATCTAGAGTCAAAATAGGCCCTTTCCTATCTGGCATGGTGGAGAATGATAAGGAAGTCCCCCAGGGCTCAATACTTAGCCCCGACCTTTTCAATGTTTATCTCTCCCCTCTAGCAAATATTATTAGAAGCTTTGGGTTCGATACGGTATCTTATGCCGACGATACCCAAATCTTGATAAAGTGGGGACATAATTTGCTAGATGTCCAAACCAGATTTAGCAACTGCATGATAGCCATAAACACCTGGATGGCTAAGAATTATCTCATGTTGAATACGGCTAAAACTGAGATCATGCTCTTTGGCCCGGCAAAGAAGACTTGGTCAGCCGATTGGTGGCAAAACGAGCTAGGGCAGTGTCCAATGCCCAAGGAAACTGTGAAGAACCTCGGCATCCTATTAGATGATACACTATCTATGTCACCGCACGTCAACAAGGTAGTCCAGACGAGCTTTGGAATCATGAAAAGCCTCAGGAAGATTTTTAGGTGGCTCCCCATAGATTGTCGCAAACCCCTCATCCAAGGCCTCATAATTAGTCGCCTCGACTATGGGAATGCACTGCTAGCGAACATCAACGAAGGAGCACTGACAAAGTTGCAGGTGCTGCAAAATACAGCAGCCAGACTGACTCTTAACTTGCCGTCTCGCACCCCTTCTGCCCCTACCCTCACGAAGCTCCACTGGCTGCCAGTAAGGAAAAGGGTAAAATTTAAGATCTGCTGCTTGGTACATAAGTCAGTTCATGCCCAGGGACCTGCTTACTTGAAGAAAAAACTAACTAGCTACCTTCCGACCAGAACTCTCAGATCGGCGGACAAAAACCTTCTATGTGTCCCTAAAGTTCGCACAGCGAGGAATGGAGATCGCAGTTTTTCTAAACTCGCTCCTGATCTATGGAACTCCCTCCCATTGTCACTCAGAGCTGATAATAACTACCGATCCTTCAGGAAAAGCCTCAAAACATTGTTATTCTAAATCACCTCCCATGAGCTCTGCTTGACACTGCATTCTTATCTGGGTACATCTGTTCGCGCTCTGAGACCGTCTGCCGGTGAATTACGCGTGCTATAAATGCATAAACTAAACTAAACTAAACTAAGTAACGAGAATAATTAACAATATTTCTCCTTTATACGCCTATTCTGGGGAGGCGTATCTTTTTGGTGCCTTCCAAGGTATACAAAGTCTGGTAAAACAGGCAATGCATCACAAAACATGGGAGTTGCATGGGAGCACCCACGTAGTGCCCATGGATCGCCTACCCATGGCAGAGTAAACCAAGACAGCAATTTGCTTGGAGTCACTCAAAGCCATGCAATGTGACTTTATGTGGCTACAAAAATCTGATTTAAGGTTTAGTTGTCTCTTGCACCACGTTGTGTGGTGGAAAAGAAACGCAAACATGGTCATAAATATGGCCCTGAGTTTTTAAGTATAAGTTTGTGTCTGCGTCTTGTATCAAGGATCCTACTGAGACTTTCAGTTTTTTATATAAATATTTTGGGGTGTCGAGATGTAGAGCTTTGTAATTTTATCAAGCTAATCCGAGCAAGCGTCTGACTTTGAAACACAACCAGTTTAGGCATGATAGGACGGGTTTCTGTGCCCGGTTTCTTCTCTGTTAACTAGCAATCAGTCTGCTCTACAGAAGAAAAAAAAGATTTTAGTTTAACTAGTCATATTCCTTGGTGGAAGTTCAGTGAGGAGCGGACATTTGTAGGTTAAGCGACAGATAACTAAAGCTTGGAATGCTGTTTTGACACCTATTTGGGACAGGACATGCTTTTTTTTACTTTTATGTCAGTGCATATCGCGTTACATGATTTTTAAGTTGCTGTGTTTTTCATATAAGAAACCAAATTGTCCTTCTTATTGAAGTTCTCATTACGTAGGACGTTGATTGAGGAATTCGGGGCAGATTTATGTTAACTGGCGCATCCCCAGGGATGCGCCAGTTAATGTGCGTCACGGTGCCCCACAGCTCCGCCACCCATGGTGCGCCGCATTTACAATGCGGCGCACCATGGGGCAAAAACGACACAGATGCGTGACGCATCTGTGCCGTTAAGGTGGCGCATTGCTGGAGTTGCGTCGCAAGCGCGACGCAGCTCCAGCAAGGCTCGGTGGTGCCCCATCTTTGCAATGCTGCGTCAAGACCTACGCCTGCTTCAAGCAGGCGCAGGGTTTTGACGCAGCATTGGCCTGAAAGTGACTGAGTGAAATCTTATTGATTTCACTCAGCCACTTTTGCGAGGCGCACCTGCCCCGGAACGCCCACCCTGCGCCGGAACGCCCACAAGCGGCGCAGGGCTTTACAACGTGACGCATCTGCCTAGATGCGTCACGTTGTAAATCGGTCGTAGGGATGCACCAGGTTTACGCCGCCTTGCGTGACGCAACAGCAGCGTAAATGTGGCGCAAGGGCCACATAAATCTGCCCCCAAGTACGTAGGGCGATACGGTTCAGCTGTGGGCGTCATGTTGAATTATGTGACCTAAGCTGGTTGGGCACTAAGAAATATCTGGTGGCTAAACCAAAGAGAGGTATATTTGCAAAAGATACCACATTAGGTGAAAGTCATCCGTGAATTTTTCAATTGTACAATTTAGAATTAAACATTAATGCTGAACTTGCCACTGCAAAAGGAAGGAGTGCCCCAAGCAGCAGACGTAAGTAGGAATCCCTCAGTAAAATGAGCAATCCAGCAAAATGTCATTGCTTTTCATATGATCAATTAGACTTTAAGTGTAAACATATCTGTTCAAACGTCCCTTTCTGTATTAGTCACCCCTAAACATTTTGCTTTCCTTCTCCTGTTTTTGCTGAATCTGTTTTTGTTCGCTCTAGGACACTGGGCACTTTACCACTGCTAACCAGTGCTAAAGTGCATATGCTCTGTACTTGAAACATGGTAACATTGGCATATACGCAATTGGCATATTTAATTTACTTATAAGTCCCTAGTACAGCACACTGTGTGTGTCCAGGGCTTGTAAATTAAATGCTACTAGTGGGCCTGCAGCACTGTGAGTGCCACCCACTTCAGTAACCCTTTAAACATGGCTCAGGCCAGCCACTGCAGAGCCTGAGTGTGCAGTTTTAAACTGCCATTTCGACCTGGTTAGTTAACCTTCCCTTTTATTACATATAAGTCACACCTAAGGGAGGCCTCAGACAGCCCTATGTGCAGGGTCCAGTGTATTTAAAATGTAGGACATGTACTTTTGAGTTGTACACGTCCTGGTAGTGAAAAACTTATAAATTCATTTTTTAATACTGCAAGGCCTATCTTTCTCCATAGGTTAACATCGGGACTGGCTTACATAATCTTTTAAGTGTCATTTGTGATTGGGAAAAGATAGATATTTGGAGTTTGGCGTCTCCAGACTCACAGTTTAAAATCACAAATTATGGTGATGTGGGATTTTAAATGTAAGTATGAAAATCCCACTTTGAAAAAGTTATCATTTTCTTACTTTAACCATTCTGTGCCTCTACCTGTCTCTGAATACATGTAGGGCTAGGGTGACAGCTGGGCTTTGTGCATTCCCAGTAGACAGCCACACAAAGGGACCTGGGTTGTGACAATTGAATCATAATGGCCCATTACCAGGCTGTTGGTCCTTCGTAAGGTAGATTGGGGGGAGGAGCTGCCACTTATACCTTAATAGGGCTATGCCTGCCCCCACACAAAGAACTGCATACTCCCTTGTAGTGTGTCTGGAGTCAGGGAAGGAAGGGTAGAGACCTTGTGAGGTTAAAAGTCCTCTTTGATGTTGCCCCCACTTCAAAGGCAAATTTGTGTATAAGTACTGGACCCCTGAAACCACTAATTCAGTTCACTTTGAGGTCATGAGGAGACTCGGCTACAGAGAGGAGCATTGCTGCCTGAACAGACTGCCACTTTGCTACTTGCTTTGATGTATTGGCAAGCTGCTTGTTGATTACTTTGCTGCCAGAAGGCCCTGCCACTTTGCAACTTGCCTACCTTGTTGGCCTGCAGTGAGAAATAATTGGACCTGCTCTCTATAACCTTTAAACCCAAGTAACCTCAAGTGCTTGTTGGCTTGCCCCCTGTTTTCAATGTCTCAGGGCCATCGAAGAGTTCACTTGCATCCACACGGCATTGGATGCCTCTTAAGATCAGCGCATACAACCTACTGACCAGTGCGTGCTCCATTCTGGGCTGCGTTACCATCTGCATGCACAACTTCCTGGAACTCTGCCTGAAGCCACTGACTCTGCCTTTAAAGAGGCTCCACAGCACTCAGGGAAGCCCCTTGCTGTTTTTTCCTCCCTTCTTCGTGCTGCCTAAGTAACCACACTATCTTCCGAGACTGACATGTCAGCTGAGCTAATGCTGTGTGCTGACATTGACTACACGCCTGCAGGAAAACACTGCTGATGAGTGGCATTTGATTATCAAACCGTCAAGAATGGTCCCATGAGGCCGATGCCACAGCTCCTTTTTGCTAGAAGAAACCTCTGGTGGCACAGGCCAGAACAGAGGGGCCGTCACCCCGCATACTCCAGAAGTGAGGCATCAGTCGCAAGGGACCGAGCAAGGTCTCTTGTGTGTAGCCTGAGTTTTTGCCCTTTGTACAATCAGAACAATCCCTCGGACATGTGGATCTCTGCTTTTTGTGGTCCAGCGACTAAGAAGTCCATCTGTTGATCCGCAAAGAGGATCGTTGTAATTCCACGAAAGCTACTGTGACTACCTAAATAGAAATGCAAAGGCGCTTCCAACATTGTACTGATCTGCATACTTGAAATACTGATATCTTAACACGTGCTAATTGGATTTTAGTCTTATTTTAATGAGATACATATTTTTTAATTTTCTAAACTGGTGTGGAGTCTTTTTGTGGTGTTGTCACTGTTACTGTAATTAATGTGTTACACAACTACTTTACACATTGCCTATACCAGAGGGTGAGCATAGGTTCATTTAGGGTGTATCTGTCTTACCCTGACTAGGGTGGTGGGTTCTACCTGGCTTGGATTTATATTTTAGCCAACCAGGAACCCCATTTCTAACAATATCCAGCACACCTATGACTAAGAGTGAGAAGGGAGACCTTGATTCCCTCTTGGTACGGGATAGGTGACTTCTGAGAACCAGGACAATGATACTGGGAGATCCAGCACAGATTACTAGCAAAAGCAAAGGAGGAGGGCAACCATTTGCTGTCTGGGGCTATGTCGATATCACACAAGAAGCTACCTATTGCATTTTGTAGGGCCTACTTTGACTGCACCACACACTACAAGCTCCGCGTCTAAGGTAGTACATCAAAGGAGAGTTTTAGTGACCACTAGCAAAGCAAAGGAGGTAGAAAACACCAATGGTAGCAAGCGTTTGCTGCCTCGTGCTATGTCGATATCACCCAAAGAGCTACCTATTACAATTTTAGCGATTTCTTTGACTTCACCACATGCTACAAGCTCCACAGATAAGGTAGACATGGAAGGAGGGTTTGGGCATCCTAGGGGAGCATTGGCCAACAGGGGACTATATTTAATAATTGTTGCAGGCTAAATGTACAGAATTCCATTCTTCTTTCTTGGTGTCCCTTTTCCCTTATTAGCTGATGATCATATATGATAATTTAAGTACCATCCTGCTTTCAGTGGCAGAGGTAATGTCTGTGTGCAGACACTAGCATATGGGCTACACTTGCAGCAGACTCGAAGGTGATTCACAAAGGTAAACACCTCGTATAGGAACCAAGCAACTCATATTTATTAGTCTTGTTGTAACTGTCATCAACAACTGGGGCAAAAGCAATCATCCTGGACATGTCACAATGTCATAATAAAACCATAATAAACTATGGCTTGTTGATGCAGGATAAGTGGAAATCAATGGGACATGCCTAGGAGAACAAATCAGAGGTAACCATCTTTCAGGATACCACACATCCATTAAGGTAACATATTAGAGTCTTCATACACTCGCCTATTGAGCACACCTTCCTCATCTTAATGATGTAGTTTGTACATGGGGAAAATAGGTACTTGTTTTTACAGAAGCACAAGAGAAATGAGGCTGATAAATAGGTTCCAGGCTTCAATAGAGTCCAAAACTAAAGTGCAGAAATAAAAGAAAGCATAAAAGGAGCAACTGAAAGATGGCATTTTTTACAAATGCCAACCTCAGCCTAAAAATGCAGGAACATCTTTCCAAACCACTGGTAGACATATCTATCAAGACATACAATAATCTGTGATACTGGCATGGTGAATTCAAGGATTATTTTTCCATATTGAAGAATAATCTGACCAGAGATACAGATCATCACATAAGCTAGCTTGTTGTGGAAGAAGCTTAGGAGAAGGCTGTTGACAGGAGGATTGGCTCTCCCTGACTTCCAGTTCTATTGCCATACCTCCCAGTTTAAGAACATTTGGATGTCACTGAATGTGCCAGACAACTCGTTCAAAGGCAGAATATTTTAGGCTATGTTAGAGGAGGTAGGACACCACCATTTACTGTGCAAATATGGAGACCCCCAGTATTTTAAGACAATTAGGCCAAAAGTGCTTATGGTTACATTATGGTTACATTAAAAACATGGGTGTGTGTTAGGGGCATTTTCAATTTCCCATACTATTCTGCATCCGCCCCAATTTGGGAGTCACCTTGGACCCCTGAATGCCTGAAAGATTACCTTAGCCAATCCCTGAAACAAGCAGGTGTGAATCGCTGGAGAGACCTGAAGGACGAGCCAGGACTAATGGGCTGGGAAGCTGGCAGCGCTTAAAGAGGGTATGATCTCTAGATTCAAATATTATCAGCTCGAGCATGGTGGGCATCACAGGCTTGGAGAGCGGAGGCGGAATGGAAGTGTGTCAATCGGTTAGAGACTAGCAAGGTCCTAAAAAGGAAGTTGCAATATGGTATTAGGATCTCTTGGAGGCCGAAGTTAAACATTAGCAAGAGCCGTTTTGGATCAGGAAGAAGGACTTCATTGGGACTAAAGTTGACCGGCTTGATGTTAGTAAGATCCTAAGTGATTTATGTGGCAGCCAGACTAAGGTAAGCCCCCAGCTGACTCTTCGTTAAGACCTGAGTCTGATGATAATGAGTTAAGACTTATTTTCTTTTAAGTTTATAAGTGAGTTTATTAAAAACATGATAAAGCATAAGAATATGAAACAATATAGTACAAAGCATTATGCAAATAATAACACATAACTAAATAATTTTTTTGTGAAAAGAAACATTAGAAATGGTCTGAAATAAGAAAAGTGTGGTTGTACTAGCAGAAGAAGAGCAAGTGTATTACATATAAATAAACAGATAGAGTTATATTAACAAAGCACCATACTTAATTATATTAAATGAAAATAAAAGGATAGTTGGAGGGTTGAGGGACTTCTTGTTGGGCGGGTGTCAGCCGCGGTCGATAGGGGAGTACCTGCCGGTGCGGTGACATGGGGAGGGGGAGGGACAGGGTGGGGGTTAGTAATGTATGTATAATGGAGGTTTGCAGGTAAGTAAACATTTAAATAAATCAAACGAATTTCGTTGCGCGAACTGCATCCCCAAAGGCAATGCAGTGCGCGCAACGAAATTCGTTTGATTTATTTAATGTTTACTTACCTGCAAACCTCCATTATCCATACATTACTAACCCCCACCCTGCCCCTCCCCCTCCCCACATCAACGCCCCGGCAGGTACTCCCCTGCCGACCGCGGCTGGCGGGTGTACGTGCAAAGGAACGTTGTGCACTATCATCTAAGAACTGTGTAACCTGAGACCACAAGCACTGATGTTTCAGTACTAAACGTAAGGGCGAAATGTAACTCGTGTCCAATCTATGAGTATGGCAATCTTCATACCACCATGCCTGGAAAGATCATTTAGAAAAGTCTTTCCAATTCCTGGTTATTTTCTACCTAGTTCTGATTGCAAGTCATGAGATATGTCGGAAATGGAAATCGGCGGACCCCCCACCATTGGGAATTTGATGAAGTATGCTAACCATGATTCTCAAGTAGACATGACATGTAGTTCCAGCATCTTTGAAAGGTAATGGAAGTACTATTTTGGATGCTATGAACATATGTATTATCCAATGATTACCCTGGAAAAGCTGAGTGGATGCTGGGTTGGTGAGTCCAGCAAGTTTGCAGCAGTTGTCTCAGTGAGTCAGTTTCCCTCTGTGGAGGAAACTGCACTTTGAGAAACTGATGGTGTGATGAGGACAAAATAAGCATTTTGCCAAGCGAATGGAATGTGTTCTTGTGGCCTATGATGCTAATGCCACTTTATAGAGGGGTGCTGCATATGATGAAAGCCATAGGTTTGCCCTTTGCAGTCATTATTGTTGAGTTTGTTCTTCTACAATATTGTTGTCTTAGGCGCCCAACTGTAAAATGGAATTCTTGATGTTATATTATGATACTTCCCAAACGATTGCAGGGACAGAGCGAAGTGCAAGCACCGATGATATGCAACATTTAATTTGAACATTCTCTTAGCATCTTGGTTGCTCTTTAAATAGATTTTGATTACTCTTTTAATGTCCAAATGAACAGTGTTAGTCACATAATGAAATGAAAAACGTTCAGCCCTTTTTTAAATAGTCAATCTGATGACTTTTAAAACATGGTTGAGCCATCTTTGAGAGCCTTCTACTCTAAAAATAAATTTCCTTTGCTTTATCATGATTAGGTACCGGACGTTTATACCTCTGAATGAGAGCAGTGAACTAAGAATGCGATAAATAAAAATATTTTGGGATGTAATCTGTAGTCAAAGAATTAGAATGGATGCAATTAAGAGGTTCATTGACATTGAAGAGAAAGTGCCTACTTGCAAAGTTTGCACATGGAATACATTTACAAGTTATGTGATAATTATCACACCCTTGTACTTGTCCCCTTATAGATTTCAGAATGGTTAACCAGCAAAAATGTATCTGGGAAAAAGATCCAGAAAAAAGACAAAGCATGCATAATTTGATGTATCAAAAACCGATGAGGGATGTTATGCTGCATTATCCAGTTCAAAACTCGGAGTGGGAAGAATTTACCACCTGTTTTAAATGCCTTACACTGGGGTGATGACTTTAACCATGTGGGGTATTACCCCACCCTATTCAGCCTTGTATAGAGGGCTAAATGTCTAACACAAAGAGTAGATTTGTTACTTTGGATAGCTGATTGTAATTCTCCATTCCCTATTTGCTATTCTAATTTTATTTTCCTTAAATACATTCCAGAGAATTAAATAATGCATTGAAATGCAACTGCTCAGTTGTGGTGGGTAATGGTAACCCTGGCTCAGATCATGGCTGGAATTGAGAGAAAAGCAGCATTTGTCAATGTGTAGTCAACGAAGGGATTCCTTAATGCCAAACTAGTTCTGTAGTTTTAGGCATAATTCTGAAAATTCCCTACAGTACCCTAGTGAAACTTTGATACAGCGATGTGTAGAAGTTTCAATGTTGGCCGGAACGCAGGTATTTACTACACATAGGCATGTTTACATCAGGTTTGCATTAGTTCATCTCCATTTTATAGCCCATTTAAATGAATATCATCGTAGACCCTGGTTCAGATTGTGGGCAAAAAATACCTAGATAACAGGGTGCTCTAATTATGGCGAGTGGTAAATACCTGACATTCCGAGTTGACACACAAAAAATGGGAATTACATTAGACTTCAGTACTTATTGCACCTATTTCCGCTTGTACCTATCTTTTGGACCATTTTATTCTCTGTTAATTCTGGAAGGTTAGAGCTGCTGAAATGTAATGGTTAATGATTAATGGATTATTCATAATTCTGATCCCTACAAACTGTGTACAGGTATTACAATTCATCTGAGCACTGCGATCTAACTGACATGTCTGATACCTCTGGCCTCATTTATGAAAAGTGACACATCGCTGCGTGAAAAGAGCTATGCGTCACTTTTCATTGCGCATTCCTTGCGACACCAATGATGCGTCATATTTA
The DNA here is from genome assembly GCF_964261635.1 of Lissotriton helveticus. NCBI lineage: Eukaryota > Metazoa > Chordata > Amphibia > Caudata > Salamandridae > Lissotriton > Lissotriton helveticus. Next base: position 103,615,389 of record NC_136072.1, read on the forward strand.
CAGTATGACGCATCATGTCGCAAGGAGTTACAGATACGTCAGTATTTCTGACGTATCTGTAGGCGCCAAAATGACGCATTGCTGGAGTGTGCCACAAAAGTGACGCACCTTTAACAATGGGTCATTATACATGGGCAAGTCACATTTTAAATGTGCACTGGTCAGTCTTACGCCTGTCATTACGCCTGCCATAAGGAAGGGGTAAGATGTTGCTGCATTTGCGTCCAAAAAATAGCGAAATAAAATCTTATAAATTTCAATGCGTCACTTCTACGGCCCTTTCTTGCGTCAGGATGCCCCCCCTGCATACATTATAACTGGCGCAGGTATAATCTGAAGCAGGGTATTACAAAGTGAAGCATCTACTTTGATGCGTCACTTTGTAAATATTGCGTAACATAGCACATTTTTTACTCCACTGGGGCGTCACAAAAAGTGTCTCACCGACGGCGCAAAAGTGAAGCAAGGGCCCATAAATAAGCCCCCTCATATTTAGATCCAGGCACCTTTTGCACCAATGCATATTGTTTAACAACCAGTCACATACCTGTATTATAAAAATAATCCTTTAGTGTTTTCAATTCACTATACTACTCGCCCATGTATACTATGAAACATGTACACCCTGTGTTCCATTCTTCTTTCTCTGGCATGTGTGCAAAGGTTAGGCCACTGAAACAGCCAGGCTAAGATCCGAGAATGTTTTCTTAGATATTTAATAGCATTCCAAACGATTAATCAATAGACTCAGAGAGAAAAATAGGAGAACATAGGTGAGGAGCTGGAGGTATTGCAGTGGAAAATCAATAAGGAATAAAAATGCTGCTTTGAAGTGTTACAACCATCCAGCCAGACGAAGCACACAGAGCCGCAATCTTTCAGCAATATACCTCAGCACCAGAGTTCAAAGTCCACCAACATATCTGAAGTTTTAATGCATGCTATTTAATTTGTACAAGGGTTGGGTTGTCTGCTTTTGTGGAAGTACATCTCGGTGAAATTAAAACACACTGCAGAGAAAAGCTAGCTATAAAATGAGCTGTTTTTCATTAAAACAAATTACCTTTTAACGCCTGGACCTGTGGGGCCCAATAACTCTTGTGCTTGGTCGTTAAATGCGACATCACTGTGGTTTCCATATTTCGGGCATGCAGTGAAAAACAGCACACGTGAGGATGGTTTCCAGGGGTTCTGTTGTAACTTGTGTTTCCCTGCTGCTCAGCTTGTATGCATGATGTGTGGAATGTTAGATGATTGGAATGTTGGTGTGCTGTGAATGTCAGTTGAGTGAGGGCTGAGCAGCAGGACAGCTGCTCCTGATGGGGTTATCATCATAACTTAATATCTTAATAAAGTAACTTAAAGAACCTATAGTTCCAGCTTCCTTTGATTACAACAGGTTCCTTACGGCTTTCTTGCAGGCTATTAAAACGGTGAACTATGGTGCCTGATTGACTTTTAAGCAATCAATAACAACAAGCCGACGGAATTGGAAACAAAGCCCCCCGAAGAACACTTTAATAAAGAAAGGGAATGATTCTCTTCTGTCTGCGAGTTGGTTCAGTATAAATTTCCAATAATATTCCCACAGCAGCACAGATTACAAAAAAGATAAACTAAACTCTACAAAACCTTTCCTGGTTTTGTGATAAGTCTTGGTGGTCTGTTGCAAACAATACACACATAAGTTCAATAATACAATTCTTCAGTCACAATGAAATATACATCACCTTACAAAATAAGCCTGTAATTTAAAAATACAATAAGGACAACCTGTGCAAAATGGTCCTATATTGCCATTTTGGGATTCAGGTGACACAAAATATGAGGCCTATAAATCAAACTACAATTTGCCACAACTACGGTATTTGCAGACTGGGTGTAAATTAAAATGGCAACTTCAATAAACACAAGCAACGGCAAAGCCAAGGGGTCTGGCCTGCATTTTTTATTCTTTGAAAAAATACGCAATAAGCATAAAAAATGTGAAAGTAATAAAAAGTAAAAATACCGCCATCTATACATGATATTCATACTGTTGAAAAAAAAAACATTAAAAAAAAACGATCCATCTCGAAAATGAATCGAAAAAACCAAGTAATGAAAGTAGGATTGAAAGCAGCGATTGGCCTACCGAACTTTGCACTGAAATTGATTACTTTTTCGTTGAATGTGCATGTATGCAAGAGTAAAATGGTGTGACTAACTCAATAGTTGAAGTGAGCTGACCCAATGCCTTATACTGTACAATATGGTGGGTGGAAGCAAACTGTGATTAACTCTAAAACAGACCAGTGGATAAAGAGGGTTAACCTAAATCCTCTCTATGTGCATACATATGTATGTCTTTCTATACATTTTTTTTAAAGCATGCGTTTGGTAAAAGCCAAAGCTGTCACTATGCCAGACCTAAAAAAGAAGGAGAAAGGCTACAGCAATGGCAACGCTGCAGGTGTTTGGACAAAATATCAGCAAAAATATTGTGATACAAAACTATTGTGTCAAGAATATTAGGACATCCAAAATATCGTAGACAGAAATATCAAAGTTTTAGTGTTGTTTTTAATATTGTTGGAAAAAATATTGATAAAGAAAATATTGCTGTATGTAATATCGTTTTAAGTGGTAAGTAGTATGTAATGTATTTTACTGTGTTTGATTGTAAATGATTAGCACTTTTTACTTGTTTTTTAGTACGAAAATGTTTTACATATGAAATTCTTTACATTTGTATTTTTAGCTGAATTCAAATATATTTATTTTTAGTAGTGGGATATTTTATTATATTAATATTTTAATCTATTTTAAATGGATGTTAATTAAGTTATACATTAATGGTATACATTTTTCTAAATAGGAATAAGTTAAATATGATAACATATTGAAAACAAAATAATTTTATAAAGTGTAATATTTAGAACTCTTTTAATATTTAATTTTTTACCTTAGTTAAAATATTCAAAATTGTATGCAAATATTATTTTTGGTTTTAAAAATTGATTTTACATGTTAAGTTTATCTTTTAATGTTTTAAAATGTATTTAAGTATTATTTACATGTATAACTGTTAATTTTGCATTGTTAGTATTTTTATTTAAATGTTTACATTTTAAGAAAGTAGTAAACAATATAATTATTATTATTAGTAATTAAAATATTCATTTAATAATTTAAGATTTAAACATGGATATAAAAATTTTAGTTTGTTTTAAATAAAAACAATTATGTGTGAATATAGAGAATAGATTGTAAATGAAATATGTTTATTTTGTAATCTGTTATGTAAAATGTTTTATTTTAAAATGAATATTGTAGAATTCACCTCTTTAGCATCCAACAACTACTTAAAATAGGTTGACATTGAAGTGGAAATAGTAAACGTCACCCCTTTCGTGCCCAACACCTTTCCCCAGTATGGGTAGATTGGAGTGGGAATAGTAAATGTCACCCCTCTACTGCCCAACATCTTCCCCACATTGATTTAGATTGGAGAAGGAAATATAAATGTCACCCCTTTAGTGTCCAACATCTTCCACATATATGGTTACATTGGAGTGGGAATAGTAGATGTCACCCCTTTGGTGTCCACGCCTTCCTAAAATTGGTTTAGATTAGAGTAGGACTAGTAAATGTCCCCCCTTTAGTGTCCAACACCTTCCCCAAATCAGTGGAGATTGAATTGGGAATAGTTAATTCAACCCCTTCAGTATCCCACACCTTCCCCAAATTGGTTAATATTGGAGAAGAAATGGTAACTGTCTCCAATTTAATGTCTAACATCTTCCCACCTATTGGTCTAGATTGGAGTGGGAACAGTAAATGACACCCCTTTAGTGCCCAGCACCTTCTCCAACTTGGTTTAGATTAGAACGGGAATGGTAAATTTCACCACTTTATTGTCCAGGCCTTCCCCAAATTGATTAATTTAGGAGTGGGAATAGTAAATGGCATCCCTTTAGTGTCCACGCCTTCCCCAAATTGCTCTAGATTAGAGTGGGAAGAGTACATGTCAGCCCTTTAGTGACCAACACCCTGCCCATAGTACTCTAGATTGGAGTGGGGATAGAAAATGTAACCCCTTTAGTGTTCAACACCTTCTCCAAATTGGTTTATATTGGAGAGGGAATAGTAAATGTCAATAACTTATTGTACAAAGCCTTCCCCAAAGTGGTTCATTTTGGAGTGGGAATAGTAAATTTAACCCCTCTAGTGTCCAACATCTTCCACATATATGGTTACATTGGAGTGGGAATAGTAGATGTCACCCCTTTAGTGTCCACGCCTTCCTAAAATTGGTTCAGATTAGAGTAGGAATAGTAAATGTCACCCCTTTATTGTCCAACCCCTTCCCCAAATCAGTGGATATTGGATTGGGAATACTAAATTCAACCCCTTTAGTATCCAACACCTTTCCCAAATTAGTTAATATTGGACAGGAAATGGTAACTGTCACCAAATTAATTTCCAACATCTTCCAACCAAATTGGTCTAGATTGGAGTGAGAACAGTAAATGACACCCCTTTAGTGTCCAGCACCTTCTCCAACTTGGTTTAGATTAGAGCGGGAATGGTAAATGTCACCACTTTATTGTCCAGACCTTCCCCAAATTGATTTATTTAGGAGCGGGAATAGTAAATGGCATCCCTTTAGTGTCCATGCCTTCCCCAAATTGCTCTAGATTAGAGTGGGAATAGTAAATGTCACCCCTTTAGTGACCAACACCCTGCCCATAGTGCTCTAGATTGGAGTGGGGATAGACAATTTAACCCCTTTAGTGTTCAACACCTTCCCCAAATTGGTTTATATTGGAGAGGGAATAGTAAATGTCAATAATTTATTGTACAAAGCCTTCCCCAAATTGGTTAATTTTGGAGTGGGAATAGTAAATGTAACCCCTCTAGTGTCCAACAGCTTCCCTCAGATCGGTTTAGATTGGAGTGGGGATAGAAAATGTAACCCCTTTAGTGTTCAACACCTTCCCCAAATTGGTTTATATTGGAGAGGGAATAGTAAATGTCAATAATTTATTGTACAAAGCCTTCCACAAATTGGTTAATTTTGGAGTGGGAATAGTAAATGTAACCCCTCTAGTGTCCAACATCTTCCCTCAGATCGGTTTAGATTGGAGTGGGAATAGAAAAGTCACCCCTTTAGTGTCCAACGCCTCCCTTAAATTGGTTTAGATTGGATTCTTTTTGAATTACTTTATTCGATATTTACATATCATAAAAGTACATAACATGTCAAACATAAAAGACACACATACATTAAAAGAGTTTGTCCATTACACAAATATAAAAAACTATAAAAGCGTTAAAAAAATCTATACACACAGTATTTGATATATAAAAAACACTGGTAGCAGGGGGTAAAGTGCAAAGAGTACATATGGGATTTATAGACAGGCAAAATTACAACTTTGTTTGAATCTATCAGCCTACTACGAATCAACCAAGCACTTGATAAATATTTTGCAACCCCACAAACAATAAACAGAGATGTTGTGTCTGAAGAAAGGATACGTAGGGCGATCCTAAAGTCTCTGACTCCCAATTCCCTGCATACTGGTTTTAGTCATCTTGATCTTGGACTTTGGTATGCTTTGCAGGCAAACAAGAAGTGGGGTAAGGATTCTGTCACGCGTGGACAGTTTGGGCATGTAGGGAGAAAAACTTGTGATCCTTTCTAGCCCTCCATAATTGTGTTAAGGGGAAGTGTCCCATACCTCAATCTAAAAAAAGAGATCTATCTTTTGGAATTTGAATAAAGTCCAGAAATGGTTCCAGCTTCCTCGTGGGCTTGTGTTCCAAAAATTTGGTAGTTAAGGCTCCCCACCTTATACTCTTGAGATCCTCAGCAAGAACCCACTCCCAGTAGATTTTCTTAACAGCCCCCTTAGGGAGTGGAGACTGTGAGGTCCAAAATTCAGCCAACCCCAAATTCATAACCAGCTTCCTCAATTTAGTAAGCCACTGTATTTTATTGGCACCATTCAACGAGATCAATTTGTCCAGCACCAGGTCATATTTTGCCAATTCTGGTGTCCTTCTCAGGCGCACCCAGAACAGCAAAGGGCGGAGCCGGACTATATCCGAGATCGAGCGTTTGCCCATATCAAGGAAGAGTGGCTTCAATGGGGTCGAGATAGGGAGGGAAACTAAATCTCTTACAAACTTGTTCTCAGCTCTAACCAGATCATCCACTTTCTAACTTCCCCAAAGTTCAGAGCCGTAAATTGCAGAGGCCAACGCCTTTCCGTCATAAACAGCAAGTGCTGGGGCTATGGGCCTACTAACAGACAAACGCTGGTTCCTTAGAATAGCTCCAGATGTTCTTTTTAGCTTTCGGAGCATTTTGGCGACATGGGAGTCCCATTTCATTTTGCTGTTAATCCTGACTCCCAACTCGTCAAATTCCTCCACCACCTCTAACGGCAACCCGTTAAGAGTGATGTTGCTTCTCTTTGCTTTTATGGAAGGAGGCATTACCATCAATTTTGTTTTAGAGGTGTTAATTATTAGACCATGTTTGTCACAAAACAGAGTAAATCTGTCTAACAATTTCTGGAGACCAGACGGGGTTTTGGACATCAGGAGGGAGTCATCTGGGAAGAGCAGGGTTGGTGTTTTTTCACCTGCCAGGACCGGGGCATCGGCATTGTCCTCCCTCAAATAATCTACCGCCCCATTAATGTAGAGGGAGAACAATTTTCGGGACCATCACGCAGCCCTGGCGCACCCCCCTGTTCACAGGAACCCTCTCTGTGAGTTGTCCCTGACTCCCCCATCTAATTCTAGCATAATTGTCCTGATGGAGTTTAGCAATAAGCTCCAGAAGATACAGTGGAAACCCCATGTCCAACAACACCCTCCACAGCCTATCGCGGGGAACCAGATCAAAAGCGCTCTTCAGGTCTATGAGGGCCCGATATAAGGTTCCCTTCATGATGGTCACAGATTTCTAATATATAGCACAGAACCTGAAGACCTGATCCATTGTTCCCACGTTTTGGCGGAAGCCTGCCTGAAAATGTTCCCTTCCTCAAGCCAGGTTCCTATTCTATTGACAATGACCCTGCCAACTACTTTCTGAACAACGTCGATTAAACTAATCGGCCTGTAGTTGGCAGGGTCCCCCCTATTACCTTTCCTATATATGGTAACTACTTCCGCGCCCTTCCAAGAATCTGGGACAGGATATCCACAGAGAATTAAATTCATTAATAGGGCGATGAAGTAAGTCCATAACCTGGGATCATGTAGGAGTAAATCACGAGGTAACCCATCCGGGCCTGCTGCTTTGGAGGGGACTATGCTTGTAATGGCATCATAAACTTCGTATGGTTCGAAGGGTTCCACAGATACCTTCCCATCGGTAGTTAAATCATTTGGTGGCCATAAGGTTTTCCCGGAACCTACCTCTTCATAGTATAGTTTTGAGAGTGGGAATGCCATTGTTCAGCAGTTATATGGTTAGGGAGGGGCTCTATTCCTCTTCTATCAAATTTGTTAATCAGGTTCCAGAACAGGGTTGAGTGTTTCAAGCAGGCAGCATTCTTAAGTTGTTGCCAATGCTCTTCCTCCCATTCCTTCTTAGCCCGTGTAATGCAGATGTTATATTCCTTCCTGGCTACCCTAACTGATGGCGCATCCTTACATCTAATGCAGTTTGATATTACCCTTCTCTCCTGCATTCTGCCGTATACCATGGTGACCCCGTTTTGGTATTAGAGATCTTCCTGGACCCTTTGGTATCCTCAATGATAAAATATGAGACAATTTTCTCTATTAGGTTTTTATAGGAGTCTGTAAATTTGGAAAATTTTTCAGTGCCTTGAAAAGAAGTCAAAGATGAAAGCTCACTAGTCTCGGTTTCAACTAGTTCTTTGATACTAGTTAACTTATCTACTTGGCACTTCACCCTGTTCCATTTTAATTTGCGATTACAGTTAGATGGAACTACCTCCTTTGTAAGTAATAGGGGGCCTTTAGGTGAGACCCTCCCGCTTCCCCATCTTATTTCCATACAGAGCGGGTTATGGTCGCTGTCCTGCGTCTGCCTGATTTCCATATCCGCTAAACTGCCTCAAGATCTGGTGTCAAGTAAAATATAATCAATACGAGAAGGGCAGCTCAGTCTGTTGTAAGTCATTGAACCATTTGGATCAGAAGTAGTCCTGCCATTCAGGGCGCGTAAATTATGTTCCAAAGTTAGCGAGTTTAATTGGATCACTCTGGGAGTCCATTTCCTGATTGGCGCCATAGTAAGGGTCGGTATAAAGTATCTCGAGTCCTCTTCATTACAACCCAATAGGTCCTCTTCACTTAGGGGTTCATAGGTACAATTAAAATCACCCCCTACAATAACACTAGACAAGGGGGTAAGTCCTGCTAGTGCTACCTCAAGTAATGATATAGTAGCTGAAGTTTGACCTCCCGGAGTACCTCTGGCATACACATTAAACAACTCAAGCGAGCTCCCATTCTTGTTATTCTTTATGGAGATATGCAAAATGTCACCAGTGTGTAAGTCATTCACCGTGAGTGACCAATTCAGGGCCACACTAATCCACACAAGTAGTCCCCCCGATGGGCGGCCTCTCCCTGCACTAATTGCTGGAATACAATGGGTAGAATATCCACTTTTGTACAGGGGGATCAAGCTCCAAGTTTCCTGGAACATACAGATCTCAAAAGTATCAATCAGATTGTTCCAATCACGGTTTTCCATATTTTTTTGTAGACCTGCAATGTTCCAAGAAAGCAGCTTGATACTATTATTATTTGGTGGTGACCGACTAGTGGTCATTCTCGGAGCCGATACCACTTCTGCTGGCCTTAGTGGAGATTGAATTTTACTTAAGTCATTATTTTTTAAACCATTAATGTCTTTTCCCCGATTGGGGTCCATCTCAGCGTTAGGCATCAGCGACTCCCCATCTGTCAGCTCTGAGGTGGTGTTGGGTTGGTATTCAGGCATATTAGTCGATTGCGCTAGAAGAGTCGGAGGGGTTACCTTTGGTGGTCAATCAATTTTATTGAGCACCGAGTCGTCCCTAATTGTTGACCTAGACCATACAGGAGCATGTCTGATTTGAATGTTAGAATCCCTAGGTGGACATGATTTATACTCTAGGTTTAATAGGTTTTTCGCAATAGCTGTGTTCTTGACCTGTATTTCAATACAATCAGTTGATGAGCTGAACAGGAATAACCTTTTAACATTAATCAAGTCCTCCCTAATGACCGATCTACACCCTCTCATGTGTCGTAGCCAGTAAATGGTTTTATTGCGGATGGATTTGCTACTCTCAAAGGTATTAGTAACACCAAGCTTAGTAACCCCAGTCATATAAACAGTGTCATTCGGGGGACTAAATGAATTATTAAAGCGTTTTTTACTCCAAGCTTCCCCTGCGCTTGCCTCTCTCGTAGATGCTACCGGGTGACTGGGTGGTTTTTTGCCTACGTTTGATTCCTTCGGCTTTGGTAGATGCCCCCGTAAACTTACTGCCTCAGCATATGTGCTAGACGTATCCTGTCCTTTTGGTGCACTCGCCATCGGTGTTTGGGCAGAGGTCTTAGGTGGTAATCCTCCTACTGTTTTGGTAGTATTCACTGTTGCTGTTCTCACCTTTGGGGCTTTTAACATATTGGGCACTGTCGGTAACTGGGGGATATTTTCAACATTCTTTTCTTCCTTTTTCAATGAAGCAATCAATAGGTTTTTAATGAAGGTTATATCCCCTTCCAGACTTTCCATTTTCTTCATTACTATCCTATTAAAGTTCAGACAACTGGTGCATTCAATTGGAGCATTCATGCCCCCCACAGTGATCCTTTTGCTAATACCTCATTAAGCTCCCTGGATTCCCCTTCCAATACCGCAAAATGATTGAAGCAGGTAATACCCAGATCACATGGACCCGCCTGTACAGAGCTGTCTACATTTTCTGTTAAGTCAACCAGGAGATCGACATTACTACTAGAAGTACCTTCCCCTGTAATCTCGATAGTATTAGCCGCAATGGAGTTAACAGAAACAGAATTCAAATCATCAGCAGTTACAGTGTTCATTAGTTTCTTAGAAAAAAAGCCGGGATCACTTTGTTCCTTTTCCGTGACAAGACGTCTATAATGGGATCATGCGTTCCTGTTTCATCTATGGATGGAGCCCCCAGTACAATATTTTCACAATCCTCAACGATGGATTCAATACTAGTTAAAACGAAATTGGATGCAGCATGCTGGGATTTTTTTGCTTTTTTCCCTTTTTTTGTAGTTACTGCAGTTCCTCCCCCCTCCTTTGCTTTCCACTTGCCCATTGTATTCCACGGACCCACTGAACTTGCTATGAGTGGTGACCCTATAGCTCTCTATGGTCAGCTATTCAGTGCACTCGCCCCAACCGTATTTGCACAGTACCTTTAGATGAGCCGATGGTTCTGAGTTTCACTCGTTGGAGGGGGGGCCCAGCCCAGACTCATCCAGCCCCGGACGGCCGCAGACAGCCCGCCCTCTGCCCGGCGAGTGCCCGCGCGCGTCCGGCGACGCGGGAGGAGCAACGTTCTTTTCAAGCGCCTTCCGGGTGCGTCAGTGGGCGGGGTCGTGCCGTGGAGGCACCTGGGGGTTGTGGTCCCCCCGCTCAGCAGCCGCGATGTTCCTAGCGGGGGGGGCGTTAAGCAAGAAAGTGACTGGCGAGATTCTGGTCTTGCTTTAGGGACCCAGAAGAGTTTTCTCTGCAGCAGGTAAGATTAGGAGCCACCCGCTCCACCGAAGGAGCAACGTTCTTTTCAAGCACCTTCCGGGCGCGTCAGCGGGCGGGGTCGTGCCGTGGAGGTACCTGGGGGTTGTGGTCCCCCCGCTCAGCGGCTGCGATGTTCCTAGTGGTGGCGGGGGGGGGGACCGTTAAGCAAGAAAGTGACTGGTGAGATTATGGTCTTGCTTTAGGGACCCAGAAGAGTTTTCTCTGCAGCAGGTAAGATTAGGAGCCACCCTTGGATTCAGAATAGTAAAGGGTCCATTATGATTGCGGGCGGATCGCCACCGCCCATATGGCGTTGGCGATCCGCCCGCAGAAAACCTCCGCCCGCACTGAATTCTCCCCCGCCACAATACCAATGCGGGGAGGAGCCCGGTGGACAAAAAGACCGCCTGCCGGTTTCCCGCCCAGTCGAAGACTCGACTGGGCGGAAAAGCTGCTAACATGGTGGCGGTGTCTGGGAGACATCGCCATCCATATTAGCATAATGGCGGGGATGTTGCCGCAACGGAAAGGCAGGCGGAAATACTTGTGGGGCCCGTTGCAGGCCCCCAGGGATTCTGGGGGGTGGGGGTTGCACATGGGGGGGTACCTATGGTACCCCCCTGCATTTCAATATACAACGTGGCAGGGACCCCGCGGTGCCTGTCACGTTGTGCATTGAACTGCATGATGTGCATTTTTAGCATTGCGGCAGGCAGTGCTTTCAGCACCGTCCGTCGGAATGCTAAACATGCGGGATGAGCCCGCCACTGTGGCAGGCGCATTCTAATGTCCCCATGGAACCCCCTCCCTTATGGCGGGCGGTTCCTTTTTGCGTTGGGATGGTGGGTGGACAAAGCCTGCCCGCCATCCTAAATGTCACCCCATTAGTGCCCAACACCTTCCCCAAATTGGTTTAGATTGGAGTAGGAAATATAAATGTCACCGGCTTAGTGTCCAACATCTTCTACAAATATGGTTACATTGGAGTGGGAATAGTAAATGTCACCCCTTTAGTGTCCAACACTTTCCCAAAATTGCTGGAGATTGGATTGGGAATAGTAAATTCAACCCCTTTAGTATCGAACACCTTCACTGACTGGAGTTAACTATCTCCCCTTAGGTCTAGCAGTGTCTTCTACCATACAAGTCCACTTCCAATTAATTGGTGTTATACCGCCTATCCTTAGACCTCTATTTGACACTCTGAAGGTATGTGCTCACTTATTTCAGCAGAATATCATGCCCATGTCACTGACTGGCCATCAGTTTAAGCACTATTGTTGCTCTTAATACTTGACATGACTCTTTGGGGCTTGTCTGATGGAATTGTAATTCTTCTTTGTTCTTTTTTCTCTCCTTTTCTTTAAGATCAATCCTTACAGGTATTAATCTGACATCATTGCAAAAATATTCGGTGGCAGTTTTAGACTCCAGATTTGTGGGTCGTGCTTTGTAATTATTGACTAGTCGTGGCTTTTATACAGACGGCTTCAAAGTCTTGATATAATGTAAATTTAGAGAAATAGGATTTCACAATGCCATTTTCAGCATTATGTGTCACTTACTGCCCATAGGGTAATTGACATTGCTTGCCGTTATTTATACCATAGATTTTGCCGGACTGGAAACAGCCTAAGAGCAGAATTTTTCTATGTCTCTGCAGCCCATGGAGGTTTTTGACTCCACCATCATCCAGTGGTGGGTATTTATTCTATTTACTGTATCTTACTGTCTCTCTTGTTGTTTGATATAACTGGGGGACTCACTGTCAAGATGAAGTTGTGATAACTCATTCGTTCAGCTCGGATATTTGCATTATGTTGGTTTAGATTGGAGTGGGAATTGTAAATGTCACCCCTTTAGTGTCCACGCCTTCCTGAAATTGGTTTCGATTAGAGTGGGAATAGTAAATGTCACCCCTTTAGTGTCCAACACCTTCCCCCAAATTGTTGGTGATTGGATTGGGAATAGAAAATTCAACCCCTTTAGTATCCAACACCTTCCCCAAATTGGTTAATATTGAAGAGGAAATGGTAAATGTCACCAATTTAGTATCCAACATTTTCCCACCAAATTGGTCTAGATTGGAGTGGGAACAGTAAATGACACCCCTTTAGTGTCCAGTGCCATCTCCAAATTCGTTTAGATTTGAGTGATAATAGTACATGCCACCCCTTTAGTCTTCAACACCTTCCCAAAATTGGTTTAGATTAGAGTGGGAATAGTAAATGTCACCAAATTATTGTCCACACCTTCCCCAAATTGATTTATTTAGGATTGGGAATAGTAAATAGCACCCCTTTAGTGTCCACGCCTTCCTGAAATTGGTTTAGATTAGAGTTGGAATAGTAAATGTCACCCCTTTAGTGTCCACACCTTCCCCAAATTGCTCAAGATTAGAGTGGGAATAGTAAATGTCACCCCTTTAGTGACCAGCAGCCTGCCCATATTGCTCTAGATTGGGAAGGGAATAGAGAATGTAACCCCTTTAGTGTTCAACACCTTCCCCAAATTGGTTAATGTTGGAGAGGGAATAGTAAATGTCAATAATTTATTGTACAAAGCCTTCCCCAAATTGGTTAATTTTGGGGTGGGAATAGTAAATGTAACCCCTATAGTGTCCAACACCTTCCAAGAATTACTGAAGATTGGACTGGGAATAGTAAATTCAACCCCTTTAGTATCCAACACCTTCCTCAAATTGGTTAATATTGGAGAGGAAATGGTAAATGTCACCAATATAGTGTTCAACATCTTCCTACCAAATGGGTCTAGATTGGAGTAGAAACAGTAAATGACACCCCTTTAGTGTCCAGTGCCTTCTCCAAATTGGTTTAGATTCGAGTGATAATACTAAAGGTCACCAATTTAGGGGCCGATTCCGATCTGGGTCGGAAAACACTCCGACCGAGTCGGATCCGGGTTGTTTTCCGACCGATCCGGACTCCTGCAGTCCGAGCGAGCGAGTATAATGCGGCCGTATGCTGTCAGACTCGGTTCGATCGGACTCCCATAGAAGTTATTGGTAGCCGGTCGTACGACGCGTACATGGGCTCCCATTTGACTGACTGGGTACGTCGCAGACAAGTGTGCCCCCTACAGTGGGTACGCGTTGGTGCCATCCGCACCGTACATGCCTGTGCGTGGGAGACCCATGGGTCTCCCACTGTGTCCGAGTCGTAAGGCTGCGGGTGACGGGGGGTCCGACACGGATCCTAGAAGTCGGACTCTGGGAGCTATTGCAAGCCGGACGCTTCGACTCGATCCGGCTGTCCGAATCGAGCATCGTACTAGCTCGGTCGTGAAACATCTCCATTGCGTGCCACGGTTTGCTTGTGACCGAGTTGTACGGAGCGGTTCGGACCTGGAAATGATTCGGACGGAGATTTTGCACTTGTTCGCATCGTACTTCGACGTCCGGACCCGTGTACGACTTCAATGGAAAATCAGCCTCCGAATCGGTTCCGCTTTTGCCAAACCCGATTCGGTGCTCTTCCGACCGAGATCGGAATTGACCCCTTAGTGTTCAACACCTTCCCCAAATTGGTTTAGATTGGAGTGGGAATAGTATATGTCACCACTTTATTGTCCACACCATTCCTAAATTGATTTATTTACAAGTGGTAATAGTAAATGGCACCGCTTTAGTGTCCACACCTTCCTGAAATTGGTTTAGATTAGAGTAGGAATAGTAAATGCCAACACCCTGCCCATATTGCTCTAGATTGGATTGGGAATAGTAAATGTAACCCCTTTAGTATTCAACCTCTTCCCCAAATTCGTGGATATTGGAGAGGGAATAGTAATTGTAACCATTCTAGTGTCCAACATCTTCCCTCAGATTGGTTCAGACTGGAGTGGGAATAGAAACGTCACCCCTTTAGTGGCCAACGCCTTCCTTAAATTGGTTTAGATTGGAATGAGAATAGTAAATATCACCCCATTAGTGCCCATCACCTTCCCTAAATTGGTTTAGATTGGATTAGGAAATATAAATGTCACCCCTGTAGTGTCCAACATCTTCCACAAATATGGTTACATTGCCATGGGAATAGTAAATGTCACCCCTTTAGTGTCCAACACCTTCCCCAATTTGCTGTAGATTAGATTGGGAATAGTAAATTCAACCCCTTTAGTATCCAACACCTTACCCAAATTGGTTAATTTTGGAGATGAAATGGTAAATGTCACCAATTTAGTGTCCAACATCTTCCCACCAAATGTGTCTAGATTTGCTGCAATCTGCTTACTGGGCTTGCCTAATATTTGGAGGGGCTTTTGTTGGCCAGTTTCCCCCCGCCGCTGCTGCCTTTCAAAATCACGGCGCGGCCGCAGGGAGGGGGGAACTACACCTCCCAGCATTCCTAGCATCAGGAAGACGCCCACGCCTGTTCCGTGCCCGGAGGCGCATAAGAATCGACGAGAGCCCCGGTGGAGCGGGGCTGCAATCTGCTTACTGGGCTTGCCTAATCTTTGGAGGGGTTTTTGTTGGCTCCCTGCTCCTGTTGGCCCCTTGCTCACCGCCGCCACACACGCCAGTTTCCCCCCGCCGCCACTGCCTTTCAAAATCACGGCGCGGCCGCAGGGAGGAGGGAACTACACCTCCCAGCATCCCTAGCGTCAGGAAGATGCCCACGCCTGTTCCGTGCCCGGAGGCGCATAAGAATCGCCGATAGCCCCCGCGTCGCGGGACGCGCGCGGGCAGCGTCGGGAGAAGCCCGGGACAAGGGCGGGACCGTCTGTGGCCGTCCGGGGCCGGCAGAGGCTGGGCCGGGCCTCACCCCCTAACATCTGTTGCCCAGGAACTGAACGGAGAACACTGAGTCAACCAACCTGGTCAGTACAAGGAGGGATTTTGTCTATTTATCTTTGAGGGGTGAATTGCGAACTGCACCTGGGACTAGAGACGCTTGGGAGTGGCAGTCGGTGGCTGCAACTGTTTGACCTTTGGTGGGGGTAGTGCTTTGGTGCCTTGGACCGCTCTTTAGAGACACAGACTGGTTGTCTATAAAAGTATGGCTAGTGCGGTCCAAACTAGGTCCTCCAGGCACTCTAAGTGCACCCCCCCAGACCCAGCAAAAAATAGCAAGCCTAAAGGAGCCCTGCCTCCTACTCGGGATAAACCAACTGCCATTGAAAGAATGTTGCGCAAAGCAATTGGGGAGGTAGCAAATGAGATCGAGCGTACGGAGAGACGCTATTCACTAACCCCCCAGATTGATCTTACCACCCAACAACAGGACCCAGAGGCGCAAGCACCCCTATTACATGCCTCACCAGATCTCAGGTTATTTGACATCCCCTGTGCTCAAGAGGGGTCCTCCTTTGTACAGGAGACACCAACAAGGTGGGAGACATCGCAAACGGGCAAGACTAGGAAAACTATTGGTAAAAAAAACACGCGGGAGAGGGTCACCCCAAACAACGTTCTGATTGATAACTCTCTTACTGAAGTAAGAGCTCATGGAGTGGATGAATTAAGCACACAAGTGCCCCTAATGTGGGTAGCTCTACTTATGTCCGATTTACAGAACCATATAGAGCAACTTGTCGCCAACCAAACCAAGCTAATTCTTAGCAGGCTGGACAAGGTGGTAACCCTGATAAAAACAAAGGAGTTGGCTGGTGGACCTAGCCATCCACCCCCAAACAACTCCATAGGGGGGGGGGGCACCAGTACCAGCCCAGACACGCCACCAACAAGCCTTGACCAAAACGAACAAAACACCACTGTTACACACCCCCGACCCCTTTGAGTATACAATCACCAGGCTCGACAGAGGTTTCCCTGGGTCTCCCTGCCTTTACTGGTGGAGTCATCCAGGGAGCCCTAAAAGGCACCCATTAAGTCATGGTCCACAGACTATCTTCTCCCCTGCCCTTGACTAAGTGCCAACCAGAAAAATCTAACAACAGGTCAAATTCTAATACTTCAGTAACCCTTAACCTACCTCCCAACGCAGCCCCTTATGTAATCATCCTAACAGGAGTCCCGGAGTTGAAACCAGATCAGATAGAGCCATATGGTGAGCTCAAAAATAAGACCATGTTCTGGTTAAACAAGTGTAGACCCTTGGCAGGCAACGAACAGGGGGAAATACTAATGGTACGTAGGGTGAATTGGGTGGGAAGAAGGCCGAAGGACCACACCGGGGACTGTGTGGTGGTGAATTTTCGTAATAAGCAGGTTGTTGACCAGATACTAAGGTGGGGCCCAACTACAGATGCAAGTAACATCAGATCTATGCCCTTGAGCTTTTTTTATCCTAGGGGAATTATAACTGGGGGCGCACCTCAGATGGACAAAGCTGCAGGGAATGGAACCAGGTCAGGCATTCTCGAAGACCCCACTTTGTAGCTATGAGGAACAGGGGAGTGATTGACCTTCAGAATAGATTTGAACCTTTGTCGTCCATAGAAGAACTGGACTGACTATGGTCAGACACAAGTACTGAGCAGAGTCAGGGCAGGGATAAAAGCTCTGTACAAGATACTATATCTCTAACCCGACAATGGGGGTGCGAGTCAGCACAGAGAGTGGCCGACCAGCGGGTTATCACAGCTGAAAGCCCACAAGCCAAGCCCGTAGTAGAAATAGAAATAACGGGGCCTGACAGTAGAGCTGTAAGTACAGAATCAATAAAATCATATAGCCTAGCCGAATTGAATTACACCGCAGCAATTGACATGATTGTAAGTAATGAATGCATCACATCCTGTGCAACGAGGCCCGATAGGCAGGATGGGTTAAAAACTGATCTCCTGGAACATAGCAGGATTAGCAGCCAAACACGAGGAGCAGAAATGGAGACAATACATTACAGGGTTTCACGTGATATGTCTCCAGGAGACCTGGGCGATTGACTCCAATCTTCTCTTCTTGGAGGGGTATAAGTGTTTCTCAGTCCCTGCCCAAAAATCAGTATCAGGGAGAGCCATAGGTGGGCTCATCATATATGTGGACCTTAAGATAAAAGGGGTTTGGTCCAACTTTAATTGGCCATTACACAATATGCAGGACTTGGGCTTCCACTTCAAAGGTCTAAATATCACCCTGATTAACTGGTATAATGCTGTGGGAGCTAATGAGAAGGGAAACCCATTAAAGGAATTAGACTCTCGCCTAAACACCCAGCCATTGGTTGTGAAGTCAGCAGCAGCACCGTCCCTAGTCCTAGAGGGTGATTTTAATTGTCACCTGTGCACGAACCTAAGACCACTTAATAAGGACTGGTCTTGCTGCACAGTGGAGAAAGGGCCGCACTTTTCACATTCACCGGAAGGGATAGATCTAGACAGGGTACTGAAAGGTCACAATCTGGTACACACCATGGATTTGGTGGAATTGGGAAGTGGAAGGGAAATCAATCCCACCTTTAAGGGCAGAGGCTGTCGCTCCTTTATCGATTACATCATGGTCTCTAGTATACTTAAAATATGGGTCAAACGAGCAGACATAGAATGGAGCATATATAGTGACCATAACCCTCTTGTGTTAGACCTAACAGGCCCAACCATCAAAAATGTCCCACGAGGTGTTGGTTTTGCAGAGAACGCAACAGACCAGGGGAGGAGACTTAGATGGGCCAAAATAGACGGGGACACCTTTTATAAATCTTTAATAAGTACAGGGGCAGATGCACTTAATGAATGCCTTGATCCCACTATCGAGGGGGCCGCTGTGGTAGTCGCTTTCGAGGAGAAGGCACACCTCATCGAAGGATTATTACAGTTCTCTAAGAATGCGAGTTTCATCCCCACCTCTAGATGGTTTGACAAAGAGTGTTCACAGGCACACAAAGAGCTAAAAGCTAGCCTAAAATTAACATCTAGAGATGAGTCACACATTGCCCAATGTAGGCTGGTATACAAGAAGGCTTTAAAAAAACGTAAATTTAGCCTTCAAACCCAGGCCTGGGAGGACCTAAGGGAGGCGGCGGACAGAAGGGATTCGACCAAGTTTTGGAAAATTATAAATAAACCGTGTTTCCAGGACTCAGACACCCCACAGATTTCTAGCACCATTTTGCCTGAGCAATGGTATTCCCACTTTAAAAACCTATATACCCATACGGCGAAACTAATAATGATGAGGGGTATAGGCTTAGTTGCACAGCAAGGATTGAGATCTCCTTGGGAGAAGTGGAAGGGGCTATTTTAGGCCTAACCAAAAATAAAGCGCCCAGCCCTGATGGCATACCTCCCGATCTATATCTCAGCAAGGTAGAGTTGTGGGCTCCAATTCTTGCGAGGGTTCTGAACGCGGCAGCGGAATTCGGTCTGCCGCGCTCTTGGTCCTCTGCGATAATAGTCCCGATATACGAAAAAGGGAACAGGGATGAGCCCCAATGCTATTGCCCGATATCCTTGATTGATGTCACGGCGAAGGTGTTGGGGCGTGTCATCCTAAATCGCCTTACAGAATGGGCAGATACCCATGAGATAATAACGGACACCCAATATGGGTTTAGGGAGGGAAGGTCTACTACAGACCAATGCCTGAACCTCTACTTGCTGATTGCCAAGTACACCATAGCCAGCAAGGAGGCGGTCTACTTGCGGTTCATGGACCTCTTTGCGGCATTCGATCACGTGAACAGAGAGAAGCTATGGGCCCTGATGGTAAGCCTAGGGGTGGACCGGAACCTAGTTGACATCCTTAAAGCCTTACATTGGAACACCACTGCCTCGGTTCGTTTCAACCCAGAGGGAGGCAGGACCTCTCCATTCCCATGTAATAGTGGCGTGCGGCAGGGCTGCATCCTAGCGCCTTTTTTATTTTCCCTTTACATTAATAATCTAAATAGTGAATTATGTAAACTAGGAGTAGACTCCCCGCAAGTAGGCAGCCGCCCAGTCCCCTGCTCTATGCGGATGACGCGGTGCTGCTAGCCCAAACACCGAGGGGGCTACAGAGGCTGATTGATGGATTTGTCACCTTCATGAACACGCTTGACTTATCTGCTAATCTGGACAAATCCTATGTCATGCTGGCGGGGGCCAGACCAGACAAGAAGTTCTCCTATAAGATAGGCACCCACAAAATAGGACAGGTTCAGTCCTTTTCATATTTAGGTTTATTATTTGATGGGTTGTTAAAGTTTAGACTTCTTGTGGAAAAACACTGCTCAAAACTGGTGGCCTCAACTGGAGCTTTAATGGGCTATGGTCACAGGTTGGGCAGATGGTCCCCGGAGCAGGTTATGAATTTGTACAGATCAATTTGCTGCGCCAAAACAACCTACGGGGCAGAAGTTTGGGGCTTTGTAAATATCCAACAGATACGAGCGGAGGAAAATCAATTTTTCAGAAGGATCCTTAAAGTCCCACACAGTACTCCTGCCAATATCACACACGAAGAACTTGGAGAAGCCTACATTGAAGACAAAATTAAGGTCAGGCCACTCTTGGCCTGGGTGAAGATCTGGTCTAACCCGGAGGCTGATCTCAGCAGACAAATTATTACAGATTGTCTGAAAAGGGACAAAGGGAGATGTATCCCCTGGTTAAAATATGTAAAGAGCACATTAAAGGGCATTGGTTGCAAGAACCTCTTTACTAATCCCGAATCAATTACATCTCAGGACAAAATGAGAGTTAAGAAGATGTATGGGGAATGGATAACTCTAAGTAGGGTGACAACTGAAGAAAGAAAACCTACAGTTGCTGCCTATAGTCTAGTGAAAAGCGAGAGTGGAATGGAACCCTACCTCTCACTGGCCCACAATGCACAGGACAAATTTTTTATGACCCGTTTTAGGTTCAACCTTTTACACCATTTACTGGCGGACCCCCCAGGTTTTTTCATTAACGGCTGAACAGAAGGGTACCTGCGGCTGCGACAATAGGTCTCCGCAGGATAACCTTCACTTTGTACTATTATGCCCATTTTATAGACTACCCAGGCGTAAGTACCTTGTGGGAATCTTGAAAAGAGTAAAGCTCAAACACGCCAAGGTAGCTTTATTGTTCTTGCAAAAGGCTAATGATGTATACAAATGTTATTAAAATGGCGGTCAGAATTAGGAATTCGCATGGGAGGAGCTGACTTTTATCCCTGTTTATCCCTGCTAATTAAGTCATCCTTGAAAAATGAAACGTCATGAATTGAATTGCTTTTAATGTTTTTAATTGTTTTTATGCACTTTTATGGTATTTTTTAAATGCCGAATAAAGGAATTTGACTTGACTTGAGTGGGAACAGTAAATGACAACCCTTTAGTGTCCAGCGCCTTCTCCAAATTGATTTAGATTTGAGTGATAATAGTAAATGTCAGCCCTTTAGTGCTCAACACCTCCCCTAAATTGTTTTAGATTGGAGTGGGGATAGTACATGTCACCACTTAATTGTCCACGCCTTTCCCAAATTGATTGAATTAGGAGTGGGAATAGTAAGTGGCACCCCTGTAGTGTCCACGTCTTCCTGAAATTGGTTTAGATTAGAGTGGGAATAGTATATGTCACCCCTTCAGTGTCCTCGCCTTCCCCAAATTGCTCTAGATTAGAGTGGGAATAGTAAATGTCACCCCTTTAGTGACCAACACCTTGCCCATATTGCCCTAGATTGTCAGATCGCCACCACGCGATCGGCGGTGGCGAACCGCCCGCCAAAACTCCCCCTCCCGCCCTTTACCCCCATCAACTTACCATGGCGGGGGTACCGCGGCGGATGGAAAGTCCGTCCACAGCATTTCCACCGGTCGGCAATCGTCATGATTGCAGGCCGGACGGAACTCGGGCATTATATGGTGACGATGTCTCGTAGACACTGCCATCCAGATTAGGATGCCTGGCGGTCAAGGCAATGCGGGAACCACTTTGTGGCCCATTACAGCCCCCGGGTTTTGGGTGGCTGCACTTGGCGGGTACCTATGGTACCACCCTACATTGCCATACACAAGGTAGCAGGCACTGTGCGGTGCCTGTCACGTTGTGCATGGCAATGCGCAACATGCCTATTTAACATTTTAATGGGTGCTGCTTACAGCACCGCCCGCCGCAATGTAAAAGTCCAGAATGCTAATTGGCCTTGCGGGACCGCCGCACGTCTGGCGATCGCTCCGGTTTTCCGTTATGGTGGCGTGCGGACAAAGTCCCTATATCAATGAATGTAAAGTATTGTAAAAATGTTGAATACAAGAATAAAAAAGGTAAATACTTATTAAGCATGTAAAACATATCAAACAATGTTATAAAATGGTTCACCAGTGAAAAATAGGAGTTAAAGATGTACAATAAACAAATGAAAATAAATATGATTTACCTTTTTTTGTATTATGAAAAAATAATACAGAATGTTTTATTTACTTAACTTTATGTTTTTGTTTTATTTTAACTTGACGTATTATTATTATTATTGTTTAGCTTATAGAGTGCCTGGTTACTCTAACGGAGTGTCCCAGCCCTAGAACATCATCAGAACCCCAACAACAGCCCCAAACTGGCTCCTTTCCTACGTGTATGACTATCAAGCAGTAGAGGTCAATATGATTAAAGTGTGAAACTATACAATGAATAAAAATGAAAAAATGTATAAGGTGTCTATATTATGGTATGCGACGTTTACGACGCAACTTTTACAACGCCGTTCCATTACAATGCGGTCATAACAACGAAAGTTGTTACAACGAATTGCGCTGGGGGGCGCTCAAGGATAGTAAATCATTTAATTTACTATCCCAACACCTTCCCTACTATCCACAGGGACTGGTGTTGGAATAGTAAATTAAAATTTTTTAATTTGCGCCCCCCCAACGCAAGTCGTTGTAACGACTTGCGTTGGTACAACCGCGTTGTAATGGAATGCGTTGTAAAAGTGTGCGTCGTAATGACGTACATCCCTATATTATATAAAGCAGTGTAATTAATAATATTATTGATTACAAACATTTTTTTTCCATATTTCATATTGCCAACAATTTTAATAAAATAACACTAAGCATTTCTACTATAAACAAATAAAAGTACAATAATGCTTTTTGAAGGGGGCCCTATGTGTTCAACACATTTCTCAAATTGGTTAATATTGGAGAGGGAATAATAAATGTCAATAATTTATTGTTCAAAACCTTCCTCAAATTAGTTAATTTTGGAGCGAGTATAGTAAATGTAACGCCTCTAGTGTCCAACACCTTCCCTCAGATCACTTTAGATTTGAGTGGGAATAGAAAAGTCACCGCTTTAGTGTCCAATGCCTTCCTTGAATTGCTTTAGATTGGATTGAGAAAAGTAAATGTCACCCTTTTAGCATCCAACACCTTCCCCAAAATGGTTCAGATTGGAGTGGGGATAGCAAATGTTACCTCTTTATGGTTCAACACCTTCCCCCAATATGGTTCGATTGGAGTAGGAATAGTAAAAGTCACCCTTTTAGTGTAGAATGCCTTCCACAAATTATTTTAGATTTGAATAGGACTAGTAAATGTCACCCCTTTAGTGTCCAACACCTTCCCTCAATATGGTTAGATTGGAATGGGAATGGTAAATGTCACCCCTTTGGTGCCCATCACCTTCCCCAAATTGGTGTAGATTGGAGTGGTAAAAGTAAATGTCACCCCTTTAGTGCCAAACAACCTCCCACAAATTCGTGTAGATTGGAGTGGGAATAGTAAATGTCACCCCTTTAGTGTTGAATGCATTCCCTAAACTTATTCAGATAGCAGTGGAAATAGTAAATGTCACCCCTTTTGCGTCCAACATCGTCCCTAAATTGGTTTAGGTGGTAGTGTGACTAGTAAATGTCACCTCATTAGTCTCAAGCGTCGTCCCCCGAATTGGTTCAGATTGGAGTGGTGAATAGTAAATATCATCAGTTTGTTGTCTAACAATTTTGTTTGAATGATTTATGTTTGTGTGTGATCATTGAATGTTATAATTTGATTCAAAAAGCATTATTGTACTTTTATTTGTTTACAGTAGAAATGCTTAGTGTTATTTTATTATCATTGTTGGCAATATGAAATATGGACAACATGTTGTTTGCAATCAATAATATTATTAATTGCACTGCTTTGTATAATAAAGACAACTCATACATTTTTTCATTTGTATTCATCGTATAGTTTCACATTTTAATCATAGTGACCTCTACTGCTTGATAGTCAAACATGCAGGAATGGTGCCAGGTTGGGGCCGTTGTTGGGGTTCTGATGATGTTCTAGTGCAGGGACACTCCGTTGTAGTAAACAGGTGCATCATATTTATATTCATTTGTTTGTTGTACATCTTCAACTCTTATTTTTCATTGGTGAACCATTTTATAACATTGTTTGATATGTTTTACAGGCTTATTAATTGTTTAACTTTTTATTCATTTATTCAACATTTTTACAATACTTTACATTAATTGGTATAGGTTTTTGTTTAATTTAGCTATTATTTCTTTCCACTACCTTCTAGTTTGTAACAGATATTTGTGCTATTTTTAATCTATGTACAGGTAAGTCCTTTTATTAAGGATTTTTTAGGGTTTTGTGTGGGGGCTTACTAGGAGGTCTAAAAGGTTGTTATAGTGTTGTTTGTGTGTTTGGTGTATCTCTAAATGTATTACTGTTCGTGTTTTTCACTAGTTTGTAGTTTTGCATTTGTTAACACTGATTTAAGACTGTATCACTATGCTATGTTAAATTGTGTGATTTGTGTTATATTTTGATGATTAACTGTTATGTATATAAATTTCTGGGAATGTAAAATGTTTTGAGTGTTTTTTTTAAATACATTTGACATGTTTTGTCTACAAATGTGATTTATGAGCATTTGGTAATAAGGCCTTATTTTAATTTTTTAAAGGAAATCAGATTTTGGTTTTTAGTAAGCCAATGTTTTTTATTTTTAGTTTCTTTTTTCGGGTTTCCTTGAGCATTTCTTTTTTTAAAACACTTTTCGGGTTTTTATGGAACCTAAATACTTTGCATTGCTTCAAGGGACTTCTATTCAATTTGTTGTATTTTTTGCTTTTTGGGAGGATTCTGGGTTATTATTTACCTCATTTTTGGTATATTACTATTTTTTATTAAGTGGTGACAGAAAAAGATTTGCAGCTACAGAACAGTGAATTTTATTTCTTTAATTGATATATTATTTATGTCAAATTTATGTGTTTGTTATATGGAATTGTTTGGATTATGTCTTGTAAGTATTTTATGTGATAGACTTAGATTTACTTTGCTTTTAACTATCTTGGTTGGTGAAGGCTACATTTAAAAAATATATATATAATTTTATTAAATCAGTCTTTATTAACATTGGGATTTTAAATAAATGTATAACTGACCTAAGAAAATATTATATTTATTATAAAAAAAAGAATTATTGTGTTGATTTAGAGTTTCTTTATGGTTTTTGAGGTCTTCTGTAGGCTACCCTTTATTTTATAATATGCTTTTGTCTATTATTTTTAAGTAATCTACTACTGTGTTATTTATGAAGAGTTTGACTTTAAATTATAGCCTGTCATAAATCCTTTTTGTTGGTTTGCTAAGTTTAGGGGCAATTTGTCTAAGAGATTTTTTATTCATAGTTCTTGGTAGCTTTGCTCCTTTTGTAATGCGTCTATAAATTTGTATAGTGTAGGTTGAGTTCTGCCTCGTGTGGATTGGAAGGCGTTGTGCCATTCTTCCACTGCGTTGTTTGTTTGGTCTTCCGGTGCCAAGGTGCTGTCATATACATTCCACCATGGTATTTGGAATTTGGGTTGACATCTGCATTGCTGTCTGCCAACCCAAGTGTCTTTGAAATAGTCCATTAGGGAACTACGTTTGTAATTATTTTGTTGGTTAAAAGGGATTTCTATTAGTAAATTGTAGAGATTGGCTACGTCTGTGACCAAGACATAGGCTAGTGCTTTTATTTTGTATTTCAAAAGCCAAATGGCTGCTTGTGGAATATTCTACATTTAGGGCAGCTTTCTGGTGGCGTCTACATATACTTTGATTAAAATGATAGTAACAGCCTTGTATGGCTGTGTAGGGGTATATTTGTAGAATGGTTTGAATAATGGATTGCTCAAAGTCTATGATTACTTTTTGGGGGGTATTAGTTATTTGTTTTACGTTTAATGTGGTTTAACAGGTCATAGTTAGGAGTGGGCTGGATTTTTAATGCAGCCTGCAGAATTGGAGGAATATAGTAATTCTGAGTTACTCATGTAGCATGGAATTACAAAAGAAATTCTGCCACTCCGCCTGCCGGTGGGATTAAAAATCAGCACTGCAAGTTCTTACCTTTCTACCCACACTTCCTTGGGTCCTACTTTACATATCTCTCCTGCTATTCCCTCTCACTACTCTGCCTACTCCTCTTCTCATTTCTCATTTCTCCCCTAACTCTGCCCCATTGCCCTGCCTCTACCCAAACTGTCCGCTGACTGCACGGTGAGGGCACCACAGGGGGAAGTGGAGCTGCTGGGTTTTTTGTGATTATGTGGATTTTTTTTTTATCTGGGGGTTTATCTCCGTTAGCATCTTGTGGTCTCTGAGTCACCTATTCTGGGCTGAGGGGAGGGATCGGTGGAACAGGAGGTAGCAGTGGAGCTCTAAGTGATGAATTAGCAGCTATGTCGCTGCCTCACAGGCTCAGACAGGGTCCACACAATACAAGTTGCTTACTCTGGCTAAAGCAGTGCTTAGTTTTATTTTTTATATTTTATTGGCGCTGTGGATTATTGGCCTCCGAGCATTCGAGGTGCTGGCCTTGGGGATTATTCGCTAATGAGGCTGGGCTCAGATATGCGTCTCTTTAGCAGAAGTATTGCGGTGCTTTTTATTCCACTAGATGTTCCCTTAGATTTTCAGATGGATTTAAATCCAATTTTCCCATTTCTTTTACTTTTACATCAAACTGATTAAACTCACAAATCTTAATTTGAATATCTACGATCATAAAATCTGTAATGGTAAGATTTTAAATTCTGGCAAGACGAGAGCCAGGAGGGTGTCAAGAGGGCTGTAAATATCTCAGTACTAACACATATCTGGAGCATGCATACAGGAAGCTTGTCCAATCGCAACAAAGAACTCTGAAAGATTGTCCCATAGGGAGTGTGGATAGGGTGATGTCGGGGTTGTGTAATTGTCGCCGCTATTTAGTCTGCATGCTTCACGAAATCAAAATGGCCCTCTCTGAAGAAAGGAGAAAAAGATGATGGCACAGCCTCTGTCACTATCAAGTCAGGCCTGTCATGATCCCCCTGGGTCAGTCTGCACTTGAAAGGTTACAGCTTCTCTATTGAGTGACATCTATAGACGTTTGTAAAATCAGAGCATATTTGACTGCCTGGGAACTGTTATGTGTAGCCAAGTCTATCGTTATGGAAACAAGCATAGGACATACGTCCATTATTGGTTAACTTGTAGGGCTAATTCCCTCACTTTGTGGTGGACCAGGGTGGCGGGAGGCCCTTCTTTTGGGTTTGCAGTGCTGGTAGTGCTAGTAAACTGCGCCGCACGGGCCTGCATGTTTTTACTGGCACTGAATTTACTGCGGCATGCTGGGGTCTGTTGTTTATGTCTCTGCAGCGTGCCCTCTGACCCTCCATGGAATTACTCAGAATGCTGTAGAATTTTAATGTAATTCTGCAAAATTCCGCAAAATTTTACTCTGCCATTTCTGCCCAGGCCTAGTCGTAGTAAGTGCTGATTTATTTATTTGGTAGTAGGGCACATATAAAAAGGATAGTTGTGTTTTGATATTCACCATGTATATCTGAGTGAATGGGTTGGGACACATTTTGCAGGTTCCATTCATCATCCATGTTTGTCATTGACATCTGTAACTAAATTATATGAGTCAATTAAAAACATTTGATTGATTTTTTACACTTTTATGTTCAATCTTGGTGCCCACCACCACATCCACTACCCACCTCTGTCAGCTTTGTATCTAGTTCCCATAATGGGGCTGCAATAATGAGTAATAAAGTGCTTGGTATAGTTGCTATAAAATAATCAAATCATATTGTTATTTCTGAGGCCTACATGCAGGATGTTATGTCTAAAAGTGTTGGTGTTTGAATGAAAAGATTGAATGTACCAATTCTTCATTACAGGCCACAGATAGAGTGTTGAACCAAGGAACTTCATTGTTAATCCCAGAGTCACTGAACGCAGTATTTTTAATGGAATTTCATCATTAATATTAAACTGGATTGTTTTACCAAAGGTTGATAAATTGGTTTAAATGTTGAGGAAAATGCAAATGTGACCATGGTGGATGCATGGGTTAATTTTTCTGGTGTCATCATAACGATACTGGGGTTGAAATGCATATTGAGCTCAATCATTGATAGGTGTGATATACTGAAGAATTTTGTTTAATTGGCCCTTGGCTTCTGTTCAGTCTCTTCATTCATAAGCAACACTATTTGTAGTCATTCTTAACAACTTTCCCCATTTACCAAGCAACCATACTGAAGATATGCTGTCTCTGTTGAATACAATGCTTTGTTGGTTATGCTGTGATAGACAAATTAAAATAATCAACAGGTGTGACATTCGAAAAGCCCAGTGTGTTATCTGGTTTGGTCCTTCAAATGAAGGGGTCTGTACTGTTCTTACTCTGGGATCCCCATAAAAGATTACTAATTCTATTACTCAATTGGACGGCAGGGTGTCTAGGTGGATCCCCTACGGCAGTGCTTCCCAAACGTTTTAGAACCATGACTCAATTATTAGAGCAACACATTTTCATGATCCGCCTACCTTTAATGGACATTAGGCAGGCTATTTTTTAATGTAACTAAGGGCCAGATGTAGGTAGGATTCATTTACCGATTCTTAATTACCGAATTTTACCGATTCGGTAATTAAGAATCGATAAATATGAAGGGGGGACATGTAGGGCCATCCAGATGTTTTTTTTACCGAATCGGTAAAAATCTGTATTTACCGATTCGGTAAATACCGACCGGTAATGCCCATTCATTCCTATGGGCTTTGAAGCCCATAGGAATGAATGGGCATTGGTAAATACCGAATTTCACAAGGGTGCAAGGGGTGTCACTTTGACACCCTCTAGCACCCCCAAAACAGGTTCGGGTGCCATGTGGCAGGCATACCTGCCCTAAGGGCAGGTCTGCCTGTCATATGGCACAGGTGTGCATGCACCCATGTGCATGCACACCGGAATCGGTATTTTACCATCAAATTGAATTTTATAGTAAAATACCGATTCTGTAATGCTTGTGGGACTCAGAAGAGTCCCACCTACATTTCAATTTTACCGAATAGGTACAAATATCGATTCGGTATTTTACAGAATCGGTAAATTTACCGCTAGGTAAATTTACCGATTCTGTAAAATACAGGGCCCTACATACCATTTCTCAAATACCGGTCGGTAACGGCCGAAAATACCGATTTTCGGCCGTTACCGACCGACCTACATCGGGCCCTAAAAGACTGTATGGTGATGTACATCATTCGCAGACAGTAGATTTTCCATTAAAATGGCCACTACATTTGCACAGACATTTAGGGGCCGACTGCGCGGTCGGAGGCTTTCTGACTGACACAGCCGGTTCGCGGTCCGACCACCCAATTATGATTTTGGTGGTCAGAACGTAAACCAGCCGGTCATTCTGACTTGGCTCCGACCGGCTCTCAGAGTCATCCAGACGGTTGGAACCAAGTCGGAATCCCTAATGGACGGCGTTCCATGCCGACCTTTTCAACACAGAAAGGCTGTCAGCAAGCAATTTTGAGGGCCCCTAGCAGGGACCTCTTACCTCTGTGGCCTTAAATGTAAATCCCTGCACCATGTGGCAGGCACCATGCAATGCCTGCCACAAGGTGCAGGGCTTTACACACACACACCCATTACTCCATAGGAGCCTGTATTATGGCTGGTGTACAGCCGTAACACCAGCTACCATAGAGAAAAGTGAGTATCCGACCTAACAGTGTTCTGCCCCCTGTAATGAGGCGGTCAGACCCGCTGACCTCAGGACCCTCGGTCCAGTGTCCGAGACGGTGTTGGTCTGAGGCAATTCCGACCGACATCGTAATAAGCCCCATAGTGTTATGTTTTCATTAGAAGTTATGTACTGGCAGAGTTCCAAGTACACACAGGAGATTTGAGAATCACAATTAAAGAAGATGCCTGCCAGGGTTTCGATGACTGTAACTGAAGTGCTGAAATAAACATGTTTTATCACACCTTTGGGATGTTATCTCTTTCCAAAATATAGTATTATTGATACCACTATATTGCACTCAAAAGATAATGTGCTAAAAGCAAGCATGTTTCAGTGAATATTACCATTTGTGCATCACCAAGTAAAGTGTCTTGCTTTGTTTAAATCCTATTAAAATCTTTGTTTCCATAACACTTCAGAATTAAAAAAAAACATATGGGCTTAATGTTTTGCTTTCCTAACGACTGAATGTGTAATTTTCCTTTACAGGTATTTAGATTTTGGTGTGTGTTACAAAGCAATGACATGCTACAGACTTTTTTTTAGCATTCCATCTACCATAGAAAGATTGTCACATAATTCACTTTACTTTTCTTTCTAGGACTGCAAAGTGAGAGGAGTTTGTAAACACCAACCCCCATGTTAAAAAGCATAAGCAACAACTTGTCAAAAGATATAGCTTGACATATGACCTCTGTCTATAAGGGGCAGCAAATGTAACAAGATGAATACAGAACTTAAAGGTGTCTTTATTTATTACTTGGACCTTCGCGACCCACAAAAAAACTGCAACCCACAGTTTCGGGAATACTTCTCTAGGGATCCTGTTTAAACCTCTTCTAGGGTTTCTACAACCTCACAGTTGCCATCATGATGAGGGAGGAACTTCCCTTTTTATTTTATTCCCACCAACTAACCTAAGATAAACTGTACAGTGGTTTGCCTCTTTCCTCACACTTACTGTGTTGAGGTGATTCCAATTTACTTAGAGACTGTCTTGTCACTGTGCACAAGTAGAATGTTAGACTAGAGGCAGTGCATTGGGAGTGGGTGTGGTACAAGAGGTGCAAAAATGTCTTTAACAGTAAAGGTGTGCTTCTTTAACTACCCTAAATGCTAATGATTGAAGTAATGGGGAGGTATTGATAAATGTTCTAGATGCTATTTTGCCTACAGATGTTCTAGGGGATCCTGAGCAGCCTATAAATATGCGGATTTCAGAAGGAATACAATCATGGAGGAGTGGGCTTTGTTTTGACACTTTTGCTGTGACCCAGGAGAAGGGAAGAGACTCCAGTAACTCAGTTAGCACAATTCCTTTTCAATGTCACTGGCTTAAAGGTGACGCTATGTAAGAATTTATTGGGTCCCCTTTATTAAGTAATCAGAAGGTATTAGTTAGCAACAAACATGTAATCTTGAAGGCTCTCAGTCCTTTTATGTATATGGGGAGCATCCACTAAATATTCTACTGTCATTTGTATTGCTTAATAATGCCTGTGTTCACTGTTCGATTAAGCACAATCCTAGTCAATTCCTTTATATTGAGTTTGGATTGGGAATGGAATTCTTCTTCTTTAATTAATAGTTATAGTCATTTTTTTCAGAGGCATACATCTCATCACGTCTGAATGAGTTAACAGATTCTTTAGATCATGTATATGGCACTCGGCTCAAGGATGGCTCCCTCAAGGTGAGTATTATGATTACATGTGATTTCAATGTGACATTGAGGCTGCTTCTAGAAAGCTTTTAGTGTACTGTAGCGGAGAGGTTGGTTAAGTAATCCCTAGGTCAGTGGCAGGTAATGGTAAAAGGGATTATCAGGGGATAATAACTCCAGGATTTTTTGATACAAATGAAAAGCATCATTGTTCTGAGTGTTTTCATGATTAGCCGGTACACGTTGTAGTGTAGTTCCTATATTCCCAATAGACTCTGCTCATTGGAATAATATATCCTGCAGTTTAGACGTAGGACTTATGTCGACTAGGTCTCTGCTGAATATATTAGACTTAATTGTGAGTGCCACCTAACTCAGAGGTCACTAGAAACTTTCTCAAATAAACAAGAAGGGATTAGTCTCTGACAACCATATAACATGACAACTTTGTTTCCCCAGAATGAAACATATCTCTAGAGTCACAGATACAATAGACGGCTATTTCACTCAGTCAGATGTGCATGCTTCATTTCACCAGAGTTGCTTAGAAATAGAGAGACAGGCGTTTTCAATAAAAGTATTTATTGAACAGTCTTATTTCTTAAGCATAAGAAATGTACTGCTACAATTGAAATGCTAGTTAAGAAGTACAATGCATATAATGCGAATAGTATTATAAAATAGTACTGTAAAAACATGATATGGTTTCTAAGCCATAAACATAGAATACATAAAATGCATAAAATACATACAGTGATAAAATAGTGGCTAAAAGTACTCAACTGGTGCTTCTAAAATACGCCTACCCCGATGTACCTAACCTAAGTCTAGTACGAGAGAGGAGTAAGTGTGGTGTAGCTTAAGTCTAGTAATTTTCTGCCAAGAATCTGTTCCAAGAATTCTCTACGGGTCTAATCAGCTCCGTACCTTGGTTTTAGAATGATAGAGGTCTTGTATCTCTCTCTCTCAGGACTTGATCTCCCAGCAACCCGCAAGGGTAGCCTGGAAACACCAGAGCTGGATTTCTCGGCAAGAGAAAAGACAGCATCTTCTCAGTGCGTCAGTTGGCGGGTCGTCTTCCTTTGGCACTTGCAGCAGCAAGGAGTCGGGCAAGTAGTTAGTCGATCTGCTCCTAAACCACAGTGTGTTTGACTGGGCAAATGTAGGCATATATATACTTTGAAGGTGCCGAGTTTGACGTAAGATTGGACGTAATATCGTCACTAGTGCCTCAGTTCCTTGAAAACTCCAGGAGTTCTTGGATAAATTATTATTCAAGCAGGGGGAAGTCCCTGACTGCTGAAGGCTGGTTTTTTCCAAGAAATCGTTGTGGATTCTCGGAGTTTATAGGAAGTAGCCATGCCGTATTTGGGCTGCACAGGCTAAGACTAAATAAGGCAATGATTCCTATGCCTATATAAGGACTTGGTGATTTATACCTATATATGGACATGAATCGGGAAAATTACAGTAGGGTCCTAGATTCCCACTTAACACCCACTCCACGATTATTACGTTCAATAATACCTAAGCTCTGAACATATCTAAAACAAAGTGTTCAAAATCCCACCCCAAAATACAAAATTGCATTTGAATAGGTTGGTTCACATGAAATGAGTATATACTGTATGCAATATTTATAGGCGTCATATGAAATCAAGCATAAATCATGAGCAAAAATTCTTTAAATAAAACGAAAGTACATTCAGCAATTGATACCTGAAATCTGTCCCATAGCATAAGTTACTAACTGTGTTTGTATACGAGGTTGAAGCCAAATATTGTCATATAGGAAGTTCAAACACGAAATCTTGTTCTCTAAGAATAGCTCTACTTTAAGCAGATTACTCTGTGCCAAAAAGTTCTATTTTGGAAAAAGTTCAAATTAGTGCATTGTTTTGAAAAATGAAGGCCGAATTGCAGAGTTTAAGGAACCCTGTGTGAAATAATCAAAAGTTATTCTCAGGAGTTTCAGGAGAAAACATCAGATTGTCAAGGCTCGCAAAGAAACCGTCTACTGTGGTAGGTGAAAGTGGAACCCCTTCAGTTAACAGATCAAAAGTGCAGAAGTGTGGATCATCGCTGTCAGCGTTTGATGCATTAGCAATGTCCGTAGTAGATGGTACATGTATGCCTGTAGTTTCTCGTGTCTCACCCTCAGTTAGACTTGCCGGTGAGACCTCAATGAATGCCGTCATCAGAATTGGCAGCCGTTAGAGGCAACACGATGCATGAGCCGTTACTGGACCTAACAAAGCGTCAACATCCGATGGCAGTACTGATGGAAGTGTAGGACAAATGTTCAACATGCATTCCTGTCCGTAAAGCAGGCATCGAAGAACAGGTAAGATGCAATCTTGCCAGATTGGTCTGAACAATAGAAACCAAGTTCTGTTCAGATCTCTTCAACGAGACAAGCCAAGAATCTGTGAAATCCTTTCATGATATCTCATTGCAAGGAGGCATTGTTCCATGGTAGTTTCGGTGTTGCTGGTGACCGGACTTGCCATATCGGAGCAGAAGGAATAAAAATAGAATTCCTGCTACTAGTCCCAAGATGAGAAGCAGGCCGCCGAACACAGAGTGCACGAAATTTGGAAACATGCCAAGGACTGCTTCAAATGGTGTTAACAGTCCCGAAAAAATCGGCTTAAATACATGTGCAATGCCGCTGGTATCAGACATGTTCAAGATTTGACTAAACATTTCTGCGAAATGTACTGGGCAGTTTGTTGATAATAATGCATGTATCCCTGCAGAAGACCTAGCTACTTGCAGATCATACGTTTCTCTAGACGAGGTCAGTGGCACATTTTTTTGTAAAAGAATGGCTTTCATTCTGCTTAAAGTATCAATTCGTATAGAAGATATTCAGTGAAGGCCATATAACATGTAGTGTAGTTCCTATATTCCCAATAGGCTCTGCGCATTGGAATAATATATCCTGCAGTTTAGACGTAGGACTTATGTCGACTAGGTCTCTGCCGAATATATTAGACTTAATTGTGAGTGCCAGCTAGCTCAGAGGTCACTAGAAACTTTCTCGAATAAACAAGAAGGGATTAGTCTTTGACAACCATATAACATGACAACTTTGTTTCCCCAGAATTAAACGTATCTCTAGAGTCGCGGAAACAATAGACGGCTATTTCACTCAGTCAGATGGGCATGCGTCGTTTCACCAGAGTTGCTTAGAAACAGAGAGACAGCGTTTTCAATAAAAGTATTTATTGAACAGTCTTATTTCTTAAGCATAAGAAATACACTGCTACAATTGAAATGCTAGTTAAAAAGTACAATGCATATAATACGAATAGTATTATAAAATATTACTGTAAAAGCATGATATGGTTTCTAAGCCATAAACATATAATACATAAAATGCATAAAATACATACAGTGATAAAATAGTGGCTAAAAGTACTCAACTGGTGCTTCTAAAATACGCCTACCCTGGTGTACCTAACCTAAGTCTAGTACGAGGGAGGAGTAAGTGTGGTGTAGCTTAAATCTAGTAAATTTCTGCCAAGAATCTGTTCTAAGAATTCTCTAAGGGTCTAATCAGCTCCGTACCTTGGTTTTCGAATGATAGATGTCTTGTATCTCTCTCTCAGGACTCGATCTCCCAGCAACCCGCAAGGGTAGCCTGGAAACACCGGAGCTGGATTTCTCGGCAAGAGAAAAGACAGCGTCTTCTCAGTGCGTCAGTTTGCGGGTCGGCTTCCTTCGGCACTTGCAGCAGCAGGGTGTCGGGCAAGTAGTTAGTCGATCTGCTCCTAAACCACCGTGTGTTTGACTGAGCAAATGTAGGCATATTTATACTTTGAAGGTGCCGAGTTTGATGTAAGATTGGACATAATATCGTCACTAGTGCCTCAGTTCCTTGAAAACACCAGGAGTTCTTGGATGAATTAATATTCAAGCAGGGGGAAGTCCCTGACTGCTGAAGGCTGTTTTTTCCAAGAAATCGTTGTGGATTCTCGGAGTTTAGTGGAAGTAGCCATGCCGTATTTGGGCTGCACAGGCTAAGTCTAAATAAGGCAATGATTCCTATGCCTATATAAGGACTTGGTGATTTATACCTATATATGGACATGAATCGGGAAAATTACACTAGGGCCCTAGATTCCCATTTAACACCCACTCCACGATTATTAAGTTCAATAATACCTAATCTCTGATCATATTTAAAGCAAAGTGTTCACAATCCCACCCCAAAATACAAAATTGCATTTGAATAGGTTTGTTCACATGAAATGAGTATATACTGTATGCAATATTTATAGGCGTCATATGAAATCAAGCATAAATCATGAGCAAAAATTCTTTAAATAAAACGAAAGTACATTCAGCAATTGATACCTGAAATCTGTCCCATAGCATAAGTTACTAACTGTGTTTGTATTCGAGGTTGAAGCCAAATATTGTCATATAGGAAGTTCAAACACGAAATCTTGTTCTCTAAGAATAGCTCTACTTTAAGCAGATTACTCTGTGCCAAAAAGTTCTATTTTGGAAAAAGTTCAAATTAGTGCATTGTTTTGAAAAATGAAGGCCGAATTGCAGAGTTTAAGGAACCCTGTGTGAAATAATCAAAAGTTATTCTCAGGAGTTTCAGGAGAAAACATCAGATTGTCAAGGCTCGCAAAGAAACCGTCTACTGTGGTAGGTGAAAGTGGAACCCCTTCAGTTAACAGATCAAAAGTGCAGAAGTGTGGATCATCGCCGTCAGCGTTTGATGCATTAGCAATGTCCGTAGTAGATGGTACATGTATGCCTGTAGTTTCTCGTGTCTCACCCTCAGTTAGACTTGCCGGTGAGACCTCAATGAATGCCGTCATCAGAATTGGCAGCCGTTAGAGGCAACACGATGCATGAGCCGTTACTGGACCTAACAAAGCGTCAACATCCGATGGCAGTACTGATGGAAGTGTAGGACAAATGTTCAACATGCATTCCTGTCCGTAAAGCAGGCATCGAAGAACAGGTAAGATGCAATCTTGCCAGATTGGTCTGAACAATAGAAACCCAGGGGCATATTATCAAGGGGGTTTATCTCCGCTTTTTGGCTTTAAAAGCCAAGAAAGCGGAGATAAAATTATCTCCCTATTACCAAGCTGTCGCTAACACCAGTTAGCGACAGCTAATAGGAGATAGCGACCATCTTGGGCCCCGCTTTGCATGTCAGTGATATTTATCACTAATGACATGCAAAGTGGGCGTGCCAAGATGTTAGCGACTGGAAACAGTCGCTAACATCGCTATCTCCTATTACCAACTTTTGGAGATATTCGCTCTAAGCGCGAATATCTCCAAAAGCTAACACCTGCCCTGAGCAGTTCTTAGCCATGTTATCCAATGGGAGGTGGATAACATGGCTAAGAGCATTTGCTCGATAATGCATGAATATCGCTGACTTTTCAGCGATATTCATGCATTGCGGGAGTTTTTTATCGCATTTGCGATAAACCTTGCTAATAGCAAGGTTTATCTGCGATAAAAATCGCCGATGTGCGGCGATAATTTTTGTCTCTAAACAAGTTAGAGACAAAAATTATCGCTAGTTGTTGGTAATATACCCCCAAGTTCTGTTCAGATCTCTTCAACGAGACAAGCCAAGAATCTGTGAAATCCTTTCATGATATCTCATTGCAAGGAGGCATTGTTCCATGGTAGTTTCGGTGTTGCTGGTGACCGGACTTGCCATATCGGAGCAGAAGGAATAAAAATAGAATTCCTGCTACTAGTCCCAAGATGAGAAGCAGGCCGCCGAACACAGAGTGCACGAAATTTGGAAACATGCCGAGGACTGCTTCAAATGGTGTTTACAGTCCCGAAAAAATCGGCTTAAATACATGTGCAATGCCGCTGGTATCAGACATGTTCAAGATTTGACTAAACATTTCTGCGAAATGTACTGGGCAGTTTGTTGATAATAATGCATGTATCCCTGCAGAAGACCTAGCTACTTGCAGATCATACGTTTCTCTAGACGAGGTCAGTGGCACATTTATTTGTAAAAAAATGGCTTTCATTCTGCTTAAAGTATCAATTGGTATAGAAGATATTCAGTGAAGGCCATATAACATGTAGTGTAGTTCCTATATTCCCAATAGGCTCTGCGCATTGGAATAATATATCCTGCAGTTTAGACGTAGGACTTATGTCGACTAGGTCTCTGCCGAATATATTAGACTTAATTGTGAGTGCCAGCTAGCTCAGAGGTCACTAGAAACTTTCTCGAATAAACAAGAAGGGATTAGTCTTTGACAACCATATAACATGACAACTTTGTTTCCCCAGAATTAAACGTATCTCTAGAGTCGCGGAAACAATAGACGGCTATTTCACTCAGTCAGATGGGCATGCGTCGTTTCACCAGAGTTGCTTAGAAACAGAGAGACAGCGTTTTCAATAAAAGTATTTATTGAACAGTCTTATTTCTTAAGCATAAGAAATACACTGCTACAATTGAAATGCTAGTTAAAAAGTACAATGCATATAATACGAATAGTATTATAAAATATTACTGTAAAAGCATGATATGGTTTCTAAGCCATAAACATATAATACATAAAATGCATAAAATACATACAGTGATAAAATAGTGGCTAAAAGTACTCAACTGGTGCTTCTAAAATACGCCTACCCTGGTGTACCTAACCTAAGTCTAGTACGAGGGAGGAGTAAGTGTGGTGTAGCTTAAATCTAGTAAATTTCTGCCAAGAATCTGTTCTAAGAATTCTCTAAGGGTCTAATCAGCTCCGTACCTTGGTTTTCGAATGATAGATGTCTTGTATCTCTCTCTCAGGACTCGATCTCCCAGCAACCCGCAAGGGTAGCCTGGAAACACCGGAGCTGGATTTCTCGGCAAGAGAAAAGACAGCGTCTTCTCAGTGCGTCAGTTTGCGGGTCGGCTTCCTTCGGCACTTGCAGCAGCAGGGTGTCGGGCAAGTAGTTAGTCGATCTGCTCCTAAACCACCGTGTGTTTGACTGAGCAAATGTAGGCATATTTATACTTTGAAGGTGCCGAGTTTGATGTAAGATTGGACATAATATCGTCACTAGTGCCTCAGTTCCTTGAAAACACCAGGAGTTCTTGGATGAATTAATATTCAAGCAGGGGGAAGTCCCTGACTGCTGAAGGCTGTTTTTTCCAAGAAATCGTTGTGGATTCTCGGAGTTTAGTGGAAGTAGCCATGCCGTATTTGGGCTGCACAGGCTAAGTCTAAATAAGGCAATGATTCCTATGCCTATATAAGGACTTGGTGATTTATACCTATATATGGACATGAATCGGGAAAATTACACTAGGGCCCTAGATTCCCATTTAACACCCACTCCACGATTATTAAGTTCAATAATACCTAATCTCTGATCATATTTAAAGCAAAGTGTTCACAATCCCACCCCAAAATACAAAATTGCATTTGAATAGGTTTGTTCACATGAAATGAGTATATACTGTATGCAATATTTATAGGCGTCATATGAAATCAAGCATAAATCATGAGCAAAAATTCTTTAAATAAAACGAAAGTACATTCAGCAATTGATACCTGAAATCTGTCCCATAGCATAAGTTACTAACTGTGTTTGTATTCGAGGTTGAAGCCAAATATTGTCATATAGGAAGTTCAAACACGAAATCTTGTTCTCTAAGAATAGCTCTACTTTAAGCAGATTACTCTGTGCCAAAAAGTTCTATTTTGGAAAAAGTTCAAATTAGTGCATTGTTTTGAAAAATGAAGGCCGAATTGCAGAGTTTAAGGAACCCTGTGTGAAATAATCAAAAGTTATTCTCAGGAGTTTCAGGAGAAAACATCAGATTGTCAAGGCTCGCAAAGAAACCGTCTACTGTGGTAGGTGAAAGTGGAACCCCTTCAGTTAACAGATCAAAAGTGCAGAAGTGTGGATCATCGCCGTCAGCGTTTGATGCATTAGCAATGTCCGTAGTAGATGGTACATGTATGCCTGTAGTTTCTCGTGTCTCACCCTCAGTTAGACTTGCCGGTGAGACCTCAATGAATGCCGTCATCAGAATTGGCAGCCGTTAGAGGCAACACGATGCATGAGCCGTTACTGGACCTAACAAAGCGTCAACATCCGATGGCAGTACTGATGGAAGTGTAGGACAAATGTTCAACATGCATTCCTGTCCGTAAAGCAGGCATCGAAGAACAGGTAAGATGCAATCTTGCCAGATTGGTCTGAACAATAGAAACCCAGGGACATATTATCAAGGGGGTTTATCTCCGCTTTTTGGCTTTAAAAGCCAAGAAAGCGGAGATAAAATTATCTCCCTATTACCAAGCTGTCGCTAACACCAGTTAGCGACAGCTAATAGGAGATAGCGACCATCTTGGGCCCCGCTTTGCATGTCAGTGATATTTATCACTAATGACATGCAAAGTGGGCGTGCCAAGATGTTAGGAACTGGAAACAGTCGCTAACATCGCTATCTCCTATTACCAACTTTTGGAGATATTCGCTCTAAGCGCGAATATCTCCAAAAGCTAACACCTGCCCTGAGCAGTTCTTAGCCATGTTATCCAATGGGAGGTGGATAACATGGCTAAGAGCATTTGCTCGATAATGCATGAATATCGCTGACTTTTCAGCAATATTCATGCATTGCGGGAGTTTTTTATCGCATTTGCGATAAACCTTGCTAATAGCAAGGTTTATCTGCGATAAAAATCGCCGATGTGCGGCGATAATTTTTGTCTCTAAACAAGTTAGAGACAAAAATTATCGCTAGTTGTTGGTAATATACCCCCAAGTTCTGTTCAGATCTCTTCAACGAGACAAGCCAAGAATCTGTGAAATCCTTTCATGATATCTCATTGCAAGGAGGCATTGTTCCATGGTAGTTTCGGTGTTGCTGGTGACCGGACTTGCCATATCGGAGCAGAAGGAATAAAAATAGAATTCCTGCTACTAGTCCCAAGATGAGAAGCAGGCCGCCGAACACAGAGTGCACGAAATTTGGAAACATGCCGAGGACTGCTTCAAATGGTGTTTACAGTCCCGAAAAAATCGGCTTAAATACATGTGCAATGCCGCTGGTATCAGACATGTTCAAGATTTGACTAAACATTTCTGCGAAATGTACTGGGCAGTTTGTTGATAATAATGCATGTATCCCTGCAGAAGACCTAGCTACTTGCAGATCATACGTTTCTCTAGACGAGGTCAGTGGCACATTTATTTGTAAAAAAATGGCTTTCATTCTGCTTAAAGTATCAATTCGTATAGAAGATATTCAGTGAAGGCCATATAACATGTAGTGTAGTTCCTATATTCCCAATAGGCTCTGCGCATTGGAATAATATATCCTGCAGTTTAGACGTAGGACTTATGTCGACTAGGTCTCTGCCGAATATATTAGACTTAATTGTGAGTGCCAGCTAGCTCAGAGGTCACTAGAAACTTTCTCGAATAAACAAGAAGGGATTAGTCTTTGACAACCATATAACATGACAACTTTGTTTCCCCAGAATTAAACGTATCTCTAGAGTCGCGGAAACAATAGACGGCTATTTCACTCAGTCAGATGGGCATGCGTCGTTTCACCAGAGTTGCTTAGAAACAGAGAGACAGCGTTTTCAATAAAAGTATTTATTGAACAGTCTTATTTCTTAAGCATAAGAAATACACTGCTACAATTGAAATGCTAGTTAAAAAGTACAATGCATATAATACGAATAGTATTATAAAATATTACTGTAAAAGCATGATATGGTTTCTAAGCCATAAACATATAATACATAAAATGCATAAAATACATACAGTGATAAAAAAGTGGCTAAAGGTACTCAACTGGTGCTTCTAAAATACGCCTACCCTGGTGTACCTAACCTAAGTCTAGTACGAGGGAGGAGTAAGTGTGGTGTAGCTTAAATCTAGTAAATTTCTGCCAAGAATCTGTTCTAAGAATTCTCTAAGGGTCTAATCAGCTCCGTACCTTGGTTTTCGAATGATAGATGTCTTGTATCTCTCTCTCAGGACTCGATCTCCCAGCAACCCGCAAGGGTAGCCTGGAAACACCGGAGCTGGATTTCTCGGCAAGAGAAAAGACAGCGTCTTCTCAGTGCGTCAGTTTGCGGGTCGGCTTCCTTCGGCACTTGCAGCAGCAGGGTGTCGGGCAAGTAGTTAGTCGATCTGCTCCTAAACCACCGTGTGTTTGACTGAGCAAATGTAGGCATATTTATACTTTGAAGGTGCCGAGTTTGATGTAAGATTGGACATAATATCGTCACTAGTGCCTCAGTTCCTTGAAAACACCAGGAGTTCTTGGATGAATTAATATTCAAGCAGGGGGAAGTCCCTGACTGCTGAAGGCTGTTTTTTCCAAGAAATCGTTGTGGATTCTCGGAGTTTAGTGGAAGTAGCCATGCCGTATTTGGGCTGCACAGGCTAAGTCTAAATAAGGCAATGATTCCTATGCCTATATAAGGACTTGGTGATTTATACCTATATATGGACATGAATCGGGAAAATTACACTAGGGCCCTAGATTCCCATTTAACACCCACTCCACGATTATTAAGTTCAATAATACCTAATCTCTGATCATATTTAAAGCAAAGTGTTCACAATCTCACCCCAAAATACAAAATTGCATTTGAATAGGTTTGTTCACATGAAATGAGTATATACTGTATGCAATATTTATAGGCGTCATATGAAATCAAGCATAAATCATGAGCAAAAATTCTTTAAATAAAACGAAAGTACATTCAGCAATTGATACCTGAAATCTGTCCCATAGCATAAGTTACTAACTGTGTTTGTATTCGAGGTTGAAGCCAAATATTGTCATATAGGAAGTTCAAACACGAAATCTTGTTCTCTAAGAATAGCTCTACTTTAAGCAGATTACTCTGTGCCAAAAAGTTCTATTTTGGAAAAAGTTCAAATTAGTGCATTGTTTTGAAAAATGAAGGCCGAATTGCAGAGTTTAAGGAACCCTGTGTGAAATAATCAAAAGTTATTCTCAGGAGTTTCAGGAGAAAACATCAGATTGTCAAGGCTCGCAAAGAAACCGTCTACTGTGGTAGGTGAAAGTGGAACCCCTTCAGTTAACAGATCAAAAGTGCAGAAGTGTGGATCATCGCCGTCAGCGTTTGATGCATTAGCAATGTCCGTAGTAGATGGTACATGTATGCCTGTAGTTTCTCGTGTCTCACCCTCAGTTAGACTTGCCGGTGAGACCTCAATGAATGCCGTCATCAGAATTGGCAGCCGTTAGAGGCAACACGATGCATGAGCCGTTACTGGACCTAACAAAGCGTCAACATCCGATGGCAGTACTGATGGAAGTGTAGGACAAATGTTCAACATGCATTCCTGTCCGTAAAGCAGGCATCGAAGAACAGGTAAGATGCAATCTTGCCAGATTGGTCTGAACAATAGAAACCCAGGGGCATATTATCAAGGGGGTTTATCTCCGCTTTTTGGCTTTAAAAGCCAAGAAAGCGGAGATAAAATTATCTCCCTATTACCAAGCTGTCGCTAACACCAGTTAGCGACAGCTAATAGGAGATAGCGACCATCTTGGGCCCCGCTTTGCATGTCAGTGATATTTATCACTAATGACATGCAAAGTGGGCGTGCCAAGATGTTAGCGACTGGAAACAGTCGCTAACATCGCTATCTCCTATTACCAACTTTTGGAGATATTCGCTCTAAGCGCGAATATCTCCAAAAGCTAACACCTGCCCTGAGCAGTTCTTAGCCATGTTATCCAATGGGAGGTGGATAACATGGCTAAGAGCATTTGCTCGATAATGCATGAATATCGCTGACTTTTCAGCGATATTCATGCATTGCGGGAGTTTTTTATCGCATTTGCGATAAACCTTGCTAATAGCAAGGTTTATCTGCGATAAAAATCGCCGATGTGCGGCGATAATTTTTGTCTCTAAACAAGTTAGAGACAAAAATTATCGCTAGTTGTTGGTAATATACCCCCAAGTTCTGTTCAGATCTCTTCAACGAGACAAGCCAAGAATCTGTGAAATCCTTTCATGATATCTCATTGCAAGGAGGCATTGTTCCATGGTAGTTTCGGTGTTGCTGGTGACCGGACTTGCCATATCGGAGCAGAAGGAATAAAAATAGAATTCCTGCTACTAGTCCCAAGATGAGAAGCAGGCCGCCGAACACAGAGTGCACGAAATTTGGAAACATGCCGAGGACTGCTTCAAATGGTGTTTACAGTCCCGAAAAAATCGGCTTAAATACATGTGCAATGCCGCTGGTATCAGACATGTTCAAGATTTGACTAAACATTTCTGCGAAATGTACTGGGCAGTTTGTTGATAATAATGCATGTATCCCTGCAGAAGACCTAGCTACTTGCAGATCATACGTTTCTCTAGACGAGGTCAGTGGCACATTTATTTGTAAAAAAATGGCTTTCATTCTGCTTAAAGTATCAATTCGTATAGAAGATATTCAGTGAAGGCCATATAACATGTAGTGTAGTTCCTATATTCCCAATAGGCTCTGCGCATTGGAATAATATATCCTGCAGTTTAGACGTAGGACTTATGTCGACTAGGTCTCTGCCGAATATATTAGACTTAATTGTGAGTGCCAGCTAGCTCAGAGGTCACTAGAAACTTTCTCGAATAAACAAGAAGGGATTAGTCTTTGACAACCATATAACATGACAACTTTGTTTCCCCAGAATTAAACGTATCTCTAGAGTCGCGGAAACAATAGACGGCTATTTCACTCAGTCAGATGGGCATGCGTCGTTTCACCAGAGTTGCTTAGAAACAGAGAGACAGCGTTTTCAATAAAAGTATTTATTGAACAGTCTTATTTCTTAAGCATAAGAAATACACTGCTACAATTGAAATGCTAGTTAAAAAGTACAATGCATATAATACGAATAGTATTATAAAATATTACTGTAAAAGCATGATATGGTTTCTAAGCCATAAACATATAATACATAAAATGCATAAAATACATACAGTGATAAAAAAGTGGCTAAAGGTACTCAACTGGTGCTTCTAAAATACGCCTACCCTGGTGTACCTAACCTAAGTCTAGTACGAGGGAGGAGTAAGTGTGGTGTAGCTTAAATCTAGTAAATTTCTGCCAAGAATCTGTTCTAAGAATTCTCTAAGGGTCTAATCAGCTCCGTACCTTGGTTTTCGAATGATAGATGTCTTGTATCTCTCTCTCAGGACTCGATCTCCCAGCAACCCGCAAGGGTAGCCTGGAAACACCGGAGCTGGATTTCTCGGCAAGAGAAAAGACAGCGTCTTCTCAGTGCGTCAGTTTGCGGGTCGGCTTCCTTCGGCACTTGCAGCAGCAGGGTGTCGGGCAAGTAGTTAGTCGATCTGCTCCTAAACCACCGTGTGTTTGACTGAGCAAATGTAGGCATATTTATACTTTGAAGGTGCC
The DNA here is from genome assembly GCF_964261635.1 of Lissotriton helveticus. NCBI lineage: Eukaryota > Metazoa > Chordata > Amphibia > Caudata > Salamandridae > Lissotriton > Lissotriton helveticus. Next base: position 103,660,134 of record NC_136072.1, read on the forward strand.
GAGTTTGATGTAAGATTGGACATAATATCGTCACTAGTGCCTCAGTTCCTTGAAAACACCAGGAGTTCTTGGATGAATTAATATTCAAGCAGGGGGAAGTCCCTGACTGCTGAAGGCTGTTTTTTCCAAGAAATCGTTGTGGATTCTCGGAGTTTAGTGGAAGTAGCCATGCCGTATTTGGGCTGCACAGGCTAAGTCTAAATAAGGCAATGATTCCTATGCCTATATAAGGACTTGGTGATTTATACCTATATATGGACATGAATCGGGAAAATTACACTAGGGCCCTAGATTCCCATTTAACAACCACTCCACGATTATTAAGTTCAATAATACCTAATCTCTGATCATATTTAAAGCAAAGTGTTCACAATCTCACCCCAAAATACAAAATTGCATTTGAATAGGTTTGTTCACATGAAATGAGTATATACTGTATGCAATATTTATAGGCGTCATATGAAATCAAGCATAAATCATGAGCAAAAATTCTTTAAATAAAACGAAAGTACATTCAGCAATTGATACCTGAAATCTGTCCCATAGCATAAGTTACTAACTGTGTTTGTATTCGAGGTTGAAGCCAAATATTGTCATATAGGAAGTTCAAACACGAAATCTTGTTCTCTAAGAATAGCTCTACTTTAAGCAGATTACTCTGTGCCAAAAAGTTCTATTTTGGAAAAAGTTCAAATTAGTGCATTGTTTTGAAAAATGAAGGCCGAATTGCAGAGTTTAAGGAACCCTGTGTGAAATAATCAAAAGTTATTCTCAGGAGTTTCAGGAGAAAACATCAGATTGTCAAGGCTCGCAAAGAAACCGTCTACTGTGGTAGGTGAAAGTGGAACCCCTTCAGTTAACAGATCAAAAGTGCAGAAGTGTGGATCATCGCCGTCAGCGTTTGATGCATTAGCAATGTCCGTAGTAGATGGTACATGTATGCCTGTAGTTTCTCGTGTCTCACCCTCAGTTAGACTTGCCGGTGAGACCTCAATGAATGCCGTCATCAGAATTGGCAGCCGTTAGAGGCAACACGATGCATGAGCCGTTACTGGACCTAACAAAGCGTCAACATCCGATGGCAGTACTGATGGAAGTGTAGGACAAATGTTCAACATGCATTCCTGTCCGTAAAGCAGGCATCGAAGAACAGGTAAGATGCAATCTTGCCAGATTGGTCTGAACAATAGAAACCCAGGGGCATATTATCAAGGGGGTTTATCTCCGCTTTTTGGCTTTAAAAGCCAAGAAAGCGGAGATAAAATTATCTCCCTATTACCAAGCTGTCGCTAACACCAGTTAGCGACAGCTAATAGGAGATAGCGACCATCTTGGGCCCCGCTTTGCATGTCAGTGATATTTATCACTAATGACATGCAAAGTGGGCGTGCCAAGATGTTAGCGACTGGAAACAGTCGCTAACATCGCTATCTCCTATTACCAACTTTTGGAGATATTCGCTCTAAGCGCGAATATCTCCAAAAGCTAACACCTGCCCTGAGCAGTTCTTAGCCATGTTATCCAATGGGAGGTGGATAACATGGCTAAGAGCATTTGCTCGATAATGCATGAATATCGCTGACTTTTCAGCGATATTCATGCATTGCGGGAGTTTTTTATCGCATTTGCGATAAACCTTGCTAATAGCAAGGTTTATCTGCGATAAAAATCGCCGATGTGCGGCGATAATTTTTGTCTCTAAACAAGTTAGAGACAAAAATTATCGCTAGTTGTTGGTAATATACCCCCAAGTTCTGTTCAGATCTCTTCAACGAGACAAGCCAAGAATCTGTGAAATCCTTTCATGATATCTCATTGCAAGGAGGCATTGTTCCATGGTAGTTTCGGTGTTGCTGGTGACCGGACTTGCCATATCGGAGCAGAAGGAATAAAAATAGAATTCCTGCTACTAGTCCCAAGATGAGAAGCAGGCCGCCGAACACAGAGTGCACGAAATTTGGAAACATGCCGAGGACTGCTTCAAATGGTGTTTACAGTCCCGAAAAAATCGGCTTAAATACATGTGCAATGCCGCTGGTATCAGACATGTTCAAGATTTGACTAAACATTTCTGCGAAATGTACTGGGCAGTTTGTTGATAATAATGCATGTATCCCTGCAGAAGACCTAGCTACTTGCAGATCATACGTTTCTCTAGACGAGGTCAGTGGCAGATTTATTTGTAAAAGAATGGCCTTCATTCTGCTTAAAGTATCAATTCGTATAGAAGATATTCAGTGAAGGCCATATAACATGTAGTGTAGTTCCTATATTCCCAATAGGCTCTGCGCATTGGAATAATATATCCTGCAGTTTAGACGTAGGACTTATGTCGACTAGGTCTCTGCCGAATATATTAGACTTAATTGTGAGTGCCAGCTAGCTCAGAGGTCACTAGAAACTTTCTCGAATAAACAAGAAGGGATTAGTCTTTGACAACCATATAACATGACAACTTTGTTTCCCCAGAATTAAACGTATCTCTAGAGTCGCGGAAACAATAGACGGCTATTTCACTCAGTCAGATGGGCATGCGTCGTTTCACCAGAGTTGCTTAGAAACAGAGAGACAGCGTTTTCAATAAAAGTATTTATTGAACAGTCTTATTTCTTAAGCATAAGAAATACACTGCTACAATTGAAATGCTAGTTAAAAAGTACAATGCATATAATACGAATAGTATTATAAAATATTACTGTAAAAGCATGATATGGTTTCTAAGCCATAAACATAGAATACATAAAATGCATAAAATACATACAGTGATAAAATAGTGGCTAAAAGTACTCAACTGGTGCTTCTAAAATACGCCTACCCTGGTGTACCTAACCTAAGTCTAGTACGAGGGAGGAGTAAGTGTGGTGTAGCTTAAATCTAGTAAATTTCTGCCAAGAATCTGTTCTAAGAATTCTCTAAGGGTCTAATCAGCTCCGTACCTTGGTTTTCGAATGATAGATGTCTTGTATCTCTCTCTCAGGACTCGATCTCCCAGCAACCCGCAAGGGTAGCCTGGAAACACCGGAGCTGGATTTCTCGGCAAGAGAAAAGACAGCGTCTTCTCAGTGCGTCAGTTTGCGGGTCGGCTTCCTTCGGCACTTGCAGCAGCAGGGTGTCGGGCAAGTAGTTAGTCGATCTGCTCCTAAACCACCGTGTGTTTGACTGAGCAAATGTAGGCATATTTATACTTTGAAGGTGCCGAGTTTGATGTAAGATTGGACATAATATCGTCACTAGTGCCTCAGTTCCTTGAAAACTCCAGGAGTTCTTGGATGAATTAATATTCAAGCAGGGGGAAGTCCCTGACTGCTGAAGGCTGTTTTTTCCAAGAAATCGTTGTGGATTCTCGGAGTTTAGTGGAAGTAGCCATGCCGTATTTGGGCTGCACAGGCTAAGTCTAAATAAGGCAATGATTCCTATGCCTATATAAGGACTTGGTGATTTATACCTATATATGGACATGAATCGGGAAAATTACACTAGGGCCCTAGATTCCCATTTAACACCCACTCCACGATTATTAAGTTCAATAATACCTAATCTCTGATCATATTTAAAGCAAAGTGTTCACAATCCCACCCCAAAATACAAAATTGCATTTGAATAGGTTTGTTCACATGAAATGAGTATATACTGTATGCAATATTTATAGGCGTCATATGAAATCAAGCATAGATCATGAGCAAAAATTCTTTAAATAAAACGAAAGTACATTCAGCAATTGATACCTGAAATCTGTCCCATAGCATAAGTTTCTAACTGTGTTTGTATTCGAGGTTGAAGCCAAATATTGTCATATAGGAAGTTCAAACACGGAATTTTGTTCTCTAAGAATAGCTCTACTTTAAGCAGATTACTCTGTGCCAAAAAGTTCTATTTTGGAAAAAGTTCAGATTAGTGCATTGTTTTGAAAAATGAAGGCCGAATTGCAGAGTTCAGGGAACGCTGTGTGAAATAATCAAAAGTTATTCTCAGGAGTTTCAGGAGAAAACATCAGATTGTCTAGGCTCGCAAAGAAACCGTCTACTGTGGTAGGTGAAAGTGGAACCCCTTCAGTTAGCAGATCAAAAGTGCAGAAGTGTGGATCATCGCCGTCAGCGTTTGATGCATTAGCAATGTCCGTAGTAGATGGTACATGTATGCCTGTAGTTTCACGTGTCTCACCCTCAGTTAGACTTGCCGGTGAGTCCTCAATGAAGGCCGTCATCAGAATTGGCAGCCGTTGGAGGCAACACGATGCATGAGCCGTTACTGGACCTAACAAAGCGTCAACATCCGATGGCAGTACTGATGGAAGTGTAGAACAAATGTCCAACATGCATTCCTGTCCGCAAAGCAGGCATCGAAGAACAGGTAAGACGCAATCTTGCCAGATTGGTCTGAACGATAGAAACCAAGTTCTGTTCAGATCTCTTCAACGAGACAAGCCACAAATCTGTGAAATCCTTTCACGATGTCTCATTGCAAGGAGGCATTGTTCCATGGTAGTTTCATGTTGCTGGTGACCGGACTTGCCATATCGGAGCAGAAGGAATAAAAATAGAATTCCTGATACTAGTCCCAAGATGAGAAGCAGGCCGCCGAACACAGAGTGCACGAAATTTGGAAACATGCTGAGGACTGCTTCAAATGGTGTTAACAGTCCCGAAAAAATCGTCTTAAATACATGTGCGATGCCGCTGGTATCAGACATGTTCAAGATTTGACTTAACATTTCTGCGAAATGTACTGGGCAGTTTGTTGATAATAATGCATGTATCTCTGCAGAAGACCTAGCTACTTGCAGATCATAGGTTTCTCTAGACGAGGTCAGTGGCACATTTTTTTGTAAAAGAATGGCTTTCATTCTGCTTAAAGTATCCATTCGTATAGAAGAGATTTTCAGTGAAGGCCATATAACATGTAGTGTAGTTCCTATATTCCCAATAGGCTCTGCGCATTGGAATAATATATCCTGCAGTTTAGACGTAGGACTTATGTCGACTAGGTCTCTGCCGAATATATTAGACTTAATTGTGAGTGCCTGCTAGCTCAGAGGTCACTAGAAACTTTCTTGAATAAACAAGAAGGGATTAGTCTTTGACAACCATATAACATGACAACTTTGTTTCCCCAGAATGAAACGTATCTCTAGAGTCACGGAAACAATAGACGGCTATTTCATTCAGTCAGATGTGCATGCGTCGTTTCACCAGAGTTGCTTAGAAACAGAGAGACGGCGTTTTCAATAAAAGTATTTATTGAACAGTCTTATTTCTTAAGCATAAGAAATACACTGCTACAATTGAAATGCTAGTTCAAAAGTACAATGCATATAATACGAATAGTATTATAAAATAGTACTGTAAAAGCATGATATGTTTTCTAAGCCATAAACATAGAATACATAAAATGCATAAAATACATACAGTGAAAAAATTTGTGGCTAAAAGTACTCAACTGGTGCTTCTAAAATACGCCTACCCTGGTGTACCTAACCTAAGTCTAGTACGAGGGAGGAGTAAGTGTGGTGTAGCTTAAATCTAGTAAATTTCTGCCAAGAATCTGTTCTAAGAATTCTCTAAGGGTCTAATCAGCTCCGTACCTTGGTTTTCGAATGATAGAGGTCTTGTATCTCTCTCTCAGGACTCGATCTCCCAGCAACCCGCAAGGGTAGCCTGGAAACACCGGAGCTGGATTTCTTGGCAAGAGAAAAGACAGCGTCTTCTCAGTGCGTCAGTTGGAGGGTCGGCTTTAAACCAGAGCTGATGCTCTTGGTAAGTTAATGGAATTTCAATGTCCTCGAAAGGAACGTATTCTGCTGGAGGTTCCTCTGCTTTGTAGTAGTGGAACTCTCGTGTTCCCGCATTTGCTGCTGGAAACTGAATCCATGAATAGAATACCTCTGTCTGCCAATACTCATGTGCCTCTATGACAAAGATTACTCTGCCGCCTCTTGCTGATACTCCATTATTTATCAGTTCATAAGTTATACTTTTCCTTACATTTGCCAGGAGCAGTATAGCATCCGTGTCATTTTCTAGGATTTCAGCGTCATCTAAGATCGCTTGAGCTGCTGCTGCAGCTAATTCTTCGTCAGTAACCATTATTTTTACTTATTGAAGAGTTTGCAGAACAAGTTTCAAGGAAACAAAGATTAGGTGCACAATATTTTGGAACACTGTATCCTTCAACGTTGAACAAACCAAAAACTAATACGGTACATAGGATTTTTTGTCCTACTCAGTTTTGGCGGATATTATCCTTTCACCCACTCCAGACGTCTTTTGGAGTGTTTACGGGAAAAAGGGGTCTGTGTGAAAAGCACGACTGAGTTACTCTAGTATCTAGCGTTAAATTATCGCCTTACCAAACATTGGGCACCATGTAGTGTAGTTCCTATATTCCCAATAGGCTCTGCGCATTGGAATAATATATCCTGCAGTTTAGACGTAGGACTTATGTCAACTAGGTCTCTGCCGAATATATCAGACTTAATTGTGAGTGCCAGCTAGCTCAGAGGTCACTAGAAACTTTCTCGAATAAACAAGAAGGGATTAGTCTCTGACAACCATATAACATGACAACTTTGTTTCCCCAGAATGAAGCATATCTCTAGAGTCGCGGAAACAATAGACGGCTATTTCATTTAGTCAGATGTGCATGCTTCATTTCACCAGAGTTGCTTAGAAATGGAAAGACGGGCGTTTTCAATAAAAGTATTTTTTGAACAGTCTTATTTCTTAAGCATAAGAAATGCACTGCTACAATTGAAATGCTAGTTAAGAAGTACAATGCATATAATGCGAATAGTATTATAAAATAGTACTATAAAAGCATGATATGGTTTCTAAGCCATAAACATAGAATACATAAAATGCATAAAATACATACAGTGATAAAATAGTGGCTAAAAGTACTCAACTGGTGCTTCTAAAATACGCCTACCCCGATGTACCTAACCTAAGTCTGGTACGAGGGAGGAGTAAGTGTGGCGTAACTTAAGTCTAGTAATTTTCTGCCAAGAATCTGTTCCAAGAATTCTCTAAGGGTCTAATCAGCTCCCTACCTTGGTTTTAGAATGATAGAGGTTGCAGAATTTGACGTAAGATTGGACATAATATCGTCACTAGTGCCTCAGTTCCTTGAAAACTCCAGGAGTTCTTGGATAAATTAGTATTCAAGCAGGGGGAAGTCCCTGACTGCTGAAGGCTGGTTTTTCCAAGAAATCGTTGTGGATTCTCGGAGTTTAGTGGAAGTAGCCATGCCGTATTTGGGCTGCACAGGCTAAGACTAAATAAGGCAATGATTCCTATGCCTATATAAGGACTGGGTGATTTATACCTATATATGGACATGAATTGGGAAAATTACACTAGGGTCCTAGATTCCCACATAACAACGTAAAAGGAAAGACCTTGTCAAATTTTATTGAGTATAATGTGGTACCTAATCACTTCTTATGTCTCGTGGTAATCGAGAGGCCTGACTGAGATTCCAATCTAACAGTTATAGAATGTTTCTCTGATTAACCCCAAGACGCAATTGGTACTTATACTTGGGCTCAAAGAGGAAGATATATCCTACGATGGAAAGAGGGTATGCTGGGAATAGATTGAACGAGGCAAGAAAGCTAGTTTAAAAGGTAAGGAGACTCGAACATCACTATTCTGCTATTTGGATTCAGCAGCTAGTGATCTCATTATTCATAGAATTTAAGACATTTAACAGTGGAGTTGTTGAGGCCCTTAAAGACAAGGGGATGGAAGACTCAAGAAGTTAAATAGTCAGCTTACTGCCAACTGTATGAAAGCTAGATGAATGATATGAAACATCATGAAATCTTTAATGGGCAGCTCAAGGCCATTGCAGCATAAAGAGTCAGCTCTAAGCAAAAGGTTCAAGCAGTGAAGCAAAAATCACGAGATATATGTTCTTCCCGTTTGAAAAACTTGATGGAATTCGAGGCAAGGAACATTTATTGACCCAGGATTACAGTAGGGAGCAGATTCAATAACATTCTTTGTGGGAGGTTGAAAAATTCATAAAGTAAGTTTTAATGTCCTGATGGGGTCTCTATTGACCTTTACAAACATAATCCAGCTGCATAGCTCCATTGTGGACTAATCCCCAGATGCATCAAGAACCCATTTTGCTATTCCTTAATAGCGAAAAAATAATGATTCGCTATTAAGGAATAGCAAAATGCAATGCATGAAGAAATCACTAAAACAAATAGCGATTTCTTAAAATTCCTTAATTGCGACTTGCAAATTGCGAGTCGCAATTAAGGAATACCTCCCCATTCATTCCTATGGGCCTAGAGGCCCATAGGATTGAATTGGAAGTCATTCTCAATTTGCGAATCGCAATTAGCGAATCGCAAATTGAGAATGCGATTTTAAGGGTGCAGGGGTGTCCAAAGGACACCCTGTTGCACCCCTGAAATTGATCTGTGCACATATGTTGCGCTCACACATGCCCTTAGGGCATGTGTGTGCTCAACATGAAACTTTGAAAAATGCACTTTAGTGCATTTTTTAAAGTTTATGCAAATTACCATGAAGTTCAACTTCATGGTAATTTGCGATCCCTATTAGCGAAATCGCTATTTTTTAAACTTTAATGCATTGCATTTAAGGAATCTCAATTTGAGATTCCTTAAATGCAAGTAATCACAATTTTGCGATTTCTTAATTTGCGATTTTTGCATTTAGGATGATGCATCCCAAATGCAAAAATACCTGTTGCAAAGGGGCAGATTCTGAGAATCTGCCCCTTTGCGAGCGGATTTTACCTTGATGCATCTATGCCTACGTTTCTGAATGAAGCACATAGCACTGTTGATTGCCTGATACCCGAGTTTTATCTATCATCATTCTGATATTTGAAAAAGGATAATAAACCAATCCCAAATACTATTGACCTATAAATCTCCTCAGTACCATCTTAGGCCCTAATTACAATTGGTTGTAGTGGCAACGGACCGTTCAATAAGGAGTCGGCAGCCCCACTTCCACAATTATGATGGAACAGCCTTCACAACGGTCAGAAAGTGCATATTTTTTAATTGAGGCTTGTGCTGCTACTTGCATACCTGCACTGTGTGGCAGGCACCATGCGTTGCCTGCCGCATGGTGTAGGGATGTTTCGCCCCCAGATCCCATAGCAGAGGGCCAGGGGGAAAGATCTCTCAAAGTCACTTTCGAACAGTCTTTCCATGTAGGAAAGGCCAACATGGAAAGGATGTGGGAAACAGACATCATAATGCCGATGGCGGTGCCTGAGCAGGCACCGATGTCATTTGGGGATTATCTGTCCTTCTGACACTCCGTTGCAAACGGAGTGGAATTCCCCCTCGGATTCCCTCCAACCGCCAGTATCATAATATGGTGGTCAGACAGAAACCTATGATGTGGTGCGGAAAGCCTCCGACGAGCTGTTGGATGGCTTTCTGGCTGACATCATAATCTGCCCTTAGTAAAGTTACTCCTGGAGAGATTGCAGAAATTCTCTTGAAGGTACTGTTCGATTTCTGGAAAGGTTTGTGTACAAAATAAAAATGCCCCACATAGTAATTCCTAATTGGGAAATATGTCAGGATCAAAAGAGAAGGGGATTTGCTTGGTGTTCATGGACCTGTCCAATTCATGCCGAATTTTGAATGAGATGACCTGGAGGCAGGACTGGTGACATTCTGAGAAAGGTTGCCATCTTTGTTGCTGTCGACAGATCAATATGGTTCTTGGTGGAATGTAATGCTACATTTATGTCAGAAAAGGGCACATTCTGGGTTGTGCGTTCATCTCTATACCTTTTTCTTTGTGCAATATTGGCTTGGCAGAAGAGCTAATGTTTCTGTTTTCTGCGCCCATTACAGTTGTACAAAAGAAATTACTTTATTTGATTCATGCAGCTGAAGCTATTCTATTATCTGGGGAAATAGTTTAGTATTTATAACTTTAACGCTAAATAAACTTATGGAGCAACTTGGAATGAAAATAAATAATTTCAAATCCAAAATTATGTCTACTGACTCCAAAAGTATGAGATTTTAAAGTACTGGATTCGGTGACCTGCCATTTAAAAGAATACATTCTGTTCTATATATAGGTATTCTTTTGATGACAACCTAAATTGCAACCCGCTGCTTCCTGAAAAAGAACCAGTTGGGGCGTGCACATTCAAAATTTGATCAAAACTAAAGTGCATTACGGTGGCAAGGTATGACATAGAAATATAGAGCTATGCTAGGAAATATTTTTTTTCAAACATGATATTATGGTTATATGCCAGACTCATGATTTTCTCAGTTGGCCTGACTTTTTCCTCACACCATGAGATTGCTATGCAATACTGGGTAGACAGGGTAAAGTATGGTTCACTAGTGTTATAAGTGACCAACAGATAGAATATTTTTGTTAACAACAGTAGCAGTTGTTCATTCCATTTACAAAAACCATTATGGTGCATATTAAGAACAACAAAATACTAAAAAAGAAAAATAATATCTTATTAGAGCAAACTTACTGGCCCGAAAATAGAACCCTTTCTATTAGCTTTATTTTCTTTTTACAAAATTGTAAAGATTTGTGCACCCAGCCCTTGCTAAGTTATTATGTTGGCTATTGTTTAAACAATATAACATTGAATTGCAATTTAAAGTAAAAAAATTTTATATATTAAAAAATAATGTTACATTATGTGTCTAAAAAAGGTTGTTACGGTATTTTATAACTACGTTATAAAAATGGTTTATTTGCATATTTTTTTTACCATTAAATTATATTTATTTAGAAGTTTAACTATTTTAAATAATGTAATTACATGTAACATTATTTACTATGGGGTTGTATTTCAGAACTTACCTCCATTATTTTTCATGAAGGGTGTTATAGTACCAATGGTTGGCCATCTATAGGGCTGGACTCACTGCTGTTTCTTTTCTGGCAGTAATAACTTAAATTCATAAATTTGGCTCCACTCCATGTTTCAAGGGTATGAGATGTGTACACTTTTGAATAATGTTTCACTTGGATTTTGCGAATAGCCACAAGTTATAAAGTTACTCAAAGGCGTAAGGGTAAATTAAACATGTAAATTACTCACATGTGTAAGTTACCTTTGTGAACAACTTTAAAAATTTGGAGACATCTGCTCCCTTGCAAAGAAAGCACTCTTTTAGGCTTGTGTGTATTAAAATGTTGAGTCTATGCATTTATATTATATTTGTGTACATCTTCATTTATTTCACAGTTTTTATGATGTGCTCTTGTGAAGAAAGGACCGTGAATAGTGAAAGACAAGAAGGGATGAAAATTATTCAGGAGTGACTGTTCCACCTTGTGCATCCTAAAGCATTCTCTCTTTTGCATCCTTGACTGTCAAGGTATATATTTTTTTTAGAGTAACCACTCTTTTTGACAGAGGACCAACTTCATTTACTTTTACCGGGATGTCATTCTAAGAACCATTCCTGACTCAGAGTTCTTAATTTGTAAAAGAATAAGTGCTGGTGCCCAAAACTCTGTCAGAAGCTTTTGGCTGGCACTATTAAATGTTGGGGCACCAAATACCAAGATGGCGTAGGCCGGAATCCACCTCAAGCATCTTTAATCCACTGAGAGACACTCTCTGACCATTAATCTCACTGTTGCAGGTTGCAGCTTTCTCCCTTTGAGGCAGTTTTTTAGGTTTCGACCTGGCGAGGGGCAAAGCCCCTCCCAGATCGAAAACTATTGTCTACAGTAGGGATGTTTGGACCGCCTCTGTCTATCATTGGCTAGCTCCATAAATGGAGGCTAGCCATTGGGAGACAGAGGCTGTCAATCGCGCTTTCTCTCGAAAACGCGATTCGGGGGCGTTTCTGGTGCTTTTTTTAAGCCCCGCCCCTTTTTTCGTCATGCCTTTCTGGGCGTTTTTTGTTGCCGGGATTGATTTTGCGTTTTAGAGTTAAGCACGTAAACTATTTGCATCATAACATTTCAAAATAAGGTTGTGCACTAGTTACTGCCCTCCAGGCGTAAAACCAGTCATGTTATGAATTAAACGTTGTGTAAAATGCCACCGAGTCCTGCTGCCGCTTGTTACTTTCTGTCCGGAGTCGGAGTTGGACCGTAGCCACGCCCCTAGAGGCAGGCTACAAATTCATGGCAGCTGCACGGCCAGAATGGATTTCTTTCCTTAGTGAAAACCCTATACCGAGACAAACTAGTTAAAATGTGCGATTTTGTTTTCTTTGTAAGTGCACAAGGTGTAAACGTCGTGTAAAATCCCACCGAGTCCTGCTGCCGCTTGTTACTTTCTGTCCCGGAGTCGGAGTTGGACCGTAGCCACGCCCCTAGAGGCAGGCTACAAATTCATGGCAGCTGCACGGGCAGAATGGATTTCTTTCCCACTTGCGCAGAAGAAGACGACGGACAGTGAAGGCGCCAAACCCGGACTCGGCCCAGAAGCAGAAGCAGCAGAAGCGGCGGACCCGGTCAGGTAAGTTTAAGCTCCTTTGTACTTTATTTTAAACTCCCCGTGGCCCCCCACCCCTGCGCAAGTCTGTTCTCCCCCCCCCCCGATTCCCCCCGCGACAGACCCCCCCTCCTCCCCGAGACCCCCGCGAGTATTGCGAGCCGCGACTCTAGTTGGGTAACTTTACCATCAGCAATGTATTTATTTTTTGAGTCTCTAGTCATTCATGCCACTATGTTATTTTCATGGAAATTGTGCGGTGTGCTGAGAAACCCCTTCCATTCTCGCAGTGAATATGGTGAATGCCTTTCTCCATATGGGCCCTACGTCAGAAGGGTAGTCCTCTGGCCAAAGTATTTTCTGAGCCGGGAGCCCTGCTCTGCTAAGACCTGCACATAAACGGCTGCTACTGTTTTCAAATGTAAGTTAACACAAATTGTGTTTTTGGATGTGTGTGTGTGCTTGCTTTTAATGTGCACTTGTTTGTTCACGTATGTTTTGAAGACCGACAGTAGTTTGTGTGTAAGACAAGTGTGTGCTTGTTTGAGCGTGCAGTGCACACGTGTGTCCACGTATGTGTATGGACTGGAGAGTCGGGAATGGGTACTATTTGTCTGTGTAAGACAAGTGTTTGCTCGCTGAGTGTGCGCATGTGTTTTCACGTGTGTGTATGAAAGAGAGACAGTAGCGTGTGGAGACAGTCATATATGCTGCTTCTATTGTACTTATATTGTATATATTTGTGTTCATATGTGTGTGTTTGAGCAAGACAAATGTTTGTCTGAATGAGTGTGTACGTGCGTGTGTACCCAGATATATGTATCTGTGTGTAAAAGAGAAATGAGAATGCGCTGATATGTGCATATGTATGTGTGCTGAGAGAAACAAACATTTGTGCAGGTTTTATATGCCTGGTATGAATGAAAATATGCATTTTTAAACCAGGCTGTGAGCGATGTGCAGCGTCAGCAGATACGTTTGGAGTCCAGTTTCGACTATGAGAGCGTCTGTACTAGAAAGCCAATTGTGCTGTAATTTTCACAGTCAGTGGAAATGTTAAAGGTTTTAGCTGGCAGGCATTTTTATCTAACTTGGCAAAACAGTTGTGAATTCCGCTTTGACTGCACACACTTGGAAGACGTGCGATCTGCATCACAGGTCCAGGCTCTGGTTGTGTTGATAGCGACCCCTGGGTCCCCAGCTGACCTGTAAGTGTGCTTTCGATGTATATTTTTATACATGAGTTTATGGTATTTACATAGCAAATTTCTATATAATGACACTGACACATCCCTGCAAGCCCATCACGGCCCCATTTGTCGTAAATACAAGCCCACAGCCTGCTTTCGCCTCCACTTCCTTCTATGTGTTTTATACCAGCATCACAAGTCCTGTGTTCAGGAGCGAAGCTATTAATGTGCGGCAGGTTCAGTGGCACCGGGGCTGAGACTGTCCTTTTTTTGCACCAGGGTCCCACTAGTTTGTGTTTTTACCCACGCCTTTGACCCTGCACCCACTCCCCCCCTTAATGCACTTCGACCTTTGATTACGTGGTAGGCGCATCCTTCGTCACATGGCTTCTCAGCGCTAGCACATCCCGCTGGTCTGCTCTCCCACGAAGCAGTCGCGCCCCTGCATGTTTATCAATCCCCGGAGGCGGTGCCTTCGAGAGCCGTGATGAGCTGGAAACAACCCACACCTGCAGTGTGAGAGACAGTGTGTATGAGAGACAGCAGTGTGTGTAAGAGAGACAGCAGTGTGTGTAAGAGAGACAGCAGTGTGTGTAAGAGAGACAGCAGTGTGTGAGAAACAGCAGTGTGTGTGAGAGAGACAGCAGTGGGTGTTTTCAAGGCAGAGTCAGCAGTGTGAGAGAGACAGCAGTGTGAGACCTTTTATTTATGTTGTGGTTTTTGAAACATAAATAAAACAAATTATTTGCAATGTCAATAGCACAAACTTGCGTAAATACGTGACCTATTGCATTGAAAATGCAATAGGTCTCGCATTTGCGAGAGATTAAGCTATTGCTATTGTAAATGACAATGCCATTTATTTATCTGTTTTCAAAACCAACACATAAATAAAAAGTTTGTCATTTACAATGCCAATAGCTCAAACTTTTGCAAAGGCGAAACCGTTGCATTGTAAATGCTTGTCTGTCTTTCTGTTCATTCTTCTTTCATCTTTGGGTGATTCCCCCTCTTTTGGTCTCCACAAATGTTTGATGAGAAAAAAAAGTTCTGACCCCCAAAAATCAGAGCCTGTGGGCTCCACCGGCAACCACTGGCTCAATTTAAACACTGCTTCATCCCAAAAATATGCAGGGAACTTTCTTTGTTGTTTTAGTCAATAAAATCACTTCTGAATAGCCTTTCTTTCTTTTTTTACAAGCAAATACAAGAATTGATGGCTGGGTTACACTTGCGCTGGGTCACAGTGATATCTATCAGGATTAGAACAATCTGGAAAGCTCCAAGGATACGGTTTAGGCCATCTCTCTAAACACAACAGGCATGATCAAGTCGATGCCCTTTTATAAAGAACAGTGTTTATCCTGAGCTAACATCGAAAACAAATTTTCAGTTAAATGAACAGATCACAAATCGCTGTTTTTTCTTCTCTTTCTTTCTTTTATTTCATGTGATGAATGTTCATAAAATTTCTCTAGCCGACACGTGTTTCGTCTGAACTGGTGTTTATCCACAGACTTCTTCAAGGCTTTTTTTTCATCCAATTCGACCTGTTGAACGCCAGAGAGACTTTTTGTTGGAGACGAGAAATCGTCACAGGAGGAAAATACCTGAGTGATATAGAACGGAGAAAATAGACTGACACTACCATTTTTACTAACGGGCTGGAAGAACGCGGAAAATTGACTTATTGGATATATCAACCCCTAAAAACATTGCAGTAGGGGTGACAAGAAAGAAACTTTACAGGACGAATTGGATGAAAAAAAAGCCTTGAAGAAGTCTGTGGATAAACACCAGTTCAGACGAAACACGTGTCGGCTAGAGAAATTTTATGAACATTCATCACATGAAATAAAAGAAAGAAAGAGAAGAAAAAACAGCGATTTGTGATCTGTTCATTTAACTGAAAATTTGTTTTCGATGTTAGCTCAGGATAAACACTGTTCTTCTTTTTTTACAAGATCTCTCTCTGACCGAAGAGTTAAATTATCTCGAATGCAGGGACATTCATGGCTTTGGAGTGCCCAACTCAATTCTGTACAGCAGACGCGTGCTATGGCCAGACATTCTCATGAACAAGTAAGCCCAGTATCACTATCTCTTTCTTACCCTAATTGACAGAAGTTCAAGGAAAAGGACACAAGCAATTATATTGGAAGAGGCCCAGATTGGGCTCTTTTACTGATTGTGTAGGGAACCTATTTCTGATCCGTGAGTATACTAAGCATGGGCGTAAAATCCGTTCCGCTCGCGGATTTTGCGGATTTTCGGTAAATTCGCAATCCGCGTACTCTCGCGAACTTGCCGAAAATTCGTAAAATCCGTGCGAAGCGGATTTTTTGCTTGGTCGCACTTGCCAACTAGAATACTATACAATTTCACGGGAGTAAATACAGCGATTGCGAGATTGCAAAATTTGCAATTTCGCACAAGAAATCCACCAGCAGGCAGCATAAACCTTGAAAATTATGATTTTTATCAGAATAACTCCTCAGGTTGACATTTGCCTGCACTTTTTCTTTGCAAGGAGTCCATTTTGGGGGGTGGGGGTGGGAGGAAGGAAGTGCCCCACAGTCTCCAACTTCCTGTGCCTGTCCACCAGGCTCCTCCCAGTGCTTTCTTCATGTGCTGGTCACTTTGATTTGGATCTTGACCTGGAAGGATTACTTTTGTGGATGCTGCTGGATATTTGGATTTTTGCAAAACTGAAAGCACTCAGCAGGTGCAAAAGTTCAATCTTATCATTAGTAACCATTCCCTGTAGTGCTTCCTGAGGGGCCCCTTCAGAGTTCATTTGCCTACTTGCAACTATTCTATGACCCTGCTCTGACCCTCACAGCAGGCTCAGAGAATAGCTACAAGTATACAACAAAGGTCCTGTAAAAAAAATTACACTGCAACAGAAAGCAATTACAGACAAAACTGAAAGCACTCAGCAGGTGCAAAAGTTCAATCTTATCATTAGTAACCATTCCCTGTAGTGCTTCCTGAGGGGCCCCTTCAGAGTTCAGCAAATTACAGATAAGGAAGCAGGTGCCAGCCAGACTGGAAGTTTAAATTCAGTGACACATTAATCAACACCAAATTAATTCATGTCAGTTGAAGCAGGGCAGGTGTGCTTGCTTTTTTTCACCCCCATAATCTACAGCGATAAACCAACCAGAGGGTGGCAGTGATGTACCAGAGGGTGGCATGGGTGTACCAGAGGGTGGCAGTGGTGAAACAGAGGGTGCTGTGAACCTGTGATGATGAACCAGATGTAGAAACAACATAGTCGCGGCCGCTGCGAGCCGACAAGTAAGTTCGCAATTGCGAACTGGTACAGAACCCTCGCGAACTGGCAGAAATCCTTGCGAACACACAAAAAAAACAAAAAATCCGCAAATTCCTGAGAGTTCGCGGATTTTGCGGATTGCGAATCCGTAAATACGCAAGTTTGCGGATTGCCAATTCGTAAAATCCGCCCATGCTTAGAGTATACACATTTTTTGATTTTGGGCTCCTGCTCTTTGGTGTTTTCCTGTCTCATTGATGCAGTCACCTTTCTACATATAGTCTGCCGCTACATACCTGGCATGGGAGGCCCTGCACAGGATACGGATGAAGACGTGTGCACGTGGGCATGTTGTGTGAGGAAGACTGTTATCCATCAAAACCCCAAATGCACGATCTTTCCAACTTCAATGGTTTTGATGCCAGAATAGAGTGCATGTGTGAATGTGCAATTGCGGTACCTGGAATTGGGTGAAGGCGACCCCACATTTGTAGTTGTTCAAGATATCACAACACACCAAATATGAGGCAATCCTATTTGCTGTATCCACTTCTTAAAACATAGGAATGTCCTGCAAGTTTCATTGTTCGGGTGGGCCCTCAATGAAATTAAGAAGACATTTTGGCCCCTATTACGATGTATGTCAGAGTTGCCTCTGACTGACACTGTCGTGGTGTGGGAACCGACCGAACGTAATGTTTTTCTATAGAAATCACCCTGAGCACAAGTTCCCATAGAGAAATGGGAGTAAGGGTAAATCCTTGCACCGTGTGGCAGGCACCTCCCAGCGCCTGCCACATGGTGCAGGGATTTACAGGGCACTGGGCCCCCTCCGCCCCCAACTGGAGTCCACAGGGAGAAGAGGGCCCTGCTAGATGCCCCTAAAGTCACTTTCTGAAAGCCTTTCCGTGTCAGAAAGCCCGACATAGAAAGCCTATCAAAAACTAGCATCATAATCCCAACAGCGGAAACGCCATCCGCATAGGATTATGTTTGGTTTCCGACAGGCCGATGGGCCCCATGAGTCCGTTGGAAGTCAGCTGGAATCACCGGCCGGTTTGAATTCTGACCACCGTAATCCTAATACAGCGGGTGGAATTCAAATTAAGGATGTTGGTCAGACTGCCTTTGTGTTTTGAAGGCCTGTTATTGGTGGCTTCCCCCATCGCTCATGCCCCCTGCAGTCTAACCATAACAAGTCCTCATAAGCCCATATTCAATAAGAAATTGCACACCTCCAATCCCACTCATATACCCTGGAATATACTACTTCCAGAAGCAAATGGACAACTCACAGATATTCCGTGTAGCATACCTGCCACAAGACCTAAAATCAAACAGTGAAGTACCAGTGGTGCATAGCATCTGATGTCAGCGATGAATCATGATTCGTAAGGTCACCGACACCAGGAAGAGCATCCACTGACATTCACAAATAAAGGACTGTGAGTGTTCTATCTAACTGGGGAACATTCTTCTTTCTGCCATCTAGGTATGGAACAGAAGCATCTTCTGGTTTTCTCTCAGTCCCAACCTGCATGTTGGTGAATGATAATTTTTAAGCACTTAATGGTCTAACCTATGATGTTATCAGTCAACCATCTTGATTGGAAGAACCTCTCAGGACATTAAACCGTTGGGCAGCCAGCTGAGTATGTCCTCACGTTCACCATCTTATATCACAGATGGTAATAATTAAAAGCAATGGGTTTTGCGGTGGGTTGCCCACTGGAACACCCATTGCACGTCCCGTTCAAGCTAAGTGCTGCATGAATAGAGGCATTATTTACAAAGTTGGCGTTAAGCTACATTAAGTGGCTTACCGTCGCCTTGTAAATAAGGCAAATGAGTTAACAACACCAGAACGTCAGAAAAAGTGATGTGCTGGTGGCGATAACTCCTTGTTAATATGCACCTAGGTGTATTTGACATTTTTTTCTCAAAATAAAATAATTAAAAAACCATTGGCTATGGCTTCCTGTGGCACATATGCCCTTGTTAGGACCCCACACATAAGAACTTGGCAGGCTTGTGTATATTTAATGTTAAATCATCCAATAGTATACCTCCCTCAAAGACTGCATGATTTAAATTATCAAGGGCCAGATGTAGGAGGCCATTTACCGACCGGTAAATGGGTATTTGTGATGTAGGGGGCCAATTTTACTGATTTGGTAAATTTACTGAATCGGTAAATTTACCGAATCGGTAAAATACAGAATCGGTATTTTTACCGATTCTGTAACTGCCAGATGTAGGTGGGACTCTTCTGAGTCCCAAAGGCCTTACAGATTCGGTATTTTACCACCCAATCCAATTGGGTGGTAAAATACAGAATCCAGGTGTGCATGCACACCTATGCCATGTGACAGACAGACGTGCCCTTAGGGCATGTCTGTGTGCCACATGGCACACATGCCTGTATTTGGGGTGCTAGAGGGTGTCAAAGTGACACCCCCTGCACCCTTGCAGGATTCGGTATTTACCGATTCTGTAATTACAGAATCGGTATTTCCCATTGATTCCTATGGGCTTCAAAGCCCATAGGAATCAATGGGAAATACCGATTTTTACAGAATCGGTATTTCAAATACTGATTTTACCTACATCTCCCACCTTCTATTTTACCGATTCATAAATACCAAATCGGTAAAATTCGGTATTTATGAGTCGGTAAAATAGAATTACCTACATCTGGCCCCAATTGTTCTTGCACCCTAGAACTGGTGCATTTTGAGTATTTGATACAAGTAGTCTGAACTGCACCTGGCTCTTTTTAAGGAAAATCGGTTCTGCAAGAGGCCTTTCCTCACAGAAATAGTGAACAGGTAAAGCAACTTTTCAAATACAAAATTAAATATTAGCTTACCATTGGCAGGTTCTATTGTAAAACATATGATCCATAGTTACAGTTGCATTCGATGTACTGAAAGACAGAATCGTCAACAGTCAGGGAGAAGAAAAGTTGCACACTGAAGCATTTACATCAGTCTCCTGTCGGAGCAGCCCTATCTTTTTGTTGGTCTACCATAAATGGCTTAGAGATGAATGATCTTGCGTCAGATGTAATGATGGATAATCTCCCGAGGTGACACTGGCGATGATAGACAGACACAGGCTTTCAGAAGACTCAATAATAAAGCTGACATCTAATAGACAGGGTGATGAATTGGCTGCAATGGGGGTGTAAAGCGAAAACACACAGATGCACAAACATACCCATACAACCACATTTACTTCACCAACCAAAATCAAAATCACAGTAACACATTTAATTATTTTCTGATATCATTTCCCTACGATGTCTCATCTTGAGCACTTGGAATTTGAGTTTAGTCTAAATGCCATTTATTCTTTAACATAAATATGCCCAATAGAGATTACATCTCGCACAATTATGTTGTTAACATTTTTCATAGTATTTAAGAAAATGTGTATCACTCTTAAATTATAGCTTTGTCTGGAAAAACCTAGCCAAATGCACCTATGACTGGCAAAAGAAAAATAAATATGAACCTCAGAGAAAGAAAACATCTTTAGGTGTAATAAATGCATTTACCATTTCATGGAGATGGTGATATACCAATTAAGAATAATACACGGCTGCATGATATTGTTAAAACTTTTAGTAGTATTGAAGAATATGTGCATCACTCTTAAATGATAGCTTTTTCAAGAAAAACTTAGCAAAATGCCCCTATCACTGACAAAAGGAAAATGAACATAAACCTCAGAGGAAGAAGACATCTTAAGGTATAATAAATGCATTTAACATTTCAGAGAAACGGTGATAAACCAATTAAAAGTGTACAAACTAAACCTTATACCAACATGTCGCACACTGCGGATTGAACTGCATGTATGTTCTGAGCAACAGAAACGTGCTGGAGCACACAATGGAGCGAGGGAGTGAGTACATGCAAAATTGAAGTTTAAAATGATTAGATTTTTAAGTTTTTTATTTTTGTGCATTCGTTTTTTTATGTAGCACCAAAACCAAATATTTCATATCTCTCCACAATGTATACTTAAAAAAGTCCAACACAAGTTGGATACATAAACACACATATTGGATACATAAACAGCAAAGCTAATTTGCTATTATTCAAGTGTGAAAAATGTTGAAAACAAGAGCTGTATGTCCATTTAGACTAAAAGTCTATGGATGGACAAGAAATATTAAAACACTAAAGGGCAGATTTAATAAAAAATCACACAGAGCAGCAAGCCACTTAGCTATGCTGCGTGATAGGGCAGGAATGCACTGTATTAACATTATACAGGATTTGCTTCTGTGGAGAAGAACATAGTGGAAACTACCGCGAAGTCAGGCTGACCTGTGATGCACCTTGGGTAGATAGACGAGCAGTTTGGTCCCAGTCTTCTCTTGGTTCTCAGAGCAGTTTTTAGACCAAAAATGTGCAAGTCTCAAGTTTTGACTTCCGCAGGTCCAGAAAGTGAACTCAAGAATGGGTCTGAGAGTCCTACTTTTATACATGTGACCTTTTTTAAGTAAAATAATTTTCTAGAGAGTTCTCTTTGAAGTCCTAGAAGTTTTCTGCCTCCTCTACCCTGGCTACAAGCTGGCCGCATGAACAATGTGGTAGCCACAGGTCTTTTGTGTGAAGGCAGGGCACAGCCCATTCAGTTGTAAGTGGGACTGTGCCCAGCTCCATCCACCATCCTCCAGTTGATGGCCCATCTGGGCACATCCTATCCCTCTATTGTGTGGCTGTCTGGGAGGAATAAACAAAGTCTAACTGCCAAATACACCTAGTCATGTGATCCAGGAATAGGCTGCAAGCACCAAATAGCTAGGGATGGAAAATACCAACTTTTTCAAACTGCATGTTAAAATCTGAGTTTACCATTGAATATGATTTTTTTTACAATTTATCAGACACCAAACATAAAATACTCAACTGTTTCAATCAAAAGTTAGCAATTATTGAATGTAATATGTCAACCCACTGTTATCCCATGGAACAGGTAGGCTTCATAAAAGTGAAAAACAGATTTTTCGGCTTTTTCGCAACCAGGGCATGTAAAACGTAAAAGTACGTGTCTAACTTTTTATTACAATGCACCATGCCATATGACCTACCTAGGTCCTACCATAAGGATGATGTATATGCAATAAAAGGAAGTTTAAGGGTTTGCAATGGAGGCATAGTGCCAAGTAGAATCAGCTGTTTAAAACTGCATGCAGGCTGCAAGGCAGACCTGTGACATGTTTTAAGGGCCTATGTAAGTGGGTGACAAAATAAGGGCTGGAGACCTACTGGTAGCATTCCATTTACAGGCTATTTGGGGGTCATTAGGATGACGGGCGGACTTAGTCCGCCCTCCATCCTATCAGGACTAGGGACCGCCCGCCATAAGGGTGGGGGTCCTGTGGGTGGTATTAGGATGCGGCCACCACAGCTCTCTGTACCACCCGCCACAATGCCATCAATGCATGTATGCATTTGCATACACAATGCGGCAGGCACCGCGCGGTGCCTACCGCATTGTATATGCAAATGCAGGGGGTACCACAGGTACCCCCCCCCGTGTGCACCCACCACCCCTCCTTCACTTTAGGGGCCCGCAGGGGGCCCCCAAAGTGAAGACCGCATGCCTTTTACCGCCACGTAAAGGCACCTGCCCAGGCCCATCGTAATATGGCTGGCGGTGTCTAATAGGCACCGCCACCATATTATTCCTTTTCTGCCCTGGCCGCAAGGCAACCGGGGCGGAAAAGCGGCGGCGGTCTTTCCGTCTGCCAAGGTCCCCCCCGCCATACTAATATGGCGGGGGGGATTCGGGAGAGGATGGCGGGCGGATTGGCCCTGCCAGGCTAATGGGCCCCTTAGTATGTGGTATACCACTTTACTAGGGACTTATAGGTACAATAAATATTCCAATCAGGTGTAAGACACTTTTATCATGTTTAAAGGACAGAGCACAAGCACTTTAGAACTGGTAAGCAGTGATAAAATGCACAACATTCTAAAACCAACAAAAATGAACTTCAGCAAACATAGGGAGATGAATGCAAATACATTTGGGTGTGACCCTGCAGAGAGTGCCAAGTCTCACAATTGGTAAGTTACAATCAGCGACTCATGCCATGTAACTCAGAGATTCCAAGTTTATGACCCTCAAATAGGGCTTTTTGTGCCTTGACACTTTTGTCTTCAATGCTCAGTAGCAACTAGTTTTTCAGATGTTCTGAAGATAACACTTTACATAAAGTATCTTATTGGATTTTGATAGCAGACGTGAAGCGGTTGCTGTATGCTCTCTTCTCAATGATGCTTGTATAGCGGTGTGCAAGTCTTGCATCCTTGAAAAAGCAAGTGCTGTGATGTCAGCATCAACAAGTATTTGGTCTACTGAGTCTAAAGACTTGGAACATTAAGTATATAATGCATATTAATCATTCAAGATTGAAAATATGCCTGTTATAGTGTCCTTGAAATCAGATTGAGTGTGTTGCCTTTATTGAATGAATGGATGTATGTTATGCCAATCATTATGGCTCTGCAAATCTCAGTTAAAATGTGCAATACTATTTCGTTATAGCCTTTTCTTCATATATAACAACTAAAGTTTCATTACGTTTCAGAAACAAAGGCTTAGAAAAATTGACCGTAGTGTAAAGCAACGTTTATATACCAGTTACATAAATAAAGTTGTTGCCATAAATCACACAAAATATTTAATTTCTGACAATTTCACATTTATGAAATGCTCATTTATTTCGATTTTGTTAATATTTCTTTATAGGTAATTCATATGCACTGTCCAAATTATTATATTATTTGAGTTCAAATTCACAGGCACAATTGTTAATATATATAGTTTTTTTAAATGATACACTAAAGAAAAATTCCTTCGAAAGAAAATGATGTTAGTGCCTTGTTTTTGTTAAAATTATGTTCATATTTTAAAGTAGTAGGCAATAGTAATCATAAATGCAAATTTGGCAAATTACTTTAGGTGTTTAAAGTTGCAGAACTTTTTTTCAGCATACTGTTTGATATTCAAGAGCAACTGTGCAAATTTCACAATGTTTCGGGTAGGATTGAAATCCAAAGTTTGGAAGTTTTTGTTTGATTCTGTCATTAATTTAGCAAATTTCACAATTTTCTGAATAGCATTTGTATTCAAATGTTGGTCTATTAGTTTGATTCTGTCTTTTCCAATGAACTCTGTGGTAATTTAGGACAGACTGGTAGAGCTCATCAACTAACATATCCCTAAATTTCCCTCGTTTGCATGGGGTCAGTCAGTCACAGCACTTGGGGGCTGCATTTCTTATGAGTTGCCTGACGCAAAGACTCAGATAGCTTAAATGATATACCTATTCATGAAGCCTTTAGAAGTCAGCCAGGGGCGATGTATGGGGTGCTCCTGCTGTCTGTAATTTCACTGCCTCCTCTGTGAGAGTCCCTGACAAGCACAGGGCAAATCAAGGATCTCATTACAGACTCAGCCTACTGCCGCAAGTCAACACCTTTTCTACAAAAGCATTGTAGAAGGGTATGCAACACTCCACTCCCTGTATGCTACTAGCATGTAGTAAAGGAATGCTTGTCTTTTTTTAAAATCTGAAATAAAGACAGCAATAGGTGTCTAACTAACCTGATTCAATCAATAAACATAAATGACAAATGCATACATATATATCTATATCTCTATCTATCTCTCTCTCTATATATGTATATATATATATATATATATATATATATATATATATATATATATTCAACAAGGGACTTTGGGTTGGCCCTTTTAAAGCATTACCTGTCTTGTACTGAGTAATAGAATTTTTCCTCACTACAAGTGCACATCTGGCTAAAATGAAGTGCTATGCTGTGCGAGAGCTGGTTGGCCAATAGCTGACTTTTTTTTCTTTCCATTCTCTTCTATTGTTTTTGAGTCATTCTTGTAAGTATAAACTATCTCTAGAGTGTACAATAAGTTAGGTTCAGTCACACCTTTGCACCAACAAAAGTCCTATTTTCATATTCAAATGGTTTTAAGGGCTCAGGGAAGCAACAATAATTTTCTATTAAAATTGGTCACAATGGTAAAAAACATTTTTTATTGTAACTGGGTGCACCTCCCATTACATAGTGACGCTTCTTTTTTCCTTTCTTTTTCTTTTCGTGGCATATGCTTAAAAAAACAAATAAACAAATAGCCAACACACGAGACTGCCAATGACAGACCTCTTGGATTTGCCAGTGCTTGTCTATTAGGGCACTGGCTGAAGCCTGTTTATGCCTCAGTCACACTGAGGCTGCATGTGGGCAGACCCATGCCAGTGTACTTGTAGGTTAACTAACTGCCACATAATGTACAAGCTTTGGAACGTTCATCCAACAATGTTTAGAAAAATTGTATGACTGACAGTCTTCAGTTTCATGAGCACAACAATGTGCAGCAGCATTTTTTTGTGACACTAAAGGTCAGATAAACAGACATTAGGAATACTGATTTCCTAATTGCGATTATTTTTATATCGCAATTAGGAAATCAGTATTCCTAACTTATGAAGTACATTTATTGACAAGTACCGATTACTCGGAGGCCACAAATCAACCAAATTCATGAATATTAATGAGTAAGGTCGCAATTTGCGACCCATTAGGAATCGCAGCCCTCACGGGGCTAGAGGCCTGCTGGGGAAAGCAGACCACCATGTCTGTGTTTCATGTTTGATAAGAATCATTTTTTTTTTTTTTAAATGCAGTGAAAATGGGATGTGTTTAAAAAAGAAAAAAGAAAAATTTGAAGTTACATTTTTTAAGAGAAGGCAGTGGTCCCTAGGATCACTGCTTGTTCTTAAAAAAAATCCCAACATGTTCAGAGGGTAAGGCACCTCAAAGGGACCCCTTTCCATTTCTAAATGGTTTACCACCACTTTTAAAATGGTGGTCAATATTACTTTTTTTGACCGGAATTTAGTCACAAAACAGTATAACATACCATACAAATTGGGCCTTTGGAAGGGACATCCAAAACACACAGCTTCCAAATACCAAAGCCCAAATGCAAATTGCCATTCAGTAACAAGTCATCATCAAATCGCATGTTGTACATTTGAAAACGCATTTTTCCAGTCACAGACAGCCCGATTTTGCCAATCGGGCCATTTGCAACCAGAAGAATGCTTTGTACATCTACTCCTAAGTATCCTTGTAAACAACAGACTTAGCATTGAGAATTGTCACGCTAAAAAAGGTTACTGCACAATCCTACCTGTTATTGTACACTCACTCTCTGCCACTCCTGCATGGTTATTTTTTGATTACTATAGCCTCTGTGAACAAATAGGGTATCAATGGCATAAGTCAAATATATATCTTTCTCCTCTAGTCTATCTTATGCCATTCAAATGTGGCTCACTGGAAGTGAGCAGCATTACTTAAAATTATATCTCCCCACATTTGTTATATTTGCAACGATAATAATAATAACACTATTTTATGGTTCTTCTTTGCTGAACCATAACTTGCAGCACATCATTTGTCATGATTAATGTCTTATAATAAAATCCGTGGTGCAGGCTTTTTACTATGAATGGAAATTCAAAAACCTAGCAGGAAAACACTTTCTTCATAATAAAAAAGAAGGCGTATGGTTATTTGCATTTGTCTCCTGTGAATTTTAGATCAGGCTTTAAAAAACATTGATTGTTCCATAAGGCAACTCATACTTGATAAGCTCTGTCAGGACTGCTGTAAATATAAAAAAATATATGAATTACAGTTCAGTCTTAGCTTACAGAATATGCTGCTCCATGTTTCACACATTAAACATGAATGTATATCGGGTTTTTTTCAAAGCACTGTCTTTCCCAGGAGATACAGAACTATGAAATATAGCTCCCTTCTGTTTCAAAGTAATGACATGAACAACAAACATCAAGGGGAATGAGAGTATATGAAATGCAACATCAGATCTTAAAAAATCCTTCTATTTTATCAAATTTGTATTCAAAGCAGTGCCATTCTATACGGTTTGTCAACAGTACTGAAATGTTCCAAGTTTTCAGTAAAAGGCAATTTGAGCACTGTCTGCTAATAATCTCAATTTGTCATTAATCAGAATGAACAATGGATATATTAAACGGTCACAGAAAATAGGCTGAATTATCTTAGTTTGCCCTAGTGTAGTGCAATTGTGCACTGACATTTGCAGTGATTGAAGAGTGCCCAGCCTGCGTTAAAGATGCCTTATTGCACTGGTCAGTCAGTGCAAATTTTATTGTACTGCTGGTTCTGCGGGTATGATACATCACTTCTACAGCTTTACATTGGGAGTTATTACATCATAGTTATTACAAATGGAAGTCATTACATTAGATGGGAAGTTTGGGAAGTAACACCTGACATTTGTTCTGTGTACATGTGCCACATATTTGCACTTTACCAGTGCATTAGTACACAAACATTTGTAAAATTGCAATATTTTACTTTTGCTATCTACCACGCTATACCATCACATATATGCAGTATCCTTGCATGCGTGGATATGAATAACTGTCTCAAACAATTGAATTTAACAGGATTTATCGAAGGGATGTTAAATCTCATTGTCTTTATTGTTTACTGCACTTCACAGTGGAACCTCAAAATAGTGCATTTCAGAAACATTGGAGCACTCTCTCGCATCCACATAACACAGCTAGAACGTATGTGCTTACATTATTCTGGTGAAACATTAAAGTGTTTATTTGGTGATGGGCCATGGATCACAATGGGGTGTAGGGTAAAACTTAAGTCCATTCAAAGACCACCTTAGGGAAATCCATAAATGTTCTACCTTTTATGCACAGAACTTCATATTTCATTTTTTTCTCAAACCCAGCCCCTCTCTAATTTCTCCATTTGAAACAATGGGTTCTTTAATATATTATGAAGTTAGTGATCACCCGTGCCTTGGGGGAGTAGTCTGAATCTGGTGAACTGTAGGCCTACATCTTATCTATCTTTCATTGGAAACCTCCTGGACTGCATGCTTGTAACTTAACTCTAATTTTACATTGAACTAAGGATGCTTTTCACACCTTCCTGAAGAGTATTATGAGCAATTTCTTCTTGGTTTGTGAGCTCGACATTCTCAACCACCATAAGGCATCTTTATCCTTCTGGATCTTTAGACTGTTAACACACACAAAGAATGGGGCTGATACAAATGTGCTTATCATCCCTGTGTCCCCAATCATTCTAGAAATCTCCCAGAGTAGAGGATGAAATTGAGTTAGGAAGATGTCCATCTCTCATAGGTTGGTTGAATGGCAGATTATGCTGAAAGGGTTGGTGGCGTGGGGTAAGAACATAAATGTGTGAAGGTTTCATACCGCACCACACAGATGAGTGAGAAAAGGAAGGTTACCAATAGTGGAGGCTCTGCTATCTCCAAATTCCTAAACTCTTGACCAGTAGTCCCCCCCCCCCCACTAGAGGACCAGAGAATCAAACTGTGACAATATCAGGAAGCTCACTCTATGTACAATAGTAATGCAGGGGATCATCATAAGAAGCGTGGTGGACTCAGAAAACATTATACCTGAAAAACAGGTAGTAAAATCCATGGGCTTCAAGGATATTTGTTTTTTTCTACTTCAGAATCAATCATCAATTTTGTTTGCTGTGCGGGCCACATGATATGGTATCCCACTATTAATTAATGTTTTCAAAAGTGCAGCGGTTAGATATTTTAGCAAAAGCTTGGAGACTCTGGAGATGATGTGAATTTTGCAGTGAGAGGGTGAAGGAAAGATCTCCACCACCATTACAGCAGTTTGGCAGACCAACTACAGTACTCATAATGACCACTAAGTTTGGAAAATGAGGGGCCAAACTGACAAACCTTAATCTAAAGACTTCCAATATTATGTAGTGTCTTGTCTAGTTAGCGAAGACGGGTCCTATTTAGTGCTGATGGACTCCGTAGAACTGTGACATAAGTGTTTGGGTGTGAGGAAAAGAGTTAATGTTTTAGAATGTTGATTTCGCAGTTACACAAAGAGTACTAAAGATGTGTAATACCAACCTTCATGTTTGGTGTAATCATTTATAAATACCCAGGCTGGGGAGAACGCTACAAGTTGTGATGAGTTAGGGAATATGTAATCCAAAGATCAACAGTGCTGTCCCAGAGAATTTGCATTGCCCGGTGTGTCTCGTGAAACCGGCACTCTTCTGAACTTCTGCAGTTGTGTTAGGATATGCCACAGCTCTGGGCAATGATTCGAATGTGTGCGCAACGTTGAGCTGAATGGGTTGCTGTGTCCGTGAGTGTCAAGGGCATCCCATGCGGGGGTACCTCCAGCAGGAGCTTTTGTGTGTGGGGTGTGGATGAGTTGGATAGTTTATTTGCACTATGCGTGGTTTGGGAGTTGTCCACATCTGCCATGGCATCTCTTACAGGGTGTTCCAGGTGCGTTCTGGACCAAGGTCAGAGGTGTAGGTGTCCTCCCGCCTTCTGTATTGAGACAATGGAGCTTTCATCCCTGATATTTGTCTGTCTTCTACTTGCATTTTTGGAATGTGATGGTGCTTTGGCGCTGAGATTGAGACACTGCCTTGGGCTCATGGTGTACGGATGGCGATGCACACACACATGTTGGCATGAGGAGCCAGGTGCCCTGCAAGGCCTTATGCTGCTTGTGCACTCTCCCTCTCTTTCCTTTGTTGGGCGCATGGCACACCTTCTTCTCTTGGATTTAGTGATCCAGGCTGTGTCCTATGGATTGTCCAGTGAGGACCTGCTAAGTCTCATCTGAATGGTTGTTTTGGTATTTGTTTGTATGGTGTTTTGTGTTGGTGATTGCTTTGCTGTATGACTGAATCTCCATTTTCTGGCCAAACATGTATGTTGATGTTCCTGCTTGTGGGATTCAAGCAGAATATTTGTTTTGGGATTCGTGGTGTTGGTGTGCAGTTTCTTGGTCCGGGGTTGGGGGTAGGCCGGAGGGGTTTGCGGGCCTGGGTGTGGTGTTGGTAGGTGTTGTGGCACTCTTGGGTGTCCGTGCTGCATGTTCAGTTGCTCCAAAAGGTCAGGAGGTTGTCGGCATACTACACAATATGGTGGGTTTGTCCACCTATCTCCATGCCCTGAAAAGCATTCCCAGCTCTAGCTCAGCAAGCCAGAGGCTCCACAGCCTGAGCGACTAACAGGAGTGATATAGAGCACACCTGACTGGTTCCACGACCCAATCAATAGCTTCAAATAAAGTTTGTGTATTACAGACTCTATCGGTAGGATCTGTATAGAGCAGTTAGTCCAGGTCACAAATCCCATTCCCAGCCTAAAAGGTTCCATGGCAACATGTATCCACCGAGAAGATTGCTGCTTCCGCTCAATCCTAGGTGTTGGCCTCCAATATTGAAAGTTTCAGTATGTTGAGCACTATATTACAACCAAGGATGAATCTCGCTTGATCAGAGTGTATGAACGTGGTCATGTAAGGGAGAAGTCTGGTGGCAAGGGTACGGCTAAGGATCTTGTAATCGATGTTTAACATCGACAATGGCCGGAAGGCCCTCCTGTCATAGACCGGTTTCCCTGGTTTTGTAAGGGCACTATTAGGGCTTGGGGTGGAGGACGACAAGAGACCTGTATCCCAAGTTGTCATTAGAGGTCCACTAGCTTGGGGGCCTGCTTGTCCACATAGGCAGCATAGAGCTCAACCAGAAGTCCCTCGATTTCTGTCATTTTGCCCTTTGTCATACTTTGCCATACTTTTATTAGCCGCCCACATTTCCGGTAGTCTATTTTCCCCTTCCAGCTGTTTAGCTGTCTCAGGTGACACTGATAGGAAAATCAGAGGTGCTAAGACTGCATCAGTTTCATCAGTGGACCTGCCAGTGGGGCTCTGGTAAAGGGTGGAATAGTAAACATAAAATTCAAGATTGATATCTGTTAATCGGTAGACTCTGGCCCCTTGATCTGTTTCAAGTTCCACTATAACCGAGCTGTGTTTAGCCAGGTGCGCAAGCCAGGCTAACAGCAATCCAGTGTGATCTCAATCAGCATGCACGCTGGACATGTATACCTTGTAATCAAAGCATCTCAGCCTTTCTACTTGTTCTATGACTTTTTCTTTAACTTCTAATAGTTCGGGCTGGACCTCTAGATGACCAGGTCTACGCCGCTCAACTACTCTTAATACCCACTCAGAAGCCAAGCCCTCCATCTGAAAAGGGCATCACTCTCCCGCTAAATCTGTGATACACCTTTCTCAAAGCACGATTTTAAAAGCTTCCAACTTTACCGAGGAGGTGTTGCCTTGCCAGCGTTTTCATCAAAGTATTACAGAATGCTATTTTCCCCAGCATCACGGAAAATAGGGTCTTCTAGGACCTCTGGCTTGAGTTTCCATGTTGGGATACATGGCAGCATCCTCCCTCAATTGAAGGTCATCTTGATAGGGTCCTAAATAGATATTCAATAGCCAGCACCAATCCACAGACGTTCGAAGTGCAAAGTAATGCATCTTGGCACACATTAAGGTCATGGAGAGATGAACATAAAGAGTAATCCCACGCTGGGGGTTGTTGCAGGTGCCAGGAATCAAAAGACCTCCTCTGCCTGCCAGTCAGAGAAAATGCGGGCTATTCTAATAGTGGGAGAGTTCCTTAGTGGGGGTGGGAGCTGTCAAGTAGAAGGTCCACTATGCAATTATAATCCTGCCCCCATAATGAATAAGCCTATCAGGTAGGGGGGCAATACTCTCAATAGTTCTGCAAAGAACTCTCCCTGATCTATATTCAGGGTGTAAATATTTTTTAATGCTATATCCTGTCCATCGAGGTAGCCAGTCACGACTATGAATCTGCCCGCTGAGTCAATTAAGTCACTACTATGGTGGAAGGGGGCCCCGGTCTTATCCACACTAGTGTACCTCTTGAATAGGCCAAGTAGGTGCAGTGCTGCTCCTCCCTTAGCTACTAGATACGTCTCCAGGAGGAGTGCTATTTAAACCCCATGTTTAATAGGAACGATAATACGTTATACCTCTTGTCCACAAAGTGCATCCCACAAATATTTCAGGATAAGATTTTATAAGTTACGGGGGCTGCCATCTCATGGGATCTGAGACTTCCTACTAATTCAACAGGCTGTCAGTCTTACAAATACATTCTGTTATCCAACAGTGGAACAGCAAGTCAATCAATCAATCAATCAGGAGTTTGTTAAAGCGCGACTACTCACCCGTAAGGGTCTCAAGGCGCTAGGGGTGGGGGGGGGGTTGGGGGGGTGCAGGTTCCATTCCATCAAGGAGGGGGTCTGTCGAAGAGCCAGGTTTTGAGGTTTCTTGTGAAGATGGGGAACGATGTTGTCTGTCTGAGGTAGAGCGGAAGGGCGTTCCATGCTTTGGCCGCGAGGAAGGAGAAGGAGCGGCCTCCCGATCTTGTCTTTCTGGTGCGGGGGACCACAGCGTAGGAAAGCTGGGCTGATCGTAGGGTCCTTTGGGGTGCGTGGAATTTGAGTCGGCTGTTCAGGTATGCTGGTCCGGTGCCGTGGAGGGCCTTGTGTGCGTGGGTGAGCATCTTAAAGGTGATTCTCGCCTCGACGGGGAGCCAGTGGAGTGTGCGCAGGTGCTGGGAGATGTGGCAGTGTTTTGGCAGGTTGAGGACCAGTCTTGCGGCGGCGTTCTGGATGTTCTGTAGCTTTCGGATGAGGTTTTTGTTTATTCCGGCGTAGAGTGCGTTGCCGTAGTCGAGTCTGCTGGTGACCAGGGCGAGAGTGACTGTCTTTCGGTGTTCGAGGGGGATCCATTTGAAGGTCTTACGAAGGAGGCGGAGGGTGTGGAAGCAGGAAGATGAGACAGAGTTGATCTGGCGGTCCATTTTGAGCTCGGAGTCCAGGATGATTCCCAGGTTGCGTGCGTGGTCTGTGGGGGTTGGCGGGTTTCCGAGGGCGGTGGGCCACCAGGTGTCACTCCAGGCGTCGGGGTTTGGGCCCATGATGAGTACTTCTGTTTTGTTGGTGTTTAGTTGTAGGCAGCTGTTTTTCATCCATTTGGCAACGGCTTCCATGCCTTCTCGAAAGTTGCGTCTGGCGGTGTTGGGCTCGTTGGATAGGGAGAGGATGAGCTGGGTGTCATCTGCATATGACACGATGTTGAGTCCGTAGGTTCTGACGATGGGGGCAAGTGGAGCCATGTAGACGTTGAAGAGCGTCGGGCTGAGGTAGGAGCCCTGGGGGACTCCGCAGGTGATAGGTGTGGGGTCCGAGAGGAAAGGGGGGAGTCTGACCCGCTGCGTCCTGCTGGAGAGGAAGGAGCAGATCCAGTCGAGGGCCTTGTCCTGGATTCCTGCATCGTAGAGTCTGCGTATTAGGGTGCGGTGGGAGACTGTGTCGAACGCCCCTGATAGGTCGAGGAGGATGAGGGCTACTGTTTCTCCTTTGTCCAGTAAGGTGCGGATGTCGTCTGTTGCGGCGAGGAGGGCGGTTTCCGTACTGTGGTTTTTTCTGAAGCCGGATTGGGAGGAGTCGAGGATGTTGTGTTCTTCAATGAATGTGGCGAGTTGGCTGTTGATGGCTTTCTCGATGACTTTCGCTGGGAACCGGAGCAGGGAGATGGGTCTGTAGTTTTTGAGGTCGGTGGGGTCCGCTGAGGGTTTCTTTAGGAGGGGGTTGACCTCGGCGTGTTTCCAGTCATCGGGGAATGAGGCGGTCGCCAGGGAGCGGTTGATGGTTTGGCGGAGCATGGGTGCGATGGTGTTGGCGGCTCTGTTGAAGATGTGGTGGGGGCAGGGGTCCGTGGGGGCCCCTGAGTGGATTGACTTCATTGTCTTCAGTGTGTCTTCGGTGGTGAGGGCTGTCCAGTCATCAATCGCTGGTTTCCGGGTGTCGGGGGTGGTTGGTGATGGTTCAGTGTGTTGGTTGTCTTCGTCGAAGTTGTCGTAGATGCTCTTGATTTTGTGGTGGAAAAAGATGCTGAGTTTGTCGCAGAGGTCTTGTGAGGGAGGGATGTCGGTAGACTCGCTGGTGGGTTGGGCGAACTCCTTGATGATGCTGAAGAGTTCCTTGCTGTTGTGTGCGTGGGTGGAGATTCTGTCTTCAATCGCTTTTTTCCTCGTTTCTCTGATGAGTTGATGGTGGGCGTTGGTGGCGGCTCTGAAGTTGTTGTGGGCTTCTGTGGATTTGGTGTTTCTCCAGGCCTTTTCGAGGCGGCGGCATGTGCGCCTGGACTCTCGAAGTTCGGTGGTAAACCATCTGGCTTTCTTGGCACGGGTATTGTTGTTTTTCTTGAGGGGGGCTATGGTGTTGGTGCTGTTAGAGATCCATCTATGCAGGGTTCGGGCTGCGGTGTTGGGGTCGTCGTTTTCCGCGATGGTTGGGGTGGAGTTGTTGAGTGAGGAGGTGAGCTGGTCATCGGTGATTTTGGTCCAGTTTCTTTGTGGAAGCAGGTGCTGGTGTCTGTGGATGGTGGGTGTTCTGAAGGTGAAGTGGACGCAACGATGGTCGGTCCATGGGAGTTCGGTGGTGTGGCTGAAGGTGATGGAGTTTCCTGTAGTGAAGAGGGGGTCGAGGGTGTGTCCTGCTGAGTGCGTGGGCTCGGTCACGATCTGGCGGAGTCCAATGTTGTGGAGGTTGTCCAGGAGGGATGTGGTGTTGGGGTCCAGTTGATTGTCGAGGTGGAAGTTGAGGTCTCCCAACAGGGTGTAGTTGGTGGATGCGATGGCCTGCGGGGAGATAATGTCCGTGATGGAGTTGGCGAAGGGTCCGCGGGGTCCAGGGGGTCGGTAGATGAGGGTTCCTCGAAGGGCGCCGGTGGGGCTGGCCAGTATCTTGAAGTGAAGGTGTTCCATCAGTTCTGTGGACTCGTCAGGGAGTGTGCTCAGGCGGAGGCTGGATTTGTGGACGATGGCGATTCCTCCTCCTGGGTGGATGGGGCGGTCCTTCCTGGAGATCTTGTATCCTTGGGGGATGGCGATGGCGATGTCCGGTCCCGAGGTGGTGTTGGTCCAGGTTTCGGTGAAGAATGCTACGTCTGGGGTTGTGCTGTCGAGGAGGTCCCAGATTTCTGTGGCGTGTTTGTGGAGGGATCGGACGTTGAGGAGGATGCATTGCAGGGTCTTCAGTTCGGTTGTGTTCTTGTGGGCGGGTTGTGCTGGATCCGTGTTCTTGGCAGTGCTGCAGGTGTGCCGGCAGCGGTGACAGCTGAAGGGTCCATGGGTGTCGGCTGGTGATGCTAGCTTGCAGTTGTTGTTGCAGCCTGGGTTGAGTGCGTGGAGTGCTGCTGGGTCATAGCGTTGGCGGGGCGGAGGTCCAGGGTTCCTGGTGCTGGTCGCGGACGGGCGCAGACGTGCTTGCCTTTGATGCGCCTTCGGTGCACCAGCGGCGCGCCGCAGCCCGCGGCCGCTGCGCGGCCGCGCAGTGGCCGCCGTTAAGTAGGGGTCGGGGAGGGCTGGACAGCTGGGAGGCGGGAGCGGGGAGGGGAGCTGGATTGGGCCGGTTGTGCTGGGGGGAGGGGCCGCGGGGCAGCAGCGGCGGGGAAAGGTAAAGGGAGGAAAGAAGGGATAAAGAAAAAAGGGAAAATAGGCAGAAATAAGGCACAAAAGAGCAGAGATGCAGAAAAGAGCAGAAAGGTGAAAGATAGAAAGGGTAAAAAAACGAGTGAAAACGAGAGAAGGAGCAGAGGGAGAGAAAGGGAAAATGGGCAAAAATAAGGCACAAAAGAGCAGAGGTGCAGAAAGGTGAAAGATAGAAAGGGGAAAAAAACGAGTGAAAACGAGTGAAGGAGCAGAGGGAGAGAAAGGGAAATGGGCAGAAATAAGGCGCAAAAGAACAGAGGTGCAGAAAGGTGAAAGATAGAAAGTGGAGAAAAACGAGTGAAGGAGCAGAAAGAAAGAAAGGAGACAGAGGTCCACTGGACCACCAGGGATGAGGCGCAGGGAAACCTGCGGGTGGAGGAGGGCCTCGATCACCAACACTCAAGAGTGCAGGGGCAGGGGCACCTCACTTAATGGTGGAGCTGCGAGGGTGGGAGAGCAATTTCACTGACAATGAGTCAGTGGTCTTGCTCGCCTGTCCCCGCAGTGGCCGCCATTAAGTAGGGGTCGGGGAGGGCTGGACAGCTGGGAGGCGGGAGCGGGGAGGGGAGCTGGATTGGGCCGGTCGTGCTGGGGGGGAGGGGCCGCAGGGGCAGCAGCGGCGGGGAAAGGTAAAGGGAGGAAAGAAGGGATAAAGAAAAAAGGGAAAATAGGCAGAAATAAGGCACAAAAGAGCAGAGATGCAGAAAAGAGCAGAAAGGTGAAAGATAGAAAGGGTAAAAAAACGAGTGAAAACGAGAGAAGGAGCAGAGGGAGAGAAAGGGAAAATGGGCAAAAATAAGGCACAAAAGAGCAGAGGTGCAGAAAGGTGAAAGATAGAAAGGGAAAAAAACCGAGTGAAAACGAGTGAAGGAGCAGTGAATTCCCCACAGTGCATGCCCCATATAACTCTCCCCAATAATCAAACAGAACACAACACAACTCCCGTACCCCAGAAAAAGCAGGTAAATACCCCATCCAAACTGCTAACACTTGTAGTTGTACCTATGTAAATACAAACAAAAGGGGAACAATCATATAAGAGCTCCTCACCTTGGTCTCCTCCAACCAGTTATTGAAACACAAATTGAGTTTCAGACTCAGGGGTCATCAAGATAGCTGGTTGCTACCCCCATATGGCACTGTAAGCTTCCCCCAATCAAAAGGTCCCAGTCTTACATTACAGTGTCTGCTACATATGGGGTAATCAGTGGTGCCCGGAGTCACTATAGGCAGCTCAATGTCTGATTCACAAGAGGAGAGATCCATGAACAGCATCCAAATCAGGGGTTTCATTCTCACCATCAATGAAGTTAGGCTTGTTCCCCCACCACTCATCACCGCCACCACCTCCACTGCTCTCTCTGGTCTTCCGCTCTTTATTTGTGCAATCCTATGGACATTCCTTGCTCTGCGTGCCAACTTTTGTCATCCGGGCGTCCGCCATGGGGACCTTTTGCTGGGTCCGGCCAGCAGATGCAGATCAATCCAATCTCACGCCTCCTGCGAGGTACGGAAATACTGCACCCCATCCAGAGTTGCCACCTGCAACATAGCTGGGAAGAGCATGGCATAAGTCAGGCCCGTCTCATGGAGCCATTGTTTTGCATCTAGGAATGTTGAACGTT
The DNA here is from genome assembly GCF_964261635.1 of Lissotriton helveticus. NCBI lineage: Eukaryota > Metazoa > Chordata > Amphibia > Caudata > Salamandridae > Lissotriton > Lissotriton helveticus. The sequence continues at coordinate 103,697,212 of NC_136072.1, forward strand.
TTTTTGTACCTCCTTAGTAAAGTCCGGGAAGATCATGATCCTACTATTGTCCTCTTTGATGTCTCCTTTCTTTCTGGTTTGATCAAGGATATAATCTTGGTCTCCATAGTATAGTACTAGTAGTATGGCCAGCCCTGGTCGTGAGGGTGCGCCCAACAGTGGTGGCCATGCCAGGACTCTATGGGCCCTCTGTAGAGCATAAAAAGGCAAGACTCCTTCAGGGGCCACCACTTCATGCAACCACTTCTCTAGATAGTTCAACATGTGGTACCCTTCCACTCGCTCCTACAAGCCAATCACGCAAATGCTATTTCTCCTTGATCTGTTTTTGGCATCCTCCACCCCGAATTTTAGGGTCTGGACCTTCCCTTAGGCCTTCACGCAGGGCTACTAAACCCAAGGGGATATCTGTTGTCCGTGGTCATCTTTTAGGATGCACTGCTAGTCTGCTAATGACAAATGTCAACCCCTGAAAAGTAGGGAAACAAATTCAAGGATGTTTTCAGAAGCAATACGCCATAATGATTCTTAATGGTGGTGGCAGGCCTTCCTAATTCCAGTAACTTCTTCTTAAAGGACAAGTTCCAAGAAATGCCCCTTTCTCTTCAGACGGCTTTTGCAAAAAGCATACAAATTGAAGGGATAGACCTTTTTCCTGTCCAAGTAAAATCATCCAAAGGAATATTACAACATTATCTCTCATATTTAGATGTCATTTCTATCCTGTTCCTTTAAAATATCATGTCGAAAAGGAGAGAGAGCAAAACACGTCATCAAAGTCAGGTGAAGAATTGAAGTTATAAACTGACACCTTGATTTGAATGCTAATAAAACCTTTGTGGCTAATGAACTTTGTGGACAAACATAATTTCATACTTTTCTGTCAGAATAAATATATTGTAAATTAATTATTGTTGCAACAAAAATAAATCAGAAGCAGGAAACACGTTTTACACTTAAATGAGTGCACTTGACCCTGTTTATATTTATTTTTTTGTCCTTGACTAGTGCGCTGTGCAACCGAAGTCCCACCATCCCCACCCCATAGATTTGGCTGAAAAAAGATGCTTGTTGAAAAAAACGTGTATCTAAAAATATTTCTTCTGTGCTGTTGCTGCTGCTTGTCATGAATGATGTAATTCATAACCATTTGTTTCTGAGCAAAATATACAAGGTGTTTATTTATGTATATAGAATGAGAAAAAGACATTTGCACTTGGTAACTTTTTCTTTTATCAGCATGTGGCTTTTCATCTGCGTCTGCATTGGATGAGGATTCAAACCCAATCCAAATCAGGATATTGATGTCCTTCTGCCATTGACAATATATACCAGACTATTTCCACGGTGGAAATATCTCCTGCAGTATTGTGGGTGTGAATTTTCCAACCTTTTGCAAGGCATTCCATTTCTGAAACACCCAATCCCAGCTCTTAAAAGCATCTTTATTCTGGTGTAACATTACCTGTGAGTGAAATCTCCACCGAGGATTACCTCACTTTGCTTGAATACACACAATGAGAATTTTACCTGTTTACATTTTCAGACTGTGCTGGTGTAAAACACAGTGCAGAAATGACACTTTTGTTGCCCTGAAACCAAAACACAATTTCTAAATAGTAATGAAAGCAAGAAAATATGCTTTTATTAAGCAAACGTCATTTTTATAGAGGCAGAAGACATAATCTGATTAAATGCACCTCAGACAGGCCTGTAGCGCTGACAAGCCTCAATATTAAAGAATTATATACTGATGGTCTGCCATATGGTCAGGGATGGTGTCTGTGGACTCCTGGGGGATTTTATTCAAAGTTCAAGACAAAAGCTGTTAATGCAAAGAATCATGGTCTTGAGCATGTGGCAATGTGTGGTGTTTGTAATGATCGCATTACCTCCCATCATTATTCAGTGAGGGTTCTCGGCTCTACTGCTGGTGAGCGATGAACCCTCTAGGTAACTGTAATCCATTTTTTTCATCATCCTAAATGACTTGCCATCTGTGTGTTGTTCAAATTCATCTTTCACACTCCTAAAAATACCTACAAAATCTCAATTAAGAGTGGCAGCATAAGTATCACAATCTGGCGGCCATTCGTCACCTCGCTGGGGCACTCCTGAGACTTTATTTTTGCAGTGGACAGTTTTGGAGATCATGCAGAAAACCACCTCAGTGTGAAAGGCACAATGAGCACCACACACAGCTTGATTAGACAGAGCAAAAACAATGGAACCCTTTACTTTTCTACATTCACGTGCCCAAATATTCACTTTATATCTCCTCGCACCATTACCTTGAAGGTTTCCCTAAGCAGGAAGGTGGGGCAGTTAGATTCAGAGGGTATCCATTACTGCATCATTGACTACATATGCACACTTTCCTTTGTACACTACACATACTTCAATTAGCCTATCCCGTTCAAAACACTACAGAAAAAGCATGAGATCTCAGGAGCACACACTTACCAAACATTTCAAAATTCAACTAATCCACAGGAAAAAATAGAGCATATATTACTAATTTACTACCTTATTAACTCTACCCTGGGGTTCCAGAGGGTCATACTAACCACCGCAAAGTGCTTTAATGACACATCACGGGCAGCAAGTGCTATATAAATACAATTTACACATTTAATTACAAATTGAAGCCATAAAGAAGGACTGATATTTTCCAAGAAATTGTTCAGGTGCTAGTGTGGAGCTTTCCATTTTGGGCTACACCCACCTGCCTTTTTAGTAGTAAGTGAAAAGAAGCACGTTTTACTTTGCGTTATGTGTGCACACAAAATATTGGTAAATAGCCTCCCTAATGTGTTCTGCATGAAATCACACAATTTTTGGTGATGTACAGAAGCCAAGACTACAATCTAGAGGCCAGATGCATCAAGCATTTTTTGCCTTCGCAAACGGCCGATTCGCGAATCGGCTTTTTGTGAACGCAAAAAAATGCTCTTTTGAGGCAGCAAACTCTATTTTGCGATTTGGTAACCAGGTACTGAATCGCAAAATGGGTTTTCGGTTCACTATTAGGAAGGGGTGTGTTTAGGGCGTCCCTTCCTAATAACGAATTGCATCGGTATGCATGAATGTTTTTTGATCACAATTGGGGTCGCAAAACATTCGCATTTTACCACCTACGTCAAGTAGATGGTAACTGTTGGACTTGGCCCTTCTGGCAGGTTCACCCCTAATCTTTTTGCTTTTAGTATGTGATCTGTGTTAGTGATTTTTGGGTCTCTGCGCACTTTTTCCCTGTGTCCCAGGGTAAAGTGCGTGCGTGTAGTATGGCTGGCCTGCCCTCCCATAGGAATGCATGGGGAATGTGAGTGTCCATGTTAGTTCCTGATGTGTGGGGAGTGCAGGCTCGAGTTTGGTATGTGCGAACTCGTGAGAATGAATGCTGCGCGATGGTATGTGCAGCTTGTATGTGTCTAGAGGGGAAGTGCCACTTCTAGACATTGATGTGTGTGTGCAGTGAGGGTGCTGGAGCGTGATTGGCTGGAGCTGGCTGGCAAGCCTGGCTCCAGGAAGCCCGGATGGGTCTGCCCAGGAGTGAGTGGAAAGATCAGCATGAGTGATGTGTGGGAGGGCTGCACCTGGTTCCTGATGGGGCTGGGCTTTCCCCACACAATGCTGGCTCCGGCCCCTGTGGTGCGTCTAACGACCCTAGCCTCCCCAGTGAATGAAAGGGGTGGTTGGGCCATCAAGGGTGCTCCAAAACCAGCTGCAACTGGTTTCTCCCTCACCCTGCACCCTGAAACAAAGGATTTAGTAGTATAAGAAGGGGCTGTGTACCCTTACAATGGGTTCTCTGTTCTGTTCCAGGATCCTGCCAGAGTGGGCTGCTGCTGTTGCTGGGGCCAGGAGGACCGCCACTTGGATTGTCTCCCTGCCTGGAGACCCAGTGAGCTGGCTCTGGGCCCAGCCTTGCCCCCCTGCCTGCCTAAGGACTTTTCTGGACTTTGTGCTTGAGGGCGCTCTCTCCTGTCTTTCAGCGCTGGGGAGCGCTGAGATTCCCTGCCTAGCGCTGGGAGCGCTTTATTTCTCTTATAGCGCTTGAGAGCGCCTCCTGTTGCCCTAGCGCTTAAGAACGCTTTACTTTCACCAAGCGGCTGCCCACGCCGCATTTTTGCCTTCATTCATTTAATTGATTTATCACGAGGGAGCCTACCCCTCGGATAGTGATACCCCACCTGCCTGCCTGAAACGGCCCACCGCGCGGCCCGCAGCGACCAGGAAGTGTTGGGCCGGCCGGCCAATTGCAGCGCTGCCCCGGGAGAAGGACCGGAAGTCCCGCCCTTGGGACTGCTACGCAAGGGGCAGAGCAGCTACAAGCGCAGGCGGGGCTCCGGTATCGTAACGAGCCCCGCGCTGCCCAGAGGTGACCCAGCAGCAAGAAGGGGACCCGAGGGAGCTGGTCGAGAAGCCGTGCACACCTCGCCAGTTCCCCCGCGTACAGAGGGAGACCGGCAGCGTTTCCCGCAGCCGCCGAGAAGCAGCGCCAAGGACAGCCGGTGAGTGCGGGGGTGTTCCCTATGATCTAGAGCGGCCCCGGTTGGCAGCGGGCCGCTCCCACGAGACTCCCCAGTACCGAGTCAGAGGGCTTCAGGGGCATTCCTTTGTTTAGAGCTACGAGGCTCTCCGCCCGCGTCTGGTGTATTCAGAGCCCCGAGAGGCTCGGGGGCCAGTTCTTTGTTCTTGAGCCCAGAGAGGCTCACAGACCCCATTTGCTTCACGAGCCTGCGAGGATCGAGGCGCCATTCCTGTTTTCGAGCCCACAAGGCTCCAACGACGCCCGCATTTTGTGCTTTAGAGCCCCGAGAGGCTCAGTGTCCCATTTTTGCTTTACGAGCCCAGAGAGGCTCGAGGGGGCAGATAGTTGGTTAGAGACCCGTGGCTCCCACGCTGTGTTTTACCCCACCATTGTTCTTGAGCCCACGAGGCTCCAACGCTGGCTTCATCAGTATTTACAACTGCCCAGCACTTTGTGGGCAGGTGCCACGTTTAGGTTTGTTCTTTGCTGCCTGCGCAGCCCGCCCTGACATTGTGGACTAAGGGCATTTCAGCCCTTGCGAGGCCAGTTGGCCTGGGGGACAGTTCTAGTATTGTGCCATGTGCACCGTGCGCAATTTATGGTTTCCTTGCTAATTTGATTCCTGCGCAAATGTTCTACCTGTATCTCTGAATGTGTTTTAATGCCTCATGTGCAATGTGTTTATGTTTTATCCCCTTTGCTAAAAGTGACCTGCTTAGAGGATTGTTTATGTCCCATTACCTTTGCTAAAAGTGACCTGCTTAGGTGATTGTTTTATGTTTTATCCCCTTTGCTAAAAGTGACCTGCTTAGAGGATTGTTGATGTCCCATTACCTTTGCTAAAAGTGACCTGCTTAGGTGATTATTTTATGTTCTTCCCCTTTGCTAAAAGTGACCTGCTTAGAGGATTGTTGATGTCCCATTACCTTTGCTAAATGTGACTTGCTTAGGTGATTGTTTATGTTCCTATAGGTCCTGAGAATAAGGTCCTAGTTCCCTGCGTGATTTTCCTACAGTGTTTAGGGTTGCGTAGGAGGTATTTACCCTTTACCAGTAATTACTGGTTGTGTGCTACATTTACTATTTTTAATGCTACAGTCATTATATGTCTATGTGCTAAGTGTTATACCTACAAGTGCTAATTCTAAAAAGTGCATACCCCTGACAGTGGTCCAGGTGGCCCTGTCCTGTACAAATCCCTTGTAAGTTCTGCCCGTGCCTGTTGGCACTTTGTAAAGTGTGTGTTGTTATCTACTGTGTTTTATTATAATACAAAGGCTATTTTTGATATAACCTTGTGTGGAGTTTCCTTTGTGGTGGGCCTTGGGTGTTGTTGCTGGGTGTGCGCGCAAACGCTTTACACATCGCCTCCGAGATTAGCCTTGCTGCTCGCGCCACGTTACCTAGAGGGTGAGCAGGGGTTATCTTGGTGTGTAACTCCCTTGCCCTGACCTTATAAATGGTGATCCCTGACTGACTTGGGCGTGAGCTTTGGCCAAACCCATTCACAAATTGTAAGGGGTCCCCAAGGGACCCCTTCCCCTTTGTGAATGTTTGTAAAACCATTTTTAAGAGAAGGCAGTAGTCCCACGAACCACTGCCTGCTCTTAAAAAAGTGAAAAGAAAACTTTTAATTTTTCATTTTGCAAAGCATCTCGTTTTCCTTTAAGGAAAACGGTCTGTTCTACAAAAAAAAGATTGATTTATTGAAAAGCAATCACGGACATGGTGGTCAGCTGATCACAGATTTTTGCGATTCCTAAGGGGTCAACCAACCTCATTATTATTCATGAGGTAGGTCATTTGCGACCCCCTACGAATCGGAAAAGGTGTACTGTACACCTTCATGCATTGCATTTTGCGATTCCCTAATTGCGAATCCTGGTGATTCGCAATTAGGAAATCACAAAATGCTATCTTGATACATCTGGCCCTTAGGGGCCCAATCAGATAGGCATTATGTGGTATGTAAGGATATACTCCTGCATTTCTCTTTTACATACTCTCATATACATTCGTAAATTGATGCCAAAATATCTAAAATGGGGCTAAAATTGGAATATCGAGGGAATGTTCATTTACAATTAATACAAATAAAAAAAGACTATTCCCTCACTGGAATTTGAGAGTGTAATTAATTTATTGGATGCTTAATAAAAACCTTTGCACTTCGACATATATATATATATATATATATATATATATATATATATATATATATATATATATATATATATATATATATATATATATATATATATATATATATATATATTACCTACTGGCGGTCGCCAGTAGGTATATATAGTTAGGATTTTTTCTCTATGGGATTTTTGAAAATTCTATGTCTAATAACTTTGGCGTTTGTGGACGGAATTGGCTGAAATTTTCAGGAAAATGGCACATTTTGTTTCTGAGCAGCCCCTGAAAATTGGGGGGGGGTTCGTCCAGGGGGGGTCGAGAAAAAAGGGGGGTCCCAAAACGTGTTTTTAACATTGAGTTTTCCATAGGGCGGTTGGCCTCACTTTTAGCCCGAACGACTGAATGGATTTGCACGAAACTTGGCAAAATTGTAGGGACTGGTAGCCCGATGTGCCTTTTGTAGGTCTCAATATATGTGCTACAGTGGATTTTGAGAAATTAACGTTCAAAAAAAGATATATATCTGTAACAGCGGACCGGGCAGCGCTCCGGTTCGCGGACTTTACGCGTTACGGAGCTTTGTGAAGCGAAGCTGATTGGTTCTCCGGCGTCTGTAAACATTCCAAACAGTCCGTAGCGGCCGCCATCTTGTCTCTCGGTAGGATCGAGAGACAAGAGGAGGCCAAAGCGAAGGGGCAAATGACCATAAGGGGGCATAGTAGATCCTCGCTGACCCCCTAAGTTTGATGTGGAGGTTTTAAAAGGGCCCCGCGGGGCAAAAAAAAATAATAATAATAATAATCGAACGGCTGAATGGATTTGCACGAAACTTGGCAAAATATTAGGGACTGGTAGCCCGATGTGCCTTTGCTAGGTCTCAATATATGTGCTCCAGTGGATTTTGAGAAATTAACGTTCAAAAAAAGATATATATCTGTAACAGCGCTCCGCTTCGCGTACTTTTCGCGTTACGGAGCTTTGCGAAGCTGATTGGTTCTCCGGCGTCTGTCAACATTCCAAACAGTCCGTAGCGGCCGCCATCTTGTCTCTCGGTAGGATTGAGAGACAAGAGGAGGCCAAAGCGAAGGGGGAAATGACCATAAGGGGGCATAGTAGATCCTTCCTGACCTCTTAGGTTTGATGTACCATTTTGCCAAGTTTGGTGTAATTCCGTTCAGCCATTCAGGCTGTAGACGTATGTAAATGTCCTATGGAAAATTGCATGGGGAAAACACATTTGAAAGTGTTGAAATTTAGAACCAATTAAAATGTTACTTTGGTTTTGTATTTGTGTGTGATGAAAGTTAATTGGTTATGTATATATGTCAAATGAGAGGAAACCACAGCCATTTTGTGATACTACTGTCTGAGGTACATTTGTGAGGAATTTTTGGTGGTGAATTTCTGGTGTTTGATTTACACAGTACTAACACTTCTCCTACTTTTAAAAAGGTGAGTTGTTAATTTGTAAGGGGAACTATGTTGTACACTTGAAGATAATTTGAAAAATGTTTTCTGTTATTTATTTGCAGTCCTTCTGTTATACTAAATACTTGATAAAGTTAGTTTTATATTATGTATTACTAAAAACGATAAATGAAAGTGATTATTTTTTTCTGCAATTTACAGCAAGCAATTTCAAAATAAATGGCTCACAATGAAGAGACCGTGGCAATTTCTTTGTAAGGGGAACTATGTTGTACACTTGAAGATAATTTGAAAAATGTTTTCTGTTATTTATTTGCAGTCCTTCTGTTATACTAAATACTTGATAAAGTTAGTTTTATATTATGTATTACTAAAAACGATAAATGAAAGTGATTATTTTTTTCTGCAATTTACAGCAAGCAATTTCAAAATAAAATGGCTCACAATGAAGAGACCGTGGCAATTTCTTTTGAATTGTCCACTATATTGATTGAAATTGAGAGCACCAATAATGAAATATTGTCACAAGGAGGAGATGACTTGTATGATTCCATTAGATTGATTGAAATGGACAGCACCAATAATGAAATATTGTCACAAGGAGATGACTTGAATGATTCCACTACATTGATTGAAATTGAGAGCACCAATAATGAAATATTGTCACAAGGAGGAGATGACTTGTATGATTCCATTAGATTGATTGAAATGGACAGCACCAATAATGAAATATTGTCACAAGGAGGAGATGACTTGAATGATTCCACTACATTGATTGAAATTGAGAGCACCAATAATGAAATATTGTCACGAGGAGATGACTTGAATGATTCCACTACATTGATTGAAATTGACAGCACCAATAATGAAATATTGTCACAAGGAGGAGATGACTTGAATGATTTTTTTGATCAATCTGTTGATGGCGAATTTATCGAATGTTTGGAGACCATAGAGTTACAAGAATCATCATTGCAGACTTTTCATGAGGAAATTGCTGATGAGGACATGTTACTAGTTCTTTCAAATTTAGAAAATTCTGAAGAATAAATTTATATTTAGAAATCAAAAATTGTTTGAGACATTATTCATTTTTATTTTTAATTTATGAGGTTGTAGCGAAGTGATTGTAGTATAAAATGAGACTTATAGTATAGAGTGCAACATTTTTATGTTACATGGTAAGTTTACTCATATTTACTTCCCTTCTGCCACTATATTATCTCCAATGTGTATTTGACATCTCTTCTTCATCTCCGGCCTCCTTTCTCTCACTGTGTGTCTCCGATGCATCTTATCGCTGCTATTTTGTGTAATTACAGAAGAGAGTAAAATAAAATAGTTTGGAACGTGAAAAGGGGGCAAAGTAGAGTACCCCTCACCCCCTAGGCCTTTTTAGGCGGTCCCAAAAGGATCAGTTTCTGCTTTCCTGAGAGATTATGGTATGAGTTCCATATACCACAATAATTTGCATTACAACATGCAAGATATCTATCTCCTATTACCAACTTTTGGAGATATTCGCGCTAAGCGCGAATATCTCCAAAAAGTAACACCTGCCCTGAGCAGTTCTTAGCCATGTTATCCAATGGGAGGTGGATAACATGGCTAAGAGCATTAGCTCGGTAATGCATGAATATCGCTGACTTTTTAGCGATATTCATGCATTGCGGCCGTTTATTATCGCATTTGCGATAAACCTTGATAATAGCAAGGTTTATCTTCGATAATTTCTGACGATGCTTAGCGGTAAAAAATTCGTTGGTAAGCATCGTTAGCGATAAATATCGCTTAACTTTGGTTTTATGCACCAACGTCTGTTAACGTTCGATTCGAAGGAAATGAGGAAGTGTTGAAAAACATTGTCTGCGCCATCTTGCCTTTTTTGAAATGCCACACTTTTGTCGTGCACGGCAGCCATTTTAGATGCCTTGACCAGACCCACTCTCTGCACGCTGTCGATTCGTAGCATGGCTCCCCACCCTCGCAAGCATCTTCCCCAGGCACTGGTCACCCCCGCTCTCTGTCTTATGCATCGGCAATAAACCTCCCCCCATCTGCGCTGCTCTTCCCTGAAAATCACACTCTGTGCCCGCCCGACACCTCCCTTTCGCCCTATTCACTACCGCACCCTCTGACACTCCTCTTCCTCTGTGTCCGATTGTCCAGGCTATCACCTAGCCCTGCAGATGTAGTTTATGGCCCCAGCTGTAAAGAATCACCCCTCTTCAAAGGAGTTATAGTAGATCAAGGCCCACACCCGATGAGATCCGTCACACCACACGTGTTCCTACTATCTGAAAACCATCCTGTATTGTGATTGGGGAGGGGACCGAGCCTGAAGCGGAAGATTCCAGGAATGACTCTTTGCACATCAAAGTTTTTACAATTATGTGTCACATTAAAAATATATAGCACTCCAACAAAGTAGTAGGAATATAAAACTTTAATAACATATAAATATATACAACAAAACAAAAACAGTAAAAACATTTAAACAACGAAGAGACCGTGGCAATTTCTTTTGAATTCCTGATGAGGACATGTTACTAGTTCTTTCAAATTATGAAAATTCAGAAGATGTTGCCTGGGGGTGGGTGGTCAGTAGCAGTCTGTTGTGCGAATAGTTCCAAGGCAGCAGAACGCGCTGAAATCTAGATGGCACGAAAGTGATGTCTAGTAAGTTGCCGCCCAGCAAATAACGGCGTGGGGCGCCGCGGGGATGAGTGAGTCCAGTAGGCACCACAGCTATTCTTACCGGCATTGCAGAATTACTGCTGGGGACAATGCCTGTGCTGTAGCAGGGTCACAGCAGAAACAAAAAGGATTCTGTTGAAGATGTTGTTGGTTTTCAATTTGAAAACAGTTCTGGTGTCAACTGCTATGCTAATGTAGTGGTTAATGTTTTGTTTTCTCTAGAAAATGTAAAAGAGGGGGAGGCAGTCCAAAGTTCCGTTAAAAGGGCAAAGGAAAGGATCGGTGGTTTGAACTATCAGTCAAAAAGGGGAGGGGGTGCAACAATTTTTCCTACCGGGTCACACTGTGCTTTCACAGGAACTGAGGTCTGCAGGATTCTAGTAATTCAAAGTGAGGCTGGCGCCAGCATGGGAGCGCCGACGTCCCGCGGATACAGTTTCGTCACTCCACGGGCGATCATGGCAGTCATTCCCCATCGGGGGTCGGAGACTCCCGCGGCTCCTCTAGAATCTTCAAGGTCGTGGAGGACTACGGTGGTGGAGTCAACCAGTGACCGGGCCATTTCTTTATGCTGGGCCCGCTCTTGCCAGGTCGACCGCCATTTTGAGAGTTCAGTAGCTACTGGCGATCGCGGGGTCAAATGAGCGGACGGGCTCCACCCTGCCGGGCGAGACGTTGCAGCATGGCCACAGTGGAAGAACCCTTTTCCGGGCGCCTGGAGCGCTGAGGGTGCAGCTGGGAAGCCTCCACCTGGGGAGGTGGGAGAGGCCTGTTCGCACCGTCTCTCCCTCCCAGTGCACCCCACGGCGTCTCGCTTGAGATTTGTTATGGCCGGACCAGGCGATGAGGACGAGGGGGGGGGGGTCGGAGGCATGTGCAAGACATCCCCCCCCAGTGTTGTCGCAGCCATTATTCAAGAAAGAAGAAGTGTCCCGTCCGTCTTCGGGCCGGGCTTCCGGTAGATGTCGGCCGGACGCCCCTGGCTCTGGCCCCATGAACGGGTTTCTTGGTTTATCGGCTGCAGCCGGATCCCGTCGGCCTCGGCCCCCCGACCGTTGGTGGCCGGACCGGAAGAGCATGTGGCGGGACTACCTGCAACTCTCAAGGGCCACCGCGGCCGGACTGGGAGAGAGAGGGGAGGGTCGAGGAGACATTCCCCCCCCCTGCAACTGTTCAGCGTTGTAAAGGCAATCCCCTGGCCGGGTCCCGCTGGCCTCGGCCTCTCCTCCGGCTACACCCTACGTTAGGATCTCCTGGCCGAGGCGTGGCAGCAGGACCCGCCTTATATGGGCTGCTCCCGGCTGGGCGTAGCCGCAACCCTGCCCCACCTTGGAAGTTTCCAGAGTGGGGGCGGATGTTCTACTGACTTGCATTTTCCCTAGTCTATCGATTTTTTTGGCGTGGCAGGCGGTGGGACAGCGAGGGGTGATTTGGTTTCTCTTACTGTTTTTCTGGTCTCTCACCACTGGCATATTTTAACGTTTTCTTGTTTCTAGGACATTAATAGGTTTTATCATTACGTTATGTTATCGTTTCTTTGTTCGTTGTTTAATAAAAGTTCATGTTCATCAGTGGCCTACTGATTTTCGTTTTCCTATTCTTTTCTTTCCAGGTTGTTTCATGCTAAAGTTTCTGTTAACAGGATACAGTGATCACTTCGTTATTATTGCATATGTCCTTTTCACTAGGGGTGCTCTCTGGTCGGGCCAGATGACGTATCTCTAGTAAATGGTCCGGGTGAAACAGGTGCATCAATCAGTGGGGAGTAGATAGGCATGACAGATTACAACGGGGGAGAAAGGTCCGCATTACGTACCCTTTCACTATTTGCAAAGATTTTCCTACGTATATTTGCAAACAGGGAATACCTCCAAAAAGAACCAATTCCCAAACAGTCAATGTTTGGGGAAACAATCAATCAATGAGGAACGAAATAGGCACGACGTGTTAAAGGTTTGCGTTACCTACCCTTCACTATCTGCAAAGGGAGAGAGAATATTCCTATTCTTCCTCGTTTGCAGGCAGAGAAGATTCTTAAGAGAATCAACTTCGAACAATTCAATGCTCGATTCAAACAATCAACAAGGGGTACTGTGAACACAAATGAACGCCGCTTATGTACATACACATTGGTATTATCAACAGGTTGTTCCTAATGTTTCTATTTTAGGGAGGTCAAAAAGAGATCCCATTAGTGGCCTACTGATTTTGCTCGATTCCTTTTGTTTTTTTACACGATTTTTCGCTATCTGCAAAGACTAAACAGAGTATTGCGACTCTGTGCTTGTTTGTAAATAGAGAATGAACCAAAGAGAACAATCAATCAAATGGAGAGAGAAGCAGGCACGACGGATTACAACGGGGGCAACGGGGGCAAAGGCCTGCGTTAACTACCCTTCACTATCTGCAAAGAGAGAGTACTCCTAATAGAAATGAGGGGTGGGGGGCAGCATTCAAAGCAGATCAGTGTGCATAAACACGAAAATGTTTTTACTTACCACGTACTTGACATTCGACAGCTTATGATATTTGCTATTAAAAAACCATTGAAATTCACTGAAAAAACCATAGGTTATAGACCATATATAGTTAGGAATTAGCATTTAAAAAACCTTATTTTACTCACACAAAACCATTGAAATTCCATATATAGTTAGTTGCACTAACTATATATCGCGCACCCGCAATCCACTGCTGATCATGTCACATATTACATCATTCATGACATGGTTAGTGACATCACTGATGACATCACTGATGACATCTCAAATGACATCACTGATGACATCACTGATGACATCTCATTTGACATCATTCTTGTGCTAATACGATAAACCTCTTCAGACTCTAATATAACCTTAGATACAGTATACAGACACTCACACACTGCCACTCATCCATGGAGTTACTCACACACCCAGTCAGTCATGCAAAGAAACAATCTCACCTCCATTTCTTCAACTATACAGTTAAACACACCTTACTTATTGAAACATATACTAACACATATTTACTCTCTTATACAATCCCTGATACAAGTTCACAATGATCGATACAACCACTCACTCATTCAGTGGCTCTCATGCACAGTTATTTATATATGCCAACTCTCACATGTACTGTGTTTAACATATGTACTTACTATGACATGTAGCATTGAGATATCCATTCACTCATCAATACACTCATGCACACAGTCAACTGCCCATGTAGCTGTTTCCACATGCAGTCTTGAACTCATACACCTAGTGAATAAACTGCTCACACATCTATGCATAGAGTCACACACCTTCCAGCCACCCCCACACAAACTCAATCTCCCATAGAAATACTTGGGCAACCAATTAATAACACATATAGCCTCTCGTATAGCTAATGATCAACACATGCAGCAGTTTACATCACAACAGACATAATGATGCACAAATTAAGACAGTTTAGTCACTAACCCATGCATTCAGTGAGACACATTTAATCACTCACTCATACAGTCAGTCACGCACCTACTAAATCCTTCATCCAGACACTTATACATCCACTCATTCTTCAATATGTAAGACATATTTTAACTTTACAGAAACATACAGTCACTGGATGTTGTCATCAGTGATGTCATTTGAGATGTCATCAGTGATGTCATCAGTGATGTCACTGACCATGTCATGAATGATGTAATATGTGACATGATCAGCAGTGGATTGCGGGTGCGCGATATATAGTTAGTGCAACTAACTATATATGGAATTTCAATGGTTTTGTGTGAGTAAAATAAGGTTTTTTAAATGCTAATTCCTAACTATATATGGTCTATAACCTATGGTTTTTTCAGTGAATATATATTAGTAGAGCATTAGAATGTGGAGCATTTCATTGAATACAATGTAGTTCTCCAGGCTTCGAATGGCTGGTGGAAGCCCGCAGATCAACATTCCAGTGTTGGTTTTGTTCACTGCTGATGCTGTGAACAAAGGCCTCTCGGAGCCTGAGAGGATTTAAATCCTCCGGGCTCCGAGCGGCCTTTGTTTTTGGTAATTAGAACATTCTGTCCTCTAGGGGTGGAATGTTCTAATAGCCTTAGAGCCTCCTAGCGGCCTCTACCAGCCATTAAAGGCCTGCTCCCTTGTTAAAGGGCCTTTAACGCTGGAATGGGCCTTTAATACCGGTAGAGCCTGCTAGGTCAGACTAGAAGGCTATAAAAGAGCATAATGAAAGTCATCAGATAATATCAATGGGTGTACTTAAGAAATGGCTAATGTTTTTAGCTAAAACTAAAGGTTTATCCAAGGAGTACAGATATCAAAATGTGTCAGTGCTATTAAACTAATGTTACAGGACCAGGAACTGTAATACCATAAGATAGACACTAAGGGCCCGATTCACAGAACTAACTTAAGACAAAATCCTAAACTTACTACTTTTGGTATTCACAGAAGTTAGGATTTTGTCTTAAGTTTGTCTTAAGACAGACTTAAGACAGACTTAAGACAGACTTAAGTTAGGATTTTGTTTAAGACAAACTTAAGGCAAAATCCTAACTTCTGTGAATACCAAAAGTGGTAAGTTTAGGATTTTGTCTTAAGTTAGTTCTGTGAATCGGGCCCCAATACAATCACATGATATGAGCAATTCAATTTAATAAAACCCTGGTAAGGCAACATACAATCATTACCCATGTGTAAACAGGTACACTTCAGTCATCTCTATTGTGTATTTATTTATTTATTTATTTAATGAGTTTTATATAGCTATGGCTAGACATGTAGGTATCAGAGCGCTTTACATAAGGTTCCACAAAATTACACAGTACATTAGATTCGGGTAACATCAGTTGCTAGAAAAACATTTCAAGACCATGGAAGCGAAGAAGGGTAAGAGGGCAGGGAAGGGGGCAGGGGAAGATAGGACAGGGAGACGAAGGAATATCTGCCCGAAGACCAGCTGGGTAGGTGACGGCAGGGGGGAAGTCCAAAGCCCATCTCCTCTTTAACTATCAGGTAGCTACACTGATCAGCAGCCAGAACCGTAGGTCTCTGTGGGAAAACGTTAAAAGAGCAAAGAGGAGGGGGTAAAGGGGTAGGAGGGAGAGAACAATGGAGAGACGAGGGAAAGTCTGCCAAAAGTCCGCTGGGTAGTGAGGGCAGAGGAGAAGTCAGTGGCCCATCTCCTCTATAGCTATCATGTAGCTCCAACGGGCACCGGCCAAAAAGCAAGGTCTCCACGGTCGCTCGCAGGTTCAGTGACTAGATGGGTAGGCCAGATGGGGGCTATGATTCGAGTTCTGGTAGAAGTCAAGATTTAGTCCCGAGTAGTAGTACAGGGCGGAAGGGACCACTGAGACAGCCATCTTGAGGTCATGTAAAGGTTTCTGTCCATGGTGTTACATACTGCCAGTCCCCACTTAATCATTCTCTAAGAGAGGGGCGTGCTTGATGTGCAATGGGGCAATGGTGCTCTACTTTTCTTATTAGCCTCTGCAAACATCACTTTACTTAGGGGCTTGCCTCCACCCACTTACTGCAGGCATCACGTGTGGTGTGTGTAGGAATGCACTTGTGGCTGCATCGAAGGCGCTTTCTCCCCCGTGCCCCTCCACCGCTTGCTATACAAGACAATGCACTCCCGGGTCCCCTTTTTGCCACCGGGGGCTGCTAGGAATATGTCAATAGTCTAGCAAGATCTGACTTCTGCACCTGTATCTGCCGCGTCCATAGTCGCTGCAAATCGTATTACAGAGGTAGGTGCGGGCTGAGACCCCAGTCAAGGACTGGTCTTATCATGGGACGCTGCGATTCAGGCTCGTGTGACCCTCCACCCCAGCCGCACTCGTACCTCAGAAGCAGCTGTGTTTGCGACACACAATAAAAGTCCGGTCTTATGGGACGCTGCAGGTCAGGCTCGTTTGCCCCTCCTCCTCCAGTCGCGACCAGGTTTGGGCCCCAGTGGAAGTCCTGTCTTTTGGGATGCAGCAGGTCAGGTTTGTGAGCCCCTCGCACTTCAGCCACACCAGTAACTCAGTGGCAGTGTGGGCAAACGAGTGGCACAATGCGCGGTAATCCCCCCAGGGGAGTCAGCTGGCAAGTAGGGATGTTGGCCAAGGGTTGGGGGTGTTTCTAGATGGAAAAAGACGGAGGTCAGAATCACCCTGGAGCACTTCTTTCAGCTCCGGGAGCATTCTCAAAGCTACCCGAGCATCGGGCGCCATCTTTGCAATCTTTGCATCTTCATTGGCACGGAAAGTGATGGCTCATTTCTCAGCAAAGCCAGAACGGAGAAAGGTGACATTGTTCTTCAAATGATCAGCCTGCAATCGGTAGCGGAATCGTTGTTCCGAGAGGAACAACAGTGCGGCGGAATGCCGATTCAGAGGCTGGTAAGATGGTTCACCGAGGAGCATCAGCTTCAAGCAGCCATGATGGGGTTGGCTACTCCTCCTCGCTTTGTCAAGTGGAAGAAGTTGACAGACACTTGACCAACCTAATGTTCAGAATTGTATTTTGCGGATTCAGGGCTGCTTTAACAGCTTGTCTACACATTCGTACACTTAGGAGGTTAAAATGCTAGCAAAGTGCAGGACATAGACATCAACTATGGAGCTGGTTCTCCTCGTCCTTTTCACAAACTCTGCATTTCATCTCTGGGGGAAACGTTTGCTATGTCAGTAGATGTCCCAGCATTGGGATCACTTAAAGTGAAATGCCATAAATCTATTTTTATGCATCTTTGGTAATTTGCTCCATGATGAGACCATTTTCCCAGGTAGATTATATGATGATAAAACCATCCATGCATGATACCCTGAGACAGGATATTTTCGTCGGCGATTGTACCCAGTACCCGGGCACTCATGTACGCCACTTTCGTGCTACATTATAACTAAAACCCAAGTGCCATACCTCACACTATCAAAGATCTTCCTGACATGCTTCCATGTACTTTGCGTGGGCGGCTTTATTTCCAGCCATCTTGAATTTCCTCTATATTATATTATTGAGTGTGTTGGTTGGCACCAACCTGATCTTGTGACACAGCCTAAGGAATGCTCTTTTCCTAAAGGTTGATTGCGGAGGAAGGCCAAATTCTAAGCAAATTTGAATATGTGATGCTGATTTAGGGAGGTGAAAGACTCCATAATACATTTTTGTTATCAATTTAGCCTCTTTATCCAGCATGATTTTACATTCATAAGACAGACCTGGTAAAACCTTTGCCTGCATGACCTGTAGGATTGGGTCCATGCTGGGGCCACACATCTTTTTTGCTAGGTTCAGTAGAGCAGCCAGGAGTGCATGTGCCTTATTGTGTAGTGATGCCTTGTGTTTCTGTAAGGACCCTTTTGCAGCTAGCCATACCCTAAGATATTTATATTCCGGGACCTTCTCTTTGTTAATTCCATCCATATGCCTTGGACCTGGTATATTTTGTCTTCTTCCATCAATGATGGTTTTAGTCGTTTTAAGATTAACCTCCAGTTTATTACTCTCTGTGTAATCACAGAGGGTGTTTAGCAGCTTCTGTAGGCCCACTTGAGAACATCTCAACAGGACCGGGTAATCAGCATAAATCAGATTACATAATGACTTAGTCCTGAGAATGGGGGGGCGCGAGTTGACCTTGCTCTCCCATGAGATCTGATATAAACAAGTTGAAGAGCTAAGGGGGCCAAGATGCTTACCAGTTTTAGGCCTTCTGGTGTGGAAATGTTCCTCTAAAGGATACCACCACCTCCCAATTTAGCCTGAAGCCAGGTTTCTGTGTAAAGTAGCTATTTTGATCTTAAGAGCTCCATCAGCATGTTCCAAGCTGTTGTCCTTCTCCAACAGTTTGTTCCTAGAGACTCAATCAAAAGCTGCCTTAAAATAAATAAAGCATAAATAAAGAACTGAGCCTGTTTGGGAAGCGCAAATAAATTAGTATGGAGATTGCCATCAAGTCTGAAAGACAGCCCTGATTTTGTTTGAATCCAGTTAGGTTCAGGCGGATGAGTCTGTTGTTATTGAGCCAATGCTCAATATCGTTTAACAGAAAAGTTTCTAAACATTTAGCTTTGAAGTCAATCAGCGCAATTAAATCATAATTTTTCAGTTTCGTTGAATCCCCGCTTTTACATTTTGGGTAGATTATTGAACCCCTCAAGGACTCAGGAATTTCTTCAACCTGCATAATTTGTTTACATAGCACACTGAGTCTACTGGCCCAAAGTTTAGGTTAATTTTTGAAACAGGGCCTGAGGTAGCCCGTTCAGGCCAGTTTCACAATCTGTGCAAGATTTAGCGATGACTAGCGATGACCTTCTCTCTGTCTTCAATGGACAACCCAAAATAACGTGCGGCCTGCTGGGCGAGATCTATTGGGGCGCCCATGGTACCATCAGTCGTTGCATTGTTTTTAAACGTTAAGTATCTAGTGCTTTCAGATGTTAAGGATCCGGTAGGTCGACATCTGTAGTTTGCTACATTGATTGCAGTGTAATCTTGTGTGATTTCAGCTCAAGCATCTATTCTTTTGTCCCAGCCGCATCGATTTTATTTTACTTGGCTCATGTTTGCATTATCAGCTTTCTGCACTCTTTTTTGTTGATCATGTTCCAGAATTTTTCAGCATTTGTACCTTTTCTTGCTCAGTACGTTTTGCCCAGTAATTGTTTTGCTTTGCGCAGAGTTCCTTCTTGAGTTTGCTCCATTCTGCGAATACTTCCACCCTTAGCCTGGAACATTTTGGGGTCACTCTTAGCTGCTGCATTAATTCATTTTTGATCTTTTTTGTGGTGTCTCACTTCATGCGGTGGTCATTGCTTTAATGGGAGCAGTCAGTGCACCACCTTTATTATGTGTTTTCTTTGGGTAGGGTGATTTATTTTATCACACAAGATCCAACCAGCCAACCATAGGGTTCTTTGAGTCTGAGTTGTTTTGCAGATATATGGTGCAGCTTTTGAGAACATCAGGTGGTATAGCTTCGCTCCATCTTATCATCCTCAGATGTACCACGCGTGCATCAGACAGAATGATTGTGGACTCCAGGTGGGTCTGGATGTTCAGAAATCGAACTGCAATTTGTGACAGATGATTGCTATCTGCACGTTGGTCATTGGAATATTGTTTAACGCCTTTCCTGCGGGGCTCATTCCCCTGCTGTGCTGGGGGGAGGGGGGCGCGCGAAGCGCCGTGGTGCTCATGACGAGCTTGGCTCGTCATGCAGCACGGTGGCGCTGTGCTCATGACGAGCTGAGCCCATTCCAATGGAACGCCCAGCACAGCAGGGGAATTATCCCACGTGGGCTCAGCTCGTCATGAGCACAGTGAAATACATTTTTGGGCTAAAATCACACAATGTAAATGGTGAACCTATGATTTATCCAAGATTTCTGGTTTCACTTCATAGAAACCAGCCAGGAAATGACTATCTTTTTGTCTTTCCTTATGTTGAGGCTTTGTTGTCACTTCTTTGTGTATTTTATATTGCATGAACATGACCCAAATGCCAAATTGGAGCACCATACATGAGTACTAGATACACTACACACAGGGCTGGATGAACCATTAAGCTAAATAAGCACATGCTTAAGGCATGAAGGGAAGGGGGGCACCACAGAAATGTTCCATTCCCGGATTTAGCATGGACTATTGTGGAAAACTGAAAATCGTGCAGTTGAACCTATAAGTAAAAGTGGAAGTATACAGAAATAAACATTGGGCCTTATCAAGATGTTGGGCGGAAGGCCATCCGACAGCTTGTCTGTCAGTGGCTGTACGTCCAACATCTGAGGCATCAGTCTGACTGCCGTATTAGGATACAGGCGGTCCAAGTGTTGCCTGTGGGGGAATTCGTTGCGGCGGAGAGCAGATTGTAATCCCTAAAATGGAGGTGGTGCCTGCTCAGGCACCATCGTGGGGATTACGATGCACGTTACGATAGTATTTTTATGTTGGTTCTTCCGCTATGAAAAGGCTGTGGGAAAGGACCTTTCGGGGCCCCCAGCATGGCCTCTGTTCCCCATGGCCCTCAGCTGTGGGCCCATGGTGCCTGCCACACGGTGTACACATGTTTAAATAGTGTATTTTTTCTATTAAAGCCATGAAGGTGGTCCTATTGTAAATTGGGAAGCAGGACCACCGACTCGTTGTCAGGGTATCCCTTTTAAGGCCCGATGCGATCGGATGCTCATCCGACCGGCATCGCAATGATGTCCATAATATTCCATCTTACTGTAAGTTTTGCCTCATTTTAAAAAATACAAATTTATATTACGGTTTATTATTGTTTGTATTTTGAATTAGCTATATATGGTCGCACCAAAATCTTTTAAGTGCTTAGGGCCTGTAAAGTTCTTAATAAGGCCCTGATTAAACAAAGTCACATTCATTGCTTACAGGCATGGGGAGATTAGGCCAGATTCACATGATTTGATTTTGAGCTGACACCGGGACTTGAACCTGGCTCGTTATGAGCTTGAGGTTCCAGCCCGACCTCGACCTGAGGCAGAGTCAGTCTTCAGGCTCTAGCCTAGCTCAAGCTTTCAGCGGCTCGCTCACCTCTGACATGACCTACATGTCACATATATGCAATATATAGCATGAGAAAGTAAAAATTAAGAAGTACAGGTGCTATTCAGGTAAAGGTATGGGGAAGTGAAACAGAAGAAGTAAACATATTAGCAAAATGCAGCATTTTTATTGGCTCATAGACAATTGCGTTTTTAGAGGTAAAAGGGGAGCAACAAACTGAGAATTAAATTTGCTACAGACACAAACCACAAAACATCCTGCCTAATTTTCATAACAGTGGTCTGTGTTGATCAGACAGTTCTGATAAAATACTAGAATGCTAACCTAGCTTAGATCCTCTGCCAGCATTGGGATACATGCTCCTGTACAAAACAGCTTTATGATCCTTTGGGCTCCTGTGCATCAGGCTTAAAAGGTATATAAAACCAGCTTTTGTCTTTCCTGCTACAAGTTGTACGATGGAAAGATTTTGCGTCAGTGTATGCTCACTGGGAGGGAGCCGTATTGAATGAGGAACAAGGCTATTTAGGCCTTTATCTTACGGTCACCTCCATTGTTCTTTCAAAATGCTGTTTGCCTTCAAGTGTGTTCCTAAAATGTTACCTCGCGAGGAATTGGCTCTTTCTGTCTGCAGTGTTCTTCCGTAACAAGAGTGTGGATGACTCCATCATGGTATTGCTGAGTCCACCACTAGAGCTGATTCTTTCTACCCACAGAAAGGTATGCTGAAAAGTAGTGCTGCCTGCCTGTTCATGATTGCAAATGACTCTTTTCAACCAAACCCGACTTCAGTTGCCCAAAAATAGTCTGAGGCCACCAACAGGGACTAAAACCAGTAGGAAGCATGTATAAACTCTCAAAGATGGATGTTGGACCAACCCTGTGGTTTCTTTTATGCTGCTTCGCTCCTCTTATCAGCTTGAACCTTTGACTCACAGAGACTTATTAGAATAGACTTGCACAGAGGAACCCCACACCAGATTGAGAGTATCTGTTCCACTTCTTCTCAAAGACCTTCCTCAGAGCCCCTTCAACAATTGCTCTGAATCTTTCTTTGGATACCTTCAGATAAGCTCTATGGCTGCCTTCTGAATGGGTGGGATGATTTAGACTTTTCATTTCCTAAGGAGAATGATGATCAGGGAGGAGAGGAAGAACCCCTTGCTGTCTGTCTTCTTTTCCCTGATCATGTTTCCATATGAGGATGTTACCCCAAACCTAAAGAATGAGGCTGCTGGAAAGGGAGGGGTCCAGCCCTCACTCTCCTGCATCCTTCCTTTCATTTTACGAGCACTCCTTTTCTATGTGTCAATTCTCCTGTCTCCCCTCACCACCCATGGTTCTGGATATCCCATCTACCTACCTGGGTGCCAATGTGACTGAAAAACCCACAGGGAACCTTAACGCCTCTTAAGGCACTCATATTTTCTTCAAGACAAAGTAGAGCATGAACCTCTACTAGTCTGCCTGTCCAAGACAAGGGCAAAAGCAGTAAATAGAGAAAGTGTACCATACAAATATACTACCAACACAAGTAGGCACGTGGGGCAAATGTATTTGGGTTGTGTTGTAACAGCTGTCTGTTTCACAGCAAGAATGGAATGGTTCTGTCAGTATAGAGTTAGATGAAGAAGGTAAACATGGGATTAATCATATAAGGCATGTGTTTGTATTTGTGATTTTCTTTGCTGCGCATAGACCAGGCCAACATAGAGGTGAGAGTACTCTACAGAAGCAACTTAACGCAATTTTCTAAATGTAACCAATTTTAAGTATGGTCCCAAAATATCAAAGTCGGAATATTGTCTGACATATATGTCAAGTCCTAAATATTGTTTACAAAAATATTGTCCTAGGGTAGGTAGTATTAGAAAATTTACTCCCAAGGGGACAATATTTTTGGAAACAATATTTCTGACTATGGTATTCTGAAATACAACCCAAGTCATATAAAAAACAGGATGCATACTGTAGAAAAGAACATTATTGGAATAAATGAAACTCCATAAATGCACACATACTTGGAAACGTGTTGGTGGCTTATTAATCAGAGAGAGTCTTGTGAATCAACTCAACAAAAAAAACGACACAATATTACAAGAAAGCTTGATAGCCATATGGACAATATTCATTCAAAATATACATTTAAAAGATATTTCAGAGATTATGCCTCCAATATTTTAGTGGTAGCAACAGTTTTTAAAATAATATTTGTAGGGACCCAAAGTTTTATTCAGCCTGTGCTATTGAAGGTCGGTGTGCCAGATACCAAGGCTGCATTGTCTTGATTTCAGCTTATGCCTCTTTAATCCACCTGCAGACACTCCATGCTTCTTTATCTCTCTCTTGCAGGTCCTTTCTACTTTCTCCTTCCTTGTTTTGTGTCTGTTTTCTGTTGAGGAAAAATAAGTGCCGGCCCTCAAAAATCAGTGCCAGTGAGCTGCACCGGCAAGCACCAGATCAAATTAGCGCTGGGTGGCACTCATACTGTCACAAAGGACATGTAATCACTACAATTGGAAAGTACTTTTTTTCAGGGATGTTTATTTAAAAGAGCTGCTACATTGGAAGAATCTATCCAATGCAAATGTTACTTTTTCCAAATTAACAATTTGTGTAAATCAATGACAACTGCAGTCTAAGCCATTGAATGTTTACCTTGACAGCTTCTGAGACAGGCTTTAAGGAGGTGGTATTCAACAATTATAGATTGCATCAGTACACTTCAGCAACAACTGCTGAACATGTTTTACAATATGGTAGTACCCTTGCTCTTATTCATAAATAAGAAATGATAAGAGCTATTCTTTTGTTTAATATGAGGTAAACAGTCAGTCAAATCACTTTATTCAATCCTTGTTCATAAAGATCATAAAAGTTCAAATGTACAAATAAGAAACATTCATCCATCATTATACAAAATATACTATTAAGATATCATAGTAAAAACCATTCATTAAAAACAGATAAAACTTGTAATTCATTCCAGGTTATTATGTAATCTCCTAGTCTTTAAAGAAAGACATTAAAAAGACGCAACACAGTAACAAACAAAGTGATCAGACAACAGCTGTAAAAAGTAGATCCCTAGGCGACATTGCCTTAAATGTATTGGCAATATGAATCTTTGACGATATTACTAATACAACTTACAAAAAAAGAAAATATGCAGGTTAGATTGCGTAGACACACCATCACATTGGCAGGGCGGGAGCTCATGTAAAGAAACAATTCCCGCTGAATGGGTCAACATGCAGTGGATAAGGTTTAAACTAAACATAGGTAGTATAAAACTGTGGCGTTGGTTTGTCACAGACAGTAAATATGAGGTTATCCCTTTATTGGCAATTGGTTCCTCTAAATAGGGATCTTAGCATACATTTTGGGTGGTTAATTTTATAAGATACTCAGATCTACAAGATTCTTGGAAAATATGTTAAATTTCTGCCAGGAGCAGTGATGAATGCTACAGTGTAGGTGGCCATTAAAAGTTTGCAAAGCATGTCCACATGTTACCATCTGCATTACTGACCATAATGTGACAATGCTCTTCTGGTGTAAACATGTGTAGCGCTCTGTTGACCTTCTGGCTTGGATAGTACTGTGTTGATGCCTATAACCTTTAAGGAACCAAAATGCTTGCTTTCAAGCACTAACATAAGTTACATCACTGATGGCAACAAACAGACAAGCATCCATCAGAGCATTTTAGACACACCAGTTTTCATATCAAACATATCATATACATACCACAAAGTTGGTTATCACAGTATCTACAACATAACTAGCTACCATGGCAAGTCCAGCACTATTCACCAACAGACTTCTAGTACACTTAGAACATATCCCAAATATCGTATGCCGTTGGCTAGCATAGCACCTAAATAACTCATCAGTTCCAGATGGGAACAAAGTTCAGTACATAGCACCTTTCCAATACCACCTATAGTTCAACTTTCTCAAACAGAACAAGCAGGAGAGAATCCTTGACATCCTTGTGGGGTACAATTTGACATCACATCCATAAGTTGGCAAAGTGTTGCTATATAAAGAGAAACTTCCTGCACTACACCATCATACATCTTAGAGCGAGTCAGATCAGTTAGGGTAAACATTCCAGACCAATATATGCACATCATTGGATCATAGTTACTTAAAAGGCTAGCAATCTGTATTAGGCGGGCAAGGGCAATAACAACCAGGCCTAAAGAAAAACAGCAAAGTTCTTAGACACACCCATCAATATATAAAGTCACACAATTAATGTGTGCTAATCTATCTCATAGCTTGGCACAATGCCATCTGACTTAATGTAAAGATAATCTGTAAAGTATTTATGCAGCACACAAACAATGATAAATTGAAAACACAACAGAATCCCCAAATCAATTCAGAAAAATAGAGTACATTTTAAAAAATAAAATTATAACAGAACAACAAAAATCCAATTCGTACAACATATATATATTCATTTTGAATTTTTTTTCTTAAGCGAAAATAGCACCGCAAAGAACAAAGCACCACTTCTGGTCAATTGGCACCACTACACTGGGAGAAAGGCTAACCACGATGGAGACCAGGTCAGATACAGGGACTGGATTAGTCCTGCTGAGGAGTTACCTTCTAAGTTTGGTGCAGAGAATTCCACTCAAAGAGGAGGAGGCAGCAAGAATGAGACTGAGCGGCACAGACAGTCATTGCTAAGAGCAGGTTGGTGTCTTGAATGGTCATTGCTGCAAGAGAAAGAGCTGGTTGGGTGGGCTGGCGGTCATCGCGGGCGTTCGTTGATGTAACGCAAAATGCCAGCCTTACATTGCCTGTCGTCATGGAAGTTGCCGACACAAAGAGCAGGTCTCACCACAACTTTGCATTGGTGTTCATAGCAGCTGTCAGGGTTCTGTATTGTACAGGCCTGTTCGTGGTTGTGCAGAGCCCAAACTTCAGGATTTCACCTTTCTTTTAGGAGGTGTACACACTGATGCCAACCCAGAGTCCAAAACCTAGGGAGGCATCTCTTGTGGATCAACAGAATCCAGCAGGGCTCAGGAATGTCCAGTTGCAGGACCAAGCAGGTCTAGTTGCATCAGGTTAGTTGGGCAATTGCAGGGAGGCCGTTGAAACTTGTTGTGTCCCTGTAGTTCACATACGAAGTCAGCCAACTGACCCTTGGGGGTCACTCTTGGTATCATGTAGAGAAGGCAAGTATGTCCAGTCTGCCATCTCAGACAGGAAGGCAGTCCTTCAAGCAGCAGGACAGTACTTTGACAGCAAGGTGGTCCTTCTTCTGTAACTTTCAAAGGTGCAGGAGTGTTTGGATGAGTGGCTCTGGAGGTTCAATATTTATACCTGATGCCAGCCTTTGTGTGGGGGAATGCCCTATCCTACCTTCCACATCTGGCTCCCGAAAATCCTCCCCCTGTCAAGGCTCCAAACTTTCTGGGTGACAAATAGCAGGACAGGCCTGGGATCAAGTGTCTTTCTATTAGCAGGAGGCAAAGCTGTTGAAGTGAAAGTGGGATTGGGTACAGCCCCTCCCCAGTCATCCTGACAGGTTGGCCCATCCTGTCCTCACCTAAGCCCCATTTGTGTTACTGTCTGGAAGCCATACACAAACCCCAACAGTAGAGCCATTCAGAGTTATATGACCCAGGACACTGGCAGAAGGCCCAGATGGATGGGACTAGACTATTCTAACTTTCTAAAAGTGGCATTTTCACAATTTTAATATAAAATCTGACTTCTCCATTAAAGAGGGTTTTAAATTGCAAATCGTTTGAGTGCAAACAGCATATCTCTATCTGCTCCTCATCTAAAATTACCACTTATGAAAGGTAATCGGGTCACCCCGTGCTAGTCAATGAAAAATAATTTCATTGCCAGGACATGTAAAACCTAAGCACATATTTCCTACTTTGTAAATACAATGATCTGTTCTGTTTGAGCCAAAAAAGGAAGGCTTAGGCCTGACAAAAGCTTTATGTTTGCAGGTCAAAATGGCAGTATAAAACTACACTAAAGGCTGCAGTGGCAAGTCTGAGACATGTTTAACATTTTTACTTTAGTGAGTGGCACAATGAGTGCTGCAGGACCACTAGTATCATTTAATTTACAGGCCCTAGGTACACTTAGTACTATTTACTAAGGACTACAAGTAAAATAAATGTGACAATTTTCCATGGTCCACTTTGGCACAAGTTGGCAGTGATACAGTGTGTAGACTCCTAAAGTCATTAGAAACAAATTAAATAAAGCAGAAGGGGTGAGGGCAAAATGTTTTGGGCAGCAACCGCACCAAGGATGTCAGGACTAACAGTAATTTGTACTTTTTTTTATGTGATGAGTTCACAAAAGGTGAAACCATGTTATTAGTCATATCATCATGGGGAAAATTATGAATATTAGAATACAATGTAAAAACAAATAAAATTGAAACAAGGAACGTACATTATTAAATGTAACTTTTAATATAAGAGTTTAGATAGTAGGAGAGATAGAGTTAAGATGTAGATAAAACAGGCATATTTTCAAACACATTCCACAATCTGTTGTTGGTATTGCAGCAATTTGCACACCAGCCCTCAGGGGCTCTAGTCAAGGCTCAGTTGCAATGCCCAGGCGAGTGTTTGATTCATTAAACTACAACAATAAATCAACTCTCATACCTCTATCCGACCCTACACCACTTTCAATCTGCAGCATATATTTACCAAATGAGAACAGCTTCAGGCCTTTCAAAGAATGAGGTAGAAAGATGAACTGGGGAGTCAGTCTACAAGGGCGCTTCCTGATTACTGCTGCAGTGCAGAGAAAGTCGTTTTAAAGTCCAGACTTTCTCTTTGAGTTCTGAGCAGAGAGTAACCAATGTTACTGACCTACTGAACGTTTGATGTGCAGGTGAAGAAGTCTTGCTAGTCAGGGAAACAATCTCAAATCGGAGTAATATATCACACCTGAAACAATTTGTGTTTGTTTTTTCTCTCCAAATATAACAGAGGTGTCCTTTTAAAAGGTTTGTGAGATAATATTGATGTATAATTTGGAGTTGGTGAGCACAGAAAACCCCCTCCAGTATTTTTGCTAGTTGCGGGTAAAGTGAGAGGACAGCAAGTGCCATAAAATGGTGGTGCTGAATATCCTGCTAAGTTCTGCAGGAAAGCAGAACCCTATATTGAAATACTGTCTTCATAGAAGGATAGAGTTGACCATAACACGTGAGATAATCTTTAGAGAAAGAGGAATGGGGAGCCAGGGAACCTGTGCACAAGATGGCCGTATTCAAATGAGGTTTCTGAGGTCGAGGAAAAAAATCCAGTATAACCTTCAAACCAGCAGCACAGTAACTATGGTTCTGGTAAGTAGGGATGGTATTGCTTCCCTACTAAGTTCTAAAGATTTCTGTGTCCACTAGCGACCCGGGAGCTGGTAGCGGTGGAGTGCAGGTTGTCTCTGCCTTAGCAGTACAGCAGCAGACAAAATGGTGAAGAAGCAGGGGAGTGCAAAGGGTCGGAGTTTTGCACCCGCTGCCCTTGCCAGAACTGGTGGCACTGTGCAAAAAACAGAAAGAGTCCCTCAGAGCGGGACAATGGTAAGGCGGTGCAGAGTTGTGAAACGGAAGGAGAAACACCCCACCTGCAGCACGAGGAAAGTGGGAAAACAGTGTGCACATTTGGGGCTAGATGTAGGTAAATGGCATTTACCGATTCATAAATACCGAATTTTACAGATTCGGTATTTACAAATCGGTAAATGCTATGTAGGTATTTTTACCGAAAAATGTAACGAATCGGTTCAATTCGGTAATTACAGAATCGGTATTTACTGATTCGGTAATTGCCATTGATTCCTATGGGCCTTGAGGCCCATAGGAACCAATGGCAATTACCGAATCGGTAAATACCGATTCGGTAAAATTACCGAATTGACAAGGGGGACAGGGTGTCACTTTGACACCCTGTTGCACCCCTGATTCAGGCTTGTGTGCCATGTGACACACATACATGCCCTTAGGGCATGTATGTGTGCCACATGTCACAGGTGTACATGCACAAATGTGCATGTACACAGGAATTCGTTATTTACCATCAAATAGTATTTGATGGTAAATAACGAATTCTGAAGGGTCTGTGGCACTGTTTTCAGTGCCACCTACATCACAAATTACCGATTCGGTAAATTTACAGATTCGGTAATTTACAGAATCGGTAAATTTACCGAATCTGTAAATTTACAGAATCGGTAAATTTACGGCCCCCTACATCTGAAACTCCAAATACCGGTCGGTAACGGCCGAAATCGGCCGTTACCCACTGGTATTTGGCCACCTACATCTGGCCCTAGGAGTCCAAAGGGAGAAGACAGAGCGCAAGGCCAGGTCGAGCCCATCCTTCAAATTTTTGTCATTTTACTCATTTAATTGTTCTGTTTTGACTAATAGTAAGCAATTTATTTTATAACTGTAGTCTTTTTACTTGCTTTATATGAACAATGTTGGACCTGGCATCCTTAGTGTGGTCTTATCCCAGATGGTTAGCCTTTTACCTCCCTTTTTTGCTGATTCTATTTGTTGACCTTAGGACTCTGACCACTTTACCCCCACTAACCAGTGCTAAAGTGCATGTGCTACTCGCCTAAACATGATGACACTGGAGTGTACATGATTGGCATATTTTATTTACTGGTAAGTCCCTTGTAAAGGGGTATACCATATCTCCAGGGTCTGTAAGTCAAGTGCTACTAGTCTGCCTGCTGCACTGATTGCGCCACCCACCAAAGTAGCCTTTAACACCTATATCAGGTCTGCCTGTGCAGTACCTGTGCGTGCAGTTTACTTCCACTTCGACTTGGACTTTAAAACTACTTGCCAAGCCTCAAACTCTACTTTTACTGCATAAAATGTCACCCTTAAGGTGAGCCCTAAGTACCCCTGAGGGCAGGCTGCCATGTAAGTAAAAGGTAGGACATGTGTGTTTAACCTTTACGGGTTCTAGTAGTGACAAACAGACACATTTGTTTTCTCCACTGTTAGACCTACCCCTCTCAAAGGTTAGTATTGGGAATTCCTTAATACACTTTTAAACTGTAATTCTTGACCAGATGGGAATAGCTTTTTCATGTTTCATATATTTGGGATGGTAATGATAAATCCTCCTCACTGGTGAAGATGGATTTAACATTATTGTTTTAAGGATGCCACTTTTAGAAAGTTGACATTTTTCTGCGCTTATTGCTCTGTGTGGCTGACAGCCTGTCTCCAATACACGTCTGGGGTGGGTGACAGCTACACGTTGCGAAATCCCTCTCGACTTCAACAACACAAGAGGATAGGTTTGTCCGAGTACCTATATACATATATCTGCATTCTGATACCCTTGCCTGGGCAGGATGGAAGGGAGAGCTAACACTTAACTTTAATAGGCTGTATCTGTCCCCTACAAAGGACTGATTACCCCAACATATAGCCTGACAGACAGGACTGGGCTGAAAGAGATTCAAGTGAACCTAAGCAAACTGGTTTGAAGTTACCCCCCACATCATAGGCCCTTTTGGGTATAAGTACTGGGTCTCTGACCCCCCCTAAAATCAGACACTACTGGACTTGTAACTTAAGCTCTACCAGAAAAACTGCTGTGCTGCTCTAAAGGCTTAACTGACTCTGCTGAAGGAGAGTTGGACTCTGCATTTCATCCAAGTGATCTCCAATGACTTGTTGGCTTGCCTCCTGTTGCTTTAGACATTGGGATATCAAAGTTTCTACCCATGCTCCTGTGCCTCGTTCACTGGAAGTAGCCCGGATACAAGCAAAACAGATTTTGATTAATCTCCTGTCTTTGTGTAACTGAACTGGTGCTTCTACCCAGTTGCATGAGTAAAATCGTCGCATCACATGGCAACCAAACCTGTGCCTCCGGAAATAGACGCATCGGACAGCGCCTCACCACCACTGCAGCTGGGTGTGATCCGCAGAATCCAACGCTTCGCTCAATGCCTCTCGACTCAGGCAATCGTCTTTGGAATTGACACATCATCTACACTGTGTGGACAAGATCAACGCATTTCGCTGTCTGCGTCCAGGAAAGGTACTTTGTTCACAGGGGCTTGCGTGGGTCCAGTAGTTGGCCAGTTCTCCATTATGATCGGCCCAAACTTTGACTTTGCTCTGGTCCAGCATGACCTAAAGTAACATTTTTTGTGCTACTCGCTTCTAAGAGATTTACTGCAGGTATTCCTTTAAAAATTTTGTCGTTTTAGTCTTGCTTTGTTTATAATATGATATTCTACTTTTATAAACATGTGTGGAGTCTTTCTTTGATGTATTAATTCTGCTATTGTGTATGTGAGGGTTGCAAAAATATTTTACATATTACCTCTTGAGATAAGCCTGACTACTCTTTGCCAAGCTACAAGAGGGTAAGCACAGGTTATTTTTAGTGTGTATCCAGCTTACCCTAACTAAAGTGGTGCTTCCTGCCTGGCCTGGGTGCATACTTCAGCCAACCAGGAATCCCATTTCTAACAAACAATATGCATTTTTTTCCTGTCAAAGACATTGGTACTCAAGTTAGACTATCAACAGTCATACAGGTGTGCCTCACATAATTCAGTTTTTCTTTTAGAAGACAGATTGTTTTAGCTTTATGGAAACTCAGATCCAGGTCACATTAGTACTGAGCACTAACTCCTCATAGCATAACAATATGGCCTCCTGATGGAATCACCCAGAGATCTAGTAATGTTAGGATTGGCAACAACAGCAGTGAGGAGGAGGGTGATAGCCATATATGTTGATGAAGTCTGACAACTATGTGGCATCAAACAAAGGGTTCAATTGCCAGATACTCTATCTGATATGTTGTCTAGTTTCTTTGGTCCCTGGGTTGTCTTGCGCAGGCCCAGAGAGCTCTATGATTAGTATAAGACATTAGAGTTAGCCAGATACATTTTAAGGCATGAGGGACAATTGTTTGCGCCACTCACCTTCCAAAACCCACACCTGTTAAACGGACAGTCAGTGGTCCTGCAATAACTGTGTGCATAATAAATACACAATTTATTATTTTGACAGGTTGGCATGAACACACTTGACCATTGAGCTCTTAAGTCATTTGTTGCAAAAAATAATCTTTCTGTCTATTGCTTCTCTCCTTATTCCACTTCTCTTCTACTTCACTCCTCTTTTTTGTTACCTCTCTTTCTCATTCTTTCTCTACTTCTCCATCTACCGACCCCACTCTCTCTCTATTGTAATTATCTCTACCTCACCTATGTGTACCTCACATCTCTCTCAATATATCTCTCTCTACACCACTTCTGTCTGTCTTTCTCCCACAGGCTCGGCTTTCTCTTTCCCACACTCCATTTCTACCTCAATCACTTTAACCACTGTCTCCAACTCAACTCTTTCCCTCCCTGATTTGTCTCTCTACTCTTCAATCATCTGTTTACATGTCACCTTCTCGTATCTCTCCATTTACTTCATCTCCCTATAATATATGTCATGCTGGAACTATTGGGATTATCACTGTGATCTATTTCCTATTTTCTGATCCTGTTCAACATTGCAACTCTATTGGACAGAGGAATGAACCTATATCCACAAGTACAGCTATCTTGTCCTTCACCTCCTCCCCTTCTATTGCTCTCATGCACAACATGATGGATGTCTTGGAAATGGATTTCCACACTCATCGCTCACCTATTTTGCAGTTGTCAAAGTGTGCATTCTCCGTCATTGGTGCCAGCCAACTATTATTACCATACAGGAGTGACTTAACCGCTACCGCGCTAGCGGGTTTTCCCGCTGTGCCCTGAAATTTAAAAATCGCGCGGTTTGTGACAAAGCCAGCTCGGCATCCGCGTAGCGCAGGTAACGACCATGACGAGCTGGCTTTGTCATCCGCATCGAAGGGGTTAAAGAGTTTTACGGGTGGCATTACATGAGGACATCACCTGTATGCGAAAAGACAAACTTGAGACTTTTGACAAGAACTGGGGTACATTTCTCTTCCCTCCTTTGATTTGCTTGTGGTTTTCCTTCTCTGTCAACGAGCCACAGCTAAAACTCTTTCTCTAGGCACTTTAACCTTCGGAATGTTGTAGTTGAAGATTACTTTCTCCCATCCATGCCACTAGACCACCCTCCTCTCAGACGTTGCCCATATATGGTGTCTGCCTTGTCCGAATTGACGCTGTGGGTTCTCTTTGGACGGGCTTGATGGGCATGACCCACTTCTGACTCCCAACCCTACCACTGACACCAGAGGTAGGGACAGTGGGAGGATGGTTGTCCACTGGTTTCCCAAACTTGACTCTTTTTTCCCTTCCTTCACAGAGATTCTCAGCCAGCACATGGCTCGCTTCTTGGGATGCCTTGCATTTTCCGCCTCCCCATGATAGTTTCTCAAGTGCCTTTTTCTATTTAGATTTTGCCCTCACTGGAGTTTGGTTCCTCTTGTTATGCAGCAAGGGCTGTGTTATTCTAATGTGGCATTCATGTGCCCTTTTATCCACAGATAAGCGAGCTACCTCGACTTACACTGTGACCCATTCCCGGCACCTCCACCTGCTCTCATCCCTTCCTTCTTTTACATCTCTCTCCCTCTCCCCCACCCTCCTCTACTGACCCCCCTCCCCATGCATTTTTCTTCTGTTGTATTGCACTGATGGTATCTCATTTGTTTTCCCAAGCTACTTACTATACAGAGACCCATTTATTTTACTTCTTCTGTTTTCCCTTTGTGCTGCAAAACCTTTCTGTATACTGTTACTGATTAAGGATGCAATTTCATGAATAAATACATGTTGCAAACAAAAACATGCATCTTATGTGTCATTACCCTATCGTGCTCCCTCAGTGTAGTGGGCCTAGCGCGCAGGACTCATGTTGCTTTACCCCAGTGGCATTCATATGCCACACTTTGATATCATAGCTGATGTTCCCCAGCTCCCTCATGACTGATGCTTTCCCAACACCCTCATGACGGGGATGCTTCCCTAGCACTAGTAATTCAATTGCAATTGCATCCTTGCAAGTGTTCCTCACATCCAGTGATCCAACGGATTAACTACTCTTGCTGTTTCTAGGGCCTTGGTTAGTTTTCCTTTAAGTCCCTGCAAGCTTCCTCCAGAATCTGTAAGGTCATAGAGAGTGTACCAACACATGCTTTCCCCAAGGTTCGAGAACCTTCCAGATGGCCATAAGCCCCACATGCTGTACATGATCTAACTACAACCACTACAAGTGGCTATATATACCCCCGCAAAAATCAGAATTGTGGCCTAGCTCCCTGCAGAATAAGCTTCACCCTTTCCACTCACCTGAAGAATCCTGCCGGAACTAAGAAGCACTCCAGTCTCCTTCAAGTCCATCCAAACCTGGGGTTCAAGTGGCACTAGCTCCCTTGATGTCTTACTCCTCGCTCCCTCCTGCACAGCTACTCCAGACCCCCGCATCTCCCCGAGCCAAGACTTCAAGATCTTCGAAATGCAGACAAGTTGAAGAACTAGACTAAGTACTTGGAATCAGGTTTGTGCGCACTAAACCTCCTACAGTAGTAAAACAGAACAGGGTATCCCCATCTTCAGAGATTATAGACTTTTCCTCCATTTCATCTCTGTGATTTACTCCAGTGCTTCTTGTGTGTTTATACGATGGACACTCCCTACAACCTTGGAGCTAAATCTATTTCAAGCAAGGATTAAAGACGTGAGCTCAGTGTTTCTCTGATGAACACTAGTGCCTAGAGAAAGCACTTAACAGTCTTTGATATATTTGTAGACCTTGTACCAAAATCTGAATTTCACGTTATTCCTCGGATTGACACACTTCAATCTGTGATTCCCGTTATTCTGCTCTCATGCTGAGCTGCTGAGGAAACCACTAAGTTTGTGTCACTGAAGTTAATGCATGTTCATTATATGTTGAGACGTGTTAGTGTACTGTTAGTAACTACTTCCTTCAGTGCATTGTTTCATCGCAAAAGCAGAGGTTCTGGTCCCAGGCAAATCCAACTTTAAAAATATGCAACATCTCAGAAGTGACAGATTCTGTTATGAAGTGTTGTACAGCCGCAGGGAAGATCCAATACCGCAAGTCCTTTTTTCCCATTTTATCCCAACCCTTCTTTTCTCCCAAGGTCCCGCTTTGTTTAAGAAGTTTCTGTTTCTTGTGCGGGTTAGGCCCTGAAAGGGCTAGGAAGTTCAGCATGGGCTACAGTGTCATCTCCGCAATTGGGAACAGTTGAGTGCATGACAGAGGTCAAGCATTTCATGCTTCCACTGTCTAATCAACATGGATGACAAGAGAGATGTGCAGAACCTGCTTCGAGCCCTGTCCGAGGACACCCTCTACCAAGGGCTTTATGGGATGTATAGCATGAAGTTCAGGCATTTCAACAGGAAAACCAGTAGCCTATGGACAAACTGGTCCAATGTTGCCCTCGCCACTCGCCATGGTTATCTGGGGAGGGGCTGGGATGGTTACTAAGGGTATATGTTCCATTTTGCAACCTTCACACTTTGACGATTTGGGAAATAAAACAAGCGCTTCCACTACCAGAAACGCTAATCCTTTTCATGTTACAGTCATCACTCAAGCTCCAGGGCCATGGGTCCGACCTGAACGATTTTTTGGGGATAGTCACAAATTTGATGCATTCTGGAGAAGGTGTCAGATACATAATTTTGTAAACCCAGAGCTTTTCCCTCCAATATAACTAGAATTGTCTTTATCATCTCCTTTCTCGGTGGCCTGCTGCTAATTGGGCTATTCCAGTCAATAAAAATAATGACCCGGTTTTACATGATTTTGAAAGGTTTAAGAGACAATGCGCTATAACTTTGCTAAGCACACCTTTGTCCGGGCTTGCATTATTGGGCTGTTAAACGTACATCACGGCAATAAGATTCTTCTTAACCTACAATACTGCCTTCAGTAGACTAGTTACAGAAACCTAGCTGTGGATTTCTCTGAACTCTCTTCTGGGAGGATTGTATATCAAACAATTCCATTATCTTTAGTATGTGAGAATGGGCATACTGAGACCCTGAACTTTGATCTCATAGACACTCCTACTTTTGGTGCTATTTTAGTGATCACTTGGTTTCAGGTGCATAACCGCGTCATTGATTTGTCCCCTCACTAGTCACCTTGGGATCCCCTCAATGTCGGGCTCATTGCTATAATAAAGCACGTGTAGCTCCATCTCCATTGTGCAGCCTCAAACCAGGCATTTGGAACCAGCTACTAGTAGGATACCAGAACTTTCAAGATATCTTTGATGAACATAGAGCTA
Organism: Lissotriton helveticus; assembly: GCF_964261635.1. NCBI lineage: Eukaryota > Metazoa > Chordata > Amphibia > Caudata > Salamandridae > Lissotriton > Lissotriton helveticus. Next base: position 103,733,808 of record NC_136072.1, read on the forward strand.
GACAACTACCTCCCCATGGGTAATTTGAGTGTCGTTTAGATTTAAGGTCGGGTGCTGCACTACCCTGCAGTCGCATTTACACTCTCTCACAGTCCGAGACAAAATGCTTAAAGAAATACCTAGTTGACATGCTAGCCTTAGGGTTTATATAACATACCATGTCTCCTGCGTCATCGGTGCTCTTCTTTGTTTCCAAGAGTGACAGCGGTTTGTGGGAGTGCATAGACTAGAGAACATTGAACCAAGTGGTAATAAAAAAAATTCTATTGACATTGATTGCTGACTTGTTAAATCAGGTTTAGAGATCCACTGTGTACACCAAACTGGGCTTACGTGATGCGTACAACCTCATTTGTGTAAAAGAGGGTGACAAATAGAAGGCAGCCTTTCAGACTAAGTTCCGACTTTTTGAATACACAGTTATGCCATTTGGGTTGTGAAATGTCCCATCGGCTTTCCAGTACTTCATCAATGAAACACTGCGAGATTTGCTGAACATTTGTATTGTCGTATATATTGACAACATCCTGATCTATTCACAAAACATGACTGAACATAGAGACCATTTTAGGGCAGTCTTATAATGACTCCAGGAACATGCCCTTTTTATCAAGTTGGATAAATACATGTTCCATACACAGCCTGTTAGGTCTTGAGATATATCTTGTCTCCATAAGGTGTGACCATGGACAGAACAAAAGGAGCAGGCAGCTCTATATTGGCAATGGCAAAGGAAGTGCAGAGCTTCCTTGGTTTTTCAAACTTTTATCGACAATTTATTCCCATTTACCAGACATTGTAAATCACCGCACTAGCCTCTTATGAAAAAAGGTATCTTTTGAGTGGTCCCAGGGGGCCCCTCTTTGTTTAAGGATTTTCTGTTGCTTGAACGTGCCAGGCCTTGAGTGGGGCAGGAGGTCCAGCATTGGTTCCAGTGTGGTCTCTGTGGGTGGTACCAGGTGAGTACATGACATTAAGCATCTCTTTACCCAACATCACTTTCTCTGCATTTCCCTGCATCTCACCTCTCTCTACTATTTCACTCTCAGCCCTCTCTACCTCACTGCTCTATACATCACCTCTCTCACTCTACCCAACGCTCCCTCTACCTAACATCTCAATTTACCTCACCTCTCAACTTACCCTCATACTCATTCTACATGTGCTCCCCTTGCATAATCTTTCACTATCTTTCTCCTTTTTTGCCGGTGAGGTGAGAGACCCATCTGCCGCCAGAGGTCACTCTTCGGATGCGGGGATTGTGGCAAGGGCGTGGTCGGTGGAGCGAAGCTGGCCGGTGGAGGTGTGGAAGCTGAGTCGTCTGTTGAAGTACGCTTGTCCGGTGTTGTGGAGTGCCTTGTGTGCGTGTGTGAGGAGCTTGAAGGTTATCCTCTTGTTGACGGGGAGCCAGTGGGGTGTGATGTGACTGCGGAGATGGATGTTGAGGATCAGGCGTGCAGAGGCATTCTAAATGCGTTGAAGTCATTTCAGGAGTTTTGCCGAGTCTCCTGCATAGAGGGCATTTCCGTAGTCCAACCTGCTGGTGACGAGGGCCTGGATGACCGCTCTTCTCGTTTCGGTGGGGATCCACCTGTAGATCTAGCTGAGCATGCCAAGGGTGTTTAAGCAGGAGGACAAGACGGCGTTGACCTGTTTTGTCAAGGAGAGGGTGGAGTCGAGGATGAACCCTAGATTGCGTGCATGGTCGCTGGGTGTTTGGAGCTGTTCCCAGTGTGGTCGGCCACCAGGAGTCGTCCCAGGCCGAGGGGGTGTATCCGAGGATGAGGACTTCCGTCTTGTCTGAGTTTAGCTTCAGTTGGCTGTTCGTCATCCACTTGGCGATGGCTTTCATTCATTCGTGGAGGTTGGTTTTGGCGGTGTGGGGGTCCTTGGTGAAGGAGATTATCAGTTGAGTGTTGTTGGCGTAGGAGAATATGTTGAGGTCGTGCAGTCGGGCGACGTGGGCGAGCAATGCCATGTAGATGCACAGTGTTGGGCCGAGGGATGATCCCTGGGGTATGCCGCAGATAATCTTGGTGGCTTCGGAGCGGAAAGGGGGAGGCGGATGCTCTGGGTTCTGCCGGAGAGGAAGGAGGTGGTCCAGTCTAAGGCCTTCTCTTGGATCCTAGCATCGTGGAGGCGTGTGCGCAGGGTGCGTTGGCAGACCATGTCGAAGGCAGCTGACAGGTCCAGGAGGATGAGGGCCGCGATTTCTCCTTTATCTAGCAGGGCCCTGATGTCATTGGTGGCGGCGATGAGGGCAGTTTCGGTGCTATGGTTGCTGTGGAACCCGGACTGGTACGGGTCCAGGATGCTGTTCTCCTCGAGGTAGCGGGTCAGTTGTTTGTTGACGGTCTTCTCGATGACCTTCGCCGGGAACGGGAGCAGGGAGATGGGCCAGAAGTTCTTGAGGTCCTTGGGGTCCACCTTGGGCTTTTTGAGTAGGGCGTTGATCTCAGCGTGCTTCCAGCTCTCCGGGAAGGTTGCTGTCTCGAAGGAGATGTTGATGGCTTCCGGAGATGGGGTGCGATGGTGGTGCTGGCTTTATGCCTCTCTCTGTCACGGCCAGCATGACTCACGGGTGTGGGGGTTGGGTATGTCACGCAGGGAGGTGGGTCACGTGGGGGGTTAATTTAAAAATAAAAAGTTAAACTTACCTTCCTGCCGGCCGGGTCCTGCATTGTCTCTGCTCCTCTCATGCTCTCCTTGCTCCGGCAGGAAAAGGAAGCAGGCAGCCAGGCTCCCACCCCTAAGCCCATCACAATGCTGCAAGCAGCGTTGTGATTGGTGAGGATGCCGCCCAACAAGGGGCTAAACCCCAGGCCATGTTCTCCATATAGTTTGACTGGGTTTGGTCAGCCCTCTGGGGCACACCACTCCTCCCCTGCCCATCCCAGCTCACAGAGCAGCCCCGCCAAACCGATCGCCCGCAACCAAACCATTCTGCGTTCTCGCGGTGCAAGAAGCAGAAATATCAAATGGAAGTTATTACCATTTTATGTTTGTGCAAGAAGCAGAAACATAACATGGAAGTTATTACCATTTTATGTTTCTGCTTCTGGCACTGCGAGAAAGCAGTGGGGTGATGCTTCTCCACCCTAGTGGAGGAGCCTCCCCTGCTCTCTCTACCTTTACTTTCTGTTTACCCCGCTTTTTTCTCCTTTACTTACAACTCTCCCTACCTTACCTTACCTCTCTCTGTGTACCATATCTCGATCGCTAACTCCCTTCACCCTCTGCTTCAACTCTCTCACTACATCATTCTCGTTAACTCTCTCTTTCTCTGCTGACTTAGGCCATGTTTCATTTGTCTGATTTAGTATAGTCGGAAATCAGGGTTTAGAAGTGAACAGGAGGGGTATCGCAGGCAGAGAATTAAGGATAAGAAGAAGAATACCTCCAGATCAGAGTTTTGATTTTCATTGTTGCAGCAAGAATATTGAGGAAGATTTATTTGTAATTACAAATAAGCCGAAATTAAAGCTCCAAATTAAAGTGCTATGTGCAAAGGTCAAATGGATGTCATAGTATGCACCAGTTCACTAAACATCACCAAGTTCGCCCCAAAAAATCCTCACTACTGTCTCTATCTTAAAACGCTGGACTAGGTAGAATTCCACTTTCTGAAACGTTAACACATAATTGAATATCTTTTGGATACATAAACGGGTAATAAAGTTGTTTGAAAACCGACAATCAAACAAATAGCTCTTGCCCGAGGCCAAAACAACCCTTAAATTGAAAATGGAATTAGCAAGGATGCGGTGTCTGGCAACAATACTTCAGCCAAAAGTTCGATGGTTTTCTACTTTGGGAAGAGTAGAAGTTTGATGATTTCCCATTATAAACAAAAACAAGCACTAAGTCCAAAACACATATTCATGTCAATTAAAATTATTTAAATGCAAATTTAAATAACTTAAATGCAAATTCGTTAATATTGTAAAAATATTATTGTGAAAGTTTAGATGTGGCCTTTAGTCATCTTTAGGAAACCAGAGGAAGTGGTTGAATGTTTATTATTTTTGTTCTCAACCCATAAACATAACCAGATAATGTAATAAACAGTAAAATTCGCAAAACATGAATAACAACTAAAGCTATTATACAAAAAATAAAAATGTTACAAAGGTCAGCAATTACATGCTAAAAAATAGAACACAGGGGCATATTACCAATGATTAGCAATATTTATCGCTAACTAGGCTTAGGAACGAATTTTTTATTGCTAAGCATCGCCGGAAATTATCGCTGAGATAACTTGCTATCAGCAAGGTTTATGTCCAAAGCGATAATTATTCCGGCGATAGCGTGAATATCGCTGAGAATACAGTGATATTCACGCATTATTGACAAAATGTTCTTAGCCATGTTATCCACCTCCCATTGGATAACATGGCTAAGAAATGGTCTGAGCAGGCGTTAGTTTTTGGAGATTTTCGCACTTAGCGCGATAATTTCCAACGCTACGCCTGCCTTGTTAATAAGCGATAGCGACGTTATCGACTGCTTTCAGTCGCTAACGGGTTGGGTACGCCCACTTTGCATATCATTAGCGATAAACATCGCTGACATGCAAAGCGGGCCCCAAACCGCTCCGTATCGCCTAAAAGCTGTCGCTAACATCAGTTAGCGACAGTTTGCTAATGGGGCGATAGAATTATCGCCGCTTAGCGGCCGAAAACGGCCACTAAATCGGCGATAATTGTCTATCGCCCCCCTTGGTAATATGCCCCATAATGTTTTTTTTTATCTCCTGTCTTGTGACAATTGTTTTCTGTCCATCATGTTGGAGTAAAATGTAGCTCCATCTGAATCCGTGAATGATTTATGTGTGTTCATGTTATGAGTCTTGAGCCACTGCCCAGCCTTTTAGATTATTATAATCTAAGTCAACACTAGTACGTGTGAAAATGCCTACCTTTCCCTCCTTTTTTTGGGGATAAGGTATCTTGAGTGAATCCCCCAGTAAGTGCCAGAAGGTAGTGGGAAACACCATGGCAATTGTTAAATAAAGGGCATACTGTCTTTGTTTGTGCCACAGCGCCCCGTTATGGAGGTGCACCAGGTGCAAACAGGGACGGTGCCCACTATTACAATAAATATGCTGCCCATAGAGCTGGCATGAACTCATGCTGCCTTGGGGGCAGTGCATTCAGTGAAATAAGGAGCTGTTGCTTTAAAACTGCTCCGTGTTTCTCTGCACAGGTGGAAACGAGTTTAGTATTGCTCCTGCAATTGCCGGTTTTGCCAATGAGGAAATGTAACATGTACGATATATATATATATATATATATTCCAAACAAAACGATCCTTTCATGCATGAGAGCGCTCCACAGTGTGTGCTCGACCCGAGGGCTCGATCAAAGCCCCAATTCAATTTTAAGTACCTTTTTTGTACTTAAAAAAAAAAAAAAAAAATATATATATATATATATATACATATATATATATATATATATATATGTCATCCCATGGCGTTCTCCTCCCGAACCACCACACAGTGGCACACAGATTCCTCGGCAACCAGGTATCTTGAAATACAATTTTATTAAGTGGTAACCAATTTTTCTTATTGGTACAAAAAATATAAATTAATGAAGCAACCGAAGCGTTTCGGCTGACACCTTCAACTGGAGATGTCATCAGTGATGCTGAATTTCTATGATTTTGTACAAGTGAAATCTGAGACTAACTATATTGTCCAGGTAAATTTTGCTTTTTCAGTGAATTTCTATGTTTTTTAAAATTCTATGTCAAAACTGTAATGTCCCTGCAACCTTTCTTTTTTTCAGTATATGTCCACGGTTTTTATAAAAGCTATATCCTAACTATAACATTCCTGCAACCTTTGTATTTTTCAGTGAATTTCAACTGCTTTGTAAAGTTATTTCCTACCAGTAACCTTTGAGAGGGAGCATGTAAGTGAGTGTATGAGTGTTTCAGTGGGTATTTGAGTGAGTGTGTGAGTGTCTCACGGAGTGCATGGGTGAGTGAGCATCTGAGTGGGTATGTGAGTGTGTGTGTGAGTGTCTGAGTGGGTGTTTGAGTGGATGCATGAGAGTCTGAGTTGTTCTTTGTTCTGGGAGTATGAGTACCTGAGTGAGTTCTCCAAGTTTACCGTCTATTTGCTGCTCACTTATGAACTTTATTTTGCCTCATTCTGTTTGCTGCTGGCCTTCTTTTTTCCTCTTTCTACAAGGCCTTGGCGGAGTTCCCTGAGTTTTACTCTGCGGAATTCCATCGAGTTACCGAAAAACTCTGCCAAATTCCCTGTTGGCTCCGTTTTCAGGCAGAGTATTGCTCCGCCAAACCTAATTAAGGCACCTTGGATGCTCAGAGTAGGTAGGGGCCAGGAACTCCTCCTGTTACCACTAGTAATTCCCCCACAGTGGGATTGCTGAGAACTCATTGGATTCCCTGCCCTCTTTCTCAACCACTCTGCAAACACACCTCCTGCTGCACTACCGGTTGCTGGATGAAGTCCCCTTGGCTGCTGAGGCCACTTGGGGGCCTAGACCCCCTACGGTTGACAACAGAAAATCATTCACTGCAGGATTGCTAAGACCTCGTCATAGGCCCCTGCCCCCTTTCTCAACCACTCTGCCACGCACCTCCTCGCACACTACTGGTTGGAGGATCAAGTTCTCTTGGCTGCTGACAGTAGTTGGGAGCCAGGAAGAACCCCTATTGTTTCCACCAGTAAGTCTCCCACAGCGGGATTGCTGAGGCCTCATTGGAGGTCCTGCCCACTTTTTTAACCACTCTGCAAACATGCCTTCTGGCACACTACTGGTTGGCGATAAAGTCCCCTTGGCTGCTGTGGGTCCTTGGGGGCCACAAACTCCTATTGTTGCCACCAGTAAGTCCCGCACAGTGGGAGTACTGAGACCTCGTTGAAGGCCCCACCAACTTATTTAAGTTTAAGTTTAAGTTTAAAATATTTATTAAGCGCAACATACACCTGAGCGGTTTCTTGGCGCTGAGATAGCAAACAGCCTACGAGGCAGAGTCAATCGCTAAGACATAAGCTGAAGAGGGGGACAAAGGTTTAAGACAGAAAGGCCTGAGTGAATAAAAATGTTTTCAGTGATTTGCGGAAAATGGAATACTGGGTGAGAGACCTAAGGTGGAAGGGAAGGGAATTCCAGAACATGGGGGCGAGGGTAGAAAATTTGGAGCCGCCCTGTTTTTTTTTCCTGTAGCGAGGGACTGCTAAAAGATGTTGGGCCGAGGAACGAAGGTCTCTGCCAGGGACGTAAGATTTGATGGCTGAAGATATAAAGAGAGGGGCCAGGCCAGTCCTGGCCTGAAACGCCATGCAGCCTAATTTGAACAAGGCGCGTTCCCGAACGGGGAGCCAGTGGAGGGTCTTCAGGAGGGGAGAGGTATGATGGAATTTGGGGAGACCAAAGGCAAGGCGGGCCGCCTGGTTCTGCACCAGTTGTAGTTTGCGCAGGCTGTACTGTGGGATGCCATTGAACAGGATGTTCCCGTAGTCCAGGCGGGACAGGACCAGTGCGGACATAATTAATTTGAGTGGAGAGAAGGAAAAAAAGCGAGAAATAGAGCGGATAGTACGAAGAGTGAGAAAACAGGAAGAAACCACCGAACCTATCTGGGAGTGAATAGTGAGTTTGTCATTTAGCTTGATGCCAAGGGTCTTAACAGAGGGAGCTGGGATGGGGGGAGGACCAAAGGAAGGGGGCCAAAAAAGAGAGTTTCAGGGACTGGAGCAACCACCCGTAACCACAAGTTCCGTCTTATCGGGATTGAGCTTCAGGTGGTTGAAGTTCATCCAGTCCCTGATGAAGGATAGAGTAGATTGGAAGTTAGAAATAGAGTCAGAGGAAGAGGACAGATTAAAGATGAGCTGGAGGTCATCGGCATAGTTATATACCGTGACCTCCAGCTGCTGTAGAGCAAAGATGAGGGGAGAGATGTAAAGATTAAACAGTAAAGGAGACAGAGAGGAGCCCTGGGGAACACCGCACTGGACCTGGCAGGGGGTAGCTGAAAACTCCCCAAGATGAACCGCCTGGGTCCGGTCCCTCAGGAAGGAAGAGAGCCAAATGAGGGCTGAGCCTCCTATGCCCGCCGCCCTGACACGGGAGAGTAAGATGGAATGATCCACCGTGTCAAAAGCGGCGGACAAATCAAGGAGGACCAGCGCCTGAGATTGACCTACATCCATACCTTCTCTGAGGGTATCGAGCACTGACACCACCACAGACTCTGTCGAGAGCTTGGGTCGAAACCCAGCCTGGCAAGGGGCCAACATCCCATTCTCCTCGACAAAGGAGCTGAGCGCAGAGGTGACGTGTCGCTCAAGCACCTTACCTAAGAAGGGTAGCAGGGAGATGGGGCGATAGTTGGCCATCACGGAGGGGTCGGCTCCTGGCTTTTTTAAAATGGGAACGATGGAGGCGGATTTTAGTGATGGAGTCACAACCCCTTGGGCCAACGAGTCATTAAGGAAACTAAGAGGAGGCAAAGTACAGACAGAATAAATCTGCCGTAAGATGTGTGCCGGGCAGATGTCTGAGGGGGAACCGGATTTGATTTTGGGGAGGAGAGAGAGGAAAAGTTCCCCAGAAAGAGGGGGAAAGGAATTGAGGGAGGCTGGGGCAGGGGGTGGCTGGGGGTCAACGAAGAGAGGGGAGGGGGGGAATGTTAGATTTAATTGTCGCGATTTTTCCTACGAAGTAGGAGTTCAACGAGTCACAGAGTTTCTGGGAGGGAGGGGGTTTGAATGAGGTCCTGTCAGAAAAAGCCAGGTCGTGGGTGATAGCGAAAATCTCCTTAGGTTGATTCTCGGCCGCCAGGATTTTAGCCGAGAAGTAGGCTTTCTTGGCCTCTGTGATGTTTTTTTTGTAAGTCCCTAGGAGAAGGACGTAACGGGACTTGGAGATGGGAGAATAATCCAATCTCCATCTGCGTCTGCCTGTCGAACCGTGAGCTTCTGCTCTTTCAGATCTTTACTGAACCACCGATTGGCGTCTTTAGGGCGCCTAATCGAGGTGCGCCGAAGAGGAGCCAAGCAGTCGCTTCCATTCGTAAGCCACAAGTCGATGGCTTTGGCTTGAGCTGCGGACTCCAAACCCGATAAAGAGGGAGAGGAGGCCAGAAGTGAAGCCACTTTGCAAACACGCCTCAGGTGCACTACTGGTTGGGGGATGACATCCCCTTGGCTGCTGATGGTCCTTGGGGGCCAGAAAACACTATTGGTGTCACCAGCAAGTCCCTTGCAGCGGGTTTGTTGAGATCTCGTCTGAGGCCCGCACCCTTTCGCAACCACTCAGCAAACGCGCCTCCCAGCCTTCTACTGGTTGGGGGATGAAGTCCCCTTGGCTGCAGACGGTCCTTGGTGGCCTCTTCCTGCTAATTTCTGACTTCTATTTTGCCTCTTTCTGCTTATTTCACACTTTTATCTTGCCTCTTTCTTCTCATTGCTGACCTTTATTCTGACTATTTCTGCTTGTATCTCACCTATAGTCTCCATCTTTACCCTCATTTCTTACCTTTATTTTGCCTCTTTCTGCTCATTGCTGACCTTTATTCTGCCTCTTTCTGCTCGTTGATGACATTTATTCTGCTTTTTTCTGCTCGTTTCCCACCTTTATCTTGCCTCTTTCTGCTTGTTTCTGTACTTTATTTTGTCTCTTTCAGCTCATTTCTGACATTTATTCTGGACTCGTTCTTCGCGTTTCTAACATTTAATATTATTTCTCGTCTTTTCTTCTGGGACCACGGGAGCGCCTCAGGGCCTTTGTGGTCCATGCTGGCCCCCAGCCTCTTGCGGGAGCCAGCGATGCTCTCACAGACAGGGAGCTGCTAAACCTGAAGCTCCCTGTCTCTATGTGAGAGCAATCCTTTCGTCTGTTTTCCTGCCTACTTGACAGCGAACAGGGAAACAGACAATACCTCTGGTTCCAGCAAGCAAGAGAATTTTTTCACCTCCCACTTGCTGAAAGCGGAGTGTTTGCTCTGACTTGGCGGGAGCTGTAAACAGCTATTTCCTAGGGATGTGCCCCCCGGGACATAGCAGGAGCCAACCCTGGGGGTGCTATTTCCCAGGGCCATGTATGGCTTCAGGAGGGGTGCCAGCGTAGCCTGCCTCCTTTGATATTCACGGGCCAGCTCTGGGGAGGTGGTGATCTCCGAGCCATATATGGCTCGGGAGGTGGGCCGCATGGCGCCCTCGAGGTTTCTATAGTAATATAGACCCTGGGGTGATGGCGGTCCCGGGGCTCGTCGGACACCCCTCCAAATTCCAGATTGAAAATAAAGCCCTGGGAAGAAGTGGTCCCTGAGGCTCAATAGAGTCTCAGGAGGGGGTCTGTGAGCTCCCCTCCTGTTAATAATACTGCATGCCCCCAGGACTTGGTCCACCCTAGTGCTAAATAGTAGAGAAGCATGGGAGGGTGTGCTTCTTTTTAAAAAAAAAAATCTGCGGCAGCTGCGGATACGGCATGACTTCTGTCAAAACGTTTAAAAAATATGTTTTTTTACCCTAGGCAGGGTCCCTGCAAGGAGCCCCCAAGAGGCCTAGGGTGGTCAGGGTATTTTTAAAACATTTTTTGGGGGGACCCAGCTCAAACTGAGTTTCAAGATGGCTGCCAACAGTTCATGGTTGAAGTGTTGGTAGGCAATCATATTTCAACATGGGTACTGTTGGATCCTCTGAGGATAAGCATCCCTATATACATACATTTACATTCCCTTTAAGATAGCAAAAAATGCTGATAGGATTTACATCAAGTAACAAAAAGGGTCCTTTCTGGACCAAGAGCTACCTTTCTGCCAAATTTGCTGTCACTCCGTCCAGAGGTTTGGGCTGTAGTTGTGACTAAAATCTCTCCTGAATCAACATGGGAAAAGCACTTTTTCTCGTCCCCACTTAATAGATCGCTGTGAAACTTTCCATGCACACCAAATATCAGCAGCACACTTATTTTGGACAATTTTGTGAAGATTCGTCGAATAGTGCCAAAGATATAGGCTAGTCAAAAAACGCTTTTCCTATAGGAAACATGGTCCTAACTTTAACTACCTACTTCCAACTGGGAGAGAGAGAGAGAGGGGGAGAGGGATAGATATAGATATAGTTGGATAGATAGATAGATATATAGATAGATAGATAGATAGATAGATAGATAGATAGATAGATAGATAGATAGATAGATAGATAGATAGATAGATAGATAGATAGATCGATCGATCGATAGATAGATAGATAGATAGATAGATAGATAGATAGATAGATAGATAGATAGATAGATAGATAGATAGATAGATAGATAGATAGATAGATAGATAGATAGATAATTCCATTTCGAGAGAGAGAATAGTATTTTTTGGAACAAACCAACACATAACAATAGCTTTCTGTAGTTAGAATGAGGATGCAAGTAGAGTGTAGTAATGGACAGTTCATGCAACTCTGAACATGAAAACTGTATATCTCTGGAGCTACACTGAACTGTTAAATATTTAAAGAAAAAATAAATCAGCTATATCTCCAGGATACCCTGAGTTAAACATGGTTAGGAACAGGATGATGCATTCTGAAGTCTCTTTAAACTATGAAAATCAAGCTTTGTAGACCTATCTAAATCATTTGTCAATGTGTTTTACCAGTAGACTGTGTGTTTTGCCAGGGTCTTTATATTTGCCAATATTCTGTACCATATTTGATGACTCTAAGCCCAAATCTAAGAGTTCATACAACGCAGTTTAGGAAGTCAGGGTGCTGCACTGCCATGTGTTGCAGGAACAGAAGAGAGTAGAAGTGCTTCATATTTAAAAAGAAATGGTGCAGTTCAACTCTCTCCTAGTGAAGGAACACTTTGGGCTCCATAGTGCCAATGTAGGCACCCTTGCATCAGGACTCAAGAGTGCCTGCATTGTGGTCAGAAGACTGTTTGTGCAGTACGGATACCATCCTCACCCAAAAAATAGTTTGAGGGCTTTTTCCTCTTTGTATGTGTGCTGCATAAATATTTGACTCCGGTTTGTTAATTTTCTTCGTTAATCCCATTTTTAGTTTTTCCGCATGCAAGCCCAGAATCGTGGTCTGCCCGAGGCCACGTGCTCATACAAATATTGAAAGAAATGGGGCGGCATCGCACCCCAATGCTAGACGCATTGCGTTGAAGAAAGCAACTCTGCTGCCGTAAACCAATTTCATCAATGTTTATTCGCATTTTATCCAGTTTTTCACATTTCCATTCTTTGTCCCATGTCACATGAAAAGGCATCCTACGTTTTTAACACTGTATCCTAAAGGTAAAGAAATGCTGATCCGGGCCTTATTCAGTAGCACGGAGTGTGCATAAGAAATCCTGGCCCTTTGTCATGGGTGCTCTCAAAGATCGGTTGGGAGGCGATTACCATAAATAGATCTTTGAGAGCACCCCTGACGAAGGGCCAGGATTAGGCCCGAAATGCATTGGGTTATCAGGATTAACTGATGTGGATTTCTTACGCACACTCCGTGCTACTGAATAAGGCCAGTATTGGCATTTCATTAGCTTTTAGGATGTGAAAAACTGGATGAAATGCGAATAAACATTGATGAAATTGGTTTACGGCAGTAGAGTTGCTTTCTTCAACGCAGTGCGTCTAGCATTGAGGTGAGATGTCACCCCATTTCTTTCAATATCTGCATAATTAAGCACACATGCAAAGAGGAAATAACAAGAAGGAACAAAGTAAAAATATTGGGCTTGGTTTACAAAGGGTCTCTGCACTTGTGGGCAGGCAGGCGTAACAAGAAAGAGTGGGCCTGATTTACAAAGGTCCTCCACACTCGTGGCTGAGGCCCTGCAGTTTTGGGGGAGTCTCTGCACTCGGGGCGGAATCTCCGCAATGAGAATTGCGAATGAATCAGGCCCATTCTTTCTTGTTACGCCTCATTTTGTTGAAAATCCCATGTTTGCCAGCTGTAGTAAATATGTGTTTGTAGGGGAGGATGCACAAGAACAGCTCCACCCATGGAATGCCTCTCTAACACAATAGAACGCATAGCACTGCCTTGAGTTACCTATTTTAAACTAAGCCAGGCAAAGCTATGCACATCAGGTTTCTTGTGGGTTAACTCCAATATAAATTTGCTGTCGGGTTGCAGCAAAAAAGTGACGAAACCATGGCACAAAACATGAAAATTATATATATATATATATATATATATATATATATATATATATATATATATATATATATATATATATATATAGAGAGAGAGAGAGAGAGAGAGAGAGAGAGAGAGAGAGAGAGAGAGCAAAAGAGAGAGAGACCGTATTTCATGACTTCATTTTTCACCTGTTTTCCCATTTATTCAATGTTAATTAATGCTCTAACCATAATTGTGTGTATTGTTCTTTGCTGAAAATTTTAAAAGGTACCCCTATCACTAACACTGCATAAAATATGTCAATGCTTCATGCAATATTCTTCACTTTCACGAATAAGATTGGAGGTACCAGGGGATGACAATTCCATTTCAAATATACAATCGGAAAGCAGTCTTATTAGGGTACCTGGTTGCCTAGCAACAGCCACGTTATCTTGTGAGAAAATGCCCTTCCTTCCATAGTTTATTTTTTGGAACAAACACATTTTCAGTTTAGAGTAACTCCAAAATTCACACTGGAAATGGATCAAATATTTTCTAATTATGTGTTTTGCTAGAGGGCATGCCAGGGCAGCCGTACAGTCTGTTTACTTTTTCCAGAAAGGAGACTTGAAACCCATATTGTCAAAAAGGTTCAAAAGCAGCAAAACCTAAAAGTGCTAAATAAAATTCTTTTGGGTTTTTCACTAAAGGCAGATACACCTGTCTGAAGTACTTCAAACTACAAGCAACCTAAAGAAGACCAAAGCAACAGTGAAAGAAGTTTTGATCACTGGAGAATAAGCTTGCACTACATACAGCAGCCCTTATTTCCATGTCAGGCATATCTTTGTTAGCAGAAAAACATACAGTGTAAACACTTTGTAATAAAGTAAAATCTGGTTCTAATCGCCTGCTGTAATGTGATACATTAGTTATTTTTTTAAATGTTTAATATATACATTAAAGGTAAAACCAAAGTATACATAATGACAACTATACTGCTACGTTAGCACGGTATTGAATACATGATAAACTGTGGCTAACAGCAAATGAAAAACTAATAATAATATATAAGAAAATGAAGTGAGAAATAGTAAATCTTATCAATAAATACATCTGTATGGAAGGGTATTGATGTGCATAAATGGTAAAAAGAACTAGTAGGAAATGGAGAACGACAAGGGTAGAGGGAAATAGACCAGAGGGGAAAGGGAATAGTGTCTAACAGTTGAAATTTCATATAAACGTATTGTTAAGATGTCATGAAAAGAACAGGGTTAAATATAATATATTTGAAGAACTAATTAAATATGAGTAACATGCTATAAATTGGGAATCAGAAAAGCAGTATTACTTGCAGATGAAGACAAGGGGTGACGATAATTCATAATATATCACATTTGACACATTAAAGATGTGCGTAATTTACACCTATCCAGTCTACGATTATGAAAGACTAAATTCCACCACTGTTGGAGAGTTATATTGTCTGTAGATTTCCAGTTAGAGGTAATCACTTGTAAACCAATCACAAATAGAATATCAACTAATTCCATACATTTTGTTATGAAACCTGAGATTGCTTAAGCCATCCAGGAATAGAGTGGATATGAGAAAGGCATAGAAGTTCTAGTGATAACCACAATTCTTGTCCAAACATTAACCCGAAATCCAGACTTAGGGCATAGGAAAACAAATTAATACATGTACCAGAATTAATGTTGCATTGCCAACAAGTGTCTCATTTGAGGAGTTCCAGTTTAAAAAGGTGTGCAGGAGTCTATAGAAGCCTATTGTAAAAATAGTATATGGTTTGGGTAAGGTTGGCTGGGCGTGCAGTGGAATGAATCTTTTCCCATATTTATCCCATACGGAAGTGGGCCAACTAGATTGTTGGTCAGATTCCCTTTGAAGATCTAGTTTGTATTTGATCCTATTCTTTAGGAGCACTCTTATTGTTTTATATATATGAGCGGCTGTGGAGGGAGTTTCATGCAGATTATATTGCTATGCAAACCATGCTTCTGACTAAGAGAAGGTGGAAGAGATCCGAAACCAGCTGTAAGTTCAGAATCTAGAAACTAAATTTGTTTAAGCAACTTAAAAGGCAAATAATAGAAGAAATGTATCCAAATGGAAGAATAACATTATTACAATGCAGCAAGTGAGAGACTATAACTATACCTTTGTCTAACTATTACAGATCAATGTCTGTCCATTTTTCCTGAGCCATTTGTATACCAGAAGGGAGTATGAAGAACTTGCTTATAAGGGGATAAATGAGCCAAGTATGGCTTAAGTAGGGAACATGAGTGGGAGATAAGTGAGGGAATCAGATATTTTGGAAGGTGAGACATATAAAGAAGTATTGACTCCAAATGAAATCACAATTTAGCTTTAGAATGGGGGGAGGGGTCTCAGAACACAACTAAGTCTTCATTTTGTACAAAATGCCTAATGATAAAGGGAAAAACCAGGAAAATTCACATCAACAGAGGATTTGGGTAGTTTTAATTGATGTAAAGATATACAAGAGGGTTTTCCATTCCAGAGAATTGTAGGTAATAGTTTGTTCAAAGCCACAAAATAATTTTTAGGAATTATGATAGATAACATCATAAGATATAAGTTAATAATTGGCAGAAGCATCATGTTGATGGTGGCAAGGTGACCTCACCAAAAAAAGAATATTGGTGACCAACTCTGTGTGAGATTTGAAATCCTGGTGAGAAGAGCGTCCATATTGGATTGCAAAGCATCCCTTATTACTACGATACAAAACCCCCAAACATTTAATCTTGTATGGGTACCAGGATAGACGTGCCCCAGCAAAAGGGGCCTTAAAACAGAAATTGTTCAGGGAACACATTTTTCAATATTAAGTTTGTATCCAGCCCTCAAATCACTACATTGGCTGCCTATCCAAGAAAGGGTGCATTTTAAAGCTCTTTGCACCACCCATAAAATCCTGCACAGAAAGGCCCCACCCATCCTAAAGGACCTTATTGCCCCCCACAAAACCAACAGAACCCTCCGCTCTTCACTCTCAAACTTGGCAGCAGTGCCCAGGATTAGGAAAGCCTGCTCTGGAGGCCGACTATTCTCATACAATGCCTCAAAGCTGTGGAATTCACTTCCTCCAGACATCCGAGCCCAGCCCAACCTTCTTCCTTTTCGTAAATCACTCAAGACCTGGCTGTTTCCCTAAATCCATCCTCCCTCTCAACCCCTTCTGATCATTCACTAGCGCTGGGACGCTCACGGGCAGCCATGCGCCTTACAAATTTGTAAAATAAATAAATAAAATAAATATCCAGAAACGTCTGACTATGCATGTAACTATTCAAAATAATGAGGGAGGGAGGGCTCCAGTTTAAAAATATATAGAAGAATGTTAGTAGTGTATGCAGTGACTGTATTATATATATTCTTTGCTTGGAATGCAGAAAGATTATTAGAGTGTTTCATAGAATATAAGAAGGGCTTGAATGCAAGCATAAATAACAAGTGCAATGAGGACAACCTTGCTTTGTGTCTTTGGTAAGAGGGAAGTGTCAGGCATGCCCCACACCCTCCTGCACCTAACTCAAACGGCAAGAGAGGAGGCGGAGCCCAGCATGTACAAAGGGGGCAGTCAATTACTTGAACGTGCTTTGCATTCAGTTACAAATCTTCCTAGCCATGCCACACTATTGAATATTCACTTACCTGGACAAGTCTTGGTGTTCCGCAGTCGGGTCTTTTGTGGTTCCTTGCCTTGGGCGGGTCTGACGTGTTCCTGCATGGGATGCTCGGGGCTTCTACTTCTGGGGATGCGTCTCTCTCCTTCTTGGCTTCGTGTTTGTCTCCGCTTTCCCTCGCTGAGTGTCTGTGTACCTATGGCTCAGCCTCATGGCGCCTGAGTTTCTTTTCCTCTCGCTGTTTCTTTGCCTCTCGCTCTGTGAGGAAACAACAGTGAGAGAAGAAAAGTATGTTTCACAAGGAATCCATGTCTCCCTGGTATGACGGTAAGATTGTATTGTTTTGATTCTAGGATTTAAGCACTTACCTGAAAACACTGATTCCATGGTGAGAGGAGTATTGTTTTTTCCATTTGTTTTTTTGGCTGGCTGGCTGTCAAGAAAGAAAGAAAAAAACAATATATATGTTAAACTCAAGAAATTATAAGTTTTCTGTACTCTCTTCTTTGGGTACTTGTCCAACGGAATTCATGAGTGGCAGAGAGATTCACTGATACTGCTGCTGTAGCACCAGTGGTCTCTTAAAGTTTTCACATTGCTACTATGTTGTCACCTAGGTTTGGCTGAAAAATATGTAAAAATCTAAACTGTGGCAGTAGGACCCGGCACTGCAGCAATCATGGAGCTTTCAAGCAGTGGATCCAGAGCAACAATCATATTCAATCTCTATAAAATGCACTTTGTTAAATCCTGATGTTCTAAAAGAGTTCTAGGGTGCTTTAAAAGGAAACCCAGTGCCGACCACCAGTAACCACTGACTCAAATTAAGCACTGAGGGCAATACAAGGTTATAACAATAGTAACACATTTTAGATAGACATTCATGTTGAAATTCTGGTGTTCTCAAAGGCATAAAAAACAGGTGGGAGTACTATCCAATCTAATGGTACCCAGTTTACTGACTTCCAAAGGATGGAAGACTGAGTTGGTCTTAAGGAGCTTGCAAGCTGTGAATCCTATTAAGACTGACATCATGTACTATCCCTTATTGTTGAATGAAATCACTTCAATAACTCCCTCACAATGAGCTCTCCTGACAAAAAAGGTGTTTGTTCCGGGCTATGTATTCACCTGGGTCATGTCATAAACCTCTCTGCCTACCACTTTTTTTTAGAGATGCTAGATCAACCTGACCTTATGCAGCGCTCTGTTTATTCTTAAATACATACTAAGAGGAAAATGCAAGACCAGCAAATCTTGAACTTCACAAACATGAAAGTAAAGTGGGCAGGCCACTTTATAAATCTATTCAATATGTGTCTTCACAAACAAATCTAATCATAATTCCAACTGAAAATTCCACCACCCTAAAAAGAGCATGCAATTGTGTCTCTGATGAAACCCTTACCCAAGCAATCACAATCAGCTCTACCTTACTTAAATACAAGGGCCTTTTGAAAGCCATTCGAACTGCTATTGTTTTAACTTTCTCATATAATAAGGCCCTTGAACAAAAGTGACAACATTATATTGAAATTGAACTTCCATTGATACGATAGCCCAACTAAAACCACAAAGACTTACTCATTGTTATAAAAATACCTGGAACTCTTATGATTTCCAATCCAAGAGAAAAGCCTCCATTAACCCATTGACCGTGGCTGGAATTCTGCCGCGGTGCGGGTGATTTATGACTGGGCGTGGTCAGGACGGCCCCTGGCTCTCCTTCGCACACGCCCACCATGACGTTGGACGGCCGGGGGCCGTCCGATGCATGGGAAGGGTTAAATAACATGGCCTAAAAAATTCATCAGACATGTATGATCCTAGAAATCAATTAGAAAAGATGGCATGAAAAGATTTCACTGGGGAAATCAAAAGTCCTATAACAGAGCATTCGGAAAGCTGTAAATAACCACAAAGACTTCATTAATTCCAAAAACGTAATATCGAACTCCAACCAGCACAAAGTCTGGACCAATCAATCTCAGCAAAGTCTCCTTCATCAAGGAATTGTATGAGAAAACACTGCTCCTGCACACCAATGTGATATTTTCCCACACCCTCATCTCAGATGGGACAGAGTGCTAGACTTCTGTTGAGCATCTAACAGTCAGTAAGATAAAACCAACATGTTTCCATGTTAATCAGGACTTTAAACCATAATGCAATGCTAAATCATGTTCAGATGAAAATCCTTTTTTGAGTGAGTGTGGCTACTGACATCACTGGCATGCAATAAGGTATGGTACAATGTTTTGTTATTGATACAATCCAAAAATGCAGATTTCTGAAAAGTGCTGTATTCTGCAATCTTGATAGATTCTGATCCATAATTGATGGAAATTCTCTGCTGCCTGGGCATCAATGCAAAACTGAATCTACTTCTAAATGGTTATTACTTGTGCATTGATGTTGAGGAAAACTTAATGCAAGTTCATTTTTAAATGGTGGTTTACATTTATGTGAGAGTTGTTGAGACAGGGAGGTCGCATTTGAGTCTCTTTTGACTGTGGTGATATCTAAGGGGTGATTGACAGCAATATTGTTTCAAAATATTGTAGATGAAAAATATTGTGTCAAAAAATCGAGAACAGACCATAGAAAGTAAGGATATATTTTCTTTATGTATATATTATCCTTTTTTTTTTAAAATAGTTTCAATTATATTTTGTGATTTGGGCCTTTATATATAAACTAGAATACAATTATTACTTTTTAACAGTTTCCAAATATAGGGAGACTTGCATCTAGCCTCCCAGTCTTTTTTCATTTTTTCATCTTTCTTCAAGAAATAAAAGTGAATAAAGATTGGACAGAGGTGATGTCTTCATACCTAAAATCCTTGGTGTTGTACAGCAAGTGGCCTATTGAAGTAAATACTACATTAGATCATTTTGTTAACTTGGGTAAAACCATTGCAATACTGATTCCTACTTTTGGACATGTAAGATAATTTTCCATTCACTTAATTGAAGAACTTGATTGGTTTATGTAGGTTGTGTGTATGTACTTATGGTTTCCCTAATCCTCTCATAAATCAAATCTGTCAATTCTAGCCGTGTCTTTTTCTATGTTGTTCATTCACATTTGCATCATAGCACTAGATGTTTTACATTTGATGTGTTAAAACAGTGAGCATGTAGCTTAAAAAGTGAAAACAAGTGCATGTTATAGGTATACAGACATTGTATGGCTAGGTTCTTGTTATGAATGCCCAGATAATTATCTTGGTCTATCTGCCCCCTTTCCCCCAGGTATGACAGCAGGAGTGTCGGTCACTCCAAGGTGTGGAGCTCAAAACAAATACAAGCAGGATTCTCAGGGTTCCTGTAGATATGAGGGAAACAAGAGGATTCAGTAATCTCAGGCCCAGGGGCGTAACAGACCCCTCACCCCCCCCCCCCCCCCCGCCCCGTGGTGCGATTGGGGGCACACTGTTCACCTCAAAGGGGTCCCTGTTTGACTGGCCAGCTATACACATTTAAAACACTGAGAAGTAACAAGGCAGTTAGGGAATGGGTAATGGGGTCACCTTCACCTTACCCTGAGGTTTTGTTATGCCACTGCTCAGGGCCAATTCTTCCATTGGCTATTCCTTTTCCCACACAGTTTCACCCAGAGCATTTAGCTGAGATCCCTAGTGAATAAAACACTGTTTGCATGGGTGGATTTTATTATTCAAATGAGGCAGATTACTGCCACTGAAATTAAAAGGCTTCAATATAATAAAGGGAAGAAATTAATGATGGGGCTAGGGTGTATTTTCAAAGTTGTGTTTTTGTGGCATAGTTGTGCCATAGTTTATGTAAAGGACATATATGGTGGTAAGAGAATGTATGATCTGTCTCATGGTCACTACCTGGCTGTCCCTAACACTTTTTAAGCCTGTGGCATTCATAGTGACATGACTAGTAATGAAAATATTGAAATGAATTATCCACTTTTTAATGGAACAGTGAACAATCAATCAAAACCATTCTGGCAAGAAATCTTAATCACCCATGTGGAGACGTTATGAGTATTTAGCTGCAAGGACACATTGCATTGGATCCTGTCTATTTAAAAAGCGCAAACAATAATGCCCATCAAACCCCCACACATGGCAAAACCTCACCTCCCCGTTCGCAGTCAAATTGCATTTTTATCTCATTTAGATACGTGAATCATGCACTTCACAGAAATTTCCTTTTGTGTATTTTTTACAATAAAACAAACATATCTGCAGGAACTGTCACATGTAACAAATGCCACATTATATGAGATATTTGGAAAAGTCAGCTCAGAAAGTCCACCCCAACGCCTGTATCGGAATTTGCGGTATACAGTTAAAATACATCTGTTTAAATGTAGTTTATTTTAACAACAGATTTTATTGAATTTTCAGCGTACCAGAGGGTCGGAGCCCGACAAGCAAAGTAAAGAGGAAGTACATAAAATAATGTCTCTGGGTACCGTATGAAACCCTTCAATATTCTGCAGAACATCAGACCAGGAAAAACATGTAACCCCCACCCCCTCTAAAGCGCACAGTACATACTTAGGAAACATTGCACGTATAAGCCAAGGAAATTCCCAGCCACGTCTCTTTAACATCAATATATTAGACAGGTAAAGTATTCCCCACCAATCGTTCAATAGGATCACGAGTGGCGGACTGCGACATTGGAGGCAGATCTATACCTCTGAACGCGGCCCACCGAAACCAAATCTTCCAATGCTTCTGAGGACACCCCCTCGCCGGAAATACCACAATCTCCGCAGACATGCACCTGTCCAGTGCCTTTTTCTAGTTAGTTACGCTGGGTGGGGAGGTGTCCTTCCAATGCTGCACTATGTCGCGCTTATCTAAGGTGAGGCCCAAAAATAAGAGGTGTCTCTTATACCGGCTCCCCCCAATGTCTTCCAGTGCTATGTAAGAGCACCAGTCTGGGGTCCGACGGGATATCCCACGCCAGGACACGACCTATGCAAGACAACACGCCAGACCAGAATAGCTGCAGCGTCCCACACCTTATAGAGGAACAACCCCTCGTCTGCACCGCAACAAAGACAGACCGGAGACTGGATTGCTCCCATTCTCCAAAGCTGAAGACGAGTCTAATATACCCTGTGGAGGTTTTTAAAGTGGATTATTCTACATATGGTAGAGACAGCTGCATACTGAGGGCTAGCCAACGCCTTGGACCAGTCGTCATCTGTGAGGGTCGGCTGCCCATGCCTCCTGGGTTTTGTGAATATTGGTCTTGGAATGTGTATTGAGCGTCTGGCAAATTTGCTGGATTTTGTGAAATGTAGTTTATTTTAATAATTGAAATACTTAAATGGTTTGTCTGTCATGTGATGGCTAGCATTTAGGGCTGAATCATGTAAAAGTTTAGTCAATTTCTTTTATTTGTTTTCTTTAGCAGTGGCATATTAAACAATGCATGATGTTAGCCACCAAATAACACAGTTTCCGCCCTCATTTAGACTTTGTCAGGTACTTCGTCTCACATCAGGTCTGTACCCCACCAGCTGCTAAAGGTAAGCTGTTGTTGCTAGTAGTGTGGATACAAAGGTTTCTATGCCCTCTCCCTTCTGGACACTGTGGTCTGCGTCCTCTCTCATGCTCATAAAGAAAACATTGAGGGGTGGATTTATTAATACTTTACTCCCGGTTTGTATCACAAAGGTGCATAAACCAATGCAAAGTGTTATTTTGGGTTTTACTTTCCAGTGTAAATACTGATTTGCATTGGAAAGTAGGCATAAAGTGATGCAAAGTAGCCCTTTGTGCTACTTCATGCTATTTGGTCAATGAGCGTTCCACATGTGGTAAATGGGCATCCGCACACAAATAGACATGGACTTTGATGCAAAGCCCAATCCACTAAAAGATGATATACAACTTCAGCTGCCGGTCTCCGTTGAGTGAAAACTTAGTAATTCTGCCCCTGGATTGTCTCCCCATCCAGGGTCTCCTTCTTGCTGACTTTACAGGGGTGTCAGGAAGAAGCCACTGGTGATGGGCTATTCTGCAGTACAATCAATGAATTGAGCAACAGAGTTTCACCCATGCCTAGTCATTGTTTTGTGCTGTCAATGTTTTCTGTGCCATCATGTTCTGCATTTAACTGTGATTAAATACAGTGGCTTTATCCCCAGCACAGAATTCAGTGATGGAAGGATTAGCATTACAGATAACACTGCAGTTGATTCTAAGTAGCTTATGCTTAGATCAAGATAAATATTATAAAGCCTGAGTAATGAAGCATTCGGAAGTAAAAAAAGGGTTGGAAATCTCTTGAAAAGACTGTGCAGGAAAGCCATAAATTACAAGTTGACAAGCAAAATAGATAATGCAGAAGGCATGTTAGCCCAAGTTGGCATGATGAGAAGTATGGCTTGTCATTGACTGGTCCAATTATTTGATTAATGCAATGCAGTAACTCTATCTCATAAGCCATCATATGAAGTTAACTATCCCAGAAGTCATTACAGAACTGGTACATATGTTTGGTTGAAAGGCATCCTGAAAAATGTCAAGATAATTGTTAATCACCCACAAATATTAGAACCACCATAAAAGTAGGGATTTATACTACTAGCTACAGTGGTGAGGGGATTGAATAACCTACGGCTGGTGTGATTCACAGAGAGCAAACTTGTTGAACATAGAATTTCCATAAAAAGGCAAATCAGCACTGTCCTCATGACCTGTCACAAGCTTAGTACTATCTGAATCGTGGGAACATAGCTCACCCACACATCCTCAAACATCTTTTTTCCACAGGATATAGCATCCATTGTGTGGTAAGCACACGTCAGAAGGGGGAGATCTCGCTGTCATCCGCATGCCCTCCTGGTCCTGCAAACTGGGCAATCAAATAATGCTCATCTCCATAGAACTGCAGACGTGAAGCTTTTAAGACAGTCCAAATCCTCCCACTCTTAAAGAAACCTGCATTAGACCATGATGACCTCGCTAACTACAGGCCCATCATTCACCTACCATTTATAGAAAAGATCACTGAAAAAGCAGGTTATGTTCAACTCCAGTATCACATCAATGCCACCATCTCATGCATTACTACCAACCTAACTTCAGATCACACTGCATGGAGACTGCTTTTTACCCATCGTAGATTATGCCATTTTGACCATGCACACCAATGGACACAGCCCCCTCATAGTGCTGGACCTCTCAGGTGCCTTTCACACAGTCAAACATTTCACCATCATGCACACCCTGACGTTTCAAATGGGATTTATCTGCAATGTCCTTCCCTGGTCGTCCTCCTACCTTTTCAACTGACACCAGTTTGTTCTCATGGCCATCTCCAGATTCCCCCAGGGTTCCACACTGTCTCTTGTTTTCTTCAACCTCTACATAGAGCTGATTGGTGTTCGACTCAAAGAGAACACCCTAAAGTTTCATTAATATGCTGATGATAACCAATTCTACTTGAAAGTCTCCTCTGCTTCAGACATCCAAAGCCTCCACAGCATCTAGACCTGGATGTCTAAAACCTTACTGAAGCGTAATCCCACCAAGACAGATTTCCTCTTATTCTCCAAGGACAACTAAAAAAACTGTACAAACCTGGATCAATGACAAGAGACTTGGCAGCTTGAAACTCAAACTTTCATTGAATGCGACTGATAGAGCGCCAAGTTATTATGAAAATTGGAGGGGTGATTTATAATCACCAGTAGTCAGCACCCGCATATTTAGAGGACCATGTTAATGTGTGATTATTAGAAATGTAGTACTTGGCCGAGAATGTTGCAACATGTAGTAGTGTGCTCATAATATTTGGAGACTAATGTGGTGATTTAACCAAGAATATGCCTTATGTAATACAGAAATTATTGTTTTGTGTCTAAACAGTTGCATTAGGAATAAACGTGCCGTACTAGAAGCTGCTTATGTAAGTTGCCTATTAATGAAAACATGTGATGCTCTAACATGCGAAGGAAAATGACTTAGAGAAATAACGAAATGTAATGCTTTGGAATGATTAATCTAATGGTTATGTTGTAATATTAGAAATGCAATTAAACGTGTAAAGTCCTGAGACATAAAAAAGCCAGCAGAGGCCTAATATATATATTTCTGAGCTTAGCTAAAACCTTATGGGCTTAATTGTATTAGGAAAAGGCTCCTGTTCGCATTTGAATTTCAGATTGTAGCTTAGAGTGTATGCAAGGTTGTTTCTCATGCATTTCTGTTGCAGGTGCAAGGACACGAAGTTTGTAAGGTAGAATAATCCATTGTTTAGGAGTTAGGTTGGTAGGAGAGAGAACGAAGGGAGTGGATCGGAATGCAGAGATGCTACATTTGGCGGAGAAGGTGCCTGGGACCCAAGGACACAGCAAAAGTTTTTGGATGAAGATGGAGTCTTGCTGGAAAGATCCAGGAAGAAGCACCTGCCCAGAGGGGTGTGTTCAGGGCATGTTTACTGTCTTTGGGATTTTGTATTAGGGACGGCACCCCTAGGGTGGAGAGCAGACTTTAGAGCAGATCTCGAGGCTGAATGTAGACTTGGAGCAGATTTGTGGAAAAACCAGGCAGGAGAGGGGTGTAGGAAGGAGCATCTTAGAGCGAGCTCTGTAGCTTAGGCTACTTACTCATGGAAAGTGAGGGTACTTCTTAGGAAGTCTTCTCTGCTGGCACCTTTTTCCTCTTGCTTGGGAGGGATGTTAAATAGGGATGTCACCTTAGAGTTAGTGTAGGGACAGACTAACCTTTTTTTTTTCTTTTTTTTAAATGCAGTCGAGACTTCAAGCAGGAACTGTAATTGTATGTCTAATGCTTCTTGAGCTTACGCTGATTTTTATCTTGAGTCGTCTGAGACTCTTGCGGAGGATCATGTTTGTATTAGTGCCGATTTATTTCTGAAACTCTTGCTGAGGTGCTTGTATGTTCAGTTATTTTTGGCTTTGTAATAAATCTTTTAAATTGTACTTCGTAGGAATTGGGATGGTATTGGTTGTTGAAAAATTGTCATAAGTATGAAATAGGTGATCTTCCCTTTACACTTCTTAGCAGAAAAAAGATTCAGTCGACTGCAGATTCTAAGGATTGGTAATATAAAATCTAGTTAAGAATCTGGCCTTACCGCCAAGTTACTTGAAATAGCCCTGGACTCCATCCTCACCCTTGAGGAACACATTGTCCAAAATACAAATAAAAACTTGTATCAGTTTGAATTAAAGTAAAACTATACCTTACAGAATGTTTATTCAGAACTTCTACTTAAATACTTGTACTCCCCCAAAGGGATGGTGAGCACAGTCAGACCTCACTGCCACCATCCAGTCAAGATATGTCTTATTGTGCTGGAGCACTGTAATAATGGTAAATATTTGGATCGTAGGAACACTGCATTAGTGCTATTGGTTAGGTTTGGTTTGCAGGCAGGCCCTCTGTATAAAGGAGCTGAGGCACGTAGGAAATATTGTGGGTTTTGGAAACATTTAGAACCTGGCGGCCATCTCTGGCAGGACTGAGGTGTGCAGCGCTGCTGTTTTCTTCACTTACATGTTGCTTTCTTCCTGCTCAGCCACTTGCAGTCCACAGCTCTTCAAAGCTGGCTTTCCTGACCTGTAAGAAGAGAAGGACCACACAGAGAACAGTCTGATTTATGAACTATTGCAAGTCTAAGGGTAGGGCATAGGTGTCTGTAGGTTACAACTTAACAGTTGAAGCTCTGTATCTCATTGAGACCCTCCACTGAACACCACACCTCAAAAGACGAGAGTAAGTTAAATGTTGCATAACTTGCATACTGTTTGCGTAAAACAGCAAAGATGTAGGCCATGCAAAAACTGTAAGCAAAAGTTCATGTAACATTTTGAGTCCATTTAATCACAAGGCTTTATAAGGGAATAATTGATTTAATAAAAGACAAGGGACAGGTTTCAATCTTGAGGAAATCTGGAAAATTTGTATTGGTAAATGGCAAGTTCCCTTACCGGTTCAAGTTATATAAGAGGTGAAGCAAACCTTGGAACCCAAACAAAATTTCAAGTACCCATGCCTTTGAAGTAAAATTTCAAGTACCCATGCCCATTCAGCCTTGGCGCATTTCCTTTGCAGCGCTTTATCATTGTGCAGCTCCTGCATATTTTAATACTCCCGTTTTGTCTTTTAGGTTGTTTTTCGTTTGGACTATATTTCCCCTGCTTTTAATACTGCCGGCCACGCTTACCTGCACGCTGTCATTCTTACCTGCACAGTAACTTGGAAAAAGCACCGCATTTCGCGGGTCCCTTGCCACTGTCTCGTTGGCGGCCATATTGGGTTAGGGGTGAGCCACATCGCGGTCTAGTCCTCATTTAGGAGGCTCGACCAGCATAAATAGCAGGCAAATCTTAGGCGAGCTCCCATTCAGCCTTGGCGCATTTCCTTTGCAGCGCTTTATCATTGTGCAGCTCCTGCATATTTTAATACTCCCGTTTTGTCTTTTAGGTTGTTTTTCGTTTGGACTATATTTCCCCTGCTTTTAATACTGCCGGCCACGCTTACCTGCACGCTGTCATTCTTACCTGCACGGTAACTTGGAAAAAGCACCGCATTTCGCGGGTCCCTTGCCACTGTCTCGTTGGCGGCCATATTGGGTTAGGGGTGAGCCACATCGCGGTCTAGTCCTCATTTAGGAGGCTCGACCAACATAAATAGCAGCCATGCCTACGCGCAGCGACATCGCGCAGCGGGATCGCCGGACTTCCGCCGGAGTTACGCCTGAGTTCAGCCCGTCTGCGCCCGTCCGCGTTGAGGACGTGCTGCAGGGCGGGCTGGACTCGGCGGGCACCCCCCCTTCCACTCTATGAGGTACCTACGCAATACTCCATGTCGGAACTCATGGCTCTTAGACCATCAGAGCAACGATGCTCTTACCGCTTTTCTCCTGAAGGAATCCTGCATTCCCAGCGATGTCTGACATGTAGGGTTTCCTTTTTCTGCTCGGTTCCCAGTCCTATAAGATCCCGCTCGGGATGCCTTTCTGCTCCGATGTCTAAAACTGGCTTCCTAATTAATGCGCGATCGCTGATCAAGCACAATGTTGCCTTCCACAATTTTGTGGAAGAAAGACAGCCGGACTGGGTCTTTATTACGGAGACCTGGGCCTCGGTTTCCTCCGGTCACGATTTACTCTTGGCCATTCCTGATGGCTATTCTCTCCATAGGCAGGATAGACCACTGCATAGAGGAGGAGGAATTGCTGTTCTTTTCAAATCTTCTTTCTCTTACACTATTAAATCTCTATCAATGCCTGGAGATCGCTTTGAGGCACTTTACTTTTTCATTCTGTGTGCTCCATCTATCTCTTTTACTGGGATACTCATATACAGGCCACCCGGCCCTAGGGCGAGTTTTTCTTTAGATTTACTCAGAATCCTAGAACCTTATTTTGGAAAATCCTGTCTTTCCATCTTGGGTGATTTCAATTTCCATCTCGATGAAATCAGCTCAAAGGATACCCAGACATTAATTGAATAACTCGGAGCCTTCGACCTGGTTCAGTTGGTGAGTAGTCCAACACACAAGGCTGGCCATATCCTTGATGGGATTTTTTCTAGTGACTCTAGGTTATCTATTGGCTCGCCCCTGCCGTTGGTCTGGACAGATCATTTTGCTGTACCGCTTGAACTTGCTCTTTCTGCCCCCCTCTCAGCCAATCATGTCGCTACTTCATTCACTCTTAGGAGAAATTTTTGAAATATCACCGATGACACCATCGCTTCTCATATTCGGATCTTGGAGCCTTTCTCTTTGAAGGATGCGGGTGAGGCAGCTCAAGAACTCACGGACTCCATTACTAATGCTGTGGAAAAGCTTGCCCCTGCTTCCCTTCGATATGTAGCCCGGCAGAAACCCACTGCACCCTGGTTCTCTGAACATCTGAGACTTTTAAGGCAGGGGTGTAGGAGCAGTGAGAGAAGCTGGAGGAAATCCTGGGATCCGAAAGACCGAGAGGCTCATAAGTCCGCTTTACGGGACTATAAACAGAGAGTCGTAGTGGAGAAGCAGGAGTACTTTTCCAATCTTACAGGTTCCCTAACTTCATCCAGGGAACTTTTTAAAATTGCTGATTCACTATGCTCTCTCCAACTCCCTGATCCTGTAGTTAGTTCTCAGGATCTTTGTAATAACATCTCCGACTTCTTTCACAGTAAAATCTCGGATATTTACATCGCTTTAGAAGCTCAATGTCACTCCTTGGATAAGGATATTCCTTCTGCCATAGCCAGTCTGGACACTTTGGGTGAGGGCCCTTCCAAACTATTTATGCAATTTCCTCTATTGTCTTTGGAAGGACTGAACCTCCTACTTGATAGGACTAAATCTTCCTCCCCAATGGATCCTTTACCATTAAAAATACTGAAGGAGTGCAGAAACAGCATTCTTACCCCTATGTTAGAAGTCATGAATAGGGCTATTATCCAGGGTTCTTTTCCACCTGTGTGGAAGAAGGCTATTGAATGCAGACAGTGTGTTTGGCACTGGCGTGGTGAAACTATTGAGAGCATTACAGTGTCCTTCAGTTTGTGAGCATTCCATATATAAGTGGCGGTGTTTTCTAGTTTCCTACACAGCCGTACTGCAGACCATGAGCATTTTACCGCAGTGTGTGTGATCTGCAAGTTGAGTATTCGTGCATGCGTGATTGCAACACGTGCAGCGGATCACACATGCGGTGTAAGCGCTTTTGAACACATTGGAATATAGTATAGCAAAACTCAGGGTGTCAAGCGTAGGCCCGACCCACTGTATAGTTTCTGGAATTTTAACAGGCAGGAGTTATATATATATATTGATTGTATATTAAACGTTAGTTTTAGGTCTTTAGAGCCTGTGTTGACAGCGTTATATACAGCTAGAATAAAAAAACAAAAAATGTGTGTTTGCACCTTCACATGAATAACGTTCTGAGTGTGTCACGTGCCAGTGGGCGGGTACTGTACATCGGAGGTGACGGCCCTTTTGCAGGTGCCCATCAAGGGATGCTGACACGCCCACCCATTGGACTCAGTGTGCCCCAGTGGAAATCCATCATAACGGTGGAATGTTCGCATTCCCAAATGGTGGGATGGCACGTCGTGCCAACTATGCCTACCCCAGCAGTGTGGATGACTTCACGTCCGTGGCATGCAGCGCTTGTGAAGTATGTTTGTATAATGGACCGATCTTGCAGGCACCCAGCATTGCCACTGGATGCGCCATGGATGAGGATTAACATGTTCTAGGTCATCCCATACGGAAAAATAGTTTTTTAAAATCTCACAATATGTAGGCGACCTTACCAGATACAGCGTCGGCAGTCAGTACAACGTCCCTCTGGTTTTTAATCATTCATTCAAATGGGGCGAAGTTACTCACGAGACGCCCCTAGCCTGCGCATGCCCTGCTCATCCTCGGAGGCAGGAGTAAAAATAAAGTGCACGCCCGTGCCATCCCCTCAGAGGAGGAGTAACTTTACGCCCGCCTCACCCCCTCAGAGAGGAGTAAGTGCGCGCCTGCTACGTCTCATCCCCTCAGATAGGAGTAAGTGCACGTCTGTCTCACCCCTCAAAGGGGAGCAAGTGCATGCCCGTCTCACTCCCCACACAGGAGTAAGTGCACCCTGCTGCTGCGCGCCCGTCTCACTCCTCAGACAGGTGTAAATGCAGCCTCGCCATGCCAGTCTCATCTTCTCAGACAGGAGTAAGTGCAGCCTACACTCGCCCATGTCACACCTCTGACAGCAGTAAGTGCAGGCTGCTGCTGCACAGAGCCTCCCTAAGGTGTTCCCATCTTGTCCGCCGGTTTTCCAGCCCCCCCTCAATTCTGACTCTTTGATTTTAATTATATAGATTGTTCCGGCTGTTTGCATAAATCCTTGCCGTCTTGGTTCTAAACACTAGGAGCTTTTAACTACAGATCACACCCTTCGGCCATGCCTTGCACCTAGTTTTACAATGCCAATAGCTCTAACTTTTCCAAAGGCGAAACCATTGCATTGTAAATGCTTGTTTTTAAATGCAGTCGAGACTTCAAGCAGGAACTGTAATTGTATGTCTAATGCTTCTTGAGCTTACGCTGATTTTTATCTTGAGTCGTCTGAGACTCTTGCGGAGGATCATGTTTGTATTAGTGCCGATTTATTTCTGAAACTCTTGCTGAGGTGCTTGTATGTTCAGTTATTTTTGGCTTTGTAATAAATCTTTTAAATTGTACTTCGTAGGAATTGGGATGGTATTGGTTGTTGAAAAATTGTCATAAGTATGAAATAGGTGATCTTCCCTTTACACTTCTTAGCAGAAAAAAAGATTCAGTCGACTGCAGATTCTAAGGATTGGTAATATAAAATCTAGTTAAGAATCTGGCCTTACCGCCAAGTTACTTGAAATAGCCCTGGACTCCATCCTCACCCTTGAGGAACACATTGTCCAAAATACAAATAAAAACTTGTATCAGTTTGAATTAAAGTAAAACTATACCTTACAGAATGTTTATTCAGAACTTCTACTTAAATACTTGTACTCCCCCAAAGGGATGGTGAGCACAGTCAGACCTCACTGCCACCATCCAGTCAAGATATGTCTTATTGTGCTGGAGCACTGTAATAATGGTAAATATTTGGATCGTAGGAACACTGCATTAGTGCTATTGGTTAGGTTTGGTTTGCAGGCAGGCCCTCTGTATAAAGGAGCTGAGGCACGTAGGAAATATTGTGGGTTTTGGAAACATTTAGAACCTGGCGGCCATCTCTGGCAGGACTGAGGTGTGCAGCGCTGCTGTTTTCTTCACTTACATGTTGCTTTCTTCCTGCTCAGCCACTTGCAGTCCACAGCTCTTCAAAGCTGGCTTTCCTGACCTGTAAGAAGAGAAGGACCACACAGAGAACAGTCTGATTTATGAACTATTGCAAGTCTAAGGGTAGGGCATAGGTGTCTGTAGGTTACAACTTAACAGTTGAAGCTCTGTATCTCATTGAGACCCTCCACTGAACACCACACCTCAAAAGACGAGAGTAAGTTAAATGTTGCATAACTTGCATACTGTTTGCGTAAAACAGCAAAGATGTAGGCCATGCAAAAACTGTAAGCAAAAGTTCATGTAACATTTTGAGTCCATTTAATCACAAGGCTTTATAAGGGAATAATTGATTTAATAAAAGACAAGGGACAGGTTTCAATCTTGAGGAAATCTGGAAAATTTGTATTGGTAAATGGCAAGTTCCCTTACCGGTTCAAGTTATATAAGAGGTGAAGCAAACCTTGGAACCCAAACAAAATTTCAAGTACCCATGCCTTTGAAGTAAAATTTCAAGTACCCATGCCCATTCAGCCTTGGCGCATTTCCTTTGCAGCGCTTTATCATTGTGCAGCTCCTGCATATTTTAATACTCCCGTTTTGTCTTTTAGGTTGTTTTTCGTTTGGACTATATTTCCCCTGCTTTTAATACTGCCGGCCACGCTTACCTGCACGCTGTCATTCTTACCTGCACAGTAACTTGGAAAAAGCACCGCATTTCGCGGGTCCCTTGCCACTGTCTCGTTGGCGGCCATATTGGGTTAGGGGTGAGCCACATCGCGGTCTAGTCCTCATTTAGGAGGCTCGACCAGCATAAATAGCAGGCAAATCTTAGGCGAGCTCCCATTCAGCCTTGGCGCATTTCCTTTGCAGCGCTTTATCATTGTGCAGCTCCTGCATATTTTAATACTCCCGTTTTGTCTTTTAGGTTGTTTTTCGTTTGGACTATATTTCCCCTGCTTTTAATACTGCCGGCCACGCTTACCTGCACGCTGTCATTCTTACCTGCACGGTAACTTGGAAAAAGCACCGCATTTCGCGGGTCCCTTGCCACTGTCTCGTTGGCGGCCATATTGGGTTAGGGGTGAGCCACATCGCGGTCTAGTCCTCATTTAGGAGGCTCGACCAACATAAATAGCAGCCATGCCTACGCGCAGCGACATCGCGCAGCGGGATCGCCGGACTTCCGCCGGAGTTACGCCTGAGTTCAGCCCGTCTGCGCCCGTCCGCGTTGAGGACGTGCTGCAGGGCGGGCTGGACTCGGCGGGCACCCCCCTTCCACTCTATGAGGTACCTACGCAATACTCCATGTCGGAACTCATGGCTCTTAGACCATCAGAGCAACGATGCTCTTACCGCTTTTCTCCTGAAGGAATCCTGCATTCCCAGCGATGTCTGACATGTAGGGTTTCCTTTTTCTGCTCGGTTCCCAGTCCTATAAGATCCCGCTCGGGATGCCTTTCTGCTCCGATGTCTAAAACTGGCTTCCTAATTAATGCGCGATCGCTGATCAAGCACAATGTTGCCTTCCACAATTTTGTGGAAGAAAGACAGCCGGACTGGGTCTTTATTACGGAGACCTGGGCCTCGGTTTCCTCCGGTCACGATTTACTCTTGGCCATTCCTGATGGCTATTCTCTCCATAGGCAGGATAGACCACTGCATAGAGGAGGAGGAATTGCTGTTCTTTTCAAATCTTCTTTCTCTTACACTATTAAATCTCTATCAATGCCTGGAGATCGCTTTGAGGCACTTTACTTTTTCATTCTGTGTGCTCCATCTATCTCTTTTACTGGGATACTCATATACAGGCCACCCGGCCCTAGGGCGAGTTTTTCTTTAGATTTACTCAGAATCCTAGAACCTTATTTTGGAAAATCCTGTCTTTCCATCTTGGGTGATTTCAATTTCCATCTCGATGAAATCAGCTCAAAGGATACCCAGACATTAATTGAATAACTCGGAGCCTTCGACCTGGTTCAGTTGGTGAGTAGTCCAACACACAAGGCTGGCCATATCCTTGATGGGATTTTTTCTAGTGACTCTAGGTTATCTATTGGCTCGCCCCTGCCGTTGGTCTGGACAGATCATTTTGCTGTACCGCTTGAACTTGCTCTTTCTGCCCCCCTCTCAGCCAATCATGTCGCTACTTCATTCACTCTTAGGAGAAATTTTTGAAATATCACCGATGACACCATCGCTTCTCATATTCGGATCTTGGAGCCTTTCTCTTTGAAGGATGCGGGTGAGGCAGCTCAAGAACTCACGGACTCCATTACTAATGCTGTGGAAAAGCTTGCCCCTGCTTCCCTTCGATATGTAGCCCGGCAGAAACCCACTGCACCCTGGTTCTCTGAACATCTGAGACTTTTAAGGCAGGGGTGTAGGAGCAGTGAGAGAAGCTGGAGGAAATCCTGGGATCCGAAAGACCGAGAGGCTCATAAGTCCGCTTTACGGGACTATAAACAGAGAGTCGTAGTGGAGAAGCAGGAGTACTTTTCCAATCTTACAGGTTCCCTAACTTCATCCAGGGAACTTTTTAAAATTGCTGATTCACTATGCTCTCTCCAACTCCCTGATCCTGTAGTTAGTTCTCAGGATCTTTGTAATAACATCTCCGACTTCTTTCACAGTAAAATCTCGGATATTTACATCGCTTTAGAAGCTCAATGTCACTCCTTGGATAAGGATATTCCTTCTGCCATAGCCAGTCTGGACACTTTGGGTGAGGGCCCTTCCAAACTATTTATGCAATTTCCTCTATTGTCTTTGGAAGGACTGAACCTCCTACTTGATAGGACTAAATCTTCCTCCCCAATGGATCCTTTACCATTAAAAATACTGAAGGAGTGCAGAAACAGCATTCTTACCCCTATGTTAGAAGTCGTGAATAGGGCTATTATCCAGGGTTCTTTTCCACCTGTGTGGAAGAAGGCTATTGTGAAGCCTCTCCTCAAGAAACCGTCTTTGGATCCTGGCCTTCTTAAAAACTTCAGGCCAATCTCTCTGCTCCCGGCCCCTGCAAAAATACTGGAGGCACACCTCAATTATCACCTTTCCACTTTTGTTGAGACCAGTGAGTATCTTGACAACACACAGCATGGATTCAGAAAGCATCATAGTACTGAATCCGCACTCACTGTTGTAGTAGATAACATCCGACGCAAAGTGGATAGTGGCCAAACTACGGTACTTGTCCTATTAGACCTCACAGCCGCGTTCGATAACCTGTCCCCCGCCATTTTAACATCTCGGCTTAGGGAGGCAGGGGTTACTGGGCCGGCTTTGAATCTTCTGAACTCCTTTCTCCTTGGTAGAGAACAGAGAGTAAAGCTTGGAAATTTCCTCTCCCCTGCAAAGTCACTGCAGTGTGGGGTGCCACAGGGGTCGGCCCTTAGTCCGACCCTGTTCAACATCTATGTGGCCCCCCTTGCTAGACTAGTAAGATCGCAGGGGATGGAGGTGGTGTCCTACGCCGATGACACCCAGATCATGGTGTCTTTGGCTCATTCCTCTGTTCATACATCCGCCATTAGCTTTAGGTCATGCATGCAGCATGTTGCAGACTGGATGATCATCAACTCCCTAAAGCTAAATGGCGACAAGACAGAGGTCTTGGTCTTTGGGAAAGACCAAGATGTTTGGTCGAGCGATTGATGGCCCTCATCTCTTGGCATCTGCCCCACTCCCTCCCATTCAGCCAGAAATCTCGGTGTGGTCTTTGACACCTCACTCTCTATGACGCTCCAAGTAAATAGGACTGTGGCCACTTGTTGGGGTGTGATCAGGATCCTAAACAGGATCCGTAACTATCTTTCTCTCCAGGCTCGTAAGCAGATTGCAGTCGCCCTTGTTGGCTCCAGGCTCGATTACTGCAATTCCCTGTATGCGGAGGCCTACAAGGGCCTCATCCACCGACTGCAAATCGTACAGAATGCTGCAGCGTGTTTTGTTCTGGCTCTTCCCTTGACATCTTCAGCCATGACTGCTAGGAGAGATCTTCATTGGCTGCCTGTTCAGCATAGAGTCTCTTTTAAGATTTTATGTCTTACATACAGAGCTCTTGCGGCTGGTACGGACGATGCACTCGGGTCTCTGCTTACTCGCTACCTCCCAACCAGATCTCTTCGATCTGCTGGGCTATCTCAACTGGTAGTGCCTCGTACAAAGCTAGCCAGATGGGGAGCGAGAGCCTTTTCTGCTGTCGCTCCTAAGCTTTGGAATTCTCTTCCAGTTGAGGTTAAATCTCTCCCCTCAATTGATTTGTTTAAAAAGGCCCTTAAGACGTGGTACTTTATCAAAGCTTACCAATGATAGACTGCTGGTTTGATTTGCGAGCTGTATTATTTGAATTAGGCGCCTTGACGCCCATTGGGCAAAGTTTGCGCATGATAAAACTCAGGTCATTCATTATTTTCTTTTCTTTTGAGAGAAAGAGAAATGGTATCGTGGTACTAACATTAGTTAAAACACTGAACTGTGGCTTGGTTGCATATTGCCGCCAATCTTGTGCATGCCCACTGTACGGTTCAACAATTGTACAGTCAGTGCTGCAAAGGAAATAAGGTAGCCACTACACTCTAATTTTATCAGGAATTCCTGAGAACAATGCATACAGCTTTCCTGAGAACCCCAATTCAATAAGTCCAGCAATGTAATTTATCCACAATCCACAGTTGTTATTTTTTTCAGCCTATATGTAGCATACTTCTTTGAATATTTCCATGTGTGAAGGCTACACCTAAGAACATGAAGAACTGTTTGAAACCGAATACAAGAAAAAACCCAAAAAAATAATAACTGCGTATTGTGGAAAATCACATTAATGGACATTATTGAATTGGGGGTGCTCAGGAAAACTGTATAGACTAACATTAGTTAGTGTACATCAAGTGAGGAGTACAGTGATAATAACTGCAATACTCTCACTTTAATAACAGCATAAAAGTCCTAATTAATGCAACACAGTTCAGAATCCTCTACAGAAAACAAGAAACGGGGGTGTCAGATACTCATTAACTGAACCTTCACCAATTAAGTCAGAGAATAGTTGGAGATAGAAATAGAGGGTAGGATAATCTCACTATTTTCTTGTTTTTCTTTGCACAGTTAATATTTACATGAATTGCGAGCAGACCTGAGAAGTGAGAACTCAATAGCGCGACAGAAGCCGCCAGCACCCAGCTATAAGTCGCACATCCTGTTTTCTCTCTCATCGACATCCGCTTTCCCCATCACATTGATCTGTGTTTCAGAGTAACCCTCACTGGGTATGGCTAGAGGATTCATGGCTAGGCCACAGCTGGAAGTCTTTTCACCAGCTCAGGAAGAGAATCATATGAGTGCATTAGATCATAAATTAAAACTCTGCTCCATGGCCTCTCAGGCTTCACATGGGAACCCCTTATGAGATTTGTACATGCTGCTGCACATCTCATCCAAGGCCTGAAAAACATGATCACATGATTCTCATCCTGAAAGAATGACATTGGCTCTCCTTGCCTGTTCATCTTATCTTCAAAATAAGCTATATTGTTTACAAAGCTAGCAAGACCAATGCCCCTACTTATCTTCCAGACATGCTCACCATCTCTGGTGGTTCTAAATGAGCATGCGGCCAGAACACCAAGCTGAAGACTAAGAGGCAGATCTATCAAGGGCTTCTGTCACTTTTGCTCCATGAAAAGTTATACAAAAGCAACACAACCCCTAAGATGTGATTTATCAAGCCATGAAAGGCCCTCTTGCATGGCCCTGATTGGCTTGATAAATCTGGAGAAATGCAACGCAGAGCAAATCTCTGCGATGCGTTGCCCTGGGAAGGCATTCCATGGACGTTGCGTGGGTGCTCCCACTCAACACCCATGGATGTTGATGCATTCGCAGATTTAGCATTACTGGTACACCTGGGAATGCGCCAGATTGCTTCGCCTTCCCAGGTGTGGCGTAACGAGGAACATATCTTAACTTCTCCTCATTACTTCTTCTTTCTATGTGTGCTGCATTCTGCAGCACACATAGAAAGTGGAAGATGCCTCAGGGGATTGTTTTTGTGCAGGAAGGTGCTCCTTCCTGCAAAAAAGCAATACTTCTTGCAACACCGGCACCCATGCACCATGGTGCAAGGGTGCCTGCATTGACGATAGAAAGCACATTGTGTGCCAGAGACGGGTAAAGACAGGATTGCACTGTAATGTGATAAATATGGCGCATACCTGCCCTTTCCCCGTAACTCAGCGCAGCAACGGGACTTAATGAGCTGCATTACTTTTTGATAAATCTGCCCCTAAGTGTAAAAAATAATAAACAAGGATCCATGCTTTTTTTAATCTGTGCACCCAGGATCCATACAATATCCCCATATCCATCAGAACTGTTCCAACGCTGTTCCAGTTTAAGATGCACCTGTTTAAAGAACACCCCATCATAATTTGACTCTAGGTTCACACTATAGAATCAGGGGATTACTCACTTGCAAAAGATTCATTCCGATTAGTCCCAAGCGAGAATATTTTACTGTGCGGTAAAGTAGGAACTTGGAGTGAAACTCTTTGTACGAAATAAGTTACTGACTTGTTGTAAGCTGTGATTCTGCACCCAACAAGTCAAAACAATCGAATTTGTCTTATTATAGATATGTTGTTGTGACAAAACTTTACTTTGCTCTTGGTATATTCCTCAGAAAAAAGTGTAATATTGTACTCAAACACCAAGACAAAAACTGACGAAATATACCAAATCGAAAGATATAAAACTGAATACAGGAATCTAGAGTTAATTATAAAGAATAAACCATTCCCAAATAAGACAAATAAACCAAACCATATGAACCAAAGTTTAACACTATTTAATGAGGTGAATGGACTGGTACATAAACACCATTTGAGGTTGACCTAACGGAGTGTAGTTAGATATGTCAAAAGAATCGAATTAAGGATGAGTAAACATGTAAATGTACTTTTGCATTTGTAGATTTGTGCATGAAGCCATACCACCTTAGAAAAATGTAATATTGTTATTGGACAGCTGCACCAAAATTGGATTGTAGTCAGAACATTTTCAAGTTACATTTTCAAAACGAATTTACTTAAAATGTATACATTCAGTGATTAAAATGACACCAAAATATCTTAAATTAAATGCAAGGATCAGGGGTTATATACAAAAGAGAACCATTCCCTAGTAGGCCATATGAACCAAAAGTCAATAGTCACAATGGGATGCATATGCTGGGCAAAGACACAATCGGAAGCTGACCTAATGGGGGAGGTTAGGTATAAACCGCTCATTGTCCGCAGACTAGGACTAAGGCACCCTTGACAAACAACCAGAGATGGAGCAAGGTCGGAAAACCATTCACATTTCACATGTCCCAGGTGTTATCTTCTGCCTTTGACACTTGTCTGAAGGTTGTAAATCTGCAGGGGCATGGCTGGAGGATGTAGGATGGCATAAATCCACAAAACCTGAGCATCTTTTTCACAGTTATAGACTCAAGATTCACAGTGGCGTAGCTACACCTACTGCCACCTAGGTGGGACCCTATGTTTGCTACCCTGTGCAGGTAAGGGGTGGGGGGGTGGGGGGGAGGGGGGGGCGATGGACGATTTGTTCTCGGGGGGGGGGATGGTGGTAGTCGACAGACACAACTTGCTCACCTCCGCCCTGCCCAAAAATAGTGTTGCCCGGGGCGAACCACTCTCTTCCCCCCAGCAACGCCACTCAAAAATCACTATCAAAAACTCACACACTGTTGCCAAGAAAGTGCCTTTTCCAGATATGGTTGTGAAAAATGTCAATAACAATAATGTAACTTCTGCTTTTGGAACACTGAAAGTCTCTAAACGTAAAGGTAAGTCATCTCTGGAATAGTTCAAGTTGTAGAAACAAAATACAACAATTCCCAGTTGGATCTTCCATATCTCCTGGCACCGGCAGTTATGGCTCGGGAGAGGGCTGCACTGAAAAGAAAGTCTTTCTGGGGAGAAGACTTTGAAGTTTTGTCATTTGAAGAGCATAGGTTATCAATTAGCTGGGAGCCACAGGAGATTCAGCTACAGGGGAAGTATTAAGTCATAGTTCACTGGTCAACCATTTGGGAAGAGCCTGAGAAATGTACAGCAGCTGCTTTAGGAATTTAGTTAACGAAAACCCAGTCCACATACTATGGGGCAGATTTACAATAACTGGTGCATCCCTGCATATCAGCAGGGATGCGCCAGTTACTGTGCGTCACGCCTCCCCCACCATGGATGCGCCACATTTACAATGCGGCGCACCATGGGGCAAAAACAGACAGATGCGAGACATCTGTGCCGTAAAGGCGGCGCATTGCTGGAGTTGCGTCGCAAGTGCGACACAGCTCCAGCAAGGCTCTAGGGTACCCTATCTTTAAAATGCTGCGTCAATCCTTACGCCTGCTTCAAGCAGGCGCAGGGTTTTGTCGCAGCTTGGGCTCAAAAGTGACTGAGTGAAATCTTGTAGAATTCACTCAGCCACTTTTAGGAGGCTTCCTGCGCCGGAACGCCTCTCCCTGCGCAGGAACGCCTACTTTTGGCACAGGGCTTTACAACATGATGCATCTCCCAGATGCGTCACGTTGTAAATACCCCGCAGCATGGCACTGGCTTTGCGCCGCCGCTGCGTCACAAAAATGATGCAAAGGCGGCGTAAAAGAGGCGCTAGGGGCTTGTAGATCTGCCCCTTTATTTTTTCCTAATTACCAGTATGTTGCAAAAATATGTCTGATGATTTCCTAACAGAATTTAGCAAAACACGTTTTTTTTGCCGGTAAACCTTTAAACGTTTATTTGCACAAACATAGTTCTAAGCCTTAGTTGGCCACTTTATTGAAAGGAGGACAAGCCTTTGACTGTACAGCTCTACAAAGAGAGGCAAAGGATTATATCAGTTGCAAATAGTGCCCGAAGTGGGTATTTGCCCCCGCATATTTGACAGAGTACATTCAGATCAAGTCATCAAGGTCAATTGCGTCTAATTCCAGTTTATGTACCTGGTGAAATCATGGATAATGTGTGCATAATCCGCCATTGCTGGATCTGCACATCAGAACTGGGCGCACATTAAATCCCACTTATTATCACATACCATGGAATTCAATTGATGCGAGCACTTGGGTAGCCCATGTAAAATCCCTCTACACTAACGACCCAGAAACAAACCTAAGCAAAAGACCCCCCCTTGATCAACATTTAACTGACGAATCAACCGAACTAATGCCCCCCCTTGCTAATGTCACATCTGCTGAAAAAAAGGTTTTAAGAGCAATCTTGAAATAAATACGCCCCAACGGGGCACCTGGACCAAATGGCCTGCCGGGCTCTCTCTTCAGAGAGGATATCGACTTTTGGACCGAGAGCCTGGGCCAGTTGTACGCGGAGTGCAGACTTATGACGGATGTCCCAGACTCCTGGAGGGGATCCCTGCTACACCCAATCTATAAAAAAGGGGCAAGCACAGACCCTAAGAACTATCGAATGATTGCCTTACTGGATGTGCAAGGCAAGGCATATGCAAGTTCTCTCCTTACAGAATTAGCACATTGGGTCACCAAGGAAAACTTGCTCCCGTTCTACCAAACAGGGTTCCGACCGGGAGGCTCAACCATAGACAACATCATAGTCCTCTCATACATCATACAACAATCAATGGCCCAGGGTGTCCAGCCTCTTTTTGCCTGCTTTATTGACTACACAGCAGCATTTGATGGTGTTGACCGGAACATCCTATGGAGTAAATTGGCGGGTTGGAATATCTGCCCGAAACTTCTACAAGCCATCAGATCACTGTACACCCAGACGTGGGTAAGAGTCAAACTTTCGAGCCAATCAGCCACGGAAAAAATTGGCACAGATCATGGGCTAAAGCAGGGGTGCGTCCTTGCCCCGCTCCTTTTCAATTTATACACAGCTGACTTGGGTAAGGCACTTAAGGGAGCAAATCTGGTGACTCCAAGGATCGGGGGAACCAGACTCCAATTGATGCAGTATGCCGACGACCTGATCCTATTGCAAAAAGGGGGTGGTGATGGACAGAGTATCTGAGTTAATCAGAACACTCCTACCCAGTCAACAGATCAGGGCTTGATCCATCACCGTTTTTTAGCTCACTGCACCATCCCAGTTCAGAACCTGGCTATATGCAAATTAGTCTGTCCCTGGCCCAGTGCATCATGGGAACTGGGCAGACCAAACTACCAAGCCAATTCTTCACTGGAAAGGAAACAAGCTTCCGGGGACCGGTTTCTGGCATTACAGCCGTCTTCGGCCCGGCTTGCTTGAATCCTGATGGTGCAATGAGCAAGGGACTCATGTCTGAGCATACCCTTCCACACTCATGGTGGCCAAAATAATTACAAAAAGGGGGGGTGGTGATGGACAGAGTATCTGAGTTAATCAGAACACTCCTACCCAGTCAACAGATCAGGGCTTGATCCATCACCATTTTTTAGCTCACTGCACCATCCCAGTTCAGAACCTGGCTATATGCAAATTAGTCTGTCCCTGGCCCAGTGCATCATGGGAACAGGGCAGACCAAACTACCAAGCCAATTCTTCACTGGAAAGGAAACAAGCTTCCGGGGACCGGTTTCTGGCATTACAGCCGTCTTCGGCCCGACTTGCTTGAATCCTGATGGTGCAATGAGCAAGGGACTCATGTCTGAGCATACCCTTCCACACTCATGGTGGCCAAAATAATTACAAAAA
This sequence comes from Lissotriton helveticus, assembly GCF_964261635.1. Classification (NCBI taxonomy): domain Eukaryota; kingdom Metazoa; phylum Chordata; class Amphibia; order Caudata; family Salamandridae; genus Lissotriton; species Lissotriton helveticus. The sequence goes on from NC_136072.1 coordinate 103,776,117, forward strand.
GGGGGTGGTGATGGACAGAGTATCTGAGTTAATCAGAACACTCCTACCCAGTCAACAGATCAGGGCTTGATCCATCACCGTTTTTTAGCTCACTGCACCATCCCAGTTCAGAACCTGGCTATATGCAAATTAGTCTGTCCCTGGCCCAGTGCATCATGGGAACAGGGCAGACCAGCTCATCACCACCCCCTTTTCTGAATCATTTTGTCCACCATAAGCGTGGAAGGGTATACTCAGATGTGAGTCCCTTGCTCATTGCACCATCAGGCTTCAAGCAAGCCGGGCCGACGACGCCTGAAATGGCAGAAACCGGTCCCCGGAAGCTTGTTTCCTTCCCAGTATAAGAATTGGCTTGGTAGTTTGGTTTGCCCTGTTCCCATCATGCACTGGGACAGGAACAGACTAATTTGCATATAGCTAAGTTCTGAGCTGGGATGGTGCAGTGAGCTAAAAAACGGTGATGGATCAAGCCCTGATCTTTGGACTGGGTAAGAGTGGTCTGCTTAATTCAGGCACTCTGTTCATCACCACCCCCTTTTCTGAATCATCTGATCCTATTGGACCACACCAAAGTCGGTCTTCAAAAAGGTTTAACAGCACTAGCAGACTATAACGCCAAAAAAAACTGGTGGCAAACCAAGCAAAATCTAAAATACTGATTTTTGGCCGCTATCCAAAAAAGAAGCTAACAAAATGGAGACTGGGATCGCTCACGTTATCTACCACACAAGCGTATAACTATCTTGGAGTATGGCTTAGCGAAACCGGCCGGCCACATGTTCATCGACTCAAGCTCATGCAGAGCGCCAAAATGGTAACCTATGCAATCTGCAAACTAAACGCAACCTTGGAAAGCCCGACCACCATGGCCATCCAACGGGTTTTGAAAGCAAAACTACTACCCTCCGTCAATTACGGCATACAGGCGTTCCCAGGAAAACTGTGGCAAGACCTCGAAAAGATCAACTGCACAGCCTATAAAAAGCTATTTTGTCTTCCATCTTGCACAAGGAACACTCTAATACGCCTAGAATTTAACCTCACCCGGCAATCCTTGGAAGAATTGGCAAGCATGGCAAAATATTACTACTTAACGACCACAGCACCAGAGAATTCGATGAAGCAAGTGATAAATAAAATATTTACAAAGTCAGGCAATCCGTGATCAGCCAGCCTGACTCTAGCCAAAGAGCATCTGGAACTAGCAATAGAAAACTGGGATCCTAACATAATAAAATATACAAACATAAAAGCAGTTATGAGAAAGCAAGTAAGATCCCGCTCACGAAAACTGGACATCGAAGCCTTGACGGTCAGAGGCTTCCACGAGTCTCAAAGCTCTCCGCACATTCTAAATGGCCCGAAACCACATCTGGTACAGTCGGTGGGCAGGCAAGCCCTTCAAAGGATTCTGGCTGCAAGACTGCATGTGCTCCCCTTAAAACAGCTGTACCCTTCTGTCAAAGTTGGCCCAGAGATCACGGAATGTTGCCTCTGTCATTACAAGCGTGAAACTTTATCTCACATTCTATTATGCTGTCCTGCCTTGCTGTCAGTTCGTAGAATCTATCTAAGACCCATTCTTCTCCAAATAGGAGTACGGACGGTAAAAGAGGCTGTTCTCCAATTATACCTGTTGGACACTGTGAAGCATATGGCTAATTTCGCCAAATTCATCTATCACGCGCGAACAGCTTTAATGGACAAGACAACCACGGTTGTAACGGACTTCTAATGGGTGGAATTTTCTATGTAGCACACGCTACCCAAATAAACATTATTTTACGTACATTTTAAATATTTCCTTTCTCTTTTTATATTGATTGCTCCTTCTCATATTAATTGCCCTCTTTTGCATTGTTTTTTTTTCTTTCTTTTTTTCTTATATATTTTCAACTAGTAAAATTCTAGTTTTAGAATACAGAGCTTTAGCTTCTAATGGAATATGAAATTGTGCTAACTACGTGTCTCATTGTACAGATTGCTAAGATTTTAATTAATTAAGCAATAAAGATTAAAAACCAAACCAAACCACATACCATGGCAGCCGTGATTAGTGGCTGCAACATTTACATCTGCAATTTACAACCCCCTTGAATTTAGACCATGTGTAGCTGTACTTAGCCTTTTAATGCATATTCCCAGCTGAATTACAAAGAACGATATTTCTTGGACTAAAAGTGTAAAAAATGTATTTCTTTTTACTTTAGAAAACACAGATCTTTAAGTGGAGCATATTTGGGTTTTTTTAGTTTCATATAGCGCGAACTAGACCTGAACATATTAGAGCGCTTTACGTGAGCACCAGTTGCATTACAAACGGGCACATTCAGTTTTTAATCTAAGCACGGGAACATTAAGGGCATATTTACAAGGGCTTCATCTACACTTTTTTGGCTTAAAAAAAAACAAAAAAGCGGAGATAATACTATCGCTCTATATAGCACACTTTTTCCCAGTGCCTCCCTTTGCATCTCTAAAGGGTGCAAAGTGGGCGTCACTGGGCGTACCGTGGATGCACTACCTTGGAAATATCGCCGATGTTCAAATCCCGATATTTACAAGGCAGCCCACAGGATTTTAGCCGACGTTAGATTTTGGCGAAAAGGGACGTTTTTGCAAAACCTAACGTCTGCAAAAATCCTGACTTACCTATGTTTGACATCGGGGTGGAATATGCTGATACGACCACAGGGTCGTATCAGAAAGGTTATAGCCGTTTTGCAGGGAACATTGCTGGAAAACCAGCGATGTTCCCTGCGAAACGGCGATAACCTTGCTATCTCTGGAATTTTTATCGCCCTGGAGAAACGCGTTATTTTTTTTTGAAAAATATTTTTATTGCGAAACCATAGAAGGCACTGGTTCTCATAGCCTCTCAGGCCAATCAAGGACAAGATTATCAACATGTGATGTGCAGAGTAAAACACAGCCATATGGGCCCACATCCCGGAGGCAGGGCGGCGTAAATTCAGAGCATGTCTCAAATAAACATAGCCGTACATTAACAATATGTAGCCATCATTGTATTCCGCTGATTTTTATATACATATCCTCTTTCCCACGTCCTTCATATAATCCCACTCCTATCCCTCTGGATAACGACTTTTTGTTATGTTTCCAATAAAACACTGTTTTACCATAGAACAAGGAACAAACCCCCCGTGCGTGGCATCAGTGATAAAGTACTTGAAGAAGTCAGGCTATCCATGCGAGGCCCGAGAAGCTGCAGACACGATACCCAGAAGAAGACCTTCGGGAATCAGTGCAAATCACAGCTATGTATAACAAGGAACATTAGTGTGCGTCTAACAGGGCACTACCCCGGACCAGGGCCCTCCAACCCGCCTCCCTCCCCGTCGCTCTCGAATCCAGGCCCCTCAGGAGTGAACAACTCGGCACTGGTGGCATCTGAATCATCATCCGTCAACCCCTCTATACACATCAACCTCCAGGCAAGCAGGTCGTCCTGTAGTTTCCTATCCCGGCGAGTGCGCTGCATATGTGTCTCCTCAGCCATGGACCATTCTCTAGCATCTCTCAGCCATAGGGATATCTCGGGAGCCCTCTGCCCCATCCAAGTTATAGCTACGCGCCGCCTTGCCAAGACCAGTAATAATTGTAAAAACTTGTAAGAAAGATTCCTTTTTTTAGGTTTGGGTACCAGGGCCAAGAGACAACGGAGCGGATCCAGTGTAATCTTGAGTTTCGTAGCACGACCAATATGGTCCACCACCTCCCTCCAAAAGGCATTGACCCCCGGGCACTCCAGGCTAGATGGAAAAATCCCGCCCTCTCCGCCCCACACCTAGGGCAGTTGTGTCGCCTATCTGCAGAGATGCGATTCAGAGAAACCGGGGTCATAAAGGTACGGTGGACAAAGTTAAAATGTATCAGCTTGAACCGTGCATTACACAAGACTTTTCGGGTCAAAAGCCCAATCCGTTTGCGCTGTCCTGGCTCCAGAGCCACCCCCAAGTCCGCCTCCCAGGCCGCCCAGGACGGCGCGATCGGTTGGGTCGAATCCCGTCACATGGCCGAGTAGAGCAGGGAGACCAGCCTTCTACCTCTACCACATGATATAAGGATGTCCAGGGTGTGGGTCAGCGGGGGTGCCTCCGGGAACTGAGGCCACGTCGTTCTAGCCATTTCCTGGAGCCCTCTGTAGTGTAGGTACTGCCCCCGCTCAATCCAAAGAACTCCGTGGCTCGTTGACAGGACACAAAGGAGTCATCTGGATAGAGGTCCGCCAAAGTCTCACATCCGCCATTCCGCCATTCCCGGTAGGACACATTCTCCTCCATCCGGAGCACCGGGGCCAAGATCCACACCGGCAGCTCCCTATGGAAGGGGGCCCGTTTCAATACCTTCTCGACGAATTGCTGCCAAATTTCCGCTGTGTGTCGTACCACATAGGGCAAGGCCACATCCGCTCCCCTTCCCTGCATCAGAGCCTCTATCAGAGCCCTCTCGTTCGCTCTGCCCGTCAGTAATTGCAGCTCCCAGTTATCCTCATGGAGAAACGCGTTATTAATAACGCGCTCCAGAGACAGCCTGCGATAAGAAATTTATCGCTAAGCACGGCCAGCGATAATTTTTGCTGGCTGTTGATAATATGCCCCTAAGTGATTTGCCCAGAATCACAAGATGTTGAGCGTCCCTTTCGGGACTGGAACCCGGTTCCCCAGCGCCTATTTGCCCTGACAAACTTGGTTAAATGATGACTTTTTAAAGATGTATCCTGTAGTGTCTCATGTAAGGTAAAATCCAAGAAGAGTCTGGAGCTACTAGTCAGATTAACTTTCCGAGTAAGGCTAATTCTACTAAGGTAATGTTGGCGTTGACTTGCTGGTACATATTAACCATATTCATATTAATGTATCCTAATTTAATTCCTTTTTGAATCTACAAGATCATGGTCTAAATCACTCAAAAATGACTATCAAAAACTCACACAATGTTGCCAAGAAAGTGTATTTTCCAGATATGGTTGTGAAAAATGTCAATAACAATAATGTGACTTCTGCTTTTGGAACACTGAAAGTCTCTAAACTTTCAGGTAAGTCATCTCTGGAATAGTTCAAGTTGTAGAAACAAAATCCAACAATTCCCAGTTGGATCTTCCATATCTCCTGGCACCGGCAGTTATGGCTCGGGAGAGGGCTGCACTGAAAAGAAAGTCTTTCTGGGGAGAAGACTTTGAAGTTTTGTCATTTGAAGAGTATAGAATATCAATTAGCTGGGAGCCACAGGTGATTCAGCTACAGGGTAAGTATTAAGTCATAGTTCACTGGTCAACCATTTGGAAAGAGCCTGAAAAATGTACAGCAGCTGCTTTAGGAATTTAGTTAACAAAAACCCAGTCCACATATTTTAGGGCAGATTTACAATAACTGGTGCATCCCTGCATATCAGCAGGGATGCGCCAGTTATTGTGCGTCACGCCTCCCCCACCATGGATGCGCCACATTTACAATGCGGCGCACCATGGGGCAAAAACGGACAGATGCTTGACACATCTGTGCCGTAAAGGCGGTGCATTGCTGGAGTTGCGTCGCATTCAGGTTTTTTTCTAAGCACGGGAAGATTAAGGGGCATATTTACAAGGGCTTTATCTACACTTTTTTGGCTTAAAAAAAACAAAAAGCGGAGATAAAACTGTCGCCAATTTACAAGAGGGTGCAAACATGCATATTTGCATGTTAGCACACTTTTTCCCAGCGCCTCCCTTTGCATCTCTAAAGGGTGCAAAGTGGGCGTCACTGGGCGTACCCCGGATGCACTACCTTGCAAATATCACCAATGTTCAAAACCCGATATTTACAAGGCTGCCCACAGGATTTTAGCAGACGTTACATTTTGGCGCAAAGGGCCGTTTTTGCCAAAAGCTAACGTCTGCTAAAATCCTGACTTACCTATGTTTGACATCGGGGTGGAATATGCTGATACGACTACACAGTCGTTTCAGAAAGGTTATAGCCATTTTGCAGGGAACATCGCTGGAAAACCAGCGATGTTCCCTGCAAAACAGCGATAACCTCGTTATCTCTGGAATTTTTATCGCCCTGGAGAAACGCGTTATTAATAACGCACTCCAGAGACAGCCTGCAATAAGAAATGTATCGCTAAGCACGGCCAGTGATAATTTTTGCTGACCGTTGAAAATATGCCCCTAAGTGATTTGCCCAGAATCACAAGATGTTGAGCGTCCCTTTTGGGACTGGAACCCGGTTCCCCAGTGCCTATTTGCCCAGACAAAGTTGGTTAAATGATGACTTTTTAAAGATGTATCCTGTAGTGTTCATGTAAGGTAAAATCGAAGAAGATTCCGGAGCTACTAGTCAGATTAACTTTCCGAGTAAGGCCAATCCTACTAAGGTAATGTTGGCGTTGACTTGCTGGTACAAATTAGCCATATTCATATTAATGTATCCTAATTTAATTCCTTTTTAAATTTACAAGATCATGGTCTAAAACACATATAAAACACCACAAATAAATATTTTACCAGCAACAACTCAGGGTTGGACTTTTAAATATTGAGTACAGCCGATTTATTTTGCTTATTAGGTTAAGTATGAACTGGAAGGGTTGTTACCAGTTTGGGGGAGAATCATGGTTCAGCCCCAGACTGAAAATGCTTATTCATAACTTGGACTTAATCTAATGGTTCAAAGATGCCTGAGGACCAGTCCTTTATACCAATGGCATACCTCAATGAGATCAATAATTGTTGATAAATTAGAAGCTGCCTCTTATGAAACCAGATACCTTAATATGTCATGCTTGAGCAAATACAGGTGAACAATTTTCTAGATCTGATATTGCTGAATAGTGGTGTGTCATGTCAATATTTCAGAGAATGCATAAATAATGAAACCAAGTGGGAATGAGGCTTTCTATAGGGGAAATGTACCTAAAAGACACAATGGCTAAATTCAATGAAGCCAATTTTCAAACATCCTACAGCAGTTTTCTTTTAAATACTCTTGCATTCCTTAATGGATCAGCCCTAAAACGTACAACTTCCTCTTAGTAAAAGTGCAAAGACAACACAGTCTTTAGTATTTGTGTTAATTGTACATGAATATGCGACAGAAAATCCCATTTATTCACATTTTAAGTACTTTTAGGGCCGTTTTTCAAAGGCATGTAATAGTGCTTAAAAGAGTACCACCGGAGTATACCTAAAAATCACTACTAAAGTACTATTTTACTTACTTTTACATGCCTTTGTGAATCTACTAGTGAGTTTCTAACCATATGCATGAGACAATAACAAGGACATTATTGAGTAAATCCTTTTGGATTTAAAAGGCCACACCTCTTATGGCTGTGGCAGTTTCTACCCTTGAATTAATGTCTCCAAAATTAACAACTTGACTACAAGAACGTGCTATGTCTAATATTGTATCTGAAAGCCATCTGGGTAATTTGTTGGCAACTATGGCTGATCAGCTTACTCCTTGGTTCTGGTTTAGTGATATTTATACAGCAGAAAGAGGTTAAATTATCTAACCAGTAAGAGAAAAGATCAATCCAGAATCCCACGATTTTATATCTAAACTGCATCTGCCATATGGGGGAGTTCTCCACATGCAGAGTAAAGACTACTGTATTCAGAATTACAAAGTATTCATTGTCATTTTAGTTAAGAATTTATCTTCTCAACTGTGTCACTCCTAATATGTTCGTGTTTCATTACAGACGTGTGGCTGATGGTCACTCTTCCCAGGAATTTGCTGCCATTACTCAATCATCAGTATCAGATTCAATGTTTTGGTGAATTGTGAAGCATGCATACACATAATGCACTTTATTCAATGATGGGTATTTGGTAGTGGTTAGTCTATGTCATTTTTACTTTAATACATCCTCTATGCAGGAAATGTAATGAGGAAGAGAGATAGGATAGTAATGGTCATCTTAATTAACAGCACTATTTAATTCCTATTCATCAGTATCTTTGTGATCACTCTCAGTCACATCTGTATTTGGCATTCGACCCAAAATGTGGCTCACTTACATTCAGTAGGTATTGAGTTGAGCAGGTGCAGTGAGTAAGGTGGAGTGGAGAATGATATTAGTTGTGTATGGCACTGAGATTTCTCAGTTTATCAAGGGTGTAGTTAATGTACAAAAGAGAATCTACATTTTGCATATGCCTAAAGTATTTCATTTTTGCATTTCAGATCCCTGTTTTTCTATATTTACTGAAATCTGATTCCTGTTGAAAAGAGGTCAACGCCTACAATCTTATTTCAAAGTTACTTGTTTCCCTTTGCATTGTAAACACTGGCAACATGACAGCTGCTTTTTATGTAGAAACTGATATTTTGTCCTTGAAATGTATATTTTTGAATAGGGACACCTCTGTCTCACAATATGCATATGTGTGTCATGCAGCGTGAGGTTTGTGTGATATTTCACTTCAAATATAGCTTTGCCTCAATTTAGCTTTAGTCTGTCACCTGACAGTCGGTCCATGGACAGGGTTATCTCTGCAAGACAGACCTATAACACAGGGAGGGTAAGAAGTAGTACTTAGTGGGGCATATTCTCAAGGATTTATCACTGAGTTAGCAGCACTTTATCGCAGCAAAGTGGTGATAAATGCATCCCTCCATTCACAAGCTGGTGCCAACAGCCGATATCACCAGTTTACCTGGGATAGCAGCCGCAAAAAACATCGCCACAGGTGACCCCAGCAACTATCGCTAATGAGATGCAGAGTAGGCATTCCTGTGCAAAAAGCCTCAACAACACCACTCCGCAACATCATCAACGACCAGCCAGTTTGGCAATAAGAACCCAAAACAGGCAATAAGGCGCATTAGCAGCAGGAAAATAACACCTGCTCCGACCTGGTGTTAAGTCAGACGACAGCCTGCACCAGAAAAGGGAGCCCAGCCAAGAGCCACACCTGAAGAACAGCAGATGCCATGGAGCCACTGATCATGCAGTTTGGAGCTCCAACAGGGCCACAACACCCATTGCCACCACCCCTAGGCCAGCCACCCCTCGGACCACCACAGAGGCAGCACAGACAAAGACAGCAGACCTTCAGGAAACGCAACAACCTCACAGACTTATCACCAGAGAATGTAATTGCCCACTACAGGCTCAAAAGGACAACCATTCTCCGCATCCTGAACATCATGCCCACAGGCTGATGGTACCAAACACAGTGGACAACCAACATCCCACCTCAGACAAAGCTGCTGGCCATGCTGCACTTGTTGGCCTCTGGTACCTTCCAACCAACAACGGCCAGAGTCAGAGGAGTCTTACAGCCAGCCCAATCCAAGTTCCTCTCAATGGTCTTGGATGACATCATCAGCTTGGTACCTCACTACCTATACTTCCCCCACAGTGTGCACGAGCAACCGGAGACCAAGCAAGGCATCTATGCCAAAGCTGGCTTCCCCCACATGTGAGGGGGCAATTGACTAGGCACATGTCCTACTTGTGCCCCCTGGCAACACTGCACACAATAACCGCAACAGAAAGCAAACGCATTCCATCAATGTGCAGGCAATAGTGGACTACCGGGGAATCTCCACCAACGTCATCACCAACAACCCAGGCAGTGTGCATGATACCTACATCTACCGACAGTCCATCATCAACCAGTGCTACCAAGATGGCACCCATGGAAATGCACTGCTTGATGGCATGTACCAAATGAACACACCACACACCTCAACTCCACAATCAGGTAACTCACAACACTGGGAATGCACATGTTACAATCTCACATACAACATGCCAAACAACATGCCCACCCACCAGACATGGCAGCAAAACTTACTGTGGGAACCTGGGCCAGCCATGTACAAAAGCCATCAACGGCATGGCACCACAGCCACACAATAGCAGATTGTGGGGAGAGGTGGGAACCAGGCATGTGCGAAGGAGGCAAGTGAACCATGAATGAGAATGTACACAATGCCAAGTGTGGCGTGGATATGATGGACAGTGTGCGGACCACACACATATGCATGTTGACATATACTGCTGGTGGTGGTAGTGTTGTGGACAGTGGACACAACCATGTTACCTCACCCAGTGGGGAAGATCGCAGAAATGTAGCTTGTTACGTCTCACCTGTAAACATGAACGGAGTGGGCTGGCCCGGTGTACGCCAGGCCAGCGTAGGGGTGTGAATAAAAAGCATGTAACTGGGCGTGGTTCTCTTCCTGAATGCCCAACGTCTCTGCCAGGGCGGCGCCTCTTACTTCGTCACAAGGCCGTCACCATGATCGGTGCTGCCTGTGATCCTGTGCTCCTGGTGCAGCCCGGGCCGCTGGTCCCCGAACCCATCTTCCCCCTCCCCTGAGCATCCAGGACTCACTGCTCACCTGCCGACATCGGCGTGTGTCAAAGAGGGCCCCCACATGCCAGTGCAAGCTCCAAGTCTGAGGCCCGTGACCCTGGAAGCCTCCTCAGACATGACAGGCCTCCCCGGGCAAGGCCTGCAGTACTCCTTTCTCGTTGTCGTACTCCACCGGCATACACAGCGAACTAGTAGGTCACACATTTTGAACTGAGTCTTGATTACACTATGGCACAGTACATGGTTTATGGCAGATTTTATATCACTATACTCCCTTCGATGTGGTGCCACCAAGTCGGTGTATAGCATTCCAACCACACGTGTGTGTGGGCCCACGCGGACTACTGCCCTTGGGCCACACTGCACTCGAGTAGGTCACATATTTGGAACAGAGTCTTGATTTAGCAATGGCAGAGTTCATATCATTGCACGCAAGGAGAGGTGTAAGAGGAAGATGCGTATCAGTCAAGCGTAAAAAAGGATCATTGTTACGGAGGTGATCGAACACTACCGACAACTGTCCTGGTGTCACTAACTCTGTGCATCGCGAGCCAACGACACGTGGCTCTGGGCCCCTGCTGACCGCTGCCTCTGGCCTACACTGCGGTCGAGGAGGACACACATTTGGGACTGAGTCTTGATTTATTTATGGCAGAGTTCATATCATTATACTGGCCTCATTGCAGACTGCATCCCCTCTCAACCGAATGCCACTATGTCTGTTTCCCGACACTCACTGGTTGAACTTTGGTCGGGTCTGAGTCTATGGACAAGGAGTTGTCTTCACCCTCATGTAGCTGATACCGACTTGGTGGTAATAACAAGGCAGTAGCATTTCACTCCTAAATTTGCCACTTCCGGATGGCTTCTGCCCTCTGCATCATGCCCTGGAGGACACCTTCCACTGTCCCCCGCTACCCTCCACCAAATTCACCTTCAACATCGACTAGGACCCGCTCAATCAGCGTGGCCCTACCTCAGTGCACCGCAAGTCACTGTCCCTTGGCGGTGTGCCTGTGCCAGCGCAGTGCATCCTGGGCCACTAACTCTGTGCATCTCAAGCCAGGGACCCTGTCTGCTGAGATATTGAATGGCCTCTGAGATGATGGCCTTGGGTCATCAACTCCATGTGTATGTGACCCTGCGATGTCCGCTGCCTCCGGCCTCAACTGCTGTCCACCAGGGCTCACACATCAAATTGAGTCCTGACCGGCCTGAACGTCGCCTTACCGTAGGAGGCACACGCCACCACTGCCAGGACCACCTCCAAACACCAACTGCCAGAGTCAAAACAGTCTTACTGGCAGACTAAAGGAGTTGCTTACACCTGTCGTGGTGTCCATCATCTGCCTGATACCCTGCTAATCACTCCAGGTGCCACTAACTCAGTGCACCACAACTCATGGTCCATTTTAGATTGTGTTGTGTGCTGTGGAGAGCTCACACTGCAATGTCACCTTAGGCAGTGTGGGAGACCTGGGATGATGATGAGGAAGATGATGCAGGTGTAACACACCCCACTGCAGCTGCATCAGGAATATTCAGAAGGAACACAATCCTACACATTTTCTTCACATGAACGCGCTCAGCTCTAGTGCCCCAACCTCAGTGCACTGCAACTCACGGACACTTCTGTTTGCATATTGGGTGACCTCTGTACTTGCTCCGGCTACCACCATGATGTTATGCAGATGTCTCTGTAATGCTGGTGTTTTCTGTTTCCATTTTAATAGTGATCACTGTTCAAGTTGATGCCAGCACCAACCACTCCTTGCGGGCTGGCTTACACTCACCCCACACACATGCAGCACAGGCGTCACTGTACATGTGACCCTGCCAATAAAGGGTCCGGGCGCACTTGCCCGTAGCCAGTTCAACAAACTATCTGCGTGTGTCCATGTGGTCATAATGTATGCATGAAACCGGGCCCTACAACATTACATTGTGCTGTGTACAGCGGACATAACCATGTCACTACTGGCAGCGGGTAAGACCTTGGACATGTAGCTTTGTTGTTACCCACTCAATACGTAAGAGGAGTGGACTGGGCAAGGGTATGGAGGTCCAACGTGGGTGTGTGAATGATAATTCCAGGGCTTTGGGCGTTGTTATTACAGGAGATGTGCCAATGCATGTGTCTCTTTCACAGTGTGGGTCTCCTTTGTGGGGTGTAGGTGGTCCCTGATGGGACTTAGACACCCACATATGTGATCTAGTCCGGCTTCCATGAACTCTGACCCCACCACACCTGTTCGGCGTCTTCCTTTTGGCATTCTAACACCTGGCATTGGAATGCGATATCTACCTCGGTGAAGTGTTGGGAGCCAGCTGTGGTGCTTCCTGCTGTGTGGTCTGTAAAAGGGCTCGGGTCTCGTCTAATTAGCTTGGCTGCCCTGCTCCTGGGGGTGGGTTGCCTAAGATGTCCATGAGCTGTTGTAGAGCGTCAGTGTCGAAGGTGTCACTGATGAGTTGTCTGGTCTGCTCTGTTGTTTGTCCCTCTGCAATGTGAAGGGGAGATGCATGTTGACATTGTGTTGACATGTATGTTGGCGCATTGTTCTTGTTTACATGCAGACTCTATCACAATGTACATGTTTGGGAGGTGCTGAATCTTGCTGTGGGATAGTGGACATTTGGACTACATGACGGATGTGAGGTTGTACACGTACATTTCCATCTCACATTTTTCTGCTATGTTAGATGTGATTGGCCTGTTTCTGCACATGAGCAAACCCAGTTGTGTCCTGTGTTCTGCAGTGGCGGTGTTTCACTTTGTAACACATTGTCATCGGATGTGCTGTGATTGCTATGTGTGTGTGCTGCAGTGTGCCACGGGGATCAGGGACATGATCCTGGGTCATTGTGGGTGCGCAGGGTGCTACACATCGTTGAGCATGTCTGCCATTGAGCCCATCTCCCCCCGTCCCCCAGTAGCTGGTAGTTACTCACCCTGTTAATGTTGTGTCAGGTCCTATCGAGCTGTAGCCGTACTCCCAACTCCTTGCACCATCTCAACACTCATGACTGTGGCCTCCATTTCCGCTAGCTCCTCCTGTGGCGCAGGACTCCCACCTCTTGTCGCCGTTGCTGCCTTCCTGTTGGCAGCAGGTTTGTGCTTGGTTTGGCTTTTCACAACATGCCAGTGCCTCTTGATCTCCTCCATTGACCTCCTCGACACTCCCACTGCATTCACATTTGTCAGATGGGCGTTCAGTTGATGGTAGTGTTCTGTCACCTCCGTGACGCTGATCTGGTTTTCCTGCGGACTGCACCCTGTTTTCCTCTTCCTCTTCTCCTTGTCCTTTCCCGACCTTGATGTACCTTGCTGGTGGTCTGCGGGGCTTGTGGCGTTCGTGTTGGCCTCTGCACTTGGTGTGGGTGCATCCATGGTGCTACGCAGTGTGATTTGGTTTTGGTGTGGGGTTTCTTGTTGCTTTTATAGTGCATTTTCCTGCATGACCTGTGGGAATTGCTGGACTGTTGCTGGTTTTCGCGGATTTTTGTATCGCAATTGGCCTCATCGCAACTTTTGTTGCGATTGTGTTTTGCATTTTTGCGGCATAGCGTTGACTTTATCCCAAACATTTGACGTGTTATCGTGAGCCTATCGCATGGTACCGCTGTGTTGAGAATACAACGTTAACACAGCGTTCTTATCACACATTCTTGAGAATATCCCCCAGTGAGTGTTGTCGGCATTAAGCAAACTATCACAAGCATTAGCTGGCAGCACATTATGGTAGAGGGTTGATTGGGTCACATTAAGGACATATACCAATTGATTTTGGGATAGTAAGCAATAAGATCCTAGCCTTTTGCTTCACCTTGAGTGATGTACAGTCAGACTGAACAAGCCTGGCAAGGAAAAGAGAAAATTCCACATCATTGCTGTTGAAAAAGTATGATTTGTGTCTAGATGTTAGCTTGGTTGTCTAGAATGTCCTTCTATCTTGCTATGGAAGTTAGCTTACCAATTTAACTACCAGAACAAATGGTGTTCCTGTTCTGCTCTGGTGCCCTAAGCATGTTATTTGGACACACTGCGCCTCAAACCTGGAAGTCCATGTCTGCTAGCTATGTTGTCCTGTAGATGGAGGGGGTTTAACCTTCAAAGGAGAGTCATGCACTCTTAAACTTGCAAGGTAAGGAAGGACTTCAATATCAGGTGCATAGCCTGTGGCCATCTCCAAGAAGCAACTGCAAAGTGGGGTAAGCAAGTTATACCCTATCCTGATGAAGCTTAAGTGAAAGTATGCTCCCTGAAAAGACTGCAGCAGCACAGGTTTGCCTCCTGCAAAGGCATTGACTTTACCACTGGCTGATCATGCTGGTGATCTCAATAACCATGTTTGTTAAATGCTATTTTATACAATGCTTTTCTTTTTTCACTCAGACAGTAAGGTAATGCTTTTTAGCCATTTCAGTGCATTCGTTATGTTTGTTACATCTGTAGTATTTTTATTTTATTTTTATATCAGATTATCCAGCATGATTATTAAATAGATCTCTATTTCTATATGTTATTAGGTTAATGCATGTTTAATTTTTGCCTTATCAATTGTTTGGGATTTAACATGTTTTAGTTAATTAATGTTTAATTATTTTGTCTTAGTATTTAGTTTGGACATTTAAATTCCTTGGGCCTCCTTTAGGAGGCCTTGCGTCAGTTTTGCGCTTCCGATGCGTCACTTTTTGTGACGCATCGGTGGCGTAAAACATGCCTCCTGTTGCACACTATTTACAAAGTGACGCATCTAAGCAGATGCGTCACTTTGTAAACCCCTGCGCTACATTATACCTGCGCCAGGTATAATGTATGCAGGGGGGGCGTTCTGACGCAAAAAACCTCGTAGAAGTGACGCAGTGAAATCTGTGAGATTTCACTGAGTCACTTTTAGGACGCCCTTGCGTCAAAATCTTGCACCTGCCTCACAGCAGGCGTAAGACTGACGAAGGCCCTTTCACATGGGGCTTGTCCCATGTGAAAGGACGCATTGCTGGAGTTGTGTCACACTCCAGCAATGCGTCACTTTTGCGCTTACAGATACGTCAGAAATACTGACGTATCTGTAACTCCTTGCAACATGATGCGTCATAAATTAAATATGACGCATCAGTTTTGTCGCAAGGAGTGCGCACTGAGAAGTGACGCATTGCTGCTTTCACGCAGCGATGCGTCACTTCTCATAAATGAGGCCCCTTGTCTCTTTTTAACTATAGTTTTGTGTAAATTGTTTGATATGTCACATACCCCTTTCATATCTCTAATATATAGTTTTGTGTTTTTCAAGTCAGAAGATATCCTGAGAGGAGGAATATGTTTACTCCTCCAATATAGTTGTGACCATTCTGTGATGGAGCTCAGCCACATTCGTCCCTTCCTCAGCCTACAAGATGGATTTATTGAATTAACCCTCAATGTTATCTAGTTTTGGATGAGGGAAAGCAGGATTCAGTGGAGTGGAGCTTTTTTGGGATAATATTGGGTGCATTAACGTGTGCTCTTAAGTAATACAACCATAAACTGCAAACAAAAAGTAAAATCCAGGAGGGAAAAGTCATAGCAGACTTTGAAAGGGATCATCAGCTAGAGGTCAATATTCTGGTCATTTAATTGGTGCAACATTGTGGAGGACTTTTCTTTTTATTTAAATGGTGAAATCAGATCTACGTTCTCAACTTCAAAATGGATCTGGAACCCTAAGCATGGGCGTAAAATCCGCTCCGATCGCGGATTTTTCGGATTTTCGGCAAATTCGCAATCCGCGAACTCTCGCGAATTTGTCGAAAATCCGTGAATCCGCTCGCGGCGGATTTTTTGCTTGGTTGCGGCGCGCGGCGTGGTGCACGGCGTTCACTTTCCGTCATTTTAGCGTTTGCCGAGTTGTTTTTCTTTGCGAGTGACGCGCCATTTTAGATCTTGCTGCGTGTTCCCGCGGGAGTTTGTCGCCCGCGAATACGTACTCGCGGCTTGCCACCTTGCACAGCACACCTCGCGAGAGTTCGCAATTGCGAACACGTAGTTGCGGCGGAAAGGAACAATCTCGCACTTGCGAAATAGAGATTTTGCAATTTCGCACAAGAAAATCACCAGCAAACAGGATAAACCTTCAGAAAATTATGATTTTTATCAGAATCACTCCTCAGGTTGACATTTGCATGGCCTTTTTTTTTGCAAGGAGTCCATTTTGGGGGGGGGGGGAGGAAGGAAGTGCCCCACAGTCTCCAACTTCCTGTTCCTGTCCAGCAGGCTCCTCCCAGTGCTTTGTCCATCTCCTGGTCACTTTCATTTGGATCTGGAGCTGGAAGGATTACTTTTTGTGGGTGCTGCTGGATATTTGGATTTGAGGCCTTTTTGACTGTCTTTGGATCACTTTTGGATTAGAAATCAACTTTCACAAGTAAGTTTGTTTGGGGCATTACAGTTGCTGCAAGTACAATTTTGGAACTTTTTCAGAAAATTAAATAAATTATATTGTGGGTAGCCACAGTATCCAGTAGGACCAGGGTTGGTTATGGGTGCATGATACAACTGTTTTGTTGAATTTAAACACCATTGAGGCCATGGATGGGCTGGGATTGTGCAGATTTTATTGTTTTTTGTCGTTTTTTTGGGCCTGCTGGTGTGGCCCTTTGCCCAGGGGTGGTGAGTGTTGCATGGGCCTAGTCTTTCTGTGGGGTGTCTTCTTGAATTTAAACATAATTGAGGCCATGGATGGGCTGGGATTGTGCTTATTTTATTGTTTTTTGTCGTTTTTGGGGGGCTGCTGGTGTGGCCTTTTGCTTGCCCAGGGGTGGTGGTGGTGCATGGACTGAGTGTGCCTGTGGTGTTGTCTCACTCTCTTTGATGTAAACATCATGGATGGCATTGGATTGTGGTGATTTCTGGCTGTTTTTCTGTTTTTTGGGGGTGTACTGTTGATGTGGTCTGGCCATGTGGGTGGTGGTGGTGGCCATCTTGAGTGCTGGCTGGTACAGGCAACATGTGCTTGGGGTGTAAGGGGGCCATTTTGAGGAGAGGCAGTGTCTGAGGCCTGCACTTATTTTGCCTACTTTTCATCCCTTATGCCCAGGGGTAGTGAGTGTTGCATGGGCCTAGTGTTTCTGAGGGGTGTCTTCTTGAATTTAAACACCATTGAGGCCATGGATGGGCTGGGATTGTGCAGATTTTATTGTTTTTTGTCGTTTTTTTGGGCCTGCTGGTGTGGCCCTTTGCCCAGGGGTGGTGAGTGTTGCATGGGCCTAGTCTTTCTGTGGGGTGTCTTCTTGAATTTAAACACCATTGAGGCCATGGATGGGCTGGGATTGTGCAGATTTTATTGGTTTTTGTCGTTTTTTTGGGCCTGCTGGTGTGGCCCTTTGCCCAGGGGTGGTGAGTGTTGCATGGGCCTAGTCTTTCTGTGGGGTGTCTTCTTGAATTTAAACATAATTGAGGCCATGGATGGGCTGGGATTGTGCTTATTTTATTGTTTTTTGTCGTTTTTGGGGGGCTGCTGGTGTGGCCTTTTGCTTGCCCAGGGGTGGTGGTGGTGCATGGACTGAGTGTGCCTGTGGTGTGGTCTCACTCTCTTTGATGTAAACATCATGGATGGCATTGGATTGTGGTGATTTCTGGCTGTTTTTCTGTTTTTTGGGGGTGTACTGTTGATGTGGACTGGCCATGTGGGTGGTGGTGGTGGCCATCTTGAGTGCTGGCTGGTACAGGCAACATGTGCTTGGGGTGTAAGGGGGCCATTTTGAGGAGAGGCAGTGTCTGAGGCCTGCACTTATTTTGCCTACTTTTCATCCCTTATGCCCAGGGGTAGTGAGTGTTGCATGGGCCTAGTGTTTCTGAGGGGTGTCTTCTTGAATTTAAACACCATTGAGGCCATGGATGGGCTGGGATTGTGCAGATTTTATTGTTTTTAGTCGTTTTTCTGGGCCTGCTGGTGTGGCCCTTTGCCCAGGGGTGGTGAGTGTTGCATGGGCCTAGTCTTTCTGTGGGGTGTCTTCTTGAATTTAAACATAATTGAGGCCATGGATGGGTTGGGACTGTGCTTATTTTATTGTTTTTTGTCGTTTTTGGGGGGCTGCTGGTGTGGCCTTTTGCTTGCCCAGGGGTGGGGTGCATGGACTGAGTGTGCCTGTGGTGTGGTCTCACTCTCTTTGATGTAAACATCATGGATGGCATTGGATTGTGGTGATTTCTGGCTGTTTTTCTGTTTTTTGGGGGTGTACTGTTGATGTGGACTGGCCATGTGGGTGGTGGTGGTGGCCATCTTGAGTGCTGGCTGGTACAGGCAACATGTGCTTGGGGTGTAAGGGGGCCATTTTGAGGAGAGGCAGTGTCTGAGGCCTGCACTTATTTTGCCTACTTTTCATCCCTTATGCCCAGGGGTAGTGAGTGTTGCATGGGCCTAGTGTTTCTGAGGGGTGTGTTCTTGAATTTAAACACCATTGAGGCCATGGATGGGCTGGGATTGTGCAGATTTTATTGTTTTTTGTCGTTTTTTTGGGCCTGATGGTGTGGCCCTTTGCCCAGGGGTGGTGAGTGTTGCATGGGCCTAGTCTTTCTGTGGGGTGTCTTCTTGAATTTAAACACCATTGAGGCCATGGATGGGCTGGGATTGTGCAGATTTTATTGGTTTTTGTCGTTTTTTTGGGCCTGCTGGTGTGGCCCTTTGCCCAGGGGTGGTGAGTGTTGCATGGGCCTAGTCTTTCTGTGGGATGTCTTCTTGAATTTAAACATAATTGAGGCCATGGATGGGCTGGGATTGTGCTTATTTTATTGTTTTTTGTCGTTTTTGGGGGGCTGCTGGTGTGGCCTTTTGCTTGCCCAGGGGTGGTGGTGGTGCATGGACTGAGTGTGCCTGTGGTGTTGTCTCACTCTCTTTGATGTAAACATCATGGATGGCATTGGATTGTGGTGATTTCTGGCTGTTTTTCTGTTTTTTGGGGGTGTACTGTTGATGTGGACTGGCCATGTGGGTGGTGGTGGTGGCCATCTTGAGTGCTGGCTGGTACAGGCAACATGTGCTTGGGGTGTAAGGGGGCCATTTTGAGGAGAGGCAGTGTCTGAGGCCTGCACTTATTTTGCCTACTTTTCATCCCTTATGCCCAGGGGTAGTGAGTGTTGCATACTTGCATGTCCCTAGTCTTTCTGTGGGGTGTCTTCAATGTAAACATCATGGATGGCATGGGATTGTGCTCATTTTTCTGTGTTTTGTCGATTTTTTGGGGTGTATAACTGAACTGATGTTCCTCTGTCTTCCATTGCTTTTAGGTGCACAAGAAGACTCAATAGAACCACCAGTGCCAGGAAGAAGTCCTGCAGCGGTGTGTGCAGCATAACGTCACGCGACGTCACGTCTGGACACAGAACCCTCTGCAACTCGTGCAACTGCTGCCTGCTGACCTGCTCTGAAGAAGATGGCCCCAAAAAAAGTAACCCGTAGCTCCTCTAGCAAGAAAGGTGCCAGTAAGGAGCAGAAGAAGCAAGTTACCAAGGACACTGGTGTGCCGCCCGCCCCTTTTTTTGTGAGTAAAAAAAAAAGTATGCCTGCAGCAGCTGCAGCGGGATCTGCTGGGGACCAAGCTGGCAGCAGCACCCCCGCTCCATTGGGCTCAGTGCCACCACCACCACCACGCCAACTTAAGTCCAAGCCCTTGAGTGCTGCAGAGGCAGCCAGTATACTTCTTCAATCACCATCGACCAGTGATGTTGGCTCATCGCAAGAAAGCAGCAGCAATGTCCCTCAATCAACACAGGTTGTTGTAGCTCATCTGACGAGTGTTGAACAACCACAGCGGCAACAACAATCACATGTGCAAGTACAAGCCCAAGTACATGTGGAAGGAGAGGCAGCGCAAGGAGATGCGCAAGCAGAGGTGCATGGAGGGTCACAACAAGTGCCCACAATAGTTGTTCCTCCCGAAGTAGGGGCACATCAGGAAATCGACAATCAAGGCGAGGTATCATTTGAGGAAGCCACTCCTCCTGATGATCCTTCATTGTCTTCCACACCCCTAGCAAGGAAGAGATCAAGCGTGGTGTCTACATCCTCTTCAAGCACACCTCCTTCTGATGATACGGATCAAACTTGGGAACAAACAAAGGTAGTTAAGCGTAAAAGGAAGCTCGTCCAAAGTCTCAGAGTTATGGAGTGTGATGAGTCTCAACAAGAAGTGGCGGATACTGCTGCTGATGAAGACTCTGCCAACGACGACCCAGTCATCATAAAGGTCACTGCAGCCCCAGCGGGCATGCAGCAAACAGACATTTTGACCCTAGCCCGAAGAGCTGCTGAGCGTGATGATGATGTTGTCGATGAGGAGGCAGTGGAAACACCACAATCATTGGAGTTAAGTAGTACACCAACTCGTCCCGCTTCCATATTTCTTTCTGGCAAGAAGAGACCTCCGTCAATCTCGACCTTAATTAGTGGCGGTGAAAGTGCAAAACGTACAAAAGTTGGGCAATCCACATCCTCCACTTCATCTGGCATTAGCTTCATGACCACCACCACCAGTATCGCCGCCTCCTCCATGTCCCACAGACACTTCAAGTCCCCAGTTTGGGACTTCTTTACTGTTTGTCCAAAAAATCCAAAGTTTGCCATTTGTACCATTTGTAAGCAAGCAGTTAGTCGTGGTAAGCCAGGTACCAACTATGGTACCGGAGGCCAGAGAGGTCATCTTAGGAGACAGCACACTGTCAAATGGTTTGCGCACCTAGATGCGATCAAGAAAGGCCAAATTCAAGGAAACGTTGATGTTTCATCTGATGATGACGAGCAGGAAGAAGACGTGTCAAACACTTCCCTTACACCCAGTACCCCTGTCAGCAGCACACCCAATGTGAGGCACACTAAGAGTGTTGGAGCGAGTGAGACACCAACGCACAAAAGTTCACCAGCGAGCAAAATTGGGTCAACGAAGTCATTATCAGCCCGTAAATGCTTGGTCCAGGGCAACATTAGAACAATGCTTACTTCAGACGTGCCATATGAACGCAACCACCCACTGACGCGTCTGTATAACACTAAGCTGGCTAAAATGCTAGCTGTGGACCTTCTACCTTTTTCTTTTGTAGAAGCGGTAGGTTTTCTTGAATTAGTGGCAACGCTCTGCCCTAAATGGAAGGTTCCGAGCCGGTTCTATTTTGCCAGAGTTGCGGTTCCAGCACTACATGAAGATGTGCTGCAGGCGATTGGGGCAGCTTTGCAGAAGAGTGCTGTTCACACAATACATCTGACAACAGACATGTGGACCAGTGGCCCAGGCGATGATTACATGTGCATCACTGCACACTGGGTCTCTTTTTCAGGTGTTATAGCAAAGCTAAACGCAGGTGTTGACCCGGACCAAGTTTTCAAAGCTGCTCGGAAACATGCAACACTAGCCATGTTTGGCTTGGAGAAAAGTCACACAGCAGAAAACCTTTTGGAAGAGTTTGACAAAAAGGTCTTGACAATGCTATCCCCCCTAAAACGCAAGATTGGTTATGTTTCCACGGATAATGGCGCCAATGTAGTTAAGGCCATGTTGAAGGGTGACCATGTTAGAGTGCCGTGTTTGGCGCACTGTATCAACCTGGTAGTTCAAAAATTCTTGAGTGATAAAGAGAGTCCAGCGTTCGAGGTAATGGCCACCTGCCGCAAAATGTGCAACCATTTCAGCCATTCTTTTAAGGCCCGGAAGCATCTGCGGAGACTGCTACTTGAACGTGGAATGCCAGTGAAAGCACTCATCCAGGAGGTGGCAACACGTTGGAACTCAACCTTCTACATGCTTGAGCGTCTGTATGAGCAGTATACGGTACTCGATCACTATTTCTTGACAGAGGCTACATCTCAGAAGGAGGACCTGCGGATGAGTAAGGCGCAATGGGCCATAGTTAAAAGCCTGACAGACATGCTTCGTCCTTTTGAGTTCTTCACGCGTGCAGTCAGCCAGGAGGACTGTAATTTGGGAAAAGCTATCCCATTGTTGTGCATACTGGAGCACCAACTGATGGCGGTTTCTTCTGAGTTTCAAAAAGATGAAAAAAAAAAACCCATTTCATTTTGTCTGAGAAATTATTACATCGCCTACGTGGTGATGAACGTCTTAAAAACATCAACTCAGATCAGCATTACATTTGTGCTACTATTCTGGATCCACGCTACAAAAAGGCGCTGGCAGACAACGCATTCTTTCCTTTCGCTGATGCAGATGTTCAAAAGTACAAACATTGGTTAGCCTGGTCAGCCAAGAGGTTTGAAAAAGAACGGCAGGTTATTGAAGGGGAAGCCAGTACATCAGCATCAGCATCAGCAGGCCATCCGCAGTCACAAGAATCCACTTCTGCACCTGTGGCTGGGGCACAAGTGACCTCTCAGCCGTTAAAGACACCGGCAACTGGATCATCTGCACCACACACAATGACAACACTAACAGTGGCTGGGGAGGAGGATTGGCTAAGTTTGATGGGGTATGGTTCTCGAAAAAATGTCACAGCCAGCACAGCAAAAAGTAAGCAAAGTGGAGGAACAGTTGATGACCTTGAGTCGATGGTGCAGGACTATCTGAATGACTCAACAGTGGTCTTTCTTAATGAGGAGCCATTGCAGTATTGGCATGGCAAAAAACAATTGTGGCCACAGCTCTACAACCTGGCTATAAACTATTTGTCTTGCCCACTCGCAAGTGTGTCTTCTGAACGTGTTTTCAGTGCTGCTGGTGGCATTGTAACTCCCAAACGGAGCCGCCTCTCGCCCAAAAATGTGGAGCGGCTGACAATGATCAAGATGAATCAGCACCTCATACCACCAGATTACAAAGTACGAGAAAGCACGCCGCATGAAGACGAGGAGGACAGCAACGTAGATGAGGGGATTTTTTCTCTGTTCGGTGCCACTGACCTCATCCAGCCTGAATTCGCAGAGTATGATGACGAAATCTTGTTCTTATTCCCTGACACCGAGCCCTGAAAATGAGACAATCAATCAAGAACTTTCTTTTTCGTCCTTATTCACTTTTATTCCTGTGTGCTTTGTGTCTCTCTTTCTTTGTTTTGCACAGTTAATTTAATTCAAACTTTAATCACCTAATCCCAAAAACAAGACCATCATCAGAACTGTCTTCACTTGTTTGCTTATTGATTTGAAGGTGCCGCAGTCTACATTCCTCAGGTTCACAAGTTCTGAAGAACATGCTCCTCTATCCTCCTCCTCCAGACTGCGATTTCCCTCCAAGCAGAGTGCTGGATTACGCACAATGAAGAAAGACTCAGCACTTGTGGGGGTGTTGTACTTCTTTGCGGGTGAGTTGACGGTGTTGGGCCCATTGCTGTGAAGCTCTAATAATGGACAAAAGTGTTTTGGACCAAATATGAGGTGGAAATTTCTTGCCGTTTTTGCTGACTTGCTTGCCTTTGAGGTGCTCTTTGGCGGGGTTCCGGGGGTTTGTGTGTAATTTCTGGTGTCTGTCGAAGCACTGCTGCGACAGTCTAATCTTGATTGCATTTGCTTTTCAGGAAATCCGTGGTGGAAAACAGGAGTTATGATGATTGATGATGATGACGACCTAGCTGCACAGCGCCGCGTTTGGACCGAAGGCCGAGAGACATTGTAAGTATGAGATTTAGCTTTTCCGCTGTTTGGGGGTGTTGTGTCGGGTGTTTTTTTGCGGGTGGGTTGGTGGGGCATTCCTGGGAAGGTCTAATACCGGATACAAGTGTTTTGGACAAAATCCATAAGGAACAGCCTTTTTTTTGCCATTTCTTCTGACATCTTGCTCAATGT
Source organism: Lissotriton helveticus (assembly GCF_964261635.1). NCBI lineage: Eukaryota > Metazoa > Chordata > Amphibia > Caudata > Salamandridae > Lissotriton > Lissotriton helveticus. The sequence continues at coordinate 103,800,216 of NC_136072.1, forward strand.
AGCGTTTTGGGGGGCTTCCTGCTGTTCGTGGGTGGGTTGCGGCCGGGGTCTCTGTCGAAGCACTGCTGCGACAGTCTAATCTTGATTGCATTTGCTTTTCAGGAAATCCGTGGTGGAAAACAGGAGTTATGATGATTGATGATGACCTAGCTGCACAGCGCGTTACTTTGGACCGAAGGCCGAGAGATATTGTAAGTATGAGATTTAGCTTTTTCGCTGTTTGGGGGTGTTGTCGCGTGTTTTTTTGCGGGTGGGTTGGCGGGTCTTGGCTGGGGCATTCCTGGGAAGGTCTAATGCCGGATAGAAGTGTTTTGGACAAAATCCTTAAGGAAAAGCATTTTTTTTGCCATTTCTTCAGACATCTTGCTCAATGTAGCGTTTTGGGGGGCTTCCTGCTGTTCGTGGGTGGGTTGCGGCCGGGGTCTCTGTCGAAGCACTGCTGCGACAGTCTAATCTTGATTGCATTTGCTTTTCAGGAAATCCGTGGTGGAAAACAGGAGTTATGATGATTGATGATGATGACGACCTAGCTGCACAGCGCCGCGTTTGGACCGAAGGCCGAGAGACATTGTAAGTATGAGATTTAGCTTTTTCGCTGTTTGGTGGTGTTGTGTCGGGTGTTTTTTTGCGGGTGGGTTGGCGGGTCTTGCCTGGGGCATTCCTGGGAAGGTCTAATACCGGATACAAGTGTTTTGGACAAAATCCATAAGGAACAGCCTTTTTTTTGCCATTTCTTCAGACATCTTGCTCAATGTAGCGTTTTGGGGGGCTTCCTGCTGTTCGTGGGTGGGTTGCGGCCGGGGTCTCTGTCGAAGCACTGCTGCGACAGTCTAATCTTGATTGCATTTGCTTTTCAGGAAATCCGTGGTGGAAAACAGGAGTTATGATGATTGATGATGACCTAGCTGCACAGCGCGTTACTTTGGACCGAAGGCCGAGAGATATTGTAAGTATGAGATTTAGCTTTTTCGCTGTTTGGGGGTGTTGTCACGTGTTTTTTTGCGGGTGGGTTGGCGGGTCTTGGCTGGGGCATTCCTGGGAAGGTCTAATGCCGGATAGAAGTGTTTTGGACAAAATCCTTAAGGAAAAGCCTTTTTTTTGCCATTTCTTCAGACATCTTGCTCAATGTAGCGTTTTGGGGGGCTTCCTGCTGTTCGTGGGTGGGTTGCGGCCGGGGTCTCTGTCGAAGCACTGCTGCGACAGTCTAATCTTGATTGCATTTGCTTTTCAGGAAATCCGTGGTGGAAAACAGGAGTTATGATGATTGATGATGACCTAGCTGCACAGCGCGTTACTTTGGACCGAAGGCCGAGAGATATTGTAAGTATGAGATTTAGCTTTTTCGCTGTTTGGGGGTGTTGTCGCGTGTTTTTTTGCGGGTGGGTTGGCGGGTCTTGCCTGGGGCATTCCTGGGAAGGTCTAATACCGGCTAGAAGTTTGTTGGACAAAATCCATAAGGAAACACCAGTTTTGGCACTTTTTGTAAGTTAGGGTTCGTTAGGGTTAGCCCTAGCAGCAGGATTGCATGTGTTTAGGGGGGTTCTATTGCAACGCGGTTCTGTTGTTGTAGAGCACTGTTGGAGCGATGCTGGCTATGGATACTTTTGCTTGCAGGCAAGTGGTTTGAATACAATCCACGGTCTGTATTTGGGTCTACTGTTACTTTCAAAGTACGTTTTGTAACCATTTTTCTGCTAGGCATCGTTTTTGGAGATATGATTGGGTTCTTCTACATTTTTGTGACTGGCTTTAGTAAGGGTCTTGGTGGGAGCATTGCTGGGAAGGTCAAATTTTGTTCTAAAACACAGTAGTACACCCACCTTGAGGGGAAAGATCCGCTATAATATTTTGGCCATACTTATTGATCCTTAAAAAGGTGACTCAGACAGAGCACGCAATTTCAAAAATATTGTACTGTCTATTAGGGAAATCAAAGTGTCACTTTTTGAACCACACAGCGTACATACCTTTTATTTATTTATCAGTGGTATTGTAATAGCACTTCCTGTTTTCCGTTCAATAATTACAGGCCGGGTTTCAGTCAACATCCGCCAGGCAGGCAGTGGACAGGGTGTCTCTTCTGTCAGTGGTCACCACCACATTGATGGACGAAGCGTCAGCTGGAATGGAGGAGTGCCGCCAATAAGAGGAATTGTTTGCTGCATGCAACTTACTTACCAATTTCAACAGGACAACTCCAACAACATACGCAATACAGATACAGTATCCATTGTTGTCTTTTATTCTATGAGTGTGACTGCATGTGCTTACCTTTAGTTTGTAACCAAAGATTGTCTGTAAACTCTGTATCTTCAATTATTGTTTGTCCATGCTCTGCTTTTTTTTTCTTCTCTCAACAAAACCTACCCAAAAAGAAACCCCCATTCCCATCCATTTTACAAACCCTAACCCTCTTCCCCCGGGCTGTGTTGTTTTGCTTGATGTCTGACTAAAATGACATCAATAATTCCACACACTTGCTGGGGAGGATAAGGTGATTGCAGCAACAGGCTGGTGAAGGAATACGAGGATATCTTCTAGACTTACTCAGCTTCAGTACTATATCTTCTAGTAGTAGTAGCCAATGTCAAATAAATTCAACGCAAGTACTAGTTATACTTGCAATACTTTACCATTTGTTAGGCTACATTATGGCACTGTTCTAGTGTACTGTCACCTGCTATTTTCTCGATCGTACCGTAACCGTTGTAATGCTACAGTAAGGAGTACAAACAAGGTTTCGTTTTCTTTTTTTCCATAGGCATGCAACTGCCACTGTGTCACACCACTAGTACCACCGCAATGAGGAAATGTCACCCGCCCAGGAATGACAACGTTAATCCCCATTTCACCTGGAGCCAGCCCTGGGCCTAGCCCTAATTTCTAACACAAATTACAGGTAAGATAAGCGTTTGGTGGGAGGTAGTATAATGGAGTATTATTTCGGAGTAGACAAGAGATTGACGGTTGTACTACTAAAGTCCTACGACTGTTCAGGAAAACAAAGTTACTGTTACACCCCCGCCCCCCACCCACCAGACTGAAAAGCAGTAAAAAACAGGTATGGTCAGATAAAGTTGAAAAATATATTTATTTATCCCTAACAAAATAATCTCCCTCACCCACCCTAACCCCAACGATTGTCTCTGAAACGTCCCAAAACGATCCCAACTCCCAAATCCCACCCCCCAAAAGTCTATAAAAAAAGGGCAAGGGACACTCCACTACTGGAGGGTGCTGGTGCTGGTGCATGATGCGGCATGGGCATCATACTCCTTGCGGAGGGTGGCAAGCTCGGAGCGGAGGCCCTTAACCAAGGTCTTATACCTCAGGACCTCCTGCTCCAGGTTGGACATGCGGACTCGTAGGCGGCGTTGGCGTTCCTTGCAGCTCCTGTGGGGGGCAGCTGGTATTTCGGTTGCTTGGCGGTGGCGGTCGGCTTTCTTAGCCCGGCTCGGTCCCGCTGGCTTAGTCACGGAGGAGGATGCAGTGGTCACAGTCGAAGATGTTGCCCCGCTCGACTGCGTGTCCTCCTCCTCCTCCAGGGCCACCAGCCGCCGATACTCGGCGACTGTGGCCTCCAGCCTCCGTTGCCGGGCCAATCTAGCCTGCTCCCTCCTTGTTGTTGATTTGGAAGGAGCAACTATATGAAGAAAGAAAGACATAGTCTGTAACCAATGCTCCTTATTAATAACACAAAGTGATTGAGCCGAAAGTTGGGTCACAGAGTACAAGTAGCAAATTGAAAGCACAGTACATAACTATTGAGGACAGTATCTATGTAACCTCCCACTTCTGCATCCTTGCTCTAACAGTAGTGGTAGTTTAATGAACTAATTCTACGACCACTATGGACTTCCATTACAGTCGACTATGACAGTACACCAGTCTTATTCTTCTTCTTCTCTCTTGTTTAGGGAAATGGGTACGTTATCTTATGCAAGCCGGCAGAATGACATGGACACAGCACAGTGAAGTTGCACCCGAGAAAAAAAGTTGCACACCATGATGATGGAGACAGACTTGCGTTACTGTACCGGTCCAGTACATGCAGGTGGTGAAGCTATTACTTTTCTATTACGGGTGGCACTGAGAATACTCTGTTACAAGGGCTACTGCTTAATTAATTTACCTTTCACCCTACAGTGCAAATGAGTACTAGAAAAGGAAACTGAAGAAGCTAACTAATTTGATTATCTATCACTTCACATGGGACGTATTTAATGACAGATGAGATGACTTTAGGTGCTTTGCTTAATATTGAGTGAACAGTGATACACCCACACATGAATGACGTACTACAAGTAAACTAAAGTTATTAAGAGAGGTACGGAGTGTCCACCGTAATAACCAGATATATGCTGTGAATGCAAACGCAATACAAAGTACTGCTACTATTCATGGTAGTATTGGACACATTTACAATTTCTTTTCCTTGCCTTCCCTGCACTGGGACGGACGTGCGGGTGCGGTGGTACATGCTCTTCAAGGTAACACTTACTTCACCTGGCGACCATCTACTCTCTCTAGATACACATGTGCTATGTAAGAGTCAGAGAATACCATGCTCCAGGCATCCATTCAGTCAAAGTATACGCACACATACAGTTTCTGTTTCACCCACCCAGGCTGCTGTCCTTCCACCCATCCTTGCTTCATCATTGACCCAGCCATGCACCATACCATATTCTTTCCTTCCCAGCCACCTCTGGGTCCAAGCAAACACATATCGTTCTTCTTTGCCAGCCATCATACAAGTTCGCGTCCCACTTACTTACACCCTTCTTTCGCTTTTCGTTCATCCCATCCATCACGTTCGTCTAAGAACTTATTGGGATTCTTCTCACCAAAAACTTCACAGCTAAGTCGAAGTACATTTCGAGGAGGCTACTACCTGGTTGATTTGTAATTGTAATACACCCGTGCAGAAAGCACACTATGCAGTCTTCAATCTCAATAAGTAAGGAATATATAGCTTACCTGTTTCCGCCACCACCGTTTGATCCCCCACAGGAACGGCCACCAGGTCTTCTAACGCCGCCTCCTCCCCAGAGGCCTCCGAGTCCAAGTCCAACACAGCCACCTCCGCGCTGGCCCCGTCACCAGATGTTACACCTACAAAGTACATTTAAGAATGTTAGAATACACCACTCACTACTATATAATATTTGGTCTAGGAGAAATGTTAAAAAAACAGAATACAATGTAATAATTTGTGACTGTCTACTCCATAGTAAAAATGTCCCATTTTCCAGGGAAGGCTGTTGTCTTGCTGCACTTTTATGCACAACTGATGAATGCTTGCTTTTGATTTTTAACACGCACCACTTTTTCTCCTAACAGACAGAAGCTTGACTCCTGAGTCCTAAGAACACGACCAGGATCAAGTTCAAACTAGGTGAGAGTTCGGCTCGACCACAAGAAATGTGTCCAATTAATCGTCAGCACTAACCACTTTTCCGTTTACAGTTAAATAGTTTTATGACAAAGTAGATTTTAATAAATGTGTTTACTTTTAATAAAGCTTTTACACTTAAATAGACTCTGTGGTTTTTGTTCCTCTAGACTAGAGTGGATGAGCTAAAGGTTTTGGAATTTTTGCAAGCATGAGTGCCTCTGACACTTCTTGACTGTGCTGTGACTCCGTACTACTCTCTTGTCCTGCGTACGATAATCTAGAGATCATTGGGGATCTATAATCGGTGACTTCGGGAGCTGAATGACTCTGCCACACTATCTAGTCAGTAAGGAGACAGTGCATAGAGGTATTGCTGAATATAATGGGAGTCCAATGGAATTGCCAAATGTCCAATCTTAGTTAGCTACACAGACAGACTAATAAGAATAGTCTAGTAATACCACAGGGAGTCATATTCGAGGCAGGATAAGAATTTATATCCAGTCTACAAGAAGATCAAAGACGATTTAGAAAAAATCGAATGAGGAACGCTAGGAAAAAATAGGTACTGTTTATTAAAATGTAAACTTACTGGGGCCAGCAAAGGAGCCCTCGCCTGCCCGATCCTGGCCTGCATCCTCAGCACCCTCCTCCTGTGTCCTCTTGCCCTTGGGGGGAGCTGATGTACAACATGAAAGAAAGAAAAACCAGAAAACATGGATGAGATTTTTCAACCAAATCAAACATTTCAAAAGAACAATAACAACATATTTTGGAAAAATAGCAAATAGATAGACAACTATTCCACGGGATCTATCTCATGTGGTATACTACGTTATTCGTATTGCCTGATTTGCGGAACGTTGACTTAGAAAGTTCCTATGTAACTCAATAAACAGACTACTAAAGAGGTTTGCCTAGGCCTGGCACTGCAGGCAGCAGTGCGCAACACGTGACAGACAAAGTCCATCCTGCTTGCAGATCAGTGAATACTCAAACTATCAATCCACCCGCCACCACCGCCACTATTTCTTCTGATAGCCATGTGACTGTCTAAAGGAAGGACTGGACTTCAGTCTGTTGGGGCTGATTTATAAGTCCCTTGCGGAAGTTGCGGCTGATTTTCCTCCATTGTTGCGTGCCTTTTCTGACGCAGCGGCAGAACAAAAGACTCGCCATGGTGTTGGTGCGGCGTATATATTAAAAAAAAAAACACATATGGGCATATGGGCGATGCATCACGTTGTAAAGCCCTGCGCCATCAGGGGGCGTTCCGGCGCAAGGGAGGGCGTACCTGCGCAGGAACGAATCCTAAAAGTGGCTGAGGGAAATCTACAAGATGTCAATCAGTCATTTTTAGGACAATGATGCATGACTCAAACCCTGCGCGCTTGAAGCCGACGTACGGCTTGATGCAGCATTGGGGAGATAGGGTACCCCAGAGCATTGCTGGAGCTGCGCCATCGTTGGCACGCAACTCCAGCAATGCGCTGCCTTTACGGCACAGATGCGTAAGGCTTCTGTGACGTTTTGGGCCAATGGGTGGTGGTGGCATGGCACACAATTACTGCCGCATCCCTGCTACTTTGCAGGGATGCGCCGGTAATTGAAAATATGACCCTTACTGTCTAGCATTACGCAGTTCTTTTCTTTACAGTACACTCATACATAATTTCTCAGGCCAATGAAATGCTTCTGAACACAACATACAAAACAAAGAAGCATAGTAGCAAGCAAGGCTACTGAGAAGGAGAGCAGTGCACCTGAAAATGAAATGCATAGAAGATTTTGAAATATAATTTACCTCAATGTAATCGGCAGCATTATTGCTCTTGGTAAAGAACAAAGATTTGCAAATAACAGAGCAGGATAAAACAGAGTAGTAAATGTACTACTACTACTACTCACCAAGCCCGGGGACCTCTACGCCGAGCGCGTCCAGCAAGTCCCGCTCCCGGTCCATGACATCGGTCCAGCGGTGGGTGGCCTGGTTATATGTGCGCTGGACCCCAGAGATCTTGTACATGGCCCGGCACACCTTCTCCCACCGCTGGCGGCGCTCCCGGATGCCATAGCCGGTCGCGATCTTGCCGCCTCCCAGGATCGTCTTGGGGAGGCGGCGCTGGACGTGGAAGATCAGTGCCGCCACTTCCTCCGCGCTGAAGATCTCCCTCGGGACCACTTGCTCCCCCCTTAAACGCCCGCACGGGAGCCGGGCACGGGGTGCGGGACCCTTCCCCTTCTCAGGGTGCTTCCCGGCTCCCTTTACCATGGTCTGGGCAGAAATAAACTTAAATGATAAAGAAGAAATAGAATAGTGAAGAAGAAAAGAAAAGAGTTTAAAAAAGTAGTTTAAAAGTAAATAAAAGCTGCAGAAAACACAAAAATATAGAGCTAGAAAAATAGAGGGTTAGATAATAAGTAAAATTAGATCAAAAAAACTTCAAACAAGCAAAGGATGGCAGAGATTGAGAGAGGATACAGAAAGCATGCCCAGAACCATAGCAATGAATGAGAAACAAGATGGCCGCGCCCGTTCACGACCGCGTGGGTAAGTTCGCGCGAGATTTTCCTTGCGAGTACGCGCGAAATTGTACTAGCGAGCAGCACACTTTGCGAGATTACACATAGCGGGCGGAAACGGAATTACGTCACGCCAACAAGATGGCCGCGCCCGTGTACGACCGATAGGGTAACTTGGCAAACGAATAGCTAGAAGCGCCTCGCGAACACGCGCAAGATCACGCGAACATACACGTCGCAACAAAAACAATTTTGTATTCGCACGTATTCGCGGCTTCCGAAATCGATCTCGCACGGATTCGCGCCCCAAATAACGCGCGAAATTGCAAAAAAAACGATTTTAGCTAAAATGAAAGCAATGAGCAGGTGCAAAAGTTCAAACTTAACATTAGTAACATTCAAGGTAGTGCTTCCTGATGGGCCCCTCCAGAGTTTGCAACAATTCTATGACCCTGCTATGACCCAAACAGCAGGCTCATAGAATAGCACCATAAAGGTCCTGTAAAAAAAAAATTTCACTGCAACAAAAAGCAAATTACAGATAAGGAAGGAAGCAGGTGCCAGCCAGACTGGAACTTTCAAAATTACTGACACATTAATGAAACACAAATTAATTGATGGCAGTTGAAGAAGGGCAGGTGTGCTTGCTTTTTTCAACCACCATAATCTACAGTGATAAATAAACCTAATAGGTGCCAGTGAGGATGTACTAGAGGGTGGCATGGGTGTCCCAGAGGGTGGCAGTGGTGAAACAGAGGGTGCTGTGAACCTGTGATGATAAACCAGACGTAGAAACAACATAGTCGCGGCCGTTGCAAGCCGAAAAGTAAGTTCGCAATTGCGAACTTGTCCCAAAATCGGCGCGAACACGCGCCAACACAAAAAACGGAAAAATCCGCAAATCCGCTAGAGTTCGCGGATCTTCGCGGATTGCGAATCCGTAAATCCGCAATTTCGCGTACGCGAGATCCGCTAGATCCGCCCACTTCTCTTATGTTACAGTGACAACACCTATTTGCATCCTAGAAGATCGCCCATTACAAAACAATCACACTTATGAGATTTGCTAAGGCGTCTTTCTGCCAGGGTGATCCATGATCAGCCAGAATAGTTAAGGAAGTTTATTTGGTGGTGGCCACTCTGCCCTCATGTGGCAATGTATTGTGCAGATTTAAAAAAAATTCTGTTCCTGAGAAGCCTGAAGTTAAGGTTGTAAGCTTCTGTTAAATACATAATGTCCCATGGCTTTTAAAGAGCTTGGAGAAAGATGCAACTGTCGACTCTTCCAGGATTTGTTGAATCCAGGAATATTTTGGGTGTTTACCAATATGGCTTTTGTGTGCACAGAGTTAGGGAGACCAGCTTTATTTTTTAACCATCCGCCATCTTGAATATTGTTGATTCAGAGTGCTCAATTGTAGAACTGTGATGTAAATGTTAGAGCAGAATGCATTGAAGGCAGGTTTAGAATGTTGAGTTCACAGATAGACATACATGAATAAAGACATGTATTACTAAGCTTGGGGTGTGGTGTAGTCCTTTGTGGGTACCCAGTCTGGAGAGGATGCTGCAACTGGCCAAGGGTTAGGGAATAAGTAGCACAAAGATCAACGTGGTATACTAGAGAGTTTGCTGAGGTTTAAACAAACTGCTCCTGCATTCCACTTGTGTTGAAGTTGAAGTGGAGGAACCGACGCCTAATGCTTTTGGAGTGCAACTCCAGTCGCCGTAAAGAAGTTAATGTTCCAATGTCCTGCCGGTTCTACAGAACTCAATTTAGTCCTGAGGAGAGCTCATGAATTATCCTGGGTCGAAACGTCGACATCTTCCCCTCGGTTCATTATATCTATTGTGGTTAAGATGTGTATGCAGCACTAGGCTGTGTGTGTTGTATGTGGACACACATTCACAAGAGCACTGCGTCATTTGCACTTTGTATATAACGTCACAATTATGATTGCAGAGAATTTGGATAAATGCACACTTTGTACAAAACCCATGTCAGACTATTTTATTGGTTACCTTGAACTGAGACTAATTCTCCCAATTGTGGAAGCAACTACATTGATTGTGGGACTCACTATTTATATAAATGAGTCCTACCTACTAAATCATGCCCACAGCACTTTATACTCAAACCTCCACTTCAAAGGCACTGTTGTGTATAAGTACTGGGTCCCTGAGCCACACAAATTAGACACTTCTGGACTTACAACTGGACTCTGCTAGAGGTGCTGTGCTGTTCAAAGGACTTAACTGGACTGCTGATCCTGAAGGCCTGCTTTTCTGCTTGTAGCCCTGCTGCCTGCTGCTCTCTGACTTTGCTGAACGAGAGCTGGACTCTGCCTGCTTCAAAGTGGTCTCCAAGGGCTTGTTGGCTTGTCTCCTTTAGCTAAAGACTCAAGGAAATCAAAGTCTCCACCCCTGTTACTGAGCCTGACACACTGGAAATGGCCTAGGTACTTGCAACACGGAATGCGATGTATCTCCTGTCTGGGTGTAGGAGAACCGGCACATTAACCCGGTTGCGGGAGTAAAATCGGTGCATCACTTCAGTATCAGCACTTTGCCTCCAGAGATCAATGCCTCCAACAGCGTATTGCCGCTGCTGCAGCTTGGTGAGATTGATGCATCCCCTTGACTGTGTGGCAGAAGCCAGTACATCATTTGACGCCTCTCAACTTTGGAACAGACAAACAGGCCCAGTGGCAGTGGGTGTCGGCTGTACAGGTCCAGCGCCGTCAGGGGCAAAGAGGTGGCTGAGGTGCTGGCTGTACAGGTTCAGACGGGCTGAGGGTGCTGCTTATATACTGTAATTTGAACTCCAGTCCTTTCGGTTTCCTATGTGCATGTATTTGTTGAGCCGAATAAGATGTTTTATAAAAGCACGGGCGCGCCTAGGGGGCTCGTGGAACCAAGAAATGGGCACACTCATTTTTTAAACTGTTGGGCCTGCGACCACATTTGTAACAAGCGCCCGATTTATAGCTAGTAGGCAGGTGAAGGCAGGCTGAGAATGCACCCACTGTGCCGGATACCTCGCGTTTAACTGCTTCGAGCTCTGCACACTCTTGGAGTACTTTCGGGAAAGCAAGAAAGCCCTGTTTATTTCAAATGTATAATGTATTTCTTCTTCTAAAATGACTTTTATTGACGTGCTTCCCACCTGCACTGGATGTAGTTAATGCGGTGTCACTGGACCCCAAAGTTTTCTCGGTCGAGATCTGTATTGCGTCCCTTGAGGGTTTATTGGATCTTTTTATAATTTTTTGTTGGAGTCTTCGTGGCGGGCGTGGTGGGGCTCTTTCAATAATTAAGGGACAACTACCTATCAATGAAAGTGAGTCCAGGTCTCCTATTGCAGCACACTTTTTCTTGCTCTATAGTGCCAGAAGAACCACCCAAAAGCACTGGGGGAATGGCATTGCAGATTAGGGGTTACGGGAAATAAATATGTTTGTGTGTGTGTGTGTGTGTATTTCATTTCGACGGTAGCCACTGAGGTTGTAAAGTACCCAACTCTTGCGTGTAAACATGAGAAAGTGCAGGGCTAGTAACTACTATTGGCTACCTAGTGTAGCCTGCTTATACATACAGTGTCTCCCCCTAGAGAAGCTTGTCTTGTCCGGGTCTGGTGACTTAGTGTACTAATGCATCCACTGTGGGGGACTATGTTTGACCTCATGGTCACAGGTTCAAATTGCAGTGGGTCCACTCAGCCTTTCATCCTTCTGAGGCCGATAAAATTACTACCATTGAGTTGGGCAACAATAAACATCTGTTATTCAGGGCCAAGATACCTTCCGTGGTGAATGGATGATTTACAAATCCACGTTATGTTATGTCCCCGACCACTTTGTCCATTTCCTAATCTGCCCAAAAGCGTTCCCTGTCCTCCACTTCCTGCACTGACTGCTTCACAGGAAGTGGAAGTCGGCTTGGAAGGCAGTATTGCCACTGTGCTCCAGCTTCCTAGTGTTCTGGTTCAGTGCCTTGTGCTCTCCTATATCATACCAGACGCGATGGTTGGAATTGATCTGGCAGGTTATCAGGTGGAGCAGCGTCGCCTCCCTTGCTGGCCCCTGCAAAACATGAAAAATAAAACTGGTTTAAAACCTGTTTTATTATTGTTTTATTTTCCTTGTGTCGAGTCTTAGGGGTGGAACCAAAGTAACGTTGGGCACTGAGGGGAGGTGGTAGGTGCACTGCTTTCACTGCGCATGTGGTTTGGCTGGTCATCTCAGGCTGGCCAAACCTACATGCACTGTGAAACTCTCTCCAACCCCTGCTGCATTGCTGGGGATGGAGAGAGCAAGCACAGTCTGTCCTGGAGCACAAATCATTGGCACTCAGGCCAATCCTGAAGCTGCTCTCATGCATGATAGCAGCTTTAGGATAGGCCGCAATGCAGGCTGGGAGCCTGTGCCTTCTTGCAGTGAAGAGCAGAGCAGTGCAGCTCAGCAGAAGAGCGTGACATGATGGTGTAGTGCAGCAGGTACGTTATTTTTAATTTTTTACATTTGTCTCCCTCTTCCCTCTTTCCACTTGCTCCCCACCTCTTTTCCCTGATAGGAGCCGCTCCTGATTTTCTTTCATAGAACAGCTGGGTAAGTGTTTCCTCTCAGATCGGTGCGTACTAGTTGTACGTGGTGGATGAACATACTTTGAATGACTCCTGCAGCTCCCGGATTTTCTCCTTCTAGTGACCACCTCTGGTAATTTTAGTGAATGGGTCAGTACAGTGTTTGTCTATGCCCTCATTCATCATGTTCAATTTTTTTTTTTTTTTTAAATAATTTTTATTTGCAAAGTAACAAAGAATAATACAAAGATATGACATTTCAGCCTCCCCCCCGCCCGCCCGCCCCCTCACCCACCACAATGTAGAACTGCGAAGTAAGCAAATGGCACAAAAAGAGGAGTAAACATAAGTAAATGGCACTATCAAATCGAGATTCACAAAAAAGAAGAGGAAAAAGAAAGAAAAAAAAGGGGGACAAAAGAAGAAGAAAAAAAAGCAAGCGGGGAAGAGAGCGCAAAACCTAGTTACCCCTGCAGCTCCAACCAGGATGTGAACATTTCCCACACTTCAAGGCCCTTCTTCCGGCTTTTACAGCCTTTCCTAGCGTAGACAGCTTTCTCTAGATGGTAAGTTGCGACTAGCCTGGCCAGCCACTGAGAGAATGATGGGGGATTGGCATACAACCATACTGAAGCAAAACAGATCCTCCACACTAGTTCAAACAAATGGGGAAACCCTGTGTCCCTCAGAACCTGGGTAATCAATGTTTCAAGAAAAAATGGTTCTGTCGGGTGGACCTGTAATTACTTCCAAGCTACAATATATGTAATACATCTAATTGTACTTTCAACACACACAACAAAAACCCCAAAGACAACCATCAATTATTGCTCAATGTTTTATATATATAACAGAATTACTTCATTCCGTATTGAGCTGTTCACTTTATATCAAAAAATGCAATCAATTTATATTCAAAATACAATTTTGTGACATTTGTGCAAAGTGAAATAGTGAATGGGTGCACAATATATACAGATGACAACCAATGATTATATCTAAAAATCCTATATACAAAAGAGGCCAGAATTTGATTTAAAACCACAGTTTCATCCTTTGTTGTAGAAACCAGGTTGTTCTGAACCCAAGAATTGCGTCGACGTTTCGACCCTTCTGCGCCCCTTTCGGTGGTCGCGGCGCCATTACGATTTGTGGACGGAGACATTAACCATCGTGGCTTGCTGACTAAATACAAACGGATTAACAACAATTGAATTAACTTTATTGGACGTGTTATTGATTGGCAGTATAGGCATCGGATTCCAATGCCTATGAGAATCGTGCACATTTAATTCAAGCCCTCTCGTCTTGAAAAAGACCCGCCGCGACCACCGAAAGGGCCCTCTGCACCTCATGGTTCCTGCGCTGACAATTTTCCTGGTCCTCCATCTTGGATATTAGGTCTACCAGACAGGCGGTTTTAGACTCATTCTGTTGCTTAGTTGCCACGGATTCGGTTTCCAAGTGCTTAGTTCGTGCATCCACCATGGCGGCACGGTTGCTTATGTCAGTACAGGTTTCAATCAGCCGCCTTAGACCGCCCTGAAGTTTTTTGGCCGCGCTTTTGGCCGTGCGATTATCATCCTGCACCTCCTCCTGAAACTCTTTGATGGAAGCTAAGATAGAGGCTAGGGAGGGCTCGGCTGTGTCTGCGTGCAGGCTTTTTGTACTCCCCCACTGTGTTACACTGGGATCATCCTCCTCCAGAGGATAAGACATTTGAGAATCTGAATGGTCCCATTTCAGCTGGCTGCACCGCTTGCTCTTACTTCTGGGTTTTTTTGGTCGTAAGACCGTGCCAGTGTCTTTGTGGGAAACCTCGCTGTCTCCATCACTTGCATCAGACCCACCTTCTCCTGACGAGGTAGGTGTGCTATCAGAGACTGAATAGAAATGCTTGTGCCCTGTTTCAGGGGTCCAAGGAGCTTGCGCACCGTTGGGAACCACTAGGCTCTGAATGACATTGGTTATGCCTGCCATTTGCGTCTGTGGTGCTGTGGATGGGGTGTCAAGGCTACCACAACTGGAGCCTTTACCATGTGCCTGTACAACAGAGGGCCAGGGTGGGAGAGCTTGTTGTGCGGCAGCCCCATTTGGTTGGTTAATATCCGGTATGCAGAGAGCAGTGCCTAAGTTCAAAGCAGGATCAGGTGGTCCGACAGAGGTGCCATTAATACCAGTGTCGGTGCCGGGCATGAGATATTTCCCTGGGCCCATCTTCCTCTAAGATAGCCTCCTGCTGTGAGCCCAGTATGGATGCAGCTGTGATGGGTGTGGCTAGTGGAGCTATGGGTGCATTCTCTGTGGGAGGCACAAGGGTCTTAGAAGTGGTACTGGAGAATTGGGCTTAGGCTCCCATAAAGATGTTCGCTAGGGGGGGTGCGTAGATGCAGAATCTTTAGAGTCTTTAAGCGGTTCACCCCCCAGTTTTGCCCAACAGTTTTTTGTTTGCACTGACCTCTTACCTGGGTTTGGCAGCCCCTTCGGGTGATGCGGCATCCCTGGGTTCTCTGGGCTCGGGGATAGCTGGTGTTTTCAGTTTGCCTCATTTCCGAGCCCCCCGGGCACTCATGTCGAGGCTGTTTCTTTGGCTGAATGACAGGGACGAGAAGGGCAGCCGCCGTGTCCGTCTCCCACCAGGCCCATGGATGGCTGAAGGGGCCAAAAGTTCTGCGAGCGGCGAGGTCAAGATCACGGCCACAATAGCATACAAGATGGGCCAAACAAGGGGATCCAACGAAAGTGTAGAAATGGACAAGAAAGCCTTGCGGGTTGCCTCGCTGAAGATATCACATCCACGGTGATATTGCAGATAATCGTGGCATCCGGAGGGAAGCCGCAGCATTCTCTGAGCTCTCAATGTTCGGCAGACCGGCATCGCATCGTGTGGTGCAGGGTGGCTAGCCAATCAAACACGCGTCTGGCTGAGTAGCCAAGCAGCGCGAATACTCACGCTGACTCCATCTTGCTCCTCATTCATTCATCACCTTCAAAACGTGAAGGGTATTATCAATGGGGAGCGCTCTCCCAGGTAAGTATTGATGAGGGTAGAGTCAGAGGGCCTTATGTTAAGGCCCGGGGATCCATTCCTCCTACTCTTGGTGAGTGGGTACGTAGAGGAGAGATATGTGGGTTGTGACTGTAATGTTATGTCTCACTCAAACAAATACACACATACACTCTCATCTATGTTTTGAGGGTCTTAAAACATGGTTATTTCACAAAATACTGTGGTTTAACTACCGCTCACATTCCGCACTCCTCCCGTTCCATTGATCCTCATGCTCCCACCAGGCACTGCTTCTCATATAATAGTATAATAGTTAAGATGCTATGCCAGAGTGATTGTCAGACAATCTGAAGCTCACACACCCCCTGTCTTACTAACCAAAGTATACCTCTGAGGAGGATAAAATGAAAATAAAACGTTTTAGTCAAATGTTCCTTCTGTAAGATGATGGAGAAGAATATATAGGTGGAATGTATATACTAATTTTTCTCCACTACATGCCTACTTTTATCAAAAATAGATCTGTCTTGGTCAGCATAGCACCATTTGCCCCAATGTGAGGGACATTTCAATGGACACTTGAATGGCTTGTTAGCAGACAAGACATTTGTGCACAGCAAACTGGAACTGACGATGGACGAATACAGAAGGTAGAATTCTGGATGTTTGGAGCCACCGTCAGCAAAAGTCAAAACATGTGGAATTCCTTAATCAACATGGTGAATGCCTTGCCAATGGTTATCTTGTATTCAGTGTGGTCTCTGGAAATTGTGACGTAATCTCCAATGCATTGTGTGCAAACCAGTCACAATTACATGACAACCTGGATGAGGCTCAGGTGGGGAAATAACAACCCCCTGCCCCATCTTTCAAACTTGACAGCGAGGGTTTTGGACATTATGTCAATGCAAAGCATGATACAAATTGGAAGGAAGTATTGCACGAGGCAAGTAAATACACACAACCATCCCCCAGTAACATTCTATTAAATATGCCATGTACTAAATACATGTTGCACAAACACAATGGACTTATGCAACTGATAGGAGATGTCTTCAGTTACAGAGCAGAAAACCACATTTTGACTATGTCCACTCTGGATACAGCATGGCGGTCAACATTAGGGAAAATTTGCAGAGATGTGCAGAGCATAACCTATAATGAATGTTTTCAAACTTTGTGTGTGAAAAATGTGCAACTGAGAAAGTCACAGAATGTGCTCAGGATAAGGACTGATGAACACCAAGAAAGGAAGGAGCAGCTCCTCCACTAGGGCCGAGGAGCTTCACCACACTGCTTTCTCGCAGTGCGAGAAGCAGAAACATAAAATGGTAGTAACTTCCAGTTATTACCATGTTATGTTTAGTTGTGGGCAGGAGGGTGGGTAGGACTGCTGTGCAAGAAGGGGAGGAGTGGTGTGCCCACTCCTTAGGGCGCAACAACTGTTTGGACTGCCCTCTGGGGCCACCAAAACCAGTCATGTGCACTCTGCCATTTCTCCATGCAGGCTGCAATGCAGCCTGCATGAAAAAATGGCCTCCCCGTATGCCCCTAGCTGGGCAGCATCCCCACCAATCACAGCACTGCCATTGCAGCGTTGTGATTAGCGTAGGGGAAGGGAGGAAGGCTTCCTTCTTCCTGTTCCTGCCGGATGTAGGAGAGCAAGAGCAGGTGCCGAGAAAACGCGAGACCCAGCCAGTGGACAGGTATGTTTTTTATTTATTTTTAAATGAACCCTTACCCCCTCCCTCCACGCGTGACCCTCCCCACGCGACCCCACCCCACACGCATCCCCCATGACCCTCCCATCCGACCCCCCACCTGCAAATAATGCTGGCCGCGACTGCAGAAAGGTACTGCAATATAAAGCAATACTGTCACAACAAACTAAACAAGTACTGGCAAAGCCAATAGATCCCGCTTGTGGAAGAGCTATTGGCTTTGCCAATGCATTTGAGCCATGGTATATACCAGTGTGGCTGCTGTTCAGCATTGCTAAAAGTTAGTGATGTAGAGGAGAGTGGCTTAGAGTGTTGTGGAGTAGTGTCGTAGAGTGTCTTAGAGTGGCATTGAGTGTCATAGAGTGGTGCAGAGTGCAGTAGAGTGGATAGTTGTAGAGGTGGCATGGAGTGTCACAGAGTGATGTACAGTAGAAAAGAGTTGAGTGGCGTAGAGTGGAAGGACATAGAGTGGAGTAGAATGTCTTGGTATATAGTGGAACAGAGTGATGCACAGTGAAGTAGAGTATCATAGATTGGAGTGGCATAGAGTACAGTGGAGTGGAGCAGCGTAGAGTGGAATAGAGTGGCATAGCATGAAGCATCGTAGAGCAAAGTGGAGTGTCCTGCAGGGTCATAGAGGGTCATAGAGTAGCTGGACATGGAGTGTCCTAGAGTGGAGTGAGCAGAGAGGCATAGAGTTGAGTGTAGTGAAGTGGCATAGAGTAGCGTAAAGTGTCGTAGAGTGGAGGATCGTAGGGTGGCAGAGGGTGGCGTGACGTAAAGTGGAGTAGAGTGGGGTGGTGTAGAGCACTATAATGTGGAGTAGAGTGTTGTAGCTTGGAGTAGAGTGTCTTAGAGTGGGATAACGTAGAGTGAAGGGAAGTAGAGTGGTGGGCTGTAGAGGGAAGTGACGTACAGCGGACTAACATATAGAGTACAGTAAAGTGTCATAGAGTGGACTGGAGTGTCAGAGAGTGAAGTGGCATAGTGTAAAGTGTAAAAAAGTGGAGTGGTATGGAGTGCGTAGAGTGCAGTAAAGTTGTTTGCAAAAAAGGGGACCCCTAAATATTCAATAGACTTGCTATACATAGGGAAAGAAACTAGTTTAAGAAAAAGTCTATAGCTAAGTCAGTCCAACAAATGGACAAAAACACATAAACTAGGTGACATCAAAGTTCTAAATAATTACATCCCACATAGATATAACTAGTGACACAGAAATGGTAGAAAAAAAGTATAATTCCATTTTATTTATTATTTGTAATATAGTAAAAAAAGGTTCATTTTTTTGATATACTTGATTGGTCAATGACATGATGTCATCTTCAATTATATAAATGTACAGATTTCATATCAAGACAGGGTGTGATACAAATATTCATATATACATCAAAAATTCATTAAAAACAATCAAACACAGTAGACAAGTATTGATAGAGGCAAGGCGGTAGAATAAAAACTACCCATGTTTCGGCATGTAGGCCTTCATCAGGTTACCGTCTATAGTAAAATAAACAATTGAGAGTGGGGCCCAGGAAATAAGAGAGGAAAAGCACGGTCCAAGGGTATAGGAGCGTTGGGAACGGTTCAGCACACCATGTTCAAAAAAGGGGTCATCGCCGGCCTCCTGTAGTCAGTGGGGTGGGGTCACCATATATTAAGGGTTCTGATAGCACGTAGTTCAGGGTGGGCACTTGGTCAATTTTTCCATCTTATTCAGCCGGAGCACTTCAAGGTTGGCTAATTGTTAGTTCAAAGTGAAGATTAATGTCCGATTCCTGAGTGATCCAACCGCCCTCCGGTCTTGAGTAATTATTGCCACGGACGAGTAACTAAGCGTTTGTGCTTCTCCTCATTATGCTGCCTTCTGCGTTGGTTGATTGACCCGGGTCAATCAACCAACGCAGGAAGCGGCAGAACGAACAATTAGCCAACCTTGAAGTGCTCCGGCTGAATAAGACGGAAAAACAGACCGAGTGCCCACCCCGAACTACGTGCTATCAGAACCCTTAATATATGGTGATACCACCACACCGACTACGGGAGGCCGGCGTTGACCCCTTTTTTGAACGTGGTGTGTTGAACCTTTCCCAACGCTCCTATACCCTTGGACCGTGCTTTTCCTCTCTTATTTCCTGGGCCCCACTCTCAATTGTTTATTTTACAATAGACGGTAACCTGACGAGGGCCTACATGCCGAAAAGCGTGTCGTTTTTACTCTACCGCCTTGCCGCTATCAATACTTGTCTACTGTGTCTGATTGTTTTTAATGAATTTTTGATATATATATATGAATATTTGTATCACACCCTGTCTTGATATGAAATCTGTACATTTATATAATTGAAGATGAAATCATGTCATTGACCAATCAAGTATATAAAACTAACTAACTTTTTTTACTATACTAAAAATAATAAATAAAATGGAATTATATTTTTTTCTACCATTTCTGTGTCACTAGTTATATCTATGTGGGATATAATTATTTAGAACTTTGATGTCACCTAGTTTATGTGTTTTTGTCTATTTGTTGGACTGACTTAGCTATAGACTTTTTCTTAAACTAGAGTGCAGTAAAGTGCCATAGAGTATAGTGGCATAGAGTGTCATTCAGTGGAGTTGCGTTGATTTTAAATGAGTGACATAGAGTGAAGTTTGAGGATGTAGTGGAGTAGAGTGGCCTAGAGTGATCTGGCATAATGTGTCGTAGGTTGGAGCGAAGAGGTGTAGAGTGGCGAAGAGTGGCGTAGAGTGGAGTGGCAGTGTGAAGTAGAGTGTCATAGAGTGGAGTGGCGTAAAGTGGAGTCGAATTGTGGAGTGAAATAGTGTTGAATGAAGTAGAGTGTCATAGAGTGGATTATCGTGGAGTAGCATGGAATGTAGTGTGGTAGAGTGGCCTAGAGTGAAGTGGCATAGAGTAGCGTAGAGTGGCATAGAGAAAAGTGTCATAGGATGGAGTAGAGAGTCATGAAGTAGAGTATCGTAAAGTGGAGGAAAGTGGGGTAGAGAGTTGTGGAGTGGTCTCCTTCACTGCGTGGAGAAGATTGACGCATCTCACTGCTAGTGACCAGGTAAGGTGTTTTATGCACCAGGGCCTGTGTGGGTCCTATAGCAGGCTGGTGCTCCATCGTGGTCAGCTCAAACTTTGACTTTGCCCCTGTCCAGCATGGCCTAAAATAACCTTTTTAGCACTACTTGCTTCTAAGCTCTTTGCTTCATTTTTTTTTATTTTATTCAATATCTCAACTTCTACACATTGGATTTTTGTCGTTTTGGTCTTAATGTACTCAGATAAATATTCTCTTTTTTTAAACTGTTGAGTAGTCTTTTGTTGTGTTTTCTCTGTGTTACTGTATGAGTTATTGCACAAATACTTTACACATTGCCTTCTAAGTTGAGTCTGCCTGCTCTGTGCCAAGCTACCAGAAGGTGAGCACAGAACAATTTGGGTTTGAGTTGTGACTTACCCTGACTAAGATTGCAGTTCCTACTTGGACAAGGTCCATACTTCTGCCAACTAGAGACTCAATTCCTAATAGTGATACTTTTAGAATAGTAATTTAAAATCCGACGTTACTATTAACACCTTCGCTGCGGCGGCTATTCCGCCGCAGCGCTAAGGGTGCGGGGGGGCCGTGCGGTGCTCACACGCTGGTGATGGAACCGCTCCGTCACCAGCCTCGGGTGAGCTGTGCTGATGACGGAGCGGTTCCGTCATGGCCCCGCCCGCTCAATAGAACACGCCGCGCAGGCGCGAAATCAGCGCCGCGCAGGTGCGTCGGGCGGGCCATGACGGAACCGCTCCGTCATCAGCACAGCGCCACCGCGGCTGATGACGGAGCGGTTCCGTCATCAGCGTCGAAGAGGTTAAAGAAGACTTTAAATTACAAGTCTCTATCTGCTTCCAAACTGAAGTGATCACTTCTTAACCGTAATAAGGCGCCCCCAGTGTTAGCCTATGGGAAAGGTAACCTTGCTACATAGAAAGCAACTTTAGGAGTTTCAGGACATGTAAAATGCTAAGCGCACTTTTTAGGTACCATGCACCCTGCTTTATGAGTCTTTAAAGCTTATCTTTGGGGTTGACTTTTAAGTATTAAAAAGGAAGTTTAAACCTGGCAAAAGGGTTATTTTGTCAAGTTGGAATGGCAGTTTAAAATGACGCTACATTGTCAGACCTGAGGCATCCTTGACAGTGTTACTTTAGTGGGTGGCTCAGTGAATGCTCAGTGAGTGCGAAAACTTTATTTACAGACCCTCGTTACATGTAGTACCCTGCAATAGGGACTTATATGTAAATTAAATAATCCAGTCAGGTGAAACCAACGTTACCATGTCTAGGAGGGAGAGCACACACAGCTTACCACTGGTTAGCAGGAGTAAAGTGTGCAGAGTTCTAAAAGTAAAAAGAAAAACGAGTTTAGCAGAGGAAGGCAAATATCCGGGGAGACCCTTCAGATAGAGCCAGTTCCAACAAGTGGAAAATGAAGGAATTTTATCAGGATCATTATGATTCATATAACGAAAATATTGAGCTGATGATATTGCTCAGTGCGTTGAACCAGTGCATTGATATTGAAGGGGACATTCAGCCAAGCAGTATTTCAGGATTGGTAAAATGAGTACCATTGGAGTGGCGAATTATAGTGCTTACCATTCAAGTAACTCAAATAATTCAGTTTATACAGTGCTCTACATAAATCATCCTAATTATTCAAAGTTGTTTATCTAGCCATTACTGATGGAAGGGCAATTGTAGTTCTGCATTTCATTTGCTGACAAGTGACTTCTGCTTGTAGAAAAACACCAGATGTTTGCAAAATTAAACTTGCTGAAAGGCGGCTGCCAAACTATTTGAGCAGTATCCAACATTAGCCCGCTATCATAAGGTATGTATTCTCTGCTTTTAGCTGCCTATGTTATATTTATATCCACAGTGACAAACCCAGTGACTGCCTACTCCACTGTTCCATTAGACAATGCCACTATTTCAGAAAATGAGTTTGTTTCCCACTGGTGTCCTGGGGTTCATCTTACCTTGACTCTGCAAACTGGGCAAAGTACAGCCAGTTCCGCACTTTACTCTCAGGGTAATGAGGCAGCAGTCACAGGTTTCTCAGGGAGGTAGTGTGGAGTGCAAGTGCTCAGAACTCAACATTCAACCAAGAGACACAATCATGTAATGTCCAGCACAATGCTTATCTTTTAAGTTCTGTAATCACACATCAGAACTAGTTACTACTCAATTCAATGGAAACATCACACATTAAGTTAAGTTAAAGAGTAAGGTGCTGCAGTCCCTTTTCCCAGTATCCCCTTCCTCCTACTATGTCAAGCTCCCATATCTTTAGTCCCCAATATATTTTTTATTTTAGGAAGGTTTAGGTACCGGTGCAGATGGGTAAAATATTTTTATAGGTCAAATGAGCTACTCAGTTCAAAAAACACCTTTAGCCAAATGCCTTAGTGTGAGCAGCAGACTCCTCCAGTGTCTAGTATCTTGTTACAGGTGCAGGGCAAAGCCTATGTTTTAGCTGCTGGTTTTGCCTGCAGTCATTGATGTGTGACAGATGCAGTCTGGTTTCCACGCCTCATGACAGAGGCTCCTCTCCTACATTTCATATTATCATGATTCATATACTTGTTTATAATTCATATAATCAATAAATTCATATGCTCCTGGCCCCCTCCTCTACCCTCACACTTGTTATCACCCTGCTCTCCATGTGTCTTCTCCTTAATCCTGCTAACCACCTCTTCCACCCCCCCACTCAGATGACTACCTGTACCTCCCTCCCGGCCAATAGTACCCCTTCTCCAACTCTTCCCTTGCCTTTACTATTACCTGGAACCTTGTGTCAAATATATTGTTAGTCTGTGAAGAGCATCTATACCTGGGGTGACCCCATGCTACAGAAATCTGCAAAATAAATCCGTTGGTGTGGCCTATCAGTTCTGCAGCACTTGTCTTTGGTGTCGGTGGCCCTGCAGGTCGGCTGCAGATTGGGGTCTGGGTGTTCCAGTTGCGGCCTCCAATTAAATACCTTGCAAGGCTGTCTTTCTGGCAGTTGTATGCTTGGGGCTGATCAAGGCTTGCAGCATCATTGGAGACTTGGTTTTCCCTGTCATGTATGCAGTGACAGCGTCGGTTTCTTATGCTTGTGACAAACTGCCAGCGGACACAGCATACTTCTTCTGGTACAGTCTTATGCAGATTACATGGAAACTAGACAGAGCAACATTGGGAACACTTCCACAACTAGAAATACGCAAAATTAAAATAATTTGATTTCACAAAATTAAGAGAAATTTTGGAAAAATTATGTGAAATTAAGCACATGTATGTGAAGGACAAACCCATCATTTAACCCTGTATTTTATGGCAAAATGCATGCATGTGTAAATTATTGACTCATGAACAAACTTTGTGCTGAAAAAAGCATGAGAAACATAATTTGCATGAACAACAGCAGCTTGTGTTCTTGTTCTAGGCACTGTGGTGCCATTAATTTTGCATACACAAAATCCCAAAATGAGGTAAATAACACAGGCATAATTTATATTTTGCCAAGACTTGTGCATAATGCAAGTCAACCCCGGGTACAGCTTGCTCAGGGTGTTCCTCACTCCAGGAACATGCTGGGTTTCTCTTCCTGGAAAGTCTTTTTTCCTGTAGAACTGACACATACTGTCCATCTCTCAGCAGGGAAGAAGAAAGCCCCTAGCTTCTCCCTTGGAAGGTTCAGACTTCAGATGATGGCATCTCACCTCTGGGAGACTGGCTTTTCAGGCAGATAGTCCTGTTTACACTACAGCTCTTTGAGTACCTTGTGGAGCACTTCTTTTCATGATGAAGAAGAATGTGGGACTGAAAGAAAGTAGGCTGTTGTGGACCACACCTCTATACACATTGTCCACACAGGGGATATGGACCCATTGTCTCAGGATTCTGAAGCAGTTTTCGTTGGGTCTCTTTCAATTGTCATTCTGAATCTGCTCTCCAGACACTGCCTTTGTAAAATGTGATGCCTCTCACAGCAGGTAGCAATGGGACTGGCTCCAAGCAGAGGTATCTAAAACATGGGCACACTTTAGTGTGAGATTGCTGTGCTTGTATATCGCCATCGTTTCTGAACTCATAATGATGGACAGCCAAAAGGGCAGGCCCTGACTAGAAATGGCCTCACCTTGAACTACAAAAAAGCAGTTTCATCCCTCATCTCTATCATTTCATGAATGGCAGTGCTCAGGAAGGACTAATAAGAAGCTCTTTGCCAACAAGAATCTCATTAAATATCAAAAGGTAGCCCTGTATCCACTTTCCCATAATTCCTATTTAATTTTATTGGTATCTATAATTACATGTCAGGTGTTAGACCTGTCATCCTTAGGGTGGTATTGCTCCAGACCTTTTACCTTTTATCTCCTGTCTTTGCTGATTCTTTTTGTTGGCCTTAGGACTCTGAGCATCTTACCACTTCAAACGGGTGCTAAAGTGCATGTACTTCTCCCCTAAACATGATGACATTGGTGTATACTTGATTGGCATATTTGATGTACTGGTAAGTCCCTTATAAAGTAGTACAGCATGTACTCAGGGCCTGTACTTCCATTGCTACTAGTTGGCATGCAGCACTAATTGTGCCACTCACATAACCAGCCTTTCAAACCTGTCTCAGGCCTGCCACTGCAGTGCCTGTGTGTGCAGTTTACTGGCACTTCGACTTGGCATTTAAAACTACTTGTCAAGCCTTAAACTCCCCTTTTATAACAAATAAGTCACCCCTAAGGTAGGCCTTAAGTAACTCAACGGGCAGGGTGCCATGTCTTTCCATGTCATGGTAATGACAAACACCCAAACGAGTTTTTCACTACTGTGAGGACTACCCCTTTCATGGGTTAGCATAGGGAATTCCTTAATACACTTTTAAGCTGTAATTCCTGGTCAGAGAGGAGTAGCTTTTTCATGATTCATATTTTTGGAATGGTAATGATGAATCCTCCTTGTTGGTGAAGTTTGATTTAACATTACTGTTTTACAAGTGCCACTTTTAAAAAGTGGGCATTTCTCTGCACTTAGTGCACTGTGTGCCTGACTGTATGTCTCCAACACAAGTCTGGGGTGGGTTACAGCTACACTTTGTGCATTCCTTCTAGACAGCCACAACACAGGAAGAATAGATGTGTCTGAGTATCCATCTACATACATCTGCATTCTGATGGCCTTACCTGAGTAGGACGGAAGGGAGGGCAAACTCTAAACTTGAGTAGGTTGTGTCCTGTCCCCACACAAAGGACTGATTTCCCCTCACAGATATCCTGGCAGACAAGACTGGGCTGTAGGGGATCCTTGTGCACTTCCAAGAGCTGCTTTGAAGTCACCTCCACATAAAAGGCACTATTGGGTATAAGTCCTGGGTCTGTGACCCCCTAAAATCCGACACCACTGGACTTGTAAATAAGCTTTGCTAGAATAACTGCAGTGCTGCTTAAAGGACTCAACTGGACTTCTGATCTGGAAGGCCTACTTATCTGTTTGTTGTCTTGTTGCCTTCTGCTCTCTGACTCTGCTGAAGGAGAGCTGGACTCTGCCTTCACTCCAAGTGATCTCCAAGGGCTTATTGGATTGCCTACTGTTGCTTGAGACTCAGGGATATCAAAGTCTCTACCCCTGCTCCTGTGCTGGCTCACTGGAAGTGGCCCAGATACTTGCAACTCAGATTTAGATGGATCTCCTGTCTGTGTGTACAGAACCGGTCCATTGACCCGGTAAAATCAGTGCATCGTCTCAGAACCAACGCTTTTACTTCAGAGATCGACGCTTCAGCCAGCGTATTGCCACCACTGCAGCTTGGTGAGATTGCTGCATCCCCTGAGTGCCTGACAGAACCTGGCACATCGCTCTGCACTTCTTGACTCCAGCACCCATCTTCAGAACTGACCCATCGCCTTCACTGCATGGAGAAGATCAAAGATCGACTCAGCCTGCACTTGTGGGACTTGACATCGGCCCTTCTTGCTGTTTGCGGCCAGGAAGGGTACTTTGTTCACCATGGCCTGTATGAGTCCTGTAGCTGTCCGGTGCTCCAATGCAGTTGGGCTGAACTTTGACTTTGCTCCGGTCCAGTGCAACCTAAAGTAACCTTTTTAGCACTACTTGCTTCTCAGCACTTAATTGTATGTATCCCTTTAAAATTCAATATCTCATCTTCGATACATCGGACTTTTGTCATTAGAGACTTGTTTTGTCTATAACATAAGAATCGATTTTTATAAATCTGTGTGGAGTCCTTTTTTGGTGTATTCATTGTGTGACTGTGTGTGTTGCACACATACTTTGCACAATGCCTCTTTAGATAAGCCTGACTGTTCTGTGCTAAGCTACCAGAGGGTGAGCACAGGTTATCTTTTAGTGTGTACTTAGCTAACCCTGACTAGAGTGAGGATTCCTGCCTGGCCTGGGTGCAAAACCAGCCAACCAGGATTCCCATTTCGAACATCATACATATAATCATAATTTGTATATGAAACTTGCAATACTCCACAAGAAAACAATTCAGTAAATAAGACCCTGTTAGTAATGTGGGTTAAGTTTCTCCTGCCCTCTTTCACTGCTAATGCATAAAATGAATGAGTAATGGATACTTGGTTGTTGATCTTTATCCTTACTATCATAACGTGCTTGGTGTCTGAGAGCTTTATCAAATACATTGTCAAATTGAACCATTCTGTCATTGAGTTTGTATAATATTTTTTTTATGATACAATACTGTGCACGTCGTTTAACCAGTTTTCATACGTCGATACAGTAATTGTCTTCCAATACTGTAACATTTCAAATGTAGCTGTTGCTAAGCTGCAGACAGACGTCTTTTTATATGGAAGGTTGAAGTTGATAAGTATGAGGTGTTATGTAAAATTGCACGTTTAGCAGTGATGGATGTGGCAATGTCTCTGTGTATATGTCTTCATATATTTTCTTGCAGTAGTTCATCAGTAATACTCATTTTCACAGTATCTACACTATATCACAGTCTATGGCTTTACATGTCCAGGAAATTGCCATGTGGTTCAGTTCTACTTTATGTAGCTTAGTTGGTTAGGTAGATTGGTCAATCACCCTTACTTCAGCATCTGGATCTCCATATTCCAGCCACAAGAATTCAGGCAATACACTTCCAATGTCTGAGCAAGCTGTCATCAGTCTCCATCATATGCCATGCTCAATCAGCGGCATCTAAAATGGATCCACTGGCCCTAGTACTCAGACTCATAGAACACACAAACCTCTATATTATGCATGCTCTACACACTGCACATACACACCCTAGAGATGCACATGCACACAGGATGTCAGTGCAAAGTTCTAGGCTTTACATAACAGCATTCCCTTACATGTGATACACCCCAGGCATGGAGATTAATCCAATGCCTACTATGAGGGCTCACACTACGAAACACTCCAGGTCATAAAACAGTTTTTGAACCTCCCATTACCAATGGATAAGCTCAAGCCTCTGCACACACTAGATTGCATGAGGCTGAGGGCAAAATAAAGGTCAAGATAGCAGTTTCATAAATAGTGGGGCTCTTAGGGCAGACATGCACAACTGTTAACAATTCAGGAGACTTACCCATCTCAACAAACTATTTCCCTGTAACTCTAGCTAAGCGGGGGCTGATGATTCACCTTTCCACCCTGGACATGAATTTAGGCCAGCGCTTGTATGCAGTAAAATTCTAGTTTCCACCCTTCCATTTCAAGGGTGGGAAGTTGAGTGAAAGTGTTCACAAACTTCCAAGGATAACAATGCCATGAACACTTTGAAATGTCTTTTCCACCTGTTGAGTGTGATTTAGGGATGCAGACAGCTCTGCCCTCATGACAGACATCTCTCCACTTGTAAATATATTTAATATGCCTGCCAAGATTCCTTTGTAATTTCCTGGCATGCGTAAACAGGTACATTTGAATGTAAACTTAAATTTATGACTGTGGACATGACCTTGCAAGATAGCTGACAGGACGTACATTCCCGTTGTTCCCTGCCCGTCCGGCTTACATCCAATGGAATCCTGATGCCTGCACTCCATTGATCAACAAGGGACACTTGGCTTTTGTGGCTCTCTGGCCGGGGAGCCCTTTCTGCCACTTTTGGAGGTCCCGGGTCTGTTTGGGAGTGGACTGCAGCTGGCGCTGGTGCAGCTTGGTTGCTGATGGAGGAAGGACCATAACCCATATTAGCCTCAGAGGCAAGTGGTGAGGGTAAAGAGTCCCCCCCCCATTGGCTGGGGATAATGATTATGGCTGGTAGAAGCCACAGGGGGGCTGAGGATACCCTGCGAGATCCTCACGACCTGCCTGGGTTTGTGGAGCCCACATCGGCTGGAGGAGACGGAAGCGGAGGGACCACAAGTAGAGCACTGGTTCTGGGCAGAGATCCCCAGAGACTACTTGCCATCACAAAGCTCTTGCTTCAGTGGCAACATTGCCCCTGATGTAGTGGCCTGGATGTTTGAACACCCCTTAGGACTTTGTATATGCACAGTGAGTTGGGGCAATATACGTAGTGCTGGAGGATTGTTTGACTGGGCCATATCTCCTTCTGCCTGCCAGTTAACTTAGGTGCTGGTAGAGGGCACCTTCCTCCTTCTGTGTGGCCCCCTGGGATGAGGAGGCAAACTTGGGACTGGACACTGAGCCTTGGGGGCAAATTCTCTGGGGGAGACCTGCTAGCGTGGACTGCTGCCCCAGGGCGCTGCTTGGCCACTCATCTTCAAGGTCAGTTGGAGGATATCTTGGACTACCCAACTGGCCTGCTGCTATGAGTGCAGGGAGCTGCCCAGACATGGGTTGGGTCAGAGTGGTACAGGGTTCCCCTGTCATTCTCCTGCTGGTGAGAAAACCTGAGTGAAGATGGCATCTGAGATCTTGGTTTGTCTACAATGGGCAAAGACAGGCAGTTGAGAGCTGGGGTTAACAATACCATCACTCAGTGTACTACTCCCTGCCAGCCCTCCCAGCGCTTTGTCTGACAGGGGGGGTGCAGAATCAACTGCGGCTTCCCCAGAGCTTGTAGTGGATCCATCACATGCTGATCTCCTTGCGGCTATCTAGGGGTCATGTGTCACCCTGGAGCATCAGGTAGAGAGAGAGGTGGTCGCTATTGATGTTACCCTGCTCTGGGCAGACCTTCGTATGGTAGCAGAGAATGTGATGACTGCTGAGGGAACATTGAAAGGCTCTGGGGTTAGCTGGTGACTTTAAAGCTGCAGATGGCCAGAAAAACGGCAGTCTCCACGGAACTGAAGGGTGAGGATGCAGAGGGCTGAGGGCTTTCTGGAACAGTGGGTGTGACAAAGTATGAGGCCACTGGGGCTACCAGGCACTTTTGTGATTGAGAAAGCGCATCATGTTTTGGTACCGCCTCTGCCACTGGGGACACCCCCACATGCCTCGACTATGCAAAGAAGGTTCAGAAACAGTGACATTCATTCCTCAAGGTGAAGCAGAAAATGCAAGCAATGAACCATACGTATATGCTGCTTTATGCCTCCAAACTTAAGGTACTATCTGATGGTTTTCAGAAACAACAGAGGGATGGCTCCTCCTTTACAGTGTCTGTGGAAGGTCTTAGGAACAGACTGCCTGAACATTTGAGATTTAATAAAATGTTAAAAAGTATTTAAAACACTCCCATTCAGAGTCTAGGGAGGATGGGGTGGAGACGAACTGTTCATACATTGCTCTCTGGAATGCCTGGAAAAAGTCCTGGGGAACTCCTTGGAATAGCTATGCGCTATAGGCATTATTTCATTCATTTATGAATCCAGAAGGTGCAAGACTGTACTGCCATGGTTATCTCAGATGACTCATTGTTGACATTGCTCACCTGTCATTGTTTATCAGTAAAATGAAAAATAAAGGTTAAAAAAAAAATATTATCAAATTTGCCTTTGTGAATATTTCCCCTATTTAGTGCAAACTAAATTTTCGATAACCATTAACGAAATACTAATGTAACTTTCCTGTCCACAAGGACTAGTGAGTCCAAAAGGCAGAGCGAATCTTCAATATTTGCTACCCCAACAGGTACAGAAAGGAAGACACTCCTTCAAAGTGGTACTTTTATTGCTAATTTCAGATCTACTGACAAAAGCACTTTGTCATTCACACCCAGGGCACATTTTCTTACCTCATCAATTTAAAGATCTATTTTCTGCTTTAAAATAAAGTTCTTGGTATTAAGCGGAGAAACATTATCATATTTATCTATTGAGTGATAAAGAATCACTACTGCCCAATCACATAGTTAATATATCAACTATTGGTTAATAATATATTTTCCCCTTTTTTATGAGAAGGTGGACTTTTACAGCTAAATGGTTAGATTTACAAGCCCCTTGCGACACTTTTACGCCGCCGTTGCTTCACTATGTGACTCAGCGGCATCGTAAACAATTCGTCACGTTGTGACACATTTACAATGTGACGCATTGTAAAGCCCTGCGCAACCTTATACCTGGGTCAGGTACAATGTATGCAGGGTGGGTGTTCCGGTGTAAGAAAGCCTCGTCAAAGTGACGCAGTGAAATCTACCAGATGTCACTTCTACGACGCCACTGCGTCAAAACCTTACGCCTGCTTGAAGCAGGCTTAAGGAGTGACGCAGCATAATAGGAATAGGCATTCCGAGGTATTGCTAGAATTGCGTCGCGCTTGCGAAACGACACCAGCAATGCATTTCCTTCACGTCAACAGATGTGTCACGCATCTGTCACTCCTTGCGCCAGGGTGCCCCGCATGGAAATGCAACACATTCATGGTGGCACAAGGGGTTTTTTGTGTGACACAAATTAACTGATGTATCTCTGCTAATATGCAGAGATGCGTAAGTTCTTGTAAATCTGCCCCCAATTTTCCAGTTTGGTGGGCACGGCAGTTGGTTGCAAAGGCGATGGAGTACCTCACAATCTCTTGCTCCATCGTCTGATTGAGAGTCTGCAGACTGCCAGAGGAAATTGTATCAACTGACCTAAAACTTCCTATAACGAGTGGTGGTAGGATGTTTTTTTTAACTGTCCGTCACTGCCAGAAATATCCTGGCACTGAGTGGCAGGGAACATTTTTTAAAAATCGCCTGCCCCCCATGGGAGAAAACGCTCACGGTGTTGAGGTCATTACTTTTTAATTTTCCAAAAACAAACTCCTAATTTGGAAGTTAGTATTCAGAAAAGTAAAAACTTTTAGAAGTTTGATGTAAACACAATATCGCACAATAAACTTATTATTCCTTCACAAGAAGTGCTGTGACACCGGATCATACAAACCCATAGAGTTCCCTGCAGAGCTGGCTGGTGGAGTAAATACAGGTTTGTAGACTTGAAGGGGTGTGTGTGTGTGTGTGTGTGTGTGTGTGTGTGTGTTCGTGTGTGTGTGTTTGTGTGTGTGTGTGTGTGTGTGTATGTGTGTTCGTGTGTGTGTGTGTGTGTGTGTGTGTGTGTGTTCGTGTGTGTGTGTGTGTGTGTGTGAGTGCGTGTGTGGGTGTGTGTGTGTGTGTGTGCGTGTGTTTGTTTGTGTGTGTTTGTTTGTGTGTGTGTGTGTGTGTGTGTGTGTGTGTGTGTGCATGTGTGTGTGTCCTGAGATCTGTGTACCACTCACCCCCCCAAACAAGCACCTTCTTCCTCGCTTTAAATTGCAGTTCAGTGGTACCAAAAGATCGTTTAAAGCAAGCAACTTTCTTAACACAATACAAACACCAGTACGGCGACTTTTAATATGTTTTTCTCTTAACTGTTAATAATATGCTTTTCTTATAACTAACTTTGCACTTTTGCCCGCATCTTGCAGCGATTTCATTTTCAGACATTTTACAACACTGATCCGCCTTCCTTCAGATCTCAGACATTTGAAGTCATTAAAATGTAAAAGACCACTCAGGGTGTCAGTGCAGTGCCAATCCTTTACAAGGCACACAACACTTCATGTAAATGAAAGCATTAAGGAAACCCGCTCAGACTTTCTCGGAAAAACGTCTACGTGTATTAAAAGGTTACAAAGAGCACATTTCGTACAAAAAACTCAACAGAAGATTTCCATTTAGAGTTGCATATTTTAACAAGCATTAGCAAAGCCAGCAGCTCTACCTTTTTCATGAAAGTGCAATTCCGAAATCTTATGTCTGCTTTTATGCATTTGTGACTGTATGGATAAATGTAAAAATTAGCCAAAAGAAGAATCACCCACACATCACTACTTACACACACTCAAACACCTACACAGATGATCAGGCACACATGCACATCACCAGATACACACAGTAATCATCAGACCCAGTTTTCACAATCAGATATTCTTTTTTACTACCATGCACATCAGACACTCATACACCATCATACATACAGCCGCAATCAGACAACCACAAACACACTTGAACACACAAACACATACACCATCCGATGCCCCCACCCACCCACTATCAGACACACCGTCAGACAGGCACAAACCTGATTAGATGATCATATGCCAGAATCAGACACCCGTGCAGTTCTTCATACATTAAAAAAGCAATGCATGTCAGCAGGAACTGACCCACACTAGAAACAGCCACACCGAAATACACATGGTCAGACACCAGGGATGGGGCAGACCCTCATGTACACCATCAATGGGGCCCACCACAGCAGCCTGCATTGCTGCCTCCAGTTTTTCATTATTTTGTTACATACACATTTGCATACACATTTATTAAATTGTATCTTACAGAAATGTGTTCATCATGGCCCATGATGTCAGCAGAAGTGATTGCAGAATTCACTCCACATTTAGTTGCAATTATCGCCCAAAGTGTTTAGAGCCTTTAAAACACAAAGGAAAAAGCTTTAGGTTCGAGCATAATGTTATTCTTCAATCGTTCCACCACCACTAATCAACACTGAACACAAGATGATAAACGACAACTTCACGACCACAAGCACAGCTGCTCTCATCTAGAAAACACACCAAGCCAACCACTGATAGGCAAAAACCAATATAAGATCAGAGATCACAAATAGTGTAAAATACTTCCCCGTATTTAAAAAAAAAATAATACGATGTAAACAACTTCAATATACTTATGGTATGCATCTAATAAAATGCGATGCATTCAACAATTTTATGTGCGAAAGTATTATCAACATAGAGAAAATACTTAAAATGGGAATATTTTGACAAGCTGATTTTTCTCCCACATTCTAAAAAAAAGTCCATGCACACTTAAAATCAGCTCACCCGTGCCCCCCCAAATCCTATATTTAGAGTGGGCTCCTCCCACTCTAAAACAGTAGTGACTGACTTGTACACTGGTCACCGTTAAACTGTTATTTTCAGCAGTTTTGAAAACAAAGAAAAGTAACATGGCTATCCACAAGTATATTGGGCCAACAGACTTGTCAATCGTGCAAGCAAATATGTTTAGAGAGTAAATATGTTCCTTCCGGCATTTTAGGACAAGGTGCATTCAACCGAAGAAGAGAGGCCTCTTCAGTCACTTACAAAAGGAGGGACTGATAATGACCATTTTTCAGTAAAAAACTCAATCATTTTTATTCCAAAAATATTTTACATATCAATGACAAAATTGTCTCCCAAAAGAGCACAATAGTTTAAAAGATAAATAATATGAATATGCATGAAAAGAGTGTTAACATCCCTCATACAATAAAAAGGTGTCTCTAGTCTAGAACAAATCCGAACAAAAGTTGCCCAAGCAATCTATAGATGTCAACACTTAAATAGAAAAAGCAAAAGAAATGACGCTCTAGAAAAAATCCCAGTGAAAGCTGTCAAGCACTCCATAGATGTATCACACCTATAGAACGTTTGACAACCTTCCTTGGAATTTGGTTTCGAGACTCATTTTTATTGTTTATGTAACTTAGGTGTATATTGAAAAAATGTATATATCTAGACTGTGTAGCAAGCATCACTTTGAAATAGGGTGAATGAATTCCAAGTTTTACGTTTTTACCTTTGACTAAACTATGATGGGTAATCTATGTAGTGTATTCTTTTCCGGATAGGCAGAGGATGTATTTACATTTATGAATTTTGAATACGAAAAGGTGCATTGATAGTTGACTGCTTCCTTTCATTTTTTTTATCATACATGTGCATTTTTTTTGCACACATGCTAAATTCGAGAGCACACCTCATAGGAAACTGTTTTAATATCCTATTTTGCAGCATTAGAAATAGGATTTTTTTTAAAATGTCTACATGTAGATTTGTTTTTTAGCTTTTGTCAAATTTTACAAATTCCTTAAAATGTGCGTGTATATTTACCACTCAGCTGTATGTCATCTTTTCTGCATAGGGTTATGCATGCATAGAGTTGTGTTCATTTGTGATGGAGCGCCACTTTTTTCCTCGCGACAATGCGTAGACCTAGGATATGACACAAGCCCCAGACTCAAAGTTCTGCACCTTAGGTGGTGCTTTTCTCAGTACAGTCTTCAATTTCAAGAACTAAACTTCCTCTCCCTGTATATGTCAAGCTCTTCCCAAGTTTCAGCTAAATATTGTGTAAGTCAGTGTTGGAAGGTGGAGTTGCTAAAGTCCACCATTTGTTTGAAGTTACCATCATCAAAGAAATCGATGCCCGGAGGGAAGAAAGACGGTAGCTTTTGACAATCTTAAAATCCATTATTATCTGAGACAAATCATTAATGTACCTTCAACGATGCAGATATGTCAGGAGACATAATAAATATGGAGACGTGGCAGTCTCTCTTCCCCCTCAGGCACAGAGAGGAAGCTACTGATTCGAGCTGGTTCATTTATGGCTATAATCAGGTAGTCATCACAGCGAGATCTCATCAGCACCTTACAGGCCCCAGGCACACTTTCATTTAAGTTATTAAGAGACAACGATCTGGAGACATAATGTGTTTAATTAACGCTTTTTTCTTCTCTTTTCCGATGAATATAATGATGCAAGGAGAGCATCGCATATTCTATTTATTATTAAATTCCTGAATGAAAAAAAACAGTTATCAATCACATGCAGGTGTTTGGCAATCCAGAGGCATCTGTGAATAATCTGCCATTTTATTATTAGCTATGGGAACTAAAAGTTCAAAGTCCTCTTTCAATATCAGAGAGGGCATATTTTCATCTCTAAAATGTATAAGTGAACACATTACCATAGTGTAGTTAGTTATTAGATATTGGATCCCTGCATCCCTAGGACATATTTGGCATTTTGAATTGTAAACAATTTCTAAATGTGATATTTTGTGAACAATTCCAAGAAGGGTAGACTAGGTCAGAAATGAGGTTTGTGGATGATTACAGGTGTGTTCTTTTGGAAAGGTGGGGGTGTGTCATTCTAAAGAAAAACTTCAATCAGCCATCCTGAATAAATGAACTATACACAGGAATCCTTAGACCTGAGTAGAAATACAAAGAAACTAATATAGGCTCTCTTTCTGAGCAACATGATATGTAGCTGTCAGTGCTTCACATGCTATTCAAAAAATGTTTTTATGCAAAAGTATCACATATACACAACACAATAGATGTGTTAGACCTCTCAGCCTTAGGATGGTGTTGCCACAAGCATTTTGCCTTCACCCGCCTACTTTTCTGAGTTTGTTTTTGCAGGCGTTAGGACTTTGTGCACTTTAAAACTGTCAACCAGTGCTAAAGTTCTCACTCCCTAAAACATGGTGACATTTGCTCACACCTAATTGGAACATTTAATTTACCTCTAAGTCCCTAGCAAAGTGGGATACTATATACTCAGGGCCTGGAACTTAAATGCTACTAGAGGCTCTGCTTCACCTATTATGCCACCCACTTATATAGCCTCTTAAAACATGATCCAGGTCTACCATTGAAGCCTGAATGCAGTTTTGAACTGATAATTTGACTTGGCAAAATAACCTCTTGCCAAGTCTTAAACGCCTCTTTTGTTATATATAATTCACCCCTAAGGTAGGCCATAGGAAGTCTATTGGGCAAGATGTGTTATAATTAAAAGCTTGGACATGCACTTTTATGTTTTACATGTCCCGGTAGTGGTGGAAAACTCCTTAAATTCGTTTAAAACTACTGTGAGGCGTACCTCTCCCATAGAATAACCCTCGGTCAGAGATCTGCTCTTCCCCAGCAGCTCTGCTGTGCTTTGCTCTACCTGCGGTCCCACCCAAGCAGGGTACGAGACCGCACCTTGCTGGTGCCTGTTGCCTCGCTGCCTGTGCCTGTATTGTTCTCTTTTCCCCCTGCATTGTGCCCTTATTGTAGTCTACTTAACTCTGTTCCCCCCTCTTATTTTATCCCTCTGTTTTGTATAATATCTGTTTGCTGTTGATTGTGCCCTTATTGTTGCATTACTTAATGCTGTTTCCCCCTTATTTTATTCCTCTGCTTGTTGTAATTTCTGTTGCTGTTGATTTCCTCCTGTCATTCCCGCCGTAACCCACCCCCGCCTCCCAGCTGCACCTCCCTCCGCCTCCCCTACCTAATGGCAACTGCTGCGCTCAAGCCCGTCTGCGCTTGTACCACACAATGTGATGCATATGCAAAGCAAGCCCAAAATGCAATTTATAAAGCCATGCAGTTGTTTCATATATTTGGAGTAACACAATGCAGTGCGAGGAAGGCATTCCATGGGTGTTGTGTGGGTGTTCCCAAGTGACATCCATGGTTTTTGACCATTCCCGGGTTTACTAAAAACGGTAGACCTGGGAATGCGCCAAAATGTTTTGCTTTCACTTGTGAGGTGTAACAAAGAGAAATATCTTTATTTCTCCTTGTTACTTTCTCTTTCTATGTTTGCAGCACACACAGAGAGAGGAAATCAGGGGATTGTTTTTGTGCAGGAAGGTTTCCAATTCTGCACAAAAATAATCCTCCTTAGCCTTGGAGCTAGGCAGCCATAATGGTGCCAGCGCAGTGACAAAGGCAGGAATGTGCCGTATTCTTTTGAATACAGCAAATTCTTGCCCTTTCTCTGTTACGCTGCACAGCAATGTGACTTGCGGCACTGAGCTGCATGCCATTGCAATAAATATGCCCAAAATGTTTTTTTCTATCCTGTTAAAAGGCAGGAGTTCAAGACATTTGGCCGGTAAATCTAGCAAACAACAGACAGGTCTTGTCATGATTGTGATACATCAACATGTAATGTCGTTTCTGCCTTTGTTGATCAGTAGAACATGTAAGTAATTTATGAAAATGACACTGTGGTATTGGAGGACAAAATACTGAATTTACTAAAATGAAAAGTAAATGTTTGAGCAATAGAATTTATTTTTAAATGATTCCTGGGGTGGCATTTTCTCATCTATGTTGATCAATCTTTTAATTTCATGATGCTATGCACTGCTGTGTGAGGCCACAGCCTACAGCATTAGTGTAACCTTAAGGAAATGTTGCTTGTCTGAAACTGTAACCTAAAAATTAGCTCTTCTACTGAGTCTGTGATATTTGTGTAACATGGGGATATATCTACTCTTTACTGATCCTGCATTGCTTGTTATTACCTCTCCCTCCTCCCCCGCCACCTGCAAGTGGCAATCTGCACTGTAGATGCTCATTAATTTTAAAATGCTACAAATCTACTTGGGAAGGACTATTGGGGGTCAGTGAAAAGAGATAGAAATGAAGGAAATTACAAATAGTACTGTCTATGAACGCATCTTGAAAATGGGCAGGTGTGTCATGTCAAACTGCTTACCAGATAATTTGAACTGCAAGTGATACCTAGAGCATTTGAGAAAACCTTTAGGGAGACAGAAGTGAAAAATGCTTCATTGTGCTACCGTTTGTTACCATGGTGATGATGGGACTTGCAAGAATTAGTATATGTATTGACAGTTCTGTAAAACCTATGCCAATTAATTTGAACATCGTCCTGCAAAATTCACAATACAGCACCATTTCTCAAACCTTCTTCCTGAAAGGAGAGACTCCCCCAACCACTTTGGTGAAGATCAGCTTCAGTAGGCAGCCCTTGATGACTGAGAATATTTCTTGAGATTTCACAGAGAACTAACTTGAAAACCTGCAGCTTGGTGGCCATATTCTTTGCAAAAGGGCTGCAGAATGCATAAAAGGCTCCAATGAATGAAGAACTTCCTCAAGGGGGTCAACTACTAAACCTTAAAGTTCACTCAATGCTTTTCAAGGTATGTTTCAAAGTGCTGGAGGACAGTATTCTACTTCCCTGATCACTCCCTTGAATAAGGCACCCATTTCTAACCTCCACTCACAAACAGAATAAGAAAAGCTAGCAGCAGTGCACACACACAATATGTATAGCATCCATAAGGCTGTATGTCACTATGTCTTCTATTATAATTTCGGATGGCAATATTTCAGATTTTTAGTGGCCTGATTATAGCTAAGGACTATATTTTGAAAAACATTATTTCATGTCTTATGTCAATGAGTGTGTGTGTGTGTGTGTGTGTGTGTGTGTGTGTGTGTACCATTTCCTTTCCATTAAACTGTCGAAGCATGTGGTCATTGACTTAAACATACTTTAAATAGGCCATACTTTATTAAAGTTTGCAACTATGATCTTTATCATTTATACATTCATTCGTTAAATACATATCTACAGACCTCCACAACATGTGCTATTCAGTGCCATAAACATAAAAAACATACTGTGTTCAATCAGTTCTCTACAACTGAGGGAATCTGCAACAGTACTACTTTCATTTATCTGTCAGTCATGACTGTGGTCACAAATCATATAATTTTCAGTAATGTACCATTCATTTTATTTATAGTTTCATTCATATAATTGTACCAATTGTATTCCATGCCATCATGCCCAGGTAGGCTATTATTTGAGTTGGTTCTCACAACATTACCTTTATAGTTCCATTGGATAAACTCAAACAAACTTTGTTTGCTTGGAATATTATAACAATATGAACAGTTTTCTTTTTAACTGAACCTTTAAGGGATCTAGGTATCTAGTTCTATTATGTGGGTAAATTAATCTTTTTCAATCCCTTTTGCATGTCTTCCCCTCTGGGATCCACAGGAGAGTAATCAATCACACCTCTTGCATCAAGTTTGTGAATCTCCTCAAATTGTCAGGCTACTGAGGTGCTTCTGTCTCCATTCTTTGTAGCCCTTATAAGTTGTAGTTTTATGTACATGTCGAATCGTACTGCTCACATATATTTTACTTAAAAATGAATCATCAGTAATGTCCTCAATGAAGTAATTTAACATGCCATAAGAGATGTAATATTTGAGTTCATAAGCAGAAGATGACCGCATGCAAGTGATAGTTTAGGGAATTTCAGTGTTTTGATGCTAAATATTAATTATGGTGTTATTTCAACACTTACTATAATGTTTTTTCAGTTAATTTTTGGGCTTCTGATCCTATTCAGCCATCTCTCCAGCTGTCCTCAGTCATGCACACTGTTGGGTTGGAAGCAGAGCCTGGACTCCGACCAGGCCTGTGTCCACACCGCCTCAGACGGCCAACACCCCCATGCTGTGCACGGCCTTTGGACGTGTGAAAGACCTGGCCTGAGCCCAATCCTCCTTGAGCGTCCAAGCCTCCTCTGTGCATATCCTACACCCATGCTCAGGTGGTTGGAAGCAGGGTTTGGCATCAGCACCACCATGGCTAAGCATGGCCTTTGGTCATGTTCAGCTGAAGGTTGGTCTCAGGACCAGGCTTTCAGAAAGGCACCCAACCCACCGTTAGGCGCCACTTCTCGCTGCGCAGGACCATCAACCTTGTGCGGTGGTTGGTTGGGCATAGGGCCTAGTCTCAGGCCAGGCCATTGCTGCAGATGTACAACTCCCCACTGCACATGGCCTTCGATTGTGTCCAGCAGGAGATCGGCTTCAGAGCCTAGACCATAACTGGCGGATTTCAGTGGTTTCATTGTGACGTTAACGTTGATTTTTTTCAATGAATTGTTGAGGTTTTTTATGTAGGTTAAGGTTTCAAGGTGTTTATTCTTATAATGTCAAGTATCTCTTTGGTAATCCTTTGGCTTTCTGAGTAAACTAATGGTAAATTATT
The DNA here is from genome assembly GCF_964261635.1 of Lissotriton helveticus. NCBI lineage: Eukaryota > Metazoa > Chordata > Amphibia > Caudata > Salamandridae > Lissotriton > Lissotriton helveticus. The sequence goes on from NC_136072.1 coordinate 103,840,501, forward strand.
ATTATTATTATTATTATTAATGGGCATTTATTAAGCGCCTGGTTACGCCACTGGCGTGTCCCCGCGCTATGACAAGTGGAGTGACTGTCCCCCCTCCTCCCAAACAAGCTATTTGCTGAAAAGGTGCGTTTTAAGTTTTTTCCTAAACTGGACTTCGGAGGGTTCAAGCCGAAGTTCCAGCGGAAGATTATTCCAGCATTTGGGAGCAAGGTATCTAAAGGATCTACCTCCCATACGAGCTTTAAATATTCTTGGAACTTTTAACAGCCCGGTCTGCGAGGACCGAAGACTGCGTACAGGCTCATAATGGGATACTAGACTCTGGAGCGGAAAAGGTGCTTTGCCGCTCAAGATACGATGACAAGTGGCAAGGGCCTTAAACTCCACTCTCCTCTCAATGGTGAGCCAGTGGAGGGCCCGTAGGGCTGGTTTGGCGGATGACCTCCTAGGGAGTCTGAGGACCAACCGCGCTGCCGCATTTTGAAGAACCTGCAGGCGGCCGATGACCCTGCCTGTGGCCCCCAAATAGAGCAGGTTCCCATAATCAAGTCGGGAGGTGACCAAGGCATGCACCAGTGTCTGACGAGCAGAGATGGGAAGCAGATCTAATACTTTCCTAAGGGCTCTCAGAACACTGAAGCATATCCCTGCCACCCGACCGACCTGTGGACCGAAAGTAAGGTCCTTGTCCAGCCACACGCCAAGGTTCCTTGCCTCACGGCAGGGAGCAGGAACTTCCCCCAGACAAGGTGGCCACCACGCCGACGACCACGCAGACGGTGCACCCCCCACCACGAGCACCTCGGTCTTGCTCCCGTTCAACTTTAAACAGTTTGCAGACATCCAGGCAGCAAGATCTTTCATGCAGTTCCTGAAGATGTCTGCCGCAAGTCCGGGCGCGCGCGATAGGGAGATGACCAACTGCGTGTCATCGGCGTAGGACACCAAGCGGAGACCATGCCCCTCCACGATAGTCGCCAGGGGGGAGACGTAGATGTTGAATAGAGTTGGGCTCAGGGACGAACCCTGAGGTACGCCCTGGCCCAACTCAATCTCCCTAGAGTAGCAGTCACCCAATCTGACTTGGAAGCACCTCTCAGAAAGGAAGGACTTGATCCAACCAAGCGCAGCTCCTGTCACCCCTCCTCCATTCAGACACTGTAGCAAGGTGGAATGTGCTACAGTGTCGAATGCTGCGCTTAAGTCAAGAAGGATCAATGCCATCGTTTGGCCCTCGTCTACTCCCTGTCTGAGTGCTTCCACTGCCACGAGGAGAGCAGACTCCGTCGAATGACGGGGGCGGAAGCCAAATTGCGAGTCGTGGAGAAGCGACGCCATCCCCACGAACTGCATAAGCTGTATGTTGGCTATTTTTTCCGCCACCTTCGCCATATAGGGAAGGAGGGAAATAGGACGGAGGTTATCCAGCTTTTCGAAGCTAACGTTGATCTTCTTTTGCAGAGGAAGTACCACTGCCTGTTTCCAGGCCTTCGGGACCACCTGAGACTCAAAGGAGATGTCCAGTAGCTGACGCACATAGGGCTCCAGTACTGGCAGACTATCCTTTAGCCGACTGGGAGTGGTCGGATCTCTAGGGGAACCGGATTTTATGGATCCACAAATACGGAGAAGCTCCGTAGTGGAAGGAGTAACAAAAGTAGTTAGCTGATGTTCCCCTTTCATTCTTGGGAATTCCGAGGGGGTAGGACCATTGTCTGTCCTCTGGGGGAAGGAATTGTAAATATTGGAGACCTTAGTTGCAAAGAACTCAGCAATTCGATTGCAGCCCTCCGTGGTGCAGAGTTTCTTAGGCACTGTGGCGGATTTTCCTATTGCAATAGATTTATAAATAGAGAAAAGCTCCTTGGTGGACTGCTTTGCTTCCTCTATCTTATTGCAGTAGTACAATGATTTGGCCTTCCTAATCAGCGTGTGATAGGCACGTCTGCAATCTATGTAAACTGTTTTGGCCTGCGTGGAATAGGCTATCCTCCATTGCCTTTCGGCACGTTTACATGTTGCTTTGGCCGTTCGCAGATCTTCATTGTACCAAGGTGCCGATCGTTGCACTCGGCCCCCTAATTTCGCCATACCCAAAGGTGCCACCTGATTCAGGGCTTCCAAAATGCGATGGTCAAGATTGGAATTAATTTCATCAACCCCATTACCCCCAGGATGACCTTGGATAAATGGATGTCATAGCTAGATGCAGAAATGAGACAAGAACTAAAACTAATGGTGAAAAAACACTGAAATATTTCAGATATATTGTGTTCAACTAGCTATAACTTGCATTCCCTGCATGTACAGCTTATGACCTCACATATTACATCACTCATGACATATGTACCTAAATCTCCTTATACTTCAGTTTCCCGCAACTCACTGTCTTTTTTCCTATCATTTTTTGGGGGGGGGGCTGGTTGTACCCATTTGTAATTTGAAAAATGTAGTTCTTTAAATATAATCGATTAATGATACCATTTTACATGCCATGACTGAAGCAGGCACAAGTAAGGAGCAATTTTTTAATTCTCTCAAATCCTATCCTGCATTCTACAGCACAAGTGAAATCTGTGGATTGTTTCTGTATTTGTCTAGCCATAAGAATGTGTACTGGAAGGGTAAACTTTAAATACAAAGCTTAGGTTATACAGTACACATATACCTCTGCACCATTGTACAACGTTTGTGGAAATGTTATGCCTGCCCTTGCAGGGAGTGACATCATGAGGCAATTTTTTCGAATATATTGTATATATCATATTCATTTAGTGTAAATTCTAATTTGTAGATCTGAAATAATGGTAGGTAAAAATTTTAGATCCAAAACTGTGACTGTATGTCATATACAGCAGCAATGAAAGCTTCCATGTTGAACATCATGGATGTTCACTGCATTTGCATGCAGACACTTCAAAGGTTCACACAAGTGTTTGTACGTCTCCTTGAGGAATTGACTATTCAGTCTAGGAATATGTAAAGAAATGATTAATGCAGGCACACACCGAGTAATGGCTGCGCTCCGAGCAGAGTGATTCTCATTCAGAAAGCATTTGTGGTGTGAGAGGCTGCCTCTTTTAAAATGTAAAAAGAACAATTGATGGACAGAATGCAGAACATACATTCCCAAAATGTTAGCACACTTAAACCAAAAGTTTCTGAGCCATTGCATACCTCTCACCAATGCATGTCCTATATAGCCATGCCCCATACATGGTATGCATGTTCCACTGGCAAGTATAGTGACCCATGGTTTCACTAATTAGAGTAGTAATGAGCCTTATGCTTGCCAGGCTTATTGACATGTGCCTTGTCTTCCTCAAATATAAGTAAAGATATTGGGGCAGATTTATGAATGCCTTGCGCCGCCGGTGCGTCATTTTTAACATGGGAAAAAGTGACGCACCGGCGGCGCAAGGCCTTCATAAATAAGGCCCATTATGTGTAATTTCCTTATTGTATAGTGTTCAAGTTAAACTTGAATTGCATTGCCAATCTTTGGACACAGATTTGTTGACATTGTACTATCAGCCACGGCCGGTAGTAGGTGTAACTGCAGGGCGGTGACGTGGGGAGGGGCAGGGTGGGGGGTAGTAATGTTTGGATTACGGACTTTAACAGGTAAGTAAACATATAAATAAATAAAACGAATTTCGTTGTGTGCACTGCATCACCAAATGTGCGCAGATGTAAAGATAGATATCAAAACTATGCTCCAGCCCCTCTTCCAAACTTAAAATTATCCTAACAGGACCAAATAACGGGATGGGCCTCACCAAACCTTCACCTCCTCAAAATCACCCTGCTGAAGGGGTCAGACTCAATATAATTCTTATACCTCATTAAGTGTGCTGGGTCAATCATGACACAGTCATCTGGAGGAAAGAGAATCAACTATGGGGCCGAATAAGATGACGTGGGTCTTACCAACATTCCACTGCGACTGCAAGACTGAGTACTTCGCCAAGCAGGCAGCTTCCCTGCCTGTGCATTATGACTTTCCCATTGGGCTGGCGGTGTTACTGCAGCAGTGTGATGACGGTGGTGTGTGCTGCCGTGAGCCAGAATGCAATGCTGGCTAGCCTGCTGACTGCTGGGCATGCCCACAATGTGATTTCAGCCAGTCAGCGGTATGTGTACATTGTTGGAAAAGCTGTAAACTACCTGGTGAGCCACACAAAAGGTATTTGAGCATTTAACATGTGTACCAGTGCCAGTATACATGGGCAAAATCACCTTTGGCGCATTTTGGGGCACTTTTACTGCTTTTCTACTGACTCATGCATGGTGGTATTCCCACCAGGGAAAGGTCTGCAGGAAAGTAGTTTGTACTAATGTGGACGGTGTAAAGGCCGGCGCCGCCTCCATATCCCGCCTTTACCTCTCCCACCACGTTAGCAGGAAAGTTAGCAGTGGAGGCAGTCTTGAGGCAGCCTTCCTGCTATCCACATATTGAGATAGTCAGACCAATAAGTGAAGCGGGCTGTCGAACCGCAGAAAAGCGAACGGGTTCCCTTACCCCCGTCATCGTAATCAGCCCCAATGTTCTCAATAACTCTTTTCCCATCAATGAATACCAAACAACAGTTATCTATCTTCACATTCCCTCCAAGATGATATGCAAGCACCATTGAAAGTAACAAAAGTTATAACTCAATAAACAGCCTTCTGGTGGGCTTTTTTCATTGCTTCCTTGATCTTTTAGAGATGCGGCATTTGGTCCATTATTATGAATAAGGCACCTGTTTTTCGTTTTTAAGGATTTTTACAGTTAAATACAGCCAGAAAACAATGTGTTTTCTGTCTGCATTTATTTTTAAAAGTGGATAAATACAGAAAATGGTGCTGCTTTTAAGTGACTCTCTGTACTGTCTTTCATTAATTAGAGCCCAGAAGCTGAGCAGATGGACAGCATGGAAAATTAAAAAAACACAGGATGAAATTTGTTTGAATAACAGCATGTGTCAATATACATTTGTAGTATAATGTAGTATTTGCCAGTGGATGTATTGTTATGTAATATTTGGCAGCTTAAAAAGCTAAAACACAAAACATCAAAGTATGAGTGCCCGTCTATCAGTTAAATAAATATGGAAATGTACAGTTTTACACCTTTATTTATATGCAAAATATAAAATAAATATAGATAAATACAGATAAAATGGCCCAAAAATAAATATGGATCAATACAGACCGAAATGTTAAAAAAATACATACCATAAAACCGGGAGCCATAATTATGAACTTGAATAGAGCAACCTTGCGGGGTTAGCTTTGCATCTAGTGCACTTTGCCCAGAGTGATCCATTATGAGTTTATTCTACTGCACCATTCAGGCACAAGTGAAATCCCTAAACGGTAATTCGATCGTCTTGTCTGGTAGAGGGTTCTATACCTTGCACCACCTAGATTTTATTGATGCATGGCATTCACTTTGCTTACACAGGCGTGGGCTGAATCATTATAGGTCTAGGTTACATGAAGCTGCCACATTACTGTGCCCTAATTGCTGAGTTTAATCTCTGCATGGGGAATTAAAGTAAGTGGAGGGCATTTTGTGGGAAAATGTATCTATAACGCTGATCTACGCAGGACAGATCCGTTTTCAGGATGGAAATGCAAGCTAACTTTGCATGCAGTGAATCAAAAGAGGCATCATGTGCATTGTCGGCAACTACAAAGAAAATCTTTTATGAATCCTGACCTCACGGACCAGTGCTGGATGTTACTGGTCTAATTAGTTGCATCATGTGATTTTTGAAGATGCTGGTGCCACATTTTGATACAACTCCATGAAAAGTTACACCTCCAATACACACAAAGGGTCTTATTACAAGTACAGCTGTTTTGGGACCGCCATACTCGCGTGGTGGTCCTAACACCATGGCGGGTCCACCGGCCATAATATGAGTGTGGTGGTGGGACCACGAGACCACAGCCACTGCCGGGGTTAAGGATCCCACTGCGGTGGCAGTCTGCAAATGGCCTGAATATGCTGGTGGTGCTGATGCTAGCACCGCAGAGAATATTAAGACCTGCATATCCACCACCCTTTTCATGGCGGGACCCTGCCATGAAAAGGCTAGCTGACATGCAGTTAAGGGGACCCTAACAGGGCCCGTGGCCTAATCTGGGCTTGCAAGTGCATGCAGGGGGGCACATGTTGCACCCCTCCCTGGAATTGCATCCTCGTTCCTGCACGGTGTGGCATGCACAACTTGATGCTTGCCACACAGTGCAAGAACGTGCACATTAGAAGACCACCAAACTCGTAATAAAATGAGGCCCTAAATGCTTTTGGTGTTCTGCAACTGAAATTAAAAATATCTGAACTTGGGTATGTAGAAGAAAGCACTCATAATCTATATTGTTATACAAAAAAAATAATGGATTTCGGAGTGAGATTGAAAAAGCTATATATATATATATCAATTACTTCGTTTAAAGTGTTTTGCTAGAACATACAATAACATTTCGATTAAGTTTAGACACTATGGGGCATATTCACAAGCCATAATCGCCACCACAACGTCACTTTCATTGACGTTGTGGTGGCGTTAGGGGTCTCGCCTTAACGTGGCTTAACTCTGCCTTGTGAATAGGCCCCCTTAGTGTGAAAGGGGCGTGCAGTGAGTGTTGTGGTGGGCGATACGCGGAGAAATGCTTTATTTCTCCTCTTTTTTGCATTTTCCAAGTGTGCTGCACAAGGCAGCACATATGGAAAATCAAAACGCCATGGTTTGATTATGTACAGGAAGGTGTCTCTTCCTGTACATAAACAAACCTTTTTTTTTAAATGCAGATTTGTAACTTACATGTGGGCTGCACGAAGCAGCACACATGTAAGTTACAAACTGGCATTTTAGGCTTGTTAATGTGCAGTAAGGGAAACCTTCCTTTACATAAACAAACTTCCCTGCTTACAGACACCCTTGCACTCTGGTGCAAGGGTGCCTGCGTTGGTGCTAAGTTGTGAAACTTAGCGCCATCGGAGGGGGGGAAGCAAGGCTGCACCATGTCCTTGTGAATATGGTGTAGCCTTGCTTTTCCAAAGTGGAGGAGAGAGGCGTTAAGCCAAGAAGGCTAATGCCTCTCTCCGCCACTTCCTTGTGAATATCCCCCTATTTACATTGCAGGTAAAAAAAAATAAACAGCGCTTTCAATTTGCAGTCAAACAGTAACATGGCTGTGTTTTTACGCAAATCTGGTTCTAAATAGGCAGTAACAGCAGCACCATTCGCTTATAACTATTTTCCGTCCTTAGACAATATCAAAAAACATAATTCAACAGAAAACTTGGTCCACATATTTTAAATATGCCTGTAATCAAATATTCATCGCCCTAATTATTTAAATAATTAGGCACTTTATCAGTTCCCCAGGAAAGCTCTGAGATATAAAGATAAAGCCCCTGTAAAAGTTCTTTAATTTATAGCTTGCTCTCATCAGTAGACATAACTTTGCATAATAATTGTGAATATAGAGGTTCTGCTAACATGCACAAAGGCACAAGACGGTGGAAAAGATATTAAAAAATCAGGTCACATTCACAAACTAAATTATGAATGTCTTATTCATATTACAGTAATGTGTGCAATAATTTACCCAAAGTGCTGCATTCAGTTTCTCCAAACCTTTTATCAAAACATGATTTTAGGTTTCAAACTGTGTTTATTCATTTTATTTTCTTTATGAAATAATTCTTGTAAATTCACATTTCAAATATTTCTCCTGGTTTCGACCAAAGAGCAGTAGAATTGGGGGGCCTTTAGTGATTTAAATATGTATTTAACTAGTTGTGTTTCTATTTTAGTTTACTACAGCCTACCCACATGGGAAACCAAGAATCTTATAGGTAACTGTGAAGCCTACGGCATTGGAAACGCTCATTGTGCGAGAGATAGGAAAACAAAAATGCGTTTTTTAAGATTTCCAAAACTACAGCACTTAACAAATCACTCAGGGCCAAATTATCAAGAACAGGCTTTTCCATTCTGCATCCAAAGAAAGTAGAGCCACGACCCAGGAACCTGAGGGGCATTTTATCAAGAACAGGCGATAAAAGTATCGCCGCTTTATCGGCAGGAAACTGCAGCTACAGCTGCAATAATGTGAATTCCCATAGCAGCCCAGGTTCTGGTGTTAACCTGGGCTGCAATGGGAATTCTCAAGTGCATATTATCAAGCCCATTATCGCCGCTTTAGTGGCAGTTTCCTGCCGATAAAGCGGCGATAATTGTATCGCCTGTTCCTGATAATATGCCCCTCAGTTTCCTGGGTTGTGGCTCTACTTTCTTTGGATGCAGAATGGAAAAGCCTGTTTCCATGTTTCTGCTTTCTTGCCCTTTGGTTTTTTCAAAGGTTTAAAGAAAACCTTCTAATGGCTCTGCTAATTTGCTGATAGCGCATATACGTTTTATTTTAGTGATTTGAGATTTGTGCTTCTGACATACTAAAAGGTTTACAATCTATAGAGATATGTTGGTGTTTCTTGTCTCCTTCTGCATTTGTTTTTCTTGATAAGATATTTTAGACTCTTTGCAGGAAAGGGCATCTGTATTTTAGTGTAGATTTGAGGGGACTAGTAACTCATAATCTGATCTGATTCAAAAGAAATGTTCAGGCGAGAATGTACATGAATCAAGAATGACAGTTTGCAAAACTCTCAATCTCATGTTTTTGGTCTTACAACAGACAACACACTCTTCTCTCCCCTCACACTGCCAAATTCCAACTCTTGTCCTCCACCATCCTAAACACTACTACTTCTATACATACATACAGACATTCTAGCTCTTCCCGGTTCAATTAATCAGCCACTTCACATCCAGAGTGCATTACAATCTTGCACCCAAACTGCAACTGTACAGTAAGTTCCGCCCTTGTCTTTGATTGGGCACTAAACCCTAACCAAAAATGAAATCTGTTTCTCTGCAAAATCTTTCCTCTGATCAGAAATTTCCTCCTTCAGAGTATCTGTGACAGATTCTTTCAAACACTCTGAAAATATGTGATCCACTCTGAGGAACACTGCCCTACCTCCTCCTTACAGAACCAGCCCAGGTTTGCTTTACAGAAGCAATCAAAGACCTGCTAAAGGACTGAACTTTTGAGAACACCGTGACCCCAATCTTAAAGACAAATTCTGATATTCTATCTGGACACAATGACACTCTTATATGAATTAGTCTTCCCAAAATCCCTTTAGATTGAGAATGTTAGTACTTCAACGTAACACTGCCTACTTCATTACTGTAATTAGAGGGAAAACACTGGATCAACATGCAGAGTCAATGATCATTCTTTAACTGTACTGTAGGATAGTGACTGCAACTTGGCTCAGCGGAAAATCACAAAACATCATTGAATTACTCATCCCACCTGACTACTCTATTGTCTGCATCAGTAGGGAAAGTAAAATGGGTTCAGATTGCAACGATTTCTAATTAACTGCAAACATGCAAAATTTGAATCATTCCCCAAATTTGATTGCCTGATTGTAAAACGTAAGTCCACTGCCTCAAGTCACACAAGACTCGACACACATTTTTCACCCACTGACTTATAATAACTCCTGTAAAGGAAAAGCATTGATCATGTAATCTCTTAATTTGTGTCCAACAACAATCCTTTACTGGAGATTTCAATTTACACAGGGAGAGTACTAATAATCCTGTCTCTTTCTTCTCTTTTCTTTTATACTTGATAAAGACTTGATTAAAAATTGCCTGACGCGTGTGCACATCATATATACCATCCGTGACCCTGTCATTAATAGTAAGGATTGTTTACTAGTTGATGACAGTATGACTGTTCACTTATCTGACAAATCTCAAATTCAATTCTCTTTGCCCTTGTCCAATTCTGTGATGGCAGGTCAACAGAAAATGACTAAATTCATGGATGTGGACACCTACAATAGAAATTTCACTAACTTTGCTGCATGTAGCTCTTCAAATAAGCCTTTTCTGGTGACATTGAGGCTTTACATTTTGCAGCCAGTAATTACAATAACTGAATGCTAGAAATTATAAACCATTTTGTCCCTATGAAGTGGAAAATAATTGGGCTAAAAAACATCTTGGCACTCTGAAGAGCTCAATAAATGAATAATAAACCTTCAAACTACACACTTGATGATAAAATCCCTAGTTTAGAACATCTTTTCTTTGTCACACTCTACCAAAATAACATATTTTTAAACATAATATAATTCCATCCAATTACAGATTGATTTGGTTTAAACAAACATATCTAAATCTTCCTCCAACCGATATATTCAAAGTGAAAATCTTGGTAACAGGATTTTGATAGCTTTTTTAAAATACAAAAGTGAAAAATATTGACCTCCTCTTTAAATACCTTCCAGACCTTTACACATTTCAAAACTCTATCTCAAAGTTGAACCAATTCTCCCATTTTCCAGCTACCCTAGGCAACGATTTGAGGATGCATTTGGCAGAGGATGTATCAGACTGGGCTAACATTATCGATGTCTCCCAATCCCAAGTGAATCTGTCTCTCCTCTCGTAAACAAGCATTTCCAATGCCAATAGCTCTAACTTATGAATGAAAGTGTCTTTTGTATCTTTTCTGGGTGTAGACACGCAATACATCATCATAAATGCGCTCTGTCATTAATCTTTGCACTCATGCATCCATTCATCAATCTTCTGATTCATACTTCCATCCTTTCATTCACCCTCTGGCACACTAGCAATAATGCTCACACAAACTCAACAACATATACAAGAAAAATTAAATGAATAAAAGTAAAATAAAACATGCTGCCTTCTGAACATGACAGGCTTGTTTGCAAGAACAAAACTAAACATAACAGCTGGTGCCAATATTGCAAAGTATTGTAAATAGTCTATTTTTGTGTTAAAATGTAAGTATGGGTGCCACATATAGAATCCTTGTGTAATGGTAAAACAGTGATACACTATGGACAACCACATTCCATAATGATCTCTTGGTTTAGAAGAAGTGGGCCACATGGAATGCGGTGCACGTTAGGTGAAATGAGCGGCAATCAAGCAACTCATTAGTATTGCCTGGAGATTTGTAGTTTTTTGTGAGAAATTGGGTTGTTAGTTGGGGTGGGGGTGAAACCCTACTCAAACAACAGCCACAATCCCAGTCAGGGTAAATCACAAAAAGTCACTAAACTAACCTGTGCTTAATCCTGTGGAGCTTAGCCCAAAATTAGTCAGACTTAGTTTACAGGCAATGTGTAAAGTATTTCCGCAGCACACAAAGAGTATAAAGTGGAAGCACAACACAAGAAAAATCCCACACCAAATTAGAAACATCAAGTACATTTTAATCAACTATTTGTCACCAAAAAGACAAATATCCAATCATCACGTTCAGAGCTATGATTTTTTTAATTTTAAAGTGTAAAATAGTGCATAAAAGATCAAAGCGCCAACCTCAGACATCTAGTCGCGCGAGACCGAGGCAAAGTCAAAAACTTGGGTGACGGCAATGGAGCTTGAGTCAGATACATGAGGTGGATTGGGCCCTGACTCTGCTTACCTTCATACTTGGAAACAATTTTGGAGAAAAATCCCTGAGCTGTTGGTGTCTCAGAAGGAGGAGTGTCCTCGGGGAGCCGCCAGGTTCAGACCTGTTCTCGCTTTTGGGAGTTTGGAAATCTCTAGAGGGGCAAAGCTGCAGGCTGTAGCTGCTGAGGGCTCCACAAGGTTGGATACCCCTTTTGCAAGAAGCCATTGAACAGGATTTGCTGCTGCGGTGATGAATATAGCGGGAGCTACCACAAAGTAAGGTCAACCGGCAATGCACCTTAGGTGGATCGACAAGCACATAAGTCCCAGTCTCCTCGCGGCTCTCAGGGCTCTTTTTGGGCAAAAATTGCATAAGTCCCTAGTTTTGGATTTGTGCTGTCTGGGCACTTTTTGCACTACTTCCAAGGGCCCAAGACTGAAAAGACAACATAAGGAGGGTCAGACCTCAATCAGGCAGGGCCCATTTGCGGGTTCAAGGTGGTTGGAGCCTTTTATGTCCCTGCTACTCTGATCAGGAGGCCAGCCAGCTAGCCCTTGGAGCTCAACTGGAAGAAAAGGGCTCAAGCAGCAGGTAAGCCCACTGGGCTTACCTGCAAGTGTTCTTAGTGCAACAAAGCAGTCATCTGAAGTCCACAGCTGTTCAAAGCAGCAGGCAATCCTCTAAGAGTACTTCCACAGGTCCGGAAAGTGAACTGAAGATTGGGTCTGAGGGTCCTAATTTTATACCTAGTGCCTCCTTTGAAGTGGGAGAAAGCTCTGTAGGCTTCTCCTCACAGAACTTTCTGGAATTCCATGCCTCCCTGCCCTGATCCAGTCTGTCTGGAAATACAAGAGGCTACCGGAAAGTTCTTTGTATGATTGCAGGGCACAGTCTTTTGAAGTGCAAGTGGGGCTGTGCATAGCTCCACCCCCCTTCCTGCCCAAAATGGCCCATCTTGGCACACCTAGTCCCTCTATTACATGGCTGTCTGGGAGGAATACACAAAAGCGAGCTGCCTACCTAGGCAGGTGACTAAGGGACAGGTTGCAGGCACCAAATGGTTAGGACAAGAAAACGGCAACTTTCGAAAAGTAGCATTTTCAGAATTGTGACTTAAAATGCGACTTTATCATTAAAGAGGATTTTAAATGACATTTCCTCAAACAAAAACATGACTTTCCTACCTATTCCAATCAAAAGTTAGCACTTTTTAAACATAATGAGGTAACCCAATGTTATCCTGTAGGAGATCTAGGTCTTGTAATAGTGGAAAACCAGTCAGTGAGTTTTTCACTACCAGGACATGTAAACTTAAAAGTACATGTCCAATGTTTTAAATTCAGTGTGCCCGGCTCTATGGACTGTTAAGGGCCTACCCTATGGATGACTTGGAATGTTTAGACCTGGAAAAAGGTTTTTGGCCTGGTTAAAATGGCAGTTTGAAACTGCACACATAGGCTGCAATGGCAGGCCTGGGACATTTTTTGAAGGATTCTTAAGTGGGTGGCACAATCAGTGTTGCAGGTAGTAGTCTTTAATTTTCAGGCCCTGGGTATCTGAAGTACCCCTTTACTAGGGAGTACCATGTAAATTAAATGTGTCAATTAGGTGTAAGCCAATTTGACCATGTTTAAAGGAGAGAACACACATCAAAAGGTTTTGAGGAAGACCACCCAAACTCTTATACATTCATGGCAAAACTATTGCATCCTTCAAATACCAACATTTCTTTATTCAAATATGTTTTATAGTCCCTGGAATAGGAATATATCATCTGCTGACATTTACTATATTAACCTTTAAATTTTCTCAATCCGAAATGGCCAACTACTTCCTGCTTTTCACTATTTAATAGAAGTCCGTTTGGGTCCAGTTGTGTCACAATTTTGCTTGACGTGCATTTGTCTTCATGCTTGTACAATTAGAAGGTTTTTGTTTGGTCTCCAGGTTTTTCTATTCTTGCAGATAAATATTTTCCAGAGCAATTCTAAGAACCCATTCTAATGCTGTTTTTGTTTCAGGAGATAGTAGATCTTTCCTATACACTGAGTAGATTCTACACCTGTCCCCAAGAAGACCTGATCTTGACAGGTTCTGATGCCAATGGAATCAGAAGATGGGTCAGGTCCAGGAATGATTAACAGCAGTAAATAACTTAATGCATACAGGCCAAAGCGTGATCACCGAAAATGCTTCTTTATGTCAATTTGTAGCTGTCCTGCAACAAAGTTCTCTGGATCCTCCTCTGCTGGCCAGGCAGAGGTACAATGTTAGGGGAACCCTAGGAAGCTAAAGGCATTTCTGGACCCTTGTCAAGATCACTCCACCTATTAGCCCCATATTTATACCAACAATAGATTTAAGGTGGTGTTTATTGTATGCAATGTATCTGGAACCAATCCATTAGCTTCTAAGGCTAGTCCACTTCTGGACAACTTTTTGGCTTTTCTTACAGAATTAGAAAAACTGGTTTGACCCAGCTGTCTTTCAGTGCTTCATGAACTCTTTTTTTCTGACTGACAGTCATTTAGCTTGATGACATTCGTATTTTTTCTAAAGATCCAGCAGAGCATTCACTTACTGATTGAATTACTGGCCTCAGCCGAAAAGTGTCTATTTGGAAAAAAATCAGTTGACTGTTTGGGTTATGTTCTTACTTCTGAAGGCACTGCTATGAATTCTCAAAAAGTCCAAGCCATATTGAATTGGCCCATAGCTTCATCTGTAAAGGTAGTAAAAGCTTTTTATGCTTGGATAGTATTATAGGAAACTTACCCAGTACTTCTACAAGCTTGTCCCCGTGATTACCAGCCTACTAAAAAAGAATAGGATGTTTCAGTAGGCCCACAATGCCACATTAGCCTTCATTTTTCAACAGCCTGATGTCTTCTAGCCATGAACCCTTAGGACTAATGCTTCAGACCAAGACCTAAAAAAACATTTTCCTTGATTTCAGTTAAAGAATACAAATGGTTGACTCAAAATAAACTCTTTATTCCTTCAAAACATACTCCCAGTATAATACTTCAGTTATGCAGCAACTCCTTGATCTCCAGACACAATAAAAGAAGCACCACACAATGCTTAATCAGAAGAAATGTTTGGTGGCCATCTCTTCATCACCAATGTAACAAGATTTATTAACTCTTGTGTGGTCAGTGCCCAAAATAAGTCTGAAACTTAAAGAAAGGAGGACTGTTAATGCAACCAGAAATGCCCTCCAACCCTTGTGAAATCATCTCTTCCCAATTTATAGCAGATTTGCTTCATTCTGAGAATGTAACCACTGTAAGGGGTCTCTACAAAAATGGCACCCAGTAATACCTCTCACAATCACTGTAGACTTTATTAATTCTTGTATGACCATTATTGGGCACATGAACCCTAAACAGTGATTGTATTGGTAGACCTTGAGAAGGCCTTCAAAACAGTGCATTGGGACTTTTTGGAAACCACTATTTATTGCATGGGCCTTTCTGCAAACTGGGCAAGATGGGTCATGGTAGTTGCCGGATTGGGCCGGCTTACTTCTTGCCCACCTGTCATAAATTGGGCTCTGCGACCCTTTAAGTATTTAGGTATCCAAGTCTTCCATGAACTCGAGGATCTCTGAGAGGGGAACTTTGGCGGACCATCTGCTCCCTGAAATCATGTGTCTCCTTTTGGTGCACCCTCAAGCTACAAACTAAGCACATATCATGCTCACTAAAATGATCATGCTCCCAAGGCTTCTCTACTTTTTTGTTAACCTCTTGTGATAATTCTGGTGGCCTGGTTTCGGAGGCTTGACACACTCCTGCTGGAATTTATTTGGGATGGCAGACATCAGAGGGTTTCATTAGCTATCCTTCACTGCCTGGCACTTAAGGGCAGTTTGGGAGTACCAGACTTTGAATTGTACTTTCATACACACAAACTCCAGTGATCTCGAAATGGCTCGATCGGGTAGGCTTATCGGACCTCGGTCAATTGGGCACTGAATGCAACCAGGCACTTCTGCTGGCAAATCTGTTGCACCCAGCTTTATGGATTCCCCGCCAGGAATTTTCTCCACTGCCCTGGCCTGCTGGTGATATGGGCTGCGGCGTACTGATAAGGTGGCCCTTATGCCCCTGAACTCCCGCAGATGGGCCTTTCTCATGGCAACCCATTGACTTTCTTTACTGCAGGGCAAATGGACTCCTGGATGGAGGCAGGACTGGTGACCCTGAAAGACTGCTTTCAGATGAATGTTTCAATGCACTTTAGAAAACTGGTGGAAAAGACGGCCTGCCTGTGAGACAATTTCTTAACTATGAAGTGCTTACACATGCCTTACGATACCTAAGGGGAGGTGCTGGAACGGAATCTCCCATGCATGCTTTCCTTCAGCTACTCCTGACACTGGGAACAGGCATTTGCCTAGTCTCTTGGTTTTCATAAGGCTCTAAATGGGCTTGTTAAGAAACCTTTGGACTCTCTTTGAGTTTGTTTGGCAACTGGCCTGGGTCGGGACATGGATGGGGGAGGGTGCTTGCAAATCCACAAAAAGTCTCTTGCACCACACATCTTAAATACATAGGGGCAGATTTACAAGAAAGTGATGCATCTGTAGAGATGCATTAAGTTCCCTGTGCCACCCTGAGAAACCCTTGCATCGTATTTACGATATGGTGCACCATGGAACAAGGATTGACAGAAGCGTCAAAACTTCTGATGCATCTGTTGGGGCAAAAGTCATGTATTGCTGAAGCTGTGTCTCAAGCACAATGCAAATCCAGCAATGCATTTTGAGGCCTATCCCACTACACTGCATCACTCCTTACGCCTGCTTCAAGCAGGCATAAGGTTTTGACGCAGTCGCGTCCTAGAAGTGGTGCAGTGAAATCTTGAAGATTTCACTGCATTATTTTTTCGAGGCTTTAATGCATTGGAAAAGCCCACCCTGCTTACATTATGCCTGATGCAGGTATAATGTGGAACAAAGCTTTACAACATGACCCATCTCCCTAAATGCGTCATGTTGTAAATTGGCCGCATTTTTTACGCAACCTCTGAGTCACAAAAGTGATACAACGGCAGCGCAAAATGTCACAAGTGGATTGTAAATCTGCCCCATACAGTTTATTTACACTCTTAGGACGTACCTTACCCCTCATAGGATTCAGACAATATACGGCGGGGAGCGACACTAGACGCAGACTTTGGATACAAGACATGGGTTTGCACTGGGCTTACAGAGTCCTGGGAGGAAGCAATTTTGAGACTTAATAAGACCCTGTAATGATCACTTTGAAAAACACCTGCAGTTTGCTTATTGAGCCGAGCCCCAAGAAGGTGGGGTACATATTTGCGTACTTCGCCCTGACTTTGGCCAAGTGACGAGCAACCATGGCTTTAAAATCACCCAGGGGACCGAATGTGGAAAAATGGGTGTCTAATATCACATGCTGGGCACAGGCTGAGGAAAGGGTGATGCCGATGGAGGAAGCATGGGGTGTCCATCACAGATCTATTGCACTACAATGGAATGAAGTGGTTGATGAATGGGAATCCTCTCGGGCTGCAGCTGACTCTGAATCAACAGAAACCTAAATTGAAGCAAAGGTTACAGGTCAATCAGGATACGTGACCAGCTCCTTCTTATAAGATAGGTAACAGGGTTAGATGTCCTCTACCATTTTACCACTCTCAATCTGTAGGTCTAGGTCTTCTCTTGGGTTTTTTGGATGCTTAAAATTCTAAAAATCATAATTCCTGTCACTAAAGTACGTATGCTTCCCCTTTCCTGGAGGATTCACCCTTTCTTTCATGTTTCCCATTTAAATTTGTATATTTATCATAGATACCATATAAGAGATTGTGACTATTAGTTAAGGTAGCTTGGCACAAAAACAGTCAGGATTTACTTAGAGGCATAGTGTAAAGTATTTATGCAGCACTCAAACAGTAATAAGGTGAAAACAAAATATATAAAAACGTATTTAGAAAAATAGAGTAATATTTTTTGAATAAAATGACACCAAAACAACAAAAACAACCAAAATCCAATGAGTAGAACTGGAGTTATGAAATTTTGAAGGCTTAGATAAAAATAGCACCAAAAGGCCGAACTGCAAATTCCGGGCATCTGGTTGCAGCAGACAGGGATAAAGTCACAAGTTTAGGCCAACCTCAATGGAGTGCAGCCCTGATACAAAATCATTTACATCCTGTTGAAAGTTTCACTTTCTGACGTTGATAAGAGGACTGTCTGGTGTGACTCTGTGTTGCTCTGCCTCACTCTGAATTGGCACTGAGATGGCTTTCAGATTTTATATTAGACAGGCATGCCATCTTCTCTGTGATTGTCATGGCTTCAGAAATCGGCAAATCCAGGGGTAAGTGAGAAAATTGCTCCAGCAGAAGGCGGAATTCTCTCTCCTGGTTTGGAGTCAGAGAGGGTGAAAGATTCACAGCCTCTACTGAAACATCTTGCTTCTGAGAGGAGAGGAGATCTGGGAGAGGTTTGGTCTCTTCCTCCTTACCTCCACCTATCACAAAGAGCATGGTGACTTCAGACCTCTCAAAGTCGGTTTTGAGGTTGTTTAAATTCTGCACCCTCAAAGGGTTCCTAGACATCCACTAGGTTATGGGATCTCCCCCTTCTGCTCCTTCACCTTATAAGGCAAGGCCACCAGTCCTTCAACGCCCAAGTTTCCTCTGGCCTCATCACCCACACTTTTTGGCCAGGGTTGAGCCTCTACCACGGTAGCCTTCTGGTCATGCTAGAGCTTCACGACTTCTTGGTTGGACTCCAAGTTCTTAGTGGTCTTTTTCCAAAGTGCTTTATCTGAGTCCAGAGAGCCAGTATGTAGCTTACTACTTCTAGGGCAGTTGTCTTTGTAGCCCGCTCACACCCCTCCTTCACAAGTCTGAGAGGCCCTCTAGCAGGTGGCTATAAAGAAATTCAGGTAACCTGAACCCTACCTCCTACTGAGGCACTTTCCTGAAGGCAAATGACATGTTTGGCAAATTGACGTCCTCCTTATGCCTCAAGGGCTCTAACAAGCCCATAATCATGCTTTTGAGAGTCTTTTTCAGTCTCTCAACAAGCCCTTTGGTCTGGGGATGGTATGGTGTGGAGAACACTCATCCAATATTGACTTCATGTATGCTGACATAAAACTGGGACCTCGACCAGACACAACCTTCCTGGGGGAACCCACCCATATAAATATCCCCGTCCGTGCACTGGCTACTGCTGGCACAGTCACAGTTCTCAGAGGTATGGTCTCAGGGTACCAGGTGACTTGGTCCACTAAAACCAGGATAAACCTGTTGCCCGGAGCTGGCTGGGGTCCAGAGACCGCACACTGATGATGCCAAAGCTCTCAAAGGAGGTTCCAACAACAGGAAATGGGAGTAGTGGAGCCTTCTGCTTTACCCCTGACTTCTGACTGGACTGGCAGGTACTGCAGGACATACAGAACGCATCTGTGGTCACTCTCATCAATGCTTAATAGAAGCGGGTGACCAATCGGGCAAAGGTTTTTGCCTGTACTAGATGTTCTTTGTAGGGGTACATCATGAGGCAGCACCAGTTGGAAGGCACAGTAGCACTGGAGACCACCTACACATGGGTTGCCCCAGGCTCAGTGACCTTATGCTCACCATACAGGAGACCTTTCTCCCAGTAGTTGAGGTGATCACCAGAGGGTTTTCCATTTACCTGGGTCTGCCACCATAGGCCCTCAAGAGCGGAACACATCTTCTGCACCTGGCAGAACCCTGGCCAGAAGCATCCCCTTTCAGCTTACCATCAGGCTAGATCAGATTTGGAGGATTGTTCAATCACAGAAAAGGGCACAGGATAAGCCTGCCACCTCTCCACCACCTTTTCCGAACATTTATCATTCTAGGAAGACTCCACCTGAAGAAGAAGGCCATGGTGGGAGACAAAATACTCCTGACTCATATCTCCTACTAGAAGAAGAGACCTCATGGATTCAGAGTCTTGATTTCTGCTGACACCCAGGGACTAGAACTGTTCTCCAAGGTTCAAGTAGTTGGCCTACTATTTTCCTGCTCCATGGATGCAAAAGGATAATTCCAGACTTAAAGAGGGCCCTATTTACCACAGAGGAGTTACCCCTGCAGGAGACCTGGCTAGAGAGAAACCAGATGCATGGAAGCCTGCCTTGAGGCACTAAGGGAGGAAGGACTGACCAAAAAAGAACTTCCCCCAGCAGTTGTAGAATAATAAGACTTAGTCATTGTTTTTCCATCTCCAGAGGACCAGGACAAGGTGCTGGAAATTGCTCAGAGCGGTAGCATCCAAGGTAGGTAAGAAAACCAGGTTTGTCCAGCTCCGAGCTGTTTATTTCCCTAAAAATAGGTTTACCTGGGCCTTTTCTTAAATATATTATTTATTTGGCCTCAATGAGCCCTGTTTATTTACACCTTCTAGCATTGACTCACTGTAGGATTTTGTTAACCAAAACAGGGGCTGAGGGCTTTATTTTGAGTTTGCTGGCTGGGATACTCAGTCAAAACATGATGGATGCCCTGCACGCCATGCTACGCATGTCATAGGGGGTAGTGCACTTGTAAGAAGGTAGAGGGAACAGTCTCCACATTTGTGAGGGAGTATCATGTCCAGGAAAATCTAAATAAGACCCTAAGTCTGAAGATAAACTCTTGGCACATCTATCTGACCAACCAAGCAATCTCAGCTGTTATGAAATCCATGTTTGTCCTGCTTTGAGCTTTGGCACCAAAACCAACAGCATGAATGCCCCAACATCCATCACTCATAGATAGTCACGTGCACATGATTGTCTGTAAAACAAATCTGTCTGTGAGCTGACCTCAAATTCAAGAGTAAAAGTTTCACACAGTTCTAAAATTAATCTACGCGAGCTGATGTTCCCTGGAGAGAATAATTTGAGTGTTTAAATCAGCACAATGGAAATAAAGCGAACACTCACACAGATATAACTGCGTGGGATTTCACAAACATTTAGAATTAATTTCTCCACATCAATCTTACATTGAAAATTTCAAAGTGTATTTGCTGCAGAAAGTTGGGGAAAGTTCAATAAGTTTTGTACAATTAAGAGAATTGGAGTAGAAAACTTACCTAACCAAAGGAACATATTTTAATATCAAAACTTAATTTAAACGAAAAAAACAAACATATTTTCAAATTTTATGCATGCATAAGTAAATTTTACAGGAATTGCGCAAGTCATTATTATAAGTGAATGGCCAGGATACATTTGCATATTCATTGCAGTTATATATTTACTAAATCTTGCATAGCATTGGATTGCCGCCTTAAGGCACTTGGCAGCGCTACATGGCTATTTGTATTGGATCCCTTATTGTATTCCATCAGGTCGAGATGGAGATATAGATCATGTCAAACTTGAGACACTGCTTGAGTGGAATCATGAATGAACCAGTAAACAAAACATGCCCCCTTGTTGAAGGGAGGTTCATTTTAATGTTGCCTCTGTGTAAAGCGAATATATCGATGATGGGCTATTAGAGAGACAGCATTGATGCAGCAGGTCTTGCATCAAGGTGTTCCCTGGTTGAGACCGCAGGTATCTGAATTTCTGCCTCCATATTTCTTCCTTCTGTATCTGGTCTGATTGATCATTTCTGCATTTCCTGGTCGAAGGCTGTGGCTGGAGAAGTAATTAGAAGTTAAATTCTAATGGTGTCCAGAGCCCTAAGGGTTGATCGCTTCAAAAATGGCCTAGTACAAGTTTACCCTTTACCTTGGTACACATTTTGAGCCTACACAGTATGAAGTAGGAATGCCCACACTCACAAGAACATATGGGCTTGTGCTAATGAGTGTTTTTGCCTGAGCATTTCTAACAGGTTCCTGATGCGGGTACATGGGGGAAAAGCCCTGAAAGAGTTAATATGTGACACCCTGTGGTTGATGTACTCTTGTGGCCTGAGGACAACTTGAGAGTAGCAATATCCCTATGCGGGACACCATTCGATCCAGATATAACTTTCTGGCACTCCCTTACCTAGATTTCCTGGGTGTTGGAATGTTGGACCTGATTTTATGCACTGGAAAATCAAGCTCATAAAATTGCTGTAGGCTCCACTGCCAGGCCACATGCTCCCCTTCCCATTGCCACCAACCTCACAGCCAAATCCACCTCGCTCATACCACCCTGGCCCCCCACTCCCAATTACCACATGCTTAGAGCAGGCGGAAAGGGAGAAAAATAAGCATGGAACTGAGAGCTTCATGGTGAAATTTCACCCTGAAAATGCAGATCTGCATTGTTTGTGGAAGCTGCACATAAAGATCAAGCACCCCTGCACTGCAGTTTTAAAACTGTATGAGGGAAATTAGCAGTTGGATGGGCAAGCATTGCCTCAAACTTAATTCGCTTAAACAACACAAGATCGGGTTATGTGGGACAACATCCATGTTTTTACATAAGGCTGGTGTTTGGGGGGTATCCACCTCTACCCAACAGCTGGTCTGAACACTTTCCCAGTCTGATCCAGTCCTAACTACCTGCTATCTCAATTTTACATAAAAATGTAAGTTTTTTCAGATCACTCAATACAAACATACCCTCATCTAAGGAAAGTGTGTGAAAACCCACAGAAATATGTGTGCAAAGGTAGGAAAGTCCCTCACGCGCGCTACACCAGAGGAGCCACTGGCAGGTTCTCACCAGCTTGCCCATGTTTATCATCATTGGTAACTTTCTCACCTATAGAAAAGAAATTGTGTCCAGTGTAAAGATAAAAGGTGAAAATAATGATATATATATCAAAGAAAAAAGGCCCTGTGATGTGCAAGAGATAATATAGATTATACCATGAAACACCCTTTACAACACCATCCATTTCCTTAAATGCACCGCGTCCCTACGTCTATCGAGCTTTGTCTTGTTCCTGCGTTCAAACTCAATTTGGACAAAACCGAAATAGTGATCTTTGGTAATCTTCAGCCACGATGGGATGGCCTTTGGTGGCCTGTCAAGATCAAAGAGTTACCAAAACCTTTAGAAAAGGCCAAAAATCTTGGGGTCTAGATTGACAACAAGCTAACATTCTCTCGCCAAACAAATGCCACTGTTTCGGTTGCCTTCCATTTGAATAGGAAATTGAAGAAGGTTCTTCCTTATATCCCCTTCGAATCCAGGAGGATGGTTGTAACAGCACTGGTATTATCAAAGTTAGATTATTGTAACGGTCTCTATTTGAATATTCAGAAGCAACATCAGAAAAAAATTGCACATGGCGAAAAATGCAGTGTAAGGCTGCTACTAAATCTGCCAAAGCACAAATCAGTCTCTAAAGAAATCAGGGAACTTCACTGGCTTCCTGTGGCACATTGTATCAAGTTTAAGACACTATGTTTAGCCTACAGTGCCTGGAACAAGACAGGACTGGTATTTTTGACCAGCATCTCCGCTTGATATAATCCTGGCAGACAGTTACGCTCTATTGGTGCCAGGCTTATGATGGTTTTGAGTATTCGCACCTTTAGTTAGGGGAGGCCGAAGCATTGGCTACAGCATGGCAAAACTACGGAATATGCTTCCAATGGACATCAGAGCTGCTAACTCACTTGCCCTATTCAGAAAAGGCATTCAAACATGGCTATTCCAAAACTAGGTCTCCTCATATCCCTGGAGCTTACGTTAAGTCCTAGTGCCAAGACACCTCCGGGTATTTGTGCGCTTAATAAGTTATATTAACATAACATAACATAATGTTATTCCCCATTCCATGAGATTAAATCAGGATAGCCACATTTAGGTGAAGGTACACTATTCTTAAATGTTATTTCAGTTACCCTGGACCTAAAGAAGAGTATTTATTCGCTAATATTGACTATAGCAGTTTGGGTTCTCCTGCGTGACCTAAAACTAGACAGCTAATCATGAAGTATGTGAATTTACCCCCCAGTGCTTGGAACTCTGATTGACCTTGATGTCTATGAAGTTACTATGGAAACAAAGGTTAAAAAAGTACTCATAATATGCCAAGGGGCACAGTCACTTTCTTTAGAAAAAACTTTTTATGGACCTTGGATCTATGCTGTGTAAGAATTGCGCATTGTCAGTCTTGTAATGTCATGAGTGAGTGCACTGAAACTTTTATGGTGGATGTTGCCCATCATCCCGTATGGATTCTTGAAATGTTCCTACTTCTCACAGCTTTAGAGACTTTTCAAATTAGATATGAAAAGTCAATGTCTTTCTATATTATGGTAGCCTTGGCCTGAGTCTTTGAAGGCCATGAATGGGTTTTCACAACGCCTGTTCGAGTGAAAAGAGGCCTTCTTGGTTACCTTCAGGTCAGTGAACTCTCTGAAGATTCAACCAGCTCTTTCATATAGGTCGCATATGACCCTGTTAGGTGGTGTAATGGGCCTTTCTCTTGCTCTCTTTAGCGCATTGTGATACCCCTCTTGTGGACTTTTAAGTGAGTTCTATCAGTCATTCTGCCATCTTTCTTTAATGTTTTACCAGATTCCATCTTAGAAGTTTTCATATTTATCAGGATTTGTCACAGTCCATTTGTTGGATGCGTTTTTATCTAGTTTAATATTCTTTTGGTGAAAGAGCAGAAAGACCTTCTGTATCAAGATGATGTTACAATGAAACACATTTAGGGTAACTCCTGGACTTGCATCCATTGGCAAAGGCAAACCAAACAATGTGAGGTGAATAGTTCTCCCAATATGGGCAGAATATTTTTTTAGGAGTACCGCCTAAATAATTCTAATTCAAAATAAGCAACATGTATTAACATATTTCTTTTTGAATGGTTGTGCAGCCTATTGTATTTAGATACTATCTGAATGTCTCCCACAAATGTCTCTCACTAATGTTTCTATCAAAATCTAGTTTTAGTATGAATTTCCTTCCATAAGCTAAGAGGTGTAGGGTTTACTTTGGGTGATGAAAAAGTTCATATTTATGCGAACTCACTCACTTTCTCACTGGCACTATTTAAATATATTGTGAACACAGATCCATGTATTTATCAGTCCCCAATCCATTGTAATCATGATGCATTGCTGAACTATGACTGAACCTTCAATCTCAGTGAACCGGGAAACATTACTGGACGCACTTCTAGAATGATGAATTATCTCAAGTTGAACAACACTTTATTACACACAACAACACATCTATAGTTTCATGAAATTATTGTATTCTGGGGTAATTCTCAGGATCTTTTGTGTAGCACATCCAGGGCCTCATTTACGAGGCCCCTGGTAGCACGTTTGCGCCGCTGGAGCGTCACTTTTTTGGCGCTCTAGTGGCGCAATATGTGGCTTTGCGTGGCTTTTCATGTCCTATAAAAATGTGCTTCCCTTCCAACTTCTGTGGTCATTGACCCAAAATTACTTTCTATTGTTTTATGTATGTGCTACAGGTGTACATCAACCTTCTAGCTTTATGTGCTATTTACAGTCACTGATTTTGGTACTAAAAATCCTTGTGTGTATGTATTAGTGTGTGACGCCCTCATTAAATCATGTTCCCTCTATGTACCCTTCTATCTGAAAAAAGGGGGAGGGGGGTTGGCAGTGCCTCACGGGAGCAACACCCAGGGGAGGATCTGACAGACTGGTACTCGCCTGAATCCTCACTTATCATCATCAGCTACTGCCAACCATGAAAGAAAAGGGGAATAAAACTTGTGCAGTGGAAACAAAAAGTGCAGTTACTATTAAGTGACCCTCTATAGGTGTAATAGAGCCTGTGAATTCCAGTTCTATACTACCTAATGGTTTAAAAAGAACAGAGCTAAACTGGCAATTTCGTATTTATTCTATGCTGTTTGCTCATTCTATTAAAAACAAAAACCAACATGTTTCATCACCTATCTATATATTACCGGTGATTTCATCAGGGTTTCCCGGGTCAGCGTGAGTTTTGCACTGCTGAATTCTCCCTTTATTGTACCTGCAGTGAAAACAGGGCGAAAAAAACACACACATACACATACAATGCATTCATTATGTCTCGGTTGGGTAAAATTCACTTAAAAGCACAGTTTACTCAAGCCACAAATGTCTCCACCTTTGTGACATTTGCGCGTGTTTGGTTCTTTATACATTACCAGGTGGCCTTTGTTTACTGAGCCTACCCGGCCCCCGTAGAAGAATCTGGTATACACCACAGTGCTGTTGGCGTAATCCGGTGTCCGCCTGACGGTCGGATTTCTATGGAAGCAATTTGCGGAGACTGAGAGGATTGTATTGGACTGCTCGAATGTCATCATGTTCCTATTAGTCCTCTCCCTTCTTTCTCCTGACTATAAACATATCCGTGTGCCCGGTTTTTGTCTATCGTTCTGACTTCCCGATATTACTATGGATTTGCCTTCTCCGCCACGACCCCCCATGTGTAAGGGCTTAGGAGGACGCACCACGGCTTCTCTTAAACCCCCTCAATTAAAATCCTTCCCGCTTTTCAGCCTTCCTGGTCTAATTGAAAACGTCCATGCGGGACCCGTTGGCGGTCAGCTTATGGGTCTCTTACCAGTATCAAGCTGTAATGTGGTTTCCGCTCACCCCGTTACACCTCGGCGTTGCTCTCGCTGTTCCTTATCACCTGAAATGGTTCCGGTCACGTGGTGCGCAACCATGCGCCCACGTCGATCGTACGTGCCCGCCCTCCCCTTGATGTTGATGGCGGCCATTTTTGAATGGGTCCCCTGGCTATAGGAGGTGATTGAACTTAATGGATATATATCGATATTCTTGTTCTATTGGACACTTTCGGGCAGGCGACAGGACATTATTCTTCAACGAAGTTTGTTACACAGTATTTTATCTTATAATTTAATGACCTGTCCTCCCCCCATCAGATATCTTGGTTACTGGTTTGTTAAATTACTTTTTATATTGTTGATATCCTATTCCGTTCAATGGAGTCGTTGAGGCCCGTATGGTCCGTGCCCTCCTCAAATATCCAACGTGCCTCTTTCTTATGTAGCCTGATGTTCATATTATGTACATCACCTTTTACTGTCTCAATCACTACCCAACGGAGATCTCGGGGTTTGTGTTGAAATTCTTTAAAATGTTGGACCAGTTTGGTTGTTAGTTTCGCCGCTTTTAGTGTGCTTAGATGTTCTTGTATTCTTATTTTTATTTTTCTGCTCATTAATCCAATGTAGTGCATGCCACATGGACATGTCAATCTGTAGATGACATTACACGCATTGCAGTTACTGAAATTATTCAGGTGCCAGATCTTGCCACTTGTGCGGTTAATACACTTAGTCTTGGTGGTGAGTGCACAGATTGTACAGCCCCCGCAGGGGTAGTGGCTCGGGGGAATATTGGAGCCCTCCTCCCTTATTTGAGGACGTGAATGAACCAGCCAGTCCCTCAAACTGGATGATCGCTTGAAAGCGAATCTTGGTTGTGGCATAGTCATAGTGTTTGTATTCAGAATATGCCAATGTTTTCGCATTATCTGGCGAATCTTTGTTGAATGTGGTCCAAATGTAGTTATCACTGGGATACACTCCTGTCGCTCTTTACTCCGTTGTTCTAGCAGGGCTTCCCTCAGGGTATTTAAAGCTCGCTTCCTTGCCTGTCTGACAATTTTGTGTGGGTACGCTCTGGGAACCAGTTTGTTGGTTAGCTCTTCTGTTTGTTCCATGTAACTAGTTTTAACAGACAGGCAAGGAAGCGCGCTTTAAATACCCCGAGGGAAGCCCTGCTAGAACAACGGAGTAAAGAGCGACAGGAGTGTATCCCAGTGATAACTACATTTGGAACACATTCAACAAAGATTCGCCAGATAATGCGAAAACATTGGCATATTCTGAATACAAACACTATGACTATGCCACAACCAAGATTCGCTTTCAAGCGATCATCCAGTTTGAGGGACCGGCTGGTTCATTCACGTCCTCAAATAAGGGAGGAGGGCTCCAATATTCCCCCGGGCCACTACCCCTGCGGGGGCTGTACAATCTGTGCACTCACCACCAAGACTAAGTGTATTAACCGCACAAGTGGCAAGATCTGGCACCTGAATAATTTCAGTAATTGCAATACGTGTAATGTCATCTACAGATTGACATGTCCATGTGGCATGCACTACATTGGATTAACGAGCAGAAAAATAAAAATAAGAATACAAGAACATCTAAGCACACTAAAAGCGGCGAAACTAACAACCAAACTGGTCCAACATTTTAAAGAATTTCAACACAAACCCCGAGATCTCCGTTGGGTAGTGATTGAGACAGTAAAAGGTGATGTACATAATATGAACATCAGGCTACATAAGAAAGAGGCACGTTGGATATTTGAGGAGGGCACGGACCATACTGGCCTCAACGACTCCATTGAATGGAATAGGATATCAACAATATAAAAAGTAATTTAACAAACCAGTAATCAAGATCTCTGATGGGGGGAGGACAGGTCATTAAATTATAAGATAAAATACTGTGTAACAAACTTCGTTGAAGAATAATGTCCTGTCGCCTGCCCGAAAGTGTCCAATAGAACAAGAATATCGATATATATCCATTAAGTTCAATCACCTCCTATAGCCAGGCGACCCATTCAAAGATGGCCGCCATCAACATCAAGGGGAGGGCGGGCACGTACGATCGACGTGGGCGCATGGTTGCGCACTACGTGACCGGAACCATTTCAGGTGATAAGGAACAGCGAGAGCAACGCCGAGGTGTAACGGGGTGAGCGGAAGCCACATTACAGCTTGATACCGGTAAGAGACCCATAAGCTGACCGCCAACGGGTCCCGCATGGACGTTTTCAATTAGACCAGGAAAGCTGAAAAGCGGGAAGGATTTTAATTGAGGGGGTTTAAGAGAAGCCGTGGTGCGTCCTCCTAAGCCCTTACACATGGGGGGTCGTGGCGGAGAAGGCAAATCCATAGGAATATCGGGAAGTCAGAACGATAGACAAAAACCGGGCACACGGATATGTTTATAGTCAGGAGAAAGAAGGGAGAGGACTAATAGGAACATGATGACATTTGAGCAGTCCAATACAATCCTCTCAGTCTCCGCATATTGCTTCCATAGAAATCCGACCGTCAGGCGGACACCGGATTACGCCAACAGCACTGTGGTGTATACCAGATTCTTCTACGGGGGCCGGGTAGGCTCAGTAAACAAAGGCCACCTGGTAATGTATAAAGAACCAAACACGCGCAAATGTCACAAAGGTGGAGACATTTGTGGCTTGAGTAAACTGTGCTTTTAAGTGAATTTTACCCAACCGAGACATAATGAATGCATTGTATGTGTATGTGTGTGTTTTTTTCGCCCTGTTTTCACTGCAGGTACAATAAAGGGAGAATTCAGCAGTGCAAAACTCACGCTGACCCGGGAAACCCTGATGAAATCACCGGTAATATATAGATAGGTGATGAAACATGTTGGTTTTTGTTTTTAATAGAATGAGCAAACAGCATAGAATAAATACGAAATTGCCAGTTTAGCTCTGTTCTTTTTGAACCATTAGGTAGTATAGAACTGGAATTCACAGGCTCTATTACACCTATAGAGGGTCACTTAATAGTAACTGCACTTTTTGTTTCCACTGCACAAGTTTTATTCCCCTTTTCTTTCATGGTTGGCAGTAGCTGATGATGATAAGTGAGGATTCAGGCGAGTACCAGTCTGTCAGATCCTTCCCTGGGTGTTGCTCCCGTGAGGCACTGCCAACCCCCCTCCCCCTTTTTTCAGATAGAAGGGTACATAGAGGGAACATGATTTAATGAGGGCGTCACACACTATTACATACACACAAGGGGGCAGATTTATGAAGCCCTTGCGCCACGTTTACGCCGCTGTTGCGTCACGCAAGGCGGCGTAAACGTGGCGCATCCCTACGAACGATTTACAATGTGACGCATCTAGGCAGATGCGTCACGTTGTAAAGCCCTGCGCCGCTTGTGGGCGTTCCGGCGCAGAGTGGGCGTTCCGGGGCAGGTGCGCCTCGCAAAAGTGGCTGAGTGAAATCTATGAGATTTCACTCAGTCACTTTCTGGCCAATGCTGCGTCAAAAGCCTGCGCCTGCTTGAAGCAGGCGTAGGTCTTGATGCAGCATTGTTGAGATGGGGCACCACCGAGCCTTGCTGGAGCTGTGTCGCGCTTGCGACGCAACTCCAGCAATGCGCCACCTTAACGCCACAGATGCGTCACGCATCTGTGCCGTTTTTGCCCCATGGTGCGCCGCATTATAAATGCGGCGCACCATGGGTGGCGGAGCTGTGGCGCACTGTCTCGCACATTAACTGGCGCATCCCTTGGGATGCGCCAGTTAACACAAATCTGCCCCAAGGATTTTTAGTACCAAAATCAGTGACTGTAAATAGCACATAAAGCTAGAAGGTTGATGTACACCTGTAGCACATACATAAAACAATAGAAAGTAATTTTGGGTCAATGACCACAGAAGTTGGAAGGGAAGGCCATTATTGTTGAAAATGATATGAGTGGGGGACGGTCTTTCCCTGTAATTCCCCTGGGGCTCCAGTTGAGATTGTCTATAAAAATGTGCCCCTTCCATGCAGAACACTGCGTGAAAGGGGCGTTCCATGGGTGTTGCTTGGCAAGACCAATGGATTCTGAAGCATTCCCAGATTTACGAGAAATCTTAAACCTGGGAATGTGTCAGGGAGGCGCAATGGGGAGAAATATCCTTATTTCTCATAGTTATTTCCTCTGTCTATAAGTGCTGCATTCTGCAGCTCACATAGAGAGAGGAAAACACCTCTAGTGATTGTTTTTGTTTAGGAAGGTGTACCTTCCTCCACAATAACAATCACCCCTCCAATGCAGACATCCTTGCACCATGGCACAAGGGTGCCTACCTTGACATAAGGCAGTCCATTGTACTCCAGCACAGGGGAAGAGGACCGGAATGACGAGTATCTCACAGATACGGCACATTCCCAGCCCTTTTCTTTTCACACACAGCAGCACTGCAAGAATCCTTGTGATGCTGCCCTGCACCAAAACCTCTTAAACGATGCCCCAAGTTCATTGCCTTGGAACCTAATAACAGGTCTACTTTCATAAAACAAATGTCATGAAATGAAGGCAGACCAGCATTTCTGTGTTCTGTGCCCTGCCAATCTAAATTCTTTCTGCATAGAAGAGGTCCAGCTTTTTTTGCAGTGGCTGCCTCTCTGTATTCATTAATGATAGGTTAAGGCAAAGCTGTTAAATCTCTGCAGGAAGCTCACTGGTGCAATGGTGCCCTCAGAAGTGCTACAGAAGTAGCTAGTGCAAGTGAGAATGATTATTACATTTAAATTCCTGCATCAATGAAAGGAAAGTGAATGGAAATCAGGGCCAGATTGGGAACCCAAAGCAGCCATGACAATTTCGTCAGCCCAGCCTGACCCCCCCCCCACCACAAGGGGGGGGGGTTGGGATACGGTGCGCAAGTATACATTGCTGCATTTGTTAATGTGATCAAAATTACAGCACCGCTGCAAAACCGGCCACCAGTAACAAAACCAGCCCCACCCCCCTGAATATCTGGCCTCCACTCTTCCAGGGTCCGGGGAAAGGCCTGATGCACACTATGGCCAGTCCGACCCTGATGGAAATGACTGATTCTACATGGATGCATTCCTTTTCAACCGATGTTGGCTTCTGTTTTGGTCGCACAATAACTTTGGAATAAATTTGACAGAAGGAAGGGTCCTTTTTCTGTTTGAAGGGGCTAATGGAAGAGAAAATATGTTTCCTGCATGCCTTTCACTGTCATATCCTACAGTTGTGTTAGGCAGATGCTCTGCTAGCGAGTCACAACTATCTTTCTCCCTTTCTTGCTCTTTCACCCTGCCTTTGTATACTGACTACACAGGAAATAAAAAGCAGATATGCGCCAATCACTCCTTTTAAGCTGCTTTGATGCCAGTCACACGCATTTATACTGATAAGGACACAGTTGGATGCTGTCATTAGAAGCTACATGAATTGCTGGCATTATTAAGGAAGGCAGACGCTGTTTAATCCAATATCCTCAGTAACAGCTTCAAAGTGAGATTAAAATATAATAACCCTTAAGAGGTGGTTTTATAGCTCCAGCCAGACACGTTAGGGGCATGCCACTAGCAGAAAACATGCTGGACAGTATGGGAGTTCGGATCTCCAGCAAAGAGGTTAGTTGCAGAACAAGCTTTGCATGTCAACTGCCTTGCATGCTTTTATGTGTTAATTCCATTCAGCATAATTATGCGACACTTGGATTTTCCTCACCAGGTTTTACCGGATCTGTGGGAACATAACACGATTTTTCATGCCGGTAATTCTGACTGGAATATAACATGCAGCTTTGGCTGCAGAATCAGCCAAAAGTCATCATGCAATTTGTTTTTAACAGCTGGAGTATACAATGCTACCCCGCTATAAAAAAAAATCTCTTCCATCCACTGCTCTGGGAAACATCCTTTACAACGCAACTTTTACCACGCAGTGCCTTTACGATGCAACTTTTACAATGCAAACCATTACAACGCATTGCGCTGGGGGGCGCTCTAGGATAGGGAATATGTTTAATTTACTATCCAACACCTTCCCTACTATCCACGGGGACTGGAGTTGGAATAGTAAATTAAACTATTCACTATCCAGCGCCCCAAAGCACTATGCGTTGTAAAGGCATGCGTTGTAAAAACCGGGTTGTAAAGGCATGCGTGGTAAAAGCATGCGTTGTAATGTCATACATCCACTGCTCTCCCCACCCCTATCCTCAATCAGGGCCGTCTTAACAGCATTATAGACCCCGGAGCAAAGCAGTGCACTGGACCCTGCCTACACAACCACTCACAGGAATAAAAATGTTTAATGGAAAATGTGTGTTAAATTCTGGTCTGCATGGGGCCCCTATGCTCCTGGGACCCCAGAGCAACTGCTCTGGGTGTCCATGTCTTTAGACTGCACTGCCCTCAATAAAGCCTGCATACATTTTGCCAACTGCTTATAACAGGTAGCAAATGTTTGCGACAAAACTCCATGGAATTGGGCATTTCATATGGTTTTATGACCGGAACAATTAGTCTCACATGGCCATTCTGCATGGCATGGAGTCTTCCTCATAACGGCATGATACTAGGGTGATTTTACTGGTGGTAATTGTAAACTATTATCCAATTTTACCCCAGCCCCAGTAATGTGCTCCGCGGAATCAGGACATTGGTATGAAATCTATGAAATCTATGTGTGATAGTTAAACCTGTCCGAGAGATACCTTTCTTTGGCACAAAAATCACATTTTTAAAAATTATTAATCTTATATGACCTTTATGCCAAAAAAACTCTGATTTGTGTTTCTCATCTAGAAGGTGTATACGCATTGCCTCCTGTCTATACCTTTGCTCTGGCAGATCTAGACCAAGACTCACTGTGCAGTCTGTTTTCTTTTTTTATCATTATTTTTATTGACTCGGGACATGAGAAATCAAACAACCATCCATTGGAGGTATACAACCTGACATTAAATATGAATTGATTTTCATAAATAAGAAGACAAGGTTCCTTTGACACTGCAAACATTAGCAGATACATACCACATATTCAAATTAGAAGGCCAAAGTATTCATAATGGGGCTCCCATATTTCTATCTATTAAAGTTATCTGCCTCTCATATCAAATATTAGGTTCTCCAGTATGGCCCATCTTACCATTTACAGTTGCCATTTTCCTATTGTGGATAAATGGTGATATCAATGTCCGACAGTACACCGCTTGGCCACCAAGCATTCTAGACCAATAAGGCTTTTCCTATATCTGTGGAAACCATCTTCTTCCATTATTCCTAGCAGCAATGGTCTCTGGGATTTCATTAAATTTGTGGTCCTGTGCAGGCCCAAGTTCTAAGATAAAACTCTCCATTCTCAGTCTGGCACTGAGGACACAAATAAGGAAAGGGCAGCTACCCATCTTTCATAGGTTTTCAGGTATGTAATACATCCTATTTCTATATTTCACTTGAATAGATATCAGTTTAGCAGAAATTGTTAGCAATAAGGTGCCCATTTTAGTGTCCCTCCATTCACCTTCATCTAGACCCCTACATCTCTTTCCAATTCCTGTTTAAGGCCAGCTAATGTACACAGACTACTCTTAAGAAGAGATTGATATTTTTGAGAAATGTGTTTCCCTCCTTTGATGGGATTCATTATTATTAAGTTCAAGAAGGTAAAAATCAGGAATCCTTTCAACCCCCTTGAAATGGCTAGACGGGGCATGTCTCATCTGGAAATATTTTTAAAATTGTTCAATTCAAATTCCTCAGGTAGATCCTAAAAGGCCTTGATTTGGTCAGTGCCCCACATGACTCCTATATTGAAGCTACCTAGGGAATGCAAGGTCAGAGATCTCTGCATGAGTGGAGAAGTGTGGCTCACTGGTTAGAGGAGGCAGACCCTGAAGCAGAGGTCAGACCCGGGACCAGGGTTCAATTCCCGACGCGGCAGGGTCTTGAGCCCAAATATCCACAGACTCGATAATTCTCGTTTCGGTGCCTACTCGAATCACGGGTTCACACTCTGCAGCTCTGGGCATCAGCTTGCTTAATCTCCACTACGCCCCCCCCGCGGCGGGATGCCTGGCTTTCACCTTGGGGATGCCCAGTACGGGTATCTCACAGGGAAAAAGCCAGGACGGGTTCCCAAGGCAAGCGCCGAGATGCCTACGGGTAATCGAGCGCTATATAAGAACGCATAATAATAATAATAATAATAACATGGTAAAGACCAGGGACAGATACAAAACTTAAATTTAACTTGACAATAAATGTTAAAGCTTTTTTAATGTTAAAAATGTATGTAAATGTATTTTAGATATTTAATTTAAATGTTGTAAAACTGAAAAATGATACAAAACTCTTATTTAGCTTTGAATTAACACTTTAATTATTGGAAATATATTAAATGAAATGAGCATTATTTTTCTGAAGTTTAAATTAAAAATAAATTCCCACCTAAAGAAAACATTATATAATTCGTTAATGTGCATCAATAATTAGCATAAGTGATGTATACAAATAATTAAAGTTAGTTTAAATATTGTTAATAAATTGTATTATTACATTCTTTTTACATTCAAACCAGATTATTGAAAATGTTATAATTAATTAGGAAGTATGTACTATTTTTATATATTTGTCTTAATATTTATTCATATTTTTTACTATTTCAAATTTTTGAAATTAATTTAACATTATTTTGAATGGGGTTTATTTTAAGGCTCTAGCCCCATTGTTTCTATAGGGTTTTTCAGGTACAAGTGGTTGGCCCTGTGTACTGCTGAACTAATTACTGTTCTTTTTGTAGTATCTTACACTTGGAGTTTGTGAATACTGAAAGTGGTAAACTTACTCAATGTGTAGAGTTACTCAAAAGTGTAAGCTAACTTTGCAAATCAGGCCCTGGGACTTTATTATTCACAAAATACAGTGTTGATTCTTCTTGTGAGTGGTGTGCTAGTTCTTCATCATTAAGGTACACACGTGTTCAACCACAAGACACACCTCTTCCTGCCAGATTCTTGCCCCTCTTACCATAGAAGCTTCTAATGCAGATATCATAAATAGTCAATGTATGAGAGTGACTGATGAGTTGCTGATTAGTGTTCTTTTTTCCTCTGGTTTGAGCATATCCATGCATATATCACAGCTATAGATGATGCCAAGCTTGAGGGTAAGCTACATTGAAGTGGTAGTTGTGCTTTTCAGTGGAACATGTCCCATTCCCAATTTATTATAGTGTTGAAATCTCTTCCTATCAAAGTGAAACTCAGAGGGACGCCAGCAACCCACGCCCTTCAAGGAAACCACTTGTGGATGGTAGTGGTATATACACACTCTCTAGGGTCTATGGTTGACCCTCTAACTCTCCTGTTACTAACATGAATCTGCCATGTGTGTCCACTGCGTGTGTAAGGACCTTAAATGGAATTGGTTTATGAAGGAATAGGACAACCCATCTTAATCCTGTGTAAACACTTTGCTTTGGAGTAGCCATATATACTGGAAAATTTACACATTTTGCACAGTAGATGAGTTTTCTGCAGCAACTGTACCATCGGTGCATTTCTGTTAATATACTGTAAAACAGCCACTTCTTAATTTTTGTCATTAAGGCCAATAACATTTCAGAATACGAAGCCTTTTGGTTAGGTTTGTGGAAATGCCATATACATACATTCACACATACATGATAATATACATCTCAGACACCCTATTGCAGTGTCACTAGCCAATGTTGTAAGGAATTTACTGTCTGTATATTTCTATTCTGCTGCAAGCTCCATTCAGCCTTAATGTACATCTTAACCACATTAGTGCTAAGGCAATTCCTCCTCTGTGCTGCAGGACCTAGATTCCCATTGTGCATGACGAGCTGAGCTCGTCATGAGCACAGGAGCAGTGTACTGCATGACGAGCTGAGCTCGTCATGAGCATGGAAGGGGTTAAGCAACTACTACAGACCCCCCGAAAACCATCACCTTCTCATACTTCCTTCCCAAAAGGACAAAAGCATCAATTGCCCACATCAACATTAGCAATCACAATATGTAAAAAGAAAAAACACTACAGCAAACTAACAAATCTACTTGAAGTCAATGCCTGGCATAATAAATTCTATATTGTGTGCTGCTAATACAATACGGTCATTGTGGCTAGCTTTTCTGTGCATTATGTTTGGTCACCAGTTCACTCAGGATAATTTTCCCACAAAGGTTTTTTCACTTTTCAGTCCATTGTCAAGCCAACTCTGGCTTTTCAAAAAAGTGTGCATACCTTTATTATTGTCAGAAACCTTGTTAGATGCCTAAGGGGCAAGCAGCAGCATCTGGGCCCAACCACGGAATTTGAGGACTTTTAGTCCTAGTGCACCGGGCCCGGATCAGTGACTAAATATCGAGGGACACAATATCGAGTGTCCACAATATCGAAGCAAAAATATCGAGGGACATAATATCGAGTCCCTATCTACAAACAGGTAAGTACTAAAATATCGAGTACAAAATATCGTTGTTCAAAATATAGGCAACTAAAATATCGATTTTTAAAAAATATTTTAAAACTAATATAAAGGTAATTAAATAATAAACACAATTAAGTAAAACATAGTTAAAATAATGTAAAAAATCTTAAAATGTAAAAACTAATAAATGTAATGTAAACAAAACAAAAAACAAATGCAGGATGCACCCGCCACTGTGGCGGATGCATCCTGCATTTTTAGCATTGTGGCAGCAGTGCTCTGAGCACCGCCCGACACAATGCTAAAAATGCACGTATGCATTTGCATAAACAAAGCGGCAGGCACTTCGCGGTGCCTGCTGCTTTTTTATGCAAATGCAGGGGGGTACCACAGGTACCCCCGTGTGCACCCCTCACCCCTCCTTCACTCTGGGGGCCCGCAGGGGGCCCCCAAAGTGAAGACCGCATGCCTTTTTGTGGCGTCATCGCCGCCACGGAAAGGCATCTAAGAAAGCCCATGCTAATATGGCTGGCGGTGTCTATTAGACACCGCCACCATATTAGACCTTTTCCGCCCCGGTCGCAAGGCGAACGGGGCGGAAAAGCGGCGGACGGTCATACTAATATGGCGGGGGGTCATTTAGGTGTGGATGGCGGGCGGATTGCCCCCGCCAGGCCGGCGGTGACTACCGCCAGCCTGGCGGGGGCAATCCGCCCACAATCCTATTGGGCCCCTTAGTCTCATTACCCCGGGGCCCGGCCCACTGTGGATCCTGAGCAACTGGGCCAAGCACCCCTTCAGCATTTGACTCTCAATGGTAGCTTGTGTCGAGCAGTCACCATCCTGCTTCTGTACATGGCGTTGGCCTAAATGGCACAGCAGTAATCTTTATAGCCATCCCACCTGACATAAGGGGTCATTCACTTTGCTCCGCACCCGGGTTATGGCCTGCTCAGCACGGCAGCACTCTTCATGGCCTCCCCACCTGGCATATAGGGCTGCCGACTTAACTCTGCATACAGGTTAAGGTTCGATCAGCACTGTAACAGTCCTGACAGGGGTCCTGACTGGCACACAGGCAATGAACCGATCGGTGTATCAGCATACAAGGCAGACTTCATGGAGGCCATCCTCTGGTATACGAAGGTCGCTGACGTTTCCCTGTAAACAGGCAATACCCAGATTGGTGCAGCAGCCCCCTCCTTATACCTTGCCAGAGGGATCCAGTTGACAGGGTCCCCCGCTGGACCTTGCTCCCTCCAGCTCTATCCTCTTTCTCTCAGGGCTGACTGGTCTTAGGAAGCAGGCAGGCATTGGCGTTCCAGGCTCCAGAAGCAGGTGGTCTTGAAGTCCCTGAGTGATGTCCCATCACCCAGCTGGTAGATTCGCAGGCCTCCATGCACAGCCTAACTGGCTGCTTGAGATTTAGCGTTTAAGTCTTTGAATTTTTGTAAGAGGTCTGCTTCCTTTTGAAGTGTCTATCCCACTCTTCTGCCCTTCCTCCAGAGAGCAGCATGTCATAGCAGGAGTGACTCTAAATCTGATACCCACATAACACAGGTCATGGGAATGACTAGATGTTCACAACTAGATGTCAACCACAGTGACATGTGTATCAAAAGCTCACCTCTGGGCCTTAGCCCCACTCTTCATGATTTTGAGTCCCATCTCTTTCCTGGAATGTGCCCAGGCTCCTTCCCAGTGACCTCTCTCTGAATCAAAATCACTCTTTGTGGTGTACTGAAGAGTCTGGTTCTCCCTTCCTCCTGTGCCTCCCACTGAGCTCACAGGAATACAGCAATCCACAAATCTGTCTGGGGGAAGTCCTCTACCTTCTCAGGTTCCTCCAGTTAGCCCTCAGTCTCCCAGAATCGAACCCATAATCATCCATGTGTTGTACCGTTCACAGGCACACATACATCCAGCACAGGCATATAGTATACACACATTGCATTGCTCTATATACATCATTCATGTATTGTATGTACCATTCACAGGCACAATACAGCCAGCACATGTATATATCATAAACACACTGCATGGAACAAGATCATACCTGTACTGTAATATTCACAGGCACAGATACACCCAGAACATGTATAACACACATGCACAGCACAGAACTATACACCAAACCGATGTGGGCCAAGGGAGAGTTAAGCACACAGCAGCAGAACTTTAAATGGGTGAGCCAGTATACCTCACTTGAGTGTCACAGGTAAAAAAGCCTGTTTACACTGATCACTACACAGTATACTGCCACCCCGTACACATGCGGATTACTCCCGGCACAGGCAGTAGCATTTCACCATGGTGAGGGAAGAGCTTCAGAGATTTATACAGCAGTACAATTGGGGCACCTCACGGGAGGGTTGCACCTTCATCACCATGGGAGGGACATTTCCATCCCAACAATCATTATCACCACTTATAGCCTAAAAAACTGAAATGCATAAAATAATGCAAATTTTATAATGCAAATTTAGGCTGTTGACTTGTGAAACACACTTTTTCTGTTTTGTGCTTCAAATTATTTTGATATAAAAATTACAACAACAATGATATACATTCTTTAACCTTGTACTTGATTTGCACCTTGTATGGAATGCTGGACGGTCTCGGTCACTCGAACTACAACTCCTACATTGAACTTGAACTTGGTCAACTTAGGAAGCTTTTTTAAATGTTGCTCCAAACATCTCCAGATTTCTGGAACTTCTACCTGAAGTTCCTCTTGGGGGTTCAAAGTGTACAAAACACAGATCCAAAGGTCTAGAAGCTCTGAGATGGTATTTGGGTTGTTGGGACTACAATTCCCAGAATGTACCTGGCCAAATCCTTAAATGTCCACTGGACACACTCCAGGATGGGGACGTCTTGGTGGAGATGATGCAGGTGGGGTATGTTAACCTGTAGCTTTCAGGGAGCCCACTCCTTAACCCTTGTGAAGCCAGGCAAAGTCTCTAGGGCTGTAGTACCAGATTGTGCAGCAGGTGCAGTCCTACAGAGTGCACACCTTTGGGTGTAGATCAGGGTTCCATAAGGACAGTCCTTCTTTTCCTTTTTGCTTCAGGTAGCATGCCTTAGTTGCTTGGCAACTCTCTCATATTTATTCAATGGGAAGCAGGGTGCTACTCTTAGGTATGACCACTTTCTCCAAAGTGTGGCATATTCTTGTCCCAGAAATCCCTATACTTCCAAAATCCAAAATGGAGAAACTATCTCCTGGAGAGCTAGATCTGGCTAAGCCAACCCACTGGTGTGGCTAGGATTCTCTAACACTCCCCTTTCAGCCCCTTCACTAATTTGATTACAGGGGCTCCTGTGTGGCTGGGGGTGCGGAATGTGTGTGTGTGTGTGGGGGTGGGGGGGTTAGACTGTGCATTCCTAAAGTGTCTCTCTCCCTTTGAAGACCAGTTTGGCTACTTCACCCCCATCCTGCCTTTTGCTTCTAAAGCTGTAGTTTTCCTCCCACAGGAAATCCATTGTCACTCTAGCAGGCCACTTAACAACTAATTAAGTCAGCTTGGCTCAGCCTGGCAGAGGGTGGCCGATCACGAGAGGGCAAGAGGGAGGCAGAAAAGAAAATTCTGTAACTTCTTTTCTGTAATAGTTATTATAAATCTAACAGGGGCAAGTTTTCGATTCATCATAATTATCAATTTGAGTATTTGAACCAAATTTGCTAGCACACTCCTGTCAATATTTATTCTTAAATAAAATATTCCCATGTTACCCTATGGAGCTAGTTTTCTACAATGGGGAAAACGAAATTGGCAGTTATTCCCTCACCAGGGCTTATAAAACATATTTTATAATGTCCCTGCCTATAGTGAAAAGGCTCCCCATTGGGAACTTAGGAGAGGCCTTAGTGGTGACTTCTATGTAACAATAAGGTTGTTTCAGACTTTGAAAGTACCTTCAATTCTGAAGTAAAATGTGCATATAATATCAATTTAAAAGCAGCCTGCACTGCAGGACTGGCTTTTAAAATGTCAGCAGGCACCACAGTACTGCACACTTAAGTGCATTAAATCTTCTGGGTCCTTAAACCTACATCCCCTACCATTTACTAGGTTGTCAGTACCAATTATAATTATGCCTAATTACCATGTACTTTTACACAGAGCACGGGCGTTGGGTCTGGTTAGCAGAGCGCAGGGCACAGTCAGAGTCAGAAAACCTGCATCTAGTAGTTAAAATGGGGAGACACTGCAAACAGGTCCTGGTTTCTCACATGGGTGAATTTAGTAGACTGATGAACTGATAGTGATAGCCTTTGTTGCCCATGTACTGTGTCACCTCTCTTCATCACACTTCTATCTTCTAGGCACACTGTCTTTGGTTTACGCTCTTGGGCCGTTATTTAGAGTTTTACTGATAGGGATATTCCATCACAAATGTATTACGAGTGCAATCCAGCCTATGACAATTATTATATGGTGACAGAATACCCATCATATTTGACAAAGTATCCGGACGCTAAACTCTAAACAAGGCCTTTACGGCCACATGCATCATTGCACCCGTTTGCAATTCCTAAATTGCGAAAATTAAGGAATCGCAATTTAGAAATCGCAAACTGCAATGCATGAAAAATTCGCATTTTTTTTGCGATTCGGTATTTTTCCTTAATTGCGATTCACAATTTGCGAATCGCAATTAAGGAAAACCCTTCCCATTGATTCCTATGGGCCAAAAGGCCCATAGGAGTGAATGGGAAGGCATTCACATTTTGCGAATTTCAAATTGAGATTCGCAAAATGTGAATGCAATTTCAAGGGTGCAGGGGGGGTCCAAAGAACCCCTTCCTGCACCCCTGAAATGTAACTTCAAATGCAATTTACACACACACATGCCCCAAGGGCACGTGTGTGTGTAAATTAATACTTTCAAAAATGCAATTTGTGCATATTTGAACGTTTTCGGTAAATTAGCATTAGGGTCAACCTCATGCTATTTTACCAATTCCAAATTGCGAATTCGCGATTAAAAAATGATCATCAATTGCATTTAAGACATCTGAAATTGCGATTTCTTAAATGCAATCGCAATTTTAGAAATCGCAACATGGTTGCAATTCCTAAAATTGCAAAATGCATGATGCATTCCAAATTAGTCAATTGCATTCGCAAACGGCCGAAAATTGCGATTCGCACCGTTTGCGAATGCAAATGACTTTGATGCATGTGCCCGATAGTCCTCAATTGTGAGTTCTTTGTAACTGTATTGTTATTTATCACAGACCTTAAAATGGAGCATAAAGTGAATTTCAATGCTTACCACACCAAACTCTGCATATCCCAATATACCGGGTCTTTTATACTTAGTACATTTCAGCAGGTGAGGCAGTGAATAATCCGAGTACCACAAACAGTGGACTGCACTGGTCTGGCACTCACAATTGAGGCTTTAAGTGTGTGGGGGGCACTTAACCTGAGTATTCAGCAAAAATCATTAGAAACCATGTCTTCTGCATATATTTCTCACACGCTTATTTATATATTTTTGTTTGAGATGGCATGTTTACCAAGAATAATCAATCTGCTATGGGATTCAGTTCAATGGGTACCAAGAATTGCATTTGCATTGATCGCTATGTACAAAAATAAACAGCAACTTTGCAGTAACTTCCAATCCCGGGAGACATCTTTAACATGCCAATACTATCATCATCTAAATATGCATAGAACAAATTGTGAAATAGAAGCCCTTTAATTGGATGGTACAGTAAATCAATGCAGAATTTATGCATGACGTCCTGCACCATTATTTTTAAGGATAAATCAAACAATTCAGAGCCACCATTAATCTTCATTTTACACTCCTCAAGATTCCACATAATAAATCCAGCTCTAACAGTTTCTTTCAATTGTGTTTGTTTTCCCGGATTAGTTCAACTTGGTATAAGGCACATTTATGTGCCTTGACAATATATACAAATTTTCAAAGTGCAAAGATATTGAGCCAAGAATAGTAAATCTATACGTTTTGCTATATGCACTTAACTTTCAATATTTTCTCCCTCTATATTTTGTCCACTATATTATGATGCCATTATGTTCCTGTGCACGATATTCTGTGGTACAATCTTGCAACTCCTGGTCAGGGCTAAGGAAGTCTGAGGAATGCTTGTGATATCAGTTTACATCAGAAGGGTGTAAAATAGGAATATTCCATGATAGGAGACAGAGTAAATTCAACAATGAATAATTAATGACCACACATTTTTTGTAAAAAAATGTGCAGTTTTATATAGCGCAAACTCGACCCGACGGTATTGGAGCGCTTTACATGAGCACCAGTTATGTTACACAAGGACACATTTATTTTTGGTAGGCATGGGGAGATCAAGTGATTTGCCCAGAACTACAGGTTGCTGAGCCGACCTTGGGGCTCGAACCTGGGGTCTATTAGGTTGGCGGTCGGAAAATCACTCCGACCGCCATGGTAGCGGGAAAACACAGCCCGCTAGGATCGCGGTATAACCGCCGGTCCAATTAGTATGCTCCACAGTCGAAATCTGACTGCGGCAGTCGGATCGGGGCATTTAACTTTGGGGCGGTTGCTGCTGCCAGCAGCACAGCTGCGATGTCCAAAAAAGCATGTCCTGCATATCTCTGCACTGCGTGGCAGGCACAGCACAGTGCCTGCCACCTGGTACAGGGACATGTAGGGGGGTACCATGGGTACCCCCCAGTTCACCCACACCCCCCAGTCACATTGGGGGCCCGCAATGGGCCCCTGGA
The DNA here is from genome assembly GCF_964261635.1 of Lissotriton helveticus. Lineage (NCBI taxonomy): Eukaryota > Metazoa > Chordata > Amphibia > Caudata > Salamandridae > Lissotriton > Lissotriton helveticus. The sequence goes on from NC_136072.1 coordinate 103,883,736, forward strand.
GACATTCTCCCAATGCCTTTCCATGGCGGTTCCATTGCCGCGGAAAGTCTGGCTACCACCGCCATCATAATCATGCCGGCGGAGCCTGGCCCTGCACCGGCCCCAATTTAGTGTTCCAGCTCCACCCGCCAGGCAAGCGTGCGGACTGCTATCGGTGGAAAAGTGGCAGGCGGAAAATCTCACTGCCAGGGTCATCACCGCCATGCTAATGGGACCTGTGGTTTTCTGGGTTGCAATCGCTTGCGGATGACCGCCGCCGGTCCTGCGGTTGCCACCGCCAGCCCGGCAGCGGTCATCCGACCGCCATCCTAATAGACCCCTCAGTTCCCTAGTTCCAAAATAAGCAGCTGTGTGGGGAGAGGCCACATCCTCTCCCCACACATCAAGGAAACACGTGCGTGTTCCCTTTATTTATTCTGGTAATTAGCGAACATTTAGATACATACTTGACTAAAGACAGCCCTGGAGTAATTTGTGCAGACAAATGTGCATGTTGGTAACACATTATGCAAGTGTAATGTTCGGAAGTGTTACTACTTTGGCAATCTTACTGTGCGGTATGGTTTTATTTACAGTTTATATGTTATTTATATTACTTTTTTCTACCCTGCATGAGAAAAATTAATTAATTAGTGTACCAAAACGCTGTTCTAACACCACTTATGGCAAGCAGGATTAGGTCTGTGTTTTGACTGATTCAGTAGTTCTGATGGGACCTGTAACAGTAGTTTTTGATCATATCTGATTGCTACATTGTTGGCATCTCTGCAGTTCCAATGTGTTTCACCTGGATAAAATGGGCCACATTCACAATGATTCTGCTATGATTTTCTCTGGCAGTTCCCCTATCTTACTTTCGAATTCCAACAGTCAACCAGGAGTAAACCAGGAGTACTCTTAACTTACTCCTCAAATTCAAGAGTGAACCAGGAGTAATTCAGGAATACGCTCTACCTACTCATATCAACATCTTTGTGAATTGTGCCAAAAAACCAGGTTGAATATGAGCGGGACATGAGGAATTACCTTGGAATGAGGCATAGACTTACTGAATGCCTGATCATTTCCCATTTTTTAGGTTACTCTCCAGGACCACATAGTCCCCGGTAATTGCCTGCACAAAATCATTAATGTCCTCAGTATTGGTAATTCTGGGGCAGAAGGACCAGCCGAAGCCCCGAAAGTTATTTACATTGAGAAGTGTGTTTTTGTGGCTGTGACTGTTATTTGAATCCTGTGTCCTTGACCTCGCATTTGGAATTATTTTTTTCTGAGATTGCATGACCATGATGAACGGCTAAATATGATTACCTTAGATGTTTGGTAGTTAGTGAATCATGCATTCCTTGTTCATAATAATTGAACTATATAACGTTTTAACTGGCAAAGTTGTGGAGAAGTACACATTGTTGGCACTTCATTATAGTCTCCAATTTTGTACTTCGCTGGAACAAAGTTCCTGTAAAGACAGTTTACCTGAGAGAATATTCCTACCACAAACTTCTTGTGAGGGCTCACCCTTCACAGGTAGTCACTTGGTGCTCTGCTCAAAGATAACAGCATCAAGATTCACAAACATGCTAATGAAAGACAGCTGTACTTGAAAGATCTCCTCAATTTCAGTTATCCAGAGCCTCAAACACTGCTTGCACATCATCCATGTCTGGATGCCTATTAACTACCTGACGCTCAACCAAACCAAGACAGAGATCCAGTTATTTGAAACAAGATAATGTACCAACCTGGCTTAATGACATGAACCCCAACTTTCACCGAAGGCCAAGTCACTTGGATTCCTCATGGACACCAACCTCACTCTCAAGAAATACATTGCCAAAAAATAATGAAGGCCTAGTATCAGTCCTGTCATCTAAAGAATGCCAAACCATTTCTTCCAGAAAGTGACTTCAGAACTGCTGTTTCAAGCCTTCATACTCTCGCATCCAGATGGTGGTAATGACATACTCAATGGCCTCCCAGATTCCAGAGTGATCTTTATGCGGTAGCATGGCTTATCCAGGGCCTGAAGGAATATGAACACATCACCCCCATGCTGAAGGAACTCCATTGGCTTCCCATGCTGGCCTGCACCATATTAAAAACTTGCCGCATCATTTACAAAGCATCATGAATAGTAATCCTGCTTATCGTTTAGACTGGCTCACCATTTCCAGTGGTTTCTGGCTGCTGGCACTAGGAAACTATCAGACTGTGGACTAAGAAGTATAATGAAGAATAAAAACCAGCCAGCCAAGTATTTTGCACCCATGATTTGGAACAGCATGCTTATATGCAGCAGTACCGCCGCAGCACTGCTTCAATTTAGGAAAGAGTTGCAGGCTCACCTCTTTAAAGAGTACCACATCACAATATATGTATCATCCACACACCAGCTTCTTCTCCTATGTTGACTTTGTGTTTGTCTTTGACCATGTACAGGGCTCCCCTACATTTTGGCTTGCTTTGCATCTTATAAACACCATGTATATACATGCATAAAGGACAGTTCCTTCTTTTGCAACAAGATCCTCCATGTTATAAAAAAAAGTTCAATGCAGAGATATTTTCCATTCATGATAAACAAATCCAAACGATCGATTCATAGAAATGTGTTGTATATCATTAAAATGTATGGCTATGGCCAATTCAGAATATTTAGGACTATTTAGGTCCAATGCAGACTATTTTTCATTGTGCCTGAAATATATTAAAAAGAAAACTCTGTCTGCGGTCATAACAATTTGTCCATTTCTTAGTTTACTCTTCTATTCTTAGCTATGTGAAGCATTATGTTTAATCTTAGCTTTCATGTTTTTAATGAAGGTATTTTCTGGTAAGATATCCAGATGTACATGCATATTATTTTAAGATTTTAGGGCCATATGTATCAAACACTAATGCGTTCACAAATGCCGAAATTAGCAGAATTTCGGCGTTTGCGAAAGCATTAGTGCTAAATGGTATATATGAAAGAAATCTGCATGCAAAATAAGGAATCGCAAAATTTACGATTCCTCATTTTGCGATCGCATTTAAGGCATCGCAAATTTTGCGATTCCTGAAATGCAATGTAAGAAGCATTAAAATAATGCAAATTGGCCTTAAGGAATCACAAATTACCACCAACTTCAAGTTGGTGGTAATTTGCGAATTCCTTGAAAAATTCACTTTTTTGCATTAATCAAAGTGCATTGTGAAGCACATACATGCCCTTTGGGCATGTATGTGCGCCACATGTGCACCCATGTTAATTTCAGGGGTGCAACAGGGTGTCCTTTGGACACCCCTGCACCCTTGAAATTATTCTCAATTTGCGATTCTCAAATTGCGAATCGCAAATTGAGAATAACTTCCCATTCATTCCTATGGGCCTCCTGGCCCATAGAAATCAATGGGAAAGTATTCCTTAATTGCGTTTCGCAATTTGCTAATCGCAATTAAGGAATACTAAGAAATCGCTAAAAAATTGCGATTTTGTACATAGATCCCAATTTCCGATTCTCAAATAGCGATTTCTAAAAAAATCGCTATTTGAGAATCGCAAACCAGGTTGTTGATACATATGGCCCATAGTGTGTTTGCAAGTCACCATTGGATGTTAGACAATTTCCTATTTAGCTGAGGATAGGTTTAATGACATTTCTATCTAAGACTCCATTTATGAGTGGTCAGATTCAGAGAGGCATTCACCACACCCAGTAAATACCAGTGCCCTACAATGTGTGCTTATCATATATGGGTATTACTCATGAAAATAGTATAAAAAAGTCAGGAGACTAAGAAAACAGGAGCTGAAACAGACTCTATGGAATGATTTACATGAAAGCACATTGACAAGGAATAGTGCGAGCTTTTGGTGAATAGTGAAGACCCCCCTTTCTCTCTGACTCCAACAGACCCCAGATTGACGTAGCAATAGAGGAGGAAACTTGGGTGAATCATTTCTCTCACATCTTTAAATCAACTTCACCAATGGAAAAAACAATCTACCCCTCCCCTCCCGTCAACTTTCCAATCAGCATACAGTTCGATATTCCTGATGTCTTGCAGGCTCTGAACCTAAGCAAAGGGGGAAAAGCGCCAGGACCAGATGGGGTCCCTGTTGACCTTTTTAAACAACTTCCGGACCTCTGGGCCCCCATACTGACAAGAGTATGCACCGCAACTGCGAAATTGGGCCTGATGGAGTCCTTGTCCAACTCTATCATGGTACCTATTTTTAAAAAAGGGGATCGCCATGACGCTAAATGTTATCGTCCGATCTCCCTGCTAGATTCTGTGGGAAAAGTAGTTGGCCGAGTAATCCTGGAACAACTCCAACAATGGGCAGACGAGAGAAAGATCTTATCGGACTTGCAGTTCGGGTTTAGAGAAGGGTTCGGAACCGTTGAACAGGCCCTCAATCTAACTCTGATCATGTCAAAGTACATTCATGCAAAGCAGGGGACAATGTATATGGTATTCGTAAACTTGTCCTCTGCCTTTGATTGTGTCTCCCACGCGAAGCTATGGACCCTCTTGCGAAATATGGGGGTAGACCTTCCACTTTTGGATTTCCTAAGGGAATTATACACGGACGCTTCCGCGAGTGTGCGCTTTGGGACTAAAGGAGAGCTTACTGCGTCATTCAAAGTGGAGTGAGGAGTAAGGCAGGGCTGCGTCCTAGCCCCCTTCCTCTTCTCCCTGTATACAAACGGATTGGAAGAGGAAATGTTGAGGGGGGGGGCAGGATCTGCCCAGACTAAAACAACGCCTGATTCCTGCACTGCTCTGCGCGGATGACGCAGTCATTCTGGCACGTACACCAATAGAACTCCAGAAATCCCTGAATAAATACGCCGAATTTATGGGCGCACTAGACCTGCACATAAATGTTAAGAAAACTTTTGTAATGGTGGCAGGTGGAGGGAGAAAACGAACGAAGAACATCATCCTAAATAATCAAAAACTTGAGAGGACCCCACAGTACCCCTACCTGGGCATAATGATCGATGAAAGGTTAAACTGGAAAGCAGCTGTCGAGTCCAGGAGACATCTTTTTAAGAGAGCCGTTATTGCCCTGACGAACTTTACACAGAGACTAGGAAGGAGACCACCAGTAGAGATGCTAAAAATGTATTCTGCTAAATGCCAATCCATCGCTCTATATGGGGCCGGTGTCTGGGGATACGCGGACGCCAGATCCCTTCAGACAGCCGAGAACTCGTTCCTGAGATTCCTTTTATCTGCCCCCAAGTGTTCATCCACATATGCGTCCCATCTGGAACTGGGAATTCCCTATTTAGAGGATTTAATAAAAATTCAGCCATTGTTACTCTGGAGGCGCATATGGTTGTCTGATAAGAACATGCTGACCAAGGCCATTCTAGGGGACTCAATGGCACTGGACCACGCGCACAGAATGGCCTGGCTTACTTACGTTAAACGATTTTTTACAGACCTGGGTCTGGAAAGATACTACCTTACTCCAGCAACCTTGATCGAGATAAGCAAGAAAGAGCTGAAACAGAAAGCAATGAGTCATCTTGAGACCCTTAGAATCACCTTGCTCTCAAACAAGCAATCTGTTCAACACGCAAATATGGTACAGTTAACGCCACAAATTCAGCCTTATCTTGTCTTAGAAATCAGCACATATGATAAAATGCTTCTGACCAGATTCAGACTCAATCTCTTTCACAGACTAGTGGCTTTCCCACAAATGAACACTTGGGAACCAAAACTGACATTATGCCCATGTGATGAGACGTCTCCACAAACCTGCATGCACACGATAATGTTTTGTAAATACTTCCATCCTCATAGAAAGATCTGGTTATTCCCATTACTAAAACTCTGGGGTTTTAGACAATGTCGTCCGGCCATGATTACCTTGCAGATGCTAGACTCCGAGCGCACCTGTTATCATATATTGAACTTTTTTAAATGTATTATTAGGCATCGGAAGAATTTTTAAAACTGAGTGAATGTATTTCTCTCCCAGATATCTGTTTTTTATCAAAATGCTATGTTGTAAATGTTATACTGTGGCTTTTATGGTTTTGCAATGACGAAAACCGAATAAAGTATTTATTATTATTATTATTATCATGAAAATAGAGAACTACATGCATATTCTGGTGTTTTTCAGTCCCAATTCACCATCTCCGTATTGCTAAGGTATTTTTAAAACAAATATTGGTAAGTTGTATCTAATGATTTTAAACTGTGGAAAATGTTGTGGATTCAGTGAGTACTGCACAATTTATTTCACTCCATGCACAAAACTTAGTTTAAGGCAGATCATCAGTAGACTGCCATTACCATTACCACTTCCAGGGACTCCAAGGGCTTTGGTAGCAGATTATTAAACTGCTCATCTTTTATAACTGCTCTCAGTGAATCAGAATTAAGACTGAAATATTGTGATTACGAGGATCCTTTTCATGCCATACATTTTAAATTTGTGGCGAAGTACTTTGAGAGAGTTCATTGGTCAAACCGAGTGGAAGAATTGTGAGCACTGGCCTTCTCAGCACTTTCTTAGACTGGTTTGGTTATGGAGAAATCATACATTCATGTAAGACATCTGGTGTACCATGTGAAGCCCCCCAGGTTTTCACTTTTTGACCTCTGTGCTTCAGAGCTCCACTTTTTCATGGATTCCTTAATGGAGTGTCACCAGTAATTCCCCAGTTTTGAGCTGTAACTCCCAGTGCTCACCTTCTAAAATAGTTTCTGCTGCTACGTAGATGGGGTTAAGGGTTCTGAGCAAATAGCATCTGAACATATGCGCACACCCATCACATGTATTCAGAGTGAGGAAGACTGTTGTCTGACTCAGGCCGTCATTCGTTCACAGGTAGCCCTGAAGCAGATGGACCGTGATTAAAATGAATATGATTCCGCTGAGACTGGCCAGGACTGCATCATTCCATTTTGGATAGAGTGTAACATCTGTAATTGTTTTCCTGTGTGCTATATGTGTCCTGGTGTTTTACTCTACGTGCAGGTTCGCTTAGAATATAAATGTCAGAGTGGCCATCTTGTACATCATTTATTGGGCCCAGAAGCCTAATATGAGGAAAATATGGAACTATCTGTAATCCTTCACATATTCATTCTTTGATACATTTCTCAGAAACTGCATTAATCAGATTTGAGCTTTGAGCTGCCTGGCTGGGGGAGTTCATTGCTCTGCTGCCCTAGCTGTAACACGAACAACCCCTGCCCTCAATAGCCCTATCCAAATTGAAGTAGACTTCTCCAATTACAGGAATGGGTCAGGGTAATGATCTAGCTATCTGTTAGTAGCAACTACCTGTAATTAAGCTTGAAGAATGTTCCCACATGGGGCAAAGGAAGAACAGACAGAACTGTGGCTCCAGTCACCATAGGAAGAAATGTCCTTGTCAAAAACGTTCAAGCCTTAATTTTCAATAATGAAAAGTGGCAAGAAAGGTTTAGCTAATTGTAGTGGATAACAAAGGTTTTGTCTGATTGTGCTAAGACCATTAAGCTTCTGATAATGCATTCAAATGTATGTGAAAGGCTGTATGGCTGATATTGTAATTGTGAGTATCTTGACATAGCTAGTAGGCCTGACTTTTCAGTACTGTGTTGCCTTGTATGTTATGTTATAGTCACATATAAGCATTGAGACCTACTGATGCATGAAGGGTTCAAGTTAACTTAAAGCTGCAAGCACAGAAATCTCATACAAATTTCATAACCTCCTCCACCTAAAAACTTGCTAAGTGGAACTCCAATCTTCCTCATATATTTCTTCTTCAGGTCACAAATCCTTGCCACCACATTAGAATGGAGCACAACCTGAATATATTGCTAAAACACTCATCAACTTAATTTAATGTTCAGACAATGAGGAGAGGTTTGACAAAGTTTCAAAAACTTTATTCCTCATTAAGAGTAGGAGTTCATATTTTTATTCAAGCTAGTCACATAAGTCTGTTACAGAAATATTAGAAAAATCATGGCTAGAGACAGCATACAAAATGACAGCGTGTTCCATAAAGGAATACGTTTTTATCTTAACCTAAAGGACCTAACCTATCCTAGCAAGAACCCATTAAGAGTTCTTTTGGAAAAGAGCAGGTAAATTTGGAGCAGAAGATTAATAGCTATGAAAGGTCGAACTCCCCATAGAGAGTAATTCCGGAAACTCAGCTGAGTTCCCTAACAGCTGCCGTAACAACCATTAAAATAGGTAGGAAGAAATAATCTATGAAGTAGCCTTGCTCAGCATAAAGGTAGAAAGTCTTCTCACAAAAGATAAGGAAACAAGAAAATCATTGTTAGCATAATCTTAAAGCAATCTCAGGCAAGAGTAGCACAGTCAAGTGCTAATGGACATAGCAGGGAAAGAATGAATAGAATGCATTTTCTCTCTAACTAGGAACACGTACTATATAGAAAAGCACAAAACATGTTGAATCATCGCAGACCAATGGGTAAGGATCTTCCTATGGTCTGTCGTCTTCTTCCTCGATTCCCATGGTAAACGTCTATGTCGATATGCCGTTATTTGAATGCAACTACAACGTATTACAAAAGATACACCTAGGAAGGTTCTCGCGAGAACCATTGCAAGCCTACTATGTTAACTATTCAGTATCCCACTGAATAACAATGGTTCGCTCTATGAAATGAAACAATAATATCTAGCATGCCCTGCTAAGATCATGGATATCAAAACTATAGCATGCATTTTCTTTCATTAATATATTTGTTCATTATAAGCATGTGGCAAAGAAAACTATCAAAAATACGATGAAATCATATGGTTTGAGGTGGAAAGAAATACATTTTGCAGCAAACAGCACATTTCACGAAGATTTCAAGTTTTGCTGTTCAATTATAACATTAGGTCAGCAATTATGAAAAGGCATTTATTGTCTTAAAGGGTTAGGAAAATATCAATAAAATGTTGAGGCCTGCAGTGAAAGAATGATAGAAATGGGAGGTTTCTGCAGAAATAAGCGGCATTTCCAGCACGTTTAATAGAAGCATTTTTTCTAACCACTATTTTGATATGCATTTTCTATGTTAAAATTAAAGTACATTTCTATATTTTTATGAGGTTAAACTTACGTAAAGATTTTCAACTTCCACAAAGGTAATGGGCTTAATATAGATTTAGGGGGTAGTTACCTACTGTGGCTTTTCATTAGTGGAAGTGATTTACCCACATTCAGTTTTTGATGCCCCTTTAGGAGGGTGTTTCAATTGGTATTTACATTTGCCCAACCTGTATATAGTAGTAAATATGTGCATACCATTCCATTGCACTGACTGGGCAATGATTTAATGAATGTTACTATTTACATTATTTACTTGTGTGTAAGCCAGACCACCTCCCTGGAATGTAGCACACATTTTCCTTAGCTAAGGTCTTTTGTTGAAGTGCAGATTCTACAGGTTGCTACATGCGGTGGAGGCAGTCCAACCAATAAACATGGGGACTGATTCCCTAGAAGATGCAAACATATGCATATGTGAAGCAAGTTCTATGGATTCTGAACATATCTTATAAATTGCACACACATGCAGCTTTGACTCAAGTGCCAAAGGGGCTTATTGATCACCAAGTGCACTGCAGGGGGCACCAGGTTACCAGATCTGAAATACCTCCCCCTTTAAACAGAGTTAGAGCCCAGTAATCACTGACTGCCGTGGGACCTCCTGAGCCAGCCATGCTATAAAAATGCAGAGATAGTCAATTAAATTAAAGAGCATACTCATATCTAACAAATGGCTGGGATCAAAACCAATGTGCAGCCAGCCTTGTAATATTGTTGCAGGAGCAAGTAATATGACCGGCGCTAAGGCCCAAGTTGTCATCTTTGTCAGCCCCCTTTCACTATGGACCCCTATCTAGGGCCCCTCGAACAAAGATCTTCTCCCATCCCTACCAACTTTTAAAAACATCTAGGGTCCTCCTTCTATGATAATTCGTCTTTGCCCTTCCACAAAATCACAATTGTTGCCTATAACTATTTTTACTGTCTACAAACGCTTCTAAAATATCTTCCTACACTTCCTCCAGATTCCAGGGATGTGGAGATTCAAGCCACAGTACTGTTGTATTTATAACAACTCACCGTATTTACACATCCTGAAACACCTGTTTCCCAAACGTCAGGAAGTCTAAAAACATGGAAGCACGTTCTTCCCCTGGGAATACCCCACTGGCCTTAATTTCCAAATGTCAGTCTTCATTGGCTTGTGCAGAGGGATCCTTTAAAAGCCCTCTGACTAGTTCATTGGGCAGTATAACAGGTGGGACCTCTGTACCTCCAGAGGTTGTTCTCTCTACACTCCCTATCGTCCATTGCAATAATTCAGTTAAAAATGTCTTCAGCTCCACCATATCCTCAGAGCTCGAAAGTGGTGGTCTCGTTAGCCTATCATGGGATCAAAGACTAGAAATTAGCTCATTCTGGCTCTACTTTTCCAAACAAATCATGTGCTCTTTTGTAAGTCTCCTAAAGACACCTTCTTCCACATAACCATTAAGCTCTTTAATCTCTTCTATCCATTTCTTTTAGTTGATGTAGTTCCCCCAAACACACTTTATAAAGTGAAATAGCGCAAACTTTATAAATGCTGTCTTATGGCCACTTTTTCACTATGGAAATGCCATGTTTGTACATGTCGATATTGTTGCTAAGTCATCCTGTGCCCTGGGCACCAATCAACTTTTTGCTGACTGCTACTGGTCGCAACTGACTCTGACTGACCCTTGGTTCTGCCTAACCAGGCCCAGTGCTATGCTGAAAGAGACAATTAGAATACAATGAAAACACCTACATACACTAGGGTACACTATGGGTTAGCGTAGCTCTGTGATTGGAATGACCTCCCCTATAAGGCCCTAGTACATAATACTACAGGGGGATTTAAACTACCTTTAAGACCCTAGTATATAATATGGCAACGCATTTAAGAGGCCAGAAACCCTTTCTGTAGTTGCATGTGTGCATTGCTTATGACTAAGGTCATTTTTAAAAGCAGCCCTGTGGCGCAGGACTGCTTTCAAAAATGCAAATTGTGCCCAAATACCACTTTGGTGTGTGGGCAACTTAAAAATGGATAACCTACAGTGTTTTGGCATATTAGGTACCCCTAGGGTCTCCCCTTGAAGTCCAGGTGTGGTGGTCAGGTTTAATATGACCTGGGTTAAGTGAAATTGCACATTTCACTTCCCACATTGTGATAAAGTGCTTCACAAAATCGACTTTTGTGCTAGGAGCACTGAGGATGGAGGTTCTCCAATATCTTTACATATTCAGAACACCTGAAGTCTCCCCTAGGTGTTCCGGGGGGTGGGGGGGTGTCCTGTAGATATAAACAGGGTTCTTATAAGGTGTTTTTATAAGCCCTGTTGTTGGAAAAATGGCCCAAGTCATTTGCCATATACGTTAACATGGCAAGAAGTTATTAACTAATAATTTCAGCTAGGAGAATCATAAAATAGCATTCAAGGACTTCCCAGAATATGGTATTATTGAATTTCTCTTAAAATGTAAACCAGAATTCTGGCTTTCAGTTGTCTGGCCTGATTCGTCAGAGTTAAGTGGATTAACCAGCTCTTCTGTGGTTAGCCCATGGGGTTAGCCAGCTCTTCTGGGAGGGAAGAGTTCTGCTACACAGGAATGCCAGAGCAGGGGAGGGTCGTAATCAATATACTTCAATGGAAGGAGGAGATGCAAGGAGGTGAAACCATGGAGATTAGCCATCCTGGGGATGTGTTTAACCAACTCTTCTCTACCTGCCGGAAAATCAGCGATGATGAATTTTGGGGAAATTGTGATCTCTGGGAGGAAATAGTGTCACAGTTTGGAGGATGTAGACATGCCCTAGGGTGTTGCCCTGCTCCTCATTAGATAGGAGTGCCCTCCTTCTTCACCCGGAGAACTTGGAATAAGTATCTCAGAGAGGCAGAAACTCTCAGACCTGCTGCTTGAAACCTAAGAGAGCAAGAAGGGTCCACGCTGAGGAGTTTGATGTGCATTAACCAGATCCTGCACTCTAAAGATTGCACCTCCTGCTCCATCCAGAACTACAGCCCTGTGAACTACCTTTAAAAGGACTAAAGAGTGGCCTCCCTGCAAGCTACAGGTAAACGGAGCTCACCTGTACATCACCATTGAAAATCCTGAGCCTGGAGTACTACCAGGGGATCTATAAGGGTTTTGTCCAAGTGGATTGTGGGAACTGAAGCCCCAAACTTTCAAGGAACTCCTGGAGCTTCCAGGCCATTGTAGTAGGTTTTGGACACTTTGGGGCCCTTTAGGGAACATCAAGAAGAAGTTCCAGAAGTTTGGAGCAACTTTGGGAAAAAGCTCCAAAAGTGGACTGACTCAGCCTGACCAGCCAAGCCGGCGACACTCAACCGCGAGCCGGCCTGCAGTCCAGGTTCTTCCCACTGAAAAGTTCCAGAGGTCCGACTTCTGGGGTTCTGACCAGGAGTAAGCTGAAACTCAATACATCAAACCCTCAGTGAATCTGGTCTGGTGAAAAGCATTGAGGGACCCCACAAGAAAAAGCTCTGTAAATGTTTCCAAGTCCGAACGTAGAAACTGGGACCAACCACTTGAGCCAAGCTGCCCACCTTCAACCGTGAGCTGGCCTGGTCACTCCTGCTGGAAAGCCACAAAGGTCTGACTTCCACAAGTTTGACCAGGAGCTCATCACAAGACAAGCTGGCAAACCGTCACATATTATTATAAATTGGTGTTGAGCTTTTATTGTGTGTTGTGTCTTAAATATTTACTGAATTGGTGTTTTTAAATGCTTTACATACCTGTCTTTGAAGTTAAGCCTGCCCGCTCGCAGCCAAGCTGCCAAGGGTTGAGCATGGTAATAATTTTATAAGACCTATGCTGAGACCTAGACTGTGTTAATGACCTAATTGCCAGTGGCAGATATACATTTACCCCTACTAATAATCCTCTTTCCAATACATATATATTTCATTCATTCATTCATGTATCTATTCTTTCATGCCAAGGTTTTGCATATACGATGTAGGGATTGTACTCTGCTGGATTGAAAGTCTTAAAAATAGACCTTGCCAGACCTGTCTTCAGTGAATATTTTGATTTTAAAATATTCTAGTTCACTTTCTTCGTCCTAGATTGTCCATCACAAGATGCTGAAGCTGCTCTGATGGATATGACAAACATGGCTCTAGCTGGAAACCTTCCATGCCAGGTTGATCGGCATTAGATGTTTAGTTATGTGCGCACTGTAGCTTTTTAGACCATTAGGGATGCTTCGTCCCATTAGCAACCAATTAATTGCTTCACACATTAGCTGAGCCACCTGCCAAGTCTGAAATGCATGGGCTTGACAAATGTCATTAGATGATCTTGATAAATGATTACCCTGTACCAGATTTAGATGTTCTTCCAGAGACAGAGTTTGCAAAATGCACAAATGTTTCTCTGCAGTGTGTCAGTTTAAATTTACTTGCTGAGAAGCAACTAATTCACTTCCTCTCTTGCCTCGTATAGCCTCAATCGCCTCGTGAAGTAATGCAAATTTCTATCTAATTGAGCCACATACATGTTGCAAGCCAATAACACTTGAAGAGTTGCTATGTGATTTCCTGAGTGCTCAGTTTTTTTTCTCCAAAACTTCTTTCAGAGAGAGTCAAGGTGATCTACTTTTGTGTATATTTTTAATTTGTGCACTTTTTTGCACTCTTTAGCTTGATTAAAAGATGTGGCCATACATCCCTCAAATGCCATTCTTTCTTTTAGTTCTTTTGACGCAAAACCATTCCATTCAACTACTCTGTTCCTACGGTTTTCAGATTAAGGGCCTCATTTATGGCACTATGGCGTAGGGCAGTGCAGCAAGGCACCCTGCTGCGATGCCCTACGCCAACGTGGAAGGGCAGGAATGCACCATATTTAAGCAATACAGTGCATTCCTGTCCTTTCTCCCTGCGCTGGTGCCTTTTTAGCAGCCTAGCGACAACATGGGTACCCTTGCACCATGGTGCAAGGGTGCCTCCATTGCAGGCAGCAATGTTTATGTGCAGGAAGGGCACCTTCTTGCACAAAAACAATCCCATGAGGCGTTTAACTCCTATGTCTGCTACAGAATGCAGTGCGCATGAAAAGAGGAAAAAACGAGTAGAAATTAACATATTTCTCCTAGTTACGCCTCACATACAGATTTGATGCTTCCCGAGGTTTACATCACTTTGTAAATCTGGGGTAACATAAAATTCCATGAGGGTTGCATGGGAAAACACCACTCCAATGCAAATGGAACGCCTTACGGGCACAGAGTAAGGTGACGCTGCGATGTGTGCTGCGTGGCCTTACTCATGATTAATGAGGCTACTCAAAGCCACTCAGGGTGGCTTTGCATGGCTTCAGAAATCTTTATGAGACCCTGTGTCATGCATGTCCCACTTTACATATTGCAAAAGTAGCACAGGGCTCTCATAAATAAGCCCACAAGTACATAAAGCAAGATGACGGCCCCACTCCCTCTGCATAATGTGGCGATGGGCCCTTGAGCAGTGGCTCAATGAAAAATATTGCCCATCCCCTTTCAAAATGTGAGTCTCTATTTTTCTCCACTATTCATTGGCCTTGTGTCGCTTATCTTACGCCCCTGTCCTTGAGACTCTCATATCGCACAGATATTTATAGATCATGAGCTGAATGGGGGACTGCAGATGGGAGTGGACCATTCTGTGCCTCAGGCGGCCCAAGTGCCAGGTACCAGGGTTACAGTCCATGTTCAGTTTATATTAAGAGCGTTGCAATATTATTTGATATTTGGAAAGTATTATGTAATTTTCATGTCATATGTCAGACTTTTCAAGCACATACCTCTCCTTATTTAACTGGACCGTTGGCCAATATAAGATCCTGTGAACCATTTGCTTTTGGATTTGACCACAGCATATGCATGGTGGATGGACTTGCAACTTTCTTACAAATGTTCAAAAGAAGAGTTCTACAGTGTGGCATGACATGCAGTATGTGTGACCTCAATTAAAACTTACTTAATCTTAAACGTTACCATATGTTTCATAATTTCCTCATGATTGGACAATTACAAGTTGTAAATGCAGAGAATAAAGTGATTTAAATGAAAAGATTTGCTAGCAATCCAATTCATGGGACAAAACATTTCATGCACCAATCGGCTCAAAATCCCTGATAAAATTCGCCCTTTAATCATAAGTTTGTGGGAGATGCTATGAAATGGTTTTAAAGGATGCGAAGATATCACACATAATTATACCTCGTACAAAGTTTTCACATGCAACAAGAACAATTAACTATCCCAGCCTCAACTTTACCAACCCCTTGCTGCACTATTCTACAACACATCCAAGCCCCAGAATACTCAGTGCTCGAAAGGCCCTGTAAGCTAGTTTGTGCAATTCGAGAAAGTAGCAATGCAATGACCAATTGCCTGCTTTTACTTGATGAGGACATGTGGGAGGGTTGAGAGTGGACGAAGGTGAATGGGACGATTTATTGAGTGGTACTGTCCTGGGTAGTAACCTGTGGTATCTGTCACAGGGCATTCTTTTGGCAGTATCATGGCCATGCTAGAGAAGGTTGATCCTGTCTCCAACTGCCCCTAGACCATCTGCAGGCTGACAGTGTGACTGTTGGCAAATGAGCCTAAAGCCTGTATTTGGTTCCTTTGTTCTTCATTGTGGTGATTTGCAGGCCTGGCATTCCACTGCGTGAACCAGATCTTCTCCCTTTGTGATGTCGAGACGTTTTCCGGGCAGGAACAGAAGCAGACATTTTTCTTTATACTTGCTGGAGTGACACATACTTCTCTTCCAAGATCCGTATCTGCTAAGTGAGAATGAACAGCACCCTTGACACCCGCATTATGCAGGCAGGTGCATTGGTAGCTGTGTCTACCTTGGTTCAGGGGCGCTCAACCCTACATCACTCGAGGCCTCCAATACAGGGTTATCCTATGTGCCACCCCCCTACTCAACAGTATTAGGAAGACTTCCTGTGCCTGCAGGATGCTTCCACTTCCTTGCTTATTATCATGGGTGCCATGGGGGCAGAGTAAGTAGATGTGATGGTTGAAACAGCTGGTGTGCTGGTACAGATTGCAGCGGTGGCGGCATGGGCAATACAAGTGGTGGCTGGCCAGGAGCAGTGATGGTGGTGACAGTGAAGCTGGCATCACAGATGGTACAAGCAGTTGAAGGCCACCTTCTGACATCAGTGGTGAGTGAAAGTGTAGGAATAGTGCAATCCCAACAGATTACACATGGTAGAATTAAGTTTCAAAGTGATCTGGTGATCAGTGTGTGGCACATGGACGTACATCTGCCACCAAGTGACCTTCTTATAACCTAGGTCTGTCAACACTCATGAAACTTTCCATTCCTGGTTGTCATTGTCTCCATACTGTCAGCGTACAATCAATACTTACCTTCAAGAGAATGTGGAATAACATGAGCTTTCAACCTTATCGACAGTTGAAGCGCCACACATTTGAGGGACTTAGTTTCAAAGCCTCAGGCAACTACAAAGCCACATCTGCATGAAGGTGCATTGATGTGAAGTATTTTACACCTACACGGTTTCTTTTAGGTTCCTCCAGATGTTATCCAGCCACTCATTTCTTCCAGACTTGCTAGGTCCAAGGTTGGTAACGCATTCTCCTCTAAGGTAACAAGGTGCATTTGGTGTAGATATCACCAACAATGGCCAAGATCTCACATCAACATTAAGAAGGAATATTCATCAGTCTCAACTTGAGGACATTCGATCTTGACCTAGTCTACCTCGAAAGAGCAGTCAAACAGCAATTAACTTGACATTTGCACAGATATAGCGGGCTCGATTCACAAATCTTTCGGATTTCGCAACAGTAACTTATACTAAATTTCTATCTTTAATACTCTTAGGTATTCACAAACTAAACTTAGACCACAAGTTGAACTCTACAACTTTCTGGTATTGATAAAGGTAAGTCATTACTACTGAAGTTTGATTTTTGGTCTAAGGTTACCTTTGTGAATATCGAAAAGTAGTAAAGTTAGACTTTTGGTCTACTTGTACCTTTGTGAATACCGAAAAGCAGTAAAGTTAGACTTTTGGTCTCAGTTTACCTTTGTGAATACCGAAAAGTAGTAAAGTTAGACTTCTGGTCTAAGCAGTGGCGTAGCAAGGTCAAGTGGTACCAGGTGCGGAAAATTTCTTGTCCCCCCCCCCCCCCACCCCCCCCCCTTGAGTATAAACTGCAGAGACAGACTTCGGTGGAAAGAAACACCCCCTCCCCTTCCTTATCGATCCACTCTCCACCATTTTGTCACACTCCTCAGTGATAACACCAGGCGCGGCCCGCACCACCCCCTTCCTACGCCGCTGGGTGTAAGTTTACCATTGTGATTACCGAAAAGTAGTAAAATTAGACTTTTGGTATAAGTTTTCCTCTCTGAATACCAAAAAGTAGTAAATTTTGACTTCTGGTTTACGTTGACTTTTGTAAATAACGAAAAGTAGTAAACTTACACAAAAGTGTAAGTTTACCTTTGTGAATTAGGCCAAGCAATCAGTCAAACCTTTGGTACCTTTCACAGCAAAACAGATTTACCATTTTGTAAGCTACAGATGCACTGTGCAAAATACACACAGCCCAAATCAGAATGAGTGTCTTCTTATTATAGACCACTCTGCAACTAGGTCAGCATATAAAAATAATTGAAAATTCTATTTAAGGGTAGGAAGTGCATACCAGCATTATATGTTCTTGTCAGATATAGACCATTGAATTAGTCACGTTCTGGGGAGAACCTGTCACTCCTGCTCATTTTTAGGTCTCACCTACCAGACAGCGCGGTTGCGAAGGAGCTATTGTGTATTTACACTGGGTTTACAGCCCACCATTGCTTACAATTGGTTGAATTTAATGTAAACCTCATTTGCTTGCATTTTTTTCGATGACTTGCTTCCCCCTACTTGTGTTTGTCCCTTGCCTGGACCTTGGCTTCTCAATGATCCTTTTGATTGGCTCATTTGTATGCTTTTACTGCTCAAATTTAAGAAACTACTTTTTCATTTTTATTCAGGACTCCATGAAAAAGCATGGGTTTTCTAGTTCACTCCCTTGTGTGCTGCTTCCATCCCTCAAATACCGGCCCCCTTCCACTCTGTTAATCCCCCCCTCAGTTTATCTGTATAAGCACAGCAACGCGGATTCTTTTGCTAGCTTGCAGCTGAAGGTCAGACTTGAACAATTATTTTTGTTTTATCTCCACCATTCCACATATTGCATCAAAACACATGCTTCAACATACAAAAGCTTTTGTGGCACTTCTATGGCACTGGGGAAAGGACCATCTGCTGCACTCACTCAGCTGGCGTCTCAGGTAGAATTGTTGCTTAGAACAACACTTTTCCTGAGGGACCACAAATCTGCTCCATGAGTTACTACAGAGGAGGAAATGGCTGAATTCTGTGGAAAGTAAATTAGGCAGGGTCAAGTGTTTCCAGTTACTCTCTCCTTGTTCTATTTATATTCTGTTCTGAATTTCCTCAGTGAAAAGTATTTGAAAAATAAAAATGCCATTTATAAAGTTAGAAAACATTGAATTCATGGCAAAGTTGTGAGATACTTGATGATGCATTTGCTTTTCCACCAGTATTTTGAAATGTTGTTCCTTTTACTTGTTTTACATAATACTTTGCACACAGACCTTGGCAAAGCCAACAGGTTGGCACTCCCAAATTAAAGGTGAGAACTATTGTCTTTGCCAACAGTTGTTTCTGTTGTCTCCCATCCATATCTCCTACTCAGCATATGTAAAAGTCCACCCCATCCCTTTGTTGGTCACTACACTGAAATTTTTATATGTATATGACTTGTGGCATCACTTATCCCTGTCCTAGTTCAGCAAAGACATCCCGAATCTACTATTTCCATAATGAATTGCCGATTTTTTTGTTTACAGTCCCTAAAAATGAAAACATTGATTGTGTTTTTTTACCACAGTTTTTTTGTTTTGTTCTTCCAGTGTGCAAATAATATATTGTGAAATTTCTCTAATTCAAAATGGGCGCACACTGGAATTCATGCAAGTGAATTCAGAAAGTGATTGTTGTGTACCATATAAAGGATAGACGGACCACTATTGTAAGAAAACACCTACCCCCTGGCACATTGTTAGAAACTTTGCACACTAATGCAGTAATGTCCATCTAAAAAGAGGATTTGTTATTTAAAAATTTGCATTGCATAAAATTCCACAAGTCTCAGGGCAGTGAAATTTCACACATTTTCTTTATCAGGAGGGAGATTCGTTTTTACACAAGATATCTTGTTGGTGCCTTTTTCTCTTTGAAACAATACCCCGGCCACAACTGTGTACTTTTATAAAATGTTTGAAAAATGTTCATGAAATAAAAGTTGGTAATTTCTTTCAAGGTGATTGTTATTGAAGTTACTTTGCCAATGAGGTGAATACCTGTAGAAAATTGGGTAACTGGTTCAGGGGGTGCAGCCCTATTCAAGTAGCAACCAGAATTCCTGGCAGGGTGAAGTCACAAGCAAGCCCCAAATTAACCTGAATTTGACCCTAGCTTGGCATAAAAGCAGCCAGGCTTAACTTAGAGGAAATGTGTAAAGTATTTAAGTAGCACTTATAATATAGAGAAAAGACAACAAAAGAAAAATGACATACACATGTAGAACAATAGAGCAAACCTTAATAAATTGTTTGAGATCTAAATGCCAAAAATCCAAGTAGTAGATCCAGCGATATGCAGTTTTAAAGATTCAGGTGAAAATAGCATCTAACAGCAAAAAGCGCCAACTGTGGATATCTGGTCTCACCAGACTAGGGCAAAGGCACTAGTTCAGTATGATTGTGATGAAGTGTGGGCCGGATACAGCGACAAAGTTAGTCCTGCTGAACAAAGCACCTTAAATCCAGGTTGCGGAGCATTGCGTGATCCTGCATGGAGGACACATCAGCAGTGGCACTTCCGATGGGCTGATGGCTGCAAAAGTGAGGTCCGACATCAAGGATGCAATGAGGATACATTGTGCAGCGGCAATTCTGGGGGCTGTGATGTGAAGTCCTGCACAGTGGCAGCTCTGAGGAATTGAGAGGCCATGATGCATGGCCCTGCATCGAGGAGGCATTGTGCACCAGCAGTTCTGAAGAGCTGCAGCATCCTGTATCAGGGCTGCACCGTGCAGCAGCAATTCCGATGCGGGCGGTGAGGTGATGTGTCCTACTGCATTAGTTGTCCTTGGACCACAGCTATGCTGAAAAGCACCTTCAGGCCCACTTCCAATGGTCCAGTACTGGGGTGACACCACCTGGGGGGAGCAGGACTCATAGCATACAGAGTCCAGGTGCTGGGTGCAAGGTGGTTGGATACTTCTCCATCCCTGACGCTCTGAACAGGAGGCCAGATAACTAGCCCTTGGAGTCACTCTTGTGGTCCTGGGTTAAGATGAGATCTATTCCTTTTCACTTAGGAAGCATGGCAGCAGGGTGTTAGACCTGCAATTTTCCGCAGGGTTATCCTCAGACTATTTGCGTTTTGTCCTCCTGTTTTTGACCCTGTTTTTGTTGGATTTGTGACTCTAGGCACTTTACCACTGCTGATCACTGCTAAAGTGCATATGCTCTATGTGTAAATTGTGAATAAAAAAAATTTGAATTGGTTTTTCCATGATTGGCTTGTTTGACTGACTACTAAGTCCCTAGTACAGTGCACTGTGTGTGCCCAGGGCCTGTAAGTCATGCTAGTGGGCCTGCAGCACTGATTGTGCCACCCACACAACAGACTTTTAAAAGGGGTCTCAGACCTACCACTGCAGTGTCTGCGTGCAGTCTCTACTACCATGTCGACCTGGCAAGTTCACCCACTTGTTAGATTTTGAGTATCTTTTACACAGTATATTTTGGGGTGGTGAGAGGAAGGTAGTACTAATGACCTCCATTTCTGATCCACAGATCCCTTGACAAAGGCGCTACCGCGCCGAAATGCATTGGGAGGCTACCCCTTGTTGAAATGAATATGAAAGTTATATTGATGTGAAATCATGAAAATTTCGAAATGATGTGAATTAACATCAAGGACTGATATTTACATCGTGAATGATGAGAAAAAATAAACTCTTTGAAAAGATAAACAAAATTGTAGTCAATTAATTGCTGGCGTCCCAGCCCATACTTGTGCCCACGGAGACAAGCCGAATAGAGTCTTGCTTTATTTTTTTTTTTAAGTTCACCCACTTGCCAGGCCCTAACCTTCCCTTTTTTTTACATGGTAGTCACCACTAAGGTAGGGCCAAGGTATCCCTGTGGTAAAGGTGCAGTGTATGTGAAGATAGGACATGTACTGATGTGTGTGACATGTCCTGATAGTGAAATACAGTGTATTTCGTTTTTCACTATTGAAAGGCTATCCGTCCAATAGGATAGAATGGGAGTTTATTTATAACATCTTATAAGTATAACTTCCCGTTGGGGCAAGATGGAAAGATGGAGTTCAGTAAGCCTGATGATTTTTATATTGTGGGTTTGAAAATACCACTTTTTAGAAAGTAGGCATTTTCTTGCTTAGCCATCCTGTGTGCCTTGTGGATTGACTGACTGGCTTTGGAGTGACAGGGGCTGGGGATGTGTATTCACTATAGACAGCCACTGGGGGGGTGAGGTGTGTCCTGGCTTTCCTAGATGAGTCAGGGCTCAGCTAAATAGGTCTCGACTACATTTAGAGTAGGGAGAGGAGATTTCCTTGCACCTGAATGGGCCTGATCTGCCTTACACAAAGCTGTCTTCACTTCCTGCCGGGAAGCTGGACCAGAGAGAACAGAACTGTTTTTGACTGAGCACAGCACACCGCTGCCACAAGAGAACAAAGAGAAATTGAACATAAATAGTGGGGCCCAGATCCCAGAACTTTAGAATGCTTCTGGACTCAAAAGGAGCCTCTGCCAAGGAGACTAGCTGGGAAAACTGGAGGAGAGTACTGCCCCTTTGCTGTGTGCTGTCTGGGGTTGGCCTGCAGTGGCTGTTTCTGCCAAGGAGAGGACAACCTTTTCTGTGTGCTATTTATCTTGCTTGAAGATCTCCAAGGGTCTGAAGTAGATTTTGCCTCCTGTCCTGAAGTCTCAGGGACACAAAGACTTCCCACCAGCTCCCCTAACCTTCCTTGCAGGGATCTCTGACCTGCCAAGAGGTACCTGTTCCTGTGTTGGGCCTCTGGAGGTTGTCCTTGCTGCTGGGAGTTGGGGAAAGAAAAGCAACTGAAGAAGAGTGGTGCATTAGCACCCGTTTCGGATGCATCACCGCCGTCCATGAAGAATTCCTACACGCTGCCATAGTGCCACTGACGAAACCGACGCAGCGTCTGCCCACGGCTGGAGAAATCGCAGCACGCCGAGTCTCGTGCACCGATCTCTGAAGTCCGGATCACCGCACTGACTCTGACACAGGCCCTGCTGTGCGACTGCATGAACCAACACATCATGGGACTGTGGCTGGAGAGATCAATGCAGCGCTGTTGCCACCGCATCCAGAACTGACACATCCCCGAGCCCACGCGCACCGCACCGGGGTGTCAAGTCTACATCAATGCCGGGGGCGCAGTAAGAAACCGATGCACCTCTTCCCCGCACAATAAGAAACTAATGCATCACCTACTTTTCTATAATGAACTGACGCATCACCTCACCTGCGTGGCAGCAAGGAACCAATGCATCACCTCCCCTGGAGTAAGGAACTGAAGCATCACCTTCCCTGGGCATAAGGAACCGACGCATCACCTTCCCTACCGCTGTTTTTGTTTATCATTATGATGCATCTAAGGTACTTTAAGTTGAAAGTGTCACATCTATGGTTTGCTAAGGACAGAACTGTTTTACCTTCAAAGGATTACATTTAGATTATTGTGTATTGCATGTTTGTCATTTTGGTCTTGTTTGGTTTGGATAAAGATGACTTATTTTCCTAAACTGGTGTGGTGCCTATTTGTAGTGTTTTTACTGTATTACTGTCTGTGGGCACAAATGCTTTATACACTGCCTCTCTGATAAGCCTGCCTGATTGCGCTAACCTACCAAGGGGATGAGCAAGGAATATTTTAGAAGTATATTTCCCGGATGTATGACGTTATAACGCATACTTTTACTCCGCAGACCATTACAACGCGACTTTTACTCCGCATACCGTTACAACGCATAGCGCCTTGGGGCGCTGGATAGTGGTAAGTATAATTTACTATTCTAACTCCAGTCCCCGTGGACCCTAGGGAAGGTGTTGGATAGTAAATTATACTTATTACCTATCCTAGAGCGCCCCCCAGCGCAATGCGTTGTAATGGTATGCGGAGTAATGGTCGCGTTGTAATGGTAGTGCGGAGTAAAAGATCCGTTGTAACGGGTGTATACCATATTTCCCTTACCCTGACTAGGAAGAAGGGTCTCTACTTGGACAAAGGTGCAAAGCATTGCCAACTAGAGACCCCCATTTCTAACACAGGGCAGCACAGTAGAAGGGAAGTCTTTCTTGCATCAGAGCAGTGCAGCAGTCCTTCTGAGTCTTCCAGAGGTCCAGGGGATTACTGAAGAGTTTGGTTTGAGGGTGCATTATTTATACTTTGTGCCAGCTTTGAAGTAGGAGAAGGTTCTTGAGATCTCCACCTTTGGAGGTGTTTGGAATTTCGTGCCTCCCTGCCCTGCCCCAAAATGTATGAGGGCACAAAAGACCAGTGTCAAACCCTCTGTTAGTGTACTCAGGCAGATGCATTATGATGTGCAAGTGTGGTACGTGACAGCTCCTTCCCCCTATAAAATAAGATATGCCCATCCTGACAACACCTATTTCCCCTTTCTCTCACTGTCTGGGAGTAATGCACAAGGACCAACAGCCAGCTGCACCTAGTCATGGGACCCAAAATATAAGCTGCAGGCAAGTTAATTTAAAAAACAACCCCTAATGCAAGTGCTAATGAAGCACACAATGAGAACATGTCTCAAGGTACTTGGGGGGCTGAGGTGAAAATATGACTGTGCATGGTGAAATAAGGTACTTTATATCTAACAGTGCATCGCGGTATAAAGTGCTCGTGGGCTGAGATATAACATCCCTAACAATGTACCATGGTATACAGGTTCTCAGGGGTAGCCCCTTCAAACAATGCACTGCTATATTCTAGTGTTCAGGGGCAGTGGTGGGGCCTCCACACACGGCGGAGGCAGGATCATGACAGATGGTCTAGCACGTGCCTGCCAGCTGAAAGTGGGGAGAACTATTCAACCTCCTGGGAGTTCTCATCATTAAGGTAGAAACACCTGGATATAGCATCAGCATTAGCATGGTCTGACTCAGAACCGTTTTCCACAAGTAAAGTCCATTATGATGATGGACCACCTCAACAGCTTAGGATTTTCATGAGACATCAGAAGGTCCTGTAGTCTGCCTGAACCTGGGAGTGCACCTCAAACAGGTATGGGCTCAGATTCTTCAGTGCTCACACCACACACAATGGCCTTCCTCTCAATTGCACTCCACATTTGGTCCTGGGGAAAGAACCTCCTGCTAATGAAAACTACTGGTTGGTCTAGATCCTCCTCATTTAACTATGCTAACGCAGTGTCTAGGCCATACTCTGAATCATCTGTCTGCGCAATGAACTCATTAGAAAAGTCAGGTACTTTGAGTACAGGTGCTGCACACATGGCATCCTCAAGGGTGTTGAAGTCTTTCCGAAAGGCCTCTGTCCAGATCAACCTTTTGGGCTGCTTCTTTGAAGTCATCTTAGATAAGGGGGCAGCAATGGTGCCATATTCTTTAGCAATCCTTCTGTAATATCCTGTGAGGACCAGGAAAGCTCTCCCTATAGTTTGAGTTTTGGGGAGTTGTCAAGCCAGGATAGTCTCAATCTTGGCCTGTTAAGGCTGCACCTTGCCCCATGCCCACCATGTGACACAGATGCACCAGGGTACCCTGCCCTATCTGGTACCTACTGATAGTCATCCTGCCTACTGCAGGGCCTGAAGTACCTCTTGGAGGGGGCACAGGTGTTCATTCCAGCTGGAGCTGAAAACAGCTATGTCATATAGGTAGGCGGCACAGAATGCCTCCCTTCCAGCAAGGACCGTGTTCCCCAACCCCCAGATGGCAGCAGGGGCATTTTTAATCCAAAGTGCATCACATGAATTTGGAAGTGGCTCTCTGGGGTTGAATATGCTGAACCCCCTCAGTCAGAGTTATCTTAATACCCTAATGTGAGATCAAAAGTACCAGCCTGTCAATGAGCTATTCAACTTGGTTGATGGGGCAAGCATCAGTCTTGGTGACTAAATTGAGTCCCCTTTAGTCCACACAGAACATAAGTTCTGAAGTGGCGCCCGGTGGGGCAGCCTTAGGCACCAGCACCACAGGACTGGACCAGAGACTGTCGGAGGACCTAATCACCTTTACTACCAGTATCTTAGAGACCCCCTCTTTGATGCTAGCTCTCACCTTGTCCGACAACCTGCATTTTGTTTTATTTTTAACGGGCATACTGTCTCCAAGTATCTATGTCATGGGTACACAAATGTGTGAGCCCAGTGGTGCAAGAGAACAGAGAGGAAATCTGCCCCAGTGACTAGTGACAGTCACTATGCAGCTCTGGGGTCAAGGGGAGAGGTAAACAACAGCCTTAACTGTTACATTGTGCTCCTGGGTGGGCAGAAGGTTAGGGAGAGGTCAACTCGCCTCCTCCACTCCATCGTCTGTCACCAAGAGCATGGTGACTTCAGACCTCTCAAAGTGCAGTTTCAGGCAGGTAATGAGGAGCACCCTTGAGGGGTTTCTAGGGCTCTTGAGATCCACCAGGTAGGTGGCAACTCCCTTCCACTCATCTACAGCATATGGACGTTTCCTGTGACCCACATCCTCTGGCCAGGATGAAACTACAGCAGAGTGGCCTTCTGGTCATACTAGAGTTTCATTACTTCCTGACTGGCCTTAAGATTCCCCTTAACCTTCTTCCAGAAGTATTGCCTCTGCTTGTGGAGAGCCAGCAAGTAGTTGCTTACATCCTGAAGAAGTTTTCTTGGTGCTTGCTCCCTTCCTTCTCTCGCAAAGTTCGAAGGTCCCCTAACAGTGTGTTCATAGATGAGCTCAAATAGGCTAAACCCAAGCCCACTGTATGGCACCTCCCTAGACAAACAGCAGACATGGCAAGAGGATATCCCACTTCCACCTCATGTCCTTAGGCATGCCAATTATTATGCAAATCGGGGTCTCCTTGGATCTCTCAACAAGCCTGTTGGTTTGAGAGTGTTAGGGTGTGGAGAACTTGTAGGTTACCCCACACTCATCCCACATGGACGTCGTGGACCCTGATATGAAGTTAGTGTCTCTCTCAGACATCACTTCCTAGGGAACCCTATACGATTAAAAATCCCCATCAGGCCCCTAGCCACCGCAGGTGCAGTTGCTGACCTAAGAGGGATGACCTTTGGATGCTGTGTATAGGAAAGTTAATGGTTCCTGTGGAATAATATGACCTATACTTGTAATAAAATGCACAATCGTGATACAGAGGGTTTAACTAATGTCAGAGGGCATAGAAACCACCAAGACCAATGATTCAGTATAACATACTTTATACATTTTCAAGGGAAACAAAAAGATATATACATTGTTCCAATTCTATTAAAAGAGATATTTGTGCATAGTGTCCCAAGTGAAACAGGAACCTAAACCTAAGTGACAGTGTGATGTCTATGTACAAGGTTTCCACAATTGATACAAGTCAACCATTATCAAATAAATTCAATGTGATCAGCAGCTATATACAGTGATAAGCACTAGGTAATTGTTCGCTTCTTCTGCTTGTCGACAATGTTTCAACCCTCTAATCAAAGTGGGTTCTCTTCAGGACTAATATTGTAGGGACATCTGAAATTGCAATTGCGCAGCCTCGTGAGAATGATGTGCCACACGTGAAAAAGAAAATAAGTTATTACTCACATGAGGGCCCATCCGGGTACTCAATGTGAGGGAAGGCTGGCAATCGGAGGATGTAAATCAGCCTAACCGGCTCCTCGAATGACACGCTACAGCCGTAGCGATCTTACAGTTCCCTTGATTAGGAACATTGAATGTGGACTAGAGTCTTATAAGTAAATTAAATGTGCCAATCTGATGTAAGCCAATATTACCATTTTTTTCAAGGAGTGAGTACATACACTCTAGCACTGGTTAGCACAGAGTCCTAACGCCAACAAAAATGAAATGGGTGAGAATGGAGGAGTAAGGCTAAACATTTGAGGGAAGACCACCCTAAGGTTGACAGATCTAACAAAACCCACAAATTCAGATTTCACTAGCTGTTTATAAACTACCCGAAACTGATGATTATCAATAGGTGTTATTATGTACGTGAGAGGGAGAGTAAAAAATCAGCCCAGCTTCAATGCAGGCACCCTTGTGCAATGTTGCAAGGGTGCTTGCGTTGCGGTATGATTGATTCTGTGAAGTAAGGGACACCTTTCTGCACAAAATTAATCAATGGAGGAGATTGCAGCACACATAGAAAGAGGAAAAAACAAAGAGAAATTAGGATATTTCTCCTTGTTGTGCCTCCCTAAAGCCACCCTTTGGGTGGTGCTAAAATCTAAAGCATTCCCAGGTTTACGATTCCTCGCAAATCTGGGAATGCTTCAGATTCCATGGGTGTTGCGTGTGAACACCCACAGCAACACCCATGGAACGCCCCTTTCACGCAGTGTTCTGCATGAAAGGGACACATATTTACAAGGCAAAGAAAAGCATGTAAAGTGGCTTTGCGTGGCCTTGTATATATGCTGTGGAATATTGCGCCATCAGAGCTGCCAGGGCCTCGAAAATGAGGTCCCAAAAGTTTAGAGATGGCAGTCATGCGCCATGGAAAGAACAAACTTGTTCAACTGGTATATAGCTTTCACATTTGGGAATCTTAAAAGTGTGTGATTTTAATGCACAGATGGTAGGCTTACACCTACATCAACTTCCAAAAGCTAATATTTTATGAATAGGTCAATAAATATTTGGATACATCATAGCATTTTTTTTTTAGCTGACAGGGTTCTTCAAAGTAGTGAGTATGATCCGGAATAGCTTCATAAAGATTTTTTATACTCAGAATATTCCTCACCATTCCAACATGTTTGATGTATTTCTTAACTGTAGCTCTTTTTAACAAAATAGCAGAATAAAGCAAAGGAATTAGTCACAGAATGAATAAATGAAGCAGAAAATTGAGATGTTGGGCAGTTCAGCTATTCAGAACACCTATTGTACATACCCAATGACCTTTCCGGTCACTTTTGCTTTCATTTCATTAAACCTTTTTGTGTTTCGAGCTTGCCCCAGAAAGGCTGGTCCCAGTGTGCTGACATTGTACAAAGCTAGAAAGCAATTAATTACTTGCGTCAACATTCTATATTTTTCAGACAGCTAAATAGGTAAATTGCCTTTTTACAAATATGCTGTGCAGAGATCAATCGCACATTGCCCTACTGCACAACCTTTTAGGACAAATCTAATGAAAGAAAACTAAGAAACGAGAACTAGAGGTTCTCAAAAGTTTTACCTTGTTTTCGCTGATTGATATACTTATTGTCATTTCATCCTGATTCTTAAAGGTTATTCAAATAACCGATTATTAAATGTACTGCACTGTTTTTCTTCATTTATTGCTAGGTACATTTTGATTCCTCAGCCTACTCTGAAAACCTACCTCCGGATCAATTGCAATTACATATATTGCACCAATGACTGAACAACTTTTGCACTAGCATTTGTTGTGACTGTCCTGTACGAAATCTCGTGTTTGTCGATTCTATGATTTTTTTCGTTGATGATTGCCCTGGTGAACTGGTCAATCCATGCAAATGCTGGCTAAAAAATGTTTTATCCCCTGTGCATTTTTTGATTATCCATATTTATTTTTTATCAACTTTATCTGTATTTATCCATATTTATTATGGGTTTTGTGAAAAAAATAAAGCTGAAACTGGTATATATCCACATTTATTTAACCAAAAAATATGCAGTCATGCTTGAATGCCTGCCAGGTTTCGGTGATATGAACACCCACAGAAGATAAATCAATGGAATTATATGAAAATATGTACATTTCAGTACCAGCCTTGTACATATCTACTGCTGTTTAATCTCTTTACTAACACTGTTTTCTTTTTTAACCTTCTTACCTATCAATCCACACAGGTATTGGCCTGGCACTCATGTACAAAGTGTATTTAGAATCACTCAAAACGCACCCAATTTCCGTTTTTATCCACATTGAAAAATAAATACAGTCAAGAAAATAAATGTTTTTCTGTCTGTATTTATCTGTAAAAATCAGTAAAAATGGAAAACAGGGAGCCTTACTTGTGATTAAGAATGGCAAAGCTAGAGAGGTATGGCCAACCAAGATGCACAACTACAAGAAAATCATATAAACAATATAACAATATATATCAATGATTGATAAACAGACAACCAGTGATTTATACAATGTTCCAATAATCATTCATCTTTTTAAATTTTTCTCTTTTTTTTAAAAGAGCAATTTTACATGCATAATACAATTCAATAACAAGTCCTTACAACAGAAAACACTGTTCCATCAGTCTTGAAAGAGTACAACATGTGACATTCCATGAATCTTCATGTCGAATTTCGATGATAGTGCCCAATGCATTTCGGGACAAAAGTCCCTTCTTCAGGGGGGATTCTAAAGTAAAAACATCAACAGATGAAAAATGATGATACAAATAAACTGACAGCATCAGAGGGGTGTTTAGAAACCATAATTTGACCAAAATAAGGTTGGCATCCATCGTGACGTAGTAGATGTGATAGCATATGAAAAACATCAAGTAAAATGGGCTGAACATTGTTGCCCTTATAATTCCCAATGCATTATGTTGAATTGCAAAGTTGTGCCATTAGTAATTGCTACCCTAAGTTCTAACAATCCAAAGAGAAAAGACAATAAAAACTGAGGAAAATGCCCAAGACAGGTAAGTATGACATTCCTTATTAGTAAATTGAAATAAGTGACCTTCCAAAAGGACGACAAACAGACTCAAACCAATGTAAACACGTATTACGTTTATTTACATGGCTTGAACATCCTGGATACAAAAGTAAACCTGCCACAAAAAATATCTATACAATTTCATACAAAAAAATAGCAACCACATGAGGTAATATTATGGACAAATTCCAATGAAAAAATATGCATACCTTATAGCAAACCAAGATATCCTGTTTTAAATGTTTCCTTTGGTGCAAAAAACGATTCTGTGAAAAATAATGATAATCCATCAAACAAACTCAGTGCTGCAATAACCAAATCTCTATCAGTCATGAAAAAATCCAAATGCCTGCTTACCGGTATCCAAACAGAATCCAGATCCCTGTGGCAATTACCTCAGGAAACCTGCGAATAAGTGAACTTAAATGTGAATGAACTAAAATAGCTGTATACATGTTGTAAAAGATTTTACGTAGTTGGACATGCTCTTGGTACAAATAACTATGCGCACCATATAGAAAAGGACATATTTACGTGAAACAGACTATTGAAAACACCACAAACATGCTGAGATGAAACTGAGGAAACTAAGTAAACCAACAGAAACACCAGTGCTAATGAGTAAAACTTGTGTGAGATAAACCCCTTGATGAATGAAATAATACAGTGAACAAAAGTGACTGCATCATATGTAAAAATCCCCAGGTGCAGAGCAAGAGGAGAAGAAGGTGTTAGATAGTCAGTGTGTGTGGCTTTGAACCATTAGCTGCATGTGAACTAGACAACAACAACTATTTTCAGGACTATGAATCATAACAAGTCTAGAAGCAGTGTAAAGAATGAAAGTGACATAATCTTTGTGTACTAATGTGGGTACACATCTGGAAAAAAAAGGAAAACATATGAGTCACACTGGTTGGTAGACGTCATGATGAAGTAACAAATACTCAAGTGCTTGATCTATAAAAAGCAACCCATCTCTATCTTATCATTCAAACCTATCGGATTTAAGGTATCCAATCATCTGATCTAATATACTTCATGTTGAAGCAATCTTTTTGTGTTATCTATACCTGTTGTTTTTTGCACAATTTCCAAAATTTGGCATTTTAATTGAGCAATTGTGTGACTGTGTTCGATCCAATGTTCGAATTAACATGCATGTTTCAGATTTGGCTCTTATGTTCTGTGAGTCTTATTTTCATTTTCCTCTCTGTTTTTCCTATATACAACAAGCTGCATGGGCATTCGATGTCATAAATCACATTACTGGAGTTGTAGTCCGCTGAATGTAATAGCTTGATTGATTCTCCAGTATGCGGGTGTAGAAGAATATTGCCGAGAATCACGTTATTGCAATGAACGCAATTCAGAATTTTTTTTGTTCCTTCACGGTTTCTGATTAACACCTTGAGGTTTCTTAGTAAGAAACTCATAGAGATTATGAGAACTTTTATATGCAAATAAAGGGTTAAGGTCTACAAGACCATGGAAGCCAGGTTCTTGTTGTAGGATTTCCCAACGATTGTGAATGATGCGTTTGATCTTTGGTGACTGCGAAGAATATGTAGAGACGAAAACCACCCTATTGATGCTCACTTCATTTTTTTTGTCAGTAACTGCTCACATGTAGTAGATAATGCTCTATGTTCATGGACATTTAGGGGCGACGCAGGATATCCTCCATGTATGTATCTCTCTTTTTGCTCTTGGAAAAAAAAGGGGGGTTGGGTTACACCAGGCTCGGTGTTGATATCTAAACGATATGTTCATGAAAAAACTATATATCCAAGATTATATCACACACATAAGAGAACAGTAATTTAGAAAAATATTGATATTTTATTATTCTCTTCATAATTTTTTTGGTAGAAAAAGATTTTTTAAATATATTAATAAAAAAAATCATGTCACATCTATATACATAATCAATTTTCTCCTGTTCGGATACACATCTGTTATTTATCATCGACATGCATTATTCAAAACCACCACTATATTTCATTTG
Organism: Lissotriton helveticus; assembly: GCF_964261635.1. Taxonomy (NCBI): domain Eukaryota; kingdom Metazoa; phylum Chordata; class Amphibia; order Caudata; family Salamandridae; genus Lissotriton; species Lissotriton helveticus. The sequence goes on from NC_136072.1 coordinate 103,915,803, forward strand.
GAGATTATCCTGACTGATGCCAACATATCTGGTATAGATTGTATACACTAGTTACAGCGGCTGTTACACAACTCATAAATTCATAGCTGTCATCACTGGTATTGATGTTTGTTGACTACCACCAACGCGTTTTGGCAAGTTGCCTTCCTCAGGATTTTCTTTACCAGTGGTTTTAGTCCTTTGTGGCTTTATCTTAGTATATTAATTTCTTTATGAGAGCATATACAGAATATTTGCTGCCTTATAGGTAAGATGAGCCTCTTCTCTTTTTGGATGTACTTGTTCTTAACTGGAATATATATTGTCTGGTACTCGGTATCTGAGGATAACCAGTTAACCCGATGGCTCTGTTTCTCTTAATCTTCAAAAAATTAACTGATCTGCTCACGGAGACCTGTTCGTAATTTCCTCAACTGATTAAAGACTCTGTTGGAAAAGAGGTCCTTTGTAGCTTTATACTAGTATTTCTCAATCCTTTTTAAATGCATATAAGACATTTTTGCTGTCATATAGGTAAGATGATCCTCTTCTCTTTTTGGATGTGCTTGTCCTTAACTGGCGGTACAAAAGGGGGTGGTAATGGACGGAGCATCTGAACCAATCAAACACTCACACCCAGTCAAAAGATCTGGGTTTAATCCATCACCGTTCTTTAGCACACTCTGCCACCCCAGTTCAGACATGGCTATATGCAAATCAGTCTGACCCTGTGCCTCATGGGAACAGTCCAGCCCGAACTGCCAAGCCATGCCTTCCCTGGACCGGAAACAAGCTTCAGAGGAACAGGTTTCTGGCATTACAGCCGTCTTCAGCCCGGCTTGCTTGAATCCAGTGGTAAAGTGAGCAAGGGACTCACGTCTGAGCATACCCTGCCACACTTATGGTGGCCAAAAGCGGTACAAAAGGGGGTGGTAATGGACGGAGCATCTGAACCAATCAAACACTCACACCCAGTCAAAAGATCTGGGTTTAATCCATCACCGTTCTTTAGCACACTCGGCCACCCCAGTTCAGACATGGCTATATGCAAATAAGTCTGACCCTGTGCCTCATGGGAACAGTCCAGCCCGAACTGCCAAGCCATGCCTTCCCTGGACCGGAAACAAGCTTCAGAGGAGCGGTTTCTGGCATTACAGCCGTCTTCAGCCCGGCTTGCTTGAATCCAGTGGCAAAGTGAGCAAGGGACTCACATCTGAGCATACCCTGCCACACTTATGGTGGCCAAAAGCGGTACAAAAGGGGGTGGTAATGGACGGAGCATCTGAACCAATCAAACACTCACACCCAGTCAAAAGATCTGGGTTTAATACATCACCGTTCTTTAGCACACTCGGCCACCCCAGTTCAGACATGATTATATGCAAATCAGTCTGACCCTGTGCCTCATGGGAACATTCCAGCCCTAACTGCCAAGCCATGCCTTCCCTGGACCGTAAACAAGCTTCCAAGGACCGGTTTCTGGCATTACAGCCGTCTTCAGCCCGGCTTGCTTGAATCCAGTGGCAAAGTGAGCAAGGGACTCACGTCTGAGCACACCCTGCCACACTTATGGTGGCCAAAAGCGGTACAAAAGGGGGTGGTAATGGACGGAGCATCTGAACCAATCAAACACTCACACCCAGTCAAAAGATCTGGGTTTAATCCATCACCGTTCTTTAGCACACTCTGCCACCCCAGTTCAGACATGGCTATATGCAAATCAGTCTGATCCTGTGCCTCATGGGAACAGTCCAGCCCGAACTGCCAAGCCATGCCTTCCCTGGACCGGAAACAAGCTTCCGAGGACCGGTTTCTGGCATTACAGCCGTCTTCAGCCCGGCTTGCTTAAATCCAGTGGCAAAGTGAGCAAGGGACTCACGTCTGAGCGTACCCTGCCACACTAATGGTGGCCAAAAGCGGTACAAAAGGGAGTGGTAATGGACGGAGCATCTGAACCAATCAAACACTCACACCCAGTCAAAAGATCTGGGTTTAATCCATCTCCGTTCTTTAGCACACTCTGCCACCCCAGTTCAGACATGGCTATATGCAAATCAGTCTGACCCTGTGCCTCATGGGAACAGTCCAGCCCGAACTGCCAAGCCATGCCTTCCCTGGACCGGAAACAAGCTTCCGAGGACCGGTTTCTGGCATGACAGCCGTCTTCAGCCCGGCTTGCTTGAATCCAGTGGCAAAGAAAGCAAGGGACTCACGTCTGACATACCCTGCCACACTTATGGTGGCCAAAAGCGGTGCAAAAGGGAGTGGTAATGGACGGAGCATCTGAACCAATCAAACACTCACACCCAGTCAAAAGATCTGGGTTTAATCCATCACCGTTCTTTAGCACACTCTGCCACCCCAGTTCAGACATGGCTATATGCAAATCAGTCTGACCCTGTGCCTCATGGGAATAGTCCAGCCCGAACTGCCAAGCCATGTCTTCCCTGAACCGGAAACAAGCTTCCGAGGACCGGTTTCTGGCATTACAGCCGTCTTCAGCCCGGCTTGCTTGAATCCAGTGGCAAAGTGAGCAAGGGACTCACGTCTGAGCATACCCTGCCACATTAATGGTGGCCAAAAGCGGTACAAAAGGGGGTGGTAATGGACGGAGCATCTGAACCAATCAAACACTCACACCCAGTCAAAAGATCTGGGTTTAATCCATCACCGTTCTTTAGCACACTTTGCCACCCCAGTTCAGACATGGCTATATGCAAATCAGTCTGACCCTGTGCCTCATGGGAACAGTCCAGCCCGAACTGCCAAGCCATGCCTTCCCTGGACCGGAAACAAGCTTCCGAGGACCGGTTTCTGGCATTACAGCCGTCTTCAGCCCGGCTTGCTTGAATCCAGTGGCAAAGTGAGCAAGGGACTCACGTCTGACATACCCTGCCACACTTATGGTGGCCAAAAGCGGTGCAAAAGGGAGTGGTAATGGACGGAGCATCTGAACCAATCAAACACTCACACCCAGTCAAAAGATCTGGGTTTAATCCATCACCGTTCTTTAGCACACTCTGCCACCCCAGTTCAGACATGGCTATATGCAAATCAGTCTGACCCTGTGCCTCATGGGAACAGTCCAGCCCGAACTGCCAAGCCATGCCTTCCCTGGACCGGAAACAAGCTTCCGAGGACCGGTTTCTGGCATTACAGCCGTCTTCAGCCCGGCTTGCTTGAATCCAGTGGCAAAGTGAGCAAGGGACTCACGTCAGAGCATAACCTGCCACATTAATGGTGGCCAAAAGCGGTACAAAAGGGGGTGGTAATGGACGGAGCATCTGAACCAATCAAACACTCACACCCAGTCAAAAGATCTGGGTTTAATCCATCTCCGTTCTTTAGCACACTCTGCCACCCCAGTTCAGACATGGCTATATGCAAATCAGTCTAACCCTGTGCCTCATGGGAACAGTCCAGCCCGAACTGCCACGCCATGCCTTCCCTGGACCGGAAACAAGCTTCCGAGGACCGGTTTCTGGCATTACAGCCGTCTTCAGCCCGGCTTGCTTGAATCCAGTGGCAAAGTGAGCAAGGGACTCACGTCTGAGCATACCCTGCCACACTTATGGTGGCCAAAAGCGGTACAAAAGGGGGTGGTAATGGACGGAGCATTTGAACCAATCAAACACTCACACCCAGTCAAAAGATCTGGGTTTCATCCATCACCGTTCTTTAGCACACTCTGCCACCCCAGTTCAGACATGGCTATATGCAAATCAGTCTGACCCTGTGCCTCATGGGAACAGTCCAGCCCGAACTGCCAAGCCATGCCTTCCCTGGACCGGAAACAAGCTTCCGAGGACCGGTTTCTGGCATTACAGCCGTCTTCAGCCCGGCTTGCTTGAATCCAGTGGCGAAGTGAGCAGGGGACTCACGTCTGAGCATACCCTGCCACACTTATGGTGGCCAAAAGCGGTACAAAAGGGGGTGGTAATGGACGGAGCATCTGAACCAATCAAACACTCACACCCAGTCAAAAGATCTGGGTTTCATCCATCACCGTTCTTTAGCACACTCTGCCACCCCAGTTTAGACATGGCTATATGCAAATCAGTCTGACCCTGTGCCTCATGGGAACAGTCCAGCCCGAACTGCCAAGCCATGCCTTCCCAGGACCGGAAACAAGCTTCCGAGGACCGGTTTCTGGCATTACAGCCGTCTTCAGCCCGGCTTGCTTGAATCCAGTGGCAAAGTGAGCAAGGGACTCACGTCTGAGCATACCCTGCCACACTTATGGTGGCCAAAAGCGGTACAAAAGGGGGTGGTAATGGACGGAGCATCTGAAGCAATCAAACACTCACACCCAGTCAAAAGATCTGGGTTTAATCCATCACCGTTCTTTAGCACACTCTGCCACCCCAGTTCAGACATGGCTATATGCAAATCAGTCTGACCCTGTGCCTCATGGGAACAGTCCAGCCCGAACTGCCAAGCCATGCCTTCCCTGGACCGGAAACAAGCTTCCGAGGACCGGTTTCTGGCATTACAGCCGTCTTCAGCCCGGCTTGCTTGAATCCAGTGGCAAAGTGAGCAAGGGACTCACGTCTGAGCATACCCTGCCACACTTATGGTGGCCAAAAGCGGTGCAAAAGGGGGTGGTAATGGACGGAGCATCTGAACCAATCAAACACTCACACCCAGTCAAAAGATCTGGGTTTAATCCATCACCATTCTTTAGCACACTCTGCCACCCCAGTTCAGACATGGCTATATGCAAATCAGTCTGACCCTGTGCCTCATGGGAACAGTCCAGCCCGAACTCCCAAGCCATGCCTTCCCTGGACCGTAAACAAGCTTCCGAGGACCGGTTTCTGGCATTACAGCCGTCTTCAGCCCGGCTTGCTTGAATCCAGTGGCAAAGTGAGCAAGGGACTCACGTCTGACATACCCTGCCACACTTATGGTGGCCAAAAGCGGTACAAAAGGGGGTGGTAATGGACGGAGCATCTGAACCACTCAAACACTCACACCCAGTCAAAAGATCTGGGTTTAATCCATCATCGTTCTTTAGCACACTCTGCCACCCCAGTTCAGACATGGCTATATGCAAATCAGTCTGACCCTGTGCCTCATGGGAACAGTCCAGCCCGAACTGCCAAGCCATACACTGTGTCTATATTTCCTCCTTCTACGCTGCTGACCCGCAGTCCCTCCAATCACTCCGGCTCACCGGATGAGCCAGAGTGATTGGAGAGACTGCGGGTCAGCAGCGTAGAGTGATTGGAGAGACTGCGGGTCAGCAGCGTAGAAGGAGGAAATATAGACTTCTTATCTAACAGAGTATTTAATCATTCGAGGAAATTATTAACCGGTCTCCACAAGCAGATCAGTTAGTTCATTGAAGAACAAGAGAAACAGAGCCACCGGGTCAACTGGTCATCCTCAGATATAGAGTACCAGTCAGTATATAATCATCTTACCTATAAGGCAGCACATATTCCGTACATGCTCTCATAAAGAAATAAATATACTAAGATAAAGTAACAAAGGAATAAAACCATTGGTAAAGAAAATCCTGAGGTAGGCAACTTCCCGAAACGCGTTGGTGATAGTCAACAAACATCATTACCAATGATGACAGCTATGAATTTATGAGTTGTGTAACAGCCTCTGTAACTAGTGTATAGAATATATACCAGATATGTTGGCATCAGTCAGGATAATATCCAAATTAAATATAGTGGTGGTTTTGAATAATGCATGTCCATGATAAATAACAGATGTGTATCCGAACTGGAGAAACTTGATTATGTAAATAGATGTGACATGATGTTTTTTTATTAATATATTTAAAAAATCTTTTTCTACCAAAAAAATGATAAAGAGAATAATAAAATAACAATATTTATCTAAATTACTGTTCTCTTATATGTGTGATATAATCTTGGATCTATAGTTTTTTCATGAACATATCATTTAGATATCAACACTGAGCCTGGTGTAACCCCCCCCCCCCTTTTTATCCAAGAGCTGTACTCCCTGATAAGGCACATCCATTTTTCAGGGGCCCGTGCGTTTACAAGATAATGTATCTCTCTTTTTGTTCAGACAGTGTTAGTTTACACGTGATGTCATCCAAAGTGATCTGTCTGGTTCGTAGGAATTGAGATCAAGGTAAATTCTGCAGTAAGCTTGGTGGATGAAAACTGTGAAAAAGAAGGGTATTATTCCTATCTGTAGGCTTCCTGTACACAGAAATTTGAGTACCAAGATCTGTAAGTTCAATCCATATGTCCAAGAATGGTAGGCCTGTTCTACTGATGGCGTGAGTAAATTGTATTTTGGGATTCTTAGTGTTTAGCTTGGCAATGCTTACTGTTAGTTAGAGCTTCTGGTAAATGCCCAGACAGCACAAACTGCTGCTCTGGACGTCCCAGAAAATGAGGAAAGTACCAGTAGGAGCAGCATGACAAGCCCCCTTGCTGTCGAGACATGAGGAGCAGCAGGTGCCATGGTGAGCCAACAGACCAAAGGCACAGTGAAGAAAGCCAGCCACATACATCTGGCAGTGATAAGGGTGGGCAGAAATGACTTTTTCAGTTAACAGGGAAGTGACCCAGGAATACCATTAGTAAATGGATGGCATTTGTGTTGCACATTTGTGCTTTTGAATACCTGCGAAGTGCCAAATATTAAACTACGTTGGGTGCATACTCCACCTGTCTGTGTCTCTTTACTTACTTAAAAGTAGTTGCTTGGTTCAGGCAGTGCATGTTCATCATCGTGGTCCTCATAGACACACAATTCCACCTCGGTGCCCTTCTTAGTTGCAAGGTTGTTTAACATTGCAAAAGTTGCAATCATCTTGCAGCAGGTGATTGGTGTATACTGGCGTGCCCCTCCACTTTTGTGGAGGCAGCGGAACCTGCTTTTCAACAGGCCAAAGATGCGCTCCACAATGTTCCTGGTTGATTTGTGTGCCCTGTTGTATCGCCTCTGGCTGGGGGTTGAAGGATTGAGATAGGGTGTCAGGATGAAGGAGCGGACAGCATATGCACTATCCCCTATTTGAAAATGAGAAAGACATTACTCACATGCACACATCCACATAAATCTGCAATATGTATCAAGGGAGTGTCACACAGTGTTTTACCTAGCAGGTATCCTTCGCCAAATTCCCCCGCTTTCAGGCGTGTGTAAATCCCACTATTCTGAAAGATGTAGGAGTCGCGGGTACTTCCTGGGAACTTGGCCACTATGTCCGTGATTATGTAGTTAGCATCACAAATTACTTGTACATTTATTGTATGGGTTGATTTCCTATTTCTGTAAATGTACTTGGGATGTGGGTGCTATCAATACAGCCGATGACGTTGGGGAAATGCGCTATTTGATAGAAGTCTGTCTTGGTCCTGAGCAGTTCGGTGTGCGTTTCAGGGAAGCTGATGTAGTGATGCATTCTCTGCATCATGGCCTCTAGGAACTTCCTAAAGAAACGGGACAGGCAGCTCTGGGACACCCCACCTACCGCAGCAATAACACTCTGGTAACTGCCAGAGGCAAGCAGGTGTAGGCTACACAGCACCTGCACATGGGGTGGGATGGCGTGCGCCCTTGGAGTTGGGTGCTCCAACAGTGGGTGCAGGTCCCTGATCAAGTCCAGGATCAAGTCCAGGATGGTTTGGGGGTGTAGCCTGTACCTTTGTAGGATCTCTGCATCAGTCAATTGGAAAAGGGTGATCCTCTGCCTGTAGACCTGCCTGTAGACCTGTTCCTCCCTTCTCCAGACCCTCTCTCCTTCTGACTGTAGCCGTAGCCGCCTCGCTATCACGTAGAATGCCGCCATTCTGGTCAAACTGTTGCATTTTGGGGCCTTTTTTATAGCCTGCACCTGGTTACCACCTGCTTTCAATCCATGGTAAATACCGACTCTTAAATACCGAATTTCATGCAAATTTGGTATTTTAGAGGTTACCTACATCACAAAAGTCAATTTTACCATTTCTTATTTCCCGAATCGGTAAATTTACCGATTCGGTAAATTTACCAAATAGGTACTTTTTTTGGCACCTACATCTCGAAATCCAAATACCGGTCGGTAACGGCTGAAATTCAGTATTTTCGGCCGTTATCGATCGGTATTTGGCAACCTACATCTGGCCCTTGGTCTTCTGGGGAATGGTGTTGTTAAATATGCTTTAGTTTTCTCAATATTCCAGTCCATGTCATGTGCCTTAGTCAATATTTTCTGTAGTAGGTGTCCTAACTTTACTACTACTAAATGCCTTCTGTGAATACCAAAAGTAGTAAGTTTAGGATTTTATCTCAGATTAGTTATGTGAATCAGCCCCCTGGTATTGTGCTGTCCCCCTATATCTGGAACCTGTTTCTGTCACGCAGGGTGGACAATAAGAGACCTTGCGACCTGGACTGGGTTGGCTGCTTGATATTTACTGCTTGTGCACACACAACAACAGTATGGGGAGGGACATGCTGCAGAGAAAACAGCAAGAGAATACCATTTCCCAATCTACCTAATATACACAATTGTTGCAGAAGCACTGACTGTATTGTAATCCGGGTCGATGGCACTATGGACACCACAGTGGTGGAACTTCTCCGCGTACCAGTGGCAATGCTGAGCGGGATCTCGCAGGAGGGCGAGGCCTCGGATGATCTTTCTCAGAACAGTGATATTGTTACAGATACTGTGCCACCTTGACAGATATAGAGTTGTTTTACTGTTACAGGGGGAATCCATGTTGTCTGTTGTCCAGGTTCGGGGGGAGTGGTAGTTCGGCTAACTATCCTTGATGGGGGAACCCCTTGTAGGGGAGAATATCCCTTCAGGTCACCTGACAGGGACTGGTAACTGCTTGGAGGGTCCTAATGTGGATTGTTTGCATGCATATGATCTGCACATCATCCGAAGGGAGAGTGCTCTATGGGTGTAGCCGATTGCTGGTGGCACCAATTTTTCAATTTGGATGTTATTTATTTGTTGTCAGTGTGCGGTCTAGCTCCTGTTGTGAAAAGCAGGGGATGATTCCTCCTTCATGTTGATTTGGCCCGGGAGGGGGAAGATGACGATGGTGTATGCCTTGACACATCGATCTCTTTGGGCTTGTCTGATGCTGTGGTTTGGTCTTACTTGTCAGGGTGGGGGGTTGTTAGCTGTTTTATTTCTGTTTGCTTGCCTAGTGGGCTTGTTGCCATCATGTCACAAAGGGAGGCACGCTGGTTTACCTGCATACACTGAAGTTATAATGAGCAAGCCAAGTTCTTTTAAACTCCTCTTGTGGCATGTGAGGGGTTTCAGGACCTATAGAAAACACTACAGGGTGCTATCCTCCTCAAATGGCACAGTGTGGATGTTGCATGCTTGCAGGTGACCCATCTCTCAGATGCTGAGTCTACAATACTGGCCAGGAAATGGGGGGGGGGCAGGTTTATTCTGCCAATTATTCCACTTATTCATGTGGGATCCTTAAATGGTGTTCTAAGGAGGTTCCCTTTTCGCTGACTTACATGGAGGTGGATGTAGAGCGGAGTTATCTGTTGTCGGAGGGCAAACTTGATGGAGCTGAGGTAGAATATGTCAACACCTATGGGCCTAACATTGATGACAAATCCTTTTATCTGAAGGTGAGGGATGTCCTCTTACCTGCATTGGACTCACAGGTGCTGTGGTGGGGACTTTGACTGCCTGCTGGATGGGGCCCTCAATCGTCACACCCGCTTCTTTATACTAAGCCAAAGATGACCATGTCACTATGGGAGGTTGCGGCTCAAGTAGGCCTTTGTGACATTTGGAGGGCTTTTCACCCTGCCTTGAGGGAGTTTACTTGTTATTCCCCATCTCACTGTACTTACAGTAGGCTCAATTGCATACTACTCTCTGAGCCCTTGGGACCCAAAGTCCTCAGAGTGATGCATTTATCGCACTACTTATCTGATCAAGCCCCTGTTTGCTGCAAAGTTGAGTGCGGTTGTGATGTTTGATCGCAATTAATGTGGAGATTTACTCCTGAGGTGTTGCAGGACCCAGTGGGTGGAGAGACATTGTCAGGTGCCTGAAAACTTGATGCACAAGTATGTCTGCAACAGCTATTTTTAAATCATAACTTATTGCTAAACACAGCACCCCCCTCCCCAGGTCAGCACCCAGTGCAGTCGTACCAGTCATATTGCCCTAAAGCCAGTCCTGAGGCATAGGACAGTGATGAACTTGCGGCGCTAATGTATATGCTCCTCGAGGTGAGGGATAGTGATGAGGAATTGGTAGTAGTCTCCATTGATGTTGCCAAAGCTTTCGTCACTGTCAACTTGCATTATCTAATGAGGGTGCTTGATGGGGTTCGGTGTATGTTTGCTGTTATTTACCGGTCCCACAGCCAGGGGAGAACTCGGTAGGTTATGCTCAAATCATTGGAGAGTGAGTAGGGGCACTCGTTAGGGGTGTCCCTTATCACCCTTCTTGTTTGCTAAGGTGTTGGAACCTCTGGCCATCCAAATCCAAAAGGTCATTTCTGGATGGGGATCAGAGTGGGGACAATTTTTCACCTAGTGTCCCTGTCTGCGGATGACACCCTTTTCTATTCTTCGAGCCCTCATAGGTCCCTTCCAGTAACCATTACATTACCTGGATGCCTTTGGGGAGACATGGGGTTTTAGGATTAATCACAAGAAATCTTTGGTCTTTCCTTTGTAGTTGGATGCAAGCTGAATGAATTGCAGGAAATGCCCTTATGCTGGGATATGGACCAGTTCCATTACCTGGGAGTTATATTGGCACATGCCCTACAGACTCTCATGCAGTATAATATCAGGATGGTCAAGGAGGGCCTGCGCTCCTCCGTCCAATTCTGGAACTCCCTTCCACTGTCCCTCAGAGCCGGGTGGCAGTTTCTATGATGGTGTTTTTCCAGCGTTGTCAGCTTTCTATTCAACATTCGTTAGATACTCTTCCCCCTTCGGTGTATCTGAGATAGGAACAGAGTGGCAAGGGGTATCCTGTTCCAGCCATTGGAGGAGGGGGTTGCTAGCGGTCCCAAGTCTGGAGCTATATTACTTGGCCACCTTCCAGATTCAGTACACGGTAAAGTTGTCTACAAGGGATTTGTTTGACCACTATCATTCACATTACTTGTTGAAACCTTAATCAGTGAGATTGTCAAACATGAACTATCTCGCAGGTGTCCACAGAACAACACTTATGAATCTCTTGAAGCAAAAGTAACATACGGAAGAGCCTATTTATATAGAAAATATATATTCTGTATTTAATTGCTGGATTGCAAATTCATTCGAGGGGATACATAAAGTCTTAAATCTAATGCAAAATGTCATGAAAGAATGTATAAATCAATTCAACAAAACAATTCATAACAAAACAACCACTCCTGTTAATCAGATGAGAGCAACTAAAAAGCATAGATCATTATAGCTCTTCCAGACATAAATTTCTTAGGAGATGGTGTGCAGGTCGACCTTTCGGTCTTTGTAGCTGTAGTCTCTGGGACCATAATCAGGAAAAATGTTTTATTGCAAAAAAGGGTGTCCCAGGGTTATTTGGGTGATCAGATCTACGGAGTTGTGAAGGGAGAATTGTCTCAAAATCTTTTCTTGACTAGGAACTGATCTCAACCAATAAGACCTCACTATCCAGACAGCAGTTCCTGGATAGATTCCAGAAAAATGAAGGACGTGTCTTCAATGTACGCTTGTTCGAGATGCAACCAACCACCTCGGCCAAAAATAATCCATAGAGTGGAGCAGATCCAGTGCTCCACTCTACGGATTGTTTTTGGTTGGGTATATTTTGAGTAACTATTGCCGTTATTTTTTGACAAAGCAATAAAAAAAGGCTTAACAAAAAAAATGGCAAAGCTAGCATGCAGTTCAAGAAATACAGACCATCAGCAAAACAATGAAGGAGATAACTTCTAAGGAGATCAAATGCTACTAGTTTGCAAAAAAGCTCTATATAGAACTTTGTATCGGTGCAGAGTTGAGAATGCAAAGAGTAAGGATTTGTTCAGTGACAAACTAACATTACGTATATTCTAAGTACTGTTTGGAGGAGGCACATCTAGTTGTGGAGATGAGATATTAATTGCATGGAAACGTCTACCACAAAAGCAACATATGATTAGAGGAATGTGAAGCCTCGTGGATTGTTTAAAACAACGAGGAGCCACAAAGGGAAATAAAAGGACTGATGGTGCTGTATAGCCATCCACCCTGGGTTTTGCCACCAACCAGCACACATTTTTAAGCTACAAGCCTTAATCGTGCCCAATAATTCCTAGTTCTGCCAGACCTCTCTCAAAAACAACACCGGCTGGCACCTTTCCTGAACATAGTATGACTGAATATAGACCCCCAGAAGATCATGGTACAAGAATATAAAGAAAAGACTATTTTTTTAAGTTCAAAATAAAGTTTATTAAACAAAAAGAGGTGTCAATACAATGGAACAAGTGATACAGAAAAGAAGCAAAATAAGCTAGAGAAACATTGCATAAATAGCCATACAAAAAGTGCATTGAGTATGAAGATCAAATAAAAGCATAAATTGGAAAAGAGAAAATAAAAACAATATTGCAATCTGTTATACATGAAAATAATGAGGAACTATAAGGTCAATCAAGGAGGTTTGAGAACTTCTTGCTGAGTAGGGGACAAGTGGAATGAATTTTTAGCAGAGGCATCAAGGTATACTGTTATAGGGAGCCATAAAGTAGTGCGTTTCAGTGCCATCTGAGGAGGAAAAACAAAGGCAGTATCCAACCTATGATTATGACAAACAGTATACCACCATGCTTTAATCCTTATCTTCGTAAAATCTTTCCAATTAGCAGTGATTTGTTGGAATGCAACCGCTATCAATAAATCAATAATTCGTACATCAAAAGTAACGTGATCCCAGCACGGGGAGAGACTACCAAGAAAAATGTGGATAAAAGTAAAAGGGATTTGGGTGTGGAAAATGTCGTTAATTTGGGCCCAAATTCGCTTCCAGAAGTCCTGAATGAGTGTGCATGAGAAGAGCATGTGGAACAAAGTAGCAGTGGGAGTAGAGCAGGACCAACAGAGGTCAGGAACAGAGGAAAATCTATTGTGAAGCAAATGTGGTGTAAAAAGGAGTCTATTATAAATGAAAAATAGAGTTTGAGTTAAAGTGGCAGATCTGGAGGATTTGCGAATCTTAACCCATAACTTATCCCAGAATGAAGTAGACCAAGAAGTATCAAAATCACATTCCCACTGCTCCTCCACTTTAGACTTTGGGCGAGGCAAAGGCTTGGAGCGAAGGAATGCGTAAATAAGGGAAGCCTTGGAATGAACAGCCAGTGAAGTTGTGAAGTAGGAGTAGGAGATGAAGAGAGACTGTGAGAATGCAAAAGCTGAGTATAAGTGGGCATGATTGCTTCCTTTAATATAAGATAGTGACGAGCAAAGGAAAGAGGTAAATCAAAAGAGAGGCGCAGCAAGGGAAAAGATAAAAAGGTGGATTGAGAGAAAAGTTGAGAAACCCAAATTAAACCCTTTTGTCGCCAGGATTTCCAAAAGAAAGGTTTGCCGTTGATAAGGATATTGTTATTATGCCAGATAGTAGAGGATAAAAAATCAGCAACAGAGGAAGGGATGGTAGGGGAGGAGGCTAAGAGTAGCTTGACTGTGAATTTGTGTATGGGGATGGAATCTGCGGTTTGCGAGAAAAAGAAAGAAATTCAGCAAAAGTAAAAGGCGAAAGAGAAAGACGTTCTACAGTGACCCAAAGAGGACAGGGTTCATCAGAGTCTCGCAACCATAAGGAAGCCTGTCGTAAAAGAAAAGCCTTGTGGTAGATCGGAAAATTGACACCTCCTTCAGATTTAGGACGTGTCAATCCGGGGTTTCTTGCCTGACCAGAGAAAAGAAGTAAGAATGGAGTGAATCTTCCTAAAGAACTTCAAGGGAATGGAGACAGGAATATTGGAAATGGTGTACAAAACAATGGGGGAAAGCATCATTTTAATAGTATCAAGGCGTCCCCACCAGGAAAGATAGAGTGGGTGCCATTTGGTAGTGAGATCAGTCAACTTCTGTGTACATTTGTTGAGGCAAAGTGAGACCGTATCCGTGATAGAGGGAGTAACGTGCATACCTAAATATTTGATATGAGAAGAGCTCCAGGTGAAGTTAGAATCAGCAAAATCAGGCTTGAAGGTATATTTAGTGAGGGGTAAAATTTCGCATTTATCATTGTTCAGCTTATACCCAGAAATCAACGAGTATTCACGAACTTCAGAAAGAAAGGAGGGGATAGAAACAGTGGGATTGGAGATAAAAAGCAAAATGTCATCGGCGTAAGTAGCCAGTTTAATGTGAGATTGTGATGTTTGAAAGCCGTGAATGTCAGGCTTTTGTCTAAGTTTGGAAAGGAAAGGTTCCAAAGCCAAATTAAAGAGAAAAGGGGATAAAGGGCAGCCTTGCCGGACGCCCCTGCCCAAGTCAAAAAAGGAGGAAACCAGACCATTTGCACAAACCGCTTCTCTAGGATTGGAATAAAGAAAAGAAATTAAGGACACAAATTTGGGACCAAAACCAAACCATTTAAGGGCGGAAAAAAGATAAGTCCATTCTACCCTATCAAACGCTTTCTCTTCATCTAGGGCAATAGCTGCAAGGGAATCTGGAAAGCGTGAAGACTTGGACAAAACATTAAATAAAAGCCTGGTGTTATCAGTAATAAAACGACATTTAACAAAACCAGATTGCTCGGGACCAAGCAGTATGTTGACAAGGGAAATTGGTCTATAATTTTTACAATATCGAGAATCTTTGCCCTCCTTAGGAATAATACAGATGTGAGCATCAGCAAAGGTACCTGAAAATGCACCCAGGGTAATAAAGGAGTCAATAAGAGAGTGTAACTTGGGAATTAGCAATTTGGAAAAATGAAGGTAAAATTTGACAGTAAAACCTTCAGGTCCTGGAGCTTTATCTTTTTTGAGGGAGTTAAGAGCAGAGAGCAACTCCTGCAGGGAAACATCCAATTCCAAAGAGGTTAAGTCAATGGGAAAATGGTCTGGTTGACGGATGGTAGAAAAAAAGTCAGAGAGAGATTGAGAAGTAGGATGAGTTTCAGAGGAATAGAGGGTTGAATAGAAATGAGAGAATTCATCAAGAATATCAATGTCTTTATGTCGAGGGACATCATTTGTATCAAACACAGATTCAATATTGAGCCTATTATGCTTAATTTTTAAATAATTACCTAGAATTTTCCCTGCTTTATTTTTCCCACCATAAAATTTGGAACTAGATTTCAATAAGTAAAGAGAAGCATCCTCTGTAGATTTCTTGTTAAATTTCAACTTAGCATCAATAAGCGCTGTTAAACTTTCCTTGGAATGGGAAGTGTAATAGGAGTGCTCCAAACTCTTGATCTTGCGAAGTAGGTCACTGGTATATTTACGTGCATCCCTCCGTTTTGCAGACACAAAACGGATGATGAAATCCCTAGCCGTGGCTTTGAAAGCATCCCAAATCGTATGGGTAGGAATGGAGGGAGTACACAGTAGGATACAAAGTTCCCCGGGGAAGAGGGTGTTACATGTGTGGAGAGGGAATAGGGTGTGCAGATTCAAGGAACTGGGAGGTTCCTTTGTCGGAACTAGAGAGCCTCACACACCCAGAGCGTTAGGTGTGGAACACACCCTGACTGTAGGGTGTCTAGTGTCATCATCGACTCACTGCTCCTCGTCAGACCGGCGCTGCAATGTCTGACGGGGCGCCGGAGGACACCCTTTTGGCGGAGTTCTTTTGTTCCTTGCCAACAGGTGTGTGTGAGTATGAAGGAAAGTAGTGTAGTCAGTGCAGGGTGAGTGAATATTAAAATAGGGTAACCAGTCCACAATGTGTTTTATTGGCATGGCTGCTTCCCTGGTTAAAAGGGGGTGGGAGGGGAGCTAGAGACTGTGGTGGGGTACAGAACCCTAACTCAACCCCCTAGTGTGGTCAACATGTTTCTCGCCATCCGGCGATTCGTCAGGACCAAAACAAGGTACTACACGTGAAAAAAGGGTGATATACAGCTCATTCAAAAAGTAAGAAGCAAATACAACCTCACTGGGTCGGGTAAAAAGAGGGCCGGGAGGTCCTGCTCTAGTTAGGCGACCTAAGAGTTGAAGGAAAAAGGAAGAAATAAAGAGAGAGCAAGTTAAGTCACATCTCGAATTATTGATTTATACATTGAGATAGTGTAGGGTGACTTAAGGTATTAGCTCTCCACACTGTGGGGTTTGTGAGGGGGGGGAACGTGCAGGGAGAACATTCATACCGAACATTCATAATCGGTCTGGGTATGGCACGATTATAATCTCTCAGTGGAGAGGTGGGAATGCAGTGAAACCATTCATTTCAAGTATAAAGCCGAATCTGTCCATGCAGCACCCAATCCTGGGAGACAAAAAAGGAAAAATGTCTTACCCTAAGGGAGAGTAACAAAGGCCTCGCAGTGTGCTCCCGTGAGGCCAGCGCTGTCTGTTGGTTATACCTGTAGAGTATGGAGGGGCAGGTATGTATTGTGTGACGCAGGGCATAGGGTAATACGCTAGTGCCTGGTATGAGGGGCTCCCCCGAGGGGGGAAGTTCAGGCTCGAGTCAGAGAAAAACCACGTGGAGGGCACAGGGGTGCACACTCAGTGGACCTCCCGGGTAAATATGCCAAACAAAGCGGGAGCGAACAACTGGTAGGCAGGGAAGCGGTGCCTCCTTCCAAGTAGGGGAGTCTGCATGTAAGAGCAGCCCCCAGCGCGGGGCACAGCCCGCACGCCCGGCGTCATGCAACACATCGCGCCCACAACCCGTGGGCGCAAGTATAGACAGCGCCGAGGTGCAGCGGCGCACCACGCCAGAAACAAGCCCCCAGGGTGCAGCCTCCGGGGCGTGATAAGGACCGGGGACCGGAGGGCGCTCCCTACCTTCACTGAGTCAATGGCCGCGGTGTGGCAAGAGGGCGGGGAGCCCGGGCAGGGCTGAGGGCCACCCCCGCACTCACCCGTGATGCAAAGCTGCCAGCGTGGAGGGCGGTCTTCGGATCAAGAGGGCAGAGGGAAGGAGGGGGGAGGGAAAAGGGGAGAGAGAGAGGGAGCTTACCTCAGATCGGGCGCTGGGATGGCGGAGACACCTACCCCTCACGCTCGCGGCACCTGGTCAGGGTGCGGAGCAACTGGTGGGGAGTCCCAGTGCTTGCCATCTATAAGGAAGCTGGTCGATCGTCTCCCTAAGCGCCGCGGATGCAGTGGCGCTGGACGCGCGTCATGCGCATGCGCATCGGGAACTCAGGAACTAGAGCAGTTTTAAAGAAATGATGGCAATCGTAGCGGCCATGTTGGGAAGGTCGCTAGTGCAGGCAGAAATCGAATATGCATTCTGCTGGGGGCATGTGTGGTGCTGTGTAAGCGCTCAAGCTGAATATTTAACGGGTATTGGGTCCATAGAGGTGACCTCTCTAGCAGCGAAGCTGCTTGGCTGCTAAGTGGAGTGGAATGGAGGTGGGGACCTGGGGGAAGGGGGGGGGGGGTGTTTTGTGTGGGGGGAGGGAGGGGGGAGGTTTAGGGGAAAGGGGAAGGGGAAGGGGTGGCCTGTGGTTGTGGGTGAGATAAGAATCCCTTACGCTGACCGTTGTTAGTCATGCATGGGTAGAGTACGTACCGGAGGTAGCTCGGAGGTCATCTAGAGACGGTGGCCCAGGGGACTGCATCGTTGAGCCCTACTGTGTCGAGCTGTAGGCGGTGCACCCATCTCTGTTCCAGTCTAAACAGTGCCTGTCTGGACAGGGATGGTTGGGATTCGAGCACTAACCACTGAAGGCTGTCCGCGGAATGGTTGTGACGTTGGTAGTGTTCATACAGTCTCGTGTGGGTCCTGGAGCACCGTATGTTACTTTTGTGCTCCGTTATTCTAAGCTTCACTTGTCTCATGGTCATACCTAAATAAAATTTGTCACAGGGACAGATCAAGAGGTAGATACATTTAGTACTAAGACAGTTGGTGTGTCTGTTGAGTTTCCATATGTAGGAGTCCGTGAGTTTGATTTCTTTGCATTGTCTGGACTGGGGACATACTGAACAGCCGCCACAAGGGTAGTGTCCAACCACGGGAGGGAGGTGCCATAATGTCTGTTGACTGCTGCTGCGTTGTTTCTTAGGGCGTGTATGTATCAGGGAGTCTTTGAGGTTGGCTGTTCGTTTAAAAGCGAACCTGGGTTTGGGTAACTCGGTGCCCCCTGAGTTGAGGATGCCCCAGTGTTTGTTCACAGTTTTTTTAATAAAGTTGGAATTCCTGGTAAAGCTGGTGACACAGGTAATTAAGTCATCACGCTCTTTCTGATGTACTTCAAGGAGGGCCTCCCTATGGTTGTTGAGTGCTCTCTTGCTGGAGTCGCCTATCAGTTTACTGGGGTACCCTCTATCCATCAGTTTGTGTTGGAGGGTATTAGCTTCTTGCCTATAGTCATCCCTAGAGGAGCAATTTCTACGTACCCTCAGGAATTGGCCAAAGGGTAGATTCTCGCGTAGTGCTCTAGGATGATGGCTATTGAACAAGAGAAGACTATTTCTGTCAGTATTCTTCTGGAAGAGGGTAGTGCTCAGTCCAGCTGAGCCCAACCGTATCGTGAGGTCAAGGAAGGGGAGATCCGTCTCAGACATGGTGCCTGTGAATTTGAGGTATGGATTCTGTTGGTTAATCCATGTACAGAATTGGGTGCAGCTATTTCGATCACCTTTCCATAGTATCAGGATGTCGTCGATGTAGCGACGCCATAATGTCAGATGTTCTCTGAAGGGGTTTGATTCTGGGTAGATCACTTGGTTCTCGAAGGCTGCCATGTAGATACAGGCAATGCTTGGAGCAAAGGTAGAACCCATTGACGTGCCCCTGATTTGGTGGTACAGTTGGGAACCGTATTGGAAAAAGTTTTCTGTCAGGGCGATGCTCGCGCAGGCCATGATGAACGGTATCGGTGTAGGGGAGGACCAGTCATCCTGCATTAAGGCAGATTCCACTGCTTCTAGTGTGGCTGCTTGGGGGATATTTGTGTACAAGGCTTCCACATCAAGCGTGAGGAGGAGGTCCACGTCTTCCCTACCATCAATTGAGTCAATCAGGCGGAGGACATCCCTTGTGTCCTGCAGATAGGAAGGTATTTTCCTCACAATGGGTTGAAGGAATACGTCACAGAACTTCGACAATGGCTCCAATAGTGAGCCAATGCCGGAGACAATGGGTCTCCCTGGGACTGGACTGGCACCCTTGTGAATCTTGGGCAGGGTGTAGAAGTAGGGGACCACTGGGTCCGTCGTCAAGAGGAAATCCGCTTCGTGTTTAGAGATCCAACCATTGGTCTCGCCTTCAATAATCAGGCTAGAGATGTCCGTGGTCAGCCTACTGGTTGGATCTGCCGGCAGGGGTCTGTAGTGGGGGGTGTTGGCAAGATGACGTTTGCACTCTGTGTCATAGTCTATGGCATCTTGTATAACCGTGGCTCCCCCTTTATCGGCTTGTTTAATGACGATGGAGGTGTCACTACCCAAAGCTAGGACGCCTGTCTTTCTGCTCTACTCAGGTTGTTAAAACTACTGGTCTGTGGTTTATTCTCCAGGGACCTCATTACTGCCCTCTCAAATGTAAGCACCTCGGGTGGGACCATCCCATCCGTTGGAGTGAAAGTGGAGGGGTTACGTAGCCCTGTGTCAGTCTTGTCAATTGCTGGTTGGTCTTGGAAAAAGGCCCTAAGGCGTACTTTGCGGAAAAGTTGTTTAATCTCACACATTTCCGTGAAGTTGTCTGGGGTAGGGGTGGGAAAGAAACCCAATCCCTTCTCAAGGATACCCATTTCAGTGGAATTGAGTATCCTCTTAGAGAGGTTAACTATTAGGCTCTCCTTCCCCTGGTTAGACTCCTGGTTTCCATCGGGGCAGATGTCGATGGCTGATCTTGCCACTGTACCCCTCTTACACCGCCCCGCTTGCGCCCTTTTCCTCTGCCCCAACCTCTGTCGTGAAAAGGGGGGGGGTTTAAGGGGTAGAATTGTGGGGGCCCTTGAGGGTAAAAAGGGTATTGCCACGGGGGCAGCATTTGGGGTGGTCCTTGGAACATGGGTCCTTGGTGGTAGCCTCTTTTCCAATTTGAGCGACGTTGGTGGTGGTTGTTATTGGGAGTAGTGCTTCCACTAGAGTCACTACTTGCCGACCCTCTGCGACTGTCAGTGCCAGAGTTCTCGTCTGAGGAGTATCCGGATTTCTTATTAGAATACCCTTCTTTAAGGTAAGGATACACTTTTTCTTTCTCAAACTTATCCAGATCTTTTTGTAATTTAGCCAGTTTCTGTTTGAGGAGATACTCTTGGTTATCAGCAATCTCCTGGTTGATTTCTGCAAGTTTGGAGGTGAATCCTGCCTTGGAATTTTTACTGACAGCTGCCTTCATTGTTGTCTCTATTGCTGCGATTTTATCCAGAAGGGCATCGGCCAATCTTTTGGCTGTCTTGACAATTAAGAATAAGAGATCTTTTGTACATTTCCAGGAGACCTGGCACCAGTCCCCCTTGAACTGGGTGTCCTCAAGAAAAAGTCTGGGGAAGATGTTAACTATGAGGCCCTGAGGGGCAATGTTAACTCTCAAGTACTCAGTCATAATTACTCCGTGTATAGTTATTCTGAGCCATTCCTTTTTCAGAGCAGTGAGTATTGTCCAATCATCATTTGAAGAGGAATGGAGGGAGTGTCATTGAAAATAAGGTACTCATTAAAAAAGTCGGTAAAAGAGGTGGTAAATTTGGGGTCTAAAAGTAGGGAGTTTTTGAAACGCCATCTCTTTGGTCCGGTGACTTTGGGTAAGATATCAATAATAATATGAACAGGAGCATGGTCAGATAATAGAATAGGACCAATTTCTGCATGAGTAAGAGATTGTGCAAGATGATGGGATAAAAAACATAATCAATACGTGATTGGGAGTGATGGGAGGAAGAGTAGAAGGTAAACTCTCTGGTCGTCGGGTTGCATAAACGCCAGGCATCTATAAGTTTATGCTGTGAAATAGCGTGAGTGAAGAGTTTATGGGGTTTATTTGGGATAAAGGAGGTCTTGGAATTCTGATCTAGGAAAGGGTCAAGGGGTTGATTACAGTCCCCCGCTAAAATAAAGTGATCATCTACGAGACTGGTGATGCGAGTAGCCATCTCATGCCAAAAGTTTGGATGACCCCCCGTGGGGGCATAAATATTAAGAAGGGAGAGTGGAACACCCCTCAAGGAAAGCTTAACAAATGACCATCTACCATCAGAGTCCGAATCAGTATCTAAGATGGAATAAGTAAGAGATTTACGAATAAGAACAGCGACCCCATTTCGCTAACCATCTCCCGGAGCAAAAAATACCTCTCCCACCCAACCTCTTCTAAGCTTAACAGATTCTGCTTCAGTTAAATGAGCCTCTTGTAGAAAGGCAAAATCTACGTTCAATTTAGCAAGGTGAGAAAGGACTCGTTGTCTCTTAATGGGAGAATTTAGACCTTTAACGTTCCATGAAACAATACGCACTGACATTAAAAAAACAGAAAAGAGAAGAAACCACTACAATAAGAGCGAACATCATAAGTATGAAAAATACATGAGGAAGAAAGAAGAAAAGGCAAAAAAGATAATAAAGTAGAAAATAGATGAACATAGAGAAATTGAAAATGAAAGAGAGAAAGTGACACCTCGAAAAGGAGAACAAGAAGAAAGGGTAAAAGGGAAGAAGAATTAAGGATAGGAGCTGAAGTGAACATGTCAATAAGGGAAGGAAATGTACTTACAGGTAGGGAAGGTAAGGGAACACAAGCAGGAAGGGGAAACCAGACGTATGAAACGGGGGGGTAGAACCAACCGGAGGAGACAGGACGGTCTGGGCTGGCGAAACCGCCCGGCTGGGAAAACACGAGACACTGCGTATTCTCTGTAAAAATAAGGGGAAAACGTTAAGGGGAAAGAACAAATAGAAAAACAATCAGATAAACTACGCGAAGGTCATATCAATAAAGGCAATATATATAAATGGAGGAGAATAAACGGCAAACATTACAACAAAAAAAAACAGGAGCAACAGGAGAAAAAGGGAGCAAAAACACAATATATAAGTAACTGTAATGGAAGTAATAAACCTGTGCATAAATATATGCAAAGAGCACTAGACTATAAGTGAGAAAAAACAGCATTAGTCACAAAAGTCAAGGAGGGAATGCAGAAGAAGGACCAGAAGTATCCATGTTAGCTGCTTGACACGAATTCAGGAAGCACTGCAGTCGTATAGGATCCTCATAGGTCGTCGTCTTGTTGTTGTATGTGACCCTAAAGAGACATGGATGGAAGAGTCCATAACGAGCACCAATGGATCGAAGTGCAGGTCTCATGTCCAGAAAGGCTTTGCGTCGATTGGCCGTAGCTCTAGCATAATCCTGCGCAAAAAACAAGGAGGATCCAGACCACGTGAGGCGAGGAGAGGCTCTAGCTGCTGAAAGGACCTTCCGAAGATCAGTGTATTGTAGGAAATACATGATGACACCTCTGGGCTTCACCGAAGGAGAAGTAGATGAAGGGGCTCGACCGAGCCTGTGAGCCCTTTGTATATTGAGCACGGTATCCTCTGGAAGATGTAGAAGTGTAGGAAGGAAGGACTTGAAGAAAGCAATAGGGTCGGTCCCCTCGCAACCCTCCGCAAGGCCGTAGATTCGCAGATTATTACGTCTATTTCTGTTTTCAAGGTCTTCAACCTGCTTTTGAAGAGAGGAGATCTGGGAGTGCATATGTGCAGTCTTAGCAGAGGATTCCTGAAGAGAGGATACACTGTGCTCCACAGATGCGACTCGTGCCTCCATTTGAGTCCAGTTGTCTGTCAGGACCTGTAGTTTAGCGTTAGTCTCCTCCATAAAAGGGCGGAGCGCCCTTATCTCTTCCAACAACAAGTCAATAGACGCAGAAGGAGCAGAAGCAGAGGCAGACGGTGAGGGGGGATCTTTTTTCAGTCGCTTAACTGTATTCTTACCGTTAGGCTGAGGAAGGGGTTCCATGGCCGACTTCGACATGAGAACAGGAGGTTCCTGAGAAGCTTCTAACTGGGCCAATGCTGAGAAGACCTTTGAATTTTTGACAAAAGTGCGCTTTGAAGTTTTGTTGACGCAAGTCGTTGTAAGTTTGCCCATCAGGTTTACAAACTTCGCCGGAAGCACGAAGAGGAGGCGACCAATAGAGGAGAACTCTTATCTTCCAGAAGAAGCAATGATCATCATGGGAAAAAAAAATGGATAGCAACAACATTGGTAAGTTAAAAGGTGGAAATGATGAACTCACGACTCATGTGGAGAACAAAAATAGCATGAACATGAACCAGAAGCAAGGGCTGCTGAGACTATGAAAAAAAGAAAAAAAAGAAAAGGAGCCGCCTGCAATAGGATACAATCTCCTAATCAGTATAATCTGGTAAATGCATATTACAAACTGTGCTGAGGATAGGCGGAAAGACTAGTTTCCAATGAATAGAATAGCGAAGCAAAAAAATCATTCAGCAGAGTCGGAGATCGGCTGTAGTACATAAATGAGGCAAGTTAGGTGCTACTGCGCAGGCAGAATTGTGTTGAGTGAGCAAGAAGACATTGAGATGACAAAATGGCCGCTGGTGTGTAGAAGGAAGATAATAGAAAAAAGACGAATGCCTCTTGAAAACAGCGGTGGAGTGTTGTTGGATCAAAGACAGTCATTTAGCAGAAAAGTAAAACCCACCATGAGGGAGGAAGATGACTGCAAGCCTTGGAGAGGATACGGTAAATGCGCCGATAATTCATTCATGAGGAGCGCTGCGTAGAGATGAGCTGCACAAAATGGCGGTCGCGGCCGTCATAGAACTGCGTCCCACACACCGCCGCTCGAAAAAGGTCTAAAATGACCCGGAAAGCTCACGCAAAGGGTCGCATCCTTCTCTGGGCGTCTTCCGACGGCAGAAACCTCCACTCGTCAAGGTAATGACCAGCGCGGTCCGCTCGTGTAATCCAGCCGTAGCGGAGCACTCACGCCGACACCGCCATCTCCTGCGGGCGCTAAGCCACGCCCCCTAAAGAAAAGAATATTGAGGGGAAAAATCTTGCAAGGAAAGTGCATGTAGGGAAGTTTAGATTCACTGGGGCTTATTAATGAGCCCTTGCGTCACTTTTGCGCCACCAGTGTGTCACTTTTTGTGATGCACCAGCGACATAAAAGATGAGCCTTGTTGCGCCATATTTGCAAAGTGACGCATCTAGGTGGATGCGCCACTTTGTAAACCTCTGCTCCACATTTTACCTGCACCAGGTATAATGTATGCAGGGGGGGGACGTTCCGATGCAAAGGGTCGTAGAAGTGACACAGTGAAATCTATAAGAATTCACTGCACCACTTCTAGGACGCAAATGCGTCAATATCTTATGACTGCCTCATGGCGGACGTAAGACTGATGCAGGCACATGTCACATGGGACTTGCACATGTGTAATGACCCATTGCTGGAGTTGTGTCACTTTTGTTACACTTGAGCAATGCGTCATTTTTGCGCCTACAGATACGTCAGAAATACTGATGTTTCTGTAACTCCTTGCGACATGATGCATCATACTGTAAATATGACGCATCATTGGTGTCGCAAATAGGGAGCAATGAAAAGTGACGCATCGCTGTTTTCTCGCAGCGATGTGTCACTTTTCATAAATGAGGCTCTCTATTCTTAACTCTGCACCTTAAAAACTTGAGAAATATGTACCACATAGGCACAAACAATGGGGGGTTATTTATAGACAATCTAGACTTACTTACCTGTCAATATATTTTCAATTTATTGTCCTTGATATTGCGTCCCATTGATATGTTGGGGATGATATTCAGTGTGCACACCTTCCTGACAGCCCTGGCCTGTCCCAGATCCCCTCCCCCAAATCCATGCCCTGTTCTGATAGAGGGTGGACAGTTTTCCATGCCATTACCCACTCCATATTCATTAATATTTTTTCGATTAAATGTGATGAGGTATTTCTGCATTGGCTTTGTAAGGAAGCATAGCACAGGGAATCCATACTGTGTAGTAGCAGCAAAAAAATGTAGTGTACCACAATATATCTAAAAAAATACTTAAACATTGTTTATCGTTTAAAGGTAACTAAATGGTGATACCAAGCATACGGCGTTGCAGTAGCGCAATTAATGTATTGTGTTATGACAATAAATGTAACTTCAGGGTAATACTAAATCAGAGAAAAACAAATTGGTTGTTGCAAACCTCATACTAAAATCTGGTTTCTGAGGCCATATTTATCTTCTGAGAATGGCCTCTATTCTTCAAAAAGGATCCATCCATGTATATGTTAAGCCATTTAAACCCATGGCCTGTAATTGGAGAAGGAGTAGGGAGTGTGGCATTGTATTAAAGGCTTCAGAAAGATCTAACAATATCAGCACAGCAATACCACTTTTACCTAGAGTGGCTTTGATGTATACTTTCACCTCTAGAAGAGCGGTCTCAGTACTCAGATTTGACCGAAACCTGGACTGACTGGGGTGAAGGAGTTTATTTGTCTCCAGATGAAAGGAAGCTGGCAATTCACAAATTTCTTGAGAATCCGCTAAAATGCATGTAGTAATGAAATAGGTCTATAGTTATCCTGCGTGATAATATCAGCTGAGGCTTTTTTCAGAAGAGGGTGTATTTTTGTCTGCTTCTAAGCTAAAATTACAACAGCAGTGGAAAGTGAATCATTAAGTAATGTGTTCACCATTGGATTGAGCTCAACTGTCCCCATGATAAGCAGATCAATGGGCCATGGATCAGAAGGAAAACCAGAAATAAGGCCGCAGATAGCAGCTTTAGAGTCATCCAAGGAGACAGAATTGAAAGTAGACAAAGAACCTTCCATATCCTCAATTGCTACAAAGCTTTGCTATTATCCAGATTTTCTTTGACCAAAAGCCTTTATCTGTTGCTCTCTATTCTCATACTTTAGGTATACAACCAGTTGAGCTCTGAAGATATGAGCGGCATGTAATGTTTTTATTTTGTAGAGTCCATCTTTCCATTGGCTTCATAATTCCAGATAAATGCAACTAAAGCTGAGAATTAGGAGTATGAGGTGGACGACTGGGTGAACCAAAATCACCATCTCCCATTTGCAACAACACCCTAATCTAATTTATAAGCAAGAACTGCTGGGCCTAACCCAACAAGAAGGTCTACCTTCTACTTTCATGAACCATACGACTCTTCTTTCTTTTTTGGAAGGACAGAAACCAAACCTGTAGATGGGTTGCTTCCAAGCACAGAATTGTGCTATCCTGGAATTCGCAAGAAGAAGTCTGTGCGATATGAAATGTCTGAAAAATAACTGTTAATAAGTTTAATGAGGTGACTACAGTTTAAATAGGTGTAGTGTTGTCTAGGGACTGCTTCTGTTGTTGAGCTTCAGGCTAAGAAATGGCACGGTCAGATTCAGAAACATTGTCACTGGTCGCTATTCCTCATAGTTTGCCTACTAATTTGTAATCCAAGGCTATCACCATATGTTAATATTATCAATAGTGGTGGGCATAACTCACATAATTCCGTGAGCATAATCACGCAGAATTACCTAAACATTTTGTAAGATTAGGCGGAAATATGCGGGAAGAGTAATTTTGCATTTAGCACTATTTTCACAGTGCAAAAATGCCCATTGCGTCAAAAATAGACACACAGATTAATTTTGTGCTAAAAAGAAGTGCTAAATGCAACTGAAGATGAATAGCAGTAAGAGCAGCTGCTTGCTAAAAGAATACTAAGGGTATGATTTTCCCCCAATGTACCCCTGGCATTTAGTGCTAGTTTCTTAATGCAAAATTCACCCTTGCATCCAAAATGTACACGAGGATGCTTTTTGAACTAGAAAAATAGCACTAAATGCAGCAGAGCATGAACAGCTGCCCATGCCCACTAAAGGTGCACTCGTGATTGGATTTTCCATTATAATTACTCCTACTTATGCAAGTGTATGTACGTAATTGCGTTATCAGTAATTCTGCATCAAAGAGTAATGCCAAATTACCAAAATTACTCCGATTACTCCAGTGTAATTCAAGTTACTCCGAGGACTAATTATAAAGATATGTAGATTTTACTAATGGGACTCTAAATGAGCATGTGATGTTAAAATGGTTTCATGGGTATAGATTATAAAGAAAAACATATAGGGCCCGATTCACAAAAGTAATCTGATACAAAAACCTAACTTTGCGACTTTCGGTATACAGAAAGGGCATTTAGGAGTAGTACAGTTAGGATTTTGGTATTAAGTTTAAGACCAAAACTTAAGTTTAACTGAGACAAAATCCTAACTTTACTATTCCTAAATGCCCTTTGTGTATACTGAAAGTCGATAAATTAGGATTTTGTCTCAGATTACTTTTGTGAATCCGAACCATAGTTTTTACTGAAGGAAAATGACATTAAAAAAACTTCTGCCTAAATCTGCATTGCCTGGGTATTTAATTTGCACACCATCTGTGTACCAGTTATTCTGTACAAATGTTCATGTACTTATAGCACCTTAAAAGCTCACAGCAGATAATCTCTAGGCCCAATGTGTAGCGCTTAATTGACAGTAAGGTTATGTTTTCTTTAAAGTACATAATTGCTCTTCTAAAATTTCAGATGCCTCATTTATATTAATAGATCAGAAATGTTCCCTCATTTTTAACATCCCTGTTTGTTTCTCCTTATGACCACTACTTCCTCAAAGTTAGAGGAAGAGATGTGAGAATGTAGATAAAAGGCCTATTTAAGGATGTATTAGGACCACTATTTTTTTATTTATTTTTTATTTTCAATGTAGCATCAAACACAGAAAGGAATTACAATACATGCATATTACTTGACCCCTAATACAAATCCTGTTTCTAAAATTCCCTGCCCATTACAATCTCGAAATTCATTTTATTACAGTGAAAGCATAGTTTTTATCATACTATCCCCCCCCCCACACACAGGCCCATTAAAAAAGGAATTAATGCATCTTCAATAGGATTCCAAAATGCATAAAAGAAATTACATTTAGACCTATAAAGTGCATATGTGTTTCATTTTTGGCAGTTAAGTGCTTTGAGTTGATCATAAACAAGTCATAAGTTAGCATTTACCAAAAATATATATATTTTTTTCCAGTACCAGTTCTTCCATATTCTATTAAGTTAAACTAAAGAGCCAACTTTTTTTGCATATAGAATTTCCTCCATCAAAACTCTTTGCATTTTAATAAGCCATTGAGAGATTGACTGTACCGTTTCTGATTTCCAATTGGCTAGGATTAGCGGTCTTGCAACTAAAGAAGCAATAAAGATGAATTGGCGCTGGCCAATGGTTATGTCTTCCACTGCATCTGCTCTAACAAAGAGAGCAGCAGAAACATCTGGGGGAAGGCTGATTGAAAGTCTCTTTTTCCAATTTCTAAGAGCCCTTTTTTGCCAGAAACTCATTAAGTGGCTACATGTAAACCCCACATGTAGCCAATCCCCAATTGCTTGTCTGCATCTGAAGCACCTTGGATCGACAGCAGGGTTGATTTTATGAAGTCTGGCAAGGGTATAGTAGATTATCCATTTGCTGAAAAATGCCATCCTTCTGAGATTAGCTGCTCTTACTGCCTTGCAGTTTATTTTATTATAACTATGACACTGTTGAAGATCAAAGTGGCAGCCCGTGGATGTGCAAATTCTCTCTAGAGGATCTAGAATTACCTGCTTTTTGTCTGCAGACTTAAATATTCTATACCAGTTCCCTAACCCTTTAGTTCTTAGTACCAGATGTGCTCTCCCCAGATACATTCCCTCACTATCTTCTATATCTTTTAGTCCTAAACAGAACTGCTTAAATTGTGCATAGCTAAAAACAAGAAGCATATTTATGTTAATATCACGGTCAACAATTTCCTGCCACGAAAGAAAGCACTCAGTTTTTTAAAAAGTCTTGTATTTTATGAAACCCTAACTTGGACCACTCACCGCAGCTCTGGGGAGACCATTGTAGCCCTAGAGGAACACATTCTGCCAGATTTAGCTGAGGATGGAGCCAAGGTATTCTGTGTGCTTCCCAGATTCTTTGGAAATGGGTTGTTCTGACCTGGGGAATCCTATATTGTAACTTTTTGGGTAATTTGGGGATGCATAGAAATGGATCGAGGTCAATCCCAGATTCCTTAAGCATTAAATTTAAAAAAGTATTCGCCGCTGGCATATCCACCGAATTATTATAGTTCAGCCAATTAATGAGCGAGGATTGGTAGTACAAATGAAAATCAGGGAGGGCAATGGCAAGTTCTTCCATTTCTAACTGCAACGCTTGTAGTTTCCATCTTGTTTTTTTGCCTGCCATATAAATTGTCTTATTTCCACATAGATAGCATCAAAAAAGGACTGAGGGATCTTGTTTTATTATATTGGAGAATAAAAATAAGAACAATGGCAAAATACTCATCTTAATAAGAGCCACACACCCCATGATCGTTATTGGAAGTTTTGCCATTGTTTGAAAAGATAGCGCATTTTGTTTAACATGGGGATGAAATTTAGCGCAAATAAATCCTCCAGTCGAGTAGTCACAAATATCCCCAGATACCTTATGGAGTTAGTTGTTGAGTTATGTGCCAGCATAGTAGAAGGTAATATATCCGGTGAATAATTAAAAAGTAATGCCTCTGATTTTGAGTGGTTTATTTTGTACCCCCGTATTGCCGTAAAATTCACTAATTTTAGAGAAGGCTCCTAATATATTATCTTTATCTGCAGCTAGATATAAGGTCACGTCACCCACGAATAACTTAAATTTGGCAGATCCTGGAAAAGAGGCGAGAATGGTACAATCTTGCCTTATGGCGCATGCAAAGGCTCAGTGA
The DNA here is from genome assembly GCF_964261635.1 of Lissotriton helveticus. Lineage (NCBI taxonomy): Eukaryota > Metazoa > Chordata > Amphibia > Caudata > Salamandridae > Lissotriton > Lissotriton helveticus. The sequence continues at coordinate 103,945,700 of NC_136072.1, forward strand.
ATAAGGAAAATAGCACAGGGGAAAAGGGGCAACCTTGACGCGTCCCCAGCTCATTGGAATTAAACCTGCCATGTTCCCATTAAAAATTATAGAGGCCTTAGCATTGCAATATAATTTTTGCACTACCTGGCAAAACTTAGATGGTACCGCAAATGTTTTCAAGACTGCGAAGAGGATATTCCACTGAACTCGATCAAATGCTTTTTCTGCGTCCAGCATTGTTATTGCTGCTTTAGTTTTATTAGTACAAAAATAGTCATTTGCTTGGGTTAGATAATGATTGTTTGAAACCAGAGGCTTGCTTTGAATAAACCCATTTTGATTTGAGAGAACAAGAGAGGAGGCGACATGTGAAAGCTGATTTACAAGACTTTTTGACAAAATCTTGTAACCAATATTCAACAGACTTATAGGTCGACAGGAGTTGACCTCTTCCTCAGATTTCCCTTTTTTAACAAAACTAATCACCACTGCTTGGGTAAATGTATCAGAAACTATGCCCCCTTGGAGAATCCCATCAAATAATGTCACCAAAAAGCATTCAATTGAGGAGAACAGATCATGTATACCTTGACAGGTATTCCATTTAACCTGCAGGCTTTTGCCGATGGAAATGTATTCACCGCCTGCGTGACTTCTTAAAGCGAGATATCCGAAAGCAAAATCTCTCTCTGTCCAATAGATAATGTTGGAATGTATAACTCTCCTAGCCAGCCTATAGCTTCCTCCGAGGTGGTGTTATGAGACTCAGAGTAAAGCTCCTTGTAATGGTTATGGAAGATCTCAGCGATTTCTTGGGGATGTGATGTAGATCTCATAGTGGCCGGATCAGTTATTAGGTCTCGCTGAGTCAGCGCACATGTGCTGCTCGGAGATACATCTAGTAGCGGCTTTGGGAAGGGCTCCCAAAGCGGCCACCAGCTTGCTAGAACGCGCACAAGCACGCGCTCTGCTGCGCTCGCATCCCTTGCGTGTTTCGCGTCATCGCGATGACTTTCGCTTTCACAGCGATCGTGATCGCGATGACTTTCTCTTTGTGATTATGGCTGAAGGGTACTTATACATGAGGTAAACAGTGGCAGGGTCCCTCTGTTTTTACTTTTTCTTCTTGAACCTTAAATCCCGGCTTGTTTGGCTTCAGTGAACGGGGTGCCCGGAGTGGTGACTAATTGTGGGGCTTTCTGAAGTGCCAGACGGGCTCCCATCTGCCATGCACAACCCATCTTTTCCATCACTACCACCCTGCACGACTAGGCTCTGAGAGAATTTACTTCTACTCTCCCTTCCCAAGTCTTTGCCACTGGTCTGGTTAGTTCCAGCTTTTGGGATAGGGTTAATGTTGGTCTGAACAAAAAGAACAAGCATTGGCTTCGCCAATAGGAAAGGGCAACCGGCACGGCCCTGTGGAGTTCATCTGCGCAGCTCAGCGGGCCGCGCTCTGAAGAAACAGTGCCTGCAACCAGAGTGCGGCAATGCGGCCTGACCTCAGCATTCCGTCTGTGCGGAGCCTGCGCGCCTCGGGTTTTGCTCTTTTGCTCCCTGGTACGACCTGCCTTTTTATTTGGGAATCTACAGGCAGGGTAGACGCCTGTGTTCAGTTATGTTGTTTTTTCTATGTACATTGTAAATCCAAGCCTGACTTCGCCAGGCTTATCAATGTGTCTATTGTAACACGTTTGCTGTTTGGTACACTGTCATGCTATCCCTGGTGCGTGTTCCTATGCCTCTCTTTAGTCTCACTTACTGCAGCAATGCCTGTTTATCCCCTCCATCCCCCTTCCTGCTAGATACAGGTCTTGCTAGTGTCTCATATTGATGGTTTTATCCCAAGCTCAGTTGCAGTTTCGACACAGGACGGAGTGGATGCAGTGCTGTAAAACAGCAGAACCGCCTGAAAATATAAGTTCAGGACTGTTAAGAAGCAGATAAATCAGAAAAGAGAAGATTGTGTACTGCTGCATAAAACTCCACAGTAATACAAGTTATCTGACGCTCAGATCACAGCCATCCTGTAAAAGATCCCTAGGGCAAAGAATTAGAGTTCTAAGAAAACCACCAGTGAAGAAATTGAAAATCAACACTGGAAACTTAAGCTATCTAACAACAATTAACTAAGTAACTCCAAACGAGTTGTTTTAATGAAGTTAACCCAGGGCAATCTATAACCAGCAACACCAGTAAGAAATCAAAGAATACAAAGTTATAAAAACCAAGCCTGACAAAACATAAACACTAATCAAACAAGAAGCGCCCAAAGGAAGAGTAACCTTGAGGACGTTCAGTGCAAAGCCCTATAGAACAGAGCAGAGTCATTCATGACAAAAAATTGTTTTTAACCATAAAAAAGCATTGTCCTGAAGAAGGTGTTCAAGCCAGTTCACCGAAACGCCGCGTCGACAGTTATTGTGCTTTTTCTTCTTTTTTTAAATTAAAATAATTCATTGTTCTCTCATGCTTTTAATAAATTTAATGTGATAATTTGTTTTTATGAGATGTTAATGAATGTATAACATCACCTTTTGTTTTAATAATTACAATAAATGTGATCATTTTAATCAATTAGAAACTCTAGTATTTGATTATTTGACCTCTTGTTTTATTATCTATGCAATTCTAAATTTCATTTGTAATGCTGTAAAACTGTATTACTTACATTCACTAGTTTTCATTTGTAAATTTGTTACCATGTGGGGTGCCTCATACCTAATTATACTTCGAGCAGATTTTTTAATTATTATTTGATAGTAGGACTGCCCAAAATAGTCTGATCTATCACTTACAACCAGGAAAAGGGAAACCTTCTTTTTGTATTCACTTCATACCTATTCCCTTTTCGCCAATAAGGGTGTCTCCCTAACCTTTATGTCATTTTATCGCAATGTCGCAATGCATACGACAGATTTGAATATTTAAAAATATTTTTGTCAGTTTGCATTTCATATGCGTTTTGTCCCTGGGGTGAATAATATATTGGTGGCCTAACTTCTTCCCAAAATGCAAGCCCTTCATCCGTTATGCTTAGGGCAGCACAGAAAACTTAACAAAACATGTGTATATGTAAAGCGCACAATCACCCAAGGGAATCTTGGTGCTGTATAATAGAGACTGGGATTTGAACCTGTGACTGCGAGGCGGCAAAAACTGTCTAAATATCGCCTCAGTGGGTGAAGTATGTACAACTTCAATCATGGCGCCTTAGTTGATCTTCATTGTATAATCCAAACACAAAATACATTTCTATCCATTCATATTTTATTGCTTTGATAAACATCTTAAAAATAAAAACAAAAGCATTGGCATAGCCAATAGGTCTCGCCTTTGGGACCTTATAAGTGTTTAGCCATGCAACTGTTGATGTGGTTGCACAAAGGATATTATGCTGCATAAATAAATACTTAGAAGGTCCCAAAAGCGAGAACTATTGGCTATGCCAATGCTTGATTTGGTTGTGTGTGTGGTTGTGTGTGTAGTTCGTGCTATATAAAAAAACAATTGCAATGTAATAGGTCTCACATTACTGAATCTTTGAGCTGCTAGTGTTGCATTATTATTAGCAATGCCAACAGCTCAAACTTTTATAATGCGAGACCTATTGCGTTGCAAATGCTTGTTTTTATGCAATTAGCATTAGACCTACACTGCTTTGTATCTTTTTTGCAGAACTGAGTCATAGTTCAGGATTTCCTTTGATGTAAAGAAGTCTTGTAGATTATATTTCGTTCTAAAGAGCTTATTTTTGCCTTCTTGAGTAGGTGAGGCTAAGTAGTTTGTCATTGCCTTATTTAGTTCTTTTTTTAGCTGCACTATTTCTTCATTCTCTTTCTTCTTCCTATAAGTCCTATAGGCAATTACGCCCCCTTTAAAAAAGGCCTTTAAAGCACCACACACTGAGAAATCTGATGCTGTACTTACATTTAGCTTTAAGAACTTCTCTAATGCCGGGCTCATATGAGTGACCCACTGCTCATAAGTTAGAAGGGATTTATTACATACCCACCCATACACAGCTTTAAATAGAGTTTTAATTTTAAACTTAACTGAAATTGCTGCATGGTCTGAAAAAGGGATTTTCAATGATCTCAGACTCAATTTTTGGAGAGGGTGAGAAATAAGAAACAAGTCAATGCGAGAGGAAGAGTGGAGTCTCCCTGAGTGACATGTATATTTCCTCTCGCCTGACATTGACCAAAGCAAAATCACGTATTATGTCCTGCAGCAGCCTTTTCTACTTGGGTTTTGTCTGCATTTTATGAACCAGAGAAGAGTCAATAGTTGGGTCTGGCAGTGAATTAAAATTGCCGCCTAACACAAAAAAAACAGATTGTGCTGTTGCAAAATCATAGAGGGACTGCAGTGTAGTGGGAGAGTCCAAAATGGATCCATATTAGCTGACAAAATTGAAAAGCTATTCAGAAATTCTCATCTCTACCTAAAGCCACCTGCCACTATGATCTCTATGTACCATCATAATGTTGCACTGTAAGTTCTTAATTACTAGTATGGCCACCCCCCTAATGGCTGCATTAGAGAAAGCATAGAACTCATACTGAATAAAGCCTGGAGCTTTATCCATTGGTGATCCTTCCTTGTAGCGTGTCTCTTGTAGAAAGATTATGTTAGCTTACAGTGCTTTAAACCAAGCCAACATAAAGTGTTGCTTTACTCTAATATTGAAACTATTGAGATTGCACGATATTACCTTTAGGGCCCTAAAAGACATCTCTCAAATAAGATAGGTACTGTAAACACTTTTTCCAGTCATGTCCTTGTACGTCATCACTTCTGCTACATTTTATTTTTTTCTGACCTCAGCTGCTTAGTCCAGTCAGAGGTCCTTCCAGGTAAATCTTTTCCTGCAGCGAAGCCCATTTACCAGATTGGGTTCTGCCCCCCAGACATTTGCCCTGTTGAGAGCAATTAGAGGAGAGGCACAGTCTCCGATCTTCAAAGCACCAGGGGGCAGATTTGCAAGCCCCTTACGGCACTTTTTTGGCACTTTTCCATATTAAAAGTGACGCAGAAGTGGCTCAAGGAGCTTGTAAATCTGCCCCCAGGTGCGCTTAGCTGGTCTTAGCTTATGCTGCACTGCATCTGCTCATCTCCACCGTAAGCATGTATAGCCTACCATGCATAAAAGAGCACTAGTGTGCGGCGTTACTGATTTTTTGGGAGCCGCAGTTACCGCGGGGCCTGCCACATTTTGCTGTCATGTCCACGATGACCACAAAGGTCGAGCCACCTGCCGAGGTGAAAACGCTCTTCCACTGCCTTTAGTTCTCTGTCAAACGCGGACCTGCCTCAGCTGCAACAGCTCCATGTCGAATCTGCCAGCCGCAGAGCATGACTGGAACTCTGAGACTGACCTACACCTATTGGGCCACTATTGATATGACCCCAATAGGCATGACACCAGGATGTAGCCATTCTGCATACAGTTAGAGCATCCAGAGAAATGCAATGCCTAAGCAAATCCAGTCTTGCAAATGGCATAGGAAGACATGGGATTCATAGCTCACAATAGCAAACTTCTTCCAATCAAGTGTGAGAAGCAGGTAGTGGCAGAAATCAATAGGCACTGCAACAACTGATTGGTGACAAACCAGCATGGAATGGTAGTTTAAAAAATAAAATAGATATATTTCTCTGTAGACTGAACTGTACCACTAAACATTACAGTACAAAAGATAAATGCCATTCATAGGAAATGCACAAGCATATGCCTAGATTTTTATTGCACCGTCAATAAACGGATTTATATTCATTCTCAGGCTGTGGACAGTATTAAATAGAAATTAGGCTGGACTCTTACCCGGCAATGCACTCTGTGAGAAAGTGGTTCATTAGTTGATGTGGATTAGTGTCCAAAACAAGTAATATATATTCACAACCTTATTAGATCCAGGCAAAGGTTTCAGGAATTTAAACCTGAGCTCTGACACTGGTTGGTATGGCACAGAGAAAACAAGCTCAACAGAGAGAAAATATGTAAAGCATTTAGGAGTACCAAAATAGTTATAAGTTGAATACACAACACAATAAAAATTATGCTCCAATTTATATACAAAATAGAGAAAAATATAATAATCCAAATTACAGCAAAAAGACAAAAACCAATAAGGGAAGTTTTTAATGATTTAAATGAAAATAGTGCAAAAAGCACAAACCACCAATGGTAGTTATTGGTCACGGTAGAACTGGACGTAGGAGCAATATGATGTAGAAAGGGATGAAAGCAGGTGGGATAAACAAAGTAGATTGACCCCTTTAGATTAGGTATGTAGGGCAGTTCGAAAAGGATTCTAAGTCCCAATCTGAAAAGGGACTTTGTCATTTTTCTGAGAAAATATTTTTCGGCACACGGGACACACCTGAAATTCAATTTGATGCCATAGAATTGCCAGTCAGTTATTGCTGGAGCTGTATAGCATAAGGTTTTGGAAAAGTTCACAAACTTCTTTTGGTGCCCATAACAACTAAAGTAGTTTACGCCCAAGTACTCCATGACCTCAAGAAGCACATTGAGAATGTCAGAGTGTCAGGCAGAGGGCAACAGCAAATTAGAGTCCTTGTCCTGTTTGCAGTGGTCGGCTGGGGTTCATTTTAATCTTCATCTTTTGTATATTACTGGAGCCATCCAGGGGATCAGCCTTATGATTTTTGGAGATTGTCCTGTGCTTGGATTTTAGGAGGAACGGTCTCCAATCTCCCTAGGTTCTTCTCACCTCCTTTACAAGTGGAGTAAAGGCTCCCACGCCCTGACCTAGCTATTTTTGCAGTAGTTACTGTTTGCTTTACTGTAAATAAGCCCAAAGCCAATATGTCAGGGCAAATCTAAGATGCGAAGATCTTTGGCCACGCTAAATAAGGGTTCTGAGGCTGAGAGTGTAAGTCGGAAGTGTGCTATGTTAATCTAAGTGTCCTTCCACATCTAACACTGAAATTCAGTTTAAAGCAGGCACTGCACCCACAACACACCAAGAGACAGAGGTCTGGTAGGACAAAATCAGGGTCCTTCAGCAAATAGATCGGAGATACACATGAAATGCCCTGACATATAACTTACTTCCTTTCAAGTGTACCAACAGTGTCACATGTGGATCAAACAGACCTGTTAGGCAGGATTTCTATGTCATTTGAGATGTCATCAGTGATGTCATCAGTGATGCCATTTGAGATGTCATCAGTGATGTCATCAGTGATGTCACTGACCATGTCATGAATGATGTAATATGTGACATCATCAGCAGTGGATTGCGGGCGCGCGAGTTATAGTGAGTCCAACTAACTATAACGTGGGAATTTCAATGGTTTTGTATGAGTAAAATGTTCAGCTAACTATAACTGGTGTGAAACCTATGGTTTTTTCAGTGAATTTGAAAGGTTTTTTAAATGCTAATTCCTAACTATAACAAGTGTGAAACCTATAGTTTTTTCAGTGAATTTCAAAGGTTTTTTAAATGTTAATTCCTAACTATAACGATTGTGAAACCTATGTTTTTTTTAGTGAATTTCAAAGGTTTTTTAAAAACTAATTACTAACTATAACGTTTCTGAAACCTATGGTTTTTTCATTGAATTTCATAGTTTTTTTAAAAGCTAATTCCTTTGTATATCGACTTTGTAACCTACGATGTTTTTTTATTAGCTGTTTTTTACAACAATTAATTATATATATATCTTTTTTAATTATTTGTACAATGAATATATTTTTTTTGTACATTTTTTTCTCGCACCGGTAAGCTCTCCCGAGAGCGCACCGAGAGCGCTATTTCTGCTTTTGTAAAAAAAAATATGTATAAAAAGTAAATAATAATGCAAGACATTTAGTACCATACTTATAAAAGCAGTATTTTTGATTTACGAAATGAAAATGATTTTGCATTTCTGTAAAGCTATCAAAACGTCACTCAGGCGCGCCGTGTAAGCGCCCCCGGAAGCGCCTATGTTAGCGCCGCATAAGCGCCCCCGGAAGCGCTCCGGTACGCGCAGCGTAAGCGCATCAAGTCATGTGACCTTAAATAACTCTTTTCATTGGTTGCTAACAGTTTTTTTTACAAAGAATGAAATCCCCACCCATTTCCTTCACTTCTTCTTTCACTTTTGTGACTGCAAGACCTGTCTTTTTGCTCTTGAATCCTTGTTGGATTATTATGGCTGCCAGAGCATCAAGCAGCAATGATGACTCTGATGGATTCATTGATGAAGAGGTTCCTCAGCCTAGAGTTAAGGAACATTTTATCTGGAATTTTTTTGACATTCCTGAGGGACAGAAGAAAGTAAATGCTGCAAAGGTGGAGTGCAAGATCTGCCATACTGTGCTTTCCAGAGGAGACCCCACAAGGAAGTACAGTTTTGGTAATTCTACCATGATTCGCCACGTCGAGAGAAGGCATCCCCAGAACTATGCCCGGGAGAGTGTCAGGGCTCTTGCACGAGAGGATCCCAGGGATGGTGCCTCTACTTCAACCGGAGGACCAACTACATCAGGAAGGGAGCAATCACAAGAGCTGATTCCTAACATTCAGCCTGCTTTTAATAAAGGCGTTAATAAATGCAGATATTGCGATCAGCTACTTTGCTATGGGGAACAAAGTGTTCTGCTCATGGCTCGAGCATTGGAGAACCATCGCTGCCGTTCCCAGCCCTAATTTTGTTTTGTTTTTTTGCTCCTGTTGAGCAGTTTCCCATTCCCTGTTTTTGTTCTAAAAAAAGAAAAAAAGAAGAAAAAAAAAAGTTCTTTTCAGAACTACCTCCAATTCTCATCAAAGAGCTGTGTTCTTAAAAAAATGAAAAAGAGTAAGTGAAGTGGAGTGCAGTGAGAGAGGAGAGGAAAATGAGTGAGAAAGCAAAAAAAGGTACGAGAGGAGAAGGGAAGTGAAGTAGGGGGACTGAAAGAAGGTGAGTGTGGGGAAGGAGAGTGAGGAGAAGGAGAGTGAACATGGGGAATGTGGATATGCGAAGAAAATGTAGTAAAGGAATGGGGGTGTGGAAGGGTAAGAAAAGAGCAGTGATGTTTTGGAAAGAGTGGAGATACAGACTGGATAAAGACAAGTAAGTGTGAGACCAGGTAAGTAAGGCAGTGAAGAAACAGAGAAAGTGAAAGAAAAAATAACAGTAGAAGACTGAAGGCCTCATTTTTGCGACTGCCTCACAGCAGGCATAACACTGATGCAGGTCCTTTAACATGGGCCTGGCCCCATGTGAAAGGATGCATTGCTGGACTTGTGTCACTTTTGTCACACACTCCAGCAATGCATCACTTTTGCGCTTACAGATACGTCAGAAATACTGACGTACCTGTAAGTACTTGCGACATAATGCGTCATAAATTAAATATGAGTAGAAGACTGAAGGCCTCATTTATGTGGCCATGCGTCACTTTTACGCCACCGGTGCGTCACTTTTTGTGACGCACCAGTGCTGTAAAAAAATACACCTTGTTGAGTCATATTTACAAAGTGACGCATCTAGGTAGATGCGTCACTTTGTAAACCCCTGCGCCACATTATACCTACGTCAGGTGTAATGTATGCAAAAGGGGCGTATTGACGCAAGAAAGGATCGTAGAGGTGACGCAGTGAAATCTATGAGATTTCACTGCGTCACTGTTAGGACGCTGTTGCGTCAAAATCTTGCGCCTGCCTCACAGCAGGCATAAGACTGACGCAGGCCCTTTCACATGGGACTGGCCCCATGTGAAAGGATGCATTGCTGGGGTTGCGTCACTTTTGTGACACACTCCAGCAATGCATCACTTTTGCGCTTACAGATACGTCAGAAATAGTGACGTATCTGTAACTCCTTGCGACATAATGCGTCATACATTAAATATGACGCATCAGGAATGTCGCAAGGAGAGCACACTGAGAAGTGATGCATCGCTGCTTTCACGCAGCGATGCGTCATTTCTCATAAATGAGGCCCTGACTGAGAGAGGAAAGAAACCATAAGTGAGGGAGTGTGGCTGTTTTTTCCTCTGGTGCGCTCAGGGTGCGCGTACCGGAGCGCGCACCTGGGAACGCACCCAGCGCTTACCCCGCGAAATTAAAAAAAAACAAAAATGTTTTTTTGCCCTTCAGGGTCCTTCTAGACCCCCCTCAGAAAACCTAGGGGGTTAAGGGGTGTCTACTCTGCCCCCTTTTAATTATTTCCCCCTTTCTTTTTCACCTCTTGTGTCTCGATTCTACCGAGACACAAGATGGCGGACTCTCCGGACTGTTTAGAATGTTGACAGACACCCGACAGCCAATCAGCTTTCCGCTCGCGCAGTCCCGTAGCGCGCCGGGTGCGCTCCCCGGTACGCGCACCTGTGAGCGCTCGGAGAGCGCCTATAGATATATATGTGTTTTTGAAGTTAATTTTAAAAAAAAAACACTGGAGCAATTTTCACCAAATATAGCAAAGGCACATCTGCGTACCAATCCCTACAATTTTGGCAAGTTTGGCGTAATTCCGTTCAGCGGTTCAGGCTGTAGACTTGTCAGACCGTCCTATGGAAATTAACATGGGGAAAACACGTTTTGGGACCCCCCTTTTTTCTCAGCCCCCACTCCACGAATCCCCCTGAAACTTCCAGGGAAGGGCCAAAATTTTGGAAAATTACACGCAAATTCCTCAACGGCGCCAGAGTTATTCCCAATAGAATGTTGCGGATTTCCTATGGTAGCCAATCCTAACTATAACTACCTACTGGCGACCGCCAGTAGGTAATATATATATATATATATATATATATATATATATATATGTAGGAAAAGACGCCATCCAACAAGTTCCCAATGAAGCCAAAGGAAAAAATAACGCCAGAGCGAAGCCACAGCTGAGTGCTAATTTCTTGGTGCTTTATTTTGTGCTATATCTTTAGCCAGCAATCTGTCATGACGCGTTTCGCCTCCCAAAGAGGCTTGGTCACATAGTTTGTCATTGACATAGAAGAAGGTATAAATACTAAAAGCCACTGCGAATTCAGCTGTAAACTATTAGAAAACAGTGAACATGGAAAAAATACTGCCTGTAACATCATGGCATAGAGCAGCAAATTAATCCGGGGCATGGTGCCCGTAACAATGTAAACATCTTTCATATACAAAATATGTTCAAATGTATATTACAAAAAATGCTTAAAAATTGTAAAAGAATCATTTTTTACACACTAAAACCAATTTCATAAGTTATATTTACAAGGCTAAAAACCCATATTTCATATAACTATATATTTACATTGATTTATCTAAGGATGCGCAAATGCATAAACAAGGATATTGGGAGGAGTGGAAAACCAAAAGTTATGTTATTTTCCACCTCGCAATCCCAATATTCCAATATTTTGTACACAATAAAAACAAATTTACAGGTCATATTTACAAGGCTAAATCCTATATTTCACATGACTGTATATATTGATTTGTCTAAAATCATGCAGATGCAAACTAAGGATATTAGGAGGAGTGGAAAAAACCTATTCTGTGTCACTTCCCACCTCGCAATCCCAATATCCTGACCACGTTCATTGTTTCCTATGTATTTAGTCAAAAAAGTCATAGACTAAAAATTGTAATGGCTTTCTTTGTTCAAGTGGAAACTCATATACCATACATTCTTTTCATATGCCTCTTCTATACATACTGGAGAGAACAACCAGGTGTGAATATGGTGTATATGTGATTTTAAAATCGTGCGTGAAACAACCACCCTGTTTCCTATTCTCATTTTGTATCACCTGATCCCAGGTGATTCGATTCATATTCCAACAGTGGGAGAAAGAACGGGGTGCAGATGGAATATTGTGTTTGTCATATTTCAAGAGATATTTTTATAAACACGTGTACATGTCCTCACTGGCGTTTAGGCCCCCTGGATTCTTACTATTAAATTCCAGGATATATCGTGTTTCCAAAAGTCGTAGCTTCGCATCCCTGTTGCCTCCCCTCTTCAGTGGCGGGATTGTGTCGACCAGATAGTATTGTAATCCATCTGGGTTACTGTTGTGTGTTGACTCGAAATGGCGTGCTACAGGATATGTTTGGTCCTTTCCAGAAATGGCTCGTAAATGTTGTAGGATTCGCTTATGGGCAGGCAACCGGGTGCTGCCCACATAGCGAAGCCCACATGGACATTGTAACACGTATACCACATACTCCGTTTTACACGTGAGTCTATGTCTAATGGCGATGGGTTTTTCGTGGAAAGGGGTGAAATAATGGGTTTTGTTGACCCCCTGTCGGCAAGCTTTACAAAAGGGACACTTCTTGAAACCCTTGTTCAGGTCCATCCAGGTCCCCGACAATTGTTTGTCCAAATTGTTGCTGACTAGTGCATTTGCCATTGTGATTGATTTACGAAATGTAAGTTCTGGTTTGTTGGAGACCAACCTGCCTATCACTGGATCCCTTTTAACCAGGTTCCAGTTTCTGCTGAATATTTTTCTGATTTCAGCATGTTGGGTACTGTAAGTTACAATGGCCCTCGATTTTATTGAGTCTGCCTGTACAGATTCAACCCTGTTTGTACCTCTCAGCGTTTCTGATCTAGGGATGTTACGTGTACATTCAATGGCTGTATCCAGTAGAACTGCACTGTAACCTCTCTCTAGAAAGCGAATCTTGCTGGCCATCTGAGCTTTGTCACACTCCTCATCTGTGCTACAAATGCGTCTCATACGCAGCATCTCCCCATAAGGGATGCTGCGTATGAGATGCCCAGGATGCTGGCTGCTGGCATGCAACAGCGTATTGCCAGAGGTTTCTTTTCTATGCAACTTGGTCTCCAAATTCATTTCATTAATGTAAACCTCTACATCCAAAAAGAAAATCCTTTCTCTATGGATCCCAGATGTGAACTGTAAATTGAAATTGTTTACATTTAACCTCGTAACAAAATCAGTAGCATCCTCCATGGACCCCTTCCAAATCATAAAGAGATCGTCTATATACCTCAGATATAGGACAACGTTAATGGTCATTGTGGCCTTGTGGTCCCCCATGAGGACCTGCTCCTCCCAAAGTCCCATGTGCAAGCACGCGAAACTTGGAGAGAAGCAGGCCCCCATGGCCACCCCTCGTAGTTGTTGGTATACCTGGCCACAAAAAATAAAAAAGTTCTGTTCAAGACATAACTTCAACATGCCAATAATCATTTTGTTGTGATGTATATAGTTCATGGGGCGTTTGTCAAAATAGTGTTCTACTGCCTTGATACCGTCACAATGTCTGATAGAGGTGTATAATGACTTGACATCCAAAGTCATTAACAGATATTCCTCACTCCAAATGACTTGTTCCAACTTCATTAAAAAGTTAGTGGTATCTCTCACGTATGAATGTAGTTTTGTTACCCATTCTTGCAAAAAATAATCGACATATCTTGAAATATTCTCAGTGGAGCTGTTGATTGCAGATATAATCGGCCTGCCAGGTGGGGCAGAGATATCCTTGTGAACCTTTGGCAAAAGGTAAAAAGTGGGAATTACTGGAAAATCCTTCTTTAGGAATTGGAACTCGTCTTTTGAGATCAATCCTGCACTTTTCCAGGCCATCAGTTTCAAATTTTGTTCGTTCCAGGCCATTCTGATGGCCCCAAAGTTGCTTTTCCTGTACCAGGATTGATCTCCCAATTGACTCTCAGCTTCCTTAATATATAGTCCCCGATCCCACAAAACAATATTCCCGCCCTTGTCGGCCTGTTTAACTATGACATCTTTATTCTTACTTAATTTCTTGATTAGATTGTCATAGTTTTGATTTTGTCTATTGATGGCAGAATGTTTCTTGTTTGTGGAAATGTACAGCTTTTTTAGGTCTTCCGTGATGAAATCGTGATACACATCAAGATTATCGTGAGGCATGATCGGTAGGAAGGTTGACTTCGCCTTGAATGGGGTGGTACCTGTTCCAGTCCCTACCCCTATCTGTGTGGCTTCCATGAGGCTGACATCTGCCCCTTCCTGTTGTAGAGACCAAATTTCCTGGAAAGAGGGGGCGTCTCCTACTGTCAGGAGGGATGGACTTTTTACTGTTGAATTTTATATATATATATAAGCAATTATTGGAAATAGTCTATTTGCTTGCCTTTTTCACTTCGTCAAGCCCATGAAAAAGTGCGCACGAAACGCGTCGGCAAGACTGACATTGATCCTTGATGCTGGTTTTCACTCTGCAGCGACAGCTCTCCCAAATAAACCACTAAAAACTTACCCTTTGTTTTGTGGCTTCTACCAAGAGGACAACTCTTTTCTGCTTAGATTTTGCGGCTAGTCCAGCCGTGGTGGAATCCCTGCCATGCTACACGGCCCGTGTGCTTGCGCCAACCGACGTCAGTACAGGAAGCAGAGGGCGCGGGGGGAGAGTCGTATGGTGTCGCTGTTTTGTTGTAACCTTCATCGACCCACTGAGGCACTCATTGTATGTTATTTGTGATTACAGGCAAGACTCCACTGCAAGAAGATTAGCAGGCACTACAGTAACCAGCAGGCAGCGGGACTGTCTCCGCCCACATGGGCGTGTATTGTACTTTATACAGGTGTCCTGAACCTACTTGCCTTTTTCACTTCGTCAAGCCCATGAAAAAATGCGTGCAGCGCACAAAACGCATCGGCAAGATTGACATTGATCCTTGATGCTGGTTTTCACTCTGGAGTGACAGCTCTCCCAAATAAACCACTAAAAACGTACCCTTTGTTTTGTGGCTTCTACCAAGAGGACAACTCTTTTCTGCTTTTATATATATATAGATATACATATATATACCAGGAAGGTTCTCCGTCGACCGAAACAGTTGCTTTGCGCCAACAAAGAACCACGAACCACCGGAAATGTAGGCAATTCATATTTATTTTCTTTTTCCTCAGATTACGTGTTTCGGGCACCACTTGCCCTTGATCACATATTCGTGAGGGTGAAACGCCATCTTTTTAAAATGCATAAACCACGTGGTGAAACACACATCATAGACATAGTGAACATACTAGCACCTTGTTTTGTCAGGTACAAAGTATTTTTTCTCTTTATGGTGGAGGCTTACTCACAGTCTAAAGAAGTATACATGCACAGTTATGGTACATCTAAAAAACAGGAGAATAAAATGCAATGTAAAAGTTCATTTATTATAAATACACATTCATTGCTGCTATGTACAAATGTAATCCACTAATCATGTGTTTGTATACATACATGAATACCTATGGAGGATGAAAAAACATATGCACATTGTCACCAAAACTGTTTGGAACCAAAGTATATATGTACAAATCATCATAGCTTATCTTTGAAAACATTAACTCTCTGTGAACAAAAGAACATTAAATACTTTTGTATTTTCTGTCATTTATATCTGCATACATGCTGAAATTCTTGGGTGAATCCATAAGAGCCCTCTTTGCTCCTCTTATGTGTTGGGATAAATCCCTTCAACATGGATTCTTAAAGTGCTAAGTACTAAGGTGCTGCTCAATGTGCAAATAACCTACAGTTTTAAAGTGCAAGTGCAAAACGTGTACCATCATAAAAAGTTTTTTATATTAAAAAAATGAGTAAAGCTTGTGGGCCCTAAATAATTCAATCCAATTAAAACCGAATAAAATCAATTTTAAATTGAGCTCAATTAAAAAAGGACAGCCGCCACCGGAACTGGAACATATTTACAAAACCTAGAGAACAACGGGTCCAGGAGTCATATAGAATCAAAAAAGACAAATATCCAGCAGTGCTTGAAGGGCTTGGATTTGATTCATCCCAACTAACAACTATAAGAAATGGTGCAGGTCCTCCGTGTTATTCAAACTGTATGGGAATTTGCAGTCTAGCTCGAAGATCATTCTGGACTCCATCTGTCTTAGAGCTTTCTCTCGGTATCCCCCTATGCGTAATTTGGGAATAGCTGCACAACAAAATAACTCAAGCAGTTGAGATCATTATTATGCACCTATTTAAAATGGTGAGCCACTGTTTAGAATGAATCATTATTCACAATGGCCCACAGGTGCTCTAGTATTCTGACATGCACCTGCAACTTGGTGCTGCCCACATATCTTAATCCACAGATGCATGTCAGAATATACACCGCAAACTCAGCCCTGCATGTAAAGTTGCCCCGAATTGCTATTTTGTCTGGGATAAATGGTGAAGAGTAGTGTGTAGTAGTCTTCCCAAACTTGCATGCTCTGCATGTAGACCATTTCGTAAAGCCATGTTTGGGTTGCAACTACATTTTCGCCAATGCCAACTCAGGATTGGACTTGCCAATTTGTGTGCGCATAGATGCACCTTTCCTGTAAGTGACAACTGGTTGTGTTGGTAACCCAGGAGACAGCACCCCATTTGTCAGGACAATAGGCCAGTTGCGCTTGATGATGGCCCGTATCTTCTTTCTTGCTTACTGAAGGTAGTTATTAATCTAGGGGCATTGCTGTCGTCCATGGACGTTTCCCCATTGGAGTTGTCATTAAGCAAGAAATCTCTGGTTCGGTATTTGGTTTTCTTAATGGCCTCTCTCAAGATCCCCTCACTGTAGCCCTCTGTCTGAATCTATGGAGAGCCTCCTCAGTGCATTTTTCTAAATCATCTCTAGTGCTGCATATCTTTTTAAGCGGCAAAAGTTCTCCATAGGGGATGTTATGAATCAAATGTTTCGGGTGAGCACTGCTGGCGTGAAGTGTTAAATTGCCAGCAGTGTCTTTCCTAAATAGCGTAAATGCTAATTGCCCTTGGTTCTGGAAAACTTTTACGTCCAGGAATTCAATGCAGTTCTTATCTATGTGAGAAGTAATTTTTAGATTGGCAGTGTTATTGTTAATCTGCCTGATAATGTCAGAAGCACTCAATTCATTACCTTGTCATACAATAAAAACATCATTGATATATCTTAACCAGAGCAAAACTTGATTGTTAAAAACAGTGGCATACATCTTTTTGAGGACCTGCTCCTCCCACCAACCTACATGCAAGCATGCATAGCTGGGGGAGAAGCAAGCCCCCATAGCCACTCCTCTCGTTTTGTGAAAGGATGTCATTGCCATATAAAAAGAAGTTATTATACAAGTACCATGAGATCAGACTTAAAAGCATCTTATTATGTTGATAAAACTCAATAGATATAGAATCTAAAAAATACTTGATTGCATTTAATCCTGTGGTATGTTCAATGCTCCTGTACAAAGATTTAATGTACTACGTAATGAACAAAACAATCTTCTGACCATGTGATTGCTTGCACCTTTTTTAAGAATTCACCAGTGTCCTTCACATAACTTGGCAACTGCTTCACAAACTCTTGAAGGAAAAAATCCACATATTGTGTTATTTTCTCCCCCACAGTGTTGATGGCCGATATTATGGGCCTGCCTGGAATCAGTGTCGTTTTTTTATGGACTTTGGGGATGAAATCAAGTTTTGGTAACACCGGGTGTTCTATATTTAGGAATGTAAACTCCTCCGATGGAATAACCCTGGGGTTTTCAAACCCAGTAGTTCTTTATTTAGATTTTTTCAGGCCAAAATATATTTAATGTGGGTGGTCTTCTCATAACAATCCACATTTTGCAAATGTCTGCGTGCTTCAAAGATGTAGTCTCTTTGGGGCCAAATGACCATATTGCTGCCTTTATCTGATTTGGCCACAATCATTTCAGGGTTGCTACTCAGTTTCTTTTATTAGCTTTGTATATTCCACCTCATTCTTACTTTTGTACCTCTTCCTATGTTTCGTATGATGATGTAACTTTTTTTATATCTTCAGTCACTACCTCGTGAAAGATATCAATCGCATCTTTAGGCATAGTTGGAATAAACTTAGATTTTGGTTTGAAAGGACTGATACCTGCTCCTAGTCGTCTTATATTCTCCTGTTGTAGCCCCTCCTGTGTGGAACGTATCTCCATTTCCACTTGTGTCCCTGAATTGCCCTCCTTGTTGAGATCCTGAAGAGATAGCAACGTAGGCACATCCGATGCCTGCAACTCCATAAAGGACTCGCTCACATTGCCTTCACTTACTTGGTCACTTGCCTGCGCTTCTTTCAGCCCTTCCTTGACGGCAAAAAACTTACGAAGTTTCAATTTTCTAATAAAGCAAAAAAGTCAATCCTTGTTTGTGAATAAATAAAATCGCTTACCGGACAAAATGATAGTCCCAAACTTGGAAGCTGTTTCTCTGCTTCCGATAAGAAAATGGTAGATCAATTAATAATCATCCTCTGCCATAACTTTCTGCACCAACACGTTTCTTCCGGATGTACTTTTTCATTTCTTGTGCCGTTCCCTTCTTCGCGTGGTCTTTCTGGCTCTGTTTTCTTCTTTTGATTTTGTGGTCTCAAGGTCTGGCGCCAATCGAACGCAAAAAAATCAAGTTTTCCAGTAAATCCAGTATCTTGTTTTGACCACTTGCTCCCAAATTGCTTGTGCTCTTGTTATCATATAAATATATAACCTACTGGCGGTCAAAAGTAGGTAGTTATAGTTAGAATCTAGTTTCCATAGGAAAAGCGTTTTTTGATTTGCTAATAACGTTAGCGTCGTTTGACGAATCTTTGCGAAATTCTCCCCAAAAAAAGTCTATCCAGGTCAGCTCCTATTCTGAAAGTTTGGGGGTGATTCGTCAAGCGGGGTCTGAGAAAAAAGGGGGTCCCAAAACACATTTTTATGTGTTCATTTCCATAGGAACTTTTGAGACAGGCTACAGCCCGAACTGCTGAACCGCATTACCCCAAATTTGGCAAAAAGGTAGTACTTGGTTCAGAAAGCGACCCTTTTTTTAAATGGTATAAATCTGTTCAGTAGTTGCTGAGAAATTAAAAAAATTTGAGTAAAAATATCTATTTCCCATAGGAAACTTTAGGCAAGGCTACAGACCGAACTGCTGAACGGATTTACCCCAAATTTGGCAAAAAGGTAGTGCTTCATTCCAAATCGCCCTTTTTGAACCAAGCACTACCTTTTTGGCAAATTTGGTGTCATTCCGTTCAGCAATTTCGGCTGTAGCCTTGCCCAAAGTTTCCTATGGGAAATTGATTTTTTGACTTATTTATTGAATTTCTCAAAAACTACCA
Source organism: Lissotriton helveticus (assembly GCF_964261635.1). NCBI lineage: Eukaryota > Metazoa > Chordata > Amphibia > Caudata > Salamandridae > Lissotriton > Lissotriton helveticus. Next base: position 103,964,738 of record NC_136072.1, read on the forward strand.
AACGGATTTACACCATTTAAAAAAACTTCACTTTATGAACCAAGCTCTACCTTTTTGTCAAATTTGAGGTACTTCCGTTCAGCAGTTCGGGCTGCTGCCCTTCTCAAAATTTCCTATGGAAATTAACATGGGAAAACGCGTTTTGGGAATCCCTTTTTTTCTCAGCCCCCGCTTCACGAATCACCCCCAGACTTTTTAGGATAGGAGCTGACCTGGATAGAGTTTTTTGGGGGAGAATTTTGCGAAGATCCATCAAGCTATGCCAAAGTTATTAGCAAATAAAAAAATGCTTTTCCTATGGAAACTAGGTTCTAACTATAACTATTTACTGGCAACCACCAGTCGGTAATATATACATATCTTTACCATCATGAAATAGAGACACAATTAAGGCTAGAAAAACTAAAAAGTTCATTCAGGATAAAATTGATTACGACAAAGGACGAATTTACACATTTCAAGAAAATATGATAGTATTCGTAGGCAACATCTTTACGGAACCACTGCTATGGGGCAGGACAATCGATCAGAATTAAGCAGTATCGGAAGTTCTGAGATAAATAAAGACCTGGAAGAAGCAGAAGGTACAAATCAGCAACAAAAAGGTGCAATCCATCCAGTTATTTATGAGCTGGATTTTTTTAAGGCAAGACAGGCAGTTCAACATCCATCCATGACAGCTTCAACAAAACAGCAAGCCACCAGGAGGAGGAGGCAGAGGCGTAAGAGGATGCAGAATGCATGAAGGAAAAACAGTCCACAATCAAGCAAAGGTGAAGACGGGCAAATGGGCCAAGAAATAGAGGAGTCAAAGCCCAATGCAGAAAACTCCATCACAAACCACACAAATATCAGATTGAAATCTAAAGAAATTAACATCTTAAAGCTTGGTCTCTCCTTCTGCACCAAACAGAACATGGACTATGCACACACCAGAAAAGACATATTTAAAGTGATGAGATCAATTAAATTAAAGAAGTTATCCATGACCCAGTTGAAGAGAAATAAAGGGAGAACTAAATAAATCTGGTGAATCACCCGAATGCATTACAGGTTGAAGATATGAACCTGTTATTTCAACTTAGATAACTGAAATTGGAAAATGCGAGCATTCAAGTACAACTGAATGAAGAAACCTTGATGGGGGATTAAAGTAGCAACATACAGTGGGGTTCAGACGAACTTTAAACCAGAGTCAACATTTGTACCTCTGAAGGCCCATGACTCAATTAACATCTTTAGTGACTTGGACACAAATGAATTAAATAATCTTTACAGAGAGAGCAACAAAAGAAACATGTATAGACAACAGGAGAAATAATATCATGATTTAGGGGCAGATGTATCAAGCATTTTTGCATTCGCAAACTGGCAGATTCGCAGAATCTGCCCCTTTGCGAATGCAAAAATTGCTTTTACGATCCAACAAACCTAATTTTGCGATTCGGTAACCTGTTAACAAATCTCAAAATGGGTTTGCGATTTGGTATTAGAAGGGGGCGTGTTGAGGGCATCCCTTCCTAATACCGAATCGCATTGGTATGTATGAATGTTTTGTGACCACAATTGTGATTGCAAAACATTAGCATTTTACCACCTACTTCAAATAGGTGGTAACCCATTCGCAAATGAAAAGGGCCTTTGTGAATGTTTGTAAAATGACCCTTAAGAGCAGACAGTGGCCCCACAGACCACTGCCTACTCTTAAAAAATGAAGCGAAAACTTTTCGTTTTGTAAAGCATCTCGCTTTCCTTTAAGGAAAACGGGCAGCTGTACAAAAAAAATGATTGCTTTATTGAAAAGCAATTACGGACATGGTGGTCTGCTGATGTCAGCAGGCCACCAATCCTGTGATTTTTGCAATTCCTAGGGGGTCGCAAATTGCGACCTACCTGAAAATGAAAATTAAAATGCATGAGGTAGGTCGTTTGCAACCCCCTAGGAATCGCAAAAGGGGTACCATAGACCTTCATACATTGCATTTTGCGATTCCCTAATTGCGAATCCTTGTGATTCGCAATTAGGGAATTGCAAAATGCTATCTTGATACATCTGCCCCTTAATGAATAAACAGCATATCAAAACAGAATTGGTGGTTATTAAATCTAGCAAAGGTGGCAATATCGTGTTGTGGGAAAAGAAAACGTATTTGGCTGAAGCTTATAAACAGCTTAAAGATGAGGTGTGTTACTATGGTGTTACCCAAAAAAATATGGAAAGCTCTATTGTTAAAATACATGCAGATGTAAAATCATGGAGGGACCAGGGCCTTTCAAGTCAAGATGAATATCTATTCTTGAAAAACGATGATACAGTCACACCAGTATTTTATTTAATACTAAAAACTCATAAAAGTAAAGACAACCTCCCATGACGTCCCATAATAGCTCCAATAGGCAGCTGTTTAGAAAATATATCTAAATATGTTGATCATTTTTTAGGTGATTTTTTTCCATCACACATTCAAGATACTGGAGAATTTTTGCAGAGAATTTACGATATCTCTTGGGACGCAGAATGCATTTTAAGAACAGTTGATGTCACCTCATTGTATACAAGTGTTCAACATTGTGACTGAATGAAGGCACTAGATTACTACATCTTCTACAGTACACCAACATGTCATTAGCAATGGTAGATACCTGTCTCAACAGTAACTTCTTTTTATTTAAGAGGGAACTGTTCCAACAGATACGAGGGACTATAATGGGCACCTGCTTCTATCCCAGTTATGCAAATCTGCATACGGGCTGGTGGGAGGAGCGGGTGATTGCTGGCAAATATTTGGAAGAGTTGGAGAATCATGTTGTGCACTGGAGTCGTTTCATGGACCACCCTTTCATCATATGTAAATTTACTGAGGAAAGTGCTAACCTCTTCTTATAGAGAATTGTCGTATATGATCTTAATTGGCACTTTACGGGTGCAATGAGTAGGATAGAGGTGAACTTCTTAGATGTGCCACTATATGTACATGAAGATTGTCTGCAGATTTATTGTTTTATGAAACCTACAGCGGACAACACGCTGCTGCATTTGACACATTTCCACCCACGCAATCTAGTTGAGAGCACCCCCTATGGGGTTCCTTTAAGAGTTAGACATAACTGTACTGACCAAGTAGAAGAAGAAAAGCAATCACTGAGATGAAAACAAGATTTAAAGCAAGTGAGTACACAGAAGATTGCATTCTGACCTCTATCTCGAAAGCAATATCCAAACCAAGAGAACAAATTATTTGTAAGAACAAGTATGATGAGAAAAAAGAAGATAAAAGCTTTGATCCACACTTTAAGTTATTGCCACCTACAGTGCACAAGAGGAGCAATTAGAAACATTATGCAGAAATATTGTCACCTGAGCAGGAATGATCCCATATTAAGTATCGTAGCCCCACGATCTGTGTGTTAGTGGTTTTGTGGAGGATGGCATCAGTGATGTCATTAGTGATGTAATTTGAGATGTCATGAGTGATGAAAGATGTGAGGTCAGAAGCAGTGCATTACTGGGGTTTAAGTTATAGTTAGTTCAGGTAACTATAACTACTGAAATTCACTGGTTTTGTTCTAGTAAAATCGGAGCCTAACTATACCGTCTCTGTAACGTTTGTTTTTTTTCAGTGAATTTTTTAAGTGAATTTAAATATATATAACTCTGGTAAAATGATGGCCTTGTGAATTTTATACCATCTACCTTTTTGATTCAACATCCCATCTAATGTTTGTTATCCCTGCATTATCTTGGGTTTTCTACAGTTCCTGTTTCTGCAGCTCACTTTCTCTTGACAATAGCTTTATTTTTTTTAGTAAGCTTTCCCTCATCCCTCTGTTATATATCTTGTGTAGTACTTTCAAGGAAACAGTTGTTTGGTAACATACTACATGAACTATAACTCATGACTCTACCATGCACTATGTTCTAAAAAATCATCTTGATTGAGATGTTATAAGTGTTGTTATAAAAGCTATGTTTTCAGAAGGTATAAGTAATGTCATATGCAACGATAAAACTAGCACATTGCGAAGGCAAATGTTATAGTGTATGTAGTATGACGAGTGAGGTGAAAACACTGTGTATGAGACTGTGCGACTTATAGTAATTTCAAAATCAATTGTTAAGTCGAAATGTAAGTTATAAGTAACCCGTAGATGGGTGACTTATAGAAATGTGAAGGTGGTGTGTACATTGTAAAGTTATAACTAGAACTTTAGAATTTAAAGGTCTGTGTAGTTTCAATATTGTTTGTATGGAAAGAATAAATAAAGTTTTCCTAACTATAACTTATGTTGGTGGGGACGCTGGACCCCTGTGCTTTAGCATGCACATCACTTCACTTGCCCCCAGAGCAGCCAACTGTCCCATAGGGCTCAACCCTTACCGGGCCTTACCTGTGGTTCCTGACCGTACAAGGTGCTTTCAGATAGTCCTCTATTGGGCAACAAGCTGTGTTTCGGATGCCACGATGGCCTTTGATACAATCGAATGGCCGTATCTTTGGGCCGCACTTGCAAAGTTGGGTTTTGGCGCTGGATTTATTAGTTGGGTAAAACTTCTGTATGAGACACCACTGGCACAGGTTGTGGTAAATGGCTGGGTCTCCGAGCCCTTTGTTCTTGGGAGAGGCACGCAGCAAGGTTGCCCTCTGTCTCCGCTTCTCTTTGCCCTCGCTCTGGAACCTCTCGCTGCCTGGCTACGATGGGAGCCCTCGATGAGAAGTATACGCTGGACTCCGAACTTTGAGGACCGCATTTCGTTGTATGCGGACGATATTTTGTTGTACCTCACGTCGCCTAAAAAATCGTTAAATGTATTGTTCGACGTGCTGCTTAACTCATTCCGGAAAAACTCTGGCCTCGTTATTAACTGGACCAAGTCTCATATATACGTGCTCGCTGGTGGCGTCCCCCTCCTACCACGTGGCTGTCCTATCCAGGTGTCGCAATCTGGTTTTAAATATCTGGGTATTTTTATAACATTGGACCCTGAGGTCCGCTACGAGCGTAATCTACTTCCCCCGCTTCAACGTTTACGATCGGACGTAGTGAGTTGGCGGAAATTACCATTGTCTCCACTAGGGCGAGCGGCTCTCTTTAAAATGATGTCCTTACCGAGGTTTTTATATGCACTCCAGAATACATTTGATGTGATTCCGTCGAGGTACTTCCGAGAGGTAGAATCCTTACAGAGGCAATTGATATGGGGCGGGCATTCGCGTATCGCTCTCCCAAAGTTAACGCTTCTCTGGTATGACGGTGGTATAGCACTTCCGGATATCAGGCGGTATTATTGGGCTTCCCAGCTTGCTGCAAATAACCACGGAATGTATGGCCCGGCATTGAATCCAGCGTTTGAAATGGATTCATGGCTGTTACCGTGGGGTGACTTTAACAGAGCGCTCTATTCTGGATCCTCTCGCTTACAGCTTTCGGGTCCCACGGGGATAGCTGTACGAGTGTGGCATAGTGCAACCGCGGCCATGGGCTGGAGGGATCGATTGACCCGCGCGACTCCGCTCTACGCCTCTGCGAGACTGGGTTGCCTGTGGAGAACTAAAGGGTTCGAGAAATGGGACATGATTGGCATCAGTAAAGTGCATGATCTCTGGGTTAAAGGCAGGATAAAGACTTTCACAGAACTACAGGCGGAATACAAGCTAAGTGATAGGGAATTCTTCCGCTATGCTCAAGTCCGCCACGCGTTGAAATCGGTTTTCCCAGTGGGCAGCGACGTTCCGGAATCCTCCCCCCTCGAAGATCGTATATTGGATGGTCATGTGCCGGATAGCACTATTTCTTTGATCTACAAAAAGATGATCAATGACCGCTCGGGCTTGCTCGAGCGCCTCAGGGTGACCTGGATTGCGGATGGTATTGAATTAGACGACGAGGACTGGCAATCTGCGATATCCTCTCCCAGGGAGGTCGCAATCCCGGCCCGTCTCCGCCTGGTCCAGCTCAAAATCCTTCATCGGATTTATGTTACCGGCCCCCGCCTGATCTATATGGGCTATTCGACGGATGGCTTGTGTAGGCGTGGTTGTGTTCTGCTTGGTACCTTTCTCCACATAATATGGGAATGTCCTGAGATGGTGCTTTTCTGGAACTGTGTACATGAGGTGATGAATGACGTAACAGGTGTTGTGATGTTGCCAGAGGCCCGACGATGTTTGCTGAATGTATGGGGGCCAAATGACTATGATGTGTCGCAGTTACGATGGACGTCCCTTGGTAATATGATTGCTAAGAGAGACATTGCACAGCTTTGGGGATCCCAAAGGCCTCCCACTGTGGCGGCCTGGAAAGAGAACATGGACTGGTGCATGTTTAGAGAGATGACTGTATATGTGGCGAGAGGCAGACCTAGAAAATGGGGGAAAATTTGGAATCAGTGGAACTCGTACCGGGGAGATATATGTACGCCCCCTCTCACAGAGATCTCGAGTCCCCCCCCATCTCCCTGACCCGACATTCCTGGTATAATATAGCGTATTTTGTTCTTGATTTGTGTTTCCTGCTTCCTGCCCCCTCATCTGTGTACAACAACTCCTGTATCATACTACTGTGTATCTCCGGTCCTCCTTGAGCACTCGCCCGACTGATGTATTACTGTTGTATTGCCTTGTCTGTTTTTTCTATGTTTCTTTTATTATAATAAAAAGTTACAACAACAACAAAAAAAAAAGCAAGAAACTAGACTCACAATTCACAACGATGCAAAATGCAGCGAGCTATGCCATCACTAACATTGGAAGTATTACCAATGTTTCCTGGCCAACAGGTTCTTGAAAGTCCTTCTCAGTTCATGATTTGGACCAGGCATCCAGAGGAATGTTTCTGTTATGTTCCTTTAAGATCTGCATGGAATCTCCTTCTTAGTGATGTGGTGGGAATTCCTGCGTGATGTCATCTTGTTGGCATCAGGGACAGTTGGTCCAGCTGCGTCTCTTCTTCATTATGAATAAATGCACCTTAAGTTAAAAAAAAAAAAAAAAAAAAAAAGCTGTGTTTCTGCTGTGTAGCTGAAAGTACATGTTCTTCTTCAAATGGGTGAGTTCATCATCCGCTGCCAGTGCAAGCTTTAATTTGTGACTCATATTGATTGTCAATTTCCAATTCAATTTTTAAAAATAATTAATTATAACTCATCGCTTTATGGCTATCAGAAAGGTACATGAATCATATTTAGCAATTCCTGATCTGATGTTCGTATTTGTAGCAATTTAGGAAATTCTAAACATTCTTCGTTTTGTACATCAGGCACTTTGCGCTTTAAGAGTGTTCTATGAATGGGTCAGTACATCCAAATTGGCCAACCTGCAAGTTGAGTTTGAAGTGCTTTTTATAAACGTTCAGGACTGATAAGTGCTCAGTGAATCTTCCTATACCGTTTGATGTAAATCAAGGTCTAGTTGCTCTGCGTGTTCTGGTACTGTTATTCCATAGTCCACTGCAAATTGATTCCAGGTGCATTGTGAGAGCTCTAATAAAATCTAATTACCCTGCTACAAATGTATACTATTAGCCATGGTAGAGGTGTAAGAAATCATGACGTGTCATTATTTGGAGACCAGGGCATAGTGCAGACCCAGATGGGTGCATTGCAATAGTTCTGTAGATGTCTTGGCACTAGTGCACTAATGCATAATTTATGTCAGGTTTGGGATGCATTATGAAAACACTCCTGGTCTCTCAATGGAAGGATAGGTTAAACAAGCTGTGCATAATAACACCTCAATGAATGTCTCAATACTGTGAATGCACAAGTGATTGAGCCTGGGCATATGTGTTTGTCGGTGATTTGAAGATAGTAAATGGACATCCGAGGCTGCAACTGGGCATATCATAGTTAACTGGAACATTGAGGTTTCATTTGGGGATGCCGGCTTCTAATGAGCATTAACGTTTCTACTTAGGGCACAAATAACTTTATGGAATTTTACATCTGGCTAGATTATTAATGTATTGCTGCTGTGTCTTTGCAGCTCTCTGTGTAATGTTTAAGGGGCAACTAAAACACTGTTTTGTCTGTTTTAATGACTGTTTTATTTAATTTAACATTTATTTGAGTTTACATTTATTGGAGGTGTCACTGATGTTCGCTCTGTAATGCTTTCAAGAATATAGGGCATATGAAGTAACGCCTCTGATGTTATCAATTCAAAGGATGAGTGATGTCAGATCCAATGATGCTGTTGGGTTCAAAGGGCATGTGATGTCACGTCCATAATTCCTGGAAATGTGCTTAATAGACGTCCATGCTCTTGCAGCCACTGCTTAAAATGAGTCGGTGCTTGCCGCTGGGGCCCACGTTTTTGCAAACCAGCACTTATTTCCCCCCGCCCATCAGTTACTGACCACCAGCAAGAGAGGAACACAAAGTGAAAAGAGGGAGGAAGAGAAAGACGGAAAAAAACAGCTCAAAGGGAGAAAGCAGGATCCTGTAAGATTGAGATAAAGGGGTAGCAGGGTCTGGTAGTGGTTTCGAGAAACCTTAGATGAATTCAAGTCTAAGCAGCCTTGGTAGTGAGCGCGACAGTTATTAAAAGCACCTCCAGAGCAGAACTTTGGGCACCGGCCCTCGTTATTTTACAATAACACTTTTTTCATCTCCTGTGGTATGTAGTTGGAGCACTGGCTGCAACTACTTGCGACTGGAAACAGGAGCATTAAAGTGCCCCACTCTTTGTCGTTTGAATGCGGGTGTCAAAAGTAACTTTGCATTAAAATGCACCTCTTTGTGAGTTAACTGGACACACTTAAATGCCAGCTGCAGGATTTAAGATAAACTGTTTAAACTGGCATGTGATTTTGGAAATAAAAAGACGCGCTTTTGCGGATTTTAGGGCAGGGAGCCCATTTTTTATGGATAAAATGACAAAGTGCCTAGTGTCACCCCCTGCAAAATGCATTGCGTACAATGCATTGCGAGTAAATCATGTTAAACGTTCATAAAGCATGGTTTGACGGGGCTTCCTCGGCACCGGCGCGTGGAATCAATTGCACTCCTCGGACCCGCGGCAGATGACAGGCGAGGCGGCAAAGATGATTTGGCGCCTAACCTGGTGATTATGGCGCACGAGCCCACTGCAGAGGGCGATGGAACGGCCGAGAGCACGCGCCTGGAATTCCGCTGGCTGCCATCTTGAGTCAGTGCTGAAAAACGCATGGCACCTTGCGCGTAATTCACTGTCCTCAATTTTAAACTTTACTGTTATGGCGGGCAGGAAGGCTCACCTGAGTGTGATGCAGAGATCTGTGCAAGTTACACATCTAAATTCTGATGGGTTGTCCTGCCTCTTTTAATTTCTGTAGGGTAAATAAAAAAAACCATGCCCAGCGTGTTAAATCACGTCCACGTGGCATTTACGGCTATTTCGCATTGCACGGCTATGGATCACATATATAATAAATCTGAGACAATGTAATGTTAAAACTGCGACCGGAAAAACATGCCATCAATAGTTTTACGTAATGTAGGTATCGTCAATAATCGCTTAATCTACCATTAACAGTGCAATGGGTAGTAAAACCTAGGGGCAGATCTACTACAAAGTGCAGCAGCACGGCACCGCAAGCACTTTGGCTGCGCCACACTGCAGTACTTTCAAAGCACAGGAAGCAACATATTTACAATAATATGTTGCATTCCTGTGCTCTCCCATGATCTAGCAACAGCTGCCATGCCCCAGCGCAGGCACCCTTGCACCGTGGTGCAAGGGTGCCTGCGTCATGGAGAGATTGTTTTTGTGCAGGAAGGGATACCTTCCTGCACAAAAACAATCACTACAGACATGTTCCTCTTTCAATGCGTGCTGTAGAATGCAGCATGCATTGAAAGAGAAAAAGACAAGGAGAAAGGATAACATTTCTCCTCATTATGCCTCGCTACGCCACCCCTAGGGAGGCGTAGCATTCTAACTCATTTCCAGGTTTACGATTCCTCGTAAATCTGGAAATGTGTCAGTTTCCATGGGTTTTGCAGGGGGAACACCCACAGCAACACCCATGAAACGCCCCTTTCACGCAAAGTATTGTGTGTAAAGGGGCCGTATCTACAAGGACAGGAATAGTCACGCAGGGTGGCTTTTCCTGTCCTTGTAAATATGGGGCAGTGAAATGCGCCGCCAGTGCGTCACGAAAAGTGATGAACTGGTGGTGCAAGGGGCTTGTAACTCTGCCCCCTATTTTCTACAATGAGATAATTAAAGTTTTGAAGGATAATGTGTAAAGAACACGTGCCTGGTCATTACTAATTAGCTGGTTTGGAATGCAGGCGCACAGTGCGCGTGGCATTGTCCTCTGTGCAACCCTGCACCGTATAGGTTTAATAAAAACAATTATAGGGTCTGCCAGTGTTTTTATTAAAGAAAACAAATGGTCCTAGACTAGCGTTTATATTAATTCACAAGCAAAACAAAACTCGAGGGGTATATATATATACCAATCATAACATGATGTGGCACCAACAATATATATATAAGGAGAATCGTTTAAATCATAAAGCCACTAGATTTTATCTTAGTGGCTTTATGATTTAAACGATTCTCCTTATATATCTATATTGTTGGTGCCACATCATGTTATGATTGGTATATATAAATATATATACCCCTCGAGTTTTGTTTTGCTTGTGAAATAATATAAACGCTAGTCTAGGACCATTTGTTTTCTATAACGACATATACCCAGGTCCTTTTGACTACTTTGGGTTACCCCATTTTTCTATAATAGTGTTTTTATTAAAGCGTCACAATGCATGTTTGCATAGCTAATCATACAGATGTTCCCCATAAAGGGTCAGATGTACGAAGTCATTAAGCAGTCGCAAACCCTTCGATTAATTGAATCTCATGGTCTGCAACAACTGAGTGGCTTTTTCAGGGCCGTTTCTAGGTGTTTTGCCGCCCCAGGCGAGAATTGAAAAATGCCGCCCCCTCCCGTTTACTACTATCACTCCGCATCTCTCTCTTCTGAAGTTCATATCGAGCCCTCCCTTTAGAGCTTCCTACTCTGCACCTCTTACCCCTCCACTGGTACATTAACTCTCCCTGAGTCTATCACCTATTGTTCCAGTGTTTCTCGTTCCCTTGCATTTCTCCTCTGCCTCTCCCCCCTACTCTCTCTGCAGTTCTCAATTGTCCCACTCCCTCCACCATTCCGTGTTGTTCTAACCACCCCTGCCCCCCGCCCTGCCCTGGCCCTATTCAAAAAGTCCAGTCCTTCCTGTTTCACCAGCTCGCATCTGTTCACAGGCCCTGCACTCCTGATACTTCCTATCATACCACCTTCTCCCTCAATGATTCCCTCATCGCCTCTTTCATCTCTGCTCTTGGTGTCTTTTATCTCCACTGAACTTAGAGTACCCAATATTCCCCCTTTTTTAACCCATGCCTCCTCGTCACCTTTCATCACTTCCTGATATCAGTGGTCCTCACCTTTTGCCTTAATTCAACACTTACCCCTCCCCCCGCTTCTCTAATATACTCCTTTCTGCAGAACTCACTGCTTCACTCAGCTGTGCCCCAGGTGGCATTGGGAACCCCCCACTCCAGCAGCTTAAGCAGAGGCAGCACTGACCCCATGGAATGGCGAACTGGTCCCTACTTAAAAGTGAATAGGTCGTTTGGGGGACTCTTCTTCCTGCAAGTAAAAATACCAGCGTTAGGGACTATCAGGAAAGAGGGCGGATGTGTGAAAGGACGGATGCACACATGCAATGACAGATGGATGGATGGAAACAATATGGTTAAATGGGGCAAGAGGTTAGCGTATGGAAAGGTGAAGGGGTGGATGGCTGAGTAGAAGGGAGGGGGAATGGATTAACCCTCCGAAGGAAGATGAAAAGCTGAAAGGATCTCTTTTAAGCAGGGTTGGATTTGCAGGCTTTGCGACCTTGGTGTGATTAGAGGTAAGTTACAAGTGAGGGGTCTTTTAATTTTCTGGATACTCACTTGTGTCCCTTCCTTTAGCACCCCCGCCCTCCATTCAGCAGGTCCTGCTCACCCTTTCTTTCTTGCCTGCCACCCCCCTCTAGCTTCTCCTCTCCCTGCTTCTGTGTGTGCCATCCCTCCCTTCAGTGGTTCCTGCTCACACCCTGCTTCTTTTGTGTTGCATTGCCCTTCCTTGCTTCCCTAATACACCAGATGTGTCCCTGGTTCTTGCGTGGTCTGCTCTCTTCCACTCATCCCTCTTTAGCAGTTCCTGATTTCTCGTCTTTCTCCTCAGCTCTCTCACCCCCTTTCCCGTCTGCCACCACCTCGAGCCCCTCTTCCTCTCCCACATGCACCTGCAAACCATTCTCCACTTGCTGCTGCCCTAGTCCGCTCATTTAGACCCCACACCCCCCCCTCCTGTCTACGAGTGCCTTAGCAAGGGTGCCAAGGGCCCTACTGTGAGCAAGGAAAACATCCCCTGTGGAGTAAAAAAGGAGCTATATTTGGACCCTACTGTGTCTCGGTGCCACTTCCCCCACTGCACAATTAACAGCTAGGCTTCTACTGCCCATTTCAGTACCCCTTCCCGCTCCCTCTGTCACTGCAATTCTTCTCGGCCTCCGAGGGGAAAGGAGCTCCGTGGCAGGAAGGGCTGGGGTGGTAGGCCTGTCGCCTCGTGGACTGCCGGGTCAGAGAAAAGCAGGGCAGGTCATGTGGGTCACAGGAATGGAAGGCCATGGCGGCGCCATGTTAAGTGGGGGACGCAGCGGAATAGTGGATGCAGGCGCTTCTGGTGGAGGTGGAGGGGGGGCGAGGGCTGCGAGTGCGTGAAACTGTGGGGAGCAGTGAGAGGAGCGAGCAGCAGATTATGGGTGAACATTGGGAGAAAGTTGCGACTAGCAGAGAGCAGAGTGAGAATCTGTCTGTACACTGGTACCACCGGCCGCTCCACACACCACTATGCTAGGGTGCACTGCGCAGCATGGATGTACAAGCAGGTGCGCTTGCACTCACTGCCTTCAAATTTAAAAAAAAATCCCCCCTTTTGCCGCCCTAGCCCTTTTGCCGCCCTAGGCGGCTGCCTAGTCCTGCCTAATGGTAGAAACGGCCCTGGGCTTTTTAGAAAGTACTTATCTCATTTTGCGATTCACTAACAGGCTATTGACTCGCAAAATTGATTTAGAAGGGCATAACAATCTCTATTTGGGAAGGGGCGTATTTAGGGCGTCTCTTACAAATAGCGATTCATTATGGTATGTTTTGACATTTTGTGACCGAGATCCATTTGAGCATTTACATTTTACTGACTCCCAATATAGCGTTGAAGGTTTTACAAAAGGTAAGGGGTCAACTTGGGACTCTTTCTATTTTGTGAGAATAAATAAAAATATCGGGGAGTACGCAGTGGTCCACCACTGTCTACTCCCAAACAAACTACTAAAAACGTTTTTAACCACTTTAAAATATAGCCAGGTTTCCTTTAGGGAACTAGCCTTCATTTAATAAAAACTTAAAAAGCGAATACAGAAATGGCGTTCTGCTGGTCTGTTTTTTGCAGCTCAAAACACTCTAGCGACGGCAAACCTGGAAGCTGGATCTGATGAAGACCACTCAAACTTGTTTACCTTTGCTGCAAGGTCCTACTGATGCTCTGGAGGTGCTGAAAGTCCAAAGATTTTCTAAGTCCCTACTTTTACAACTTTGTGGAGCAGTTACCCTGGGTCAGTTGTAGGGCTTTCAGGACCCCAGGGAAAGCACTTAGTGGCCAGGACTCACTCTGGTAGAGGACAACAGTAAGGTTCAGTCAGGATCCTGATGCCGCTGCTTTGCTAGGCACACCAGGGAAAAATGTCCTCTTACAGCTTGTCCTTACCTTGGAGTCAACTTCTCAGTCCTGGGTACGATTGGGAGCAGGTTGAGCCCTACAGGTCTCCCCACAGCTCACAGACTTTCTTCCACAGTTCTAGATGTGTTCCGATGAGCGATTGGTGAGGTGTCACTTTTGTAGGATTCACTAGCCAGTGGGTGGTGGTGGCTCCTGGAAAACCCATAACCAATGAGAAAAGAGCTTCTGTGGACCACAGGGCACTATTCAGAGTAAAATCCAACATAGCATCACCCTTCTGCCCTCTGAGGTGGCTTGTGTGCCAGCCAGGATTGTGTCTAGGGAAGTGAGCAGTCCCCTCCTCCTCAACTCCACAAAATATTTGCTTGAACCAGCTCCTGCTTCCATTGGGCTATTGTTGCCAAGTTGACTACAGTAAGCCCGGAGAATAAAGGTTTCTCTTTCCCAGGTATCCCTTTATTTTTAATTGTGAAGACCAGGCCTCCCCTTTGGTTCTTTTCAAGTTAGTGAAGTCCCTGGAACTTCCTCACTTGCCCTGCATGGGCTGAGATGACTTATATACCTCATACCCAGGTTTTCCTGTCAAAAGGTCTTAGTTATAACTTTATTTCTTGGAGCAGTTGTCACACCTCATTAAGGGGAAGCAAAGACAGAGCCAGCTGCTGACTGGCTAATGCTAATGGATTGAACCCTCCTCTTAGCCTCTGCGGGCCACCCTTTGAGTATGTAAGTGCCTTCCATGAGTACCTGGGTGATTTTGGAAATGTACTCCTGCTCTGTATTGGGGTGTAAAGGACAAAAGTCAGAAGGTAAAACCTCAATGGTGTATATATATCTCGCTCCATTGAGTGTCATAATGCACCTAGGTCCCGTTCTACTGTGTTTATTTGTTATCATTAGCACTTTGTGCTTTAAGTTCTTTGTCTGCTTAAAACATTCATAATTAATATCTCTAGTTCCCCTGTATGAATTTCTGCCACTTTCCTGTCATTTTGTTTATTAAAATGAAATACATTTTTTTATATTATTTTGGGACTTTTCTTGTGTTGTGTTTTGACTGTATTACTGTTTGAGTACTGAATAAATACCTTACACTCTGCCTCTAAGTCGGGGCTGCAGGGGCAGCAGCGGCGGGAACTGCGGGCGTGGAGGGAGAGGGGGCGCGAGGGACAGAAGGGAAAGGAAAAATGAAAATGGGCACCAAATAGGAAAATGGGCACACTTGCGCAGAGGCAGACTGGGCACAGTGGAACCGAGCACAGGGGCACACAAGAGCTGGTGGAGCTGCAGCAGGGGGAGAGCGACCTACCAGGCAAGGTCAAGGGTCGCTCTCCTCACCGTGCAGCGGCCACCATTATATGGGGAGGTGGGAGGGAGGAGCAGCTGGGAGGCGGGTGGCAGGGGTGAAACGAATGGGCGTGGGGAGCGGGTCTGCAGGGGCAGCAGCAGCGGGATTTGCAGGTGGGGAGGGAGCGGGGGCGCGAGGGACCGAAGGGAAAGGAAAGAAGGGGTGTGTCAGGAGAATGAGCAATCCCCTTGTTAGAAATTAGATTCCTGGTTGGCTGAGGTATGTACCCAGGCCAGGCAGGAACCGCTACTCTTGTCAGGGTAAGCTAGTTACACATTAAAGATAACCCTTGCTCACCCTCTGGTAGACTGGTACAGAGCAGTCAGGCTTATCTAAAGAGGCAATGTGTAAAGTATTTGTGCAACACACTCACACAGTAACACAATGAATGCACCACAAAAAGACTTCACACAAGTTTAGAAAAAAGAGAACATCTGAGAAAAATTAGAACAAAACGACAAAAATCCGAGTAGAAGTTGAGATATTTTTTTTAAAGATCAAACCAAAAATAGTGAGTAGAAGTCACCTGCAGTCAAAAGGTTACATGAGGTCGCGAGGGACCGGTGCAAATCCAGATTTCATGCAGACCGCGATTGACAGCAGGCTGGCTACAGGCAGACCCAGACAAGTCCATCTGAAGAAATACCTTGGTTGGAGCTTTGGTCGACGTCGAGAGTCTACTGCATCGCTGTTGAGCCATGCAAATGAGCTCCATCTAAGTGAATGCAATATGCAATATGTAATTGTTGAGTCACGCAGAGCGTCATCATCGAGCCGCGAAGGCTGTGTAACCGATGTGTTGGCATAAAAGGGAGAAGTGGCAGAATTTCTCATGCTTTCAGTTGATACAATGCTTTGTTTTTTATGTAAACAGCTGCAGAATCCATTTCTGAGGCCAAGAGCCTGGAGGGGGCCTGGAGCCTGGAGGGGGCACCTCAGGCAAGGGTAGGACTCACCGAAGGAAGAGACCAGCAGTACCAGCAGAATTGTAGAAAGTATTTTGTGTCCCTGAGACTTCAGAAAACAGGAGGCAAGCCAGCAAGCCCTTGGAGATCACTTGGATTGAAAGCAAAGTCAGGGAGCAGCAGGCAGCAGGGCAAAAAGCAGAAAAGTAGCTCTTCCAGAAATCCATCCAGTTAAGTCCTTTATGCAGCACAGCAAGCCTTCTGACAGAGGTTCATTTCAAGATCCAGAAGTGCCTGGTTTTAGGGGGGTCAGTGACCCAGTATTTACACCTAAAAAAGTGCCTTTGCTGTAAAAGGTGATTTCAACGGAACCCTCTGAAGTGTTCAAGAATCCCTTTCAACCCGAGGGGGCGTGGCCAGCAGCATGGAGGAGTAAGATGTGCTTCGGCTCGGCTCCCGGCGTGTTGCACTGATCCGACGATTATACATCTCCAAAGCTTCCTAAAACAACTCCAATTTGTACCCCGACTGGCACTGAGACCTCTGCCACCAACTAGCCGAGTCCACTGGCGGCCTCTTCGGACGTTGGAGAGAGAGAGCAGGCGACGCCGACGGTGGAGGTCCGGGATCTTGCCGTCACACAGATATACCCCTCGAGTGCCGGCTGGAGCCGGGGAGGAGTCGACGTTGAGACTGGAGTGGAGAGACCCCTGAGGACAGGCGCCTTGGAAAAGGAGCCCGAGCTGGTGGAGAGGACAGGCGGGCGGCCTTGCCGAAGAAGATAAGCGAGTTACTCCCGGTTCCGGAGGGGAGGGAACGCCCGGCCCTGGTCCTCGGGACCCCTGGGGGTCTTTCACCGAGCCGGCCGACACCCCGCCAACGTCACATCTGGTCGGACGGTAACCCTCCGACGGAGGACGAGAGGCCCGCCACGGCTCGAGAGCCCCGAGCACTATCGGACTCACCCTGCTATCCACGGAGCGCATGATGGGGAAAAATGACCGATCATCCAGATCGGCCAGGCAGGAAACCATCGAAACCTACGCCATGACGAGGGCGCAAAGGGAGATGCCCCGGAGCCTCCCGGAGACGCACATGGACACGGCCATGTTGCTGGAGGCGATCCAGGCCTCTAGGACTGATATTAAGGACTCCAGAGCGGCACTTGAGACTAAAATAGGCGAGGTGGGCTCCGAGGTGCTGCTGCTACGCCAGGATTTCCGAAATCTCACCGAAAGGGTGACGACAGCAGAGGCCAGAATCAGCGGAACGGAAAATTCGATCACCACTCTCCGTAGGGAAATGGCGGAGCTACAGGCGTCTCATAGACAACTGCTATGGAGGGTGGACGACACCGAAAATAGGGCTTGACGGAACAACCTCAGATTTGTAGGCTTTAGGGAAGGAATTGAGAAAATGGATACTGCGGCCTTCCTGCAGGACTGGTTCCGTTCCACCTTCCCACAGGCCCGATTCTCTGACTGCTTTATCATTGAGCGGGCCCACAGGGCACTGCTGGCGAAACCGCCCGTGGGAGTGAGGCCTCGGCCGATCATTGCGCGCTTTCTGAACTACGCCGACAGAGACGTCATTCTCAGAGAAGCGAGAAAGACAGGACTGCTCCGGTTTGAGAATGTGAATATCATGATCTTCCCTGATTACAGTCAGGATGTGCAGAAACAGAGGAGATCTTATGACTCTGTCAAGGCGAAGCTTCGAACACTCAACATCTCCTATATGCTGCTTTTCCCGGCGAAGCTGAAAGTTATGTACAAGGGGAAATCGCACTTCTTTAATCGCCCGGAAGATGCATGGCACTAGTGTTTCCTGCCATGGCACTGGTTTCCTGCCTGGCCGATCTGGCTGATCGGTCATTTTTCCCCATCATGCGCTCCATGGATAGCAGGGTGAGTCCGATAGTGCTCGGGGCTCTCGAGCCGTGGCGGGCCTCTCGTCCTCCGTCGGAGGGTTACCGTCCGACCAGATGTGACGTTGGCGGGGTGTCGGCCGGCTCGGTGAAAGACCCCCAGGGGTCCCGAGGACCAGGGCCGGGCGTTCCCTCCCCTCCGGAACCGGGAGTAACTCGCTTATCTTCTTCGGCAAGGCCGCCCGCCTGTCCTCTCCACCAGCTCGGGCTCCTTTTCCAAGGCGCCTGTCCTCAGGGGTCTCTCCACTCCAGTCTCAACGTCGACTCCTCCCCGGCTCCAGCCGGCACTCGAGGGGTATATCTGTGTGACGGCAAGATCCCGGACCTCCACCGTCGGCGTCGCCTGCTCTCTCTCTCCAACGTCCGAAGAGGCCGCCAGTGGACTCGGCTAGTTGGTGGCAGAGGTCTCAGTGCCAGTCGGGGTACAAATTGGAGTTGTTTTAGGAAGCTTTGGAGATGTATAATCGTCGGATCAGTGCAACACGCCGGGAGCCGAGCCGAAGCACATCTTACTCCTCCATGCTGCTGGCCACGCCCCCTCGGGTTGAAAGGGATTCTTGAACACTTCAGAGGGTTCCGTTGAAATCACCTTTTACAGCAAAGGCACTTTTTTAGGTGTAAATACTGGGTCACTGACCCCCCTAAAACCAGGCACTTCTGGATCTTGAAATGAACCTCTGTCAGAAGGCTTGCTGTGCTGCATAAAGGACTTAACTGGATGGATTTCTGGAAGAGCTACTTTTCTGCTTTTTGCCCTGCTGCCTGCTGCTCCCTGACTTTGCTTTCAATCCAAGTGATCTCCAAGGGCTTGCTGGCTTGCCTCCTGTTTTCTGAAGTCTCAGGGACACAAAATACTTTCTACAATTCTGCTGGTACTGCTGGTCTCTTCCTTCGAGAAGCGTAGGAAGAGGGCCGCAGAATCCGAACGGAAATGGCTGCTGAGAACTTTTGGAAGAACTCGCCTGGGGTTAAAAGATCCCAAATCCCTAGAATGAGGCGAGGCTCCCACCCGGCGCCCTATCCGGACCCGCATGCTTCACGAAGAAGTGGAGGAGGCGACTGCAACGGGGTCCCCGTCGACCCCATGGGCAAGGGATCTGGGCTTGGGGGACCGGTTCGTCCACAGGACGCAAACACTGAAGGCTTGGACAGCGAACTCTTATCGGAGGCTGAGGAGCTAGCCGACCGCTCACCACACCCATTGGCCGAGGTGATCCGTGAACTGGAAATGGGTGCATCCGGTGGGTCAGAGGGACATGATGTGGAAACGCAGGACTCGCACTCATGAGGAAGCTTGGACCTTAAATCCGAACTAGCTGCACGCCGCTGCTAGTGCCGCGCAAGTTAAACCTCTTTTTGTATTTGGTTGCTTCTCATTGCCTTTTCTATTATTTTGAAGTACTGTATAAGGGGTTGAGCTGGTGCCCCTGTGGTCTTGCTCATCTTCGGAGAAGCGGGACGCGCTACACACGGTGCCGGTACGGACTATACCCCTGGGTTGAATCCTAATCGTGGTTTGAATTGGGATCCTGAGGGAGGGCGACAGACCTTCACCACCTGAAAGTCCAAACAGTTGAGAGTTCCAAGTATGGGCTGGAAGGGGGGGATTGGTAGGGAGGGGGGAGGATGGGGGGGAAATGTTGAAACAGTTTTGTTGGGGGGGTCATTGTTTGGGGGAAGGGGAGGGGAAGTTGGTTACTTGCAGTCAAATTCACGGGTGCCCCGCGCCGCGCGCCCACGCATTAGGCCATTCCCACGTGCTCCAAGATACCCATGGGAACACCAAGGCATTCCATGTGAAGGCCCGGACCGCCTATCTGGTGGGGACCGCCCGCCTGACCATTTCAGGATTTCAACATGCTAGCCGACTATAACACACAACAGGACACCCGGGGAGGGATTAGTGTCCTTTCGTGGAATGTGAACGGACTGGGCAGTAAGATTAAGAGGGGGCTGGTCAGCGCTTACCTGAAACGTGCTGCCCCGGACATCACACTCCTGCAAGAAACACATCTCAGAGGGACCAAATGCGGCTTCCTAGCCAGAGGCCGTTTTAAGCTGCTAGCACATGCAGGATACACGTCGGACTCCAGGGGAGTTGCCATTATTCTGAAAAAGACCACTCCATTTCTCATAACACGAACATGGACAGATCCCCAGGGAACGTATGTGGCAGTCAAGGGAACATGGAATAGGTGCGCCTACACTATTGTCTCAGTCTATGTACCGCGGAAACTACAGGCCCACACACTTAAGAAAGTAGCTGACATACTGCTGGACACAGCCGACACTACACAGGTTGTTGGGGGGGACTTTAATGACGTGATGGACGTCTCTAGGGACAGATCAAGTGCGGCCCAGAGGAAGAAGGCGCAGACACCATTGTCTCAGTGGGCGGCCGGCCTAGGCCTTACGGACATGTGGAGATGGCTGCACCCTGAGGCAAGGGTTTACTCGTTCTTCTTGGGTGCCCATCGGGCCTTCTCGAGATTAGACTATGTCTTTATAGCTCGCCAACACCTGACGATACATGATGTAGCAAAATATAAAGCCAGAGGGGTCTCAGATCACTCGCCGCTTCTAGTCAGGTTAGGGGGCGAGACGACAAGGGGACACAAGACATATACACTTAACGGCTTGGGATCTGCAAAACCCAAATGTTATTCGGGGGCTGAGAGCGGACATTAAAGTATATATAGCCGAAAACGAAGGTTCAGTGGGTTCGAGGGTGGTCTTCTGGGAGGCCTTCAAGACAGTGATGAGGGATAGGGCTAAGGCTAGATTGGCAGAGGAATGAAGAAACTTGCATTCTGAGATCAGCACCATGGAACAAGACATATTGGACTTGGAAAGGGAATGCCAGACCTCTAGAGACCCGGTGGCGATTAGGAGACTCACAGATAGACAATTACAATATAGAGAGCTGGTGACAGGGGAGGCGAAAACGCAGGCATTGGCCACCCTACATCGCCTATACGATGTGGGAGACCAATCCGGGAAGCTCCTGGCGTGGCTAAGCAAGAAGGAACGGGCGGAAAGATGGGTGGAACAGATTACAGACCTTCAGGGACTGACACACCGCTCAGACATTCATATAGCTGGAGCATTCGCTGACCATTGTGAGAGTTTTTATGAGGCTAGGGATCTGGGGTCAAGAGACGAGGCGACACAGTATATGGCCCGAATTGACCTCCCGACGTTATCCACTGAGGACGTGAGGGAGCTAGACACTGACATCACACTAGAGGACATATCAGAGGCGCTAGCCAAACTGAGGCCGGGGAAAACCCCGGGCCCTAATGGCTTCCCTGCGGAATTCTTCAAACGTACAGCTGACCTCCTAGTGAAACACCTAAAGGGACTATATGAAGATGCCCTCCAGGAAGGTAGACTCCCTCCCGACTTGACCATGGCCACCATTGTCCCCATTCACAAAGACGGCAAACTGAAAGAGCTTTGCGAGTCTTATCGTCCAATCTCATTATTAAATCTGGAAACAAAGATACTGGCCACCATTCTAGCGATGAGAGTAAGGCGGGTGATATCACAGCTGATTCACCTTGACCAAACAGGGTTCATACCAGACAGGGCTACTAGACTGAATCTTAGGCGCACCCACAACTGGCTGCAAGAAGTCAAGGACAGGGAGGACCCGCACTGGTTCCTATCCCTGGATGCGGAAAAGGCCTTTGATGCGGTGCACTGGCCTTTCCTGGAGGGAGTCCTGCAGAAATTCGGATTTGGGCTGAAATTCCAGACATGGGTGCAACTGCTGTACACTGAACCGAGGGCAAGGGTGAGAGTGAACGGAGTCCTCTCGCGGGAATTCCAAATACGACGTGGGACCAGACAGGGATGTCCCCTCTCCCCTCTCTTATTCGCCCTAACGATAGAGGTCCTGGCGGCCAAAATTCGACAGAACCCGACCATTAGGGGTTTTCAACAGATCGAAGGAGGCATGACCGAGGAGAAAATCTCCCTTTATGCATATGACGTTCTCCTGTATGTAACCTCTCCGGAGACGTCGATCCCGCAACTGTTCCACGAATTGGAGTGGTACGGGGGCCATGCCGGGTATAACATAAATTGGCATAAGTCAGTCCTGTATGACACCGCAGGGAGGGGGGAGTGGCTGGACCTGCCGGGACGGCTGCTCACGACGACTGAGGGATTCCAGTACCTGGGGGTCTACCTTACCCTAGACAAACATGTTTCTTACACCCGTAATATTGAGCGAATCATGGTGAACTCAGTGGCAGATATGGACCGCTGGAGGCTGCTCCCCCTCACCCTCCTGGGTCGGGCGGCAATGTATAAGATGGTTATTCTCCCCAAGTACCTGTACGCACTCCAAAATGAGTACTACCCCTTCCCCCCGACAGTCTTCCCTAAGATCCATGCGGACCTCCGGTCCTTCCTGTGGCTGGGGAAACAACCTAGGGTGGCCCTGACCACCTTGCAGAGGCACCAATATAGCGGGGGGATCTCGCTCCCAAACCTAGAAGCATACTACTGGGCGGAACACCTGACCCCGATAAATGAGTGGATACATGCACAGGCGGATCACCCCTCCTACGCATTAGAACGTCATAAAATGGCACCCAGACACATCCTTTCCTATCTGTATGGGGGGAGGCCGGAAATGTCTCCTACCGGCTACTGCCATTACCATTAGGGCATGGATAGCGTCCACGAAACGTATGGGATGGGACAGGAAACCAACGAAACAAACACCGATCTGGCACTGCGCATGGCTGAAGGAGCTCCACAAACTAACGGGGTACAAGAGGTGGGATGACATAGGGATCTCCACGCTGGGAGATATCCTTGCCAAAGGGCAACTGAAAACATTCACAGCCCTAGTCACGGAGTTCGGCCTACACCCAACACAGAGATACACATATATCAGATTACAACATGCATGGAGAGCTCAGAACGTAGCCACTGCAGATCTGGCGGACTTCGCCCCGCTTGAGGGCAGGCTTCTACAGGAACATATTCAGCAGAAAGCGGTCTCTCTGACCTACAAGACCCTCACAAATAACATGCTGGGAGACCTGGCCAGGCTGAGGCACCAGTGGGAGGCGGAAGTGGGGAGCATGGAAGACATAGACTGGGAATTGAGCTTAACACATCCGAGGGAAGTGGCAGTTAAATCCCGGCTCCGCCTCATCCAATTTAACGTGTTACATAGAACATATTTCGACAGGGTGAAGCTCCATAAGATGGGAAAGGCGGAGGATGCTAAATGCTTGAGATGTCAGGACCCCAGGGGGAATTTCCTTCATGTCCTGTGGTTGTGCCCTAAGATACAGCGGTACTGGTCAGAAGTATTCATGGAATTGTCTGAAGTACTAGAGACTCAATTGCAGGTTGACCCCAAGCTAGCACTATTGGGCATGACAAATGATGTGGACCTCCCGAGCCATCAGTTGACCTTCCTCGTGTTGGCCCTGGTGGTGGCCAAGAGAGACATTGCCAAATACTGGGGTGCACAAGTACTGCCACGTCTGGAGGAATGGAGGGGAGGCTTAGACATGTATATGGCGGCTGAGAGGGTTACGTATAAGGCACGCGGATGCCCCAGGAAGTTTAAAAAAGTGTGGGGGAAATGGAGACAATATCATGGACTGGATGCCGGACTGTGAGGATACATGGCTAGAGATACATACAGAAAAACAGAGATGCATTATACAGTTGAAATGTTGAGGTTCGACTGGGACTCCCAAATGGGGTCCGCTTGTATTTGTACACTGTATGTTTTGCTGGGGGGATGGCTGGGAGGGGGGGCGGCGAGAGTGGGGACACTGTAAACTGCACTTTAATGTACGAATTGACTGCAACGTTCAGTTAGTTTTCTTTTTTTGTTTTGTTGGAAAACTTGCCAATAAACACGGTTTAAAAAAAAAAAAAAGAATCCCTTTCAACCCAGTGCTGTCTGCCAGAATAACTCACGGGGAGGTAAATCAGTGTGGACAGGACACTTCCTATTGGACTGTAAGTGTCAGTCCCTCCCATTCCACCCTGTCCAGGAATGAGTGCTCAGAAGGCAGATGAACCTCACCTTCCTGTGTTTGTGGCTGTCTAGAAGGAATGCCAAAGTGTAGCTGTCACCCAACCCATACGTGTATTGAAGTCAGGCTATCAGGGACAAAGAACAGTAGGTACAGAGAAATGTATACTTTCTAAAAGTGGCATTTCTAAATCAGTAAGGGCAAATACAACTGCACCAGTAAGAAGGATTTATCATTATCATTACAAACATATGAAACATGAAAAAGCTACTCATCTTTGATTCGGAAATACAGCCTAAAAAGTTTATTAAGGAACTCCCAATGCTAACCTATGTGAGGGGTAGGACTCACAGTAGTGAAAAATGAAATAAGCTGTTTGTCACTACCAACACATGCAAAACATGAAGGTACATATTCTACCCTTTGCTTACATAGCACCCTGCCCTTAGCGTTACTTTGGGCCTAACTTAGGGGTGACTGATATGTAATAAAAGGGGAATTTTAAGGTTTTGCAAGTAGTTTTTAATACCAAGTCGTGGTGGCCGTAAACTGTACACACAGGCACTGCAGTGGCAGGCCATCGACAGGCCACTAATAGCATTTGAAGTACAGGTCCTGGGTATATAGGATACCACTTTAAATGAGACTTTCCAGTACAACAAATGTGCCAATCAGGTATACATCAATGTCATTATGTTTTTGGGAAAAGCATGTGCACTTTAACAATGGTTAGCAGTGGTAAAGTGGTCAGAATTCTAAGGCCAACAAAAGAATCAGCAAAAATGGGAGGCAAAGGGCAAAATGTTAGGGGAAAGACCACCCTAAGTATGACAGGTCTAACATCCCTCCTCTCTGGTCATTCAAACTCGGTTCTAGTCATAGCTTCGTTTTCATTTGTTTTTATGTCAGCGTGACTGGGGGCCAAACGTTATCTTCTCCAGATCTAAACTTACATTTGCTTGTGAATATAAGGCCCTTGTGCAAGTTTGTGAAGTTCCTGGGTCCACCCTAACTAGTCTTCCTGCAAGGAGAAGAAAAACCTCTTCCGGCATGCAGGCCATTGTCCCTGTTCTATGAGCAATTTTCACACTGCATTATAGTCAAGCAATAGTAGACCAGCTGTAGGCTAATGATAAGGTAGGTAAAAAGTAACATTCTAAAAGTTACTGCTCCTAAATATTTATTAAAAATCTGACATAAGCATACTTTTTTTGAATAGATATAGATATTAGAATTATCATTTGAATGAGTTTTGCAGTTGTGTCCTGTCAAAAGTTAAAGCTTAAAGTTTATTATGTGTACTTTTACATCAACTACAGCCACTTAAAGTGACTAGGCCGATTTTTGGGCCTAGTCACTGGTGGAAAATGCCAATTTTAATTTCATACATGTTCCACTTTTAAATATTAGGGACCCTACCTTGTAGGCAACAGGGTACTCAGAGGTGACTTAATAATATTTAATAGCAGGTTTTCCACCTGTCATAAAGGGTTAATTTTACAGATGTGATAACAGGATTTTAGCCTGCTGTGTTCAAGCTACACTTGATAGACTTGAAGGCATGTTTTCCATGCACACTCTGTAGATGGTAAAATAGGTGCTACAGTCCACAGGTGGCATTTAACTTCCAGGCCTTTTGTACATTTTCTATACCATATACTAGGGATTTGTAGGCAAGTGAAAAAAGCAACTACAGGTAAGAAACCTAACCATCTTAAACATGTGTAAAAGGGAGCATGGGCATTTTATTCCTGTTTACCATGGGCATAGAGTTCTAAATCCAGAAAAAAATAGGGTCCAGAAAAAAGCAGACAATCTTGGGTGACGATGTAGAAAAGGTAGATTTCCTAAAGAATTTAAATAATTATTGTTTATTTTTTTCTAACAGAAATATTGAAATATTAAATATGCTTCCTTAATAGTATTTTTTACATTGATTTTGTGTTTTTTTATAATGCGTAACTTTCAATAGTATTGGTTTTCATATGTTGTTTAATTGTTTGAATCAACTGTTTTATTTTGATATTTTTTAAGTATCTAGTGTAATTTAATAATTTATATAATTTAATTTGTAATTGTAATGTTTTTCAGTTTATTGAGTTTTATAGGAGTTTGGGTGTATAGTGTTTTAAGTAAATGTTCTTACTTTTTATACTTATCAAAAGTGTTTTCTTATTTTTCTATTAAATGTAAAAAATATTAAATTTTTTATGTTTAATGTTATGTATTTTCTTGAAGTTTTGTGGGGAGATATGTTCTTAATATATTTGGAGCTAATTTAATAGTTATTATATTTTGTATTTGATAATCATTATTAAAATATGTAATGGTTGACATGCCACCCCTTTAGCCCACCGCCTCCATGATAGGGAACCTCCATTCTGATGTTTGCCTGCTGTTTCTGCATCCATGGGCTCCATTACCATGATACCACTGCCCTCTCTACCCATACACAACCATTTCTCCTCTGTAATGACATGACCTGCCACCGCCTCCTAAATCATCAGCCCTACCCCACCCCAGTTCATGGCTGTACCCCCAGGGCCTCATTTATGAAAAGTGACACATCGCTGCGAGAAAACAAAGATGCGTCACTTTTCATTGCGCCTTCCTTGAGGGACCAATGATGCGTCATATTTACAGTATGATGCATCATGTCGCAAGGAGTTTCAGTTACATCAGTATTTCTGACGTATATGTAGGTGCAAAAATGACGCATTTGCTGGAGTGTGTCACAAAATTGACGCAATTCTAGCAATGGGTCATTACACATGGGCATGTCCCATGTGCATTGTGCCTGTGTCAGTCCTACACCTGCCATGAGGCAAGGTCCCATAAATAAGTCTCCTAGTTCCCACTACTTTGGCAGTGTGCTCCTGGCATTTATAGTGAACCATTGGCTGATTTTACATATTCATTGCTGATTCACATGTAAGTGCCTAGCTCCTGTTTCACGTTTTCTTACGCAGTGCAACACTCATGTTATGTTTCTCTGAGTTCATCACTTTGATGGGCCCTGCCAATTGCAACTGTTATATATATAAAAGCCCAATAAATATATGTTAAAAAAAAAATGTAATGGCTTGCTTTATGATTCAGGATGTTGGGTTTAACAGATTTTTTGAGTAGGTTTCTTTTAAAATGTATTCTTGTTTGCTTTAACTATTTGTGCAAGGTTTTGGTTGATTTATACTAACAGGGCCCCCTTCTGTTTGCGGCCTCTGGTCGGGGTACTGTTCCCTGCATCGTGTGGCACCTCACAGGGATGAATACAACCTTTCATTTCCCTATGGGAGCTTGTGCTACGGCTGGTTTACAGGTGTAGCACATGCTCCCATAGGGAAATGTGAGTGGTATGGTCACATCATGATTAGGCAGTCAGGACCGCTGACCAAGGTTGGTTGGTGCCGTTTGCCAGACGGTGTCGGGTAGACGCAAGTCTGCCCTACATTGTAATAAGCCCCTGAATGTTTTGAATTGAATTATTCTGTTAATTTAAATTTATATATCAGATATTAAGGGCCTGATTAAGAGTTTGATGGTTCATCAGACCGCCAAATATGCAGTGAAGGTGCGGTGGGGGTTGGGGACCGCTGCATGATAGGTCTGTCCATTGTATTAAGAGTTTGGCAGTTGTAGTTCCTTGGGACCACCGCAACCGCCAGGCATCTGTGATCCCTGGCAGTGGCGCAGTGGTCTGGGGAAGAAATATGCATGCCATTGCCACTACAGCACTGCCATGCATATTACGAGTTTCCTCATCACCAACCTTTTCATGGAAGTGAGCCCACCATGAAAAGGCTGGCAGTGGGGAAACAAAAGGGGCCCTACAGAGCCCCGTTTTGCCCCTGTGCTCGGGGATGCATACAGATGGGGCACGTGTTGTGCCCCACTGTGTGCAGGCACCCCTGTTCCTGCATGTCATGGACTGCTCAGTGCATGCCGTGCAGGAACGTGCATTGGCTGTCCAGCAGCAGTGTAGTTCTTATGAGTCTTTAGACTAAGTATGGGCAACATTTGCGAATTCGCGGTCTGTGAATTAGTGCGAAATTGCAAAAAAAGTCTGCGAGTTCGTTAATTTTCCCGCGAACTCGCGGACTTTTGTGCCATTTGCACAAATATGTGACCACGTGTACCTGTAACTTTGCCAGCGCGCCAAAAGGCGCCGAGGTCCCTTGAGTGAGCTGCCCATTATAGTGGGGACGGGCGGGAAGACGTTTCATACCGCTAGTGTGTAGTGGATGGGGCCAAATGGGTGGGGCTTCTATGCGAGTTCACATGCATCTTGTTTATAAAGGGTCAGAGACCGAGCAGAGCAGCAGATGAGGAGAGAGCAGCCTCCTGGTCACAGGAGCTACATGGGGATGGCGCTCGGGAAACTCATGGATGCAAAAATACGCTTGGCACAGGACCCCAGAATCCTTCAGATGTCCAAGATAGCTCTGCTGTGCGTGTTGGTACAAAGCCATTCTGATCCTGCTCAATGGGTTCAGGCGCATGCAGCTGGTGCTGCTGGACAATGTCCCATCTCATACTAAACTGCCCCGTACAGGCATATGCTGGCGCTGGGCAGCAGGGTGCAGTGGCATGCGGGTGCTCCACGCCTGGTACATGCGCATACCGGTGCCAGGGGGGACACGTGTTTATTGGTGCTGTGTAGCAAGTTATGACTTTACATTTTGACTGCACCAGACGGTGGTACCACCTACACGAATCAGGAGCATCCAGGCACCAGACTTCATGGTGCAAGAGCACAATGGTGCTGTGCGGTATGGGTATATATGTACTGGGGCAGGGGAACACTTAGCACAATGTGTGCTCAAACCCAGAGGGATCCCAGGCAATTGAGCACGAATGATTTTCACACTGAGAGGGCTCCGGGGCAGTTCAGCAGCACGGGGGCTCACACCCACTGGGCCCCGGGGCAGTTCAGTAGCACGTAGGCTCACAACCCCTGGGCAGCTCAGCAGCGCTGGGGCTCACACCCACAGGGCTCCCGTGCCGTTTAGCAGCACCACCCTCTGGCTCATCACTGCCACCCTCTGGTTCATCACTGCCACCCTCTGGTTAACCACTGTCACCCTCTGGTTCATCACTGCCACCCTCTGGTTCATCACAGAACCCTCTGGTTCACCAGTGCCACCCTCTGGTTAATCACTGCCACCCTCTGGTTCATCACTGCCACCCTCTGGTTCACGACAGCCACCCTCTGGTTCATCACTGCCATCCTCTGGTTCATCACAGCATCCTCTGGTTCACCACTGCCACCCTCTGGTTCGTCACTGCCACCCTCTGGTTCATCACAGCTCCCTCTGGTTCACCACTGCCACCCTCTGGTTCATCAATGCCACCCTCTGGTTCATCACAGCACCCTCTGGTTCACCACTGCCACCCTCTGGTTCATCACTGCCACCCTCTAGTTCATCACTGTCACCCTCTGGTTCACCACTGCCACCCTCTCGATCATCACTGTCACCCTCTGGTTCATCACTGCAACCCTCTGGTTCACCACGGCCACTCTCTGGTTCATACCAGCCATCCTCTGGTTCATCACTGCCACCCTCTGGTTCATCACTGCCACCCTCTGGTTCACCACTGCCACCCTCTGGTTCACCACTGCCACCCTCTGGTTCACCACTGCCACCCTCTGGTTCACCCCTGCCACCATCTGGTTCATCACTGCCACCCTCTGGTTCATCACTGCCACCCTATGGTTCACCACTGCCACCCTCTGGTTCATCACTGCCACCCTCTGGTTCACCACTGCCACCCTCTGGTTCATCACTGTCACCCTCTGGTTCACCACTGCCACCCTCTGGTTCACCACTGCCACCCTCTGGTTCATCACTGCCACCCTCTGGTTAATCACTGCCACCCTCTGGTTCACCACTGCCACCCTCTGGTTCACCACTGCCACCCTCTGGTTCATCACTGTCACCCTCTGGTTCATCACTGCCACCCTCTGGTTCATCACTGCCACCCTCTTGTTCACCACTGCCACCCTCTGGTTCATCACTGCCACCCTCTGGTTCATCACAGCAGCCTCTGGTTCACCACTGCCACCCTCTGGTTCACCACTGACACACTCTGGTTCACCACTGCCACCCTCTGGTTCATCACTGCCACCCTCTGGATTACCACTGCCGCCCTCTGGTTCATCAATGTCACCCTCTGGTTCATCACTGCCACCCTCTGGTTCACCACTGCCACCCACTGGTTCATCACAGCACCCTCTGGTTCACAACTGCACCTTCTGGTTCATCACAGCACCCTCTGGTTCACCACTGTAGATTATGGGGAGGAAGCACACCTGCCCAGCCTCAACCAGGGGCTGGTTAATGTGTTACTGAATTTGAGCTTCAAGTCCGGCACCTGCGTCCTTATCTGTAAGTGCTTCCTGTTGTGGTTTAATTTTTGTGACAGCCTGGAGCATTGTGCCATACTTGTAACTATTCTCTGACCCTGCTTCGAGGGTCAGAGCAGGGTCAGAGAATAGTTGCAAGTAGGCAACAACTCTGGAGGCGCCGCTCAGGAAGCACTTACAGGGTTACAGCAAGTGCCCAAGTTGAAGCTAATTTCTTTTTAACCATTTAATTGGGCACCTGCTGTAACTGTAAGTGCTTCATCTACTTCAGTTTTTGAAAATCCGTCCCGAACGCGATTTCTCAGATTTTTCTGCAATTTCGCGAGATTCGCGGACCGCGAAATTGCAGAAAACCTGCAAATTCCGCAAACAGAACAGATTTTAAGCCCATGCTTACTTTAGACTGCACCACCGTGGGTCAGCCATACAGCCCGCCTGCCAGAACACCAATTAACTCCTAATCTAGTGGGCAGTTGGCGGTAAAGTTTGGTGGTGTGGGAGCAAGGTGGCACACTCCCACACCGCCAAGTCTTAATCAGGCTGTTAATACACGTATTATTTGTTTTATACTAATATTACTTTTTTAGATTTTATTTTTTAAATAGTGCGATTTTGTTATTTTTTTTACTTTAATATGCGATACATTTCTGATATTTGTATGTGTTTTTAATTTATATTTAGACAGGTACAAGGTTTGCATTTTTCACGATGTTTATTAGATTGGAATAGTAAATCTAAACTGAGCTCCAGAGTTCAACACTTTCCCTAAAGTTATTAACTTTAGAGTGGGAATAGCAGTGCTTAATTTGAGCCGGTGCTTTCCGGTGTTCAGCACCGGCACCTAATCCTCGGCACCGGCACTTATAGCACCAATTAAGGACACACATTTAGAAGGCACATGGTTTCCCGCCCCCGCATCACAGGATTTTGAGCCACACCGAGACCCGAACCAGGTCCCCCAGCTCCAAAATCGACAGCTCTAGCCATTAGGCCAAGTCCTCTCCAGAATAATAAGTGCTGGGGCTCTATTCAGGAGTCAGTTTGCACCAGCACATTTCTCCTTTTAGCGCTGCCTCCTGAGAAGAGCCCCAGCACTTTTTATTTTACAAATTAACCACTGGGGAATAGTAATTTCGACAACACAAGAATGTATTGCTTTCTCCGATTTTGTTTTGTTTGGAGGTGGAATAGTGAAAGCGGTCCCTCAGTGTCCATTACTTTCACCAATATTCCTTAATTTGAAGTGGGAATAGTAAGTGCCCTCCCAATTCTAGAGTACTCTACTCCGAAAGTCCAACACTTTGCCCAGTGTTGCTTAGTTTAAAGTGGGAATAGTAAATCTCGAAGACTTTTCCAAAGTTGCTTAGTTTTGACTGGAAATAGTAAATCTGGCCCCAGGAGTCCAACACTTTTCGCAGTCTTGCCTGCTTTGGAGTAAAAATAGTTAATCTGACCACCACCCTCAAATATATGTCAATTTTGAAACATTTAAATGTATTAAACATGTATATGTCTATATGGGTATCCGGTATTATTATTATTATTATTTTATTTTTTTTGCTTATTTCAATAAAAGAACAATTTGTTTAGTTTAAGAAAATCGTTTCTGGTATTTAAAAACATTTTTTCACAAATATATTTTTAGTTGAATTATTATGTTAAAGTAAATGTTATGTGTTGCTGGACGGGACAAAGCAAGTATGTTGAAGGACAGCCCTAGCCACATCAGAATATAAAGACATCCAACATCTTGCAAGTAGACATGAACATCATGTCTATTTGACATCCAAGACAACACTTAAGAGAAGAAAAGAAAGAAAATAGGAGGAACATACCAGGACTGCTCTCCCATAGGCCCTGCTTATTCTATTCAAGGACACATAAATTATACACCCATTGTCAAATATATCTGCGTATGGACTGGTAACATAACCTCTTTATGGGTCTTGTCCCACCCATTGGATATTTTTCTTTCCCCATAGTATATTTTGGTTACATCCGTGGCTTTTCAGATGAATGTACTTTGGACGCCGAAACAGGCGTTGATATGATCATACCAAGCATTAGCCATGTTTAAAGCCAACATACTGTTTTGTATTTTGTTGTTTGATATTGTAAATATCTCATTTCTGTGATTATTGATACATATTCCCATATAATAAAAAGTAATTTTGAAAATGTAATTTGCCTTGCTTGGCTCTGCTTATATTATTAAAATTTGAAGCAAAGTAATAGGCAGCCAAAGGTCTTTAAAGACAATATATTGTCCATGCTTTGCAAGCATTGAATATTAGCAGGGGTATCCTTTTGATTTTAATTATGTCAGATATTATTACTTTTATAAATTGTTTTATAACTTTTTTTGTTTATTCTTCCATTTTTAACTTTTAAAACTAAATAATGTTTTAAAGATTTAGATTTTAATTTATTTGTCAGATACAGGTTTGTTTATAGCAATTATTGTATTATTTTATTGATTTATTTTGTAATCTTAATTTATTTTACATCTATAAATTAGAATAATAAAAATTGCAATTTAAAGTACATATTTTATAAAATAATCATTACAGGCTAAATTAATTTTAATACATATAACATATATTTATAAACAATGTTGCATCTTTTTTTTTATTTAAAGTTTCATTAATACCTTAAAGAAATGTATTCTATGGGCCTGATTCACAAAGTTAATCTTAAACCTACAGTCTAAGTTTAGACTTAAAGTCTAAAAATATACCTGAAGTCTGAATTTAGACCTGAAGTCTAAGTTTAGACCTACATTTTAAGTATAAACCTAAGTCTAACTGTAGACCTGAAGTCTAAGTTTAGCTTTCAGGTGTAAAGATAGACTTCAGGTCTAAACTTAGGGCCCGATTCGCAAAGTTAAAGTTAGACCAAAAAGTCTAACATGGATCAACTTTTCAGTATACGCAAAGGTAAGGCACTACTAGTAACTTTACTACTAGAAAAGTTACTAGTCGTAAAGTTACTACTATTAAAATAACTAGTAGTAAAGTCATAGTAGTAACTTACCTTTGTGAATACCAAAACAGAGTAAAGTTAGACTTTTGGTCTAAGTTAGACTTTTGGTCTAACTTTATCTTGTGAATCAGGCCCTGTATTTCTTACACTATATTTTAGTTTACAATATTTGTGTTATATTTAATGTTAAAGTTAAAAGGCAATAGTATTGCAATCCATATTTTTGTACTAGATATTTTTTATTAACTTTATGAATTTTTGTAGGAGACTATTTTCAATGTGATATTTGTGTTGTTCTAATTATAAGTAGGGCTCCCGGTTTTATGGTATTTATTTTCTTAACATTTCCATTTGTATTTATCCATATTAATTCTTGGGCCATTTTATTACTATTTATCCATATTAATTTGATGTTTTGAGAATAAATGGAGTCTTAGAATGGTATATTTCCACATTTATTTAACTGATAAACATGCACTCATGCTTTGATGCATGTCTTATTTTAGTAAATTAAGCAGTCAAATGTAACAAACCGCTACACCGACTGTAGATTTTAGCATTCATATACAAATATATGTTAACACACACCTGTATTTAAGCAAATCTGATCCTGTTTTTAAATCCCCATGGAGCCTATCTGCTTAGCAGTTGGTGTGGAATTCATGAAGGACAACAGTGAGAGTCACAAGAAGTCCAATTTTCTGTATTTTTCCCCCTTTTAAAAACAAATACAGACAGGAAATGGTCTGTTTTCTATTTGTGTTTTCTATAAAAATCTGTAACAACTGAAAACTGGAAGCTTTAATTATAAGTCTAGGGTTGTTGATATTATGGTTGTCTATGTTTTGATCTGATAATATTCTTGTTTTAGATATTTAATAGGACAATTAGGGCAGTATGAATTGATACATGGCAATCACATATTGAGCTATTTTACATAAAAATTAAATATTCGTTGTTCAGCTTTTTCATAAAATAAGAAGGAGGAGCTATAAAGAAAATACAGGGTCATATACAAGTGAGATTAAAATGTCCCAACAAATTAATAAATGATGAAGATTACTGCTAAGGCTTGTAAATAAATAACCAGTACTATCCTCCTAAGTCAGAAGGGCCTAACCACTACCTTAGATAAAGGGCCACTCTCTTAGGTTTCTGTTAGGAACATCTAAGAGAACCTACATTTTGGCAAGATCGAAAAGGAACGCAACCAGAGGAATGCTATTTGGGCCACCACTGTTAATGTGCTGAAGATGATTAAGCATCAGTTATTTGAGTAATCTATAGTGATTATGTCACAGCACCGGTTAGGGTGGCAGCCATATGTTTAAGGTTTGGTTAGTTAATGAAAACTGGGCACTTTATTAATTGAAGACTGTCCAAGTGCACAGGTACTACATTTGATCTTGTCTATTGCAATATGGTGTGATGCTCGTTCTCTTTCTTCAGGAAATTTATCTAATATACTGACAGTTCATGCAGTGAAACTCTTTGAAGGTTTGAACTTAGGAGTACAATTTTTTTACATATGTGTATCCTGGTATTTCAGTAAAGTTGAATCTTTATTTTAGCAGGCTTGCTAGCTGTACTTGTTTCTTGCTGTTTATAGCCACTTTAAAATGTAATGTTACCATTGATGCCTTTACATACTTACTAAATGATGTGCAGTTTGAGCTTGCGTCTCATCTCAACATACACTCATGAGAACGTTTTCTTATATGCCCGTTTTTCTTACATTGTAATGTCTGCACCATTGTAGCTTAATTTACTTCCCTCACTTCTCATTGACTTGTATGAAACAAATGTTTTTGCTTTTGTTTAATGAGGTACATTTGAGATGTAATTCTGTTTGAGCATTTGAATCCCAAGAGATTTAGTGACATTTACATGGACATATATGTGATGCATATATAAAAATGACTATGTACTGCCAGTCATTTACCATTGAGCCCCCCATCAAGAAACAATTGACTAAACCTTCAATCCACCCACCCATACCCAAAAAGGAGCACAAACATCATCCTAGATCTCATTTTACTTTCACACTAACTCATCACACGAACCTTTTCAAACCTTAACATTGAAGAATTTCTGTACTAACCTCACACAATCAAACTACCAAAAAATAGATCACGGTTCAATTAATGGCTATCCCACATGGACACAAAGGGGCACCTTGATAAATAATGCACTACAATGTTATACAAATTGTGGTTAGCTTCATACAAATGCAAATATATAACACTATTTACCCTATCAAGTTGTTCCTGGAATACAGTAAAACTCACTGCCATATCATATTGAAGGCTTAGTGAAGGACCATTGAAAGATTCATATATTATTTTTTTTCCACGTGCTCATAACAGCAGTACTAGAGGGAAGGACCATAACAGATTGTTTTTAGTATTTTGTCTACATTATTGGACATCAGGTCTCGCCTACAGGTAGCTTTAGCTATCTGTTTTGAAGAGTTTTTGTGAAAAATGAAATTGGAAACATCCTTTACGATGCAACTTTTACCACGCAATGAAGAATTGGCCCAAAAGTCAACAAATTTGAGCGAGCAAGCTAATGAGTCATAAGCAAGTGATGAACCCAATGCTCATACTCTATATTTAATTTGGATGTACGTTGTTACAACACATGCTTTTACTACACATGCCTTTACAACGCAGGTTTTTCAACGAAAGTCATTACAACGAATTGCGCTGGGGGGCACTCTAGGATAGGTAATAGTTTAATTTACTATCCAACACCTTCCCTACTATCCACGGGGACTGGAGTTGGAATAGTAAATTAAACTATTCACTATCCAGCACCCCCCAACGCAAGTCGTTGTAACGACTTGCGTTGAAAAACCTGCGTTGTAAAGGCATGTGTAGTAAAAGCATGTGTTGTAACAACGTACATCCAAATGAAATATAGAGTATGAGCATTGGGTTCATCACTTGCTTATGACTCATTAGCTTGCTCGCTCAAATTTGTTGACTTTTGGGCCAATTCTTCATTCAGTCCCACTGTAGGAACATTTTGCTCTCATCATGTTTTGATTGGATGGCATGCATACTTCTGATGCTGATGTTGACTCTTGCATTTGAGTGCATTTGAAGTACTATTTTCTGTCCCTGCCCCACTCGCACACTTCTTTTGATCAAACCCCCAACTCTGCCTCATTGTTCACTTGCCTCCACCAGCCTCCTCACTCTCTGAGCACTTCCATCACCCCACAGGCAGGCATCTTAAAATAGTGTTTTAACCATTCCAAGATGGCCACAAAAGCATGTCCAAATATGCACAGACGGTATCTAAAGGCAAATTCTTTATACTTTAAGAAAACCCTTTCAATGATGTACAATTTTGTGGCATGTTTGAATGAGCTTTCGGAAAGGATAGGAAAATGCATTCATTGATGGCAGCCAAAGATATGCATGCATCCAAAATGGCCATTGAATATATTTTTTTATACTATAACAAAACACTTTCAGAGATACCCACTGTTAGACCTGACATCATTGGCATGAGTCTCTCCTCCATTTTTTTCTGTTTGCCTCCTCTGTTTACGATGTTTTTGCTGGTATATGCTTTGGGCACTGTGCCACTGCTGATCAGTGTCACAGTGCAAGTGCTCCCTATGTGAAATTGCTGTATTGATTGAATTCCATGTTTGGCTTATTTGGTTTACTGTCAGTCCCTACTAGAGTGCACCAGGAGTGCCAGGGCTTGTAAATACAAATGCTGCTAGTGGGCTTGCAGCACGTGTTGTGCCACCCACAAGAGCGGCCTAGTAAAAGTATGTCAGAAGGTCTACCATTGCTAGACCACGTGCAGTCTGACTGTCACGAGGACTGCGCAAGTACACCTACTTGCCAGTCCCTAAACCTTCCCTTAACTTCATGTTAGTCACCCCTATAGTAGGCCCAAGGGCAGGGTGCATTGTAAGCATAAGGTAGGACAAGCCTGACAAGGTTGGCATGTCCTGATAGTGAATTACAGCCATATTCTTTTTTCTCTATTGTAAGGTAACCTGCTCTCCATCAGTTAGAATGGGCTGCCAGGATTATTAATGCTATAATCCTAGTGGGCTCAGGGAGCATGGTGCAATGTCGAGTTTGGTATCCCTGAACTCAGGGTTTAATAACGCATCCGTTTGTGTGGATGGTTTTTGGACTCTGTGTTTGAAAATAGCACTTTTAGAAAGTAGCTATTTTCTTGTCTAACTGTCTACC
Source organism: Lissotriton helveticus (assembly GCF_964261635.1). Taxonomy (NCBI): domain Eukaryota; kingdom Metazoa; phylum Chordata; class Amphibia; order Caudata; family Salamandridae; genus Lissotriton; species Lissotriton helveticus. Next base: position 104,002,283 of record NC_136072.1, read on the forward strand.
GGTCTCTGCTGGTTCTGGTGTGCGTGTGACAGGAGCTGGGTGGCTCCAGAGGTCTGAATGAGTCAGTGTGGGATGAGTGGGGCATTTGCATTGAGAGTAGGGGAAGAGAAGCTCCTGATAGCCTCCCCTGCCTGATACAATGCTGGCTCCGCCCCCCTGCCAGGCGACTGATGACTCTGTGCCTGCCAGGGACTTTCCTGGCCCCACCTCCTGCCGGGCAGCTGATGGCCCTGCCCCTGCCAGTGACAATGCTGGCTCCGCTCCTGCTGGGCGGCTGAAGACTCTGCCCTGCACAGTGAATAGGCCAGGTGCCTAGGCCTGGCAACACCCACAACAAACCCAGGATGGGGGGAAATTCCCCTGCATGGACAAAGGGATCAAAGCCAAAAAGGGGTATAAGAGAAGGACCCCTGAACCAAGAATTTAGATCACTTCTGACAAGGAAACCTGAACCACGGACAAGAAGCCTGCTAATCTAAGGACTGCCTACCCCTTCTGCCAGAGTGCTGTTTGTTGGGGGAATCCTGCAGTTGCTTCTTTATTTTTGCCAAGGAACCAGGAGAGAGGAACTGAGTGTGTACTCTCAAACTTGCTAAGAAAATGTCCAAGGGCTGGAAGAAGTGCCAGCCTCCTGTTGAAGTCACAGGGTCAAAGGACTTCATTTATTTGCTGAAAGTGCTTGTTGCTGGAAACCTGAAAATCCAGCACCTCTGAAGAATCCAGCAATCTCGACGCCGACGGACGCCGCCGAATCCAGCTCGACACCGTGAGTAACGGCTCCAGTGTCCCGCACCTTCGATGCCGGCCGCCGGGCCCGATCGACGCCAGTAGCGACGCCAGTGAGTAGCGAGTTCGGCTCCAGCTCCAAGTGACCCTGTGTCGACGCCGCCGCTGATCGCATCGACGCCGAGCCCTCTCGACGCCGTGAGCGCTGCTCACTCTTGCAACATCGACATCGACGACGCCGTATCCTGCTTCATCTCGTGAGCGCTGCTCCCGTCTGACTTCGGTCGACGCCGCTGCAGATCGCCCCGACTCCGAGGCCCGATCGACGCCGAAGACGCGACGCCGGACATCTCGACGCCGCTGATCATCGAGTGCTTCACTTTTCCAAGGTACTGTGTTGTGGGGGTCTGTGCGACTCCGGGCTCGACGTAGCGCTCTTCGCGGTCGACGCCGAACCTTTGGATTAACTTTGCCTCTACGTCGTGTGACTCCCGTGTGGGTTACATTGTTGCCAAGAACTGTGTTTTAAAGAAGAAGAGTTGCTTTTGTTACTAAAGACTTTGTGCTAAGAAGAAACCATGCTTGAATTATTATTTTTCCTTCCAAGAATATTTATTAAGATTGTGGTATATTTTTGTGGTTATTTGGTCTTGTGCTAAGCCTTATATAAACATTCTTATTTTTATAATACTACTGTGTCGTGTCCATTTGTAGTGTATTCACTTTATTACTGTATGTGGTCATAAATGCTTAACGCACTGCCTCTGAGATAAGCCTGTCTGCTTTGCCAAGCTACCAAGGGGGTGAGCAGGAGTTATCTAAGTGTGTGATCCCCTTGCCCTGACTAGAAAAGGTGTGTCCCTATTTGTCAGAAGTGTATACCTCTGCCAACTAGAGACTGCCGCTTCTAACTTTGGTGGGTCAGCGGTGAGGATTTGAACTTTGCATTTATGACCCATGTGCAGTGATTAGTGTGCGCTACATAGTGAAAGCAGACCATAGCGCAGCCACAATCTGTTTTTGGTTGGATATCCTATTTTTGTTCTCCGCTTTCCTGGAGCTTGATTTTTGAAAACTGCCAGTTTTGACCATGAGTGATGCCGGAGTCACTGCCCCTGTTGTTGTAGTGGAGGAATTTGATAGGAGTAAGATGAACGACTATCCGTTAAAGAAGCTGAAAGCCTTTTGCAAGCAGTTGAAAGTTCCTACCACAGGCATTTCAAGGAGACCAGATTATCTCAAAGCATTGCAGGCCTGGTTAGAGGCCAGAGATCCCTCTGATCCGGTGGTGGTACCGACAGGGGAAGGGGAGGTGGAGGTGCCAGTGAATGGGCCCACATCCCCTCCTGGCAGCAGTGTTTCCTCCAAAGGTCTTTCTCCTAAAGAAAGAGAAGAAAGGGCGAAGGAGCGAGCATACAACATGGAAATGGCAAAACTTAAGATAAATGGGCAGTTGGAGATAGAGAATGCAAGAGGCAGGAGAGAAGCTGATCTGGAGATCAAAAGGTTGGAGTTTGAAAGAGAGAAGTTAGCTTTGGAGCGTGATACCAGGTTGAGGGAGTTGGAGCTCAAAGCTAAAGAGTTAGAATTGAATCCCTCTGGTGGCAGCATCCCATCTGTGCCTGCAGAAAGTAGGTTTTATTTTCCCAAAGATGTGATCAAAGATTTTCAGAAGAATGAAGATATTGGTCAATGGTTTAAAGCAGTGGTTCCCAAACTTTTGACTCCTGAGGACCCCCATTGAGTCACCACTGGAAGTCGGGGACCCCCAAGCAATTTGTATGAGTTAAATTTCAAATATTAAAACAGTAATTAAAAAAACAACACACGTGTGCACACAAAAAAAATACTCAAAGTACTAAGGATTTTGGGGCCAGATGTACGACCATTTCATTTAGCGCCTCGCAATTGGCGACACAATGCGAGTTGCAAATTGCGAGTCGCTAAATGAAATGTACAACAGTGTGTTTAACACTGTTTGGGATTCCCAATGGGGTCACAAATTGCGGGGCTCATTAATATTAATGAGCCTCTCACAATTTGCGAGCCCATTGGGAATGCCCGCCCTCGCAGGGATGGGTGCCTGCTGGGCTCAGCAGGTCACCACGTCTGGGACTGCTTTTAAATAAAGCAGTTTTAAAAAAAAATGCAGCCAGTTTACCATGCATTTAAAAAAAAAAGAAAATGAAACGTTCTAGTTTCATTTTTTAAGGGCAGGCAGAGGTCCCTAAGACCTCTGCCTGCCCGTAAAAAATAATTTTGCATGCATTTGCAAAGGGGAAGGGGTCCCCTGGGGACCCCTTCCCATTTGCGAATGCATTACCATCTACTTGAAATAGGTGGTAACTGCAAGTGTTTTGCGACCGAAAAACATTTGTACATGGTTTTGAGACTCGCTATTTGGAAGGGAATGCCCCTTCCAAATATCAAGTTGCAAAACCTATTTAGCGAGTCGCAAACCAATTGCGACTCGCAAAATAGGCTATGTACATGGCCCAATACGTTTTTGCATGCGCAAATGGGTTCACGAACCCATTCGCGCATATAAAAGCGGATCGTACATCTGGCCCTTAGTATTTTATATTGAAGGAACAGCCCCACTGTCACATGCATTTCATTTGTTTTATAGCATCTCTCATACCATTGTAGGATATCAGAGCACTTTACATCACACACATATAGAGACATTGAATCATACATGTAAATCAGTGTGTATATAAAATGTTACATAAGGAAAAGGGGACTTCAAGGTTCACATGTCATTAATACTGGTAGGCATTTTTAAAGAGTGCTTGGTCTGGAAAAGCACAAACTCAGGTTTCAGAACAAAACACAGCGGCTAGCAACATTAAAAATGTATTTCCGCCCAAACAAATCTTTTTAGCAGCATCAGGATAATGAATAACTGGGAAAAAACATAAGTTACTAACTGGTACCATGCAGTTTGCAAGCAGCTCTTTGATGACAGTTTATAGGTCCCTCTGCTAGATTACGATTTCCATTTATGAAGTCCACAGTAACACAATAATCTCTGTGACAAAAGCAGTAACTGTAACCTGCTGTAACTGTAAGTGCTTCATCTACTTCAGTTTTTGAAAATCCGTCCCGAACGCGATTTCTCAGATTTTTCTGCAATTTCGCGAGATTCGCGGACCGCGAAATTGCAGAAAACCTGCAAATTCCGCAAACAGAACAGATTTTACGCCCATGCTTACTTTAGACTGCACCACCGTGGGTCAGCCATACAGCCCGCCTGCCAGAACACCAATTAACTCCTAATCTAGTGGGCAGTTGGCGGTAAAGTTTGGTGGTGTGGGAGCAAGGTGGCACACTCCCACACCGCCAAGTCTTAATCAGGCTGTTAATACACGTATTATTTGTTTTATACTAATATTACTTTTTTAGATTTTATTTTTTAAATAGTACGATTTTGTTATTTTTTTTACTTTAATATGCGATACATTTCTGATATTTGTATGTGTTTTTAATTTATATTTAGACAGGTACAAGGTTTGCATTTTTCACGATGTTTATTAGATTGGAATAGTAAATCTAAACTGAGCTCCAGAGTTCAACACTTTCCCTAAAGTTATTAACTTTAGAGTGGGAATAGCAGTGCTTAATTTGAGCCGGTGCTTTCCGGTGTTCAGCACCGGCACCTAATCCTCTGCACCGGCACTTATAGCACCAATTAAGGACACACATTTAGAAGGCACATGGTTTCCCGCCCCCGCATCACAGGATTTTGAGCCACACCGAGACCCGAACCAGGTCCCCCAGCTCCAAAATCGACAGCTCTAGCCATTAGGCCAAGTCCTCTCCAGAATAATAAGTGCTGGGGCTCTATTCAGGAGTCAGTTTGCACCAGCACATTTCTCCTTTTAGCGCTGCCTCCTGAGAAGAGCCCCAGCACTTTTTATTTTACAAATTAACCACTGGGGAATAGTAATTTCGACAACACAAGAATGTATTGCTTTCTCCGATTTTGTTTTGTTTGGAGGTGGAATAGTGAAAGCGGTCCCTCAGTGTCCATTACTTTCACCAATATTCCTTAATTTGAAGTGGGAATAGTAAGTGCCCTCCAAATTCTAGAGTACTCTACTCCGAAAGTCCAACACTTTGCCCAGTGTTGCTTAGTTTAAAGTGGGAATAGTAAATCTCGAAGTCTTTTCCAAAGTTGCTTAGTTTTGACTGGAAATAGTAAATCTGGCCCCAGGAGTCCAACACTTTTCGCAGTCTTGCCTGCTTTGGAGTAAAAATAGTTAATCTGACCACCACCCTCAAATATATGTCAATTTTGAAACATTTAAATGTATTAAACATGTATATGTCTATATGGGTATCCGGTATTATTATTATTATTATTATTTTTTTTTGTGCTTATTTCAATAAAAGAACAATTTGTTTAGTTTAAGAAAATCGTTTCTGGTATTTAAAAACATTTTTTCACAAATATATTTTTAGTTGAATTATTATGTTAAAGTAAATGTTATGTGTTGCTGGACGGGACAAAGCAAGTATGTTGAAGGACAGCCCTAGCCACATCAGAATATAAAGACATCCAACATCTTGCAAGTAGACATGAACATCATGTCTATTTGACATCCAAGACAACACTTAAGATAAGAAAAGAAAGAAAATAGGAGGACCATACCAGGACTGCTCTCCCATAGGCCCTGCTTATTCTATTCAAGGACACATAAATTATACACCCATTGTCAAATATATCTGCGTATGGACTGGTAACATAACCTCTTTATGGGTCTTGTCCCACCCATTGGATATTTTTCTTTCCCCATAGTATATTTTGGTTACATCCGTGGCTTTTCAGATGAATGTACTTTGGACGCCGAAACAGGCGTTGATATGATCATACCAAGCATTAGCCATGTTTAAAGCCAACATACTGTTTTGTATTTTGTTGTTTGATATTGTAAATATCTCATTTCTGTGATTATTGATACATATTCCCATATAATAAAAAGTAATTTTGAAAATGTAATTTGCCTTGCTTGGCTCTGCTTATATTATTAAAATTTGAAGCAAAGTAATAGGCAGCCAAAGGTCTTTAAAGACAATATATTGTCCATGCTTTGCAAGCATTGAATATTAGCAGGGGTATCCTTTTGATTTTAATTATGTCAGATATTATTACTTTTATAAATTGTTTTATAACTTTTTTTGTTTATTCTTCCATTTTTAACTTTTAAAACTAAATAATGTTTTAAATATTTAGATTTTAATTTATTTGTCAGATACAGGTTTGTTTATAGCAATTATTGTATTATTTTATTGATTTATTTTGTAATCTTAATTTATTTTACATCTATAAATTATAATAATAACAATTGCAATTTAAAGTACATATTTTATAAAATAATCATTACAGGCTAAATTAATTTTAATACATATAACATATATTTTTAAACAATGTTGCATCTTTTTTTTAATTTAAAGTTTCATTAATACCTTAAAGAAATGTATTCTATGGGCCTGATTCACAAAGTTAATCTTAAACCTACAGTCTAAGTTTAGACTTAAAGTCTAAAAATATACCTGAAGTCTGAATTTAGACCTGAAGTCTAAGTTTAGACCTACATTTTAAGTATAAACCTAAGTCTAACTGTAGACCTGAAGTCTAAGTTTAGCTTTCAGGTGTAAAGATAGACTTCAGGTCTAAACTTAGGGCCCGATTCGCAAAGTTAAAGTTAGACCAAAAAGTCTAACATGGATCAACTTTTCAGTATACGCAAAGGTAAGGCACTACTAGTAACTTTACTACTAGAAAAGTTACTAGTCCTAAAGTTACTACTATTAAAATAACTAGTAGTAAAGTCATAGTAGTAACTTACCTTTGTGAATACAAAACAGAGTAAAGTTAGACTTTTGGTCTAAGTTAGACTTTTGGTCTAACTTTATCTTGTGAATCAGGCCCTGTATTTCTTACACTATATTTTAGTTTACAATATTTGTGTTATATTTAATGTTAAAGTTAAAAGGCAATAGTATTGCAATCCATATTTTTGTACTAGATATTTTTTATTAACTTTATGAATTTTTGTAGGAGACTATTTTCAATGTGATATTTGTGTTGTTCTAATTATAAGTAGGGCTCCCGGTTTTATGGTATTTATTTTCTTAACATTTCCATTTGTATTTATCCATATTAATTCTTGGGCCATTTTATTAGTATTTATCCATATTAATTTGATGTTTTGAGAATAAATGGAGTCTTAGAATGGTATATTTCCACATTTATTTAACTGATAAACATGCACTCATGCTTTGATGCATGTCTTATTTTAGTAAATTAAGCAGTCAAATGTAACAAACCGCTACACCGACTGTAGATTTTAGCATTCATATACAAATATATGTTAACACACACCTGTATTTAAGCAAATCTGATCCTGTTTTTAAATCCCCATGGAGCCTATCTGCTTAGCAGTTGGTGTGGAATTCATGAAGGACAACAGTGAGAGTCACAAGAAGTCCAATTTTCTGTATTTTTCCCCCTTTTAAAAACAAATACAGACAGGAAATGGTCTGTTTTCTATTTGTGTTTTCTATAAAAATCTGTAACAACTGAAAACTGGAAGCTTTAATTATAAGTCTAGGGTTGTTGATATTATGGTTGTCTATGTTTTGATCTGATAATATTCTTGTTTTAGATATTTAATAGGACAATTAGGGCAGTATGAATTGATACATGGCAATCAAATATTGAGCTATTTTACATAAAAATTAAATATTCGTTGTTCAGCTTTTTCATAAAATAAGAAGGAGGAGCTATAAAGAAAATACAGGGTCATATACAAGTGAGATTAAAATGTCCCAACAAATTAATAAATGATGAAGATTACTGCTAAGGCTTGTAAATAAATAACCAGTACTATCCTCCTAAGTCAGAAGGGCCTAACCACTACCTTAGATAAAGGGCCACTCTCTTAGGTTTCTGTTAGGAACATCTAAGAGAACCTACATTTTGGCAAGATCGAAAAGGAACGCAACCAGAGGAATGCTATTTGGGCCACCACTGTTAATGTGCTGAAGATGATTAAGCATCAGTTATTTGAGTAATCTATAGTGATTATGTCACAGCACCGGTTAGGGTGGCAGCCATATGTTTAAGGTTTGGTTAGTTAATGAAAACTGGGCACTTTATTAATTGAAGACTGTCCAAGTGCACAGGTACTACATTTGATCTTGTCTATTGCAATATGGTGTGATGCTCGTTCTCTTTCTTCAGGAAATTTATCTCATATACTGACAGTTCATGCAGTGAAACTCTTTGAAGGTTTGAACTTAGAAATACAATTTTTTTACATATGTGTATCCTGGTATTTCAGTAAAGTTGAATCTTTATTTTAGCAGGCTTGCTAGCTGTACTTGTTTCTTGCTGTTTATAGCCACTTTAAAATGTAATGTTACCATTGATGCCTTTACATACTTACTAAATGATGTGCAGTTTGAGCTTGCGTCTCATCTCAACATACACTCATGAGAACGTTTTCTTATATGCCCGTTTTTCTTACATTGTAATGTCTGCACCATTGTAGCTTAATTTACTTCCCTCACTTCTCATTGACTTGTATGAAACAAATGTTTTTGCTTTTGTTTAATGAGGTACATTTGAGATGTAATTCTGTTTGAGCATTTGAATCCCAAGAGATTTAGTGACATTTACATGGACATATATGTGATGCATATATAAAAATGACTATGTACTGCCAGTCATTTACCATTGAGCCCCCCATCAAGAAACAATTGACTAAACCTTCAATCCACCCACCCATACCCAAAAAGGAGCACAAACATCATCCTAGATCTCATTTTACTTTCACACTAACTCATCACACGAACCTTTTCAAACCTTAACATTGAAGAATTTCTGTACTAACCTCACACAATCAAACTGCCAAAAAATAGATCACGGTTCAATTAATGGCTATCCCACATGGACACAAAGGGGCACCTTGATAAATAATGCACTACAATGTTATACAAATTGTCGTTAGCTTCATACAAATGCAAATATATAACACTATTTACCCTATCAAGTTGTTCCTGGAATACAGTAAAACTCACTGCCATATCATATTGAAGGCTTAGTGAAGGACCATTGAAAGATTCATATATTATTTTTTTTCCATGTGCTCATAACAGCAGTACTAGAGGGAAGGACCATAACAGATTGTTTTTAGTATTTTGTCTACATTATTGGACATCAGGTCTCGCCTACAGGTAGCTTTAGCTATCTTTTTTGAAGAGTTTTTGTGAAAAATGAAATGGGAAACATCCTTTACGATGCAACTTTTACCACGCAATGAAGAATTGGCCCAAAAGTCAACAAATTTGAGCGAGCAAGCTAATGAGTCATAAGCAAGTGATGAACCCAATGCTCATACTCAATATTTCATTTGGATGTACGTTGTTACAACACATGCTTTTACTACACATGCCTTTACAACGCAGGTTTTTCAACGAAAGTCATTACAACGAATTGCGCTGGGGGGCACTCTAGGATAGGTAATAGTTTAATTTACTATCCAACACCTTCCCTACTATCCACGGGGACTGGAGTTGGAATAGTAAATTAAACTATTCACTATCCAGCACCCCCCAACGCAAGTCGTTGTAACGACTTGCGTTGAAAAACCTGCGTTGTAAAGGCATGTGTAGTAAAAGCATGTGTTGTAACAACGTACATCCAAATGAAATATAGAGTATGAGCATTGGGTTCATCACTTGCTTATGACTCATTAGCTTGCTCGCTCAAATTTGTTGACTTTTGGGCCAATTCTTCATTCAGTCCCACTGTAGGAACATTTTGCTCTCATCATGTTTTGATTGGATGGCATGCATACTTCTGATGCTGATGTTGACTCTTGCATTTGAGTGCATTTGAAGTACTATTTTCTGTCCCTGCCCCACTCGCACACTTCTTTTGATCAAACCCCCAACTCTGCCTCATTGTTCACTTGCCTCCACCAGCCTCCTCACTCTCTGAGCACTTCCATCACCCCACAGGCAGGCATCTTAAAATAGTGTTTTAACCATTCCAAGATGGCCACAAAAGCATGTCCAAATATGCACAGACGGTATCTAAAGGCAAATTCTTTATACTTTAAGAAAACCCTTTCAATGATGTACAATTTTGTGGCATGTTTGAATGAGCTTTCGGAAAGGATAGGAAAATGCATTCATTGATGGCAGCCAAAGATATGCATGCATCCAAAATGGCCATTGAATATATTTTTTTATACTATAAGAAAACACTTTCAGAGATACCCACTGTAAGACCTGACATCATTGGCATGAGTCTCTCCTCCATTTTTTTCTGTTTGCCTCCTCTGTTTACGATGTTTTTGCTGGTATATGCTTTGGGCACTGTGCCACTGCTGATCAGTGTCACAGTGCAAGTGCTCCCTATGTGAAATTGCTGTATTGATTGAATTCCATGTTTTGCTTATTTGGTTTACTGTCAGTCCCTAGTAGAGTGCACCAGGAGTGCCAGGGCTTGTAAATACAAATGCTGCTAGTGGGCTTGCAGCACGTGTTGTGCCACCCACAAGAGCGGCCTAGTAAAAGTATGTCTGAAGGTCTACCATTGCTAGACCACGTGCAGTCTGACTGTCACGAGGACTGCGCAAGTACACCTACTTGCCAGTCCCTAAACCTTCCCTTAACTTCATGTTAGTCACCCCTATGGTAGGCCCAAGGGCAGGGTGCATTGTAAGCATAAGGTAGGACAAGCCTGACAAGGTTGGCATGTCCTGATAGTGAATTACAGCCATATTCGTTTTTCACTATTGTAAGGTAACCTGCTCTCCATCAGTTAGAATGGGCTGCCAGGATTATTAATGCTATAATCCTAGTGGGCTCGGGGAGCATGGTGCAATGTCGAGTTTGGTATCCCTGAACTCAGGGTTTAATAACGCATCCGTTTGTCTGGATGGTTTTTGGACTCTGTGTTTGAAAATAGCACTTTTAGAAAGTAGCTATTTTCTTGTCTAACTGTCTACCGGTCTCTGCTGGTTCTGGTGTGCGTGTGACAGGAGCTGGGTGGCTCCAGAGGTCTGAATGAGTCAGTGTGGGATGAGTGGGGCATTTGCATTGAGAGTAGGGGAAGAGAAGCTCCTGATAGCCTGCCCTGCCTGATACAATGCTGGCTCCGCCCCCCTGCCAGGCGACTGATGACTCTGTGCCTGCCAGGGACTTTCCTGGCCCCACCTCCTGCCGGGCAGCTGATGGCCCTGCCCCTGCCAGTGACAATGCTGGCTCCGCTCCTGCTGGGCGGCTGAAGACTCTGCCCTGCACAGTGAATAGGCCAGGTGCCTAGGCCTGGCAACACCCACAACAAACCCAGGATTGGGGGAAATTCCCCTGCATGGACAAAGGGATCAAAGCCAAAAAGGGGTATAAGAGAAGGACCCCTGAACCAAGAACTTAGATCACTTCTGACAAGGAAACCTGAACCACGGACAAGAAGCCTGCTAATCTAAGGACTGCCTACCCCTTCTGCCAGAGTGCTGTTTGTTGGGGGAATCCTGCAGTTGCTTCTTTATTTTTGCCAAGGAACCAGGAGAGAGGAACTGAGTGTGTACTCTCAAACTTGCTAAGAAAATCTCCAAGGGCTGGAAGAAGTGCCAGCCTCCTGTTGAAGTCACAGGGTCAAAGGACTTCATTTATTTGCTGAAAGTGCTTGTTGCTGGAAACCTGAAAATCCAGCACCTCTGATGAATCCAGCAATCTCGACGCCGACGGACGCCGCCGAATCCAGCTCGACACCGTGAGTAACGGCTCCAGTGTCCCGCACCTTCGATGCCGGCCACCGGGCCCGATCGACGCCAGTAGCGACGCCAGTGAGTAGCGAGTTCGGCTCCAGCTCCAAGTGACCCTGTGTAGACGCCGCCGCTGATCGCATCGACGCCGAGCCCTCTCGACGCCGTGAGCGCTGCTCACTCTTGCAACATCGACATCGACGACGCCGTATCCTGCTTCATCTCGTGAGCGCTGCTCCCGCCTGACTTCGGTCGACGCCGCTGCAGATCGCCCCGACTCCGAGGCCCGATCGACGCCGAAGACGCGACGCCGGACATCTCGACGCCGCTGATCATCGAGTGCTTCACTTTTCCAAGGTACTGTGCTGTGGGGGTCTGTGCGACTCCGGGCTCGACGTAGCGCTCTTCGCGGTCGACGCCGAACCTTTGGATTAACTTTGCCTCGACGTCGTGTGACTCCCGTGTGGGTTACATTGTTGCCAAGAACTGTGTTTTAAAGAAGAAGAGTTGCTTTTGTTACTAAAGACTTTGTGCTAAGAAGAAACCATGCTTGAATTATTATTTTTCCTTCCAAGAGTATTTATTAAGATTGTGGTATATTTTTGTCGTTATTTGGTCTTGTGCTAAGCCTTATATAAACATTCTTATTTTTATAATACTACTGTGTCGTGTCCATTTGTAGTGTATTCACTTTATTACTGTATGTGGTCATAAATGCTTAACGCACTGCCTCTGAGATAAGCCTGTCTGCTTTGCCAAGCTACCAAGGGGGTGAGCAGGAGTTATCTAAGTGTGTGATCCCCTTGCCCTGACTAGAAAAGGTGTGTCCCTATTTGTCAGAAGTGTATACCTCTGCCAACTAGAGACTGCCGCTTCTAACATTGGTGGGTCAGCGGTGAGGATTTGAACTTTGCATTTATGACCCATGTGCAGTGATTAGTGTGCGCTACATAGTGAAAGCAGACCATAGCGCAGCCACAATCTGTTTTTGGTTGGATATCCTATTTTTGTTCTCCGCTTTCCTGGAGCTGGATTTTTGAAAACTGCCAGTTTTGACCATGAGTGATGCCGGAGTCACTGCCCCTGTTGTTGTAGTGGAGGAATTTGATAGGAGTAAGATGAACGACTATCCGTTAAAGAAGCTGAAAGCCTTTTGCAAGCAGTTGAAAGTTCCTACCACAGGCATTTCAAGGAGACCAGATTATCTCAAAGCATTGCAGGCCTGGTTAGAGGCCAGAGATCCCTCTGATCCGGTGGTGGTACCGACAGGGGAAGGGGAGGAGGAGGTGCCAGTGAATGGGCCCACATCCCCTCCTGGCAGCAGTGTTTCCTCCAAAGGTCTTTCTCCTAAAGAAAGAGAAGAAAGGGCGAAGGAGCGAGCATACAACATGGAAATGGCAAAACTTAAGATAAATGGGCAGTTGGAGATAGAGAATGCAAGAGGCAGGAGAGAAGCTGATCTGGAGATCAAAAGGTTGGAGTTTGAAAGAGAGAAGTTAGCTTTGGAGCGTGCTACCAGGTTGAGGGAGTTGGAGCTCAAAGCTAAAGAGTTAGAATTGAATCCCTCTGGTGGCAGCATCCCATCTGTGCCTGCAGAAAGTAGGTTTTATTTTCCCAAAGATGTGATCAAAGATTTTCAGAAGAATGAAGATATTGGTCAATGGTTTAAAGCAGTGGTTCCCAAACTTTTGACTCCTGAGGACCCCCATTGAGTCACCACTGGAAGTCGGGGACCCCCAAGCAATTTGTATGAGTTAAATTTCAAATATTAAAACAGTAATTAAAAAAAAACCACACGTGTGCACACAAAACAAATACTCAAAGTACTAAGGATTTTGGGGCCAGATGTACGACCATTTCATTTAGCGCCTCGCAATTGGCAACACAATGCGAGTTGCAAATTGCGAGTCGCTAAATGAAATGTACAACAGTGTGTTTAACACTGTTTGGGATTCCCAATGGGGTCACAAATTGCGGGGCTCATTAATATTAATGAGCCTCTCACAATTTGCGAGCCCATTGGGAATGCCCGCCCTCGCAGGGATGGGTGCCTGCTGGGCTCAGCAGGTCACCACGTCTGGGACTGCTTTTAAATAAAGCAGTTTTTAAAAAAAATGCAGCCAGTTTACCATGCATTTAAAAAAAAAAGAAAATGAAACGTTCTAGTTTCATTTTTTAAGAGCAGGCAGAGGTCCCTGAGACCTCTGCCTGCCCGTAAAAAATAATTTTGCATGCATTTGCAAAGGGGAAGGGGTCCCCTGGGGACCCCTTCCCATTTGCGAATGCATTACCATCTACTTGAAATAGGTGGTAACTGCAAGTGTTTTGCGACCGAAAAACATTTGTACATGGTTTTGAGACTCGCTATTTGGAAGGGAATGCCCCTTCCAAATATCAAGTTGCAAAACCTATTTAGCGAGTCGCAAACCAATTGCGACTCGCAAAATAGGCTATGTACATGGCCCAATACGTTTTTGCATGCGCAAATGGGTTCACGAACCCATTCGCGCATATAAAAGCGGATCGTACATCTGGCCCTTAGTATTTTATATTGAAGGAACAGCCCCACTGTCACATGCATTTCATTTGTTTTATAGCATCTCTCATACCATTGTAGGATATCAGAGCACTTTACATCACACACATATAGAGACATTGAATCATACATGTAAATCAGTGTGTATATAAAATGTTACATAAGGAAAAGGGGACTTCAAGGTTCACATGTCATTAATACTGGTAGGCATTTTTAAAGAGTGCTTGGTCTGGAAAAGCACAAACTCAGGTTTCAGAACAAAACACAGCGGCTAGCAACATTAAAAATGTATTTCCGCCCAAACAAATCTTTTTAGCAGCATCAGGATAATGAATAACTGGGAAAAAACATAAGTTACTAACTGGTACCATGCAGTTTGCAAGCAGCTCTTTGATGACAGTTTATAGGTCCCTCTGCTAGATTACGATTTCCACTTATGAAGTGCACAGTAACACAATAATCTCTGTGACAAAAGCAGTAACCACGAACCTATGAACATAAAATACTGCTTTTCTAATATGCATGTTCTTTGCAATAGGCACATTAACACTCTGTGCTACATTAGTTAAGTCAAAGCTGCCACTGAACAAAACTCGCCTCACTCTCCAGCAGGTACATTAATCACTGGCATTATCTTGACACTTTTATTGGTGCTGGAAAGCTGCTAATTACACAAACGTTTCTGTGCTTTTAAAACTGCTGTCTACGGACCCCCTGGGAATGTGTCACGGACCCCTGGGGGTCCGCGGACCCCAGTTTGGGAAACACTGGTTTAAAGCATATGAGTTAGCATTGTTGGCCCACCGGGTCCCTGAGAAGGATTGGGGAGCGGGGTTGTGGGGTCGCTTTGTGAATGAGGGAAGAGATACCCTGTTAGACATGCCTGTTGAGGATAGGATGTCTTATACTCATATGAAAGATGATTAAATGTTAAGGTATGGCCTAACCCCAGAAAAGTACAGACAGGCCTTTAGAGAATGTAAGAAGTTGCCTGGTACTACGTGGGTGGAATATGTGTCATATTTTTGCAGAGCCATGGATGGTTGGGTAAAGGGCAGCAAAGTGGAAAGTTATGATGCTCTTTATGATTTGTTTGCTTGGGAGCACTTGTCTAATAACTGTTTTCCAGAGCTGCGCCAGCACCTTATTGACAGCAAGATATCTAACCCTAGAAAACTTGCTGAGGAGGCGGACCGCTGGGTCAGTACCAGGGTCCACAAGGGTCCAGTGGGAGACTCAGCCAAAGGTGGGCAGGGTCCCCAGCAGAAGAGTGGGGGGGACAAGGGTAAACAGAGGGAGTTCCAGAAAGGGCCCCAAAGTAATCCCCAAGGGAACCAAGGGAAGGGTTCCCAGCCTCCCCCAGATAAGAAATCAGAGGCCCCGACAGGTAAACCTGTTCGTAGGGGCCCAATGACCTGCTTCGCTTGTAAGCAGGTGGGACACCGTTTTTATGATCCTCAGTGTCCCTTGAAGAACTCTAGTGCACCACCCAGTGCACCACCCCGTCAGTTGGCGAGTGTAGCCCTGGGAGGGGAGGAGATGGTTGCCCATGGTGGGGAGGGTCCCGCAGAGATGTCCCTGGTCTCTCTAGGAGACATGGAATTGGTCCCTCCTCCCCCTCTGCCTAGTAACACTAAGAAATATAGGCAGTGGATGACCATTAATGGCCATAGAGTGGAAGCTCTCAGAGACACCGGAGCGAGTGTGACAGCTGTCAAGTGTCACTTGGTGTCCAGAGAGCAGGTTGTTCCCCACGCATTCTACCCTGTGATAGCTGCTGACAACTCCCAGAGAGAGTGTGAGGTAGCTCAGGTTCCCTTTGAATGGGGGGGATTTTCAGGTACTCTTCAAGTTGCTGTAAGGCCCGCCATGCCTGTTGATTGTCTCCTGGGCAATGATTTGGAAGACTCCCCTTGGGCTAAGGTGGAGAGGGAGACACATTTGAAAATGTTGGGTGTGCCAGAGTGGGTGTGTGCAACCACTCGATCCATGACAGCACGTAAGGGTGTTGATGGGGTTCTGGAGGCTGAAAGTATGGCCCAGGACCCAGCTGTGAAGAGAAGAGGCAGGGGGCACGGGAAACCGTCCCCCGTAGTTCCCGTGGTCCAGGAGGAGGCAGACCTTGAGGGGTATGCCCTGGAACCCACAGGTGAACAAGTTGCTGAACTGGGAGACCTGCCCGAGCTGACCCACTGGCAGCAGGATGGTGGTCCTTCCAGGGAAGAATTTTGTGCAGAACAGAAAGTGTGCCCTTCTCTTGTGGGTATGAGGCAGCAGGCCTCAGCCCAGACAACAGGTGATCAGTCAGGGTCACATTTGGTCTACTGGGAGAACGATCTCCTGTATAGCGAGCCTAAGGCTGCTGAGCCTGGGTCAGCCCGTGTGCTGGTGGTACCCCAGCGCTTCAGAGCCTTCCTACTGGGTTTGGCTCATGATGTTCCGTTAGCTGGACATCTGGGGCAGGACAAGACCTATGACAGGCTTGTCACCCATTTTTATTGGCCTCAGATGAGAAGGGATACAGATATCCATTGCAAGACCTGTCAAACTTGCCAGGCAAGTGGGAAAAGCGGGCGGAAGCAGAAGGCTCCCCTACAACCTTTTCCCGTGGTCAGTACCCCCTTTGACCGGGTGGGGATTGACATTGTTGGGCCCCTGGACCCCACGACAGCCATGGGCAACAGGTTCATCCTGGTCTTGGTGGATCATGCCACACGGTACCCGGAAGCCATCCCTCTCAGAACAGTGACGCCCCCGTGGTGGGACGGGCACTGATGGGTGTTTTCTCCCGAATGGGGTTCCCCAGAGAGGTGGTGTCAGACCGGGGCACCAACTTCATTTCCAACTATATGAAGTCTCTGTGGAAGGAGTGTGGAGTAACCTACAAGTTCACCACTCCTTACCACCCTCAAGGTAATGGGTTGGTTGAAAGATTCAACCGTACCCTTAAAGGCATGATTATGGGTCTTGAAGAACCAATGAGGCGTAAATGGGACGTCCTCTTGCCATGCCTGTTGTTTGCTTACCGTGAGGTGCCACAGAAGTCTCTAGAGTTCAGCCCCTTTGAGCTTTTGTATGGACACCCGGTAAGAGGACCTTTGAGTCTGATCAAAGAAGGCTGGGAGCAATCTCCCAGGAAACCTCCCCAGGATGTATACAGTTACATGCTGGCCTTTAGGAACCAGACTAGGCGCTTCAGAGATCTTGCTCAGGCAAATCTGGAGGACAGCCGGGAAGAGATGAAGCGGTGGTACGACCAGAAGGCACTCTGGTAGAGCTTCAGCCTGGACAGAAAGTTTGGGTCATGTCCCCTGTGGAACCTTGTGCGCTCAAGGACAGGTGGACTGGACCATTTAAGGTTGTGGAGAAAAAGAGCGATGTCACCTACATGGTGGACTTGAAGTCTCCCAGGAACTCCTTGCGGGTCGTGCATGTCAACCGTTTGAAGCCCCACTTAGAAAGGTCCGAAGTGGGCATGCTCCTAGCTACAGATGCTGGAATGGAGGAGGAGAGTGAGCCTCTTCCTGACCTCCTGTATGCAAAAGAGCAAGATGGGTCAGTGGATGGTGTTGTCCTCTCTGACACACTGACCCCTGAACAGCAGCAGGATTGTCGCCAATTGTTGGGACAATTCCCTGATCTGTTTTCCTTGATTCCTGGTGTCACTCAGTGGTGTGTCCATGATGTGGACACTGGGGACAGCACTCCTGTGAAGCACAAGGCTTACAGAGTGACTGACAAGGTCAGAGCATACATCAAGGAGGAGGTCTCCAAAATGTTTGCCTTAGGGGTGGTTGAGTCCTCTAGCAGTCCTTGGGCCAGCCCAGTGGTCTTGGTCCCAAAGGCTGCAGCGCCTGGTGCTTCACCGGAACTTCGGTTCTGTGTGGATTACCGAGGACTCAATTCAGTCACCAAGACTGACGCGCACCCCATCCCCAGAGCTGATGAGCTCATAGATCGGTTAGGGGCTGCCCGGTACCTTAGTACGTTTGATCTAACGTCTGGGCACTGGCAGATCGCCTTGACTGATAGGGCAAAAGAGAGGTCAGCATTGTCCACACCAGATGGGCACTACCAGTTCCGGGTTATGCCCTTTGGGATGAAGAATGCCCCTGCCACCTTCCAGAGGTTGGTCAACCAGGTCTTGGCTGGACTGGAGGATTTCAGTGCCGCCTACCTGGACAACATCGCAGTGTTCAGCGCCAGCTGGGAGGAACACTTGCGCCACCTCCAGGAAGTGTTGTTGGCCCTGCGCAGAGCAGGCCTCACAATCAAAGCCAGTAAGTGCCAGATTGGGCAGGGTTCAGTGGTGTACTTGGGGCACCAAGTAGGGAGTGGCAAGGTGGCCCCCCTGCAACCCAAGATTTATACCATCCTGGCATGGGCACCGCCCAAAACCCAGACTCAGGTGAGAGCCTTCTTGGGACTCACGGGTTACTACAGGAGGTTTGTCAAGGATTATGGTAACATTGTGCACCCCTTGACTTCGCTGACTTCCAGGAAGCAGCCAAGACTTGTGATCTGGACTGACGCCTGTCAGACGGCCTTTGACACCCTGAAAACTGCAATGTGCACAGCACCCATACTCCAGGCACCCGACTTTTCTAAAGAATTTGTTGTCCAGACGGACGCTTCAGAGCATGGCGTGGGGGCTGTTCTAGCTCAGGTGAATGAAGAGAGCCGAGACTTACCTGTAGCCTTCATCAGTAGGAGGTTACTTCCCAGGGAACAGAGGTGGAGTGCGATAGAGAGAGAAGCATTTGCTGTGGTCTGGGCGCTGAAGAAGCTAAGACCCTACCTGTTTGGGACTCACTTCCGGGTTCAGACAGACCACAGGCCCCTCAGATGGTTGATGCAAATGAGGGGTGAGAATCCAAAGCTGTTGAGGTGGTCCATTTCCCTACAGGGGATGGACTTCACGGTGGAACACCGCCCTGGCACAGATCACGCCAATGCTGATGGTCTGTCCAGATTTTTCCGCCTTAGTGATGAGGACTCCCTAGGGTAAGGGTAGTACTCCCCACATTTCAGCTGGAGGGGACACGTGTTAGACCTGACATCATTGGCATGAGTCTCTCCTCCATTTTTTTCTGTTTGCCTCCTCTGTTTACGATGTTTTTGCTGGTATATGCTTTGGGCACTGTGCCACTGCTGATCAGTGCCACAGTGCAAGTGCTCCCTATGTGAAATTGCTGTATTGATTGAATTCCATGTTTGGCTTATTTGGTTTACTGTCAGTCCCTAGTAGAGTGCACCAGGAGTGCCAGGGCTTGTAAATACAAATGCTGCTAGTGGGCTTGCAGCACGTGTTGTGCCACCCACAAGAGCGGCCTAGTAAAAGTATGTCTGAAGGTCTACCATTGCTAGACCACGTGCAGTCTGACTGTCACGAGGACTGCGCAAGTACACCTACTTGCCAGTCCCTAAACCTTCCCTTAACTTCATGTTAGTCACCCCTATGGCAGGCCCAAGGGCAGGGTGCATTGTAAGCATAAGGTAGGACAAGCCTGACAAAGTTGGCATGTCCTGATAGTGAATTACAGCCATATTCGTTTTTCACTATTGTAAGGTAACCTGCTCTCCATCAGTTAGAATGGGCTGCCAGGATTATTAATGCTATAATCCTAGTGGGCTCGGGGAGCATGGTGCAATGTCGAGTTTGGTATCCCTGAACTCAGGGTTTATTAACGCATCCGTTTGTGTGGATGGTTTTTGGACTCTGTGTTTGAAAATAGCACTTTTAGAAAGTAGCTATTTTCTTGTCTAACTGTCTACCGGTCTCTGCTGGTTCTGGTGTGCGTGTGACAGGAGCTGGGTGGCTCCAGAGGTCGGAATGAGTCAGTGTGGGATGAGTGGGGCATTTGCATTGAGAGTAGGGGAAGAGTAGCTCCTGATAGCCTGCCCTGCCTGATACAATGCTGGCTCCGCCCCCCTGCCAGGCGACTGATGACTCTGTGCCTGCCAGGGACTTTCCTGGCCCCACCTCCTGCCGGGCAGCTGATGGCCCTGCCCCTGCCAGTGACAATGCTGGCTCCGCTCCTGCTGGGCGGCTGAAGACTCTGCCCTGCACAGTGAATAGGCCAGGTGCCTAGGCCTGGCAACACCCACAACAAACCCAGGATGGGGGGAAATTCCCCTGCATGGACAAAGGGATCAAAGCCAAAAAGGGGTATAAGAGAAGGACCCCTGAAACAAGAATTTAGATCACTTCTGACAAGGAAACCTGAACCACGGACAAGAAGCCTGCTGATCTAAGGACTGCCTACCCCTTCTGCCAGAGTGCTGTTTGTTGGGGGAATCCTGCAGTTGCTTCTTTATTTTTGCCAAGGAACCAGGAGAGAGGAACTGAGTGTGTACTCTCAAACTTGCTAAGAAAATCTCCAAGGGCTGGAAGAAGTGCCAGCCTCCTGTTGAAGTCACAGGGTCAAAGGACTTCATTTATTTGCTGAAAGTGCTTGTTGCTGGAAACCTGAAAATCCAGCACCTCTGAAGAATCCAGCAATCTCGACGCCGACGGACGCCGCCGAATCCAACTCGACATCGTGAGTAACGGCTCCAGTGTCCCGCACCTTCGACGCCGGCCGCCGGGCCCGATCGACGCCAGTAGCGACGCCAGTGAGTAGCGAGTTCGGCTCCAGCTCCAAGTGACCCTGTGTCGACGCCGCCGCTGATCGCATCGACGCCGAGCCCTCTCGACGCCGTGAGCGCTGCTCACTCTTGCAACATCGACATCGACTACGCCGTATCCTGCTTCATCTCGTGAGCGCTGCTCCCGCCTGACTTCGGTCGACGCCGCTGCAGATTGCCCCGACTCTGAGGCCCGATCGACGCCGAAGACGCGACGCCGGACATCTCGACGCCGCTGATCATCGAGTGCTTCACTTTTCCAAGGTACTGTGTTGTGGGGGTCTGTGCGACTCCGGGCTCGACGTAGCGCTCCTCGCGGTCGACGCCGAACCTTTGGATTAACTTTGCCTCGACGTCGTGTGACTCCCGTGTGGGTTACATTGTTGCCAAGAACTGTGTTTTAAAGAAGAAGAGTTGCTTTTGTTACTAAAGACTTTGTGCTAAGAAGAAACCATGCTTGAATTATTATTTTTCCTTCCAAGAGTATTTATTAAGATTGTGGTATATTTTTGTCGTTATTTGGTCTTGTGCTAAGCCTTATATAAACATTCTTATTTTTATAATACTACTGTGTCGTGTCCATTTGTAGTGTATTCACTTTATTACTGTATGTGGTCATAAATGCTTAACGCACTGCCTCTGAGATAAGCCTGTCTGCTTTGCCAAGCTACCAAGGGGGTGAGCAGGGGTTATCTAAGTGTGTGATCCCCTTGCCCTGACTAGAAAAGGTGTGTCCCTATTTGTCAGAAGTGTATACCTCTGCCAACTAGAGACAGCCGCTTCTAACACCCACCACAGATGTGCTCATTTACAGTGACTATCTTTGAATGGATTTTCTTAGCAACATATGCAGTATGATATCAACTCACTCTCACTTGGAATGTTCCAGCCCAGTGTCCAAAGGTAAAGAATCATTTCATTAAATTATTTCCCAGTGCTCTGGCATGAACTACATTACTTCTCTTCTGTTCCATTTTCACATCCATTCTATGATGCATATGTGTTTGCTGTAACATGCAGAGATATCCTTGTGAGCATACAAGATCAGTCTGTAAAAAATATAGTTCTAAGACTCTGTTTTCCTTCTGCCTTGTATCAAGAAACTGCTCGTCTCTGCATGCACCTATCACAGCGCATGTCGGCGTGACATTATTTCATGATACATAGGCAAAGCCAATAGAGTTCACAGGTGAAACCTATTGGCATGCTACTGCTTGTGTTTACTGCAGATGGCCATCACCAATGCATTTGTATCCTCCATAGCTCAGTGCTTAATTTGAGCCGGTGGTTTGTGGTTCTCGGCACCAGCATTCTGGTGCTCAGCACTGCACCTATGACTGTATCCCACTTGGTGGCACTGCTCATCTAATTTAGAGATGAGCAGAACAAAGGTTGTTAATACAATATACTTTCAAAATTCCTAATACCTGCCTCTCCAGCCATTCCTTTAGCTTTGTGGGATCAAAATTCCTAATACCTGGCTCTCCAGCCATTCCTTTAGCTTTGGGGAGCTGGAATAATCAGCACTGTCGCACTTGCAGGTGAGAGAGATGGTTAGTAGTTATTTTGGTATCACCATTTCAGTGATGACAGAGGCAATGTGGGTGCAAGTTGCAGTGACCTCCTGGTCAGGGACCTGCCACTTATTATGTTACAAATTAGGCACTGCTGCAGCTACTGAGAGAAAAGAAATCCAGAGGCATGGCATGCAGAGTTTGAGATTAACAAAGCCGGAGCCTTAACCAGGGGGAGGGCCCGCTGAAATCAACAGCAGGCAAATGGCAAATGCTGCCTTCTTCATGGACAAGATGGCAGCTACTCCTGTTACCCCCCCATGAACAAAGGTTGAGAGCTGAAGCACACCAAAGGGTGACCCCCCTATTGGAGGGACCAAGGCTGCATTAAACAGAGAACACCTCCAAGGCAGCAACCTCAGCTGATTGGGCAAGGCGGGTGGAAACATTCAAAAGAAAGAATAGGGCAACATCAGTGAGTGGATAAAGGTGGAAGGTACACCTAACCACGCGTAACGTGAGACCTAAGCAATCATTGCCTCTGTTGCTGGGTGTGACCTCAGAGAGGGACCCTGGGCAGCAACATGAACAATACGCCATGTGTGTCAGTGTGTCTATGTTATTTATCTTGGCCCCCACTAGCCCACAAAACAATCAAATCCACAATGACGTGGCGTCACGTACCTGTTCCCAAGACTCCCGAGGCGACACAACATTGGCAACGAGGGTGGCTCGCGTTGCCACTGTGGCCTCGTGGCAGCTGCATACCCGGTGCAAGGGTGCACAGTGCTCATGCTGCGTAGTCAGCCCAGCCTCATTGGCCCTTCACAGTCACGTTGATACAGCATGCTTCCAGACTACATCACGCTGTGCAGGATCGGTGTGTGCAGAGAAGCAATCCAGCCCCTCTTCTAAGAGAGCGAGGAGCCCCTCCCAGTGCCTGCTGCCTTCTCAAACTGTGAGCAGCTGCACTCAGCCTGCAGCAATCTGAATAAACAAAGTGTAAAGGTGAGCCAAGCACTACAGGTGGAAAACATGAGGTGCATGCACTGCTGGGCATGAAAAGACATACATGCAACCACTCTTTAAGCAAAGTATGTGACACCAATAAAGTAAAATCTGAACTCACCGCCAGAGGAATTAATAACAATAACTACCCAATCATACAACAATGGCAAACATTCCGTCAGTAGAGCCTTTTGTAGTAGAAGGTGCACCGTCAGCACAGGCCCCTAAGTGGAAGTAATGGGTAGAGAGAGTACTGCTATTCTTTGAGTCCACGAAAATTGACAACACCCAAAAACATGCTGTGCTTCTCCGTTTAGGAGGAAGAGACATTTACAAGATATCTAAATCAATCAACAAAGCAGCCTCAATGACCCACCTCACCGTCATAGCGGGCTTCCCTGCACATTTTGAACCAATGGCAAACCAGGACTACGAAAGGATTGTGTTTAGACAAGCGAGTCAACAAGTGGAAGAATCCATAGATGTCTTCTACGCCCGCCTAAAGGACTTAGCCAGCACATGCGGTTTCAATGACGAGACCGAAAGATATAAGAGGGCAAATAATCCAGGGTTGTGCATCAGCCAAACTATGTGAATGGATCCTGGAGGAGTCAGGAAAATCCCTAGATGACATCCTGACGCTAGGCAAGACCAAATAATTGTCCAGAGCTCGGGCTGTGCACATGGAAGCTGCATTACAGAAACCTATCCAAACTGAACCAGTCAACGTTTTAACACCGCCCCTCAGAGCCTAACAGGATAGGAGGAGAAACATGAGGATCCGAATCAGTGGGTACTGCGGCAGGCCCACCCATAGACCCTTGGAGTGCCCGGCAAAAGGCAAGAAGTGCACAGGATGCAGAAAGCTTAATCATTTCATGAAAGTCTGCCGGTCCGGAATGGGGCGTATTCTGTGTACCACTGTTAATGCCATCCCAGGAGGGGAAGAATGGAGCAGCGACATGGATGATGATGATGACAGTGGAGAACACTCAATCCACTAAGTCTTCACCATTGGCACAGCCTCCCAAACAGCGAGGCATTTACCACAATGTCAAGTCATGGTGGTAGAGCATCCCTCCACTACAGTGGTGGGCACAGGTGTGAAGATCAACATAATATCCACGTAAGCATATGGGGCCATGGGATCACCTCCACCGCTACACCCAGCCAAGATTAAAGTATTTGCGGATGTACAAGAGAGACCTCTAGTGATGAGAGGTAAATTCAAGACCACTGTAACCTTCTAAATCTCAATTCATTGAGTCTCAAGTGTATGTGACTGAAGAAGGCCATGGCATGCTTCTGGGGTTCAGAGCGGCAGAGGCTCTAGGCATTGTGACTTTTGCATTCGGGATACTTCAGGAAGCCATAAACCACATACTGGATGAATTTTCCCAGGAGTTTGGCGGCATTGGACGCTTAAGAGACAAAGTAATTTACCTGCACAGACATCCATCAGTACAGCCAGTGGCTCTCAGACACAGGTGCATTGCGTTCCATCTGTGACGCCTAGAGGAAAAGGAACTAAACAAACTGGACACTGCCAGAATCATTTAGAATTTAAAGGACCCACCCCGTGGGTATCACCCATATTGTCGCTAGGAAACCCAAGCAGCCCGGAGAGGTGAGGATATGCGTAGACATGCACCTACCGAATACTGCCATAAAACAAGAGCGACACCTTACTCCAATGATTGATGACATGATCGGTGAACTCAGTGGAGCCAGCTGGTTCTCCAAATTAGACTTGCACTCAGGATGTCACCAGTTGGTTCTTGCCGAGGAGTCCCGCTAAACAACTAACTACTTTTTTGACACATGTGGCGCTAAGACGGTACAAACTTTTGAGTTTTGGAGTTTCTAGTGCCACGGAAGTGTTTTCAGAACACCATTCAAGTGCTTCTCATGGACCTCCTGGGAGTCGTGAAAACCAGCGATGACATCCTGAGTCATGCCAAAACATTTCAGGAGCACAACGTCAGGTTACGGAAAGTGTTGCAACGAATTAAGGATTCTGGTCTTACACTCCATTTGAACAAATGTGAGTTCCTCCAACAGAAACTCTAATTTTTGGGATACATCTTCTCATTGGAAGGGGTTGCTCCTGACTTAGAGAAGGTGACAGATATCAAAGAGGCACCTTCACCTACCACCGTGACTGAAATGCGCAGTTTCCTAGGCGTGGTTAACTATTGTGGTCATTTTATACAACACCTAACCTCTCTGGTGCAACGTCTCGGGGAGCTGACCAAAGGATCTGTCCCATGGTCATTGGGATCGGAGCAGGAATCTGCATTTCAATTGACGAAGGATGCCTTGTCATCCTCAACCATGCTGAGGTACTTCGACCTGCAACAAGATACCACAATTGCAGTGGATGCGGGCCCTCGAGATTGGGGGCAGTACTGATGTAGAGATTCAGGAATGAGCATGACTGGGCCCTGTAGCTTTCGCAAGCCGGTCCCTGACCTACACCAAACAACAGTGTTCTCAAATCGAAAAGGAAACCATCTTCCTCCACTCGGGGTGCCATCCCTTTCACATATATCCGTGAATCCGTTCCTGGTCATCACTGACCATAAACCGCTAATTCCACTATTTATGGGGACAGTGTCAAAGCCACCGCCAAGAATAGAAAAATGGATGCTCCAGTTTCAAGAATACAACTGCAGAGTAGAGTATTGCCCTGGATCTAATAACCGAGCTGATTACTTATCCTGGCATCCTCAAGCCACCTCGGCTAGTGAGGACGACGCGGAGGAAACTGAGGAGTACGTGCGGTATGTTGTTGAAAGGTCCCGCCTGATGCCTCTGTCCCTGGAGGCTCTATGTCATGCCATCTCCCAGGACAACTGCATGAAGAAGGCTCTGGAGGCAGTAAAAACAAACAAGTGGCACAGCTTCAAGAGCCAGTGGGCTTTACTCACCGCTGAAGCACGACGTGTGCTAGAAAGCCTATACCACCTATGTCAAGATTGGAGTGCTGATCCAAATGGGTGTCTTCTGTGTGGGCAACGTCTGGTCATCCCGACCCCACTCACCAAAAGGGTGAGTCAACTGGCCCTTGCCGGCCACCAGGGCATGGTAAAGACCAAGGGGCGACTCTGAACCAAGGTCTGAGAAGGATGAAGAAGCCGTCAAGCTGCCAGTGATGCTAACCTCCTCAACCCAGATTGACTGAGAAAGGTCCTAGTGGCCCGTGGATGTGTGTGAGCATGAATTTGTGAGTCCCCCAGATGGAAGGCATACTTTGGGGATGATTGACGATTACTCCAAATATCTGGAGGTAGAAGTCCTGTCCTCTTAGGGTGCTTCTGAAGTGATACCCAAATTGGAGAAAATCATGGCTACTCATGGATTAATCAAAGAGATCAGAACTGATAATGGTGCTCCCTTTTAAGGTCAGGAAATAGCCTCATACCTCAGCTCATTGGGTATTGTCTACAAGAAAATCACTCCCAGGTTGGCCCCAAGTTAATGGAGAGGCTGAGCGATTCATGAGTCTCTAAACAAATTTGTATTTCCTCAGCGAGCCTTCAGTCACCTGAGCAGGCGATGTATTCCTTCTTATGAGATTACAGACAGACCCCTTACTTCACCACTGGCCGAGCTCCTGGGCATCTCTTTATGGGAGGGATCATTGTGGACTCTATTCCTCATCACCGGAAATGGGTTCCTGGTCCTATGAATGAGCATCTGGTCTGTGAGCGGAATAAGAGGTCCAATGAGAAAGTCAGTCAGCAGCGAACAGCTAAGGGTTCCAGTCTTAGAGTAGGGTACTTGGTGCTTCTACAAGATATTTAACAACAAGGGGTGGTGATGGACAGAGTTTCTGAATTAAGCAGAATACTCTCACCCAGTCAAGAGATCAGGGCTAGATCCAACACCGTTTTTTAGCTCACTGCACCATCCCAGTTCAGAACCTGGCTATATGCAAATTAGTCTGTTCCTGTCCCAGTGCATGATGGGAACAGGGCAAACCAAACTACCAAGCCAATTCTTACACTGGGAAGGAAACAAGCTTCCGGGGACCGGTTTCTGGCATTTCAGCCGTCGTCGGCCCGGCTTGCTTGAATCCTGATGGTGGAATGAGCAAGGGACTACCATCTGAGTATACCCTTCCACGCTTAGGGTGGACAAAATATTTAACAACTAGGGGTGGTGATGGACAGAGTTTCTGAATTAAGCAGAATACTCTCACCCAGTCAAGAGATCAGGGCTAGATCCAACACCGTTTTTTAGCTCACTGCACCATCCCAGTTCAGAACCTGGCTATATGCAAATTAGTCTGTTCCTGTCCCAGTGCATGATGGGAACAGGGCAAACCAAACTACCAAGCCAATTCTTACACTGGGAAGGAAACAAGCTTCCGGGGACCGGTTTCTGGCATTTCAGCCGTCGTCGGCCCGGCTTGCTTGAATCCTGATGGTGCAATGAGCAAGGGACTCACATCTGAGTATACCCTTCCACGCTTAGGGTGGACAAAATATTTAACAACAAGGGGTGGTGATGGACAGAGTTTCTGAATTAAGCAGAATACTCTCACCCAGTCAAGAGATCAGGGCTAGATCCAACACCGTTTTTTAGCTCACTGCACCATCCCAGTTCAGAACCTGGCTATATGCAAATTAGTCTGTTCCTGTCCCAGTGCATGATGGGAACAGGGCAAACCAAACTACCAAGCCAATTCTTACACTGGGAAGGAAACAAGCTTCCGGGGACCGGTTTCTGGCATTTCAGCCGTCGTCGGCCCGGCTTGCTTGAATCCTGATGGTGCAATGAGCAAGGGACTCACATCTGAGTATACCCTTCCACGCTTAGGGTGGACAAAATATTTAACAACAAGGGGTGGTGATGGACAGAGTTTCTGAATTAAGCAGAATACTCTCACCCAGTCAAGAGATCAGGGCTAGATCCAACACCGTTTTTTAGCTCACTGCACCATCCCAGTTCAGAACCTGGCTATATGCAAATTAGTCTGTTCCTGTCCCAGTGCATGATGGGAACAGGGCAAACCAAACTACCAAGCCAATTCTTACACTGGGAAGGAAACAAGCTTCCGGGGACCGGTTTCTGGCATTTCAGCCGTCGTCGGCCCGGCTTGCTTGAATCCTGATGGTGCAATGAGCAAGGGACTCACATCTGAGTATACCCTTCCACGCTTAGGGTGGACAAAATATTTAACAACAAGGGGTGGTGATGGACAGAGTTTCTGAATTAAGCAGAATACTCTCACCCAGTCAAGAGATCAGGGCTAGATCCAACACCGTTTTTTAGCTCACTGCACCATCCCAGTTCAGAACCTGGCTATATGCAAATTAGTCTGTTTCTGTCCCAGTGCATGATGGGAACAGGGCAAACCAAACTACCAAGCCAATTCTTACACTGGGAAGGAAACAAGCTTCCGGGGACCGGTTTCTGGCATTTCAGCCGTCGTCGGCCCGGCTTGCTTGAATCCTGATGGTGCAATGAGCAAGGGACTCACATCTGAGTATACCCTTCCACGCTTAGGGTGGACAAAATATTTAACAACAAGGGGTGGTGATGGACAGAGTTTCTGAATTAAGCAGAATACTCTCACCCAGTCAAGAGATCAGGGCTAGATCCAACACCGTTTTTAACTCACTGCACCATCCCAGTTCAGAACCTGGCTATATGCAAATTAGTCTGTTCCTGTCCCAGTGCATGATGGGAACAGGGCAAACCAAACTACCAAGCCAATTCTTACACTGGGAAGGAAACAAGCTTCCGGGGACCGGTTTCTGGCATTTCAGCCGTCGTCGGCCCGGCTTGCTTGAATCCTGATGGTGCAATGAGCAAGGGACTCACATCTGAGTATACCCTTCCACGCTTAGGGTGGACAAAATATTTAACAACAAGGGGTGGTGATGGACAGAGTTTCTGAATTAAGCAGAATACTCTCACCCAGTCAAGAGATCAGGGCTAGATCCAACACAGTTTTTTTAGCTCACTGCACCATCCCAGTTCAGAACCTGGCTATATGCAAATTAGTCTGTTCCTGTCCCAGTGCATGATGGGAACAGGGCAAACCAAACTACCAAGCCAATTCTTACACTGGGAAGGAAACAAGCTTCCGGGGACCGGTTTCTGGCATTTCAGCCGTCGTCGGCCCGGCTTGCTTGAATCCTGATGGTGCAATGAGCAAGGGACTCACATCTGAGTATACCCTTCCACGCTTAGGGTGGACAAAATATTTAACAACAAGGGGTGGTGATGGACAGAGTTTCTGAATTAGGCAGAATACTCTCACCCAGTCAAGAGATCAGGGCTAGATCCAACACCGTTTTTTAGCTCACTGCACCATCCCAGTTCAGAACCTGGCTATATGCAAATTAGTCTGTTCCTGTCCCAGTGCATGATGGGAACAGGGCAAACCAAACTACCAAGCCAATTCTTACACTGGGAAGGAAACAAGCTTCCGGGGACCGGTTTCTGGCATTTCAGCCGTCGTCGGCCCGGCTTGCTTGAATCCTGATGGTGCAATGAGCAAGGGACTCACATCTGAGTATACCCTTCCACGCTTAGGGTGGACAAAATATTTAACAACAAGGGGTGGTGATGGACAGAGTTTCTGAATTAAGCAGAATACTCTCACCCAGTCAAGAGATCAGGGCTAGATCCAACACCGTTTTTTAGCTCACTGCACCATCCCAGTTCAGAACCTGGCTATATGCAAATTAGTCTGTTCCTGTCCCAGTGCATGATGGGAACAGGGCAAACCAAACTACCAAGCCAATTCTTACACTGGGAAGGAAACAAGCTTCCGGGGACCGGTTTCTGGCATTTCAGCCATCGTCGGCCCGGCTTGCTTGAATCCTGATGGTGCAATGAGCAAGGGACTCACATCTGAGTATACCCTTCCACGCTTAGGGTGGACAAAATATTTAACAACAAGGGGTGGTGATGGACAGAGTTTCTGAATTAAGCAGAATACTCTCACCCAGTCAAGAGATCAGGGCTAGATCCAACACCGTTTTTTAGCTCACTGCACCATCCCAGTTCAGAACCTGGCTATATGCAAATTAGTCTGTTCCTGTCCCAGTGCATGATGGGAACAGGGCAAACCAAACTACCAAGCCAATTCTTACACTGGGAAGGAAACAAGCTTCCGGGGACCGGTTTCTGGCATTTCAGCCGTCGTCGGCCCGGCTTGCTTGAATCCTGATGGTGCAATGAGCAAGGGACTCACATCTGAGTATACCCTTCCACGCTTAGGGTGGACAAAATATTTAACAACAAGGGGTGGTGATGGACAGAGTTTCTGAATTAAGCAGAATACTCTCACCCAGTCAAGAGATCAGGGCTAGATCCAACACCGTTTTTAACTCACTGCACCATCCCAGTTCAGAACCTGGCTATATGCAAATTAGTCTGTTCCTGTCCCAGTGCATGATGGGAACAGGGCAAACCAAACTACCAAGCCAATTCTTTCACTGGGAAGGAAACAAGCTTCCGGGGACCGGTTTCTGGCATTTCAGCCGTCGTCGGCCCGTCTTGCTTGAATCCTGATGGTGCAATGAGCAAGGGACTCACATCTGAGTATACCCTTCCACGCTTAGGGTGGACAAAATATTTAACAACAAGGGGTGGTGATGGACAGAGTTTCTGAATTAAGCAGAATACTCTCACCCAGTCAAGAGATCAGGGCTAGATCCAACACCGTTTTTTAGCTCACTGCACCATCCCAGTTCAGAACCTGGCTATATGCAAATTAGTCTGTTCCTGTCCCAGTGCATGATGGGAACAGGGCAAACCAAACTACCAAGCCAATTCTTACACTGGGAAGGAAACAAACTTCCGGGGACCGGTTTCTGGCATTTCAGCCGTCGTCGGCCCGGCTTGCTTGAATCCTGATGGTGCAATGAGCAAGGGACTCACATCTGAGTATACCCTTCCACGCTTAGGGTGGACAAAATATTTAACAACAAGGGGTGGTGATGGACAGAGTTTCTGAATTAAGCAGAATACTCTCACCCAGTCAAGAGATCAGGGCTAGATCCAACACCATTTTTTAGCTCACTGCACCATCCCAGTTCAGAACCTGGCTATATGCAAATTAGTCTGTTCCTGTCCCAGTGCATGATGGGAACAGGGCAAACCAAACTACCAAGCCAATTCTTACACTGGGAAGGAAACAAACTTCCGGGGACCGGTTTCTGGCATTTCAGCCGTCGTCGGCCCGGCTTGCTTGAATCCTGATGGTGCAATGAGCAAGGGACTCACATCTGAGTATACCCTTCCACGCTTAGGGTGGACAAAATATTTAACAACAAGGGGTGGTGATGGACAGAGTTTCTGAATTAAGCAGAATACTCTCACCCAGTCAAGAGATCAGGGCTAGATCCAACACCGTTTTTAACTCACTGCACCATCCCAGTTCAGAACCTGGCTATATGCAAATTAGTCTGTTCCTGTCCCAGTGCATGATGGGAACAGGGCAAACCAAACTACCAAGCCAATTCTTACACTGGGAAGGAAACAAGCTTCCGGGGACCGGTTTCTGGCATTTCAGCCGTCGTCGGCCCGGCTTGCTTGAATCCTGATGGTGCAATGAGCAAGGGACTCACATCTGAGTATACCCTTCCACGCTTAGGGTGGACAAAATATTTAACAACAAGGGGTGGTGATGGACAGAGTTTCTGAATTAAGCAGAATACTCTCACCCAGTCAAGAGATCAGGGCTAGATCCAACACTGTTTTTTAGCTCACTGCACCATCCCAGTTCAGAACCTGGCTATATGCAAATTAGTCTGTTCCTGTCCCAGTGCATGATGGGAACAGGGCAAACCAAACTACCAAGCCAATTCTTACACTGGGAAGGAAACAAGCTTCCGGGGACCGGTTTCTGGCATTTCAGCCTTCATTGGCCCGGCTTGCTTGAATCCTGATGGTGCAATGAGTAAGGGACTCACATCTGAGTATACCCTTCCACGCTTAGGGTGGACAAAATGTTTAACAACAAGGGGTGGTGATGGACAGAGTTTCTGAATTAAGCAGAATACTCCCACCCAGTCAAGAGATCAGGGCTAGATCCAACACCGTTTTTTAGCTCACTGCACCATCCCAGTTCAGAACCTGGCTATATGCAAATTAGTCTGTTCCTGTCCCAGTACATGATGGGAACAGGGCAAACCAAACTACCAAGCCAATTCTTACACTGGGAAGGAAACAAGCTTCCGGGGACCGGTTTCTGGCATTTCAGCCGTCGTCGGCCCGGCTTGCTTGAATCCTGATGGTGCAATGAGCAAGGGACTCACATCTGAGTATACCCTTCCACGCTTAGGGTGGACAAAATATTTAACAACAAGGGGTGGTGATGGACAGAGTTTCTGAATTAAGCAGAATACTCTCACCCAGTCAAGAGATCAGGGCTAGATCCAACACCGTTTTTTAGCTCACTGCACCATCCCAGTTCAGAACCTGGCTATATGCAAATTAGTCTGTTCCTGTCCCAGTGCATGATGGGAACAGGGCAAACCAAACTACCAAGCCAATTCTTACACTGGGAAGGAAACAAGCTTCCGGGGACCGGTTTCTGGCATTTCAGCCGTCGTCGGCCCGGCTTGCTTGAATCCTGATGGTGCAATGAGCAAGGGACTCACATCTGAGTATACCCTTCCACGCTTAGGGTGGACAAAATATTTAACAACAAGGGGTGGTGATGGACAGAGTTTCTGAATTAAGCAGAATACTCTCACCCAGTCAAGAGATCAGGGCTAGATCCAACACTGTTTTTTAGCTCACTGCACCATCCCAGTTCAGAACCTGGGTATATGCAAATTAGTCTGTTCCTGTCCCAGTGCATGATGGGAACAGGGCAAACCAAACTACCAAGCCAATTCTTACACTGGGAAGGAAACAAGCTTCCGGGGACCGGTTTCTGGCATTTCAGCCTTCATTGGCCCGGCTTGCTTGAATCCTGATGGTGCAATGAGTAAGGGACTCACATCTGAGTATACCCTTCCACGCTTAGGGTGGACAAAATGTTTAACAACAAGGGGTGGTGATGGACAGAGTTTCTGAATTAAGCAGAATACTCCCACCCAGTCAAGAGATCAGGGCTAGATCCAACACCGTTTTTTAGCTCACTGCACCATCCCAGTTCAGAACCTGGCTATATGCAAATTAGTCTGTTCCTGTCCCAGTACATGATGGGAACAGGGCAAACCAAACTACCAAGCCAATTCTTACACTGGGAAGGAAACAAGCTTCCGGGGACCGGTTTCTGGCATTTCAGCCGTTGTCGGCCCGGCTTGCTTGAATCCTGATGGTGCAATGAGCAAGGGACTCACATCTGAGTATACCCTTCCACGCTTAGGGTGGACAAAATATTTAACAACAAGGGGTGGTGATGGACAGAGTTTCTGAATTAAGCAGAATACTCCCACCCAGTCAAGAGATCAGGGCTAGATCCAACACCGTTTTTTAGCTCACTGCACCATCCCAGTTCAGAACCTGGCTATATGCAAATTAGTCTGTTCCTGTCCCAGTACATGATGGGAACAGGGCAAACCATACTACCAAGCCAATTCTTACACTGGGAAGGAAACAAGCTTCCGGGGACCGGTTTCTGGCATTTCAGCCGTTGTCGGCCCGGCTTGCTTGAATCCTGATGGTGCAATGAGCAAGGGACTCACATCTGAGTATACCCTTCCACGCTTAGGGTGGACAAAATATTTAACAACAAGATAGGCATCCAGGGAGTACATTTCATTTGCTTTTCGAGAATGAGCCCTGGAACATCATCTCTATGTGTGGTACCCTGGTCACTGCGCTCAGTGGTCACTGAGCTTAGTGGACTCGAGACTACAACTCAGAACAGTTCAGCATTTGGTACATTCTATCCCTTCAAGGGTGGTGACATGACTGCCGAGAACTCTGGTTGTGTGACTCCGGATCTAGATGTGTGGTCTGCACATGAACATTCCAAGATCCAAACGAAAGGGGGCGATGATCCACAAATCCCAAGTCCCAGTTCCATTCTACCCCCTATTGAGACTCCTGTGACTGGAGAGACTGATCTTCACCCGGGTCATGAGTCTCGAACCAGGTATGACCTCCGGAGCAATCCCCAGCCCTTAGTCAGACTGAGAGACCATGTGATCTGAAGAGCTGGCCTGCCCTTGCTGCGAGGAAAATTCCTGGTTCCACGTATGATCGGTAAAGTTGAGTTGGAAATGCCTGGAACTTTTTTTTTTCAAGTAAATTTCAAGTTTTTGTTGCTATTCGTTTTATGCATGTCTGTTAACCCTGTTGGAATTCTGTTTCATTTTTGGAGAGGAATGTAACATCGCATGTTGCGAGGACGTCACCCCCTGGTACTGTTGGTCTATTGTATTAGGGCGGGGGTTTGTTAGTGGTGTTCCCCACGGCAATAGCAAAGTGGTTTGTCCCACGTCAAGTGGGACCTAAGTAATAAATGCCGCTGCTGCTGGGTGTGACCTCAGAGAGGGACCCGGGTAGCAACGGGAACAATGCCCTGTGTGTGTCCATGTTATTTATCTGGGCCCCACTAGCCCGCAAAGCAATCAAGTCCACATTGACGTGGCTTCACGTACCTGTCGCCGAGACTCAAGAGAAAAGACAACATGAACACGGCCTGGATCTGCATAAACAGCATTATATTAAAGGTTAAAATAACATCTACAGGTACTTCTTTTGAGAGTCTTTCTTTGGTTTGGGTATGGACCTCAGAGATAAAGTAGTAACAAATGTTTGAAAACGCTTAATTCGTCAAAAAGTAAACAAAGTTATAGCTTCGCTTCAAATAATACTCATTAAGCATTTTTTAACAAAACTGCAGTTTTGCTCACTGTCTTACGAAATTGTGCATGTTAAAAACTAAAGTCTAGCTCTGCTGGCTGTCATGCTGAGGAGTCATGCTCGCGTGCATCTTGTTCTCTAGAGACGCATGTCCGTTTTCTTTGTCCATGACCAAAACTCGCTAATTTACACTTCCTGACACAGCGTCCGCAGGGCATCAAAGTTTAATCTTCAGTGGGGAGCCTGTGCT
The DNA here is from genome assembly GCF_964261635.1 of Lissotriton helveticus. Classification (NCBI taxonomy): domain Eukaryota; kingdom Metazoa; phylum Chordata; class Amphibia; order Caudata; family Salamandridae; genus Lissotriton; species Lissotriton helveticus. The sequence continues at coordinate 104,037,515 of NC_136072.1, forward strand.
CATTATTTCACGATGCTTCAGTCTATCTCTGCTTTCGTTTATGGTATTCCTTAGCAATTATAATTAAACTCTCTTCTTTATTTTAGGTATGTACTTGTCTCCCCCGTCTTGCTGTCTTGTGTGATCACAAATCCATTGAATCTTTGTGAATCCAATTATGATTCCCAGATTTTGTGACACCAATAACTTGCACTAAGAGTAGCTATGTATATTATTACCCTTGCTTGTCATATGTCTCAGTAGTATTGCGATGACACCCAAGCAATCATGCTATTTATGCTTTGGTAAAACATTCTTATACACTGTGGGCATCATTTACAATATTGTGATGCAGGGCAGCACAGCAAGCCTTCCTGCGGCACAGCTGTGCATCAGAATAAAAGGGCAGGAATATGCTGTATCTATAAGATAAGGCGCATTCCTGTCCTTCTCCCCTGCGCCGGAGCACAAACAGCAGCTGGGCACCAGCGAAAACACCCATGCGAAAAGGTACTAGGGTGCCTGCGCTGAGGGGATGATTGCTTTTGTGCAGGAAGGGGCACATAAAGTCTAAACGCTGCACCAATGTGCAGTTTTCAAAACATACAGCGCCTTATTTATGAGGGCCTTGCGCCGCCGGTGCGTTACTTTTAAAATGGGAAAAGGTGACGCACTGGTGTCGCAAGGCCTTCATTAATAAGGCCCACAGGATCTTAAGACTCTTAGTTCTTTGGACTATTTGCAATAAAAACTTGCCTCGCGTTTTAAAAGATAATCCTTGTTACATCAGACCTCTGAAAATCTAATTGTTTGTTCAGCTTAGATTTATAGTACATTATGTCACAAGAGTCATTTTCAGAAACATGAATAGATTTTGACATTGTTCCAACTAGCCTCTCTGAGGCTTCACCTGGTGCCATTCAATTATCTACTCTCCAACTCCAGAGCTCTAGGTTAGGTGGGAGCTGCCAGCATACTTGTTGTCCCCAAAGGGACAAAATGGCTCTTCTGGTTATCTAGAACCCCCTATGTTCAGGTTTTAGAGAAGACAAGGGGCCTTAGTTGAAGGGCGTAACACTGACAGTTCAGCCTCAATCTGTGGAAACATGTGAGAGGCAGGTAAGGAAAACTGACAGCTTTGCCATGAATCAGCATGTGCTAGCTTTGGTCCCAAACAAACATGAGTAATGAGAAAGACTGCAGAGACATTCTTTAAAGCAAAGGATCTCAGCAACAGCTTGACACTTTTCTCAATGTGTAAAATAACAAACTAGTGACACAAAGACAGTGTTTCTTTTTAAGCAGGTGTTGCCTGGACAAAATTAGCATGGGGAGTTTTGGAAGTGGGTTCTGAGAGCACAGGGAGGAATTACTTGCTAAACATTTATTTGCTATTTTAGAAAAATAGGGATTCGTGCCTTGTGACATTGTTACTGAATCCAACAGCAGGAATGCAGGGAGTTCTGTAAAATGTGAATAGAAGTGAGTTGATAAATGGGTTTTGGAAGGTTTAGTGGAAATCACCAATCGCAAGCATAAATATAAACAAACGGCGATTTTTTAACCCCTTCAGTGCTGCGCGAATTCCTCTGCGGTGCTGAAGGTTCTAAAGAACCTATGGACTCATGACGGAACGGTTCCGTCATGAGCACAGGCCAACAGACGCTCATGACGGAACCGTTCCGTCATGAGCACGGAAGGGGTTAATGTCTTCACATTCCTACTTCAGATTTGCTTAATTTGTGTGCCATTAAATGAATAATGTGGCTTCATATTGATAGTAATATTTAAGGAGTTTTATTGTGATGATTTCTTAATTTTAATTGTTTTGGGGAAGCTTTTCCCATGATTGTACTGATGAATATCTGCTACAAAAATATAGAACTACCAAAATATTGAGGTCGAAATATTAGCTTCCAAAATATCATTAACCCTACAGTTACATTTAAGATTACATTATTATTGCATACACAAAAATAATATAATGTAATGATTTAATGATAATGTGATAAATTCACTTTTTACTTTAAACTATTGCAACATTTTTTAAATTTGTATTTGTCATAAACAAAAATATATTTGAAATTATTATTTTAAACATTATTTCATTTTATAAATAATCACAAAGATTTACATTACACAATAAGTCATTTAAAATCATTGAGTATTATAAAAATTAGAAACTAAATTTCAAATGTCTGTTATTCTAAAAATACAAATATAATTAAATACCTGCACAATTTTTTTAAAGTACAAATACTTTAAAAAAAATCCATGAAAATGTAAAACGTTTTTTTATCAAATTTCTTTAAAAAAAAATAATATATGTACATAAACACATACCATAAACGGCCAAGATGTAAATTAAGATTTATAAAATATTTGACAAAGTTCATGAATCAATTACGTATAACACAAAATACAAAGTAAGCATAATACAATATGTAATACATAATCATTTGCTAAAAATATAAATACATATGTAAAAAGTAAACTTTTCTTGTGCGAGTTATATGTACCATTTTAACTCCAGCCTAACGAACATTGGGAAAAGAATGTACAGTTAGTAGGGTCACATATAGTATTCCCACTCCAGCCCAACTAACACTGGGTAAAGTCCATGTGTGTTTTGGGGTCAGGTTTATTATTCTAACTTCAATAGAACTAATATTAGGTAAAGTACATCTGTTTAGGTAGTGACAGATTTGCCATTCTAACTCTAGTCCACCAAACATTGGGGAGGAGATCAAATAGTATAGGAGTAATCCATTATATTGCTTTTTATTTGCTTGTTATTTTATGATATTTTATTCTGTACGTATAATTATGAATTACGGGAATCAACTTTATGTTCTTCCTTTGGCCATGTAGTTAAATCTTTAGTTTTGCTGGTGGAAGGCATGACATTTGACATGTTAGGTAGAGTGTGATCTTCTTGTGAATCACCCTTTACACTATAGGACCAATAAAGCTGATAATAGTGTTCGTATTTTCGTTCTAGTGAAAAGCCTCTGTATAACTCAACCCTAACCAATAAAAGGAATTTGTATATATTTTCATCTGTTTACTTTGTGAGTTTTTGATATGATACCAGTGTTCATTATTTTTTGCTTTACTCCTATTATTTTCATCGAGCCATATTATTTTTAAGGCGCAAGAGGTATTAGTGAACCATTTTTTAAAAGTGTGGATTCTAAAAAGAAAACAACATTGTGCTTCCTTCTTTGAAACGAATATTTTAAATATATGAAATATGAAGATGAAAAGAAAATGTAGTATTAATTTTACCTGCTAGTTAAGGTTATCAAATCTGTAATCATTTATGCATAGTACATAAAATATAAGCCTTTTTCATACCACTAGAAAAAATCAACCAACACATACATTTTCACTGCCTTTTCTAGCTCCCAGGTTTAAGCATTTTATTGCAAATGCTTGAGGATGTGTAGATTAAGGGAGAAACATCTGATTGCATCTAGCATCCACTCTGCGTATGAAACAAGTAATGAGACAGAACAGCCTGATTGCTGATATCTTACATTGCTGATCACTGCACATGCTGTGCTGCTAACATCAGGGTTGTTGCTGTCTGGTGAAGTGTTATCTGTGTGAAAGAGAAGCTGTATGAAAAAGCATGTTATCTACCATCTGCTGTTGAGTCTATTGTTTGTTTTTTCCGCCATTCTGTTAAAGGGAAAGATAATGTGTAGAGACGTTTTAAAGCATGGGCAAAGTGGAATCCAGCCCAGGGCTCCAGCCTTCCAGGGGCCCCCTGACAGACCCAGCTCTGTTCTGCAGAGTCACAGAGTTTTGCCCTGATGACCTTGAATAACTCTTGAACAGATAGTTTTAAATACTGTTGTCCTTGAATTTATTCTTAATGTGAGCCATGTGTGAGAGTCTCTTACAGGCATTTTGAATCGGTTTTCTTTCTGTTTCATTCCACACCTATTAAAGTTTCTTTTAGATCAACACAGAACCTTACATATGCGAAATGGGTGTCGCAGAGATTATTTGCAGTAATATTAAATAGCTGCTGCTTTGGTTCAATATTGAAAGCACTGGTCACTATTCCTGAATATTAGATGTAAACACATTTAGAATTTTGAATAGTGTGCCTGTACCCTGTCAGTGACCTGGCTAAAGAGGGCATGAAATAGCTGAAATTGGATGATAAATGTATATCTGTTCCAAACAGGGCCCTCCACAATATGTTTTGCCCCAGGCCCCCCAAATCCTTAAGATGTCCCTGATAATGTGTCTTACATTTACATGTCACTTGCTTTCTTTTATATCACATATATTTTTAGAACATATTTTCTTCATTTTAGTATCCACATCCTGGCGCACCTTCTACTACATTAACTTAAATATTGGTGATTACATTATAATAATACCAAGAGTAATAAATGTCCAACAAATGTAAACACAATAGGAGCAACCTAAAATGCAAATCACAATAACTATGGGCTACATGTTCAAAGGCTATTTGCATTTGCAAAATGTCCAATTCACAAAATTAGGTCGTTTGCGGTTGTAAAAAGGACTTTTGGTTTGAAGCAAAGATAATTTTTGATTCAACTAAATACCGAAGCAGTATTTACAAGGGGCGTGTGTAGGGTGTTCATTTCAAATACTGATTCTGCATGGGATGTATAAATGTTTCGTGTGTGAAATCTGGTCAGAAATCATTAATATATTATTGAATACAATAAGGCAGTAGTAACCTTGAATACACAGCGGTAGTGGTGACCCATTCAGAATGGGGAATAGGTCCCAAAGGGACCCTTTGGACCCCCTTCCCCTTTATGAATGTTGACAAAAACATTTTTTAGCATATGCAAACTGTCAACTCTTTAAAATGTTTATTAAACTTTTCAATTTTTTTAGCACATTCTTTTTTCTCTAAGTAAAATTGGGTGCATTTATAAAAAAAAATCATTCATTTAATTGAAAGCAGTCACAGACATTGTGGTCTGCTAAACCCAGCAGGCCACCAAGGATCGTAATTTGTGCCCTACCTCATTAATACTCAGAGATGAATTATTTAAGTACTTTCACCAGATACTGTTAACATTTGTTTTATCTGGTGTATCGTTTTTAAGCAATTTGCAGTACTTTGAAATTTGTATCACATTTTATTTTACATATTTTTATTTTTCTAAATATTATACAGGAAAGTACAATATAATAACAAATACATTTACTATGACTTATAAATGATCCAAGAGAAATTAGAAGTTAGCTGCACTTAAATAGTTGAATCAAAGCATTCCTGTATTTGTGCAACAAATGAGTTCTCATACATTTTGCAATTTACACTTTAAGTAACCCATAAAATTCACGTTATGCATTAAAATGCATCAAAGGTCCCCAACACTATGAAAGAAGATGCAATAACATTACTTTGTTTGAACCAGTCTTATTTACACATGGAACAACAGAAGTAGATATTAAAATAGCTTTTTTAGATTACTTCCCTGCATCCTAGTAGTAAACTATCATTGCTGTAAGTTCTCTTCTTTATCACACATGCCTTAATATGTGCTTCTCCTTTATGCTTTCTAGTGATATCTTTTCTGAAAATGTAAGCAATTTTCACATTTATGGATTGATTTTTTCAAGTACAATTGAAGGTTGTTCCATAACTTGAATTCTCCAACAACACCTGATATCCTGTACACTAAACCTCCTTTTTTCACCAAAATGTATAATCCCTATGTGGAGATGACAGATTTCTTGCCTTTCTGAATACATTTTCCAAAATGTTGTCAACTTCTAATAAATATATTTAGGAATATTTAAATGTATATTACTTAACAAGTATAAGAACATTTGAAGTATGTTGTTTAGCATTTTATGGATTATTCCCCAGTTGTTCACCTTTTAACCTCACCATTTATTTCTCTACTGGCTGATTTGACTCATAAATGGCTTTAGGTATATCACAACTAAATTTTCCGATTTATTTAATCTTTAACTAGAACATTGAGTTTTTCATCACTTCCAAACCTCCTTCATTGCTATCTGTTTAAATCGATTTATCATTCATATTTGTTGTTTTATGGCGTCCAAATAACATTAGAACCATAAAACTCCCAAAATTGTTGACTAAGTTTAAAACTGCTGGAAGCAAATTTGCAGGATTTTTAACTAAACGAGGCATTTTATCAGTAGTATAAGATTACTTTACATTAGTTTATGAAAAAATACAACCCACTATAGGTCTATTACGTTCATTATGGCTCAGAAAAAATTCAACTGCCCTTTTAACACCTTGGCTTCTTGAGTTGATCTTCTGCTGTGCTGTGGTCAATAGAAACGGGTGTGGTTATGACAAGCTCAGCTCGTCATCAGCAAACGAGCACTGTGCTGCATGAGGAGCTGAGCTCGTCATGAGCATGGAAGGGGTTAAAAGGTAAGAGGGGCAAGGGGCATCTTTGTTTTGTTCCCCATTCAGAGTAAAACTCAAAACTGAGTGTCCCTTTATATATAGTACTTACACTAAAAATCAATCTCCAAAGTGCATTTGTTTCATCATCCACTATGGATATTGCCATGCTATAAAACTGAAGGACGTCTCTGCATCTAGAATTAGATTAGATATCTAGACGTGTAAATACTATTCCAGATTTATCATCTTGTGGACACTTTTAATTGGTCTGTTAAAGCATCAGCTTCCACGCCTCACCATTTAAATTCTCATTCGTCAATATCCAGCATTTCCCTAATATGCTCAGGATGTACCCTTTTGTCAGTGTAGTCAATGTCCATGTTAGTAATTTGCCCTACACATACATTTATGAAACAGTATACTAGTTTGAACAAGTCAGAACCTCCAGGATGTCATGATTTGCCATAAAATTGTGAGTAAGTAAGTAAGTGTTTTATTTGCATAATTAATTAAAATCATTGCAATTCGTACAGGCACTGGTTGAAAATTAAAAAGCACTAATCAAATTCTAATAAAAAACTGTGAGCACATAAAAAAGGAAAAATTAGTTTTGGAAATTTAGAGTTCATTCTTGGTCACCTAGTGGTAACAAAAGTTAATTTCAAACATGAATTTTACAAAGCGAGTAGCCATCTGAGATGAGTCGCCCCTCATGCATAATTCTAGTGCTTCTTGACATGTCCTGATGTTAAGAGAAAGCCAAATTGGACAAAGCCAAAAGATTCGTAGGGCGAGTAAGTGTCTACAGATGCACAGGATGTGAATTAGGTTTTCTTCCTCTTGTTTGCAGCGGCATTGTGTGGGGGCAGCTTTCTTATATCCTTGTCCGAACTTATACGCCATCAGTGGGATTAAGCCAAAACGTAATCTCATTAGTTGGTGTTTTACCTGTGGTTTCATAGGCGATGAGAGATAGAGCGGTAGTGTTTTTGGAGCGTAGAGTTTAGAAGCCCAACTGCCGTGAAAGAGCTTTAACACTGATTGTGCGTCATGATCATAGGACTATATTTTTCCTTGTTTGGTCAGAAGTTTGGATATCGTCTCTATAGGTAACGAAATTATTCATATATCCTGGGCCTTTAATGTTTCCAAGCAATATGTCAAGTATTTATTCCAAGATGTGTCGGGATTGCTGAGCAATGACCATATACAGCTCTTTATAGAGTGAGGACGAGCTAGTTTTGGTTTTAAACTGTAAGCAATAAATCTTGCACTCATAACCCAGTGCTGGGAAGACAGAGAGAATTCCATTCGGATTTGGGCATGTGAAGTCGAGTTTGGTAATTGAAACACTCTGCGAAAGCATGCTGACTGAGCTCTATCTAGCCAGATGGACATTTTGTCTTTATAGGTTATGGCACCGAAGGCTATTGTCGGCAGGAATTTTGCGCCTATCAGTCTTATTAACGGTGCAAAATCCAGGGAATGGAGGGCTCTTTGTTCTTATGAAAGCCCCCTCCAGGCTGCGGGCGACACCCTGCTTTGCGGTTATGTGCGCGGTCGGTCTCCCTTTGTGATCTATCCAGACACCCAGGTATTTATATGCGGTAACTAATTCCAATGCCCTCCCCTCAATGAACCAAGTGCTCTTTCTTGTTTTCGAGGCGGAAACTGTCATCACTTTGGTTTTAGTAATATTGATCTCCAGTGTGTTAGTTTTGCAATACGAAACGAGGGAGTCGAATAGTCTTTGGAGGCCCACCTGGGTTTGATCGAGTAAGATAGTATCGTCAGCATATTGCAAAGTTTGGATTTTTGTTAATTCAATTCTCGGGGAAAAGCTCGGAATCGGGCTAGCCATTCAGGAAAGTCTGCAAGATACAGAATAAAGAGTAAGGGTGCAAGAATGCATCCTTGTTTTAGCCCTCTGTTGGTAAAGATTTTATTACTTGATGACCATCTCGAGGTGACTCTTATTTTCACCCGGGTATCTGTATGGAGAGCTATGAGAGCTTTCAGTAAAGGCTGAGGGATGCCCCATTTTGCCAATTTTTCCCAAAGGTTGGGGCGAATCACGCTATCAAAAGCCTTCCGAAAGTCAATAAAGCCCAAGTATAGTGATTTACCTTTCGTGGCTAGTGTGGTCTTAATCATATGGACTAAGCAGATCAAATTATCTTCAATGTGGCAGCCCTTTTGGAAGCCAGTTTGTGTGAAGGGAATTAAATTGCAATTTTCCACCCTAGTTGTTAATTCTGAGAGAAGGACACTTGCGTATGCCTTCCCGTCTACATCAAGAAGAGCTATCATCCGATAGTTGTCGGGACTGGAGCGTGAGCCTTTTTTATGGATGGGGACGAGTAAGGATTCTCGCCAGGAAACCGGGATAGATCCACCCAGTATTTCTGTCTCAAAAAGAGGAGCCAGCAGCATGGCCCATTTCTGGGCAGAGGCTTTATATACTTGGGTGGGAATACCGTTTGGTCCTGGGGCACCCACTGATTGCATTTTCTTTATTATAAGCGCAACTTGATTTGGGGTTATCTTAACAATTGGCATCGCATCATCGTGGGAATTAGTGTGATTAGGGATATAAAGGCTGTTGCTGTTAATGCCATTCGGTTCTGTATAAAGTACTAGTGGAGAAGTGTGTCTCACCGGTTAGAGGAAGCAGACCCTGATGCAGAGGTCAGACCCGGGACCAGGGTTCAATTCCCGACGCTGCAGGGTCTTGAACTCATAATGTCCACGGACTCGATAATTCTCGCCTCGGTGCCTACTCGAATCGTGGGTTCACACTCTGCAACTCTGGGCAATAGCTTGCTTAATCTCCACTACGGGCCCACCGCGATGGGATGCCTGGTCTTCACCTTGGTGATGCCCAGTAGGGGTAATCTCGCAGGGAAAGACCAGGACGGGTTCCCAAAGCAAGCGCCTTGAGACTTTACGGTGATAAGGCGCTATACAAGAGCGTATGATTACGATTACTTTGATGTAAACCTCCCAGTCGGCAGGAGAGATGTTTGTTTCACTTGGTGGTTTAGCGATTTTAGTAGCCTTATTTATCCAACTCAAGAATTTTCTTTGGTCCTTTGATTTTATAATCTCATGGGCAGCTGCCCAGTGGTGTTCTTCTTCCAATCTCTTAAGGACAAACCTGGCCTTCCTATATTCTTTTTGAGTAGTTGATATTTCACCCCGCAGAGATTTATATGCACTTTCATTATTAGCATGATTTCGCTGTAACTTATTTAGTTTATATTTGGTGTTAATTATGAGTTGCTTTTGCTCTGAGAGGGAAGATGAAACCGGAAGGCCTTTGTCTAGACTTTTTGTTGACTTTGAGGCTAGTTGTTCTCTGAAGTCGGCCACAATGGTTTCCCATGATGATGCTGTCAAATGACTATTACAATCTAGTTCCCATTTTGTCAGAAGATCATCCACCTTCACTTCAATTATTTCCAGATTGTCCTCAGACCATCTCAATTTTCTTATGATCTCTAGGTTGGATTCATTTCCAATCAAGGGAATTTTCAGGCAATGGGAATGCCAACGGTCGATTTTGCATGTTAAAAATGTGTGATCTCTTTCTAATGTAGGAGTTACTAAAAACTGTTGTACCAACTGGAAGTGAATAACTGAAATCCATATGTAATCCAGTGTGGCCATTCGGGAGGAAGATACATGAGTATATGCCGCTGGTTGATCTGAATCGATTCTTCCATTTAAAATGCGAAGGCCTAGTTGGTTTCGGTATGTTGCCAATTTTATCCCTTTGCCTTCCCCTCGTTGGAACTGGGATTTTATCTCAGGGATGGACCACATTTCGTTGACTGAAGACGGTTGAAAAGTGAGGGTGGAGCCTGCCTCCATTAGATTGGAGTTAAAGTCGCCCATTATCAGCCATATATCGTTTGGGTGATGAGCATCAAGGTTGTTTATATCAGGAAGCATTTTACTCAGTGTGGCCTCTCGTCTTATTTTGGAGAGATGCAATTAGACACAACGAGGATAATTTTTTGTTGTCTCAATTTTTCCTTTTCATGGCATTGAATCTCGATGCTAATGAAAATGTAGTCACGCTGGCCTTTAAAGAGCAGTGATACCTTTGCGACCAGAGAATTCTTCATGGCGATCAGCACACCTCCGGAGGCATGGCCACAGGCAACAGAGGGAATGGCATGAGATTCAATACCAGTAAAATCCTCCCAGACAGTGTTTTCCAGGGCTCAAGTTTCTTGAAGAGCAAATATGTCCTGGGTCTTCTGGAGGCCCATGGTTAGCCGTTCAGTTTTCTCTTTTGTTAACCCTCGAATGTTCCAAGAACAAATATTAAGATAGTGTATTTCATCGTAGTTGGTTTTATCTTCTTTCAATGTTTTCTGTGTCTTACCCTAAGGCATGGGAAAGCCAAGACCAATCTTGAGATTTATGAGGCATGAGTACACATTTGCGTGGGCCACCCGCTTTTGATGCTATTATTTGAAGTGGGTTCTCTATCCAGGGCACTGTTTTTGTTCCTGGTCGAGGGCCGCTTAATATTGAGGATGGCTGCTGGATGTTCTTGTCCTGTTTTAGCAAAAGTTTGTTGTTGCCAGCCATTGTGGAGTTGCGTATTTTACCTTTTAGAAAATCTGGGTATTTAGCGTTGGTAGGGAGACTGACCCGAACGCCCCAGTTGCTCAATTGGTTTTTGTTATTCATTAGGACTGAGGCCTGGTCTTTATTGTAGAAAGTTACCACCGTCGATTCGTTTTTCTGGCCCTGTTAAGGTTCAAGAAAAGCCACACTATCGATATCCGTTGATTATACATTTTCTTGCCCGGGCAGCTGCAAGCATAACTTTAAAATGTTTCTTCTATTTAAGATGTCCCATTTTCCTTGAGATACGTATTCTGGATAAAATAGTACTTTCATGTGTTCTTGAGGCTGGGAAGGTAACTCTCGAAGGTTAGGTTTCAATTTATTCAGATATTGTTGTTTGGGGCGTGCCACTAATGTCTCGGTGTGTGACTTTTCATTAACCTCTTCCATGCTCATGACAAGGTCAGCTCGTCATGCAGTACACTGGAGCTGTGCTTATGACGAGCTGACCTTGTCATGAACAATGGGGTTTCAATATGTTCAGCACCCAGCGGGAATTGCCTTAGCATTGAAGGTGTTAAGTGAATACTCTAAATCGTCTTGGTTGTTTGATTTAGGACTCGAGAGGCAAACGTCTGTGTGGATGTCGCTTACTCTCGCGATTTCTTGAGGGGGCTGTGTCATGTGTTCGGCTCTTTCCATAGGAGTCCGGGGTTTGTCTGTTTGTTTTTTTCATACTCGTCCCTCGTTTTAAGTCGTATTGATGGCACTTCAGTGAATATTTCAGTATTTGTTGCTTCCTCCTCTATTTTAGGCAAGTGAATTACATCATGGTAATTTATAACTTTATGCTTTGGGTCCTGATCGATGGGTTTTTTTGCACCTTGGGTAAGCGAAGAACTTTTGTTAAGCGGTTTGATAAAGTTTTCCCTGGTCTTAGTGGAATTTCTGTGAGATTTTTTATTTTTATTATTCTCTGTAATTTCTTTTGTTTCTATTGGATTCATTAAACTCTGCACATGATCTGGCGGGTTATTGTGGACATTGTTAGCCTTTGTTAAAGTCACATCCAATTTTTCCGTAATTTCTTCATAGTGATGGTCAGATTTTACAGGTGACGGAATTGAGTTAGTTGTTGGTTCACTCCTATCTGTTCCTATCAACTGTAATAGTGTGTTGCCCTTTTTTTGGCTTAAGTTAAATTCTTTAATTTCTTCTTGTTCTTCCTGGACAAGGGGTTTCCTTCCATCGAGGTGTGTATGGTCGTGCTTGGGGGCCTAGCTCGACTCAATGAGTTGGCTAACACAGTTTCGGTGTTAAGTGAAGTTATTTTTTCTTGGGAGTTCAGTGTTAGTGAGTTTAGGATGGGGACGTGGTCAGAGGGATCAACACTTCTCTGGGTGCCTGGTACGTGCTCTTGAGCGGGAATGAGGGGCTGTTCTCGTTGGCTGCTTGACTTAACATCGTGAGATTGATGATTCGTTCTCGTGACACTCTTATTATAACTTGAACGCTCAGCACTGTGTGAGCATGCTTTTGTTATAGTAGACTTGTTCTGAGTTTGAGGGTGTGGAGAACTAGGTATTTTCTGAGGCCTGGCCTGGGCCTCTTTCTTCAAATCTTCAATTAGAGTGGACACTATTTCCGGAAGTGATTCTAATTTTTTTATTAACGGATTGCAATTGCAGCTAATATATTTTTGATTTAAGTTTAGGTTTATGTTTTCGTTTGGATTCAAGCTTGGGTTCAAGCTAGGGATTTGATTTTGTTCCACGTTGTTTTGAGCTCTACGTATCAGAGAGTTTAATTGCTCGAGCTTTGAGTCTATTTGCATTATTGAGTCTGCTACTCGGTGTAGAATATTAATCTGAACGTCCAGTTTGTCTGCGTGCATATGAGCGGCTTTGGCCATTGAGTTCAGGGCTTGATTGGTGACTGAGAGGAGAGCCTCGACCTTGAGCATTGCTGGAATATCATGCGGGTCCCCTTTCCTGGGTTCTATTCAGGAGTGTTCTTTTTCAAAGAAGTGTGGGTGGGCTTAAAGTACATTGATATCTGAATTGCTTAATAAGAATTGATTCTTTTGAGAACTTTTGTTTGTGTCTTAGTGAAAACTACGAATTTTGGTTCTGGCATTGCAGCTGTTGATATTTGCTGGGGAGGCATTAAGAGCACTAGCCTTAGACTCATGCTGGCTTAGATCGTTAATCACAGAAAGGCTGAAGTGTTTTTCAACAGCTGGAAAGAGAGTAGATGTTAGCGAAGGGAAATCAAAACTGAGTTTTTGAATGTGGTCTTCAAATGGTCCATTGGGTAGTTTTAATTTTTCTTCAGTAAGTGACAAACTTTGTAAGGTCAGAAGCTGAAGAGCTTGTGTTGGAGAGTGGGTCGACGAGATCCATATTATAGACTCTGGTGATTTATGAACTGGATCGTGTGATGGAATTTTAACTTTGGCCCTTTGAGGGGTCATAGCTTCTGACTCAGGCTCTAGTTCATGAGTAGCTCTGTGGAGATTCAGCGTAGCAGGAAGGGCTGGCAAAGCCAAGGGAGACTGCATTTTTTGTGATTCGTCTAGTCTAGGATGTAGAGATTGCTGATTTAAGGAAAGTGAGGGTAATTGTGAGCGGGCAGGAGATGCAGTGGCTAAGTCTTTACCGCGAACGATTATTTCGGGGTAAAAGGAGACCAAATGGGGAGAAGTTGAAACTGTTGCTGGTTAATTGTGAGGACTTATATTCTTGTTGTGTGTGGAGTGAAGTGCACTTTTATTCAATTGATCGATCCGAGAGAAATATTCCCTGATATCGCTGGCACCACTATTTTTCCTTTTGGTTGGCTGTGAAGGGGGGTTTGTTTGCATTTTTTCCCCCTTTCGCGTCCTCTATTTACACCTCGAGGCGAGCTCCGACTGCTCCAACTACTCCAGCAATACGTGGGGCGCAGGGATATCCGACACCCACGACCTCCCACTTGAGAGTACAGCAGCTTAGTCTTCTGTCGTTTGGAGGTATTGTGGGGGCAATGAGTGCTTGGTAGTTGTGTACAGCTCCTTGTTAGCATCGTTGTGAGAGAAGGGGTTTTCCTTCTGTTGGACCTAGAGTTACCAAGTCACATAGGGTAGCCTGGCCTAGGGTAAGACAGTTAGTCCCTAGAAGCACAAGTGTAAAGTTTGCGCACCACCCAGCAGTAACTCAATGCTCTTCCATGCAAAAACGACACTACACCAATTTGTTTATGGAAAAATATGGCTTGCTTTATAAAAATATTTTGATTTACTCTTTCTTTTTCACACCATTATTTCTCCTTATGTTTCTTTTCACTTTTTATGTTTGATATCACATTTCATAGACATATACCATTCCCCTTGTCAATTACATAAGGGTTCAGCAATAACCTTTATCCACCAAATTTCTACCAGAACTACACAGTTGATGCAAAGTGAGTAGTGGTTCGAGGAAATCAACCTATTCAGTTCCCCCAGTAGAACATCGGCATTTCAAACAATCAGAGTGAAGGTGACAACAACAGTTTCCACAGTTGACCCCGATGATTATGTAACCCCTCACAGTTCACTGTAAAACTAAAGACAGGCATGCTAAATCTAACTCATGCCAGAGGCTAGCCCTTAGTATGTCTGCTTAACCTTTAGAGTCATCACCACAATTTCTCTCTTGTCACTCTGGAGAACCTATTCCAAGGTACCACCTACTCCCTCTGTCAGTTGGTGAATTCCTGCTAACATTGACTCATAGGCCGGGTCTGCCGCAGGGATAGCGCCAGTATCCTCTTCCCAACTGCTCCGGTCCTTCAAGAGAACGCATAGGTGTTAAACGTAAACATGGTCCCTACAGCGTTAAATAGAACAGGAGTTCAGGACTCTTGCACTACACCAAGACCCGTCTTGTCCCAGGCGGAAGACAGGAAGTCTAGATTTCACCTCCTTGCCTAGTTCGTACTCCAGGGACTCTGTTTCACCAATTCCCAAGAACCCTGCCGCTTTTAAGGAAAATTCGTCCAGCTCTGGGGCTTCACCAGAGCAAGACGCTTACTTCGTTAACCCTCGGACCCCTTTGTATGCACATGGGATCTTCGGCGCTCCTTCCTTTTCGCCCGTTCCTCTCACGCGGCCTGTCCGGCCGCCGGTCTCCTCAGCTCCGCTCCTCTACCCGGCCTAGAGGTCTTCCAGCAACCCTCTGGGCCTGCGCGGCTAACAGGATACCTCCGCGCCTCAGGAGCCACCCAAACCAGCACCGAGCATGCGCGGCCTCGAGACGGCTCACCAGGACTGCTCCGCGCCACACCGAGCCTGCGCAGCGCTTGAAACACTACTCCTGGCTGGGAGATGCGGCGCCTCACGGGCAGAGGACCTAATCCTGAGGCAAGTACTATGAAGTGCCGGATTTAAGCGGGACACTTCTTCTGAGTCACGAAGTCAGTCTCACTGGACACTGGTGATTTGGGAAGCGCAGGGATTTCCTTCCTTCCGTCCCACTCAGGCCCGGCCCGGACAAAGGGGGGCACCCCCGTTTGCCCTCACCTGGCGGTACCTTACTGTCCTCGCCTTCAGACTCCACCTAGGATTTCCATCGGTAACCCCTGCTGTAGAGGGTCTCCCGAGTCCACGTCTTGACAGGGTCAGGTCAGAAGATGAGGGATAGTTTCACCACAACAAGGACCGCGACCGAGCAGGTCTATCAATCCTCACAGGGTACCAGTCTCCTCCTTCAGCCGCCTATACTCCTGTCCTCACACCTCGCCAACTCAAAATGGCTGCCCTGGTTCTGGCCTTATATAGGCTGACCCTAGGAGGTCCAGAAGGGACCAGAAGGTTTTAGAGGCTCCTATTCTTCCCTATGGGTCCAGTCTTAGGAGTGGCAGTTATGGCAACCATTTTGTGAGTCACATTCTTTCTAGTCAGAAAAAGGGCACCTAGGCCTCAAGTAAAAAAACTATGAGGGCAAAGAGCATCTAACCCCCAGGTCTCCACCACAAAAATACTCCAGTGGACCTAAATATGTCAAAAGGTTATGAGGGGCAAAAAGGGGACAAAATAAATAAATATAAGGAGGGCTACGCAAAGGGCAGACAGGTCTAACACGCGTCCCCCCCAGCTGAAAGTGGGGAGAGCTACCCAACCCCTTGGGAGTCCTCATCACTAAGGCTGAAATACCTAGAGAGACCTTCTGCATTGGCGTGGTCCACTCCAGGCCGATGTTCCACCCGGAAGTCCATTCCCTGTAGGGAGATGGACCATCTCAACAACTTGGGATTTTCCCCCTTCATTTGCATCAGCCAACGAAGGGGTCGGTGGTCAGTCTGAACCAGGAAGTGCGAGCCAAACAGGTATGCCCGCAACTTCTTCAGAGCCCACACCACCGCAAAGCTTCCCTCTCAATTGCACTCCACTTCTGTTCCCGGGGAAGCAGTCTCCTGGACAGGAAGACTACAAGCTGATCCAGACCCTCTTCATTAAGTTGCGATAACACTGCCCCAATGCCATGTTCTGATGCGTCTGTCTGGACAATGAACTCCTTGGAGAAGTCTGGGGCCCTCAGGACCGGTGCTGCACACATTGCCTGCTTCAATTTTTCAAAGGCTTGCTGACAAGCCTCTGTCCAAACTACCCGTCGAGGTTGTTTCTTTGAGGTAAGCTCTGTGAGGGGCGCTACGATAGTGCCATACCTCTTCACAAAGCGACGGTAGTAACCTGTGAGGCCCAGGAAAGCTCGGACCTCAGTCTTGGTCTTGGGGGGTTCCCAGGCCATGATTGCCTCAATCTTTGCCTGGAGGGGTTGCACTGTTCCCCTACCCACCAAGTGTCCTAGGTACACAACCGACCCCTGCCCAATCTGACATTTGCTGGCCTTGATTGTCAAGCCAGCTTGTTTCAGGGCCTGGAGAACTGCTTGCAAGTGTTGCAAATGGTCCTCCCAACTGCTGCTGAAGACGGCAATGTCATCCAGGTAAGCAGCGGAGAAAGCCTCCATTCCGGAGAGGACCTGGTTCACCAGCCGCTGAAATGTGGCAGGGGCATTCTTGAGCCCAAAGGGCATCACGCAGAATTGGAAGTGTCCCTCAGGTGTGGAGAAAGCTGACCTTTTCTTTGCTCCATCTGTAAGGGAGATCTGCCAGTACCCTGAAGTGAGGTCAAAGGTACTCAAATATTGGGCAGCTCCCAGCCGGCCAATCAATTCATCCGCCCTAGGGATCGGATGAGCATCAGTCTTGGTAACTTTATTCAGTCCCCGGTAATCTACACAGAACCTCAGTTCTGGAGTGGTGCCTGGTGGAGCTGCTTTTGGCACTAGAACCACCGGACTGGACCAGGGGCTACTGGAAGGTTCAATAACTCCTAGCTCCAGCATCTTGGTAACCTCACCGTGGATGCTGGCCTTCACCTTGTCTGACAGCCGGTAGGCCTTTGACTTCACTGGTGGGCTGTCGCCTGTGTCCACATCATGGGTACACAGGGGGGTCCTTCCCGGGACAAGGGAGAACAGTGAAGAGTACTGCTCCAATACCTGACGGCAGTCCTCCCGCTGTTCAGGAGTTAGGGATGGGGAGAGAATCACTCCCTCCACCGACCCATCCTTTTCCTGAGACGAAAACAAGTCTGGGAGAGGTTCGCTTTCCGCTTCCTCTCCTCCATCAGTCACCATCATCAAGATGACCTCGGGCCTCTCGTGGTGGGGTTTGAGGCGATTAGCATGTAGCACCCGTAGGGGCTGTCGAGGGGTCTTGAGGTCCTCCGGCTGTTCAGGAGTAAGGGATGGGGAGAGAATCACTCCCTCCACCGGGCAGAGGACCTAATCCTGAGGCAAGTACTATGAAGTGCCGGATTTAAGCGGGACACTTCTTCTGAGTCACAAAGTCAGTCTCACTGGACACTGGTGATTTGGGAAGCGCAGGGATTTCCTTCCTTCCGTCCCACTCAGGCCCGGCCCGGACCAAGGGGGGCACCCCCGTTTGCCCTCACCTGGCGGTACCTTACTGTCCTCGCCTTCAGACTCCACCTAGGATTTCCATCGGTAACCCCTGCTGTAGAGGGTCTCCCGAGTCCACGTCTTGACAGGGTCAGGTCAGAAGATGAGGGATAGTTTCACCACAACAAGGACCGCGACCGAGCAGGTCTATCAATCCTCACAGGGTACCAGTCTCCTCCTTCAGCCGCCTATACTCCTGTCCTCACACCTCGCCAACTCAAAATGGCTGCCCTGGTTCTGGCCTTATATAGGCTGACCCTAGGAGGTCCAGAAGGGACCAGAAGGTTTTAGAGGCTCCTATTCTTCCCTATGGGTCCAGTCTTAGGAGTGGCAGTTATGGCAACCATTTTGTGAGTCACATTCTTTCTAGTCAGAAAAAGGGCACCTAGGCCTCAAGTAAAAAAACTATGAGGGCAAAGAGCATCTAACCCCCAGGTCTCCACCACAAAAATACTCCAGTGGACCTAAATATGTCAAAAGGTTATGAGGGGCAAAAAGGGGACAAAATAAATAAATATAAGGAGGGGCTACGCAAAGGGCAGACAGGTCTAACACGCGTCCCCCCCAGCTGAAAGTGGGGAGAGCTACCCAACCCCTTGGGAGTCCTCATCACTAAGGCTGAAATACCTAGAGAGACCTTCTGCATTGGCGTGGTCCACTCCAGGCCGATGTTCCACCCGGAAGTCCATTCCCTGTAGGGAGATGGACCATCTCAACAACTTGGGATTTTCCCCCTTCATTTGCATCAGCCAACGAAGGGGTCGGTGGTCAGTCTGAACCAGGAAGTGCGAGCCAAACAGGTATGCCCGCAACTTCTTCAGAGCCCACACCACCGCAAAGCTTCCCTCTCAATTGCACTCCACTTCTGTTCCCGGGGAAGCAGTCTCCTGGACAGGAAGACTACAAGCTGATCCAGACCCTCTTCATTAAGTTGCGATAACACTGCCCCAATGCCATGTTCTGATGCGTCTGTCTGGACAATGAACTCCTTGGAGAAGTCTGGGGCCCTCAGGACCGGTGCTGCACACATTGCCTGCTTCAATTTTTCAAAGGCTTGCTGACAAGCCTCTGTCCAAACTACCCGTCGAGGTTGTTTCTTTGAGGTAAGCTCTGTGAGGGGCGCTACGATAGTGCCATACCTCTTCACAAAGCGACGGTAGTAACCTGTGAGGCCCAGGAAAGCTCGGACCTCAGTCTTGGTCTTGGGGGGTTCCCAGGCCATGATTGCCTCAATCTTTGCCTGGAGGGGTTGCACTGTTCCCCTACCCACCAAGTGTCCTAGGTACACAACCGACCCCTGCCCAATCTGACATTTGCTGGCCTTGATTGTCAAGCCAGCTTGTTTCAGGGCCTGGAGAACTGCTTGCAAGTGTTGCAAATGGTCCTCCCAACTGCTGCTGAAGACGGCAATGTCATCCAGGTAAGCAGCGGAGAAAGCCTCCATTCCGGAGAGGACCTGGTTCACCAGCCGCTGAAATGTGGCAGGGGCATTCTTGAGCCCAAAGGGCATCACGCAGAATTGGAAGTGTCCCTCAGGTGTGGAGAAAGCTGACCTTTTCTTTGCTCCATCTGTAAGGGAGATCTGCCAGTACCCTGAAGTGAGGTCAAAGGTACTCAAATATTGGGCAGCTCCCAGCCGGTCAATCAATTCATCCGCCCTAGGGATCGGATGAGCATCAGTCTTGGTAACTGTATTCAGTCCCCGGTAATCTACACAGAACCTCAGTTCTGGAGTGGTGCCTGGTGGAGCTGCTTTTGGCACTAGAACCACCGGACTGGACCAGGGGCTACTGGAAGGTTCAATAACTCCTAGCTCCAGCATCTTGGTAACCTCACCGTGGATGCTGGCCTTCACCTTGTCTGACAGCCGGTAGGCCTTTGACTTCACTGGTGGGCTGTCGCCTGTGTCCACATCATGGGTACACAGGGGGGTCCTTCTCGAGTCAAGGGAGAACAGTGAAGAGTACTGCTCCAATACCTGACGGCAGTCCTCCCGCTGTTCAGGAGTTAGGGATGGGGAGAGAATCACTCCCTCCACCGACCCATCCTTTTCCTGAGACGAAAACAAGTCTGGGAGAGGTTCGCTTTCCGCTTCCTCTCCTCCATCAGTCACCATCATCAAGATGACCTCGGGCCTCTCGTGGTGGGGTTTGAGGCGATTAGCATGTAGCACCCGTAGGGGCTGTCGAGGGGTCTTGAGGTCCTCCGGCTGTTCAGGAGTTAGGGATGGGGAGAGAATCACTCCCTCCACCGACCCATCCTTTTCCTGAGACGAAAACAAGTCTGGGAGAGGTTCGCTTTCCGCTTCCTCTCCTCCATCAGTCACCATCATCAAGATGACCTCGGGCCTCTCGTGGTGGGGTTTGAGGCGATTAGCATGTAGCACCCGTAGGGGCTGTCGAGGGGTCTTGAGGTCCACCAGGTATGTGGCCTTTCCCTTCTTCTCTAACACCTCAAAGGGGCCTGTCCAGCGATCCTGGAGGGCACTTAGCTCTCCAGGCTCCATCACCCACACTTTCTGGCCAGGCTCCAACTCCACCGGGTGAGCGTTGTGGTCATACCACTCCTTCATTACCGCTTGACTGGCCTCCAAGTTGTCAGAAGCTTGCTTCCACAACTTCGCCATTTGGCTCCTGAAGGCCAGCTTGTAGCTTACCACATCCTGGGGAGGCTTCCTGGGAGACTTTTCCCATCCATCCTTCACCAGGCTGAGAGGTCCGCGTACAGGGTTCCCATACAGAAGCTCAAAGGGGCTGAAGCCCACTCCTTTCTGTGGCACTTCCCTGTAGGAAAATAGCAAACAGTGTAGGAGGACGTCCCATTTCCTCCGCAGGCTTTCAGGCAGACTTCTGATCATGCCCTTCAAGGTTTTGTTAAACCTTTCTACCAGTCCATTTGACTGGGGGTGATAGGGTGTGGTGAACCGGTAGGTCACTCCACACTCCTTCCACATTGCCCGCATATACGCTGACATGAAGTTGGTCCCCCTGTCAGACACAACTTCCTTGGGGAACCCCACTCGGGTGAAGATCCCCATCAGGGCCCTAGCCACTACAGGTGCAGTGACAGTCCTCAGAGGAATTGCCTCTGGGTACCGCGTGGCGTGATCCACCAGGACCAGGATAAACCTGTGACCAGCTGTTGTTGGTGGATCCAATGGCCCCACAATGTCGATGCCCACCCTTTCAAAGTGGGTGCTAACGACAGGTAGTGGTTCCAGGGGAGCTTTCAGTGTCACCCCTGTTTTTCCACTGGCTTGACAGGATACACATGTCCGACAGTAGGTGTCAGACGCCACTTTCATCTGAGGCCAATAAAAGTGGGGGACAAGCCGAGCAAAGGTCTTGTCCTGACCTAAGTGTCCTGCCAAGGGTATTTCATGAGCCAATTCTAACAGAAAGGCTCGGTATCGTTGCGGGACTACCAAGGCCCTTGATAAACCGGGTTAAGGTACCTTGGGTTCACTGTAGAGGAGTCCATCCTCCCAGTAAATATGGTAGTGTCCTGCAACGTTCCCTGCTGCCTGGGCTTCGGCCTGTCGCCTCAGTCCCTCAAGGGTAGGGCACTCCTTCTGGCCCTTACAGAACTCCTCCCTGGTAGGCCCTCCCTCCACATGCCACTCAGCAGGGATGGGTAGGTCCTCCAGGGAGACTACTTCCCCCTCCACGGACTCCTGGCTCACCACTGCAGGTGGCCGATCTGTCCCATGGGGCGTGGGAACCGAAGCAGGCTTCTCCTGTCTTCGGGTCTGTCCCTTTTTGGCAGCGGGCTGGGCCATTGTTCCAGGCTCCAACCCGGGCGAACTCCCTCTCCGGGCAGTCGCAGACCTTGTGCTTACACAGGCCCAGTCAGGTGTACCCAGCATCTCTGAATGCGTCCGGTATTCCACCTCTCTCCAAGCATTGTGCTCCATGTCATTCCCCAGCAGGCAATCGACTGGCACGGCAGGGCTTACGGCAACTCGAAGTGAACCTGCAACCCCTTCCCACTCAAAGGGAACCTCGGCCACAGGGTAGTGGCCCATTCTGCCGTCAGCCATCGCGGCAGGGTGGAGTACATTGGGAATCACCTGCTCTGGAGACACCAGCTGACTCCTTACCATGGTCATACTGGCTCCTGTATCCCTCAGAGCCTCCCCTCTCTGGCCATTGATGGTGATCCATTGCCCATACTTAGTAGTATTTGGGGGCACCTGGATCTTAGGAACCATCTCCCGATCTCCCAGGGACACTAAAGTGACACCCGCCCACTGACCCCTCTTATCTAAGGGCAACTCCTCCCCGAGCGCTACACTAGCTACTCCTGGGGCTTTTCCTCCAGTGGGAGGGGGTGGTCTCTTTGGGCATTTGACATCTCCCTTATAATGTCCAACACCACCACACTCGAAGCAGTGGACAACCCTTGGCTGCTGGCTTTGGCCAGGATGAGGGTTTCTGGGCGGGTTAGCCTTAGGGGTGAAACCTGTTCCCTTTCCCTGGAAACTGTTTTGGGGACCTTTAGAGAACTCCCGCTTTTTATCTCCCCCCTCCTTCTTCTGAGGGGCGCCCTGTCCGGCCCTTTGGGAATCCCCTCCAGTCCCCTTTGAGGACACCCGGGTACTTGCCCAGATGTCCGCCTCCTCTGCAAGCTTCCGGGGGTTGGTCAGCTTGCTGTCCACCAGGAGTTGGCGCAGCTCGGGAAAACATTTCTCGAGTAAATGCTCTTTAAGAAAAAGGTCATATAACCCCTCATAGTCCTTCACCTCGCTGCCCTGTACCCAGCCCTCCAAAGCCTTCCTCGCATAGTCCAGGAAATCCACCCAGTTTTGGGTGCTTAACTTGTGGCTCCCCCTGAACTTTTGGCGATACTTTTCTGGGGTTAGCCCAAACTTTTTGATTAACGCTACCTTCATGGCGGGGTAGTGGGTCTGCTCCCCTTGTTCTAGGGCCAATAAGGTGTCCCGACCAGTGGGAGGCATATACTTATATATTCCACCCCCCCAGTGTTTCTCCTGGATCCCATGGGCTCTTAGGGAGACCTCATAGGCAGCCAGCCACTTGGCAATGTCATCCCCTTGACTATAGCTGGCAACTATGTCTTTAGGTAGGTAGGGTCTGGACTCCCTGGTTGGTTCTCTTGTTTCGCTGCCACCATTTGGAGAGTTGGCGAGTCCTAACTGTAGAGCCTTGAGTTCTAGCTCTTTTAGTCTAAGCTCATGAGTCATCCTCTGTTCCTCCCTCCCCTGTTCTAACCTGGCTAACTCCCACTTCAGCTTCCTTTTTTCCCTCCTGTCTGTTAGTTCAGCTTCGGTCAAGCTTCCTCCGGAGACACTACTGCCCCCCCTTGAGTAGGTCATTGGTCCTGGAAGTAGGTTTCCAATCTCAGGATGGAACAATCCCTCTACCTCTATGACTGTGTCCCGGTCCGTCCCCTCTTTCTCCTCCTTCCCTTCTCCATGTGCTGCCACCCAAGCCCTCAAACTGGTCTGGAGTTCCCCCTTCTTAGCACCACGCTTAAAGAACACTCCCATCTTTTGACAAAAGTCCCTAAGCTGGGCTACAGAATAAGTTTCCAGTTCTTACAGAGCAAATTCCATTTTTGCTGAAGAGCAATGTAGGGACAATCACACAAAAATAATAGATTGACAAGGGACAATTTGAAGCTACCTCCACCCACCACCAGGAATGAATTTAGAAAAAACAAAAGTAGTAATTGGGAAGTCCGCCAGGAGAAAACTCCAGGTGTAGGTCAGTGGATTACACTTAGTTACTGCAGAGTAGTCCCAACCACAGTTCTCATCCCACCGCTAGACACCAATATGTTGGACCTAGAGTTACCAAGTCACATAGGGTAGCCTGGCCTAGGGTAAGACAGTTAGTCCCTAGAAGCACAAGTGTAAAGTTTGCGCACCACCCAGCAGTAACCCAATGCTCTTCCACGCAAAAACGACACTACACCAATTTGTTTATGGAAAAATATGGATTGCCTTATAAAAATATTTTGATTTACTCTTTCTTTTTCACATCATTATTTCTCCTTATGTTTCTTTTCACTTTTTAAGTTTGATATCACATTTCATAGACATATACCATTCCCCTTGTCAATTACATAAGGGTTCAGCATTAACCTTTATCCACCAAATTTCTACCAGAACTACACAGTTGATGCAAAGTGAGTAGTGGTTCGAGGAAATCAACCTATTCAGTTCCCCCAGTAGAACATCGGCATTTCAAACAATCAGAGTGAAGGTGACAACAACAGTTTCCACAGTTGACCCCGATGATTATGTAACCCCTCATAGTTCACTGTAAAACTAAAGACAGGCAGGCTAAATCTAACTCATGCCAGAGGCTATCCCTTACTATGTCTGCTTAACCTTTAGAGTCATCACCACAATTTCTCTCTTGTCACTCTGGAGAACCTATTCCAAGGTACCACCTACTCCCTCTGTCAGTTGGTGAATTCCTGCTAACATTGACTCATAGGCCGGGTCTGCCGCAGGGATAGCGCCAGTATCCTCTTCCCAACTGCTCCGGTCCTTCAAGAGAACGCATAGGTGTTAAACGTAAACAGGGTCCCTACAGCGTTAAATAGAACAGGAGTTCAGGACTCTTGCACTACACCAAGACCCGTCATGTCCCAGGCGGAAGACAGGAAGTCTAGATTTCACCTCCTTGCCTAGTTCGTACTCCAGGGACTCTGTTTCACCAATTCCCAAGAACCCTGCCGCTTTTAAGGAAAATTCGTCCAGCTCTGGGGCTTCACCAGAGCAAGACGCTTACTTCGTTAACCCTCGGACCCCTTTGTAGGCACATGGGATCTTCGGCGCTCCTTCCTTTTCGCCCGTTCCTCTCACGCGGCCTGTCCGGCCGCCGGTCTCCTCAGCTCCGCTCCTCTACCCGGCCTAGAGGTCTTCCAGCACCCCTCTGGGCCTGCGCGGCTTACAGGACACCTCCGTGCCTCAGGAGCCACCCAAACCAGCACCGAGCATGCGCGGCCTCGAGACGGCTCACCAGGACTGCTCCGCGCCACACCGAGCCTGCGCAGCGCTTGAAACACTACTCCTGGCTGGGAGATGCGGCGCCTCACGGGCAGAGGACCTAATCCTGAGGCAAGTACTATGAAGTGCCGGATTTAAGCGGGACACTTCTTCTGAGTCACAAAGTCAGTCTCACTGGACACTGGTGATTTGGGAAGCGCAGGGATTTCCTTCCTTCCGTCCCACTCAGGCCCGGCCCGGACCAAGGGGGGCACCCCCATTTGCCCTCACCTGGCGGTACCTTACTGTCCTCGCCTTCAGACTCCACCTAGGATTTCCATCGGTAACCCCTGCTGTAGAGGGTCTCCCGAGTCCACGTCTTGACAGGGTCAGGTCAGAAGATGAGGGATAGTTTCACCACAACAAGGACCGTGACCGAGCAGGTCTATCAATCCTCACAGGGTACCAGTCTCCTCCTTCAGCCGCCTATACTCCTGTCCTCACACCTCGCCAACTCAAAATGGCTGCCCTGGTTCTGGCCTTATATAGGCTGACCCTAGGAGGTCCAGAAGGGACCAGAAGGTTCTAGAGGCTCCTATTCTTCCCTATGGGTCCAGTCTTAGGAGTGGCAGTTATGGCAACCATTTTGTGAGTCACATTCTTTCTAGTCAGAAAAAGGGCACCTAGGCCTCAAGTAAAAAAACTATGAGGGCAAAGAGCATCTAACCCCCAGGTCTCCACCACAAAAATACTCCAGTGGACCTAAAAATGTCAAAAAGTTATGAGGGGCAAAAATGGGACAAAAGAAATAAATATAAGGAGGGGCTACGAAAAAGGGCAGACAGGTCTAACACCTTCACTTTCTTTTTTCCTTCTCCTGTACTTTATTAGTCTTTACTGTCCTTTGTCGCTTTGTCGCTTTATCAGTCTTTATTACTCTTTGTTTGATAATTGGGCTTCAGCACACGGCGAACAGCGAGGAGAGGGTGACTCCTTCCTCCCCCGTTGAATCTCGCTAGGGCAAAGCTGCACTCCGCCTTCTGACTTCCTCTTTCCGATCTGAGCAAACAATATATAAGGACCTCTTAAGAGCTGGATAATGCGTGGCCAGAAAAAGTTCAAAAGTGAAGAAAGGATTAAAAATCCGAAGCGGATATATCTTTTCCCGTGACTAATTACTGGCAAGTCGGCAGAATTAACCGCCGCCGCCGGTTCTGAGCCTCTAAGCGGGTGGCTCTTGGGGCGGCTGTTGAGGCGGTTGTTAGCACGGCTGTTGCACGGCTGTTGCAGCTGCAGCAGTGGAGGTGGGGATGTTTTTAGTCTCGAGCGTGCTTTTGCTCGAAGAAAGGCGACGAGCGGAGCTCACGGGGGGACCGCAGGCTAGAAGACCTAGTCTGTCTGCCTCCTCGGTCAACCCAACGGGCTCTTACTTTTGCAGCCGCCTCCATAATGTTGGCCGTGCTCGCGATCACTTTCCGCCCCTCACTGCACGCTGGTGTTCCAGTAGCACTAGCACAGCACTAACCTTCCGAGGCCCAAATACGGTGGACGAGGACCGCTTCTCCACCGGCTAGTAGACACCGGCATTATTAGAAAAAGCTGGAGCTCCGCAGCCTTCCCTCTTCCTGCTGCTGCTCACTGCTTGCTGCACAAACTCCTCCTCTGACACGTGATCATAAAATTGCAAAGTTGGCACTTTTGTAAAAAGCCCGCGCTTTTTGCAAAAGTATCCACAAAATTTGAGGGCGCTTGGCCTTCGAGTAAGGGAAAAACTGGATGTTATGTGCATCAGCCAAACTTGTGATTGTCAATCACTTCAAGTGCTAGAGATTTATTTTTTTGTAACGTAAGATATTTATTGATATTAGTAGCAATACACAGCAGAGAGCCTACAACCCTGAGGCCGGCTGCGGTAAGTGAAACATACAAGGATTCAAAATAATACACAGCCTTTCAGCTGACAACCATGGGTCCGGCGGCGTAACTTCGGATGAGCCTTGAGTGTAGTGTTTTCATTCAATTAACATGAAATGACATCTTACTTTTTTTTTTTTTAAACAACCATAACAAAAACTGAAAGACTCAATTGCATAGACTGTCGTCGAATTGTGTCTGTGGCAGTTTTGACAGTGACTGGCACAGGTATTGATAATGTGTATACACAGAGGTCACCCGGCACCGACCCACCGCACACCCCGCTTCTTAGCACATTCGCGTTGTTAATCTATTACCACTGTGTTAGAGTCGCGTAATGTAGCCTGGCTAAGATACTCAGGGGCATATTACCAACGTTAAGCGATATTTATCGCTAACGATGCTTAGCAACGAATTTTTTAACGCTAAGCATCGTTAGAAATTATCGCAGATAAACCTTGCTATTATCAAGGTTTATCGCAAATGCGATAAAAAACGGCCGCAATGCATGAATATCGCTGAAAAGTCAGCGATATTCATGCATTACCGAGCTAATGCTCTTAGCCATGTTATCCACCTCCCATTGGATAACATGGCTAAGAACTGCTCAGGGCAGGTGTTAGCTTTTGGAGATATAAGCGCAAATATCTCCAAAAGTTGGTAATAGGAGATAGCGATGTTAGCGACTGTTTCTAGTCGCTAACATCTTGGCACGCCCACTTTGCATGTCATTAGTGATAAATATCATGACATGCAAAGTGGGGCCCAAGATGGTCGCTATCTCCTACTAGCTGTCGCTAACTGGTGTTAGCGACACCTAGGTAATAGGGAGATAATTTTATCTCCGCTTTCTTGTCTTTTAAAGCCAAAAAAGTGGAGATAAACCCACCTTGATAATATGCGCCTCAGTCTTCCTCCAAAAGTGCTAGAGATTTCAAGGAAGGCAGCGCTGGAAAGCGTAGGAGTCGAAAAGATAAGATTTAGGGGCATATTATCAAGGGGGTTTATCTCCGCTTTTTTGGCTTTAAAAGCCAAGAAAGCAGAGATAAAATTATCTCCCTATTACCAAGCTGTCGCTAACACCAGTTAGCGACAGCTAATAGGAGATAGCGACCATCTTGGGCCCCGCTTTGCATGTCAGTGATATTTATCACTAATGACATGCAAAGTGGGCGTGCCAAGATGTTAGCGACTGGAAACAGTCTCTAACATCGCTATCTCCTATTACCAACTTTTGGAGATATTCGCGCTAAGCGCGAATATCTCCAAAAACTAACACCTGCCCTGAGCAGTTCTTAGCCATGTTATCCAATGGGAGGTGGATAACATGGCTAAGAGCATTAGCTCGGTAATGCATGAATATCGCTGACTTTTCAGCGATATTCATGCATTGCGGCCGTTTTTTATCGCATTTGCGATAAACCTTGATAATAGCAAGGTTTATCTGCGATAATTTCTGACGATGCTTAGCGTTAAAAAATGTGTTGCTAAGCATCGTTAGCGATAAATATCGTTTAACGTTGGTAATATGCCCCTTAGTTTTACATCTGCAGATGTTTTCAAGCTATAAAAACAGGATTTAAATAGTCAACACACCAGAGGCTCGTGACAAAAACAGTGGAAATAAAGGAAAGTAGTATAAAACTAAAACAGCAGAATACAGTAGTGAATCTTCAAGAAGTATGCTAATAACAGTACTTACTCAAATTGTTAAATAGCATTTAAAATTACACTATAGCTTCCTTTAAACAAGAAAATCTAATGAAAATGAAATGAAATAATTGTTTTTCAAAATACTTAAAGACGTGTGAAATCACGTAATATTTAGTTCTGTTGACAGTAATCAAAGATGCCCACTTGCATTTCTTGCATTAAAGGTGACGTCTTGCTATTCAATTTCTTTTCTATTATAAACAGGCAGATTTTTAACAAGGGGTGGTGGAGCGCGGCATTAGCCTCCTTGGCTTAACGCCGCACTCCGTCACTTCTGAAACGCTGGGCTGCATCGTATTTACAAGAATATGGTGCAGCCTTGCGTTTCCCCCACTCTGGCGCTAATTTAGCTGCCTAGTGCCAATTCAGACACCCTTGCACCATAGTGCAAGGGTGCCTGCGTTTAGGGGAATCATGGTTCATGTGCAGAAAGGTGTCCCTTCCTGCACATACACAATCTTAAATGGTGTTTTGAAACTTCTATGTGTGCTGCTTAATGCAGCATACATAGAAGTTGCAAAACATCATTCTTTTTAATGATTGATACCTGCACATAAACAATCAATGGCATTGTCCTGTTTCTATGTGTGCTGCACATAGCAAAAACAAGGAGAAATTAAACATTTCTCTCCGTTGCCCCAGGTTAAGACCAGGTTTTCCATGGCCTTAATTTTTGGTGCTGCCTTATATTTACGCCACTCTTGTAAATATTGGGCAGCATCAAAATAAATGGCTGTTGCGGTGGAGCGCCCACAACACCCATTGCCTGCTCCTTTCACACTAAGTATAGTGTGAAAGAGTGTCTTATTCAAAACGCCACCCTGTGAATAAGGCAAAGCCCTTTCCGCTGCACAACATCGAGAAAAGTGACTTTGTGCTGGTGATAGGGTCTTGTAAATATGCCCATTAGAGAGCTCTAACCTAGAATGGCAAAAGTCCTGCAGCACTTGCCTAAGCATATATGGAATGCTCTACGAGAGAAAATCCCCATCCGGTGTTAACGTTTCAGTATGACAAGAATTCTCAAGACATACAAGAGAGACTATAAACTTGTAGCACCTTAGATAACTTCTTTTTTTCTGCAGTTTTATAGATCATGGCTATTATCACATAATGCATTTTCCCCAGGGCCAGCTGTGGGCATGTGTGAGCTGGGCTTGGCCGTCAATGTTCAGAGAGGCATAAAGAGCTGTCTGCATTAGCATACATGCCAGCAGAGCTAATTCAGGTGGGATACTCATCATTTTTTAAGCAAGAAATGGCTTTATTATAACTATCTCTCGAGTAAAATTGGCTGTGCTTGAATAGAAGTCAATTGGAAAAATACATTCTCCTGATTTGTTTCTCACAATCTCCTACTTTTCTGTTCTAAAATGTTGGCATGATTGTATTAGGGTCATGCAAAAGCAACTTCCCTGTCACTTGGCTCCAGTCAGACCTCACCAGTTGCAATAGAATCATGGAATCTGCACTTTTGTCAAAAAGCCTGCTGTTCGAAATGGGGGTCTCTAGTTAGCAGTGGCTTGCACCTTGTTCAAGTAGGGGCCCTGATTCTAGTCAGGGTAAGGGTGCTTGGCACGAGCAGTCAGGCTTATCTCAGATGCAATGTGTAAAGCATTTCTTCATATACACACAGTACTACAAACTGACACCACACCAGTTTAGAATAATAACCAATATTAATTTGAAAAAACAAGGCCAAAGCGACAAAAATCCAAAATATACAAGTAAAGATATCACTATACAAAGGTTGAAAATAGTTCAGTCCATATGAAACTTTGGATGTGTACCTTTTAATTACACAGTACCTGGGATGAGTCAAAATCAAAGATGAAAACAGGCGCAGGGGAGTGGAGGCTCTGGAAAAGCAAAGTGATGTGTCCTTTCCTTACTCCCAGCAGAGGTGATGCGCCGGTTCCTTACTGCAGCCCAGAGGAGGCGATGCGGCCCGGTTCCTGACTGTCAGGAGAGGTGACGCATCAGTTCTTTAATGTGAGGGGAGGTGACGCGCCGGTTTCCAGACACACTGCCTTGGTTTCTTACTGCTGGGCAACGTCGATGCAGAACTTGTTGCACAAGTGCGATGCATCGAAAATCCAGACACGCTGTGTCGATGTAGTGGTGGCAGTCCTTTTCAAGGGAGGCAGCGCTGGAATACTTAGGAGTCAGAAAGGTAAGATCAAATGTAATACCTGCTGCTGTTTTAAAGCTATAAACATGGGATTTGAATAGTCAGCATACCAGGTTTGTGATGATAACAGTGGAAATAAACGAAACTGGCGTAAACCAGAAATAAAGAGATAGCAACAATTCATAAATAAAAACAGTGCCTTGGCATAGCAATCACCGTGAGAAACCCTTTTATGAGGTTAATATTTTATTAAAACATTGGTTGTTCTGTTTTGACTACCCTTGAAGCTAGTTCAGAGCCCTTTTCGGGCTGTGACAACAAGAACTGATTAATTTTACACAGTATGCACTGGTGACACAAAAATAACTAGGGGTACAGCCCAAGTACTACTTGAGCAATTCAAGGCAGGCACAAAAGGTGCCCACGTTTTGGGGGAGTGCCAGAGCAACAGCAGCAGGTCATCTAGGTTACCCAAGCAAAGATTTTCCTAGCCCCAAGCAAAGCATGACATAGCCCACGTCTGGGCCTACCACTGGATTCAAGATAGCCTGGCTAATGAGGATTATGAATCCGAAACCGGTCCCAGGATGCTTGATTCTGGTCCAGGGAAGACATGGCTTGGCAGTTCAGGCTGGACTGTTCCCATGAGGCACAGGGTCAGACTGATTTGCATATGGCCATGTCTGAACTGGGGTGGTGGAGTGAGCTAAAGAATGGTGATGGATTAAACCCAGATCAGTTGACTGGGGTGACTGCTTTGCTCCAACGCTCCGTCCATCATCCCCTTTGGTAGCGAGCTATATGAAAGGGCAGGAATGTACTGTTTTTAACATTATACAGCACATTCCTGTCCTTTCCTTGCGCTGGCACACAATGTGCTGCCTAGCACCAATCCAGGCAATTTTGCGCCGTGGTGAGGGAGGCCTGCATTGCATGCAGGATTGTTTTTGCACAGGATGGGACATCTTCCTGCACAAAAACAGTCCTCTTAGGCATTTTCCTCTTTCTATGTGTGCTGCAGAATGCAGCACACTTAGAAAGAAAAAGAAATGAGGAGAAATAAATATATTTCTCTTCTCTATGCCTCACCTGAGGAGCTTTTTGTAATGTAAAATCACGGTAAATCTGGGAATGGGCCAAAATCCATTGGAGGATCCATGAGATCACCCATGCTCCACCCATGGAACGCCACTCTGGGGCAGAGTAACGCTAGGCCGTGATTTGCGCTGCATTACGCTAAATCTATCAAGCCATGCAGGGCCATACAAGGTGGCCCTGCATGACTTGATAAATCTGACTTAGTAGTTGTGTCACCTTTGCACCACCTTGCGTGGCAAACACGCATGGTGCAACTCGTTGTTAGATCTGCCCCGGAATGTTTGTTAGCGACCTGCTTTCTTTTACACAGATAAGCCCAATTTTACACTCTAATCCAGTCTGCAGTCCACAAACAAATTCAGATGTGACACCACTCAACCCCTGACGGTTGCCTTCACCCTCCAGACCACCACAAATGCCAAAAATCCAAAACACAATTATTTTTTTTCAACAACAAATTTTATTGATTTTCAAGGTACCAAAATGGGCTAGGCCCCTTGTGCATCAAACCAAGTATAGGTACAGTATACAATTGCAAGGCACCTAATAATGTTTCCTATCAGGTCTGCAGAACATCAGACCAACCCCACACCCCAAAACATAATTTGATGCAAAATTTCCATTGAAATTCTCTTTTCCATAAAACGATGACATTTCTGCAGAGCCTGCCTTCATGAACATTTAGCCCTAGCCTTCTTTCCTATCTTATATCTAATTGGAGAGAAGGTACCACAGACTCGTGTTCTCTTCCCTCATCGATCCTGCCTTTTGGCTGTCAGACAAACACCTTATCTCAGATATTTTGAATGTGTTGCGAGATAATGAGGGTGACCTGTGGATATTGGCTTTCCTAGTTGGACTGGGCTAATTGCAACTCGAGCAATTATTGCATTACACAGCAAACGAGGCTCCTCGATTGAATTTTGCTGCACTGCTGTAGCATATACATTGCTCCATCAGACCCCCATCACAAGCCTAGCCTCCATACACAATCACTCCAATATTCAAGGTCGCCTGTTTTAATAGCACGGAAAGCAAATACTTTTGTGCTAAATATCTCTGCTTTAAAACTGGTACCAATCCGACAGAGTATCCTTTTTGTGTTGTCTGCGCCTAATCCTGTTAATGATCTGTTCTTACAGTTTGCTAATGCGATTTTCAACAGCAGCTGATTAAAGCTCTCCTATGAAGACAATTACAGCAGTGGGCGGCTCAAGAGAATGGATTAGGCGCGGACAAATTTCCAATGTCGGTCTCTGAAGTACAAACTCCCTTTAAAGTGGCACTTAGCCAGTGCTAAATTTGTGACCAAAGAGTGCCGGTGCCCGAAGCTATCCTCAGAAGATGGTGGCGGTGTAATTAAACATGGGTGCACCCAATACAAAGAGGGTAGTCTTTTATGCAATCCCGGCACCTTTTTCTTGCTTTTCGCAGGTTCCTGCTTTCTGCTCTTTTTTAGTTTTTTCCTTTCTTGTGCAGGTCCCCAAAATAAGTGCTGGTGCCCCTAAACTACAACCACCGCCTGAAATTAAGCACTGTCTTAGGCAGGATCACACACTCATTTTATAGAAATATATAAAATGTTTGCCTTTCAGTTACAAGATGACACATATTCTAAACACACCAGAATAAAGGCATGCTTCCGTTTGCCATTTATTGAGCTCCTGTAAGAATAAGGGAATGTCTCATAATGGGCTTTGTGGCTGAATGTATGATGTTACAACGCATACATTTACAATGTATGCTTTTACAACGCAGTTTTTACATCGTAACATCCTCGCACTCCATTACATCGCATGACACCACATCGCATTTTTAGAAACTACCTTTACCACGCATTCCATTACATCGCATTATAACTTTACAATGCATACCATTACAACGCATACCATTATATTGCATTTCAGGTAAGTATTGGATAGTATAGGGGTAAAAATTACTATTCTAGCTCCAGGGGGTGCAACAGTAGGGTAAGTGTTGGATAGTGTAGGGGTATAAATTACTATTCTAACTCCAGGAGGTGCAACAGTAGGGTAAGTGTTGGATAGTGTAGAGGTAAAAATTACTATTCTAACTCCAGGGGGTGCAACAGTAGGCTAGGTTTTGGATATTGTAGGGGTACAATGCGTTGTAATGGTATGCATTGTAATGGTATGCGTTGTAATGCCTGCGTTGTAGTGACATGTGATGTAGTGTCATGCGATGTAGTGTCATGCGTTGTAATGGCTGCGTTGTAGTGACATGCGTTGTAAAGGATGTTGCGATGTAATGACTGCATTGTAAGTGTAGTGCGATGTAATGGTTGCGTTGTAAAGGATGTTTCCATTCGTGGCTCAGTGGAGAGTCGAACTCCTGTTTTTATGCGTCTGCTCTGTGTAAAGTGGATTAATTTAACCAGATATTTCTCTGAGTTACTGCATTATTTGAAAAGCACAGCTCATAACAGAAAATGGCCGGTTCATAATGTACTTCCTGGCTCATTACAGAGTCGAGGGCCTGTTTTTATGTACCTGCAGTGTGTAAAGTAAATTCCTTTAACC
The DNA here is from genome assembly GCF_964261635.1 of Lissotriton helveticus. Lineage (NCBI taxonomy): Eukaryota > Metazoa > Chordata > Amphibia > Caudata > Salamandridae > Lissotriton > Lissotriton helveticus. Next base: position 104,071,812 of record NC_136072.1, read on the forward strand.
TGATATTTAAGACTGAGCAGCTCAAAATTGACAGAGGCAACCCCTGCTCACTGTTTCTGAGCTGCATTGTTGAAAAATCAATCCCTAAATCGAAAAATATAAAGAGAGATTAAAAGTATAGTTCAGAGTCCAGTGAGAAAGGCACAAAAAATATAGGACAAAATCGTCAAGAGTGGTAGAATTATGAAATAAAAATATGTTAGTGGGAGAAAGAGTCTGAAATATGTGGAGATACTGAGACAGACATCTAAAAGAGATTGTGAGTGAATAAATGGACGTTTGCAGCTGGAAGGATTTGTATGATAGTTAACAATTTCATTGGGCTGATTGAAAGATGAGGTAACACGTGGGCAAAATAGTGAGTCCTCGCAAATCTAATTTTATTACAGTATGTTGTAAAGATATAGTTATAGGAGATCCGACTAATAAGAGAATCATCTTTGTACAATATTCTCTCTGCCCTGGTACACTGATGCTGGAGTTGTCTCAGCTCTTACATTAATAAGGGGCATAGGGAAGCTGGTGGTAAGAGCTTACAGCTTTGAAAGGGAATTAAAGGACCAATAGTATTGGTAATCCTAGAGTTCAATTGATTAACTGCTTCCTCAACAGAGGGATCAAAAATGGCTGATTTATTTAAAGTGCTGGTATTCAGAGTAGGGAGCTTTGCCGCTTGCGACCCAGCAGATGTTTCATGCTTCCCCTTGTAAATACTGGTTCTCTGTTCCTCTGAAACATGTGCTGCTGTTTACCAGGTTCATTGGCAGTAGCTTTTTTCTTCACTGTGTTGAAGAGGTTTTGAGTTTAAATGTTGCACATATTCATTACTGAAGCCTTTACAGATATTGAGCAATTCTGCAGCTCCTATGGTCATTTAAGTAGTGCACTGGCTCTTAGCGAGGACCAGAACGACTTGCCACCCTGAACGCTTCCGACGTATATGTTGACTTCATCTCTAATTGCTTACCTTTGGGTTTGACTGATTTCTCAAAAGACTATCCTCAGCGAGGACCAAAGAGAGCCCGGTGTATTGTGTTAGCCGTTAACGTAATGTTGAAGAGCATGTCCTTTTGACTAGAGATGAAAATGACTCTTGTCTGCTGATTTTGATGGACGTCTCATCTGCCTTCGACACTGTTGACCATCTCACTGTCATATGCACCTTGGAGTACAGAATGGGATTCATCTGCAATGTCCTTCACTGACTCATCTTCTACCTTTCCAACTGAGATCAGTTTGTTCCCATTACATCTCTGGCTCATACACGATTCCTATACCCAGGTTTTCATACTGTCCCTTGTCATCTTCAATTTTTATATAGAGCTACTTAGTGGTCTATTCACACATAGGAGCATCAAGATGCCCCAATGTAGACGATACTCAACTCTCCTTGAAAGTCTCCTCTGTTACAAAGATGCAACAACTCAGACACTGCCTGCACATCATTCACATGCCTGTCTGTGCCCATCTGCTCGTGGAGCACATCCAGCACCAGAAACCCTGGTCCGGTCAGTCTCCAGTGATACTCCGCAGTGCACCTTCGATCGATTGACCCAGGACACACATCGTTCCGCTGCTGCCACACCAGGCCACAGACTTCTGCTAGACTTTGACAACTTAATATAAGGATACATTGGATGGAAGAAGTGGTTGGTAGTTAGATTACACTGAGCCTTTTTATGTAAATTTGTTGTTCTCAGGTCTTTTGACTTGATATTTGATTTTTTTTATATTTTTAGATAAAATATATGTTATATTATGTCCTGAAGATGGTGGGGTGGACCAACTTAAATACCACCAAAATGCATGTCGACAAATTGTGATGAACTTTGTTTTTTGTGTAATATGATTTTTAGAATAATCATTGTCACTTTTGTAATTGTGTAGAAATGACTGTTAAGAAAAATTTGTTAAAACCTTTATAGAGGTATTTCTGTGATGATAAATGTATATGGTGCTAATAGTGTTTTTAAGATCTGAGAATAAATACTTTATTGACTCAAAACAATGCAATATTGTATGCAAAGTGTTTTTAATCGAGAAATGACTTTGGGATATGCAGAAATGTGATTATGTTTAATAAAATTAGACATTTTTAAATAAAACAGTATTCATTGATAAGATAGTGAAGTGTATTGGATAGTGTAGTAGCTTTCTCTTAACATAAGGCATAAATCAGTATATGGTGTAGATGGTAAAGGTATGCAACGCAAAAGGGATTCTTCTCTTTTCGAATTTGTAATTGACCCTGTCCCTTTTGGTTATAAGGGTATCACTCCTATAATTATGGACGCCAGGCCACCCACCACAGTAGGAACTTTCACATACACCCATTGCAGGTTCTCCTGCAGCAGCATTCCCCCACACACACTCCCCTCTAGGACCCACAATACCACCAAATCATCAACCTACCAGCACAAAACACAAAAAATTGGCACCGGAAAAGCCCCTCGCATGCATGCTCTTCAACACCTGATCTCTCAGCTAACACGCCACCGAGATTTGCGATCGCTTCACCATTTATGCACCAGACCTCCTGTTCCTCACGGAAACCTGTCTCAACCCCACATTGGCACCTGACTTCAAAATGGCTATGCCAACAGACTAAAAGAGTGCACAACAAAACCGCCTTCACACACCAGGAAGAGGACTCACCATCCTCCACAAGAAAACCATCAATTGCTCTACATCCACAGAGAACAGCATCCTCTTCATGGAATACATGCACTTCAAACTGCAAATCAACAACAGCTTCACCCTAAAGGGAACACTCGCCTACCGATCACCAGGACTGAGGACCAACTTCAGAAGTCTCATCATGGACTTCATTGCCCCTTCACCATCAACTCCAGGGATTTCATACCACTCAGTAATCTCAAATTCCATCTAGATGACCGAATGGACCCCCTGCTCCTCTGCCTTCCTCAAAAACCCTGGACTCTATCTGATTTGCTCAGCATGTCATAGACCCATCTCACATTGCAGGACTCACAGTGGACCCAATCTTCACCACCAGTGACAAGATCATATACAACTCCACATCACCACTCACATTGGCAGGCCACTCAATCATCCACTTCCAAATCACCACACCACAAGTCAACACACTCTCCAGCATTAGCCTACCAAGCCACAGCTGGGGATAAATCTCAACAGACTGACTCAATGCCCTCAACATGGACCAGCCCCCCAAAGCCAACAACCTAAACAAGGACATCACTCATTGTAATGAGTGGATCAAGAACTGTGCAGACTCCCTCTCACCAATCAAAACCAACAGACAAAATTGAGGCAACAAATGAGCCAGCTGGTACACAGATGACCTCTGAGAATACAAATGTCACTGCAAACAGATAGTAAGGGAATGAAGTGCCAACCTCAAGACCCCTGCCAGAAGCACCTACAAGCCCAAAAAAGACCACCAGTGGAATGCATCAAAGCGAACACCAACAGCTGCAAGGAAATCTTCTACATTATCAAAGATTTCTCCACCACCGAAGCTGCAGTCAACAGCATCACCCTCTCCCAGGAACTCTGCGACAACTTATCAAATATTCTCAACAGCAACATGGCAAACATCTACAGTAACTTCAAACAACAATGAAACCCCAGAGTCTTCATCTCTGAACTACCCACCACCAACAAGGAAGGACACTTGATAGAATGGAAAATTCTTACCAGAGAGGACACAGCAGCAATCATTCAGACAGTCCCCTCCGTGGCCCCAACAGATCCTTGCCCCACCACATCTACAACATGGGAGGATCACCAATCAGCAATACTTTCACCCACATCATCAGCACCTCTATCTGATCAGCCACCTTTCCGGGAGACTGGAAACACACTGCAGTCAACACCCTCCTCAAAAAGTCATCGGCTGACCCAAACGAGCTGAGCAACTTCCAGCTCATGTCACTGTGCCCATATCCAGCCAAAGTGACCAAGAAAGCCAGCAACAAACAACTTACAAGCCACCCCTAAATAACCCCCTTTTGAACCACTCACAATCAGGTTTCAGATGCAACGTTAGCACTGAAATCGCATTCATTGTGGTCACAGACATCGTACAAACCATACTAATCCAAGGAGAGACTGCAGGCTCATCCTGCTTGACTTCTCAGCAACGTTGACACAATCTCTCTTCAAACACTCATCAGGAGACTGCAGGACATTGGAATCCAAGGGCTGGCCCTTTACTTGATTGACTCCTTACTCAGAGGAAGAACACAGAGTTGCAGAGACCCCCCCTAGACATCAGAATCCAAGAACCTAATTTGCAGAGTCCCTCATGGCTCAACATCTACATGATGCCACTCACTAACATCATCAGATCCCAAGGCATAAATATCATCTTCTACGCCGGCGACTCCCAGTTCATCCTATCTCTGACCGACAAGGCAACCATCACCAGAACCAACTTCACCAACTGCATGATCAAGGTAGCAGAATGGATGAGAACCAACTGCCTGAAGCTCAGCTCCAAGATGGAAGTGATGGTCTTCGGAATCACAAACTCAGCATGAAACTCTACCTGGTGGTCGCCAGAGCTAGGACCTACACCAAAACCCACCGACCACACCAAAAACCTGGGAATCATCCTGGATGATACGCTCGTTTTTTTTTGCTTATTGACAATTTTTGAAAAATGTAAAATGAACACAGCCTGAAAATATAAAGTATGAATGCAGTGCCATTTTGGCCAGTCATTTAAATAAATGAATACACTCATCGCATAATCAAAGGCAGATCTGTTTAACTCCTGATATATCACTATTGCAGTGGAAGTCCAGGGCTACTCTTTCCCATTGTGCACCACCTTTTTTTAATAAATATACACTCACCATGACAGCATAAGTAAATGCTATAAATTCCTCCTGCTTTCAAATCTTACACATGCTACACAAAATCGTCAAATGGCTGCCTCAGAACACCAGATGCACAATCACACACGCACTCATCACAAGCAGACTCGACTACAGCAATGCACTCTGTCAGGATCTCCAAATATCTCCTACACAGACTCCAGAACATCCAGAATGCAGCAACAAGACTCACCCTCAACCTCCCTTGCGGCATCCACATCTCACCACACCTCAGAGAGCTCCAGAAATGCAGACAATTCAGACTTCTCATGCATGCATACAAAGCTTTGTACAACATCAGACTAGCATACCTGAAAAACCGCATACACTTTCACCGCCTGACCAGATACCTGTGTGCAGCCTCTCTCTCACACGCTCACACAGCCCACATCCACGAAGGTAGAACAGGAGGTTGCTCATTTTCCTACATCACACCCAAAATCTGGAAGGCCTCCTTCAACACATCAGCACCTCCTCCTCACTTCTCAAATTCTGCAAGAAGTTGAATACCTGGCTCTCCGACTAACGCTAAGGGGCCCAGAGCCTTCATACCATTCTCAAGCACCTGGATATCCTCACTGGTGATTAGCACGCTGTCCAAACTCACTTAGTTTTTTGCTTGCTCACGGTCCTCAACGTCAAGTTGGCGACCGCGAGCGAGCGAAATCAACATCCCAGCGAGACTTTTTCCTCATTTGCGATCAGCAGCATCAAGTTGCTGATCGCAAGCATGGAAAATAAACCTCCCAGCGAGATTCTCAATGCTGGGAGGTCAGATTTCTCATTGCGAGTGGTCGCGTAAGCTCGCGACCGCTCGCGATGAGATTCTACCAGTCCGCGTTGAGAAAGCTGTTGCTCGAGCACACCTCTACTCGAGCGGCAGAAAATGACTGCTTGCACTGTGCAAGAGGCCGTTTGCAATGATTGCACAGTGCGGACAAGCATCCAACACTGTGCAATCAGTGCAAACAACATTTGCCTACCACACTACGATGTTCGCGTAGCTACGCGTAGCATGCGCAGTGCGAAGTGCACTTCGCATAGCTACGCGTAGCGCTACTACGCAAACTATGCCCAGGGTTATTGGCCTGCATTCAAAATCAACTGATTCTTTTCAAAGCCACCTATCGTGCTGACAAGCTTACCTTCTCTGGTGCTTCCTGGCACTCCTGCAAGCAGGGCACCAATAACCTACAGAATAAGAAGTGTAAAAAAAAAAGAAAACATTCCATTTCCTTCCCTGGAAAAACATCCTAATATCCATCAGGACTGCTCCCTCTTCAAAGAACACTACCTCACAATGCATTAAAAGTCCACAAACCAGATATCTCTTCTATCAATCGATGATTTTAAGTTTGTCTTTCACCCTGTACTGTGCTCCGTTGTCTTTTACTAGGATTGTGCTATAAAGATCATATACATACTATACATCAGGGCTTTAAGTGTGAGGAAAAAACTGGAGGGGTCTCTTAAAGGGGTGTGGCAGATGTAAATAAGGGCGTTGCTTAGAAACACCTAAACTGAAAATCTGTGGTTAGCACAGTGTGCCCTCCGACAGGTATTTTGCTGCTTCTGTCATCGCATCCAGATATATAATGCAACAAGTAACATTACACTTACAACAAGCCAGTACTATCGGCTTTGTCAGTGGTTGTTAGTTGCATACCATAAATAAGCAATAACTATGGCTTCTCAGTATAGCATATAGAAAATGCTTCAGTTCTGAAATTATGACATTGTGAAAGAACCATACGGAGTCTCTTTGAAGTTACATCAAAGGCAGTTAAGATGAGGGCAAAAATGGAGAGCATGAGAGGGACCCGTCTCGGCATTTGCTTTTTAGAACTGCCAGTGCTGAGCACCGGCAAGACCCGGCCCACTTAAAGCCCTGGCAAACATTAATAATGTCAAGTATGTTCGATTTTTGCCCAATCAATGGGCAGTCTAACATAACTGGCAACACTGTTTATATGCTTAAAAACTGTAGACATTCCCTGGAACATATGCTATTGTACACTTCGATCACGAAAATGCCTATTCTCCACAATAGTGGAATGTTTACATTTTTAAAACAAAAATAGAAATAAAAACATCACCGGCAAATCTGCAACAAACTGGAAGCGCCACTATACTATTTTATTACGCTGACTTTTAAAAACTCGTTGATAGCACAATACAAAACCATTCACTGGGATACCGGAGTAAGGGTATGGGGATGGCAAGGGGACAACCGTCACCATGACAACAGTAAGGATCGCGTATTTGCCGTAGTCTAGAGATGACACTTTCATTTTCTCTCTAGCACCCATAGCAGACAAATCATATAGATATATTGTCCGCCGACAGGAAGAGGCGATTACATTCATTCGGTCCTCGCTACCTTATAAAATTCATCGAGAGCCCTGAGATTTTTTACATTTGAGGAAGGAATAGCTGTATAAAAGAAACTGCAAATTATTGGGAAGATTATAATATACATGACAGAAACATAGGCCCAACTTCAACAAAAACAGGATCAAGATATTGTATTTCGCGATAGGATTCAGTTGGTTGCAATAGGTTTCAATTGTCATGTGAATTTGCTGTACTTCTCAATTTAAAATGGAGTTCTGGCTAAATGGTTGTTCATATCAGCTATCGTGGTATTGAGGAAGTATACGGGAGTGAGTGTAATAGCTACATTAGTAGTTTTTGACTGCGCCTCCGCTGAGAGGCAAACATTGCTAACGCCACGCTTCTCCATTATGAAAATGCAGGGATGTGCGGTATTCACAAGATTGCGGCACACGCCTGCATTTCCCTCTGCGTTGGCGCTGAGTTCAGATGCCTAGCGCCAACGCAGGCACAATTGCACCATAGTGCAAGGGTGTCTGCGTTTGGGGAAAGGATTGCTTATGTGGCAATTTGCTGTTTATACGCATGCTGCACAACGCAGCACAAATGGAAACAGCAAATACGAGGAGAAATAAAGCATTTCTCCTCGTATCGCCTGTTTAAGACCAGGTTTTCCCTGGTCTTAATTTTGGTATGGCCTCCTATTTAAGCCACCCTTGTAAATAGGGGCAGCACCAAAATCAATGGGTGTTGCGGTGGAAATCCCACCACAACAACCATTGCCCTCCCCTTTCATGCCAAGTACAGCGTGAAAGGGTGCCTTATTTACAAGGCAGCGTTTAATGCTGTCTTGTAAATAAGGCAAAGCCCCTATCAACCCTATCGCCAACACAACGTCACTAGAAGTGACGTTGTGGTGGCGATAGAGGCTTGTAAATATGCCCCCGGTGTTTGCCGAACGTCTTAATGTTCCATTTAGTTTCATGGATACAAAACAGAATTCAAAGGCAAAGCCATAAGAATGATGAATTAAGGCTGCGATTGAGCTGAACTGAGGGTGTGATCGGGGGGTAGTTAAAATAAATGTAGTGCCATTTTGAATCTATCTATCTATCTATCTATCTATCTATCTATCTATCTATCTATCTATCTATCTTTCTATCTATCTATCTATCTATCTATCTATCTATCTATCTATCTATCTATCTATCTATCTATCTCTATATATGTATGTGTTTTTTTTGTTTCTATTTATTTATTTAAATAAGAGACCCTCACTGTTGTTTTGATGAGCGTTTTGGCTCTGTATGTCCTTTATGCTAAATGCTCGCTGCAGACGTCTGTTGTGACTTACAGATCACGAGGTCAACTCACTCCCACTCAATCTCCCGCCCCTGCTAGTGAAGCAAACGGAGACACATTAACCCCTTGGCTGCGGGGCACATTCCCCCGCTGTGCTGGGGGGCGGGGGGCGCGTACAACGCCCCGGTGCTCATGACGAGGTCAGCTCGTCATGAGCTCCGGCGCTCCGGTGATCATGACGAGCTGAGCTCGTCATGGTCACACCCATTCCCATGGAACGTTCAGCACAGCAGGGGAATCAGCCCAGCGTTCGAGCGTTCCACAGAACGGGTGAGGTCATGACGAGCTCAGCTCGTCATGAGCACCGGAGCGCCGTAGCTCATGACGAGCTGAGCTCGTCATGAGCACCCAAGACGTTAAAGTGGATATTTTTATTACTGGCTTTTACAGCAGGCAAAACAGCCACAACTGTTGTATAAACCATTGTAGATTTAAAAAAAGGTATTATTTCAGAGCTCTGCTTGCCATTATTCTCTTCACAACAATTTCCCTTTCCCTGTGACTTGAAAACCTAATACATTGGCTTGTTGGCTTGTGAAGTCAGTTTGAATAATGCAGAGATAAACAAACAGATGTTTTGCACTTACTCCTAAAAAAAAGTCTACCTCAAAAAGCTGAATAGTATTTGCATTTATTGTTTATTGACAAGAGCAACCAACTTACCCCTACACCATAGTGTAATATAGAACTATATTTTCTATTACATTTCTCTTTGTGCAGTTTTTGTAGAAAAAAAACAACTGTACGCTATGGAAAAGCAAAGGCCAAGTTTTAGCAATTTTTCCACGTTAGGTTTGGCAAGCAGGCACAATTTCAGCTCCAGTTCATGTTCCCCGAATGTTATATTGATTTTTTTGTCTTAAGACACAGGTATGATGAGCCTAACTGACGCTTAATAAATCTAAACAACTCAAGGTGGGCCTGAAGGGAAAATACAAGAAATAAAACCATGTTTTAAGCTGTTTCCTAAACTACAAAAGGGAAATGGGACGCAAAGGTAAAATGTATTTTCAAACCGAAAAGGTGTGGCGTTGGCTGTCGGCCTTTTGGTTTTTTTCAATGATTGTTTTATATTTGTCATGGTTTTTATAAAATATTATTGGGTGGATGACCCAGCAGCTTATTGGGAAGCTGGTGGGTCATCCATGATATAAAAAGAAAACCAGCTTAAGCGAAAAACACATTTTGATATCAAGAAGCACAAATTGTGATGATAGTCCTGGGCACTGAAGGGAACTACATTGTGTGACGATGTGCTCCTTGTGAAAGTACTCACCCACAGTGAAGTTAGTCAATGGTTGAAATGAGCAGACCCATTGCTTCATGTCATATGTTTTAGTGAATGAAAGAAAAATGTGAATGACACAGCAACAGACCAATATTTGGACTTTGTGCAGCATTTGTTGGATTGCAGTTAGAATAGTAATTTTACCCTCACCCAACCCCAATTTATGGTTTTCCCTCGATATTTGCTAAATTGCTATTACAATAGTCTATTTTAAATACATTTTCATTTATGCTATTGTTATTATACATTTTGTATTAGAGTTAGATTAGTAAATATCACTTACCTTGGAATGTTGTTCATATTTTTAGCATGCCAAAATTAAATATATATTTTTACATATTTGCTTTAATGTTTTAAATATTTTTCTGCTGTTTTTTGTTTTTTCATTATTCCTAATTTTAAATATTGTAAGGATTCTATACTTAAGAACAATATATTTTTTTATATTTCATTAACATTTTTTAAAGGCTAAAAATGTAAATTGGAGGGAGATGGGTTTCACTCCCAAGAAAAAGTGTTCTCATATCAATGACACCAGACAAACTTACAGAACATGTCTCATTATGTGGCAAAATTAATCCCCAGGATGAGTATCCAAGTGGAAGCAAGATGGAGATCCAGTGTTTTCCGTTCGCTCGCTATCACTTTACCAGCCAGGTGTCTGTTTCAGCTGCACCCTTTAGGACTCGCCCCACAATCCTGCAGGAGGCTGTCAGGTTAACAGTTTCCAGCCATTGATGTTTTCACTCTTCTTCCCCTGGCAGCTCCTCCATGCCTACAATCTTGTATTTAGGCAACCTTGCCCCAAACTGCCCCAGCAGCCCCACCATCTCCTCCAGCAGTGATCTGTTCTTCCTCAGGATGTAGGAGTTGCTCTCCCAGATTTTTCTCAGCCAAAGTCTAGGGCCCACCTCTGATCCTTAACGCTACTTCTCTGCCCCTAGTCAATTTCACCTCAGTTCTCCCACAGTATTGCCCCACCTTTTTAATCTTGAAATTCCTGTCAACTTCTCCCTTCCTTTCTTGCTGTGACCAGTGGCGCTGAGCAACTAGTATGATATAGACCTTTGCCATAATGTACCTGTCAGCAACCTTTATATTTTTAAGTCTAATAAATGCACATTCCGAGGTTCAAGCACAACAACAAAGTCTTCTGCCAAAATTACTGGATGACAGAATTTATTAAGACCAACATAAGTTAGTTTAAGTCTTAATTCGCAATTTATTTTGTAATAAATACAACATTGTTACACTTGAAAGTAAGCTTAGTTGCCTACCATCAACCCAATAGTAGAAAGCATGGAGGGCCAATGTTTAGCGACACTTAAGCGTGTTGTCTTTCCCACAGCATTGGGATACTTCCTAGTGCATGCCCAGACAAAGACCGGCCAAGAGCGGGCTCATCTGTGCCCACCCTGCCTGACAGTGACCAGACCGGGCCTCTCCTCTTGATCTAGTGCCTTGGCCTTGTTAAGAAATGGGAATTTGAAAGTCAACCTTTCCTAATAATGACCTAAAATGCTCTTGTCAATTACCTCTAATATAGCCTTCCTTATCACAGCAGTTGGGGCAATAACTGAGGAAATTATACCTGTGGAGGAGGAACTGTAGGGCTATTGACATCACATTAAGAAATGCTCTGTTGCAACTTTTGGTGGTTTGTAATGGCTCCCGTATTAATACCTGTAATATGGGTGGTAACCCACAAATTGTTGAGGAAGAGGTACATCACCTTACCTCAGAGGGTTCTGATAATCCTCCTCAGTGAAGAAGAGAAATAATGATCATGCAAAAAGGGGGCTGTCAAAGTTGACAGAAAGAATGGGGGGGCTATGAAGTTGCCTGATGCACCACTGGACAACCATTACAAGAGACTTGCAATACCTGTGGTAATGCTTTTGAATTATGTAATCATAGAATCATCAAGATTGAACATGCTATTGAAAGCCTATAGGTGCTTAAAAATTCATTTGACATCACAGAACCTCATGTTACCTTGGTAGCATTGGTTGACAATGCCAGGGTAGGTTCTATCATGACTAGTGATCAGTGGCCATTATAAGGCCCTTCTCTGCCCCATAATCATAGTATCATGCTGATAATATTTTGGGCTTGGCCAAAATGTAAGTGTTTTGCTGCATGAGTATGAGAGACATGCCCGCTTGCACAGTTCATATTATTGTATGGGTACACAAGTAACAGTGGGCAGTTGAAGCCACAGTTAGCTTCTCATAAGTCTAATGAGGAAAGCAGTGTTGCCAAGCGGGGAGTTATGCAAACTCCCAGGCTGCCCAATACACATATTTTTTTAATTTGCCACCTGAATCCACTCGTTTTGTGTTGGTTTTGGATAACGCTCCACCCCTCACTCAGTCCATTGGTTAGATAGGCACCTGGGACGTAGCTCTCATTTGTTCCATCATATCATGCATAGTCTTCAGGGTGCCACGGATGGGAAAGGACCACAGAGTTTTTGAAAGATACCACACTATGGTAAACTTCAATAAGGCCAATTTGGACGTTTGCTTGTTGTTAGAGCTTTCATGCCTGCATTGTATCCAATATCTTACTACTTGCATCAAGGCTTTGTCACTTAGTTATTTCCGTAAGCCCCATCACTTGTATGGTTCTCCTTAATTGTCTGTGGCTTCTCTCACTCCCTGAACGAGATATGCTACAATTTGTGATGTCCCTATCTCAAGTAGATTTGAGCCCTTATGCACTCTGGATAATGATTATTGATGTTATCTTCACCCAAGTTGCAGGTAGGCTCTATAGCAGATGTTGATTCACCTGAATCTTTGTTTTTAAATTCTCTTGATATCATGAGTTGCAACATAGCGAGAAAGAATGATGATGCAAGTTGGCTAGCATTTTTAGGATCATTTGTTTTCAAGAGACTTGTGATCTTTGCAATAGTGTTTTTTTTTAAAGATGGATACACTTAATTTTCTTTTCTATCTGTCCTTTAGACTTTGGAAGCGCAAAACCAGGCCTACTTAATGTGGTAGCCTTCTCTATGAATTATAAAATTCAAATGATTGATGCAGGTTCACTAAAACTGGCTCTGTCAGTATTACTGTTCCCTAACCCCAGAAGACTGTTTTTCTGGGTGACTTTTTAATCTTCCTTATTGCACTCAACATTGTAATATATGATAGTGCTCCTAAGAATGCTTCATTTACAGAACTAATTTTAAACATATTGTCCAAAGGGACATCCTTCATCTTTTTAATATTCCTTTTTTAAATAAAGATTCTGGTTCCATACCTGTAACCCGACTTATAAAGGCAGAAGCTATTGCACGGTTATTAATTTGTTTTCTATCTCTCTTTTACAAATTGTAAAAGGTCATGAGGTAAAATGGGATGCCCATGGTGACTATAATCCATTAACAGTGTTTTTTGATTAGGACCTGAAATTTAGTTCAGTCACCCACTCTTTAAATAGAGAGTAGACAATTTATGACCACGGTCGCAGATTAAAGTGAGTAAAAGTGATTTCAGATTGTTTTTATTTCTAAATTATTTGATTGTTTCCCTGATTTTAATTGTGTGTTTAGATGAATGTCTACCTGATGTGTTGATGCTTAGTAAATTGAAGTTAATTTGTGGTAATGTGAAGACATTTCTTCTATCACAGGGTAATCCACTAACTTAAACCATTGTAGGGGGTTGGTTCACTTGTATTCCAAGGGCCCAAAGTGAGCTGAGGGAGGCCCTGAAGAAAGATTCTAGGATGAGAATCGAAGTCGCTGTTGTACACTGTTAAACAAAAGTGCTCAAAGATAGAACAGCAGCTTTGCTCCAGAAGGCTTGGGATCAGCTTACTTTGGCAAGTAGCTTCAGAAACAGTGAAATCTTTTGGAAGATTATAAATCATCTCTTGTTTCAGCAAGAAGTGGGTGTTTTACTGTGCTCTAAAATTTCCATCTGATAGATGGGTCAGGCACTTTGTATGATATGATATGATATGATAAAAATTTATAATGCGCATAAACAATAACCCGCAGGTATCAAGGCGCCTAACAATACAATCAAAATTGAAACAGATGTCCTTACATATAGGCTTGTCGAAAGAGGCGAGTTTTTAGGGCAATGCGGAAATTCTGTAAAGACGGAAGGGATCTCAAATCAAGAGGGAGGTCATTCCACCATTTGGGCGCTAGCGTGGAAAAAGCCCTGCCACCCCATTTAGCTCTTCGTACACGGGGGGCTGTCAGAAGTAATTTCCCGGAGGAACGCAAGTTCCTACCAGGGGTATAGTGGGAGATAATAGACCCAATACCCGTGTCGCTATTTTTAGCGATGGCTCTGTAGGTCATGCATAGGACTTTGAACCGGATTCGAAGTTCTACCGGTAGCCAATGCAGCGATTTCCTGGCCGCAGTGGCTGAGGAGCGTCTGGGAATATCCAGGACAAATCTGGCTATGGCGTTTTGGACTACCTGTAAGCGCTGCAGGTGGCTCCGGTTTAGCCCAGCATACAGCGCATTACAGTAGTCCAAACGAGAGCCAATAAATGCAACGGCTATTTGCTTTCTTGCCTGCAAGGAAAGATATTTCCTGATCCTTCGCAGGGTGTGGATCAAGCCCCAGCAGGTGGAGACAGTTCTACTCACCTGACCGCCCATATCAAGGGCTGGATCTATCATCACCCCAAGGTTCTTAGCAGATGTTGTGGGGGAGGGACATATTCCTAGTGAGTCAGGCCACCAATTGGCTGACCAGATGTTTTCTTTCCCCCCGAACACCAACACCTCAGTCTTCTCCCCATTCAGTTTAAGAGAGTTCTGAATCATCCAGTGACCAACCGCCTCCATACAAGATCTAAACTTGGAGGCGGTGAGCACATCTGAATGGGGAAGAGAGACGAGTATTTGGGTGTTGTCTGTATAAGAAACTACCTCCATCCCAAAAGATCTTATTAGCCTGGCTAGTGGGGTCACATAGATGTTAAAAAGGGTCGGGCTAAGCGCCGACCCTTGAGGGACCCCACATAGCACTGGTCGGGATGGAGATAGGAACTCCCCCAGCTTGACTCTTTGTTCCCTCCCAATAAGGAAGGAGGTCAAGAGATCCAAGGCTGCATTCCTCACCCCCACCTCCCTCAGGCGAGATGTAAGCACTGAGGGGGAGAGGGTATCGAAAGCCGCTGTTAGATCTAGCAGGACCAGGAGGGTGGTCTGGCCCCCATCTACTGTCGTGCGGATCTTATCAAGCACGATGGTGAGGGCTGACTCGGTGCTGTGTTCCCTCCTGAATCCATGCTGGGAGGAGTCCAGGCATCCCGAGCTTTCCACAAAGATAGCGAGATGCTATGGATATACGATTGACAGAGTTTCAATGACCCAAGACAATTCCATGGTTCTTAGAGGTCCAAAGATTTTCTTACTTTTGGAAGACACTTGGACTGCCATAATTGCTACACCATATAATAAAACTCTGGGTCCTGATGGGAATTCTTTTTCACCTGTACAAGCTAAATGTTAGACTATGGGCCCCATTAATTGCCTTTTCTATCAATGCAATAGCCAGGCATGGCATTCTTGATTCTCGGTCACAGTTGATGATCGTGCTTTGTATTTTAAAAAGGGAAATAAAGATTATCCTTTGTTACTGTCCCATTTTCCTGATTGACTCAGTGGTTAAGACCATAGAGTATAATTTTAAACAGGTTGACATTATGGGCTAAAGATCGCCACACACTTTCAGACATACAGTATGATTGTAGAGAAGATCTTGGGATGGTGGTTCAGTGTTTGAACTTGCACTTGATCATGAATAAATATACAGTCGCCAAACAAGGATCCATACACCTAGCGTTTAAGGATCTTAGTTTGGGCTTTGATAGGGCACCAAAGGAGTCTCACGCATTGTAGATTTGTGGAAATTACCTGAGGATACTAACCACCACTATTTGACTTTTACGATAAAGCTTTTGTGATGCAGCTAAGTCAAGAGGCTCTGGGCCGATTACACATGAACATGTAAGAAAAAGTATGTGCACATGCACGTTCACAGGTGATAAGGTTGCTTGTGGCATACTACCGTCTTGTGTAGCCCAGCACCTGTGCGCAGGTAGCCAGTCAAAGATTTCAGCTTACATGTCACAGGCCTTTCAATCTGAGTGGACATCAACAGCGTGGTGTTCACTGAAGTCTATAGTGCTTTTAACTGATTGACACATTATCGGTAAAATCTGCACCAAGATACAATTTCATAGCACTTAGGCCTACAGGGACCAGTGAGGTGTCAACCTTAGTGTAAACATATGCCTGGAGTGTAGAGAGCCACAGTCCCTTACATCGAATCTCGACTACATATGGGACTTTAAGAATTATCATATTTCCTTGCCTCTCCCATAATCAGAATCCAGGCATTTGTCTCCCCATCTGGGCCAAGTTAGTTATTCTGCTGGCCAGTAAGAGAACCAAAGGCCTCCTCACACAATAGAGCCATTAGCAATGCTTGACCCAGGTACTGTGTAAAGAAGTAAGTAATGAGGAGGAAATCTGCATTAGTTAATTAATTCAAATTGCACATGAGCTACAAAACCCCAAGTCCACAGAAACATAGGGGGGAGGTCAGAGCTCTGGAGCCAAATACTGGATAAGCTTGGAGAGAGACAGGTGAGAAGACACTACACCTGGCAGTGACAGCAATGAAAGAATGCCCAACAGGAAGGAGAAGCCACCTGATGCAACTGCAAGAATAGGCTGAAGGACTTTGAAAGCAGCTCTCCCCTTGGACGAGAAGGGTCTCTTCAGGTCCAGTAGTGCAGGCCCCCTGTACCCTCTGAGGAATGTTGGGGAAATGCACCTTTTGGGGGACCCTGGATGCTTCCCTTGAGAAGTCTGTAGATTGTCCCATGACTCCGCTGACACACAAGTGCTTTTCAAGAGGTCAGGAGGCTGTGGGACCTGGAGAGTGGCACAGGGAGAGTGTTCAGCTTGCTGGCTATGGAAGATGCCCCCCAAGCAGGAGACAGCACCAAGAGCCCAGGAAGAGGACAGGTCTGGCAATGGAGTAGCAAGACAAGGCTTCTCAATGAAAAAGCCACTTTAGAGGCCAGCAGTTTAGACGAAAATTCTCCTGGTGCCTAGGGAGCAAAATTAGCCCAAGACTATGTGAATATAGTAGTATCACAGTAACAGCATAGTAAGAAATAGAAATAAGGCTCTGCGACACGTTACTCAACTCACTGCTTTATTAACAATGTTGACTGCTGACAATGCAACATGTTATGTTACGATGAAATTGACTGAACAGTGGTATTGTCCCCTTTGATTTCATTCTTGTTGCCATGGTGAATTATAACATGTTGCTGTTTTAAATGGTGTGCTGTCACCCTGACAAAGCTAGTAGGCCTGCCTTTATTAATGATGACACCCCATATATTGTGATATTGTGTCTAGACATATGTGTAAGGATACTGTAATTTATTGTTATGACTTGCTGTGGTACGAATTGTTCTGTGTTCATCGTCAAAAGTATATTTGCAATTAATGTGTAATATTTAGTTGTGTGAGTGTGTAATAAAAGGAATTTTCTTTTTTTATATGAAAAAGCAATGACTGAACCAGTGGCTGGGGTTACTGTCCAACACAACTTCCCCTGAGGAGGCCTTGGACTGGATCAATGACACGATATTGTGGTAAAGAACATTGTTGACAAACATAGGGGTCGATTCCGACTCGGTAAAAAAAGTGTCTGTCCGAATTGTATCCGGAGCCCTCTCCGTACGAATCGTACACGTCCGTCCGAATCGCGTAGTACGATTCGTACGGACAGTTTCCGTCTGAATCATCGTGACCCATACGAATTGCACCGGAGATTCCGTACGACTCGTACCCTCACAGTGGACCGTACGATTCATACACATGCTGTACGACCCAACGAGCACGATCCGGACCGTGGAATGGAGACACGATTCGTACGGTACACGTCAGGTAAGTGCGATTCGTATGGAGGGTCACACATTTACACACACACCGTACGGTGCATACACACCATGATCGCAGGGGTACGGTGCGTACCCCTGCAATCATGGGGTGTACGCACCGTACACCTTGCGATCATGGGGTACGCACCGTACACCTTGCGATCATGGGGTACGCACCGTACACCCTGCGATCATGGGGTACGGTGCGTACACCCCATGATCGCAAGGATACGCACCGTACCCCTGCGATCATGGGGTGTACGCACCGTACCCGGGGGGGTCCGTTCCGTACCTGTTTCGAGGCGTACTCTGCTTTTCCAACAGTTTTCAGCACCCGTAGGAAAAGAGTCGTACAGAGGGTCGGCGGGAAGAATCGTACTAGCAGGGTCGGGAAAAGTGTTTCGAACCGTACAAACGTCGCTTGCTGCGTGTTCCGGCGGCGATTCGTACAGGAATTCGAGTCGTACGGTTCCTGGTACAATTCGTACGGGGAGCTGCATTGGGTGAGAATCGTACTACGTCGTATGTACGGTGGCGTTGCAGGGTACGAATCATACAGAAAAAAGACTCCGTACGGCTATTCGGAGTGCTTTTCCTGAATCGAAATCGGCCCCATAGTGTGTCAAAAATATTTTTTAACAACATTATTGTGATCCTATACCTACAATGGTAAGTATAAGATATCAGGAAAACAATATCGTTGACACTAATATTGCACTAAATAGACAAAAAGATAGATTTTTGTAATATAAATAGAATTTAAATAAGTACGTGTTAAATATTTTAATATATAATTGTAATATAAATTCAATATATTCCACAAAATACTATATATGAATATATACCTATATGAACACACAAACACATGTGTATAAATCGATAGATAGATAGATAGATAGATAGATAGATAGATAGATAGATAGATAGATAGATAGATAGATAGATAGATAGATAGATAGATAGATAGATAGATGACACACATGAAAAACTCCCTAATGCTGGCAAAGTGCACAAAGAAAGTCTATAGTTTCTCCGGCCAACACATTTCGGCTTGCTGCCTTCTACTGGGCCTATAACATAAACATGGCAAACATAGCTGTCTTTTATATTGTGCTTCCTTGATTTCAATTGCCAGTTAAACACGAGAATGGTAAGTCTACAGCAGTGACTTGTTTTTGCCACCATTGCAAGATGCACTTTCATTTCCTATCTTTCATACCATCACACCTCATTTGGTGTTCACAAAAATTAAAACACTGGCTTACTCTTTGCATCATCTGTATTCAGACAATGATTTTAAGACAATATAATCATCATTCACCTTGCATTGGTTATCACATTGATGCATTATTATACAATAGAGTATAACCATATCTAATTGCCTTATGCATGAGAAAAAACCACTCCATTATGTGTGATTTCCACTACTCATTTTTCAAACCGCTCTCAGTCTTGTCACTTGCATTAGTCAATTAATCACATAACATGACATGGATTATAAGGCATGTTCCATCATAAACATAACATATACTACAGTACAATTAATCAAGATTCTTCCCCTATTAGAGAACGAAGGAGCAACAAGCTTTTTTTCAATTTGTACCACCTTTTCTCTTCTATTCATCCCCATGCAAAGTTAAAAATGGGGCGCACCATTGTACAATGTTGGTGCAAAAATGATGGAAACAAAATCCATGGAAAAAAAGTGCTATTCCTATATTTCTACATATTCTATTAAGTACTTAACTGCTACGCATCAAAGTGTTTCCCTAGGGGTTTACTATGAAACTCAGATGCCCACTCATAATCTACGTCAGCCTCAATATCTATCTATATATCTAGATCTAGATCTATATCAATATATATATATATATATATATATATATATATATATATATATATATATATATATATATATATATATATATATATATATATATTTATACTAGCAGCCCGTCCCGACGTTGTCCGGGGATGAAAAGTAAAGTGTGTAATGTTGTTACTGATGAAGTGTGACCTTATTGTAAGATTTCGCGGTAAACAACATTTTTAGTTTCATTTGAATGAGGATGTAGAATAAATTGATTTTTGGCATTACCGGTGCGAGAGAGTGCAATATATAACTGGCCATGAGTGAAGCAGTCTTCTCGTAAGTCGATGCCTATAACTTTGTATGTTTGACCTTGTGATTTGTTAATGGTAGATGCAAAGGCAATGTTAATAGGGAATTGCAAACGTTTACATTGAAAAGGTAGATCTGTAGGGACCATGGGTATGCGTGGAATGTGAGCTAACTGTCCTGCTGCAGGTCCTGATAGAATAGTTGCTTTAATTATATAAGGTGAAAGACTTTTAATTTGTAGTCGTGTTCCATTGCATAGATTGGGTGGATGTAGGTTGCGCAATAAGATGATTGGAATGGCTATTTTTAATTGTAGTACATGAGGCGGATGTCCTGAAGGGTTCAGCGAATTTAGGAATTCTTGAGGATAATGTACTGCGTCTTCAGTATCTAATACTGTGTCAATGGATTTATATATTTTATTTTCACCTGGGACTTGTTGGAGTATATGTTCATTGATGTGGTTGACATTTGTGTTTCTGGGTGCAACTAGAGCTCTTTCACAAATCCATTGGTAGTGTTTGTTAATACTCAGTTGAACATCTGGGTATACATGTTGTATGAGTTCTTGTAAGGTAGAGACAGCCGCTCCTAATTTCTCAATGTTAATGTTATCATTTATGTTTGGGAATTGGCCATTACCAACTTGTAGTAGAAGATCAGCAAACATATTATCTCCACCTCCTTAATGGGTTTTCAAGTTAGTGCGTAAGGTAAGAGTTTGTATGGAGTCCCATATGTGTCATGCTTTTAAACATGCTTTAAGTATATCGGCACGTGTTCCTCTTGGGACAACAGGAAGAGTCTGACGGAAGTCACCTGCAAAGACAAAAGTGACACCACCCATGATTTGATGAGAATTTCTAATGTCTTGTAGAGTTCGGTGTACGGCATCTATATGTGCGCGGTGTGTCATAGTGCATTCGTCCCACATAATAGGAGACACCCTTTGAAGCATGGTGCCTACGGGTCCGTTTTTGCATATTGAGCAAGTGGATTCTTTTTCAATGGAAACCGTTAAAGGTAGTTTAAAGGTGGAGTGTGCTGTTTTTCCTCCAGTTAGCAAAAGGGCAGCTATTCCAGAAGATGCAACTGCAAGAGCCAGTAGTCCTAAAGACTGTATTTTTGCAAGTATTAGGTTAATTAAGTACATTTTACCAGTCCCTCTTGGTGCGTCTAAGAAGAAAATTGTCCCTTTTTTTTCCACACTTTCAACATAGGTGTTGTATGCTATTGTTTGATCATGCACTAAGTTTGGTAAATGTTGTGCAACGTAATGCATTAGGTTGTCTGTTGAGTTTTGCAGATCTGTATGATTGTACGGTGTATGTATATTTCTATTTGTTTGGGGTAGTTTGAAATCTTTTAATGTTTTTTCACTTAGTACATACAGCGAGTCTTCAATTTCAATGAGACCTTGGTTAAAATGTCATTAGTCATTGGTAGTGATTCATCATTTGTTTGTTGTCGCCTATTGTGTAGTATATCTTCACACAAATCTTCTTTGTATTGCTCCCATATAGTAAGAGGATCAGATGGGTTACAAAACAGCAGAATAGTAACAAACAATTCACGTAGCTTAGATGGGGAATGTGAAAGTGCAGCATCACCTAATGTATGTTTTCCAATGTTCGTCGTCTTCAATGAGTCCAAGTTCTTTACACGCTGCTTGATAGGTATGCATTAGTTGTCCGTTAACAGTTAAGAGAGTGTCAAAGCCTGTAGGTCCGTGAACATGTTGTAAAAGAATGCGTAAGTGGAAACACTCCGATTGGTTTGGGTGAAAATAGTGTACATTCTACTAAGAGCTGAGTCTTTTTTTACACCAGGGTGTCCTAATACTTGCTGTCCTCGTTTTCTCCGTTTAAAATTTGATTTTGACCATGTATAGTATTGTGGTACTTCTTGGTATAACAATGTTTTTGCGAAATTGTCGGTGGCACACAATTGGAAGTAGGCAGTAAGCGCAGTGCTTAATTTGTAAAATATGAAGTGCAGGTGCTCAAATCTTTGTCGGAGGCCACACCTACTTTTCTCTGGCCCCCCCACTTAATCCACTGGCTCCACCCACTTCCTCTATTAGCTCCACCCACATCCTCAACTGGCACTGTGAAAAGGCAGATGAATTTCAGCAAGTACCTCTACTTCTTGGGATTGTCTTTTGATAAGACAATAAAACAGCTGAGTGTGTGTGACAATACACCTGCCCCAACTCCAAGTCATCATGTGACAACTTCAAATCCAAGCAAGAGTGACTCAGACTTGCATACTTATGAAATCAATAAAACCGCACCGTTGGGTTGTGCTATATATACAGCATGTCACCCTGGGGCCTGTTTTCATAAATGTCATCTGTACTGAGAGAGGTGGAGCACAATGTGTTTGTGAATATGTTGTTTAAAGTGACAGCGGTCACATTGTGCCAGTGGCAGCCTATCGCCACATAGATTGGGGGTGACACACAGATTATAGCTGGACACAGTGCAATTTTTCTGACAGCCTCCAGTGTCACAGCTGCATAGATGTCACAGGTACGGACGCATCTGTACTCTTCAGTACCTTTCATTGTCCCGACGTGCACTGGCCTTTACACATTTGAAATGCATGTTTATTCAAACCCTTTCCCCTCACACTGAGAGAGGGAAGTGTTGCTTATTATGCACAACAGCACCAATAACGTGTCCCCTCGAGAACCATTTACCATAAGAGCCACCAAAACAAGTGTGCTGTGCATGAAAACCACACATGTGCAGTAAGACACCAACTCCGTCTTGGTCTTAATTAGTCAAGGAGCACATGTGATAGAAACACATTTGAAAAGGAGCAGGGGAAAAACATCAAAGTGAGTGTGGACATTACATGCTTAGGGGTGTAGCTATCATAAGCACTACAATTAGGATCGCAATGGGGCCCAGGGAGTTGACAAACCACTGGACACCAGTTATGCCAATCGGTTACTAAAACTGGGGGTAGGAGGATAATTTTTCTTCTTGCGTTAGGGCCCATTGCCCCCTTGCCCACTCCACTCTAACTAAGCATCTTCACCTTGCACCAAAGCATAGGTTTTGTGTTGCTAACGTGTATTCTTCTGCACTGCTGTTTCTATCCTTGGGTGCATTAATATTGCAATGCGAGTTTATACAAACCCTGTAAAGTCACCCAGTTATTTATGCCCGCTAGTACTACTGATGATCATTCCAGGCAGTGCTGGCGAGATAAACCTGTGGCACCCTACAGAGCATGCTGAGGATGCACACACGGAACCCCACAGGAATAGCAAAGAGATGCACAATGTAGGGGTGGGCTTTCTTAATGTACATGGAATGACAGCCAAAAGCAGTCATAAAGACCCCACCCTTGACAACCTGTACAATGCAGAATGTTGCCCAAATGAGAAAGGCCCACACTGCTTGAAATTCAACATTCATGTGAAAACATTTTCAATTGGAAAGGCAGCGCACAACATCGAACAGAAATCGAGCAGCCTTGCCAATAAACTTCTGATAATTATACTTATTGCTAAGTATAAATAAACAATGCGTTTGCCCGATTTTAAACATGTAGCCTGCAGATTATAAATAGTCTTTTACAATGAGTGCTGCTATTAAGCTCAGATGGCGCGCAGACACATTATTCATTAGCCCCCCAGCATAACCCCCAACCCCACAGCCCCTCCTGCCACCAGGACTAGGGCTGTAAGCCACTACTCATTGCGTAATATACCTGGCATCAAATTAAATTAATGGAAGACATTGCAGCTGGTTGACGGACCTACTTCGGTTAGTTGTTTGCACATCGTCTTCTTAATCTGCATATAAGGCACGATTACAACTTACTTTACATTAAAAGAACAACAACCATGGCACGCTTGAAGAGCTCCTTTACCAGCGTATATGCCCGTATGCCAGAAAACATACCTAAGATACTAGAGTGGGTGGTATGAGGAAGGGCGCACATAGAGCATTTAAATGATATATATGTGTTGAAAACAAATATTGAAATCATCGTTTGCAGAAGTCTTATCTGCTTGGCTCTCTGTAGTTGCACTAGTGTATTTTATGTATACACTGCGCAACAGGAAATAACATCCCTTACCATTAATATTTTGACGGAGATATTTTGTGAAACATATATATTTTAAGTGTGTCGAATTAAATTAGCTGAATAAACCAATCTTAACGATGTTGTACAGTAGTAGAAATGCTTAGGGGGAAAGTTGCGTAGGTTGTATGTAAGTCAAATTGTTACAGAGGACTTGAGATAACGTGAGGTTTTTTCGCTTTCACCTCTATAATTGTTGTTTAGGAAGTATTCATTTGGGGTGATTAGTGGCAGCTATCTCTCTCATGCTGACACTGTTGGCTCCTGTGGGATGGGATCACTTATTATGTGTGGTCTGTTTGGAAAGGAATGGAGGATTCTTCAGGGGCAGGCCTATAACTTCTTAACCCCGGCCGGCCCTATCTATTGTGATGTATAATAAATGTGTATGTGGGCCGGCGCCAGCGGATGCTACTAGGCCAGGGCAGGCACAGTGCGTTATTGAGTCTTGTAGAGCTGCCGCCGGAGCTACAGAGGATATATTACTATTACTACTAAATTTAAAGGCAGGGGCCGAGCAGGGCCTTTAACATTAACATCGGCCGACCGGCCCTTTTGTGATAACAGTACTTACAGTTACACTCGTCGTGGTCGGCCGTCGTGGTCGGCCGGGGCTGCGGGGAACTTCATTAACCGATAGGCGGCCTGATGGTGGTGTTGCCTGCCCTCAACGTGGTCGGAGTGGCTGTAACTCGTGGGGTGTGGGTGTGCCGGTCGGAGCGTGGCAAGCGGGAAAAAAAAACTGCACGCAGCGCGCACAACCAAAACTGACCCAATCAATGCCTGACTCCTGCCCAGTACAGCTCCCTAGTCCCTCCCACCACAGGCATCAGTCTTGAATTAAGGGCCGTGCCCGCGCGATGCCGCGGCCGCCATGATAACTTATGAGTATCATTATTATGATTAATGAATGCGGCCAGCAATCGCTTTGCTCCGGACCTCCAGCTCACATTCACACTGACTGACAGACTCAACCTGAGCACACTGGGACTCAGGAGACCCAGAACAACACTCTGTGCCAACTCCGAGTCACTGAGTCATCATATGTGAGGACGTGCAGTCGTGGAGATGCGTGTAGACCCGGCCCTGGAAAGAAAGTGCCGGTGCTAAGCACCGGAAAGCACCGGCACAAATTAAGCACTGCGTTGTGTGCGTTGGGTTCTGTGCTACATGTAGAATGTTCTTGTCATTGAAATAGACTCTTTGACCATTTTCAAGATGCACAGCTAGATGTGTGACAGTGGGATGGTGTTCATGAATGTGAAACTCTAGAATGCGCCACACTGCTTCGGAAGTGCTAATATACCGTCCATTTAGATATGTGTCTATTTCATTGTGTTTGTTTTCAATAGCAGCAGTTGCTTGATCCGAGCCTTTGTTAATATATTTGCAAATATATTTGATTGCTTTAACAGATTGGCAGTATTCAATATTAATGTGAGCATTGAAAGTGCGACAGAGTAGTGGTGAATATGGAACAACCCACTGACATATGTCCACCATGTTCGGTGTTCCTCCTATGATAAATGGGGTAGCCATTAACCCCAGTTTCAGTTTCATTAATGAGAGGGCGTGGGTATTTTTTGGTGCAAATCCCGTTTTTCATACACGGTGAAAGAATGTTGTGTTCACCACAAGGACCATGTATCATGTTTTTCTTGACAATCAGAAATAGTTTTGGATCGTTAATAGGATCAGGCAGCTCTGCGGAGATAATGAGATCAACGTCATCGGCAATAATTTTTGGGTCAAGCCATAATAGTATGTGTACATGAGGTAGTCCTCTCTTTTGCCATTCAATAGTAAATATGTAAGCTTTAGTAGATCCAAAGATACCCTGTTGTGTTAATAGTTTCATTAGTGTTTTAACTTTTAAATTGAATACCCGTGCAACTATGTCATGTCTATCGCATGGTTTTTGTTTTGGGAACAATTGATCTTTAATTTCTTGCCAGTCTGGATTGCATGTGAAAGTAATGAATAAATCTGGTCTGCCATAGTGCCTGACGTATGCTTGTTTCCGGTCCAGGGAAGGCATGGCTTGGCAATTCGGGCTGGACTGTCCCATGAGGCACAGGGTCAGGCTGATTTGCATACAGCCATGTCTGAACTGGGGTGGCAGAGTGGGCTAAAGAACGGTGATGGATTAAACCCAGATCTTTTGACTGGGTGTGAGTGTTTGATTGGTTCAGATGCTCCGCCCATCACCACCCTCTTTTGTACCGCTTTTGGCCGCCATAAGTGTGGCAGGGTATGCTCAGACGTGAGTCCTTGCTCACTTTGCCACTGGATTCAAGAAAGCCGGGCTGAAGACGGCTGTAATGCTAGAAACCGGTCCTCGGAAGCTTGTTTCTGGTCCAGGGAAGGCATGACTTGGCAGTTCGGGCTGGACTGTTCCCATGAGGCACAGGGTCAGACTGATTTGCCTATAGCCATGTCTGAACTGGGGTGGCAGAGTGGGCTAAAGAACGGTGATGGATTAAACCCAGATCTTTTGACTGGGTGTGAGTGTTTGATTGGTTCAGATGCTCCGTCCATCACCACCCCTTTTGTGACGTATGTCATAGCATCTTGTGTTTTTTCATGCATGTACCTTGGTGATCCAGTGAAGGTAGCTGGTAAAATAACGTGCTGTCCAATGTCTTGAGCTTGTACGTTGTGATCTTGATTGACAGCATCTTTTAAATTGATGTAGTTGTCTGAACGTAGTTGTTTTTGATTGTGCCTGATAAAGTCTAGTCTTTCTGTGATCATTTTGGCCATCATATCTACAATGTATTGATTGAAGAGATTGCGGAACCAATGCAAGGTATTGAAAGTTGTATTTCTAACCATAAGAGTATAGGCATAGTAGTGCATGCATGTAACTGTTTTGTTTGTTGCAGAGTTTGTTTGTGGTATATTGAGACAATAACCATCTTCACCTGTAGGGAATAGGATGGGGTATTGTAAAGGATCATAGGATCTATGTAATTCAGATACTTTGCGTAATACTCCCTCTCAGGTATGTAATACAATGTCACGTGGTCCCTTGTTCTCGTTGACTAAAAGAACTGCAACTTCATCGGTAGTTGGTGCATTATATCTTGTATGTGTATTTGGTGGCCGTTTATCAGCGTGTATAATAATGCGCAAATCTTCCTCTTGTGAATTCATTTCATAATTGTAATTTAGTGAACGAATATATGTGTTATGATGGTGCAATGTGTCTTGTAGTAGTTGTATAAGGTGTGTGTTTAAATTTGGCACCATGTGTGAGCGTGCGTCTATTTGTTGTTGTTCAGATAGGAAATATATTTGTAGGAACTGTGGCGCTTTCCCTTCCATTGGAAGCATACTTCCAATCAAGTGGTATAACTGTCCCTGTATTTTAAACGTTGGCATGAAATTGCCTTCCCTAACTACATTGGCACCAAAGGATTTCATTTGGAACAGAGTATTGTAACGGCGTGTGTTTGTTAAGAAATGATTTGAAAGTGTGTGAGTGCCATCTAGTAGTTGTCTAATGAGTGGCGATGGATCTTGAATGTTGTTAATAAGTACTTTTCCTGATGAGCAGCAAAGGCCTTTAGGTTCTGCCTTCCATTTAAGTGCGTTGCAGTGAGTACAGACATTGTCCATGTCTCCAATTTTGACATGTGGACTGTTGCAGCAGTCATGAAGTGGGTTGTAGTTGATGCAGATCTGAGAGTGTGTGTGTGTTGTACTGTATGTTCTTCTAGTTGTGATTGCATATTTGGATTTATTAAAGTTTGCTGTTTTTGTATGTGAGTGGTGTCTTTGTTGGTCTTGTTAGCGTTGTCCATGTGTGTGGTATTAGAGGTTGTTGGCTGTGGAGTACTGTTATGATGCTGTTGTGAATGTGTTATATTGTTTGTTTGTGGAAGATGTGAGGTTGATGGTGCATCGATGTTATGTAATGTTTCCTCATTATTTGTGTGTGTTAGTCTTATGTGCTTGTTTGTGTTTGCGCGTTTTTTATATGTAGTCCGTGAAAGATGTGTTTTCCTCTTCACCATATTGAAATTTATGTGTTTTAAATATTTACAAAAGAGAGAGTAATGTATTTACGTTGATGTTCACTGTTGCTTTCCCCAATTGTTTTTGCGTAGTAATGTGTGTGCCACCATTGCCTACGTAACGTTTATTGTTGTTTCTGAGTGTGTAGCATATATTGGAGTATTATATCTCTAATTGTACTTTGTTTTGTCTTGTAACCTGCACACTTATCACTGTTTCCTCCCGGCAGTTTTTGCTACCTCATGTATTTTGTTTGGTCACAATTGTCACTTTTCTGTCATGTATGTTAACGTCTGGTTTTGTAATCTGTTCACGTGTAATGTGCTCCTTATGTTTCAATTCTGTTCGTTGCACACACCACTTTTCCCTTGTAACAGACAGTATGCTAGCTCTCACATTTTGTTTGCTGTTGATACTTGCACAAGTGCCACCATTGCCTACGTAACGTTTATTCTTGTGCCTGAGTGTGTAGCATATATTGCAGTATTATACCTCTAATTGTACTTTGTTTTGTCTTGTAACCTGCACACTTGTTACTGTTTCCTCCTGGCAGTTTTTGCTACCTCATGTATTTTGTTTGGTCACAATTGTCACTTTTCTGTCATGTATCTTAACGTCTAGTTTTGTAATCTGTTCACGTGTAATGTGCTCCTTATGTTTCAATTCTGTTAGTTGCACACACCACTTTTCCCTTGTAACAGAGAGTATGCTAGCTCTCACATTTTGTTTGCTGTTGATAATTGCACAAGTGCCACCATTGCCTATGTAACGTTTATTGTTGTGCCTGAGTGTGTAGCATACATTGCAGTATTATACCTCTTATTGTAGTTTGTTTTGTCTTGTAACCTGTCTTGTAACCTGCACACTTGTCACTGTTTCCTCCTGGCAGTTTTTGCTACCTTATGTATTTTGTGTGGTCACAATTATGACTTTTCTCAGTATGTTAACGTCTTCTTTTGTAATGTGTTCACATGTAATGGGCTCCTTATGTTTTAATTCTGTTAGTTGCACACACCACTTTTCCCTTGTAACACACAGTATGCTACCTCTGTTTTGTCTTGTAACCTGCACACTTGTGACTGTTTCCTCCTGGCAATTTTTGCTACCTTATGTATTTTGTTTGGTCACAATTATGACTTTTCTCTGTATCTTAACGTCTGATTTTGTAATGTGTTCACGTGTTATGTGCTCCTTATGTTTTAATTCTGTTAGTTGCACACACCACTTTTCTCTTGTAACAGACAGTATGCTACCTCTCACATTTTGTTTGCTGTGTGCCTGAGTGTGTAGCATATATTGCAGTATTATACCTCTAATTGTACTTTGTTTGGTCTTGTAACCTGCACACTTGCTCTGACGCCTTTGGTAAGGTCGGCGCTATATAAAGACGCCTTCGGCTAAGTTTAGAGCTATGTAGGAAAGGGTCCGCGCTATATAAAGACGCCTTCGTGTAATTTCCGCGCTATTTTAAAACTTATAAATCAAGCATTGATAGCGTTTCTATCTGAAGAAATGGCGCCTTGTTTTGTTCCTGTTTGGCCCCTTTATGACGTCGTTGGCCAATGGTTACAGAGTTGTGATTTTTTTCCTTTGAAGTCGTGTGTGTGTTTTAGTAGCTGCGTTGTGATTGGTCTACAATGTGAATCACCCTGCCCCCTGTGTGACGTCATGTTAGAGTCATCTTGTATGGAAGGCACGCCCGCTTTTGAATGTAATTGGACGAAGGCATCAAGGGTAACTACAAGGAATGTGTTATTTTACAATATGTGTTATACCGCGCTGATCCCGCGCCCTATGTGGGTATCTAAATAGAATTTCCGATGTTTGGTTTTGTATTACTTATAAATCATGTGAAAGCGCATTTCCGCTCTGGGTCTGCATATAATGCCTGGGTCTCCATATAATGCGTTCTAAATTCCGTGAAAGCGCATAAATACTGTATTTGTGCTCTATGTGTGCAATGTAAGCTGTTATTGCGTTTTAAATTCAGTGAAAGCGCATAATTCCGCATTTGTGCTCTATGTGTGCAATGTAAGGTGTTGTTAGCAGTTGGCATGTCCCTGTAAACGGCCACATTTGTTGTTTGAGATGCCCACACTCTTACACACGACCACGCCCCCAAGGGACTACTTTCACACTTTTGGCGTTTTTTCTTTCTTAATGTATATGGTGTACACATCTATAGCCTA
The DNA here is from genome assembly GCF_964261635.1 of Lissotriton helveticus. Lineage (NCBI taxonomy): Eukaryota > Metazoa > Chordata > Amphibia > Caudata > Salamandridae > Lissotriton > Lissotriton helveticus. The sequence continues at coordinate 104,102,034 of NC_136072.1, forward strand.
TGTCCTTCTGCTATATCTCCCCTTTCAAATAGTGTATTGGGTGTAGTGATTGGTGCATTACTTTTGTAGTTTACCTGGCTCAAAGGTTTGTGTTCTCCCTTTATAATAGTAGTATAGATATATTCACTGAAAAAATCATAGGTTTCAGGCCTTATATAGTTAGGAATTAGCATTTAAAAAAACATTGAAATTGCTCTTATATAGCTAGTTGTACTAACTATGTTTCGCGCACCCGCAATCCACTGCTGATGATGTCACATATTACATCATTCATGACATGGTCAGTGACATCACTGATGACATCTCAAATGACACAGTTTTTTGTTTCAGGTGTGGTTTTCTTGCATCAACAAATACTTCGGGCTAATATGTGTTCTTTATTTTGATTGATATCTACCATAACGGATTTAATCGGATGGTGATCTGAAGTGAAATGAATAATTAATCTATGTTTACATTGTATATGTTGAATCAACATCTAGGACCGCTTTTTTCTATAATACTTGACACCCAGGTCCTTTGACTCCAATTGGGTTACCCCCTGTTAATAACGCTTTCCTGTGAATGGCATGCTGATTGGCTGCCACTGTCTGTGAACACTCCAAACCAGGAAGTGTTGGCAGCCATCTTGTGCCTCGGTAGAACCAAGGCACAAGAAAGCAGTGAAACAAAGGTGCAAAACACGCAAAGGGGCAGGGTAGAAGCCCCCTGACCCCCTAGGCCTGCTCAGGGGGTCCCACAAGGACCCCCCAGGCCCAAAAATATTTTTTTTCTGTTTTTCCCCGTGGTACGCTTAGGGTACGCGTACCTGTAAGCGTACATGGCATCGCACCCAGAGCGTACTCCGCGAAATTTAAAAAAAAAAAAACTGATTTTTTTTGCCCTTCGGGGTCCTCCTAGGCCCCCTGCGAAAACCTAGGGGGTCAGGGGGTCTCTACCCTGCCCCCTTTTAGAGTTTTCCCCTTTTGTTTTTCACCTCTTGTGTCTCGGTTCTACCGAGACACAAGATGGCGGACTCTCCGGACCATTTGGAATGTTGACAGACACCCGAGAGCCAATCAGCTTTCCGCTCGCGATCTTCCGTGGCGCGCCGGGTGCGCTCCCCGGTACGCGTACCGGTAAGCGCTCGAAGCTTGCATATAGATATATACATTTTTGGGAAGTTAATTTTCATAAAAACCACTGGAGCAATTTTCATCAAATATAGAAAAGGCACTTTTGCGTACCAGTCCCTACAATTTTGCAAAGTTTGGTGTAATTCCATTCAGTGGTTTGGACTGTAGCCGTGTCTGAAGGTCCTATGGAAATTAACATGGAGAAAACACGTTTTAGGACCCCCCTTTTTTCTTGGCCCCCGCTTGATGAATCCCCCCAAAACTTTCAGGAAAGGAGCAGAACTGAGCTGGCCAAAATTTTGGAAAATTGCACGCACGTTCCTCAATCGACGCCAAAGTTATTCCCAATAGAATGTTGCGGATTTCCTATGGTAACTAGGTCCTAACTATATATACCTACTGGCTATCGCCAGTAGGTAACATATTTATGTATATATATATATATTTATATATATCCATCACCAAACAGCCCCCCAAGGAGAGTGCTGTTTTCATAGTCCATGCTGGTGGCAAGGATGGGCCAGTCCTCTAAATGTAATACCGTGAGCAAGACCTATTGTTGGTTGAAACGCGTTGGTGGTGATCAAATGCACGATTGGAATAAATCCTGTTAATGAACGATTTCCTTGGAGTGCGATGACTTCCTTATCACAAAAGGAATCTTGGTGTACACATATTTATATATATGCCTATATAGGTATACATATATGTACACACAAATACACCTAAAGTGTAATATAATTAACACAAATATTTATTTAGCATTATATTATAACATGCATACACAATAAAACCATAAACAATTTATTAAGAAAAATGTTATAATGTAGACAATATAATATAAAAAATAGCATAAACATTAAAATACATGTAAAAATAAAAACAAATATTGTAAAATATTAAAAAATAAAACAATGCTATAAACTCTATTTAACCAACATTAAACTATTGGAGTCTAAGAATATTAAATATACTATTTCCACTGTAGGGGAAATGTTGGACTTCAACAGTAGAGAAAGCATTGGATTTTGGAGTGATAAAAACTACAATTTCAACTCCAAAGAATGCAACTGTAGGGGAAGCGTTGGAATTCAGAGGGATAAAATTCACCATTCCCAATCCAATCTGTGTAACAGTAGAGAAAGCAGTGGAATTCGGAAGTGTGAATTTAAACATTACCACTCCAAAATACACAACAGTAGTGAAAGTGAAGAACTTCAGAGGGGTTAATTTTACTATTCTTTCTCTGAACAGAGAAAACATTGGTTTGCGTTGAGGTAACATTTACTATTTTCACTCCAGTCTCTGCAACAGTAGGGTAAGCACTGGATCTTGGAGGGGTAGAACTTACTATTCCAACTCCAAACAGCGCTACAGTCGGCCAAGTGGTGGACTTTACTATTCCTTCCCCAGTCTGTGAAACAGTAGGGAAAGAGTTGGATTTTGGAGGGGTGAAATGTACTATTCTCACTTCAAACGTGCATCAGTAGGAAAAGTGTTGAAGAGGTTCGTTTTACTATTCCTACTTCAGTCTATACAAGAGTAGGGAAAGTACTTCACTTCAAGCACATTACATATATAAGTAACTCCATGAATGTAGAAAAAGTAATAATCTGTTAATATAACAATTATTAATTAACTAAAAAAATATATATATATATATATATACATATATATATATAAATATGAGAAAACAAACAGCTTCTTCTGGAGCACTGGAACCCGTGGAAGTTGGCGCAAATGCCGGCGAAGCGGTCCGGTTGAAATAATGTATCCAGAGTCTCTCACAAAGTGAATTACTTGCGCTCTCAGGCAAGAAGGCAAAGGGGGTCGGAATAGTCAATAATGCAGTTTAATGCACAACGCGTTTCAGCAAAGAAAGCCTTGTTCACGTGCAACCCCACACAGGAGAACACCAAGTATAAATAAAGTTTTACTGTGCTGTAGACTCATAATCAACAAAAAGGTAGGACTGGCAAAGAAACAAAACTTGTTATTTGGCAGACATGTTGGAATGGTCAAAGGAAACGTGAATAGTTAGGAGGTACCTGATTATGTAGGTCCTTGAACATTAATTGTTAATATAATACACGAAAGTACACAAATGTTTATGCAAAATGCCAACAGAAAATTCGAAAATTAATTTCAATTGTTCAAATTCCAAACCAAATATTATTCTAGAAAAAAGCATGTAACATTGTCAGATGAACGCTTCTATAATATCAAAGTGGCACAGTAAGGAAAAAGTATTAAAGAAAAATATTGCAACATATTCCTCAATGTCAGCACGTGTCCCCTTTATCAAGGATGTAGGTGTCACATCGGTGCATGCAGACAGCCATCTGCTACGTTAAAGTTATACTACGGGTGTGTCTGTAGCAATCTACACAAAAGTAAGTTGCAGCCTAAATGCGCTGGTGAGAAAAGTCTAAATACAATGATAGCAGCGCCAGTTGCTGTGTTTTGTACTGGGAAAAGCATGGGTTCAGCATGAAAAGTAAAATACAATATAATGCATGCCATGGATCTCTTCCACAAGATGTAAAAATTTGCATGGTCCATCAGCGACAAAAAATATTTCCTCTAAGGCAAATATGTCATGCCTAGTTGCGGGTGATAACTGTGGAGAGTGCTGATGAGTCAGTGCCACAGTCATCCCAAATGTGAAATTAAGTCAATACATGGGTATCTTATCTGCCCCATAAAGTGCTGGGGTTTGCCAAAGTCTTTCATAAATGGAAAAGTCAAACCTTGGAAATATGGTGTCTCGGAGTGTGGTACAAACTCGAGCAGTGATTCCAGGAGTGCAAAGGTTGGGTGCGCCCGTGCAGGTGTGATCCAGTGGTGGGCCCCCTCCTTTCCTCCTAAGGAATAAAACAAAATAAAATGTGACTTTAAAGTTAACATAGAAAGACAAGTGAAAACATATAACCAAATGAAGAACATCATAGTAGGAATAACAACATGTTAAAAAATGTCAGAAGACGATTTGAGGAGTCAGAGCTTAACAAATCAAATCAAAACAATCTGGGTGTACTGGAGATTTGCGAGGTCATGCAGTCGCTACTCTCTAAGGTGAATTGCCAATTCCTCATCCATATTGAGGCCTCCCGGGAATCTGGTTTGAAACTCAATTATGAGTTTGGATTCACGTTGTCTCAGATTGAGTACCCTGTCACCCCCTCTCGGATGTCTGGGGACCTGTTCCAATATGAAGAATTTTAGATCAGCGGTATTGGAATAGTGTTTTTGTTCAAAATGGCGCGCCACAGGGTATTTTGGGTCCTTGTTGGTAATGGCCCTGAGATGCTCAAGGATTCTTTTCTTGGCAGCACAACTGGTACTACCAATATACCACAAATTGCAGGAGCATTCGATGACATATATCACAAATGTGGTGCTGCAGGTGAAGAAAGAGGTCAGGTTTTTGGTGATGTTATTATATTCTACAGACCCTCTGTATTTACTGTGCTTGCAGGCTTTGCAATGGCCACAGGGGTAAAAACCCACTAGACCATGTTCAGAGTTTGTTTTGGTGTATTGAGTGATGTCATTTCTGACCACCAAGTCACGTATATTCCTGCATCTTTTGTAGGTAATGGTAGGACGATCAGGAATGCTGTTGCCTAGAATGGAATCAGTTTTGAGAATATCCCAATTTTTGGTTAACAGTTTTCTGACTTGATTGACCTCTGAACTGTAAGTCAAGATGAGTCTGGTGGACTCATCTTGCTCCACAGTGTCTGTAGTATCTTTGTTAGCTAATGTTTCAGATCTCGTTATTTCATCTGCTCTCTTTTTAGCTTTTTTAAGGACCCAGCTAGGATAACCTCTGATTTTGAACCTGGTTGTGATGGTTGCCTGCTCTTTAAGATAAGCATCATTGGTATTGCAGTTTCTTTTAGCCCTTAACAACTCCCCATAGGGGATGCTCCATTTCAGAGCCTCAGGGTGACTACTTTGTGCGTGAAGCACACTGTTCCCTGCCGTGGCCTTACGAAACAATGAGGTGCAGATTTTGTGGTCTCTAATCTCCAGTTTGACATCCAAAAATTCAGTTTGGCTGTCACTGATGTTGCCAGATAGAAAGATGTTATAGCTGTTGCAGTTGAGTTTCATGATAAAGTTATCACCCGCAACTAGGCATGACATATTTGCCTTAGAGGAAATATTTTTTGTCGCTGATGGACCATGCAAACTTTTACATCTTGTGGAAGAGATCCATGGCATGCATTATATTGTATTTTACTTTTCATGCTGAACCCATGCTTTTCCCAGTACAAAACACAGCAACTGGCGCTGCTATCATTGTATTTAGACTTTTCTCACCAGCGCATTTAGGCTGCAACTTACTTTTGTGTAGATTGCTACAGACACACCCCTAGTATAACTTTAACGTAGCAGATGGCTGTCTGCATGCACCGATGTGACACCTACATCCTTGATAAAGGGGACACGTGCTGACATTGAGGAATATGTTGCAATATTTTTCTTTAATACTTTTTCCTTACTGTGCCACTTTGATATTATAGAAGCGTTCATCTGACAATGTTACATGCTTTTTTCTAGAATAATATTTGGTTTGGAATTTGAACAATTGAAATTAATTTTCGAATTTTCTGTTGGCATTTTGCATAAACATTTGTGTACTTTCGTGTATTATATTAACAATTAATGTTCAAGGACCTACATAATCAGGTACCTCCTAACTATTCACGTTTCCTTTGACCATTCCAACATGTCTGCCAAATAACAAGTTTTGTTTCTTTGCCAGTCCTACCTTTTTGTCTACAGCACAGTAAAACTTTATTTATACTTGGTGTTCTCCTGTGTGGGGTTGCACGTGAACAAGGCTTTCTTTGCTGAAACGTGTTGTGCAATAAACTGCATTATTGACTATTCCGACCCCCTTTGCCTTCTTGCCTGAGAGCGCAAGTAATTCACTTTGTGAGAGACTCTGGATACATATATATAAATATATATACGTAATAAAACAATAATTATTATTTAATAAAATAATTAATTAGCAATTCATAAATAATTGGTATTCCATTATTCATTATTTACTTTCCAGCCCTAAACCCCTACAAACCTAGCAGCCCACACCTAAATTACAAATTAAAAAATAATTATTCCATAATTTGCATATTTAAAATAAATTATATAATTAGGGCTCTCGGTTTTATGCTATTTATTTTTTTAACATTTCCGTCCGTATTTATCCATATTTATATTTTGGCCATTTTTTCTGTATTTATCCATATTTATTTTGTGTTTTGCGTATAAATATAGTTGTAAAACTCTACATTTCGGTATTTATTTAAATGATAGACGTGCACTGATACTTTGATGTCCGTCATGTTTGAATATTACATAACAGTACATCCACTGTCAAATATTAGCATTATGCCACAAATATATATTGATACATGCAGTTAGTTGGAGTAATGTCATCCTGTTTTTTTATTTTCCCATGCTGTCCATCTGCTCAACTGTTGGGCTATAATTCATGAAAGACCGCATGAAGAGCCACTTAAAAGAAGCACATTTTCTGTATTTATCCACTTTTAAAAATAAATGCAGACAGAAAACATAGTTTTCTGTATGTGTTTTTCTGTAAAAATCCGTTAAAACGGAAAACAGGGAGCCTTATATATAATTAAGTAACAATTGATAAATAATTGTTCATTTATTATTACTTAATTAACTTCCCAGGCTAGACTCCTACCCACCTAGCAGCCTGCAAATAAAATATTAAAGTAAAAAAAAAATCCATAATGTAAATATTTATAATTCAATTGAATAATTACTTTACAAATAATAATTAATAATTAATGAAATAATAATTAATAAAACGTCTCATTCTACATCCCTACAAACCTAGTATACCACAACATAAATATCAGTATTCCATATTTTACATAATTAACAATTAATGAAATATTTAATTGAAAATTGTTAAAAAAGTATTCATTAATTATTTCTTAATTATCTTCCCACCCTAAACCTCTATAAATGTAAGAGACCATAAATAACTTATAACAAAAATGAAACAATATTAAATAATTTATATAATAAATATCAAGCATATATATATAAAATGTAGCAAACAATTCATAATTCATGATTATGATTAACTAAGTAACTTCCCAACCTATGTCCCTATAAACCTAACAACTTGCTATGACTATAAATGACTACAACAAACTTTAAAAAATCTAAATCACTCAAAATTGCAAGCTTCATTTTAAAAAAACACTTTTTTTCTCAAAATAGTAATACACAAAATCAATAGATCAACTAAAACACATTGTAATGAATAAAAACTATATTTATAACCAATATATAATTGAAAAGGATATTAAAAACATCAATATTGTGTTCAACAATATTTTGCACCCCAAAAAACAATATTCTTTGCAACAATATTTGTGCATAATGATATTTGTGTATCCCAATTTTTATTTTCTGATATTTCTGCCTCTAGATATATTTAAATTTATATTTTGTCCAAACACTCCTTGGACTACTCTGATTCACTACCCTGAGAGAATAAAGTGCTACAATTGGTATTTGACTCCCAGTAATCAGAATTTGTGGGATTTATTATTTGTGAAGGACTCACGTCCTTCGCAACTAATAACTCAATTTCTTACAGCCCAGAATGAATGGAAAGAAATTGAAAGGAAAGAAAACATATTGCTGGATTGCATTCTCTGTTCTGGGTACTATCCTATGGAAATATCTGCCTGCAGAAATTAAACATTTAACAAATTTGTCCTTATTCAGTATGTTTTTGAAACTCAGTTTTTCTATGTAAATGTATTAATACCACACAGAGAAGACCATGATAGTAGGGTATGTGTACCAATGTATTAATTCATTCATTGTTTGTGTCAAAAAGTACATCATGTAGTAATGCCTGTAATCCCAAATTTCACATATATTTTTGAAAGAACTATTTTTGCATTGCTCCTTTTTTATTAAACAACTTTCTTCTTGAGCACAACCTAACCAAGAGATGAGAGAATGTCTTATGCGTAGTAACATAACAGCAAGAAAAATTAACTTATAGGGCCTCATTACGATGTCGGTCAGAGAGCATTACCACCAACTCAGTCCTCGGTATGTTTTCTGACCGCATCGGATTCGGGGAGTCCGACCAACTGATTTCGATGTTTCTGAACACCGTTCGGTTGGACTCACATTGACTTCAATGGGAGTCTTTGTTCCGACCGACAACACAGGCTCCCATTGAGAAATGGGATGGCTGCAAATAACCGTGCACCCTGTGGCGGGCACCCCTTGGTTCCTGCCACTCCATGCATGGTTGGAAAAAGGGGACGCATGGGTACCTCCATGGGCCCAAACCATAGGCATCCGGGTGAATTGGAGGCCTGCTATGGGCCCCCAAAGTAGGATTCCGTCAGCCAATCCGTGTCAGACAGACCGATTCAGAAAGGCTGTCTGAATCTGACATCGTAATCGCTCGGTCAGAAACGCGGTCCCTTGGGACGCACGAATTGGCTCCGACAGAATTTGGGGGTCATTAGGATGGCGGGCGGACATCCTTTCGGGGATTGGAACTGCCCGCCATAAGGGTGGAGGTCCAGTTTGTGCAATTAGGATGCGCCCACCACAGTGGCGGGCACATTCTGCATTCCTGGCATTGTGGCGGACGGTGCACTCAGCACCGCCCGCCACAATGCCAGGAAGGCATGTTGTGCACTTCCATGCACAACATGGGAGGCACCGCACTGTAACTGCCATGTTGTGCATGGAACTGCTGGGGGGTACCATAGGTACCTCCCATGTGCCACCCCCCAGCCCCGCAACGAGCCCCCAAACACAAACACCGCATGCCTTTCCAACGCGGACACGGAAAGGCACCCTCCTGCCTGCATCCTGATATGGATGGCGGTATCTAGCAGACACCGCCACCATATGATACCCTTTTCTGTCCGGTCAACTCATTGACTGGGCGGAAAAGCAGCAGACGGTCTTCCTGTCCGCCGTGGTCCCCCCCGCCATACTGATGTGGAGGGGGAAATGGGTGGTGGGCGGGCAAGGATGTAGGGCTGATCGCCACCACCATGCGGGCGGTGGTGGTCCGCCGTACATCCTTATGGACCCCTTAGTGTCTCCGAATGCCGTTCGTAAGCAAGTCGGGACCGAGTCGGACAGTAGGCACGGTTTCCAACCATCTTGGTCGGTCAGTAAGAATGTTGCGAGTCAGTCAGAAACAAGACTTCCGACCCAGATTCGGACAAACCGAATGCCGTTCGGAGCCTTTCCGACCGACATCGTAATCGGACCCTTAGTTAGTAGTCGCATCTTGTTAAAATAGTTTTATTCTTAACAAGTAAAAACCCTTTACATTTACTGTATATTAACTCTGCCTGTTTTTAGGAGTTTACTGATTCAAAAGTAGCATATACATTCCAAAATGTATAATTCAACTTTGTGAATAATTTCAGTAGCTCATCTGACTTGTGTGGTGATGCCAATCAGTAGCATATATTTTGTTAAACTTTACTCTCTACGTGACAAGAGTGCTCGGTTTGGCAGGTTCCCAAATAATGTGTGCAGTAATAAACCAATGGAGAGACATTTTATTTGGATTCTGATATGCACAATGCTCCCTTAATTTGTTAATTGAGCTAAAAGGCATGAGTTTTAGATGCTGTGTATATCATAATGGTCATAGCACTATAACACCACAGCATCATGACAAAACCGTAGAAACCCTAATACAACTCCATTACAAATTTGTGTTAGGGTGCTGTTTTGTGTTGGTGTATTATTGTATTGTTGCCTTGGTATAGTGGTATGCTATATTGGGTTGGTATTTTCTTATATTGTTGAGTTGTGTTTTTGTGTTGTCGATTTATTGTTTTTGTGCGCCTTGTTGATGCATTTTATTGCACTGTACATTCCTTATTGTGATATTGGTGCATTTATTGTTAAGGTCATTTTTTTAGTATTAGTGCTATCTTGGTATGTTACTATAATTAAGGTGCTGCAGTGCCTCAACTGCAGCTTGTCTCCGTAAATATGCAGAAATATTTTCCAATTACAAACTTTAGAAACCTATTTTCATAATATGGTGGTAAAAGGTGTTTGCACCAAGCCCTGGCTTACTGACCATGTTTGTGATCAAGCCACTGGAGTTGTTTGTGCATTTCTAGAAAGCGGGTAATATTCGATTACTGCAGAGAGACACGTTAATCAGTTGGCTGTGCTGCATATTTAAGTTCACATAATATATCAGGATCCTTTCTTGATTATGCTGAAACATAAACATGATTTTGTACTTGCACATGCTCCCTAGAGATAAAGAAAAGAGCATAAATCAGACAGTAAAATTATATATGTTGAATACAGGGAAACATTTTGACAAGCTGATCAATGCAGCATTCCCCATGACAAAAAAGATGGATGATCCAGGTTTCTACATTTCTCTACAGCAAATATTACTGATAGATGTCTTTGCTGATCTACAAAGGCAATTACAAGTTTTCCAACAAATGTTTGCACGAAATTGGGATGCTGGGAAGCTAAATCAAACTTTTGGAAAAAAAGTGTATCGCAAAAAAATAGTTCTTGAAGCTTTAAAAGTTTCTTGTGTTTTAGTTTACAAAAGGAGCAGACATTCAAAGGTAATGATAGAGCAGCAGTGATAAAAAGGGACACTATGGAGACACAAAATACTTCTTTGTATAACTCTTTATACATCACAACAAAGGATGCCATGTTCAAGGTATAAACACCAGAAGCAGCCAGAGTATCCTCCTGAAAACTCCTCATGGAATGCTGATAACACAGGGCTGGTTTGAGAGAGAAAGAATAAGGCAAAAGAAGACCCATTACAAGCAGCCTGTGTCAAGGGGCTGGATGGACATATGGGAGAAATCAAAAGCTACTGTGAGAGGAAGAATGAAAGCAGAATGAGGAACTAATAAGCCAAGATGCAGTTCTACCCTAAAAACACGTACCGCAGCATAGTTTTGAAAAGAGCCCAGAAGAAAGTTGACAGGACCATGCTGCAATAAGGATGAGGGAGTGGGTCCTGGCAGTTCCAGGCAGTCACTACTTTAAAGGAACTAGGGTTGACTTGATACCATAATAAGTAGTGACAAAAATGGTCAAACCAGCCCCACACACCCGTAGACCTCAACTAGAATCGGTCCATGGGACTTTCGTTGTTGGGTGGTGCAGCCCATCCAGCTCTTAAAGCTCTGAGGAAATTACCAGAGTGGCAGAATGGCCAGTCCAGTTATTCAGCGAACCAGAGGAGATTTGCTGCTGGTATTGCTGGTATTGCTGCTAGTATTGCATGTTATAAGTGCATATTATCAGTGCATAGTTAACACAACAAGATGATAGATGAGTGCCTGAAATCTTTCAACCACTCACCCCAGACAAGAAATCTGGGTTGAATCCATTGTTCTTTTGCTCACCATGCCACCCCAGTCTGGACCCAGCTATAGGTATATCATTCTTGAACCTGCTCCCCATGACACCAGTCCATCCCTAACTGCCAGGTCAGGTCCTCCCGGGACTGGAAGCAAACTTCCTGGTACCATCAGTGCATAGTTGCCAGTTGTCCGTTTTCTTATCATTGTATTTTGGAGGCACCTGGCTTCATAAATTGCGCTGTGCACTTCTTAATCATTTTAGCATACCCGTTATTTTGTGTTGGGTAACTCCTCAGGCTCATTTTAATTATGCTTTACTTTCCTTGCAGGCACTGGGGTAATGTAGCCTGCCACCCAAATATATGGATTTCAGTTTTGTGTTTTTGTTTGCATAGTCTGTTTTCTCTTTCCTTGTAAGGAGCATGAACATAAATGCTCAGTGACTTGGGATTCTGTCTGTCCCACACCTGATGATGAGTAATTTAAGCCTGTGAGGACACGGCCATATGAATTTGCTACTCGTAAGAGCCCAGTGTTAATTTCTTAGCACCAACAGCCCTTTTCAATTTCTGGTATTTTGAGATTATTGGTTCTACTTGTGTCCGGTTACTTCTCACATTTATACCAGTTCTACTTTGTTTTCTCAGTAAGCATGGTAGTGGGGTATTGAACCCCTGGGCGATGATCGTCTGGGCTCCAGTTGTTTTTTGTTTGTCCAGTTTGTTTACTCGCCCATTGCATAGTGGCTGAGCATGGTTGCCTGACAACCTTAGATTCTGCCTGCCCTCCCGGCTGATGTAGAATGATTTAGGATAGTAGGGTACCTGTGAGCCCTGCAGGCACACTTAAGGTACACATAAAGCAAGTCTCTGTTTGTCTAAGCATGGAAGGAAAACAGTCAACCCTTAGTTCTTTTCACTGCAAGTTACACCACCACAGTTTGTACAACCACAGCCAAATGGCCTCTATCCCTTGTAACCTACGAGCAAGAACCTGTTCCCATCTATTATTAACTAAAGCTCTCCCAAAGCACCTTTTTGCTTACTTCCACCCCAGTGTCTACTAGGACCACACCTATAGACAAAATACTACCATGACTTTGCTTTCAGCCAGAACAATTCCATAAACACAGTATTGAGACCAACAGTTGTGCAAATGAGCACAATTTGATCTGTTCTCCTGCACTTAGCCCACCTCCACTTTACCAAGTCAGTCTCTGACTAGCATATAATAGTTGCCATCGGCTGGAAAAAGGCAGGGATGAAGGAGTTATTTACTGGAAACACCTTCGCTTAACATCATCTCTACTGAACCTTTTGTAGAAGTGTCTCACATTCACCTTTTCACCCAATTCCTCCTCTGCAGTCTCACTGCTCTAAAGACCAACATAAAGAGCAGATAACTTTGTGTGACACAGTGGTTTTGCACATTCTCATAACACTACACCATCCAGGTGTGTGCACAGCCCGCATACAAATGCACAAGATGTACCACCGGAGGGTGTGGTGCAACCAATCTTCAGTGTGAACATTGTAACTCTGCGTTCACTTGGGTGCAGAGCACATTGCTCTTCAATGCCATGACTTTGCATTCACCTTTCTTTATGGACACAGTCAATTTGCATTTGCTAAGGTTGCAACATAATGCTTATGTTCATCGTGCCCACACTCAGCGCTATCCAAGGGACACACACAGACATCTTTGTACACATTGAGCATACCTAATACAGAATTGTATGACTGAATATAGAGGAAAGGAATATTGTGATACAAGAGTATTGTGAACACAATATTGAAGACCAAATCATTGAAAGGTAAGTGCATTGATGCATTGCTTTGGGTCAACCTTCCTACCATTCGTCCTTTGATGGACCTTTTCTATTCTGACTGAGAGGTGATGGGAGTTAACATTTTGTCAATCAATTTCAATTAACCATGTAACCCACTTTGGCTCCTAAAGAGGTTCAAGCATACCTGTATTGGGCAAACAAGGAGTTCAGTCACACCAATACAAAAGATCAATAATAAGATGTGGTGGTCATTGAAGAATTTCTAGTAATCTCTTCTATACATGAGTAAAATCTAGAATCATCTAAGTTAAAGTTCAAGCTAAGAGGGTGTTTTGGTACCTAAAGAATATAAAAAATCAGGAAACTGTAGATAAATAGAGAAATACAGGAAATACAGGAAAGTTTGGAAAGTAGAGGAAAGTGTCAGCATTGCAGAAGCTCGGTCAATAGTCTTCTTGGGCCATACCATTTTGAGTATTAGCCTAAACCATACTCAGAAAGAGTCAAAGGGAATAAGCATTGCAGTCCAAACCTCTCAAAGTCTAAGAAAAAGCAGCACTAACATCAGACAGTGCAGACTCCAGTTAGGCGCAATAGCAACACTCAGGTTCACATCATCAGGGTTATTTTGCCCTTTTCCATTCTCATGTTGTGAGCTGCAACATTTACAAAATTTTCCAAACTGAACATGAGAACGCCATTGTCATTGGTTAACCAAACCATGTTGTAAGATTGCTGAATTCGACTTTTCAGTTAGCGTCCTGGTTTCCATGTTCCTTTGTCAAGGTCTTCTTCTCAGGCTCTCTCTCTCTATTGCTAATACAGTGTTGTATCTAATCTCATACTAACAATTTGTGTACCTGCAAGGGAAAAGTCATGCAAGCAGAAATGGAGAACAGTATTTTATTCAGAATGGAGAAAAAGGCCCAGTAAGGGCAATTTTAAAATAGTAAAACAATGATGAACATTTATTATCAGTGTGTACTTTTAAACACAAATGAATATAGCTTGTCAGTAAATTAGGTTCATATTATATGTGGCATAGGGTAAATCTAATAATAAGCATGTGTACTGTAAGCATGGCTAAGAACTACATTTTATATGAGTTATACGTGAAACATTAGTGCACACCTTACATAAATGTAAACAAAGTAAACACATCCTAAATAGGTGACTATGTTTTATTCTTCAAGAGTCCAAAGATTTTCATTTAATACGATTAAGGTGCATCGCGTTATGTATGAATTCTCTAATTCTAGGTGAATGCAGTTCAATAATGATATCAAGTGCAACACCTTTATATTAATGTTGTTAGGTCACACAGGGAATATGTGCTAAGTTCACGTTTAGGTTATGTATTTGTGACATGTAAAGGTGGAGTCAAAATTACGCTGTTCCAGCATATTGAAGAATGCAGTTACTATTCCTAGCTCCATATCTACATATACATATATATATATATATGAAAAACCAAAGGTTACAGGGATGTTATAGGTAGGCTGACATTTCACTCATACAAAACCAGAGAAATTCAGCAGTTATAGTTAGCCGATCTAACTATAACTCCAGCCGCCGCAATGCACTGCTTATGACCTCGCATATACATCACTGATGACATCTCAAATGACATCACTGATGACATCACTGATGACATACTGAATAGTAGGAATCTTGACTATTGATTACTAGGGGTGGGCGTAACTTACTTAATTTTCTCCAGCATACTTACCACAAAATTACTTGCAATTATATATAATTACATGTGAAGCGTAATCCATCATTTAGTGTGTCCAAAATGGACTAGAGAATGAGGAAAATTGCACTAAATGCTGCAGGAAATGAACAGCAGTAGTCAGCAGCCACTGACTCTCTCTTAGTTTGTTGTTCATGTGTTCCTGCAGTAGTAGGATTTGTGTCCCAAATTACTCTCAATTACTCAAGCTGCAGTAATCGCGCAATTTGCACAACTTTGCATTACAAGAATAAAGCATAATTACTGAAATTACTCTGATTACTCCAGTGTAATTGAAATTTTGCCCAGTCCTATTGATTACTTTATCAGATTCCCACTTCCTTGAACTGCACTCCCTCTTTGGTTTACTGCACACATTACAAGAATCACTTATTTCAAGATATCTAACCCCTCCCATTTTGTGAGACACAGGCTCTCACGTGGCTCTCCCCTAACCAGTTCCCAATTAGATGAGTTTTTGTGCCCTCTGTCAAGGTCGAAACATGGTTTTCTCTCTTGCTGGGTTTGGAATTAGAAAGTATAAAATGACTGTAGGAATAAATGGAAGCATCCTCATTCAGCATCATCAAATGAAAAAAGAATGCCTATGGCTGGCCATTGTTCTACCCTTTTTTCCTGTGTCCCTCACTGGTGCCTAATCACTGTTAACACCTCTCTCTTCCTGGGCCCAGGGCCTACACCATTGCTCCCTGCCAGCAGAGACAATTTTCCCAATCCGCCAATAATGTGTATTGAACCTTTGGAGTGGGTTGGGCGGCTCAGAGAGCACAAATTACACTTTATGCTCTCTGAGCATTACGCTTTTCCTCTACACCTATCAAAAACCTTCTTACGCAACAGAAATAGGTTATTGAAATGAAGAGGAAAATAAGGTTGAATCATTTTTCATGGGGAAGGTTAAATTAAGAATTGCATTTACACCTAGACCTGTTCATGTAAAACATAGTTTTACAAACAGAGTGGAAACTGCTTTTGGGTAATAATTGACTGTGAGTATATACCATTACCAAAGTCATGCTATACCACATACCAAGCCATTTAGACTGACAAGGCACTCTTTAGTGGTGAATTATCTAATATATAAAAATACACTGTCTATCATGGGGAAGGCACTATTCTCCGTGATATGTCACTGCAGTGCTTTTGAAACACAACTGAAATAAAATACAGTGGAATTCATGGCAATCCTAAATATTTGTCATATATGAGGGTGGTGGTGGTGAAAATACCCACTACAGCCCACATATGACATTTAACGTCAATACCATTGATGCATTTTCTGCACCATCTACCATTAGATATATGACTATTCAAAAAGCTAAAGCACTACACATGAAGCCTAAACCACTGCCCAATAAAAATAAATGGATTTATTTTGTTTAAGAAATGTTGTTTTAATCAGAACGTTGATTGTGATTAGAACAATTTAAATCCAAAATGGCTGAGTACCTTTGAGGCAATCATTTTATTTCAGCATAAAGAACAGGATTCAAGATGATGGTGAAATAGTATGTGGACAAGGAACATCAGTTTGAAATGGTATGGTATTCCTGTACAATCAGGTACCAGCCTCAAGGGCAAAAGTTATACAAAGGAATATCCCAAAACATGATTAAAACTTTCATATAGGAAGATTAGGCAATTCTTCTGATACAATTTTCTCAGATATGATTCACAGATCAATAAAGTTTAACCTTTCTCTCCTGCTAACTATTTTCTAGAATTTGGACTTTGAGCATATCACTGATAAAGGGAGCAACATGACAATCAAGCCATGTTCATCTGTATATTATATAAGCAATTAAGGAAGAAATAGAAGGAGATTGTGCTATAAAGATTTTGAACATTGTTAAACAAAGATATGATCAAAGCAAATGCTCATCAGGTATAGTCATCATTATATTCCAGTGACATAAATTAGCATACATTTGGATATGCATGGTCAAACAGGTTAGTGGATAATGAGGAATAGAACAAACATTATGTTTGTGTTGATATAATGTGTTTAAATGTGTAAACATTACATGTTTATGTACATATGAAAAATATGTGATCAGTAAATTAGAAAGAAATATTATACATATATTCACTGAAAAAATCAAAAGCTACAGGGAAGTTATAGTTAGGCTCACATTTCATTCATACACAACCAGAGAAATTCAGCAGTTATAGTAATCTGAGCTAACTATAACTTACGCCCATGCAATGCACTGCTTATGACCTCACATACTACATCACTCATTACATCGTCGGTGACATCACTCATGACATCTCAAATTACATCACTGATGACATCATCCTGTGAGCGTGCTTTGTAAATGTTTCTGAGACTTATAAATATATATAAAGCTACAGCATAAGTTAAATTACTATGTTTCCTATAATAGTAATTAGCCATACTATTTCTAACATTTCTTATCTGAGTGGCAGAGTGACTCTCTGTATCAGTGTGTGAGTGGATGTTTGAGTTGCTGTATGGGTGTGTGAGTGGATATATGATGGATCTGTTAGTGTGTATGTGAGTAGCTGTATGGGTGACTGAGTGGCTGTATTGGAGAATGAGTGGGTGTGTGAGTGGCTGCATTGGTGTGTGAGTAGTTGTATGAGTGGCTGTATTGATGAGTGAGTAGCTGTATTGGAGAGTAAATGTTAGATCTATTTACTATAAGAGTGTGAGCGGGTGTGTCAGTGATTGTGTGAATGTTTGAATGGGTTTGTAAGTGATTCTATGTCTTTGTGAGTGGATGTTTGAGTGGCTTTATAGGTGAGTGAGTAGCTGTGTCAGTGGCTCTATGGGTAAGTGAATGGGTGTGTGAGTGGCTGTATTGGTGAGTGGGTAGCAGAGTGAATGGCTGTATGGGTGAGTATGTGAGTGAATGAGTACATGTATGGGTGAATGAGTAGCTGTGTGAGTTTCTGTTAGGGTGTATGTATTGGTATGTGTCCATTTGACTGGATGTGTGAGTGGCTGTGTTGGTAAGTGGGCACATCAGTGGCTGTAAGTTAGTGGGTGTGTGGGTGGCAGTGCGAGTGAGTGGATATGTGAGTGGCTCTATGGATGAGTGTTTGGTTGTGTGAGTACTGATATGGATCTGTGAATGGGTATTTGAGGGGTTGTGTGGGAGTGGGTCTATGAGAGGTTCTATGGGGGTATGGGCGATTCTGTGGATGATGTCACCAGTGATGTCATCCATGATGTCATTTGAGATGTCATGAGAGATGTCATGATTGAAGTCATTGACCATGTCATGAGTGATGTAATATGTGAGGTCATAAGTATTGCATTGTGGGGGCGTAAGTTATTGTTAGCTCAATTAACTATGAGTGCTGAATTTATCTTGTTTGCTATGAGTGAAATTTGAGTCTAACTATGATACCCCTGTAACATTTGTTTTTTCAGTGTATTTCTAAGGTTTTTTTAATTCTATTTCCTAACTAAAACATCCCTGTAACCTTTGGATTTTTGAGAGAATTTGTAAGGTTTTTTAATTGTATTTCCTATGTGTAACCTGTAATCTTTGAGAGTGAGTAGGAGTGCATAGGAGTGTCTCAGAGAGTGAGTGTTTGAGTGCATGAGTGCTTCAATGGGTATATGAGTGGGTGTGAGTGTCTGAGTGGGCCTGGGAGTGGCAGCTTAAGTGTCTCATTGGGTGTGTGGGTGGGTGGGTCTGTGAGTGGGTACATCAGTGTCTGAGTGAGTGACTGAGTACCTCTGTGAGTGTGTGAGTCAGTCTGTGCATGAGAATCTGAATGGGTCTGTGAGTGGGTTCTGTGATTCTCTGAACGGATCTGTGTGTGGGTGTGGGTGTCTGAGTGGCAGTCTGAGTGGGTACATAAGTGTTTGAGTGGGCGTCTCAGTGGGTGCTTGAGTGTCTGAGTGGGTCTGTGAGTGGGTGTCAGAGTGTCTGAGTTGGTTTGCGACTACCTTCATTAGTGTGTGAGACATTCTGTGAATGAGTGCATGAGTCTGGGAGTGGGTCTGTGAGTGAGGACATGAGTCTCTGAGTGGATGTATGAGTGAGTGCATGGAGACTCTGAGTGGGTCTGTGAGTAAGTGTATGAGTCTCTGAGTGGATTGGTGAGTGAGTACATGAGTCTCTGATTGGGTCTGTGAGTGGGTGCATGACTCTGAGTGGGTCTGTGAATGTGAGCAGGAGTGTCTGAGTGGGTCTTTGAGTGGATGTCTGAGTGTCTAAATGGGTCTGTGAGTGTCTAAGTGGGTATGTGAGTGGGGTCATAAGTCCCTGAGTGGGATTGTGAGTGTGTGTATGAGTGTCTCATTGGGTCTGGGAGTGGGTGCCTGAGTCTCTGAGTAGGTCTGCGAGTGGGTGTGTGAGTGTCTGTGGGCTGTATGTTTCGACCTCTTCTGCTCTGTTTTGCCTTTTCTGCCTGTTTGTTTGCCCTCTGCTTTGCCTTTCCTGCTCATTTTTCTACCCTCTGTATTACTCTCAGCAGCTCTGCTTTCATTTCCTGCTCGTGTTTCTACCCTCGGTTTTGCCTTTTCTGCTTGTTTTTATGTCCTCTGTTTTTCTACGTAAAAGCCCCTGCGACCATCACCTCCCTGAGGCTTTACTGATATTAAGGAAAGGGACCACAGGACCGCCCCTCCATTTAGCTCCAACAGCCCAGGGGACCGCCACCTCCCTGTGGCTTTATATTTCTACTATACGAGGGGGGCCACATGGACCCCCTTCTGGGACTTTTATATATCCTGGTGACCACCTCCTTCCCAGGCCTAACATATTATCAGACAAGAGAGGGTAGTAGTGGAAAAAGAATCGCACCTCGTGTGGAAAAACAATTTGATGGGCATGTCATACATATAAACTAAGTATAAAGAATCAGCATGTGTGATGGTGCCACATGGGGTAAAATCATGCCTGGCCATCTCACGAGCCAGTGCCACTGCAAATGGAGCACAGGTGCTTATCAAGGTCCTAGAAGACCAAACATACTGCTCTATACTGATACAGCTAATCAGCCATCAAGCTGTTATCTTGAGACCGCAATCTGTACGACCACTTCTTACATCACACCTGTCAGTTCCACTTATTACAACTAGCTACTAGTTACTAGGAACTCACTGCTAAGGCTTGAAAAGGTAACTTTGTGACTGAACACCAGTTGGCTGTCACCAAACGTTGAAAATTGGACAGACTGTAACTATTCATCACCACTTTGTGCTGTCATTGCTATTTTCAGAAACGTTTGATAAATATAACATGTATATTGTTGAATTGTAAATTTGTAATACACAAATCTTTAAAAATACACTGTGTTTGAAAGTCATAACCTGTGAAAAGGGATAATGGTTTGAAAAACATTGAATAACAATCTACAAGTAATAAAGATATTTGTTTGTCCCACAACATCCGCTCTTGGACAGACTCATACCTAAATTGTTTTATAGTTGAATGTGGAGTGCCCCGGTATACTTTCGGGAGATATCTACCTTAATATTATGCAGGGTCAGGGCAGACTCCCCTGGGACCACCACCTCCCCGGGGCCAAATACTTTCAGTAAAGTGGGAGGGGAGCAACACTACCCCCTCCCCAGTCCAATTTCACAAAAAATATATTTTTTTAATGGGGGAGAGGATCTGTGTGCCCTCTCCCAGGCTAATTTTGAGCCTGGGGACCCCATCCCCCGGGCTTTGTTGGTGCTCTGGAGCCCACCTAGTCACAACCGTTGGGGACCACGGGGAGCCTCAAGGTTCTTACGGGCCCTGGTAATTCCCCACCTCCTGTGGGAGCCAACATTGCTCTCACAGACAGGGAGCTGGTAAACATGCAGTTCCCGTCTGTAAGAGCAATCATTTCATCTGTTTCCCTGCCCGCTTAACAATGGGCAGGGAAACAGATGAAAACTCTGCTCTCAGCAAGCGGGAGTGGTGTCACATCTCTCTCTTGCTGAGAGCAGAGTTCATATTTGATCTGACTTGGCGGGACCTGTCAAAACTCCAGTCAAGTCAGAGTAACCAGCTTGTCCCTGGGGGTGGGCACCCCGGGACATGACAGGAGCTGGTCCGGGGGGTCCCCAGTGCCACATAGGGTTCCAGGAGGTGGGTGACCCCAATCCTTCTTTTAGCATGGGCCTGCATTGGGGAGGTGGTGGTCCTGGGGCCATATATGGCCCGGAAGGGAGACCCACTTGACCCCTCTCCCATACTTTTAGAAAATATTTGGCCCCAGGTAGATGGTGGTCCCTTGGACCCCTTATTTTTTATTTAGCTTGGTGAAGGTGGTGGTCCCTGGGGCTCAGGTAGATCCGAGTGGACCTCCAACAATACTTTTTTAGCCCGGGAGATGTGGTGGTTCCTGGGACTTATGGAGCCATATGAGGGTGGACCTGTGCGCCCCCTCCTTTTTCACAAATAAAGACCCAGCGAGGTTGTAGTCCCCATGGCACTAAGAGCCTTAGCAGGGGGCTCTGGGCCCCACCTCCTTTTTATAAAGTGCCTCCAGGACCTGGCACACCCTAGGGACATTTTGAAACAGAACACATGCAACACAGGACCGGTTCTGCCTTGATTGGCGTCCCAAGACTCAATCCATCACTTTTTGTGTACTTCAGAGTGTCACCCTAAGTGGGACGAGCATGCCGGTCTTTTTCTGATATGTAAAATTACCTTGCCCAATGTTGTTTGTTTCAACAGTTTTCAAGTATGTCCAAATCTCATTTAGAACCATTGACTCTAGTGTGTCAATCATGAGATGGCACTTTTTTCTCTTTGCTCACACCCTCACAGTCAGCTGCAAAACCTTTGCACATCCTGTTTTAGAGCTTGCCTTTAATATTTTTTTTCAGAAAACTACCCCCCAAATTAACTAATCCAAGATTCAAGGCTGAAGTCCATACCTCAAGTGATTCCTACTTCAGGACCCAGGGCAAAAAATATTACAATTTCAATTTTCTGACTTCAGGATTTGCATTGTGGTGTGACCAATGCAGCAGAAACAGACAGCTAATTAACGGTGCTAATTATATGTGCTATGATTTCTCTGCACTCTTCTCCTTTCCTGGATGAAGGTTTCACCTCTTCCAAGAAGTGAACAGAAAAAGGAAAAAACAACTCACACACTGCTCATTTTCGATCGCCTATGTCATTCCAACCCCTCAATTATACAGCAATAATTTTATTTTTAGCTATTAGGTTTTACATAGTGGGTTCATATCTACAATGGAATGAGGTTCAGCACAAAGCAGGTATTAAATGGAGGAGTACAGAGGTGTGAAATGAGGGAGGGGATGAGGGCATGAAAAGAAAGAGAATGGTAATTAACAGCTGGAGTCAATCACATGCATGGTTACAAATGATTTGGTCTTTGGTTCCTTCCAGAAGAGCAGAAGTGATAAAGTGTTCATCAGGTCTGGCTCAGGAGTGAGTGAGTTTTGGGAGTTTCAAGCATAGCAAAATATGACTTGCTATCTCATCTGTACAAAATGTGTTCCTGGGTGGTTTATTTGTTTTGACTACTCTTTCAGGAGTACAAGTTGGTTAGGGGTTAACATTTTATTACACCACCAGTGATAATGCAGGTGTGCAATAGGCTGTATGTTAAGCAAGGGAAATGTTCCCTATATTCCTCAGTATGGTCCCTAGATTCCTCAATTAGGTAACAAAAGAAAGGCCAAATTTGCGTGAAGAGGGAACGTTACAGTCCTGAGTCCCAGAACCTCTTCACTCGCTGCACCAATGAAAGTTGTGCCATTGTATCTGCCCACAATGTCCATCTATGATTGGGTGAACATGTCATTGTTCCCTAGTAGTACCATTC
Organism: Lissotriton helveticus; assembly: GCF_964261635.1. Lineage (NCBI taxonomy): Eukaryota > Metazoa > Chordata > Amphibia > Caudata > Salamandridae > Lissotriton > Lissotriton helveticus. The sequence goes on from NC_136072.1 coordinate 104,124,888, forward strand.
TGTTGAATGCAAATTTGCACTGCCTCATTTTGCTTTTTTTCCATTGTCCCATTGCTTTAAAGGGTAAGACACAGATTTACAAAACGTTCACGCAACACAACACAAAAACGAAACTTGCAGCACTGCGTTGCAAAAAAGGGAGAGAGAGGAAATGAGCCATATATTTTAAGATATGGTGAACTTCTGCTCCGTCCTTGCACTGGTGCAATTGTGACAGCCCAGTGCCAATGCAGGCACCCTTGCGTCATGCCGCAAGGGTGCCTTGATTACAGTCAGGATACTTTTTTTTTTTTTTTTTTGAAGTTTATTGAAATATAAAGAAGCAAAGACAATAAAGACAGTAAATGAAGAAACAATCATAAGTTATAAAAAACAAGAAATATCTCTTACAAACAAAAAAAGTAATCTAAGTGATAAATCGATACAGAAAAATATGGCAAACGATAATGCTTATGAAAACAGCAGGAATGAGGTATAACCTGTAGAATAAAACACATAAGTGATATGAAAAAACATTAAATGCAATTAAGAAAATGCAATCAAGGTGGTTTTTGGACCTCAACAATGCGAACTTGAGAAGTAGGTGGGATTGTGTCAACTCTGGATAAAAACTCAGTAAGGGGAAGCCATAAAAGATCACGTTTGATTGCAAGAGAAATGGGGGAAACAAAATTAGTATCCAGACGATGATTAAAAAAGACTGCATTCCACCAAGCACTGAAAGAAACATCATTAGCTTGTTTCCAATGAGATGTAATGTGATGTAAGGCAATGGCTATCAAAAGGTCAAGTAATTTATGTTTGTGGGACGAGTTGTCAAAAATAGGAGAAAGTGAACCTAGAAAAATGTTAACAATGGAGAAGGAAAAATTAAAATTGAAAATCTTTGTAAACTGGGACCAGACCAATTGCCAAAAACGAAAAATGGGAGGACAATCGAACAACATATGCTTCAAATCAGCTGAAGAGCAGGGACAGGACCAACAAGTGGAGGGAGTGTCTGAGGAAAACGATGACAAAAGTAATGGAGTAAATAATGTACGATTATAAACAGAAAATAAGGTTTGGTTAGTGTTAGCAGCTCTGGAGGAACTATGAATTTTTGACCAAATTTTATCCCATAAAGTGAAGGGCCAAACTTGAGATAAATCTTTTTCCCAAGCCAACTCAACCTTAGATTTGATACGCTCAGTAGAAGATTGAATTGATTTATAGAGAAAAGAAGCAGAAGGGGAATGATCAAGCGCATTGGAAACAGGAAGATATGCAATAGGGATAGAATTTGTAGCAGGAAGTGAAGAAAGATATTGGGTAAGAGAGGGAAGAAGTGATATATATTGCGAACGAGAAGAGGAGGGCAACGAGAATTGATTTTGAAGGTCCTGAAAAGGAAGAGGTTGATTACCTGAAAGTAGTTGAGAGATCCATTTTAAACCAAGAGAATGCCAGGTTTTCCAATATAATGAGCGATTACGGATTTTAAGGTGTTTATTATACCAAATAGGTAGGATATGGGTGGAGGAAGCAGATGGGTAAGAGGAAGGTAAGTAAGGTTGAAGAAGAGAACGAGAACGGGAGATGATGGGGTAGCGAAGAGACGTTACGTTAGAGGTAAAGGAAAGAACCTCTCTAAAATCAAAAGGATGAAGGAAGGAAGATTCTAACTTTAGCCAAAGAGGAGGATAAAAAGGGAGGTCAGAAGAGAGCCAGCGCAAAGCTTGCTTTAATGAAAAAGCGTTATGATAGGATTTAAAATTAGGAAATTTAACCCCTCCTAATGATTTATCTTTTTTTAAAGCAGAAAGAGCTATTCGAGATTTTTTACCTTTCCACAAAAATGTGTGTAGAATAGAATCTATCGACTTGAAGTAATAGTCTGGAATGTGAATGGGAATCATTGAGATGGAATAGAGTACTAAAGGGGCCAGCATCATTTTGATGGAGTCAAGACGGCCCCACCATGAAAGGAAAAGAGGGTTCCAGCGAGTAATTGCCGTAGTTAGTTTTGCAGAAAGTGAATCGAAATTAAACTTAAGAGTGTCTGAGAGACTGGGAGCAAACCAAACACCTAAATATTTAATCTTAGAAGGTTGCCAAGAAAAACCAGAAGTATCAAAAAGATGTTTTTGACAGAGAGGGTTTAAGGGTAAGATTTCACATTTATCAATATTAAGACGATAACCAGAAACATTAGAAAAAGAGGAAACTTGATTTAAAAAGAAAGGTAAAGTGGATTATGGGTCCGAACAGTAGAATAAAATATCATCAGCATAGACTGATAATTTAACTTGTTGTTGGGAGCCAAAATGAAAACCAGAAATATTTTCATCAAGTCTGATCTTAGTCAAAAAGGGTTCTAAAGCTAAAACAAACAAAAGAGGGGATAAGGGGAAGTCAGGATACTTTTTACGAAGGAAGATATACCTTCCTCCACAAAAACTATCCTTAGAGGCGTATTCCTCTTTGTATGCGTCCTTCAGAATGTAGCTCACAAGCAGAGAGGAAGTAACGAGGAGAAATATAGATCTTTTTACACAAAAGTCAGGTAGGTGCACCATTCTGTCGTAAACCCAGTGTTAGACCTGACAGTCTTTTGTGGCTCTTCCCCCAAAAGTTTTACCTTCTCCCCACCTGTTTGCTTATATTTCTTTTTTGTTAACTTTAGGACTCTGTGCACTTTACCACTGCAGTGTTAAAGTGCATGTGCATTCTCCTTTAAACATAGTAAAACTGGCTTACCCAATTGCCACATTTTATTTACTTATATGTTCCTGGTAAAGTCCTACGACATGCACCCTGGGTGTGTAAATTAAATGCTACTAATGGGTCTGAAGCACTTATTGTGACACCAACTTACATAGCCCTTCAAAACATGTCTCGTGCCTGCCATTGCAAGCCTTTGTACACTTTTAAACTGCCAATTCAACCTGGCTAAATGAACCTTTTTGATAGGCCTCAACCTCCTTTTTGAATACATGGAAGTAAGCCGTATGGTATGCTCTTAATAGCTCATAGGGCAGGGGTCATTGTATTTAAAAGGTAGGACAAGTGTTTGTAAGTTCTACATGTCCTACAGGGGAAAACTTCCGAATTCATTTTTCACTACTGTGAGGCATACCTTGCCTATAGGATAACATTGGGTTACATTAGTACATTTAATAAGTGCTACCTTTTGATTGGGTACAGGTGGACATATCATGTTTGATCTCAATTTTTTTTTTATTTAAAATCCTCTTTAATGGTAAAGTTGTAATTTAAGTCACAATTCCAAACATGCCACTGTTAGAAAGCTGACATTTTCTTGTCCTAACGATTTGGTGCCTGCAGACTGTGTTCCGGGTTACATGAAAAGGTGTGAGTGGCAGCTGGCTTTTGTATATTCTTCCCAGACAGCCACACATTAGAGGGATTAGGTGTGCCTGGACGGGCCGTACTGCCAGGATGGGTGGGGTGGAGCTGTTGCCTGGGCAACTTATATTTCAAAGGGCTGCCTCTAGCACACTCACAAAGGATCTTGACACCAGCCTTTTGACGGCCTAGATCACTTGTCACTTGTCAACCTAGAACACTTGGGCAGGGAACGGAAAGACATTTTCAGAACCAGGTTGGGGGAACAGCCTAGATGTTTCTCCCACTTCAAAGACTAGCACCAGATATAAATATAGGAGCCTCAGACCAACTCTCCAGCACACTCCTGGACCTGTGAAAGTGCCCCAGAAGGACTGCCTTGTACTCCAGAGGACTGACCTGCTGCTTGAGGTCTGTTTTGTACCTCATATGACTGCCCTGCTGCTACCAGAGGTCTGCCATACAGCCTGGAGCCTGCCTTGAAACCTCGATTACTGCCCTGCTGCTTGTGGCCTGTTTTGCTGAATGATCCCTCCTTTGTGCGTTACAGGGACATAACCGGCTCTGGAGACCTTGAACTCTGCACCTGGCTGCTGAATTAAGTGAGTGCTTACCCTCCAAGTGGTGTCAACCCAGTCCTGGACCATTGGAAGTGGTGCTAAAGGTGCTCCTCCAGCCAAAAACCTAAAACTTGAAATTCTGAATTTTTTCACCAAAATGTGGCCTGAGAGCCGACAGACATCCGGGAGATCCCTGCTCGCTCATTCATCTGAGGTACCAATAAACATGATTTTGAGGTAGCTCCTGCCTCATTCTTCTCTGCAGCAGCAAATCCTGTTCAGCTGGACCAATCAGAAGAGTATCTGGCCTTGTAGAACCCTCATCAGCCACAGTCTTTGGCTTCATCCCGCTGTGGATTTTTTGATATCCCAAAAAGTTGCAGTCAGAATGTAGAAATCTATACTGCAACTTCATCCAACAGTCCCCAGACAATGACACCACCTTCTGCCTTGCCCCGCTGAATTTTACCCGCTCAAGAACTTTTCTTCAAACTTTCCACTAAGTCTGAATGTAAGCATAGTTGTTGTATAGTTGTTGCATTGACCTTTTAGGCTCTATTTTTCGTCTAGAACTTTAACAAATAATAATTGCGGTTCCCCTAGTTGGATATAATTTGTTTTCATGTCATGCAATTTATCACATTTTTCACTATTTTTCTAAATTGTTTTAGATTTTTTTGGGTGGTGTATTTTCACCTTATCACTGGATTCTATAATTTGAAACACATTATTGTTAAAAATCTAAAAATAAAAAAAATTAAATTCAGTGAATAAACCAAAGGTTAAAGGTTAGTTATAGTTTGGAAAACTTTTTTTCCCTAAACTACACAAACTTAAAAAATACTGAAATTATAGTTTTCATTTTAAATGTATCCAGCACATTCAAATTATCATAAGTAGTGCACCTCATTATACACTCTTTTCAGCTTGCTAACCAGACAACACTATTCCATGTTCCATGCACCACTCACATTTCAAAGGGCTGCCTCCAGCCAGGGTTGGACTGGGCAATAGGTCAATCAGGCAGTGCCCAAGGGACTGGTCTGATAGGTCAGCATTTATTTATTTATTTTATTTATTTATGCAATTTTTAAAGCGCTGCAATTACCCAGGGGTGTCTCGGCGCTGTGAGCTATGTTTGATATGACTAATGTGAGATTACTGAAACATTCCTTTGTAGCTTTCCAATTAGTCTGAACATTCCTTTATAGGCTTTCCAATTAGTCAGATTATTGAGAGAACAACCATGTCTTTAGTTGCTTTCTAAAGATAGTCAGAGTGGAACTGGTTTTTATAGTAAGGGGAAGAGAGTTCCACAGTTTTGCAGCTGCGATGGTGAAGCATCTGTTTCCCCAGTTGACTCTCCTCGTTCTGGGTATATTAAGCAGATGAGCAGTATTTGAACGAAGCGTTCTGGGAGTTATGAGTGGTTTAAATGAATTCCTGAGGAATTTAGGTCCAACGTTGTTAATTGCCTTATAGACAATACAAAGGGACTTACATTTTGTGCGACTTCTAATCGGAAGCCAATGCAGTTGTTTCAGGTGTCCAGAAACAGAGCTGAATTTTGAAATGCCCAGTAAAACATGTGGGCTTGTGATTGTTGGAGGTATGTTGGCCTATTTTATGGTTTGGTGGATTGGTTTTTACTGTTGTTTTCTCTGATATCACCACAATCATTCCCTGTAGCAAGCATAAATGCATGCAGTCACCCATCCTGCGCAAACAACATATACACCATGTTTCAAACTCCCCTATTTGCAAATGTGGGTCACTTTTTAGCTATCTGATTCACTAATGGGGGCCATTTAATTTTGGTGCCAAGGCTTATTTTCCGTTCCTTTCTGTCCCTGCTTCCAGCACACTCACAAAGGAACTTGGCATCAGCGTTTACTCAGCCTTGACCCTTGGGGATAGATTTACAAGCCCCTTGCAATACTTTTGCACTGCTGGTTTGTCACTTTTTGTGATGCAGCGGCGGCGCAAACAGTGCGTCACGTTGCAGTCCATTTACAACGTGACACATCTACAGAGATGCGTCACATTGTAAAGCCCTGCTACATATTATACCTGCGTCAGGCATAATGTATGCAAGGTGGGCATTCCCTTGCAAAAAGCCACGTATAACTGACACATTTCACTGCATCCCTCATTGCCTTCACTAGGTCAAAATCCCTACGCCTGCTAAGACCAGGCGTAAGGAATGATGCAGGGCGTTTTGAATGGGGCTCACCTATTTGTTATAGCACAGTTCTAGAGTTGTGTCACTTTCATGAGGAACTCCAGCAATGCGTCACTTTTGTGCCAACAGCTGCATCAGAATTTCTGACGTATCCGTCAATCCTTGCGCAATGGTGCGCCATATTGTAAATACAGCGCATCCATGGGCGCGCAAGGGTTTCGTATGGAGGTGCAGGGAAACTGACGCATCTGTACAGATGCATCAGTATCTTGTAAATCTGCCCCTTGGAGCCTGGGTAGTGCTAGGAAGGAAATTTACAGAACCAGATGGGGGACAACCAAGAGGTTTATCCCACTGCAAAGACAGGCACCAGGTGTTAGAAATTGGGTTGTTCGTTGACTGGGGTGTGAGCCCTGGTTAAGCAACAGCCACAATCCCTTGCAGGATGAACCACAAAAAGTCAATAAATTCACTTGTGCTTAACCCTGGGTAGCTTGGCGCAAAATCCAATCAGGCTTACCTTAGAAGAAATGTGTAAAATATTTATGCAGAACACAAACAGTAATAAAGTAAAAACACAACACAAGAAAAAAACAAAACCCATTTTGATAAACAGAGTTTATTTTAGTAAATTGACCCTAAAACAACAACAATCTAATCAGTAGAACAAGAGTTACGAATTTTTAAAGTTCTTAGTAAATACTAGTGCCTTAATGAGCAAAGTTGCAATTGCTCAATTGCCAAGATTGCATTTCATGTAATTATACGAATACTTTCTGGCAGTTTTCCCAGAATTTTGGAGAATTCTGCAGATGTACATTCTGAGAATTTCTTATACTTCTAAAATCCCACAGTTGCAGATGCAAACAAGAAGTATCACGATTCTAGCATCTTCACAATCACATGGCATAGGCTGGTTAACAACATGTATTTCTAGAATGTCTTTTTTGTTGCTAACCAGTACTCAGATGCATGAGCTGTGGTTACATGTACCTACCAAAATTTAAATACAATTCACTCTCGGCCTCTTGAGCTGGTGAGTGACCTGGAACAACCCTAGGGCTTATTTACAAGCCACCTGTGCTGCCAATTTCTGCAGCACACATAGAAAGAGGAAAACACCTCTTGTGATTGTTTTTGTGCAGGAAGGTATCCCTTCCCACACAAAAACAAACACCCCTACAATGTAGACACCCTTTCACCATGGCGCAAGGGTGCCTCCGTTGGCTTGTGGCAGCCCATTGTGCACCAGTGCTGGGGATAAGGATAGGAATGCACTGTATCTTGTAGATATGGCGCATTCCTGCCCTTTTCTTTTGACACACAACAGTGCAGCAGGGATTCTTGCTGCCCTACTGTGCTTCAAAATATTGTAAGTGAGGCCCACCATGTTTAATGTGCTGATAACTAGTCAAAATATTGTAAGTGAGGCCCACCATGTTACAATACAATGCCATGTCACACCAAACCATATCATACGAAGTGATATACCATAACACATCACTTCATATGTACGATCACGCCATTATATGTCAGAATATATCTTACCATATCTTACCAAATCTACCATACAGTATCAGATAGCATACAATACTATATAACACTGCATGTAAATAAGGACCATTCCATGGCATACCATATCACACCTCACATTACCATATAATGCCATACCATACAAGACTACATCATACTCCTCCAAAAGCAACGGGCCTTATTTATGAAGCCCTGCGTGACATTTACGCTGCAGTTGCATCGCTTTTTGTGACACTGCGGCGGCATAAATAATGCGCTGCATTGAGCCATATTTATGAAGTGACATATCTAGGCAGAAGTGTCACTTCATAAACCCCTGGCTACTTTATACTTGCATCAGGTATAATGTATGCAGGGTGGGTGTTCCCCCGCATCAAAACCTCGGTGAATTGGCGCATTGAAATCTATAAGATTTCAGCTAGCCACTTCTAGAACGCCATTGCGTCAAAACCTTATGCCTGCCTGATGGCTGGCATAAGGGGGGCGCAGGCCCTTTGTCATGGGGCTTGCCCTAGGTGAAAGGACACATTGCTGGAGTTGCGTCTGTTTTCAGGCACACCCCAACAATGTATCACTTTTGCGCCTACAGATACGTCAGTAATACTGACATATCTGTGACTCCTTGCGACATGATGTGCCATACTATAAAACGGCGCATCCATGGTGTTGCAATGAGGGCGCACTGAGAAGTGTTGCATCACTGCTTTGTCGCAGCGTTGCGAGCCTTCTCATAAATTAAGCCCAACGTGTTTAGGGACCTAATAATTAGAAATATACATACACAGTGTGCACTGCTGTTCTATGTAAGATGTAGGTATTGGGACTAAGCACTGCTCAACTCATTGTTAATCGTTTCATCAACCTTAGAAGGATGAAAGGCTGAGTAAAGCCACTGAGATTTGAACCTATCACCTCCTTGAAGGGTGCACACACATCGGCAATGCATGCATTGATCCACCAAGCTATTTCAGCTGTCCACTTATCTAACACAAGTCTCCTCCACCTCCTGTCGAAACCTCAGGCATCGCCTCAACTTTGCTGGCAAACTTCAGCGCAGCAAGGGTGCCAAGGGCCCAGGTGCAAAGAAGGGAAAATACTCCTTAGACAGCTATTGGGGCAGCAAAATACAGCTTCGTGTGGTTCAATTATCTCCTCGGGGCTGTGGGGCCAGGTGCCACTGCACCTGCTGCACCAGTGGTAGCGACGCTCCTGATGGCAAATGTGTTCAGCATCCGCCGGAACCTGCGTCATGCACTTGTGTAAGATGTAACATTAACGCCATCAGTTCTCATCTCAGAAGGTGCAGCCGAACACACTGCGGGCTTTCAGGAGCGTAAAAGATGGACGCACAGAGGCGGGTAATTCTTCCGTCAACGTGGCATGAATACATCTGCATGATTAGCGTCACACAATGACGCACTGTCAACCCATCACCTTCCCCCGCCGCCCGTCTGAGTTCTAGAGTCAGCCGTCGGAGCTTAGTGCATCACCTTGGATCGAAGCCAAAAGTGTGAATATTTTAACATGCTCCCTTTGTGGTTGAAATAAACACACGCCGACATCTGCCCCGCATTCGCGCCCAAACCTCGCTTTTGTGGAATCGGAAACATCTGCTGTGTACAGCGCGGGAAAGTGGCTATAAAACAACGGTTTTATTGTTGATATTAGTGTTACGGTTTCAGCAAGGACACCTTTTTGGTTCTCATCGAATCTATACTACATGGGTAACAATTTTAGAACGTTAGATAGAATGTCAGATAAACAGGAACAATACTCTTTAAAATTATGCATTTTAGCTGTCCTTTGTGATAATGAACTAGAACAATTGTGTGAACATAAGGTAAACACCCCTCTTATTCACATAATAGTTCTTGTTTATTATCACAAAGTGCAGATGAAAAAAATGCATTAAAAAAATACGGGGCATATTACCAACCAATAGAGATAATTTTTGTCTCTAACTTGTTTAGAGACAAAAATTATCGCCGCACATCGGCGATTTTTATCGCAGATAAACCTTGCTATTAGCAAGGTTTATCGCAAATGCGATAAAAAACGGCCGCAATGCATGAATATCGCTGAAAAGTCAGCGATATTCATGCATTATCGAGCAAATGCTCTTAGCCATGTTATCCACCTCCCATTGGTTAACATGGCTAAGAACTGCTCAGGGCAGGTGTTAGCTTTTGGAGATATTCGCGCTTAGCGCGAATATCTCCAAAAGTTGGTAATAGGAGATAGCGATGTTAGCGACTGTTTCCAGTCGCTAACATCTTGGCACGCCCACTTTGCATGTCATTAGTGATAAATATCACTGACATGCAAAGCGGGGCCCAAGATGGTCGCTATCTCCTATTAGCTGTCGCTAACTGGTGTTAGCGACAGCTTGGTAATAGGGAGATAATTTTATCTCCGCTTTCTTGGCTTTTAAAGCCAAAAAAGCGGAGATAAACCTCCTTGATAATATGCCCCTACATGTTTTGACATTTATAATCCCATTAGCTGTAATACAGAATCCTGTGGTACCTTCTGCTTTTATAAAACAAAAGACAAAATAATGTATAATTTAGGATAAGAAGACTTTAGTTTAATAATGTCTTTGTTCTGTTAATTATATTATATTTTGTGTTTGAAAATAATAATATACCGCCATAGTGAGTTCAACCTATGTGATATCTCTGGTTTAGTTCTCGACTAATGAAAAAAAGTGTTTCAGGTAAAATGAACTGTGTCTCACGCGACTGTATTACAGAAACACTGCCTGTTAAAATCACGAGTCTAATTTCTGCCATTTTAAAAACGCACTGGGACTATTACTTTGATTTTGCCGGATCAGTGAATTGAAATAACAGAAGCCTCAATCAGAGGGACGTCTGATCTGATTAGCAGTATCACCAGCATTTCCCAAATATCAGATTCAATGGACCACATCTGAAATGCAGTAGACACTGTAATTTCAAAGTTGCGAGGTTAAGCATGCCACGGCTGTGCTAAACAGGAAAGTTGCACAGAGCCCACCTTTAGCAGGGAATGAATGTACTGTAGCGGGTCGTTGCTGCCACCCTGTGGTAGAGATTATGCAACTACAATAAGCTTCCAAACAAATGATCGTATTTCTGGGATCTTTTCTGAAATTAAAGTTCATTTATCTACATCAATATAGTTATTGTTAGGTACTGCTATTTAGCTAAATTGTTGCAGCTCCGTGTCAAACACATGCTAAATTCGTTTTTTAAATGAGAAAAATGATACTATGGATTATCTCGGTGCAATATTTACTTATGTAGCATGCCGGGCCCCGGGGGAAGCAAAGTCGCAGACTAGTCTTCCCCCGGGGTCATTCGCGCTGATAGGCCAGGTAGGGGAAAGGGAGGAGTTAGGGGTTGGGGGATATAGGCGCAGGGGAGGAAGGGAACTTCCTCTTCCTGCGCCTGGCACCATCGGGAGGGTCACAAAAGGGAAGGTTAGTGGAGTCAGGATTGTTAGGGTCAGTGCAGCTGGGTGGTTTTTTCCTGGGTCGGCTAGTTGAGCGCCGGGGGCTGTTTCACGGCAGCCGGGCTAGATTTTGTCACGCCGGAAGCGTGCTACTTGGCCATGTCGGGAGTTACGTCCCAGGAGGTCCGGGAGGCCTTGTTGCTGCTCGCGCGGGCCGGGCGGGACGATCTTCTCCGCCCGGGGGTTCTGGGCCAAGCGTGGGTGGGGGCCACTAGGGGTACTCGCGCTGCCTCGGCCGGGGTGTCGGCCGCGGTGGCGGCGTGTCAGGACGACGAGCCTGACACGGGAGGTCGGACTCTGGAGCGAGGGGGGGGGCGGGGCGCACAGAGATACGGCGAGGGGCGGGAAGCGTAAGAACCTGCCCCCCCGTGCTTTCCCTGTACTTGACTTTGTGCCTGGGGCTACAGGGGCCGCTGTGGGGCCCGCGCCCTCAGCGCTTGTGACCATGGACCCCCTGCAGGTGCCGGCCGGTGCCGCGCAGGTGGTGGGGCGGGAGGACATTTCTCCTGGGCCTGCTTTGGGGGTGGAGGGGGCTCTGGGTGGGGTCAGGGCATCTGGGTCTGGGGAGGAGGTTTCTGCCACCATCACTGGGGCTGGCCTTACGGGGGTCACCACTGGGGGGGACGGGGGCCTGGGGGAGGTGGCCCCTATCGACCTGTCCACTGGGTCTAGGGCGGGCACGCCCGCCCCGGCTGGTCGGGCGGCGGTGGAGGCCACGGGGAGCTGGGCTGGTCGGCCCACCATGTTTCCTATGCCTGGAGGGCCCGGCTGGGCCCCGGGTTTCTACCAAGGGGGTTTCTTCCCCCCGGGGGCGGAGTTTTATGGTTACTGCCCGCCCCCGCCACCGCAGATCTGGGGTGCTGCTTCCTGGGAAGAGCGAGCTAGAGGGGAGAGGATCTTGGAGCAGATTAGGGAGGCCAGGCGGGCTGAACAGTCCGGGGCCGGGGTGAGTGCAGTTTGGCACCGTGAGTATGATGAGTGCCCCTCCCCGACCTCTGAGGAGGAACGGGAGGCTGAGAAGGAGGAGGAAATCAGGAGGGTCAGGGCCAGGAAGTCTGTGGAGGACCCCCCTCCGCAGAAGGCTGAGGCAGGTGTAGGGACGGCCGGGACGGCTTTGAGGCCCGATGGTGCCGGGGCCCACTCAGGCTGGAGCGACCTGAGGGGTGGGAGGGGATCCAAGCCGGCGGCTGCTGGCAGAGCCCGGGGGTGCCTGGCGGAGCGCAAGACGGCTCCGAAACGCAGGACTGAAGTAGCAGGGCAGTCTGCGGCGGCTGTCCCTCCACCGAGGGCTCGGGCCCCTGGGGCGCATGTGGATGTGGGTGTGCAAGTTCGGAAGGGTGTGCAGAAAGGTGTGAAGAGAGCGGTGAAGGACGTTGAGACTGTGCGTGTGGATCAGGAACCGGTGCTTGAATTGGATTATGGCACGGAGAGTGATGACTTGGAGGATGGGGAGGTGCGGGATGACTTGGTAGGCTTAGGGAGCGCTGCGGACAACGGCGACCTTGGTGTTTTACAGGCCCCAGCGTCAACGCGGACGAAGAATCGGACGGCGGTGGCCCAGGTGCCGGTGCCCAGAGGACGGCCCGAGGGACGGACGGAGACGCTCACAGGTGAGGGTGCATGGTGGGCTGCCTGGGGTGATGGTCCCCGGAGCGGGGAGGGGCGCAAGAGGCCTTGCAGGTCTGTGGGGGTTGGTGATGGGTCTGTGCGGGGGGGGGAGAAGCCATCGGGCAGTCCTCCTGCGGAGGGTAAACAGGTGGACGGTAAGTTGGTGACGTTGGGGGTGCAGACGGACAAAGGTGGGGAGAAGGAGGACAAAGGGTTGAAGGTCCCGAAAAAGCTGCCATACATGGGGCTGGCTATGCCGCTGGGGTCACACCTCTCGGAGAAGTTGAAAGAGAAGATTTGGAAACATGAGTTTGTGGACGTCTTTAAGTTGCTCCATAGGGAGGTGCAGGCGAAGCAGGGGTCTAAAGAGGAGGAGTGGGAGCTGACTCGGCGCCCTAGGGTGCCGGTGACGATGGAGAATTGGACGTCGGCTTTCTTGATCTTTGCCAGTGTCTATTGCCAGAAGTATTTGGATAGGGCGATTGCGCTGTTTAAATACATGGATGTCGTTCGTAAGGCCCAGATGCAGTTCGGGGGGTTTGCCTGGCTTAGCTACGATGAGGAGTTTCGGGCTAGGGTCAGCGCGAATCCGGAAAAGTGCTGGGGGGAAGTGGATCAGGAACTTTGGATGCAGTGGATGGCGTCGTCGCACTCCACGGCGTCCACGCATACGGCCAGTGGCCTGCCGGTGGTGTATCGGTCTTTTCAGCCGCGTCCCGCCCAGGGTGGGGCGGGGGGAGGCTCTGTGCCCAGCACCATCGTCTCTGGGCAACAGTCCAAGCCTGGAAGTGTTTCCACGGGAGTCTGTTGGAGCTACAGCAGAGGGTATTGTTCCCGGTACCCCTGTAAATTCAAACACGAGTGCTCCAAGTGCGGGGGGAAGCATTCCCTTACCCAGTGTCTTACCCTTACCACGCCCTCGGAGCAGTGGAGGAACGCTAGGGGGCGTGGGCACCCTGGACAGAAGGGCGCCTACTCCGGTTAGGGTGGAGGCGATGGCCCCTTGGCTCTCTTGTTACCCGGATCGGGAGGCGGCTGCGCTGCTTTTCTGGGGTTTCACGGAGGGTTTTAGAGTGGGCTATCAGGGTCCTAGGGAGCGACGTTGGGCCGACAATTTGAGATCAGCGAAGGAACTGCCGGGTGTTGTGGCTGCGAAACTGCAGAAGGAGGTGTTGGAGGGCAGGGTGGCTGGCCCGTTTCCGGACTGGCCTTTGAGCGATCTGATCGTCTCTCCGTTGGGGGTGGTGCCGAAGAAGGAAGAAGGGGAGTTCAGGTTGATCCACCATCTGTCTTGGCCGGAAGGCAGGTCAGTGAATGACTTTATTGCGGAGGAGGACTCTGGGGTGCTCTATGCGTCCGTGGACGATGCGATCCGACTGGTGAGGGTTTGTGGTCAGGGGGCGGAATTGGCGAAATGCGACATCAAGTCGGCCTTCCGTCTACTGCCTATTCACCCGGCGGATTTTTTGCTCCTGGGCATGCAGTTTGGGGGGGACATCTACGTGGACAAGGTTTTGCCCATGGGGTGTGCCATTTCCTGTGCTCTCTTTGAGCTCTTTAGCACTTTTCTGCAGTGGGTCATGGTCCGGGTCAGTGGGTGCCGTGAGGTTACTCACTACTTGGACGATTTCCTCTTTCTGGGGAAGGCGGACTCCGGGGATTGCGGCAGGGCCCTGTCGCGTTTCCAGGAGGTGGCCTTTCATTTCGGGGTGCCTCTGGCGCCGGAGAAGACAGCTGGTCCTAGCTGTTGCCTCACTTTCCTGGGGGTTGAGTTGGATTCGGTGCAATGGATGGCGCGCCTCCCTGCGGCCAAGGTGACGGAGATACTGGCATGCCTGGACTGGGCGGTGGGGGAGAAGCGGATTCCTTTGCGGGCAGTTCAGAAACTTCTTGGTTTTCTCAACTTTGCGTGTAGGGTAGTGCGGGCAGGACGGACGTTCTGCAGGCGGCTCGGCATGGCCATGTCGGGGGCGGTACTTCCACATCACAGAGTCAGGATTTCCATGGGAGTGAGGGCGGACTTGAGGACATGGATTACTTTCTTGCAGGATTTCAATGGTGTGTCCCTGGATTTTGATGAGGAGAGGGCGGTCTGGCAATGCCAAATTTACTCCGACGCGGCTGGCTCGGCGGGGTTTGGTGTTTTCTGGGACGGGAGGTGGTGTGCGGAGGTCTGGCCGGCTCCTTGGTTGAGACAGGGGAGGAGCATTGCCTTTTTGGAGTTCTTCCCTTTGCTGGTGGCGCTGGAGGTTTGGGGGGAGGAGTTTCGGAACAGGTCTGTGCTTTTCCATGTGGACAACATGACTGTGGTGGAGTTGGTGAATCATCAGAGGGCTCGGGACCTGAGAGTGCTGCGTCTGTTGCGGAGATTCATGTTGGCCTGTCTGCGCTTGAATGTGGTGTTTCGGGCTAAGCATGTCCCTGGAGCGAATAATGACATTGCGGATGCTTTGTCTCGTTCGCAGTGGCAGCGGTTTCGACGCCTGGCACCGGGAGCGGATACTTGCAAGACCGAGCTGCCGGCCGGCATCTGGGCCTTGGGGGAATGAGGATGATTGGATTGGTGGAGGGTTCGCTGGCTGAAACTACGAGGAGGACATATCATTTGGCATGGTCGGAATTTAGTGTTTTCATGGGCTGGAATGTGGACAGTGTGGTGGGAACTGAGTCTGATGTGAGGCAAGGGCTGAGACGTTTCGTGCTGGTTTGTGTGGACAGGGGTTTGTCTGCGGCTACGATCTCTGGTAAATTGGCGGGGATATCTTTTTACTGTGTGCTGTTTCTGGGGTTTGATCCGACCAAGGATGTGATCGTGAGCAGGATGTTGCGGGGTTGGGGCAGGGAGCGCGGGAGTGGGGGCGGTAGGCTGCGTGAGGCGATCACTTTTGAGTTGCTGGTTCGGCTGGTTGGGGTGTTGACGGATTGTTGTTACGACCTGGTTGAGGCCGGCCTTTTCCGTTTGTGTATGGTGTGGATGTTTTTCGGGGCTTTTCGGGTTTCGGAGTTGTTGGGTTCGAGGAGAATGTCTGGCCGGTTGTTCGAAGAGGTCCGGTTGGATGGGGGCCGCCTGGGGATTTGGTTGCGGTGCTCGAAGACTGACCAGTTGGGCAGGGGTAAATGGGTGTGGCTGAATGAGACTGAGGGCGGGGTGGTGTGCCCAGTTTTTGAGTGGAGGTCTTTCTTGAGGTCGGTGAGTGTGGAGCGGGGGGAGATTTTTGTTCATGCATCTGGCGCGAGAGTGACGGCGGGCCAGTTGCTGGCGGTGTTGCGCAAGGCTTTGCGGTGTCTGGGAATGGATGCATCTGGGTTCGGGACTCATTCATTCAGGATTGGGGCTGCGACAGCTGCAGCCAGGTTGGGGTGGTCCTGGGACAGGATAAGGAGGATTGGGCGTTGGAAGTCCCGCTGTTGCGAGAAGTACGTGCGGAAGTGAGGGTTGCCTGTCGGTTGTTGTTGAGTTTGTCGTTGTGTTCCTGTTTCTAACATCTTTTTCTTCGTAGGTTGCGTGGGTGGACCGGGCAGTAAGACGGTGACATGGATTGTTGGGCACTCCTTCGTGCATTGGGCATCCAAATATGCGGAGCAACAGGTTTACGGCCGTAACCTGGGACTGAAAGGACATTTGCTCGAGGTACAATGGTGGGGCAAGGGTGGCATGCGATGGGGGGCACTACTGCCCTGGCTCGCGAAGATGGTCCCACAGAGGGGATGCCCTGATTTGTTGATCATACATCTGGGGGAGAACGACCTTGTGCAGCTGTCCGGTTTGGCTCTCTTGCAACTCATGCAACGGGATCTGGATGTGTTGAAAAGCAGGCTTGCAGGGACCTGCATTGCCTGGACGGAGTTGGTCCCCAGAAAAGTGTGGAGAGGGGCTATGAAGCACGGGGCGATCGAGAAGGCTCGAAGGAAGCTCAACAGGGCCATGAGACTTTACTGCGGTGACAATGACATTAAAGTAATTGCGCATGAAGGGATTCGACTTGCGGAGCCGTTAGTTTTTAGGGACGACGGGGTGCACTTGTCGCAGTTGGGCAATGCTTACTACATGATGGAGATGAGGGATGTGGTGAGCAAGTTGTGGAACGAGGCTATCTGGTGTCCCAGAGTGTGACGGCTGGCGAGCGTGGCGGAACGGGACCCCTTGGAGGGGGGGGTGGGGCAGTGAACCGCCCTACAGGGGGTTCACTGGTTGGCGGTACTTGAAGGGATAAGGGGGTCAAGAGCGGGCACACCCATCCCTTGGGGGGGAGTTCTTAGGGGGGATAGAGGTGTGAATGGCAGGACGCAATGAGTGGGCTGGATGACAAAGGATTGAGGGGCAGGAAGAAAGCATGGTATGGAGCCTCTAGGGCTTTGTGATGAGGTGGAACGAGTGAAACGAGTGAGGGGGAGTGTGAGTGGGGGTTTTGATGTTATTACCTGTTTATGTTTACTGTTTTTGTACAGATTACGCAGTTTCTGGTCTAATAAAATGGCCTTTTACGCTGACACTGCGTGGTCTGTTTATTGCGCGATGCCGGGCCCCGGGGGAAGCAAAGTCGCAGACTAGTCTTCCCCCGGGGTCATTCGTGCTGATAGGCCAGGTAGGGGAAAGGGAGGAGTTAGGGGTTGGGGGATATAGGCGCAGGGGAGGAAGGGAACTTCCTCTTCCTGCGCCTGGCACCATCGGGAGGGTCACAAAAGGCCACCCACCCACCCGGCAGTTGGAGGTGGTTTGTAGGGTTGGCGTTGGCGTTGCCAGTTTAGGCCAGAGCTGCGTTAGGCGGTACTTGAAGGGACAAGGGGGTCAAGAGCGGGCACACCCATCCCTTGAGGGGGAGTTCTTAGGGGGGATAGAAGTGTGAATGGCAGGACGCAATGAGTGGGCTGGATGACAAAGGATTGAGGGGCAGGAAGAAAGCATGGTATGGAGCCTCTAGGGCTTTGTGATGAGGTGGAACGAGTGAAACGAGTGAGGGGGAGTGTGAGTGGGGGTTTTGATGTTATTACCTGTTTATGTTTACTGTTTTTGTACAGATTACGCAGTTTCTGGTCTAATAAAATGGCCTTTTACGCTGACACTGCGTGGTCTGTTTATTGCGCGAGTACCACTGTAGTTTTCAGATGTAACACAATACGGTTTAGAATATTCTAAATATACAATGGGCACGGTGTTTTGCGAGTTATAGCGCCTTAGTCCTTTTGTGACATAGGCTGCAGTAAACACCCTGTAGGATTTGTTGAGGGTGGTTTAGCCATTCAAAAGGTTCTAGAGAAGAAACTTGGCCATGGTTGCTAGCCAGCAATCCGTCACCCCGAGTTAAAGGAATTTCCGAGGAGGGACCTGATAGAGATGTGAAGACTGGGAGTGCGTGGCTGTAATTGTAATTGCATTTATATAGCGCTGACTACACCTGACGAGGAGTCGAAGCGCTCTTCTGCGAGTGGCACGCTACTCCGGAACCCAAAAAGGATTAGTGGTGAATTAGTATAGGGAAATATGAAATTAATGTGAGTGGTGGTAATGATCTCTGGCTGTCCGCATTAACACCTATTAACGCCCAGGGAAGAAAGCAATAATGCCACAATTAACCTATAAGAGTAGGTGCCACACCTAGAGCGAAAGCCAGTGCCTTGTGTATGACTTAGATGTGGATTCCAACAAAAGTGCCTTCCACACTGAGGTCGGCTCATAACACAACACAGGCGTTTAGGCACCCAGTAAAAAAGATGAACTGGGTTAGAGAGGTCTGCAGTTGCACCCTATTAGGGTGTTCTGCAAAGTTTATGTCTACGGACTCCCAGACCAAACCGCATAGTACTTCGTGGTTTAGTCATGTGGTTCTCATGATCGGTCGCTGTTTGTAGTGAATCTTTGAAAGTGTTATTCCTTTCATCTCACTATTCTGCTCAACAAATTAAAAGGGGCAGATTTATGAAGATGTTGCGCCACAGAGAAGCCACCCAAAGTAACACAAAGCGGTGCAAAGTCTTGTAATTTATAGTTACTTTTCAGCAGGGCCGGCTTTAGCCCTGGTGGTGCCCAGTGCGACAATGTTTTTTGGCGCCCCCCCCCCCAAATGAACAGCTCCGCCACGGATTCCCTCCCTACCACCCTTTAACAGTCTCCATAACCACTCTCTCTCAGATGCATTTAATACATTTTATAGCGTCACTCATAAAAGTGAAAGGTGTCAGAGCACTGTACCTAACGCACACATTGCACAGAGACTATCAATCACAGGTGTGTAAATCAATGTATAGGACATGCTACATAAGACAAAGGACAACAAGGGGTGAATTTACATGTCATCCATATTGGTAGGCAGTGTAGTTAAAGAGTACTTGGTCTGGAGAAGCACAAACTCTAAATTTAAAATGTAACACAATGGACTGGGGCTCTCTTTATTAACAAAAACTGATTTGTACCCAAATGAACCCTTTTTGGAACATTAGAATAATGAAAGTCTATGGTAAAACCCCATTCACTATAATCTTATTCCTTGAAGTCTGCTAGCAGTTCTTTGATGACAGTTAATAGCTCACATTAAACTGCAACTAACAAAAGGAAGTCTCTTACAACAGCAGTAACCCACTGACCTGTTTACATTACATTCACTTTGTGATCTCCATGGTACATGTGCTTTGCAGCAGGTATATTAACCCATTGCACGAATTAAAACTTCCTCGCGATCTCACATGGAAGAAAATTAATCATTGGAGTTTTCTTGACATTTTAATTGCCGCCTGAACATCTCTAGAGGCCAGGAACGCGGCAGCAGGTGCTTTCACGCACAATATAAAGTAGCAAACACCTAACAAGCGCCCCTGTGCGAAGGAAGCACCCAGTGCGGTGGCACCGGTCGCACCGCCCTTTAGTCGGCCCTGTTTTCCAGTTCAAAACCTGATTTTGTTCACTGCAAAAGTGTCATTCACAGTGAAAACGGTGCTGTGCGCTACTTTGCACCAAGTGGGTCTCCATAAGTGGTACTTGGACTTTCCAGGGCAACAACTCATGTTTTTTAGCACAAAGCCCTCTCTACTAAAATCCTTAGATGTAGCTTTGCATTAAAAATAACACCTCTTTGAGGCAAGCTCTAAGTAAGAGCAATGTTTTTATGTCTCCTTACGTTTCACCAGTGCTTAATTTGTAAAAGAGTGTCATGCCCCAAGCCCTGCTCAGAAGGCCACAGCTGGTGCTTTTAAATGTCAGCACTCCGAATACAAAGGTTGAGTAGTCTTAAATCCACCTCATACCTTTTTTATTTTTGAGTTTAGAAAGCTTTATTGAATCAAATAAGCCAAGTAAAACATCATTAGAGAAACACAATCAATAAGAGAAAAGAATAGGAAAAATGGGAAAATACAATATGAATGTGGGATATTGAAACCAGAACCCCGAAAGGGGAAATATAAAAAAAAATATAGTAAGGGAAAGTGCTTTTTGTAAATTTTATGGAATTGGGAAGGAAAAATAAGGGGGGAAGGAAAGGAAAATAAAAGAGAGACCGAAAGGCTAGAAGAACGGGGAACAGAAAGTAGGAAAAGAGAGAGAAGAAAAGAAAGGAAAAAGAGAAAGAAGAGGCATATCAGGGAGGGCGTCTGGAAAGAAAATCAGTTAAGGGTAACCATAACAAATCTCTTTTGATTAGGAGAGGGGTAGTCGTAGCATGTGCACGATCAAGTCTGTGACGATGACATAATAAATTCCACCAAGCAGTAGAAGAGATCTTTGAGGTATCTTTCCAGTTTGATATAATAATCTGCAAAGAATGCTGCTAAAGGGATGCAACTAAGGGACACTGAAAAAACATATGAAACAAGGTGCCATCAGGGTGAGGGCATGACCAGCAATGGCTGGAATCTAGGACCTTGAACTTAAAAAGATCATTGGGTGAGAAAAAGTCTATTATAAAAGAAATAAAGAGTCTGAGTGGTGCTAGCTGAATGAGAAACAGTGTGAATTTTAGACCAGATGGATTCCCAAATAGGAAAGGAAAAATCCTGTGCTAGATCCTTTTCCCATGCAAGTTCAGGTTTGGATTTGGGGCGGTCAGGAATAGAGCAGGAGAGGATCTTATAGATAGTAGCTGCTTTGTGTGGAGAGATAAAATCTAAGGGAGTGGAATCGGGTGGGACAATATCTGATAAGGTATTGTGGAATGAGGAGAGGGTGTATAAGGCTATTGTGAGATCAGAAAATTGAGAGAATGTGTAGTAGATATTTGAAATGAGGAGCAAATGGAAGGGAAATCCAGTAAGGAACCATCAACAAAGAGATCATTTAAATACATAATGCCTTTGTCAATCCACTCCTTCCAGAAAAGGGCCTTATTGTTGATTTTCAGAGAGTGATTATGCCATATCGGGATAAGGGAATGTAGGTGTGCTTGAGAAAAAGAGGAGCGAAACAGTGAAAGGGAAAGCTTAAAAGTGGGAGAAAGAAACCGTTTTGGGGGCTGAGATAAGTGAATAGCAGTGAGAAAAGGAAAAGGCGAGAGCTGGGCTTGCTCTAAAGCACTCCATGCAGTGGGGAGAGGGGGGGAATCTGCCAGAAAGGGTCAAATTTGCTTTAAAGTAAAAGAGGAGTGAAAACGGACAAGATTGGGGAAATTCACGCCACCTAGGTGCTTTGGGTGTTGAAGGCGAGATATGGATATCCTGGATTTACGATTATTCCAGAGGAAACGAGTAAGAATACGATTGATCTGAGAGAAAAAATAAGCAGGAAGAGAAATAGGCAACATAGAAAGGTAAACATTAATAATAGGGAGAAGCATCATTTTAACGGCTGCTAAACGACCCCACCTAGAAAGGAATAAGGGGGACCATCGCTCTATGAGGGCAGATAGCTTGGAGAGAATATCTTTATGATTAATTTTGATGGTATCTTTAATAGATGAAGAATATAGGATGCCCAGACATTTAATACTGGTAGGATTCCATGCAAAACCAGAACCATGAAACATATGAGTGAGGCAGAGCTTGTTAAGAGGTAAGGCTTCAGATTTATCAATATTTAACTTATAACCAGAAACTGAAGAATATTCGGCGAGTAAAGAAAAAAGTGTCGGTAAGGAAGTAGCAGGGCTAGAGATATAAAGTAAGATGTCATCAGCGTATGCAGGGAATTTGATGTCCAATGATTTGTAAACAAAACCAGAATAGGAAGTGGAGAGACGAATCTTTTCAAGGAAGTGTTCTAATGCTAAAATAAAAAGAAGGGGAGACAAGGGGCAACCTTGTCTGGTGCCTCTATGTAGAGGAAAATAAGATGACTGAGCACCATTAACCCAAATAGAAGTTAAGGGGGATGAATATAATAATTGGATACGTTTAATGATATGAGGACTGAAACCATGCCAGCGAAGAGCTCCGAACATAAAATCCCAATTAACCCTGTCGAAAGCCTTCTCAGCATCAAGGGTGATAACAGCGAGAGGAGTTGTCAGTTTGGAAGCTAAGTAAATAATATTGAGGAGAACTCTGGAGTTATCCGTGATTGATCTGCCCTTAACAAAGCCTGCTTTATAAATATTAATGAGGTCTGGAACAAAAGTAGATAAACGAGAAGCTAGGATTTTGGCATAGATTTTACAATCCGTATTGATTAAGGAAATGGGCCGGTAGTTCTTACAAAGGGAAGAATCCTTATCTTTCTTGGGGAGTAAGCACAGCATGGCTTGGGTAAAGGAACCTTTAGATTCGCCTGCAGAAAGAAAAGAAGATATCAGGGAAGATAAGTGAGGTATCAGACACCTTTTGAACTGAAAATAGAAACGAACAGTAAACCATCAGGACCGGGAGATTTATCTTTGGGTAAGAGAGTGATTGCTTGAAGTATCTCTTTCTCAGAAAAAGGGGCATCTATTGAAGAGAAATCAAGATTAGCAGAGGAGGATTTGGGTATATTGAGGAATCAATTTGAGACTGAGTCGGGGTAGATTGAGGCGTGTATAAAGAGGAGTAATACTGAACAAAGCAATCAAGAATGTTATCATCCGTATAATGACGAGTCCCAGTAGCATCCGAAATAACAGCAATTTTAGATTTTTGTTTCTTGATTTTAAGATAGTTTGCAAGAGGCCTGCCCATTTTATTGCGCCCGCCATACATCTTGGAATTGAATTTTAAAAGATAATTGCAGGCAGAGTCGCAAGAAAATTTATTAAAGTGAAGTTTAGCTTTGATGAGAGAAGAAAAAGCATCAGGAGAGTTGGATATATAAAAAAGGTGTTCAAAATCATTAATTTGTTTGAGAATAAGAGAAGATTTGGAAAGGGCCAGTTTCTTTTTACGCGAAACAAAATCAATAATAAAGCCTCTGGCCGAAGCTTTAAATGCATCCCAAACGAAATGAAATTGAGAAGTGGAGTTAAGATTAGTATTAAAGAAATCATCCATAAAAAGGGTGAATTGATGGACAAACTGAGGGTCCAAAAGAAGAGAATTATTAAAACGCCAACGGCGAGAATTGGGAGTAGGTGAGGTTAGGTCAATATCTAGGATAACAGGGGCGTGATCTGAAATGAGAATAGAGCCAATTTCGACATTTGTCATGAATTGAAAAGTGTGTTGGGTGAGAAAGATGTAATCTATCCGGGAGTGAGTGGTATGGACACGGGAAAAAAAGGAAAATTCCAAGGTATCAGGGTGGGAAAGTCGCCAGGAATCAATTAAACCTCTGGAGGAGATTGCTCGGTAAAAGGAGTTTTGCATTTTATTAGGAATATATCTGGTCTGAGATTTACGGTCCAGAAAAGGATCCATTAGTTGATTACAATCGCCACCAAAAATTAAATCAACACTAGTATGTGAGGAGAGAAGAATGGAGAAATCAGACCAAAAAGTAAGATCAATACCATTTGGGCCATAAACGTTACAAAAAGATGAATCAGTATCATTAACTTTGACATCTAGGTACAACCATCTACCATCAGAGTCAGAAATTTCATTTTTTAACTGAATTGACAACGATTTATGAAACAAAATAATAACACCATTCTTATTATTAACTGACGGTGAACAAAAAACATCACCCACCCATTGTTTGCGCAAAGAGGAGAGGTCTTTTTGGGAAAGGTGGGTTTCTTGCAACAAGGCAACTTGGCATTTCAGTCTGGCTAAATGGGATGAAACCCGTTGCTTTTTAATCGGGTTACGTAGGCCTTTAACGTTCCAAGAAATAACACAAAGACCATTCATTTAAAAATTAAAAAGAAAGGTAAGCGAGGATATAGAAAAAAGTGAGGAAAGAGAGGATAGACAAGAGCAGCAGAGAAGTAATTTAGAACGGAGTAGGAAAAAGAAATCTGAAAGGAGAGAAATAAGCGAAAAGGGAGATAATGAACCATAAACACGATAGACGAAGAGAGAACTGATGAAAGAGTGCGAGAAAGAAGAGAAGCAGAAGTACAAAAAAAATCCCGTGAAGAGAGAGAAAGAAGAGAAGAGAAGAAAGATGGAGGAGAAGAGGAGTGGGAGATGACAGCTCCCCTGAAAAAGAGAGAAGAGAGGATGGCAAAAAACCAGAAGGGTTTCAGCCATGCAGAACAACTAACGGAAAAATCAGTAGAGTGAGAGCGGGAGCAACAGGAAAAGACGACCGCACTAAAAGAAATTATGTCAAATGCATTGTCTCAAAAGTATGAGTACAAGAATGAAACAGAAGATACAAATGAAGTGATAGACCAAACACGACAGTATAAAGCAAATGAAGGAGACTTACCAAACATGTATGGAGGGAAGGCAGCGAACTGGGGCGACTAAAACGAACAACAGCATAATACATAGGGGAGAGCAGAGAACCAAAACACTTGAGAAGGAGACCTAGAAAAAACAAGGTAAAAGAACAAAGGAACATTACAAGAAGGAACAGTAAGACATGGAGTTAAAAAACAGTATACAAATCACATTGAACAAAAAAAAAACATAGAGAAATTAAGGGTTGCTGTGTTCCATGGAATCTTCTTTGTGAGAGTGGATAAATTTGCGAAGATCAGCCGGGTCGTCAAAGCTAAATGTCCTTTCTTTATAAGTATTCTTGAAGAAGCAAGGATGGATGAGGCCATATCTAGGGTTCATGGATCGAAGAGTAGGTCGTAGGTCCAGAAATTCCTTGCGTCGAGCAGCAGTCTGCTTTGAGACATCCTGAGAGAAAAAGAGTTTGTGTCCCGACCATAATATTTGCTTGTGCTGTTTGGCAGAGTGTAGAATAGACATGAGGTCGGAATAGAGAAGAAAGTAAGCAATGATGCCTCTGGGCTTCGAGGAAGGAGAAGAATTCTTAGGGCCAAGACAGTGCGCCCTTTGAATGTTCACATCCATATGCTTAGGCAGACCAACAATAGGCAGGACTTGTGACTTCAAAAATTGCTTAATGTCTGACCCCTCCAAATTCTCCGGAACGCCATAAATGTGCAGATTATTGCGCCTATTGCGATTTTCCAAATCCTCCGAGGTTTTCTTAAGCATTTGAACATCTTTAGTGAGACTGACAACCTTGGCGGCAACATCTTGAGTGTCACTAATTTTTTGTTCAACATCCGATACTCTCTTGTCCAGGTTGGACCATTTGTCGTCCAAGCGCTGCAAAGTGGTAGTAGTGTCTGCCATAAAAGGGCGAATAAGGCGTAATTCCTCCTTAATGTCTTCAAGAGTAACAGGAAGTGGAGACTTAGTGGGAAAAGGGGGGTCTTTCTTGAGGCTCGACTTCGTTGAGAACGGTCGCTCCCTCCTGCCCTCGCTGACTCCTGCCCAGAGCTGCCTGGTATCGTGTGCATTGCGCTGCTGAGCTTTCCTGACGCTTTAAGTGGCTTGCTGCACTGTACTTTAACTTTTGCCTGCATAGCGCTGCTGCCCTCATTAAGCGATTGAACGCGCCTGCCTGCTTGTGCGCTCGACTGTGCCTGCATTAGTTGAATGTTTGTAACATTTTTGCTTAAAAGCTGCATTTGTTCCCTGCTTTAATCATTTTGGTAAAAACCTCTGCTCTTTCCTCCAACCCGGTCTGCACTCGCGTTATTGCCGCCATTTGCTGTGTTGTTGTTGTTTTGCCCTGAGCCCGCCCCCTCCACCACGCTCCCGCCTCCCATCTGATCCTCCCTCCCACTAAGTGTGTAAGCTCACCCCTGTCCACCATAGCGCTGTGACCGCCTCGACTTCGTTGAGAACGGTCGCTCCCTCCTGCCCTCGCTGACTCCTGCCCAGAGCTGCCTGGTATCGTGTGCATTGCGCTGCTGAGCTTTCCTGACACTTTAAGTGGCTTGCTGCACTGTACTTTAACTTTTGCCTGCATAGCGCTGCTGCCCTCATTAAGCGCTTGAACGCGCCTGCCTGCTTGTGCGCTCGACTGTGCCTGCATTAGTTGAATGTTTGTAATATTTTTGCTTAAAAGCTGCATTTGTTCACTGCTTTAATCATTTTGGTAAAAAACCTCTGCTCTTTCCTCCAACCCGGTCTGCACTCGCGTTATTGCCGCCATTTGCTGTGTTGTTGTTGTTTTGCCCTGAGCCCGCCCCCTCCACCACGCTCCCGCCTCCCATCTGATCCTCCCTCCCACTAAGTGTGTAAGCTCACCCCTGTCCACCATAGCGCTGTGACCGCCTCGACTTCGTTGAGAACGGTCGCTCCCTCCTGCCCTCGCTGACTCCTGCCCAGAGCTGCCTGGTATCGTGTGCATTGCGCTGCTGAGCTTTCCTGACACTTTAAGTGGCTTGCTGCACTGTACTTTAACTTTTGCCTGCATAGCGCTGCTGCCCTCATTAAGCGCTTGAACGCGCCTGCCTGCTTGTGCGCTCGACTGTGCCTGCATTAGTTGAATGTTTGTAATATTTTTGCTTAAAAGCTGCATTTGTTCACTGCTTTAATCATTTTGGTAAAAACCTCTGCTCTTTCCTCCAACCCGGTCTGCACTCGCGTTATTGCCGCCATTTGCTGTGTTGTTGTTGTTTTGCCCTGAGCCCGCCCCCTCCACCACGCTCCCGCCTCCCATCTGATCCTCCCTCCCACTAAGTGTGTAAGCTCACCCCTGTCCACCATAGCGCTGTGACCGCCTCGACTTCGTTGAGAACGGTCGCTCCCTCCTGCCCTCGCTGACTCCTGCCCAGAGCTGCCTGGTATCGTGTGCATTGCGCTGCTGAGCTTTCCTGACGCTTTAAGTGGCTTGCTGCACTGTACTTTAACTTTTGCCTGCATAGCGCTGCTGTCCTCATTAAGCGCTTGAACGCGCCTGCCTGCTTGTGCGCTCGACTGTGCCTGCATTAGTTGAATGTTTGTAATATTTTTGCTTAAAAGCTGCATTTGTTCACTGCTTTAATCATTTTGGTAAAAACCTCTGCTCTTTCCTCCAACCCGGTCTGCACTCGCGTTATTGCCGCCATTTGCTGTGTTGTTGTTGTTTTGCCCTGAGCCCGCCCCCTCCACCACGCTCCCGCCTCCCATCTGATCCTCCCTCGCCCCTCCCCCCTCCCCACCCACTTATGACAGATGCCGTCGCGCGCAGCGTTCACGCGCAGCGATCGCGCCCCATGCGCGCCGAAGGTGCGCCAAAGGTAAGCCCGTCTGCGCCCGTCCGCGCCTGGACCGCGCCCAGCGCCTTTCCCCCTGGTCCCCGTCACACCAAAAACACTAAACTCACTTATGATGCCGCAACTCTCCTCGCCCTCAACCCCAGACGCGCACCACAATGCTGCAAAGCCACCCCAGGGCGCACCCACGGCCCATTCGCCTGCCTCTCCTGCAAGTTCAACTGCTTCAGAACACTCACCAAATCCACTTCCCCCATACACAACTCCGACTCTAACCGCCTGAAGTGCATCTTGCTCAACACCCGCTCGGTCCACAAACACGCCACCGAACTCTGGGACCTACTCGACACTACGTCACCGGACATCGCCTTCCTTACAGAAACATGGATGAACATATCATCAGCACCTGACATCGCCATAGCCATACCGGACGACTACAAGATTATCCGCAAAGACCGCTCCAACCAAACAGGAGGAGGCATCGCCATCATCCATAGGAACACCATCAAAATCACGACCAGCTCCGACGACAATCTTGAAACCGCCGAACACCTCCACTTTCAGATCCACACCGACCCTAGGGCCACACTCAGAGACACCCTCATCTATAGACCTCCAGGAACCCGCACTCAATTCACCGATGACTTCACCGACTTTATCAGCCCACATGCCCCCACCTCCGAGAACTACATTCTACTGGGAGACCTCAACTTCCACCTTGAAAACAAACTCGACAGCAACACCTCCACCCTTCTGGATAACCTGGCCAATCTCGGACTCAAACAACTTGTTGACACCCCCACTCATGTAGCCGGACACACGCTCGACCCTATCTTCACCTCCAGCAAGCACATCTCCTTCGACCGCACCACAGCTCTCCATTGGACGGACCACAGCTGTGTTCACTTCAGCTACATAACCACCCTGAACAACAACCGCCCACAACCCATTCCTCGGAGAAACTGGAACAAAATCACCTCCGACCAACTCCTCTCATCACTCCACCAAAATCCTCCCACCCTCTCATTAGACCCAAACGAAGCTGCCACCGATCTCAAACAATGGATCACCCACAGTGCTGACGAATTAGCACCCCTGAAAAAGCACCAGATCAAACCAACCAGCAAAAAGACTTCCTGGTTCAATGATGATCTTAAAAAATCCAAGAAACTTCGCCGCACCCTGGAGAAAACATGGAGAAAAAACAAAACCACCGACAACATGACCACCCTCAAAGCAGCCACCCGCAACCACCACCAACTGATTCGATCCGCCAAGAAATCAGCATTCAAGGATCGTCTCGACAACAACTCCCACAACAGCAAGGAACTTTTCAACATCGTCAAAGAATTCACCAACCCCACCGCAGCATCTAACGACATCACCCCCTCTCAAGACCTCTGCGACGCATTATCCTCCTTCTTCTACAACAAAATCGCCGACATCCACAACAGTTTCGAGAACACTCCCAACGATCTACCCTCCCCACTCCCCCCAGTTCCCACTCCGCCAACTAATCACCTTAGCACCTGGAACACAATCACCACTGAAGACACCATCCGCCTAATGAACTCAATCCATTCTGGCTCACCAACCGACCCCTGCCCCCACCACATCTTCAACAAAGCTGACTCCATCATCGCACCCCATCTTCGTGATATCATCAACTGCTCGTTCAACTCTGCCACCTTTCCAGAAAGTTGGAAACACGCCGAACTCAGCGCCCTTTTGAAGAAACCCACAGCAGACCCCTCTGAACTTAAAAACTACCGACCCATATCCCTCCTCCCTTTCCCCGCCAAAGTCATTGAGAAAGCCGTCAACAGCCAGCTCGCCGCCTTCCTTGAATGCAACAACTCCCTCGATCCATCTCAATCTGGATTTCGAGCCAAACACAGCACCGAAACCGCCCTGATTGCAGCGACAGACGACATCCGAACACTACTGGATAACGGAGAAACTGCGGCCCTCATTCTACTCGACCTCTCCGCCGCTTTCGACACGGTCTGCCACAGCACCCTCATACAACGCCTCAGCAACATCGGCATACAAGGAAAAGCCCTTGACTGGATCATCTCGTTCCTCACCGGGAGAACTCAAAGAGTCCGACTTCCCCCATTCAACTCAGAAGCCACAGAAGTCATCTGTGGAGTACCACAAGGGTCCTCACTCAGTCCCACCCTCTTCAACGGCCACATGAGCCCACTCGCATCCATCGCGCGCCAACACAACCTCAATATCATCTCTTACGCCGACGACACCCAATTAATACTCTCCCTCACCAAAGACCCAAACACCGCCAAAACTAATCTTCACGAAGGCATGAAAGAAGTAGCAGAATGGATGAAACAGAGCCGCCTAAAACTCAACTCAGACAAAACTGAAGTGCTCATCCTAGGATCCTCACCCTCGACCTGGGACGACTCTTGGTGGCCTTCCGCTCTGGGCTCAGCACCCACACCCACTGACCACGCACGTAACCTTGGCTTCATCCTAGACTCCTCTCTCTCGATGTCCAGACAAGTTAACGCAGTCTCATCTTCCTGCTTCAACGTTCTTCGCATCCTCAAAAAGATCTTCCGCTGGATCCCCCTCGAAACAAGAAAGACTGTGACCCACGCATTGGTCACGAGTCGACTGGATTATGGTAACACACTATACGCCGGAATCACAGCAAAACTACAGAAAAAACTCCAACGCATCCAAAACTCATCAGCAAGACTCATATTGGACATCCCTCGCCGAGACCACATCTCCGGACACCTAAAGGACCTCCACTGGCTTCCCGTAAACAAAAGAATTACGTTTCGTCTTCTCACCCACGCACACAAGGCCCTCTACAACCTAGGACCCGAATGCCTCAACTCTCGACTATCCTTCTACAAACCCACCCGCCAATTAAGATCGTCCAATCAAGCCCTCGCCTCAGTCCCGCGCATCCGAAAATCCACCATGGGTGGCAGATCCTTCTCTTTCCTGGCTGCCAAGACCTGGAACTCACTCCCCTCTCACCTCCGCCTTACTCAAAACCACTTCTCCTTCAGAAAAGAACTTAAAACCTGGCTATTTGACAAATAATGAACACCCTCCCCAAGCGCCTTGAGACCCTCTGGGTGAGTAGTGCGCTATATAAATTCCAGAACTCGAACTTGAACTTGAGGCGTTTACCAGTAGAAGTCGGGTCTTTGCATAAAACAGAGGCTGCAGTAGAGGTTTTTGAGTTATGTGAATGTTCCATCGTTGCAATACTGAAAAGACCAGCGTAGTATGAGAGAAAAAATCAAATCAGCTTAATGTGTGGGCTTGGAAATCACACAAAAGCCACACAATGAGGTAAAAGCACCTTAAAAGAGGATAAAACGCATCAAGAGGCAGGAAGTAGCTGAACGCTGGTGTCACAGATAGGTAACTCTCAAAATGGATGTTATAGCCAGTCACTCACACCAGAAGAGACAGTCTGAGGTGAAATTATGGTGTAGAATACATGAAGAGGTAAAGGTGCCTTCAAGGGATGTGATTTAAATTAAAAAGTCAATTGTTTAATATAACTTAGTCAGGAGGAGAAATCAATTAACCTCATGTGTAAATCATACATTAATATACAAAAGATCTATTTGCTCGAATCATATTAAACAAGAACAGACACATTAAAACATATAAACAACAAAACACAAAGGTGTATATAAAAAGGAATTTTATCAAAAAAGTTGTTAGATCAGCAATAAATCAGAGAAGCAGGTTTAGGAAATGCTGGTACAAATAACGTATTTGTAAATTAATAAACAACACAGCAAAACCTAAAAAGAGCATCTATCCCGAAAACAAAGTGAATCAAACACTGCAGGGATAAGACGAATGTTTTGACATTCGTCTTATCCCTGCAGTGTTTGATTCACTTTGTTTTCGGGATAGATGCTCTTTTTAGGTTTTGCTGTGTTGTTTATTAATTTACAAATACGTTATTTGTACCAGCATTTCCTAAACCTGCTTCTCTGATTTATTGCTGATCTAACAACTTTTTTGATAAAATTCCTTTTTATATACACCTTTGTGTTTTGTTGTTTATATGTTTTAATATGTCTGTTCTTGTTTAATATGATTCGAGCAAATAGATCTTTTGTATATTAATGTATGATTTACACATGAGGTTAATTGATTTCTCCTCCTGACTAAGTTATATTAAACAATTGACTTTTTAATTTAAATCACATCCCTTGAAGGCACCTTTACCTCTTCATTTAATTACCCAAGCCCTCAAGGGTTTAACTGGGTCGCTCACTTTCCCTTTGATCAGGTGTAGAATACAGCCATGGACAAGAAAGAGAAAAAAAATGCCTCATAAAAATACATGAGGACAATATGATTGAAGGTCACATCCAGGGAGCAGAGTTCATATAGAGAAATTTTTCACAAAAAACGAGTGAAAAGAGAAAAACAAAATGGCGGCCATTTTCCGGGCGGTATTAATTTCGCATTTTCCTACCTCCAAAAATGCATGCTGCAGGATACAAACATACCCAGATGCAGGAGGGTAGTTCCGATGCCGTTAACAGCCGTTTCCGCCCAGAAACGCTGTCTAGAAACTGGTCCTTTGTCCGAAATGCGTCGCCGAAATCGCGGAGCTCAAGGGGGAGCGGCCATCTTGTCCGCCGCGTCACGCGCCCTCTGCACCTCATGCCTTTTTAACTCACTACCAGGCACACCCAGCCCCTCTATCTCTCCCTTTATGACTGGTTTCCTGTCTTTCTCTTTGCTTTTCCCTCTCTTGCTCTAATGAAATGTCTTATAAGGAAAAAGTGCTGGTACCCAAAAATTAGTGTCTGTAGCCCTACCGGCAACTACTGACTCAAATTAAGACAGCACCCACACACAAGCATGTGCACTATGGTGCAAAACTGTGTGCATGGTGCTAGACAGCCTTAAAGAAAACCAGAGCAAGGGAAGAGATCAGCTGAAGGCAATATTGAATGTATTTGCATTTTACATCTTCATCTCTTCTCATCCGTTCACTAGTTTGATAGGCAAGTGTCTCCAGTGTAGCACTTAGGGCCAGATGTACCAAAAAGTCAATTTGTGATTTCCTGATCGCGAACTTTTACGATTTGCAATTAAGAAATGGCAAACAGCTTTGAACAACAGTGTTTCAGACACTATTTACGATTCCCAATGGGTCGCATGGGACCTGCCGCACTAATATTCATGAGGTAGGTCGCAATTTGCGACCCATTGGGAATGGCCACAATCACAGGGATGCTAGCCTATTGTGGTCGGCAGAACATAATGTCCGTGATTGCTTTTCAAAGAAAGCAATATTTTTTTTGTAATGCAGCCTGTTTTCCTTAAAGAAAAATGGGCTGTATTACAAAAATAAAAATGTTAAGTTTTCTTTTATTTTTTAAGAGTAGGCAGTGGTCCCATCGGTCCGTGGGACCACTGCCTTCTCTTAGAAAATGTTTTCACCCACATTCACAAAGGGAAAGGGGTCCCCATTCGCAAATGTGTTACCACCTCCTCTACAGAGTCGGTAAATTAAGAATTTTTTGCGACCGCAGTCCGGTCGCAAAACATACATACGTACCAGTGCTATTCGTATCAGGAAGGGATTCCCTAAACTCGCTACTTCCTAATACCGAATTGCAAGAGCAAAATGCAATTCAGTAGCAAGTTGCAGAGTCACATTTTGACTTTTGTAAATAGCAAAATGCATTTTACCGGTTGCAAACGGCCAGATGGGCTATTTGCGAATGGTAAAATGCTTCGTACATCTGGCCCTTCTTGCGTAATATCATTAGTTTATGATGCCCTCTCGTGTTTCCTTTACTTTCAGTGAACCTGAGAAACTGGGTTTACACAGAGGTTGACCTTAAGAAGGATGCATTGTAAGAAATGAAGACCTGTCACATACACAAAGCAAATAAACCTATTAAAAATACATATATACTCTTCCTTTAATGTTTGCAAGAAAAAGATGTATTTGTTCTGGGTCGCTCAGGGACTTAGCTACCATTGGTGCAGCAGGCACAGTGGCACCGGGACCCAGAGTCCAGAGGGGGCCATTGAAGCATCCCAATGCTGTATTTTACTACCCCAACAGCTAAGGGGTCTGTTCCCTTGCTTGCACAAGAGCCCATGACATCCTTGCTACACTAACAGAGTTGATATTGCATGGCATGATATTACATATTGTAAGTGTTGACTGATCAATGTCCTTGATTACACATGGGTAGGTTGTGTCATTTCAGACACTAACTCCTATTGGCCCCCGAAGCAAGGTTAAAAGTTGGGTGTAAATCTCCATTAACACAGATCTATGCCATCCTGTTTTTATCAAGGGTGAACTATTTTGCATAATCGGATAGGGGGAGGAAGAACACATTCACAAAATGCCAACTTGAGCATCCCTGGATGAATAATCCTTGTTTTGCACACAATTGGCCATTCCAAGATTTAAAATTTGGAGTTGGGTGCAACATGTGCAACCTCTAATTACTTTGGCTGATGCCAATGGTAATTGGGTGGTGTGAAATTGATACCTCATATTGGGGATAATTTGTAAATAGGCCAAAATCTCTTGATTTGCTTAATGCACTTAAATGTACCTACCATCTTAATCAGAAACAGAACATAATACCATCCAGGTCATATTTGTACCCATCCTGAAGAGTTTGAGGCAGTATTTTATTTATTTCTGCCTGACATTTTGCGGTGCCTTTTATAGTTCTGAAATTTAAAATTTCATTTGGCAGCAAAGTCCAAATGCGTATTTTTACTACTACAAAACAGCAATGACCGCAAATGAAACAGAAATTAAACAAACGAGCACAACCTTACAATATGTAATGTGGGTCTGAATAGCACGATTAAGACCATCAGATTATGTTATGCTATCGGGTTCAATGATTCAAATCTAACTCAACTGGCACGTTGTATATAACCTGGACCACAAAGAGGAGTGCTTTGAGGGGTTGGACGCAGGGTCGGATTAGTAACGCGGGCACTCGGGAAATGACCGAAGGGCCGGTAGCTGAGTCCTAGCTGTGGGTTGCTTTTTTGGGCATCCCAGGGGCTGTCTGTGCTGTTAGGATGCCGCCAGCGGCCCAGTGGGTGCATGAGTGGCCTTTCTAGAGGCAGGTGGGTTGAGGTATCACTCCCTTTCTCTCGCTGGGCCGGCCCATTAATGTATGCTGATTGAGCGGGGAAGGGGGCCTGAGCAGAAGTGGTCTCACTTGCATTCATGTGTGGCTCAGCAGGTGAACTAATCTGTGTATTTTTTTAAATCTAAGTGAAGTTAATAAAACATGCCCCCCACCCCCTTTCTTTTCATGAAACTTCGTGCTGAACCAGTGTTTTGCGGAAAGGCAATAATGTTAAATGTGGGCACTTTTTATGGTGTGCCCGGGCTGATTTTTGATCCCAATCCTGGTTGGACATTTCTCCCTCCAACGTGGCACACCTTGGGGGAAAAGGGAGGAGATCCCCTCAGTGGTTGGAAGAGACTGGGCTGGACCCCCTCTCCCCGAAAGATCTATAAATACTGGTAGAGCAAGGTGCTTCTCTGTGAAGAAGGTGAGACGTCTCTATTGAATCCTTTGCGGTCCCCATGGGGAAGCGCAAGGTTGATGGGGGAACTGCTGCCACCCGCCCCTCTGTGACCATTAACAGCATGTTAAAAAGGTTATTGGCATTGTCAAGAATGAGATTCAACTGACAGAGCGTAGACTGTCTCGGTACCTAGGAGCGGTATCGGCTCTGTTTGCAAATGGCGACTTTACAGTAAACAGTATTTTAGTAAGCAACCCCATGCCTATGAACAGGGTGGAGACAGGGAGAGGCATGCAAGTGGATCGGCCCTGCTACTACGGGAGAACCTTCCCAAGTGCCCTCACTGATCTCATGAGGTCCTGACTAACCCTGGGCGAAGAACTACGCTCCGTTCGCGGAGCTTGCGGAGTTTCGGCAACTCCGCGTTCTACGGAGAACGCGAAGCTGTCGATTACTCCGCGATCCAGTGCGTGGCGTAGTTCTCGCGCGCTGAATAACATTATCGCGTGCGCGGCAATGTCTTACCTTGGTTCTGCGTTCGCTTTTTCTTGGTCGCGTGTGCCACCATGTTTGTAAACACTCTCGCACAATCCCGTGCGACTGTGCGAACGCGATAACGTCATTTTGATGCGCGATAGTGTCATAAGGATGCGCGAGGATGCTTGTTGGAAAGATCGAGTTGCCGAACACGCAGAAACTGCATTATTGCACAGAATAACTCGCGAGCATGTTAAAACCATAATAAATTACCATTTTTGGTTAGCAAAAAAATTAAAAAAAACCTTAAAGTTGTACCTTTGGCTGTATTTTTGGGGGGAAGGAGCCCTCTTTTTGTTTCTACTCTTGTTTTGAAGAGTAAGGAGGAAGGAGGAAGGGCCCTTGAGTTTACAACTTCCTGTTCCTGTCCACCAGGCTCCTCCCAGTGCTTTGTCCATGTTGTGCTCACTTTCCTTTGGATTTTGAGCTGGAAGGATCACTTTCTGTGTGTGTTGGCTGCATTACTGATTTTTCTTGGATTTATTGAGGACTTTTGGATTTGGAATTCTCTTTTTCAAGTACGTTTGTGTAATGTATGAGTGAGTATGATGTAGACTTGTGTTTGTTTGATTTTTAATTTTTTTTAACTACAGTATTCAATCCTGGAATTAAATTATTGATGGAGGCCTGTACTTTTATGAGGTCCCAACTTGTATTTTTTTTTTAAATTTCATCCAGGCTACATAGAGAGGTACCCATGGGTCCTATCATGTTTCTGTAGTCTGTGTTAACATTTTTATTCCAGTTTGTAAACAAACATCATGGATGGCATTGGATTATGTTCATTATGCAATAGCAATGTCTGTTGTGGAATTTCTGTTTGTGGAATTTGAAATGTTTTTATTTTTTAAGCCAATAGCTGACCCTAGTACTCCATGTAGTTAGTGTGTAGGCATGCTTGAGTTCATTGTATTAACTTTCTGTGGTTGGCCTGGCCATGTGTTGGCGGCCATTTTATGTTTCCAGCCACTTTGCTCTTGCCATAGGCCTCCAACATTGTGGCCTACTCTGCCAGTAGGCCAGAGGTACTACTCATAGGGTCATGAAAGTTAATCAACTGTTTTTGTGGTGTACCCTTAATTTGAAAATCATGGATGGCTTGGATTGATGTAGAAAATCTTATTTTTATGTGTGTGGTATTTCAGGTTTTGGGTGTGTTTAAATACTCTGTCAATTTCTGACATTAGGTAACCCTAGGAATACAGCTTGGGTAGTTTTGGTAACTTCGCACAGTGTGAGAACGTGACCTTACATTTTTTGTCTTGTTCGCGCACTCAATGTACTTTCTCGGGAACGCGAAAACGACGTTTTCTTCCATTCGCGCTCCCGAACACGCCGAAAATGTTTAATGTGTTTCTTGTGCTATAAAAAGTCCTCATTTATGTTGTCATTTGGTTGTAGTTTTCTCTTTTTGGAGCATGGACCACTTCCATTTTCTGTCCTCTATGTAATGATTTCTTGTTTATGGGTGGGGTGACCAATTTGGGCGGTGTGTCCATTTTGTGAAGCAAAGCGTTGTCCCTTTGCCATAGGCATTATTGTCTGTCTTCTCTTTCTTTTCATGTTGTTGTTGGTGGCCAGGCCATGTGGTGGCAGCCATTTTGTGTATGCTTCCTTTGTGATTTTGCCATGTTGTTGTTGGTTGGTGGCCAGGCCATGTGGTGGAGGCCATTTTGTGTATACATTAAAATTTTCCATGTTGTTGTTGGTGGCCAGGCCCTATGGTGGCGGCCATTTTGTGTATGCTTCCTTTGTGATTTTGCCATGTTGTTGTTGGTGGCCAGGCCATGTGGTGGAGGCCATTTTGTGTATACATTAAAATTTTCCATGTTGTTGTTGGTGGCCAGGCCCTATGGTGGCGGCCATTTTGTGTATGCTTCCTTTGTAATTTTGCCATGTTGTTGTTGGTGGCCAGGCCATGTGGTGGAGGCCATTTTGTGTACTGTATACACATCCTTTGTGAATTTTCCATGTTGTTGTTGGTGGCCAGGCCCTATGGTGGCGGCCATTTTGTGTGTCCTTCCTTTGTGCTTTTGCCATAGGCATCCAAGGTTTTTGACTATTCTGGCAGTAGGGCAGAGTTACTACTACTCATAGCCATAGGTGCATTAAAGTTAATCAACTCTTGACACGCGACATTACATTTTTTGTCTTGTTAGCGCGCTCAATGTACTTTCTCGGGAACGCGAAAACGACGTTTTATTCCATTCGCGCTGCCGAACACGCCGATTTTGCATTCTCACGAACAATATGTCCCGAGTTGCATAAAAGTTTCTCGAAAATGTTGCATGTGTTTCTTGTGCACCCAAAAATACTGAAGTTGTCATTTGGTTGTATTTTTTGGAGTCTGGAACAATTCCTGTGTCTGTCTTCTGGTTTGTGGGTGGGCTGACCACGTGGGCAGCGGTGCGGCTACTTTGTGAAGCAAAACAAAGCATTGTCCCTTTCCCATAGGCATTTATTGTCTGTCTTCTCTTTTCTCTTTCTTTTCATGTTGCTGGGGGTGGCCAGGCAATGTGGTGGCGGCCATTTAGTAGGTACTTCCTTTGTGCATTTATCATTGGTCTCCCAGCTTTTGGTCTCATCTGACAGTAGTCCCAGAGGTAGTAGTTAACGGGGGTGCTGCCTTTATGTAGCTGTTTTAATTCGGTGTATGCAATTAACATCATTAGGGCATGTGACTGTGTATGGCATTGCATTCCAAAATGTGTTGTCTGGGCAGGGGTTTTTTTTTTATGTGTTTTTGCGGTGTTAGGTTTACAACCTCTGTCTTAGCCATGGGGTATTTTTTATTCCTTGCATTAACCTGTCATGTGCAGCAGGCATCCTCCTTTTTCTGTCCATATTGGTATATATAGGCCTGCTTGACTTTATTGGTTCTTTCTGGACTTCATGTGGCTTGGAGCTGTGGTGCTGGACTGGTAGTATTAGTCTTCTGTTTTGTCTTTTATACATTGGCCTGTGTGTCTTTCAAGTGTTCATGTTGCCTTACTGCTTGTTTGACTGATGTTGTTCTGCCTTCTTTACTTGTAGGTGCACAAAAAAAGACTGAGGAGGTGCTGGTTGTTTTTTCATCCATCGCCCGTTCTACTGCCAGACGGACGTCCTTCAGTTGTACGCCACGTGTGGTGTGTGACTCATCTGACCAGACATCTCTGCATTTTGTGCTGCTGTGAGGCTGAGCTGACATCAGAACAGAAGAAGATGGGCCCTAAGAAAGCTACCAGGTCCTCCACCACGAAGAAAGTTGCTGAGAAGAAGGAACAGAAGAAGGAAGTGTCACTTAAGTCTGGTATGGACCCCAAAACCTTTTTTGGGACCCCAAAAGGTACGCCTGCAGCAGCGGTGTCTGGGGTGCAAGCTGGGACCAGCACATCCGCATTAGTGGGGGCAAGCTACCAACCCAGGGCCAAGCACATGATGAGGGTCGAAGAGGTAGCCAGCCTAATGTTTGCGAGCAGTGATACTGAGCCTGAACTAAACTTATCGCTGTCTCAAAGTAGTACAAAATCCACGCAAGATGGAAGT
Source organism: Lissotriton helveticus (assembly GCF_964261635.1). Lineage (NCBI taxonomy): Eukaryota > Metazoa > Chordata > Amphibia > Caudata > Salamandridae > Lissotriton > Lissotriton helveticus. The sequence goes on from NC_136072.1 coordinate 104,163,731, forward strand.
GCTCAACAACCACCGCCAGCAGTAGATGTTCAACAACCACAACCACCGCCCGCAATAGGAGTTGTTCACCCACAGCCACAACCACTTCCCGCAACAGTTGTTGAACAACCACAACCACCGCCCGCAACAGTTGTTGAACAACCACAACCACCGCCCGCAATTGGAGTTGTTCAACAACAACAACCAAATCCCACAATATTAGTTGTTGAAGAACCACAGGCCGCAATAGTACTTCCTCAAGAACAACAACCACCATCTCCGCACGCAATAGTACTAGTTGTTCCTCCCGAAGTCGGGGCAGTTCAGGAAGTAGAGCCTCATTCCGAGCAAGAAGAAGAGGAAGCCACTTCTGGAGGTGATCTATTGTCTTTGAATTCACCAAGGGAAAGGAGGGTTAGTGCATCGAGTTCTTCGCCAAGCATCCCTTCCGATGACCTTGATACGGATTGGCAGCCACAACTATCTGAGCATTCAAAGGAGAGACATCCCAAGAAGACCAGGCTAGGAAAAAGGAAGTTTACAGCAAGGCTTGAACTTATGGAGGCCGATGTAGGTGAGCAGGATACTGCTGGTGATAAAGATGGGTCTGACACTGTCATCATCACGAGCGTTATTCCTGGTGCAGAGGATGTAGAGACCAACATTTTCACCCTATCCAGAAATGCTGCGATTAGTGATGAGCAGGTAGCACGCATAACTCCTACACACTCAACACCCAAAGTAACACCAGCTCCCATTTTTTCATCAGCGAAGGCCCGGCAGCATCCGACATCCAGCAGAAGCGCCACTTCAACAGAAGGAGGTAGTGGCAGTACTAGGACTGAGCTGTCACATAGTGAAAGTCACCAATCCTCCAGTCCATCCGGCATTGGGAGTGGGTCCTCCTCTTCCTATGGCAGGAGACAAAAGTTTACCTCCCCAGTGTGGGACTTCTTTACGGTTCACCCAGTTCAGGAGAACATTGCTGTATGCACCATTTGTCATGTCAATGTTAGTCGAGGTAAGATTGGTACAAACTATGGTACTGGAGGCCAAACGACCCATTTGAAAAAAACACACTTAATCAGGTGGGAGAACCACCTTGCAAGCTTAAAAAATGTGAGCACTGGTGTTGGTGGGGATACAGTGCTACAAGGTCCACTCATGGTTGACCAGGAGGTAGAAGAAGAGGGAGACGATGACCTTCTATCTAGGAGTGGTACACAAATGATCCCTGTCGCCAGCACTGGAGTGGTAAAGTCCACACCCTCCGCATCAGCAACTTCTCAGTGGCACCAGAGTCAGCTGGAGACACCAAGGAGTGCAAAGTCTGCGATGCAAGGTGGTCCGTCTAGCATAACTGAAAGAAATACAAAGCAGCGTACCATTCCTAGCATGTTTAGGCAGGAGGGAAAGTACGAGCGGAACCACCCAATAGCACGTTTGTACAATGCGAAACTTGCGAAAATGTTGGCACTGGACCTTCTCCCATTTTCATTTGTTGAGGCTGTTGGATTTCTGGAATTAGTGGCAACCCTCTGCCCAAAATGGAATGTTCCCAGTCGATACTATTTTGCCTGAGTTGCTGTTCCAGCACTACACCACGACGTGCTGGAATTGATTGGGAAAGCCTTACAACAGAGTGTTGTCCATTGTATCCACCTGACAACAGACATGTGGAGCAGTTGCGATGCTACAGATTTCATGTGCATCACTGCACACTGGATCTCTTTTGCAGGTGTTAAAGACAAGTTAACTTCAGGCCTCCTTGACGTTGCTGGGATTTTTAATGATACGCGCAGACATGCAACTATAGACATGTTTGCTATGGAGAAAAGTCATACTGCTGAAAACATTTTGTCAGAGTTTAACACCAAGGTCTTTGAATGGCTGAAACCAAGAGGCCTTAAGATTGGTTTTGTTGCCACCGACAATGGCAGTAATGTAGTGAAGGCAATGAGAGAAGGACATTATTTCAGGGTACCCTGTTTGGCACACTGCATCAACTTAGTCGTGCAAGACTTTCTGAAAACTGAAGCCAAAGTCAGCAACATACTGATCATCTGCAGAAGAATATGCACGCACTTTAACCATTCTTTTAAAGGACGGAAGCTGCTACGGGTCATAAATTGCCAGTCAAAGCACTGATCCAGGAGGTCCCAACACGTTGGAACTCATCTTATTTCATGCTTGAGCGTCTCTTTGAGCAGTACATACCACTGAATGCTTATGTCATGTCAAGAACATTAGGGGATCCTACTGTTAATCTTAAAGCCCTGACCATTGAGATGTGGCAGTGGGACCTCATTAAATGCATCACAGAGATGCTACTACCCTTTGAGGTCTTCACACGTGCAGTTAGCAGGGAGGACTGTACTATGGGCCAAGCCATCCCATTGTTGTACATGCTTGAGCAACAGGTGAAGGAGGTCTGTCAAACATACGAAGGTGACGAACAAAAAGTTGATGCATATACCTTGGCCAAGGGCTTAGCCAACCGCTTATCTCTAAACGCAAGGCTTCAAATGATTGTGTCAGGTTAACATTACATAACTGCAACAATGTTGGATCCACGGTACAAATTATTTGTCAGCAGTAGCGCAGTAATTCCTTTTTCAGCTGAGGATGTTGCCAAGTACAAAACTTCCATAGCTGTGGAAGCTAATGATTTAGAAACTGAACGGCTGTTACTTAAAGGTCTGCCAGTGCCAGCCCAGGCCAGTCCAAGTACTCCTGACGCAAGTTCTTCACAGCATGAGAGTAGTGCGTCTGCTTTCCAGCAGGCACCAACAGTACCAAAAGCAGCACCTACACGATCTGATTCAGCAGACCCAACCAAAAGCATAACTGCTTTTTTTCTACAGAAAGGGATGGGTAAGTCCGTTGCTGTTGGAAAGGGGAAAGAGGACCAGCAAAGCCGAGCCCCAATGAACACTGAGCGGATGGTTCAGGCCTATCTGGATAACACAACAGAGGTGTTCATGGAGCAAAGCCCATTGGTCTATTGGTATGAAAGAAGGAGACAGTGGCCAGTGCTGAGCAGGCTGGCGATAAAGTATCTGGCTTTTCCTGTAGCCAGTGTCTCTTCTGAGCGGGTTTTCAGTGCTGCTGGTGCCATTGTGCAAACACAACAATGATGGACAGAATGTGGATCAATGTCACACATTTACCCCAGTCCAAAGATCTGGGCCCAAATCCATCGTTTTTCCACTCCACACCACCATGGGTTAGACAATGGCGATATGCAAATCAGCTCTGACCCTGTGCCCCATGGGAACAGTCCAGTCCGAACTACAAAAGCCATGTCCTTCTCAGAACGGAAACAAGCATCCGAGGACCGGCCCGGTTTCGAGGTAACACCTCTCATCAGCCCGGCTAGCTTGATTCCAGTGGTGTGGAGTGCCTGGGACTCACGTCTGAGCATCCCCAGTACACAGAGCGGTACCTGCAAACACAACAATGATGGACAGAATGTGGATCAATGTCACACATTCACCCCAGTCCAAAGATCTGGGCCCAAATCCATCGTTTTTCCACTCCACACCACCCTGGGTTAGACAATGGCGATATGCAAATCAGCGCTGACCCTGTGCCCCATGGGAACAGTCCAGTCCGAACTACAAAAGCCATGTCCTTCCCAGAACGGAAACAAGCATCCGAGGACCGGCCCGGTTTCGAGGTAACACCTCTCATCAGCCCGGCTAGCTTGATTCCAGTGGTGTGGAGTGCCTGGGACTCACGTCTGAGCATCCCCAGTACACTTAGAGCGGTACCTGCAAACACAACAATGATGGACAGAATGTGGATCAATGTCACACATTCACCCCAGTCCAAAGATCTGGGCCCAAATCCATCGTTTTTCCACTCCACACCACCCTGGGTTAGACAATGGCGATATGCAAATCAGCGCTGACCCTGTGCCCCATGGGAACAGTCCAGTCCGAACTACAAAAGCCATGTCCTTCCCAGAACGGAAACAAGCATCCGAGGACCGGCCCGGTTTCGAGGTAACACCTCTCATCAGCCCGGCTAGCTTGATTCCAGTGGTGTGGAGTGCCTGGGACTCACGTCTGAGCATCCCCAGTACACTTAGAGCGGTACCTGCAAACACAACAATGATGGACAGAATGTGGATCAATGTCACACATTCACCCCAGTCCAAAGATCTGGGCCCAAATCCATCGTTTTTCCACTCCACACCTCCCTGGGTTAGACAATGGCGATATGCAAATCAGCGCTGACCCTGTGCCCCATGGGAACAGTCCAGTCCGAACTACAAAAGCCATGTCCTTCCCAGAACGGAAACAAGCATCCGAGGACCGGCCCGGTTTCGAGGTAACACCTCTCATCAGCCCGGCTAGCTTGATTCCAGTGGTGTGGAGTGCCTGGGACTCACGTCTGAGCATCCCCAGTACACTTAGAGCGGTACCTGCAAACACAACAATGATGGACAGAATGTGGATCAATGTCACACATTCACCCCAGTCCAAAGATCTGGGCCCAAATCCATCGTTTTTCCACTCCACACCACCCTGGGTTAGACAATGGCGATATGCAAATCAGCGCTGACCCTGTGCCCCATGGGAACAGTCCAGTCCGAACTACAAAAGCCATGTCCTTCCCAGAACGGAAACAAGCATCCGAGGACCGGCCCGGTTTCGAGGTAACACCTCTCATCAGCCCGGCTAGCTTGATTCCAGTGGTGTGGAGTGCCTGGGACTCACGTCTGAGCATCCCCAGTACACTTAGAGCGGTACCTGCAAACACAACAATGATGGACAGAATGTGGATCAATGTCACACATTCACCCCAGTCCAAAGATCTGGGCCCAAATCCATCGTTTTTCCACTCCACACCACCCAGAACCCAGGGTGGTGTGGAGTGGAAAAACGATGGATTTGGGCCCAGATCTTTTGACTGGGGTGAATGTGTGATATTGATCCACATTCTGTCCATCATTGTTGTTTTTGCTGGTGCCATTGTGACATCGAAAAGGACTAGTCTCTCCCCCAAAAGCGTGGAGAGGCTGACAATGATAAAAATGAATCAACGCTTCATACCACCAGACTATAAAGTACGTGAATCAGAGCAGGATGAAGAAAGCGAGTCCGAAGACCTCCTCACTACTGGGTTACATGACCTACTTCTGTCCGAACGCACAGAGTTTGAGGACGAGCTCCTCTTCCCTGACAACTAGGCTTTTAAATTGTTACTTTCTCCCTTCCTTTATTTGTGTTATTTTCTTATTAACAATGGCTTTCTGGTGCTAAACTGCAATACCACTGCAAAACCACAACCAAATCCATCCCCACCACTGATTCTTTTTATGTACCTACTGGAGTTGCACGCCTGTGCATTTCTTTTCACTGTATCTTTTTATTTACCTACTGGAGTTGCACGCCTGTGCATTTGTTGACTGCAGCACTCCTCAGAGTCTTGCTCCATCTTCTTGCCTCCCACTCAAGTCAATACAATTCCATCTTGCCAGCCATACATTGGATGTTGTATGTAGATGGAGTATAGTACAATAATGTAGCCTCTAACAGTCCCTCCATAACAAGTGAACCGTACAGTCATGACTACAGCCATCCTCTATATCATTTGAAATCTGCAACTCATCACTGTCTTACTCTTAAGGCTACCACCTCTGTCTGCAGGCATTCATAGACGACTCTTCAGTGTCATTGAGCAGGCATCCACAACTGAAGTCAACTTGTTGTGACTCGTCATTATTTTTAAAAGGCTCGGCAGCATCTGTGATCAATCATCTGATAGTGAAAGACAAGAGCAAGACAGGTATATTAAATGAATGATGCACGTGATGGGCAATTTTTCCATGTTATTTAATAATATAAATTATTTACGCACTTGTGATCCTACTACTACAGGTGCAGTCAGGACTTAATTTATCGTTCGTAGTCACTCACTACAGAGTAGACTGAGTTGCTGGTGCTGTTGGACTAGACGTGCCAGACCTGATAATGATGGTGACACCACACATATCATTGCACGCTGTCAGGCAGTTGGATCTGCGCTGATTGATGTACGATGTTTCTTGGAGTGGAATACAAGGTAAATACAAATAAGAGGCACAGCACAGTAGAACCAGGCTACTTCATGTGTGTGCACTGTGCAGTGGTACAGTGGTGACTGAGAATGACGCATTGATTTTGTTGATTAATTTTGAAAACGCTAGGTTGCTTTTTTAATTTTTATGCCCCTTTCTCTGGCTCAGTCAAATTGTTAGGTAAATGCAGTTTGTGTTACTGGCGACCCTGTGTCGTGGGTCTGTTCTGTGCTGGCTCCTATCTTTTCTTGTACTTCTAGATTAATAATGATGTGCAACTAGTAGACTTATACATAACATATTGTATCGAAGCCGCCTCAGTCTGAAAGTCCTCTCTTTACGACTACTCCGCTTGTATTATTTTTTTGATCTGCACTGTATTTCAAATACACTTTGTTTAGGTCATTCACATTCTTTTGTATTTGCCTTTTCTTTTTCAATCCACACAGGCTGGACGTTTTTCACCCACTGCTATTATACTATGAGCGTCTACTCACCATTACCACTAATCATCATCATCAAGCAATTGGATGGCGGGAAACAAAGAATGATATTCTGCGTATCCTGGTTCTACGTTTATTCCTTACATTCATTGGCTAGTGGATCAAATTCAACATCATAAATCATCGTCTTCATTGTTTTGCTTTTGTTGTCTACATGCGTACTGTTTTTATTTCTCAAACCTTTCCGCAAACCCCCGTACCCATCCATTCAACAAACCCTAACCCTCTTCCCCCGGGCTGCGTGGTTTCATTGAGGTGCGATGTTTGTTACATTAAACATACACCAACAATTTGATCACGCGCTTGCTGGGGCAGATGTGGTGAAAGCAACAATAGTGTCATCATTTCAACAAGGCATGGCCGGGATCATCTTCTGCTTCCCAACTCAAGCTCTGTGTATAATGCCAATTAATTTACCATTACCATCAAACAACGAATACGTAATGAATTGGCGTCATTGTTTGTCTTTAAGTTTACAGCATTATGATTTAGAAAAGTTTGACGTTGACGTGAGTACTACAACTACAGTTGAACTTCTTATCTTCTCTTGCACTTACTTTCCAGTCCCCAAAACCATTGTTTTGTTTCAGTTTAGCAGTTGCAAAATTGTATTGGGTCAGTCGTTTAATGTACTGTACTTATACTTATACTACCCCCACATTGTCTATCACGAAAATGACTGCCTCTTTCTTTTTGTCTCAAAATGCGACTGGCAGGGTCTGTCTACTACTACTATCACAGAAGTTCAGAACAACAGATTCTTATCCATTGTCTTGGGAAACAAATGCAGCCCACTTCATCATCAGCAATCACAGGTAAGATAAGTTTGCTGTGAGGTATAACGCAAGACAGACTGGTAGTTCTTCTAATACTACAAATTTAACTCGGTGAGGGTTTACCGCATCTACCTGTCTGCATGTTAAAGATTTGGACAATATATTTTTTAATTCGAAAGCACTGTCCCCTGACCTGCATGGCCAATTAAACGTTGTGATGTTGCACAACGTACATTATTTGGTGAAACAGTCCCCCCTCCACCCCCCCAACAAACACAAATGAACTTCAAATGTTTTCTTTTGAAAATAACTTTGTCTCATTTTTATTTTAACATAACATAAAGAAAGATGATAGAAAAATAAAATATATATCAAATCTTACCCCAGGCCCACAGCTGTCCCTACCCTCCCCTAACCCCAACCAAATTTCAAAGTTAAATGTACACCCCAACACCCAAATCCCACCCACCAACAAAAGGATTTAAAAAGGGGCAAACAACAGGGTCCATTTCAAAGCCGGCGGGCTTTCAGGTGTTTGTCCACCATGATCTTGACACGCTCCTCTATTCCATCCTCAAGCTTCTTCCGCTCCTCCTCAAGCCTCGCTACCCGGCGGAGAATCTTTTCTTGAAATTCCCGGCACCTACATTTGCACGCATGTTGTGGGGGGCCCGCCGATGATGTAACAATTCGGCGGCGGGCGGCTGCCTGACCATGGCGACGTAGTCCTGCAGGCTTGGGGGCCGGGGCATTGGAAGAGGCAGCAGCTGCTGCCGCCGCCTCCTCCTCCTCGGCCTGATCCACCAGCCGGCAGTAGGCCTCTACGATGGCCTGCAGTTTCCGCTGCCGGGCCCGGACTGCCAACTCCTTCCTTGTTGTTTTTTTTGAAGGAGTAACTATAAAGAAAGAAACAGAATTGTTGTAATCCAAAATCCCCGCAAATCAAGAACACAACATTGATTCAACACATAGTGGCACAGTAGCACTAGCAAGCAAGCTGAGTACAAAAAATTGTGTTGCATCTATCTTGAACATTCTACGGCCTATATAATTAATTTGTTGGACTTTTTGGCACGGCATTATGCCTCCCTAGTAGCATGGGTGTACTTCAACGGTCACACACATTAGAATGAACACCTGTCTTTTTCATATCTCGTTTTATATTATATACGCTGATTCTGGGAAGGCGGGAACAGTCTCAAACTAACATTAATTAACAGGGGGCAGCTAGTAGTACATGTCTAGTAGAGACTATCATTCTTTATATCGCGCAACAAACCTTATTTGGTTTGTGTTTCACCAGCAACGACCCATGCATCCAGTTGTCCCCTCCTTCCCTTGCCTTTGGGTTTGACCAAAACACCGCTGCTGCTGAGACTATCCACTAACCACCGATATTGGGTGTGTCTCCCAACCACGCTGGCAGCTGTGTTTTCCCCTTTCAATGCTTCAACAACAACCCATGCATCCGACTGCTATCAGCCACCTGCATTACTGTAGTGGTAATGCTAAGCATGGTAATGACAAGTAAAGGTAACATCATATATTGTCCAGTAGAGTACAGTGAGGAAGTTTTCCCCTCCCACCAAGTAATGCGGATCACTATTGAATGTAACTTACCATCGCCCGCCGCTGTTGGCTCCCCCCCACTGCTGCTGGTGCTGGTGTAGGTGCCTCTGGTCCTCCTGTCCCCGCCGGGATCGCTGACGCTGCGCCGCTGTCCCCGTCGGCACAGGTGGATGGTAAGGGTTCTGCACCTATAAAAATAAGTACACCTTTTTAGATGGATGCACAGCCCCCATTGTACTTGTTCACCAAGAATGGAGTTCTTCAAAACAGTTAAGTACAACGTACGTAATCAGTAGGAGTCCACATTGCATAGTACAGCAGAGTCACTACACATATTAGCATTCATTGTTATGGTATGGTACCCAAGCTCATCTCATCTGTACTGCTACTCTAGTCCTTGGAAATTTGAAGTGAACTATGTAACCTTTGTACATCAATGTATCCAGTTTTGCGCATGCTACCTCGCAGCTTGTTGCGCAGTACGAGAAGACGCCTTTGAGGCAACATAATTGTTCAATGCATACACCTGAAGAGGTTGGAAAATAAAAGGGCCCGTATTTAAGTTTTCTATGTGGATTGTGGAATAGAGTTTGCTTACAGGTTACAACTTCTTTTTAGCATGGCTGCATAAAACTGGACTAAATGTATTTCATACTGTCTAACGTGCTCCACTTTTGTCATTAATTTTCGGCAGATGAGAAGATTTCCTTCTACGAAGCTGACATTTCCAGAGCTTACCAAAAAGAGGCATATGTAACCAGTATACGTTCAATGGTGAGGGGGTCTCCGACATTTCCCACATTTCCCTATCGTGCACTAGTAGCTGTACAAATGTTGATTACTTTATTCTGCCTTTTTTAACTCTGGATTTTTTCTGGTGGGCCCCTCGACGTATTTCACGGAACAACTTAAAAACATTGATGTTACTTACTTACTTCTAACAAAATAAAGCTTTTCAAGTACCACTTTGACTCTGAAGTTTATTTTCAGTGTCTGTTGTCTTGTAGACTCACACGAGTGAGTGAGCAAAAGGGGGTTTCTTAGGTTATGGTTTGTGTAATAAAAGCATTGGGCATCTTGGTATTGGGGTTCAGGAGTGTGATAATTGAATAATTGACCAATGACTGAGCCCATATAGGTTGTCGTTCAGTGAATTGTGGGTTCCTCAGAGTTCTGTGACTGAGGTGTAAGTAAGGTCCAACTTGCCTATCAGCACCAACATCCAATTTTCTGGTGCATAGTTATGTAATATGTATATGACTCCATAGAAGATAGAATACCCACAAGACTAGTAGTGGTATGATAACGTTTACAAACTACTAGACAAACATCTGGATGCATACTTGGTTGGTGTCAATTGCCAAAGCAGAGACATTACAGAGGAAAAAACATAAGACCGGAGTGGACCCTGTGCCTACAGCTATTCTAATTTTTTTTATCACATATTTATGGAAAAGATGAATACCTTTACTAAAGAGTCAAAATTTCTTTAGGAAGTAAATGTAATTAATCGGTTGGGAAAAAAAAGCTCCGTTACAAAGTTAGGGAAATATCATTGTTCCAAAAGAAAGCACTGTTGGTCTTACTGGGGACAGCAGCAGTAGCCTCAGTAGAGGAGCTCTGTGCCTGTGGTGGTTCACCCGCCGACTCGGTCCCCGCATTCTGCTTGCCCCTGGGTTCTGTGGTTCATGTAAGAAATAATAAACAAAGAGAAAAACATTGAGTGCTGTGAAACATAGACATCATTTCAAAAACCACTGCTAGAACATTAAAAGAAACAAACATTGATCTACCAAATGACTACTGCCCTGCAGGATTCACTGACTGTATACTTGTAGAAAACAAATCACATGTTCCATAAACATTCTGATTGCAGATTACTAAGTAACACAGAGGCAGTAACACCTGAACAACACCACCGATTCAAGACTGATTCAAGAATGGGGTAATCAATTATCTGTGAGTAGTCATTTCTTTTTCATTTTTGCCAGCAAAATGCATAGATCACAAGGAGGAGACATGCAGAAATTTTGTGCATACACGAAATTGTACGTTCGTTGCATCATATTTTGTTCTGCTACTGACTGAATGCTACTGCTGCCAAGCCTACCACTCATTAAACAAACTAGTAACTACATCCGTTCTATGGAGGGCTGAGGCAGGGGTGGCTCTAGGCTCATGGTGGTCCTCCTGGGCAGGGAGCGTAGGTAGGGGGCCCCGGAAGAGGAGGTCGGGGCGGAGGACGGAGGACAGTGAAGAGGGGGAGTCAGGGTGTTTGGAAGTGGAACAGAGCCGGAGGCAACAAATCCCTGCCAGGGGCCGCCACGCAAATATGTATCCATCCTCAGAGGATTATTAAATTAAGGGTATATATTGGTGCGGTGGCCCCTGAAGTTTGGTGGCCCTGTGCAGTTGCACAGCTTGCACATGCCTAGAGCCGGCCCTGGCTGAGGTAAGAAGAACAAAGTAACTTTAGCATTCATTGCCAGAGGAGGATTCATGCAGAAGAGAAGGCCGTGAAAAAAATGCTACAATATGCAAACTACGTACAATTATCCATCCTCTGCTATTTCACTAACGGACAAAGGAAGGACAAGACTCTATTAATAGCATTAACTAACTTCAGTTCTCTACAATAAAGAAAATCTCACATCAATAAACAGCAACAGCTAGCGCCAAGTTGAAACAACACGCAAGAGTCAGTGAAGAAGAACACTGTCATACAATTACAGTAGATATACCGGAATACATCGGAAATGTAACTAGGAGCAACAGTCATCGCGTTACTTATTCAGCCAATATTTACAAAGATACAATAACAATATTTATACTACTATATATATATATATATATAACTATATATATATAACTATATATATATATATATATATATAACTATATATAACTATATATATATATATATATATATAACTATATATATATATATATATATATATATATATATATATATATATACACACACACACTTTTTTTTCGGGTAGCCACTCACCAAGACCCACAACCTCGACACCAAGCAGGTCCAACAGGTCCTGCTCCCGGTCCAAAATGTCGGTTCAGCGGTGGGACAGCTGATGGTGGGTACGCCGGATACCGGAGCAGCGGAAGAGTGCCCGGCGCACCTTCGCCCACCGCCGGAGACGCTCTTCAATACGGTAGCCGGAGCCGGGCCTGCCGCCTGCTGCCAAGGTCAAGGGGAGGTGGCGCTGGATAAAAAAGACCAGGGCAGCCACCTCCTCCTCCCCAAAAAGTTGGCGGGCCGTCACTCCTGCAGGGCGCATTCTGCCGCAAGGCAGCCGGGTTTTTTTGGGCACAGCCGCCTTGCCCTTTGAGCCGCCGATGCTGCTGGCACCCTTCACCATGGTTCTGGGTGGAGGGGAGAAGAAAAGTTGAAGACAAAAAGGTAGGGGAAAGAAGAAGCAAGGTAAAAGAAGGAAGTAATATAAAACAAGAGAAAAGTTGCAAAAAAGTTGTAAAAGTAGAATTAAAATGAAAAATATAAACCTAGGCACAGAGAGAGATAGGTAATAACTAAAGAAAGTTTGAAAAAGTGGGTGAAAACACAAGGATTGAAGAGATAGGAGCTAGATGCTAAAGTAGGCCCAAAACCATAGCCAGAGTGTGAAATCCAAGATGGCTCCGCCCGTCGCGACCGCCTGGGTAGGTTCGCGCGATATTTAGCGCGATCACGCACTTTTGTAGTGCGAACGAGATGAGTTCCCGAACATGTCTTACACAACGCAAACACGTTACTTGTGACCCGGAACAGGAAATAAGGGAACGCAAGCGGGCGGGACAAACCTCTTGGGTAACTTAGCGCGCTAGCTATCTCGAGCATGCAGGCAGCGCCCCGAACACGCGCACCGCGCTCCCGAAGACGAAAAACGGCGCGCGAACGGGTCTAGCAAGCAACTACGCATGTCCGCGGAGCTACGCGTAGGTCGCGAAGTGCAAGTGCGTCTTCGCGTAGCTCCGCGTAGTGCGGCTCCGCGAACTACGCCCAGGGTTAGTCCTGACTCTAATATTAAGGGAAACGCTACTCCCTTCTACAAACTTGGTGGCACTGCTTAGTTCAGGCCACCACGGATTATAAAATTGACCCTCATTTGGTCCTGAAGAAGTGCTTTGGATCTCCTTTTGAGGCCACATACTGCGCAAAACATGTTGACCATTATATATTTCCATTAGGGACATATTCCCAGCTACAGAGAGACATAATAACCCCTAGAGCAGCACTACACACTTTGTTTTAACACCCTAATAAATAGTACCCACTCTCCCTCCAGTCATTTTTTACCACACCACTTTGGACTTCACTGCCACTTACACCCACGCACCAAAACATCTTCTCATCAAAAGATCTCCGATAAAGAGACCCTTCGGGGGACCTGTAGGGCATTGCAGCGCCGGCCCGATGAGGAGCAAAGCCCAAATGATGAAGCATGACATCCTTCGGGGTGTGTGAGAGCATTATGATGAGGACACACTGTTCCCCACAGATAGAGTAGCACACGAAAAAAAGTTTCTTCCTCTTTCATCCTCTACAAGGAACAGTGACTCCCTTTGTGTACTATGAAGAGGGTTGACCATCATTCAGCAACTGCCTGTCAGGATAATTGCGTTGAACTGGGCGTTAATGATGTGCCCGTTTCTGAGCGGGGCAATCTTTCTGCTTTGCAGCCTTCCTCTCCTACAACTGCTAAGTGCAAGAGAGAATATGGCTGATGTATGGCTGCAAAGCAAAAACAGCCTTCACGCACCCTTTCCAGTAACAATAAATTATTCCCTTGGATTCAGCCTCCGGCGCCATTGCAATTTCAATCCGAATCCCACATGGCCTCCTCTAAATAATCTATTGCTTCTGAGACTGATCACTCTCTGTCTCATGATTTCCCCTATCTGAAATTCTGTGTGTAAATTTTAGAAACAGTCTTGATGAGAAACTCTAGCCTATGATTGAGTGTTTGGATCGGTTAGAGGGTCACCTGGACAGAGCTCCTGATTGCGTTTCCTTTAGGGCTACTAGCGACAAAGTTAGCTATCCGCTAGCACTTAATTCACAGCCTCTGAGTAACTCTACCAATACTCCTTCCCAGAATGTAACTGGGAATTGTGCTGTGTCCACTGTGGGCAGGAATTGGCCTTTTTCAATTCCTAAGGGCTGGGGGCAGATTTGGGACAAGGTTACTGCACTTACTCTGCCTCTGCAGATTTGATATACTTGCCCAAACTCTGATCCTACCCTTGCTTCTTTTGGTGGTTCTTCTGTTCACCCTAGTTAAGTAACTCTGAGCCTTCCTCCCTCGGCATGCCCTTATGGGTTAATTTTGACTGGGGTTGCATCTTTAAAAAATGGGCTACAGGAGTCCTGGGTTCAACTGAGGAAAAAGATGGCTCACTGGATACACATGTGCAAGTGTTTTAATGCCTGGGGCCCCACCGAGATAATCACGGTAAGGCTGGTTGGTTGAATTGGTCACTCAGCAAAAAGTATTACAGGGGACTGCATTTATTGTAAACTTTCAAAGGCCTTTCTATGTTCATGACATACTAGGCACAATGGAGTCGTACAGCCCAATATACTCAGAGAATGTTACTCTCCCCTTGGGATTTTTCTATAGACCATCAACTTCTTTAACGCGCCTCCATTTACAGAAGCTGAACACCCCGTGTAACACCTACTGTAATGCCCCTTGCATCAATTTGTTCTTTGCTCTTAGCGGTTTGATGAAGGTAGACTAACTGGGCATGGGTGCCCCATCAACTGCAGAGGTGCCCACTAGGAAAGGTGGGCCTGGGGAGCATTTTTGCAATGTTCCTCCTTTCACAGAGGCCACTAACAGGATGTTGGAACACTTTATATTATATGCTTGTACTGTGGAACTTGTAAGCCCATCAACTGGGCCCAACCTAGGGGTTTCTGACAGGGCTAGTAGTGATATAATGGATATGGGTACCGTACCCCTTAAAATACTAAGCTGGAATGTTGCCGGTCTAAGAGCTAAGGTTGTACTACCGGATTGGCTTCATTTTATTAGGGCTTATGATATAGTTTTGTTTCAAGAAATGTGGGACACACTACCTGCGTCTGTGAATGGTTTACATTGTTTTCAGCGCCCCTGCTATGCCATCATTTATAATAGGATTAAGACTTGGGTGACAGAGGAGTCTGTGCTCCATCTCTATCAACACGGGTTCAGGCGCAAAGTAGAAACCATAGAGCAGTGTCTCAATTTAAATTTGGCCCTTGGCAAATACACAGTAGGGAAATAGTCTCTGCTTTATTTCGCTTTTATGGACCTTCTGTCAGCATTTGATTGTGTGAACCGGGCCAAATTTTGGCGTCTGATTTCTGCACAAGGTTTGGACAAAATATTTGTACATTTCCTTGCTTTTGTGCACAATGATATGAGGACCAGGGTTCACATTAGCACACAGGCAAGGTGTCCAGGCGTATTGCTATACAAAGAAGTTACAAATCGCCATTTGTGATTGTTTATGTGAAAGAAAGGACACCTTCCTGCACATAAACAATTATTCCCTCAACGCATACACCCTTGCACCATAGTGCAAGGGTGCCTGAGTTGGCGCTAGGCAGCTTGCTTTAGCGCCAGTGCTAAGGAAAATGTAGGGGTGTGCCATATCTTTTTAAATACGTCTAATCCATGTGTATTCAGGATGGCAGAGCGTGGCGTTAGCATTTGGTGCTTAACGCCACACTCCACTATTCCCTTGTACATATGCCCCTAGG
The DNA here is from genome assembly GCF_964261635.1 of Lissotriton helveticus. Classification (NCBI taxonomy): domain Eukaryota; kingdom Metazoa; phylum Chordata; class Amphibia; order Caudata; family Salamandridae; genus Lissotriton; species Lissotriton helveticus. The sequence continues at coordinate 104,179,394 of NC_136072.1, forward strand.
TTTTCTACAACACTTTTATCTCTCCCCATCGCAGCCTCACATTTTATCTGCCATAAGGAACTTGGGATTCCTTATGTGGTAGATTTTATTAGGGCTTGGCCAGTCCTGTTATGGCTTACCATCCAGCAAAATTCTGAGCTCCCTTAGCTGAGAAGATAATTAAGGGATTGCCTCTCTTTAAATAAGGGGTTATCAATTCCTAGGCTTGCGTTTGCAAAGGCTCAACAAAATTGGGATGCAATCTATTTTTACTGACCCACTAACATGTGATGGTGTTAACAAGTAGGTTGTTGCCAATGCAATCAATGATCATGAGGAAATAAGGCACTTAAGGGATATGGAGGGCAAGGCTAGTGTGGTCCAATATCTTTATTTGTGTGAATCTGACTGCACTACTGATTACATCAGGATGGCTCGTACCCATTGGGGATGTTCTCTGCTGCTTCCCCTTAGATTCAGAACCATGAAATACTTGCTTTGTTTTCTTTGGGCTATGTACACAATCTTGAATTCAAGCACTGTCCCTGAGATGAACTATCTGGTCAATCTAAGCTCCATTATGTTTTTTCTGTAAATTTTATATTAAGTGTACTAGTCTCTTTTTGATTCAATTTTTAGAGAAATATTGTTTTAATACTGCCCGATGCAGAATTTATTTTACATTTTTATTTTTGCTTATAAATGAGGAACCTGTTTTGTATGTTGGGTCCTTTTTAAAACATGCTGCTCGTGCACATAGGTCCTTGCTGTTTTAATCACGTGTATTATTGTTTTAACATGTATGGTGCTTTGCTGTCATTTGTGCCGTTTCATCGTGCATACTTTTATGGATGATAGAACGCATCCGAATACATTTTTTATTGAATGATTGAACTCAACTTTCTAAAACGTACACACACCTGCTAATCCAGTAAAAAGTAGGGCCTTTTATAATGATAGTTTTAAAGAAACATAAACCTGTCACGTCCATAGTGAAAATTAAACATATTTTACATGGCAACAATTATCTTCACATCTCCCTTCACCGTTCTTCTGAGATGTTCCTTGCTGTACCTTATGTCAGATATTGGAGCTAGCTGCACTTTCAAGTGTTACACGTGTTATGTAGCATCCCTGTAATTGGCATGCTTATGGCAGCTGAAAGATAGCAATTATGTTCTCCCTTTCACTCATCTTGAAGCACAGATATTGGAGTGAAATAAAATGAGGTTTTCTTTTTCCAGACATTGGACTACCCCCTCCCACCAATTGTTTTTAAGTGCCTGCTGTGCAGTGCTGAAAATGAAACACTTCCTCTGGGAGCCAGAAAATGAAAGTGAATGTAGAGGGATGGTGCCATGAAAGGTGGAGTGAGGAACAGTCTGCCTATGGTTTTCCAGTATATATGAACTAGTTTTGTACATTCTACCACCAAACAAATTTACAAAGAGGAGAAATGCTATTGTAAACTATACAGGTAAAATTTCTTAATTGCAAACGCACTTTTCAAACTCAATAGGTTTTTGTATTTTAAGGTATCATAAATATCCAAAGTTGTTGACAACAAACTAATTTCCTGAAATAAAAGCGTGACAGTGTTTATGGAGTAATCAAATCCACTGCTTTCCGATCAACCTCACCTTCATTCATGTGTGTCCTGCAAGCTATGTGATTGACACCCAATATATTTCCTGATTTAAAGTGGCCTCAGTTAGGTGGGAATCCCAGTACAAAATTTTGCAAACCTGCCTTACAGTCCCCAGACCTGTCCCACCACTCTCCAAACCAACTCCCGCTGGACCCGCCATGGTCAAATTATTTTAGTTACACAACCACAGAAGACACGCCACAAAAGAGCTCTGCTCCCATTACCCACTAACTGCTGATATAATCATTTCTTGGTTGACGACTCATTACACTACATATGTACTTTTGGGATTCTGGAGATGCTCTCACATTCCACCATTTATCTTGCTTTTATGATGGAGTTGTGGTCTCTTTGGATGTATGTGCCATTAAGGTATCACTGAGATCAATAACTTTACCTGGTGGTTTAGGCACCCCTCTGCATACAAAGCTAGGGAAGATTAAATGGATAATTGATAAAACAGAAACCGTAATATGCATCTTAGGGATCCAATGAAAAACTTTAACAAGCAAAATTAAATTACCTTCAGCAGAGAAGTCGGTGTACTCAACACTCATCATGATTTGCCTAAACCAAAAAAAAGCATAAGCAATAGACCATAATACAAGCAGACACTTATCTGTAAGTAGAGTGTGGATCTCCCTGCCCTGATAAAATCTGCACGTCAGTTGACTGCAATTGTACTGAAACATGTCAATGATCAATTAAAGTAAGGGAAACAACCATTACACAACATGCGTTACAATGCATGTTTTCACCCCGGATACCATTACAAGGAAAATGGCTTGCTGTAGGGGGTATAAGGTGTTGGATTTACCTGAAACACCTTCCCTACTGTTGCACAGACTGGAGTTGGAATAGTAAATTATACTATTCCAACATCCAGCGCAACCCCGACAGCAAGTCAGGGTAAAAAACTGCTTTGTGACGGCATGCTGGGCAAAAGCATGCGTTGTAACGTCATACAACCTTAAAGTAATCATGTGACTGATTACTTAATCCTGACTGGGAACTGTATTATTGAACTAAATGTCAGGTTAGTCCATATCTACACAATTCTAACCCTTTGGTTACTTTCACTGCAACTACACACGTGAGCACTCTTCTGCAAAAAGAGTTTTATAGTGTGAGAGATAAGTTCTGATCAGTGGCTAGGTGACACACCATCAATTGAAGACATGGCGATACAGTACATGGAGGAAGCTGAATAAAAACAGAGAGTCCGCAGCTGTACTACTCCCTTCCCTCAAGAGTAGCTAAGACACTGATGATGATGACAGAGTTGAAAGGATACTGAACATTATGTAGACAGACACACTTAACTGCAAGAATCATCCCACTAATAATGTGCACCCATATTAGGAGTACTAAAATATGTTATGCATTTATAAGTAACAAAACGTAGAACCGTTTTCCCATAATAGGTTGAGAACTCTCTGACCACTGATTATATTTCTGTTTAATATGTAAAGGAAATAGATGTATTAATAAGATGTGACAGTATTTGAAGGGTATTTCCACTATCATCCTCACCTCTCTCTTTTTTTGACAGCTGCTGAATCCTCCATGAAGCACAGCCCTGGCCCAGCCATACTCACCCTTGGCCTCACACAAACAACGATAATGGAGCCAGCAGAACTCAGACCTACACCCACACCTACCGACCATGCACGCAACCTCTGCATCATCCTCGACAGCCAACTGACCATGAAATGACAAATCAATGCAGTTGCCTCCTCCTGCTTCCACACCCTCCGCAGAACTTTGAGATCGATCCCAATCAACACCAGAAAGACCGTCACTCAGGCCATCGTCACCAGCTGCCTCAACTATGACAATGCTCTCTGCACCAGAATCTCCACACAGCTCCTCAGAAGATTCCAGGCCGTACAGAACATTGCAGCCAGACTAATGCTGGACCTCCCCCAACTGACCCTCATCACTCTACACCTTAGAAACATCCACTGGCTCCCTATCCAAAAGAGATGCCAGTTCAAGATCCTCACACACGCCTACAAAGCTCTTCATGATCAAAGACCATTCTACAACAACAGTGACTGAACTTCCATCTGCCTATTTGATACCTGCCCTCCGCTTCACTTGCACTCGCATATTCTCCCTGCACACTCCACAGCAGGGGCCGCTCCTTCTCCTATTTCACTGCCAAGACCTGGAACGACCTGCCCATTCACCTCCTAACAACACCTTCCCCCACGGACTTCAGAAAGAAACTCAAGACCTCGCTTGCCAACAGAAACATTGAACCTTCAGCTCTCAGATATCCTTAGAGGCGAAAGTGTTTCACTTTACAAATGTTGATTGATTGATAAAGTCTTCAGCTGTGGTCCCTCGGCCACCACTTCTGGCTTACCTGTCCCCATGGTACAATGTCCCAGCTGCACCTTCCTATCCCGGTCTCATTAGCCCAGTGGCCTAGTGCTCATTTCTTAATTCCAGTTACAGATTTGCTGTCCGGGTCCTATAGAGTCAGTGTGGAGATACTGGGAAAGGTTATAAAGAGAGACCAATGAAAACAAGTGGGGATTGGCCATAGAATGAAGACATTTGAATGCTAGAAAATTAAAATTAAATTTAACTGAGAACTAATTGGAAGCCAAAGAAGTTGAGAAAGTTAGGGAGGAATGTCTGCACAATACATAGGAGGAAACATATGTCCCCATGTCTTTTGAACAGGCTGGAGTGAATCTGTGAAACCTTAAGGGGGTCAAAGGTAAAGAGAAAAGTAGTAATAAGGACAACACACCACCAGCTATTAAAGAAGCAGTTTAACAGTAAAAAAAAGAAATGACCAGATATTATGTATATGAATAGATCGACCACTCAAGACATCTGAAAAGAAAGTAAAGAAAAGAGTTAAAAACTAAATCCAAGTTACAGGCAGAAAATAAAAAATGTAAGCTGAGCTAGTGCAAGGTAGATTGAATGGGGAGACAGTTAAATATTTTTTGGGGATTTAGGGGGATATTAGCAATGGCGATATCACCGCTTTAGCGGTATTTTTTCCAGTGAAAACGATGATAATTCTATCGCCCTATTAGCAAGCTGTCGCTAACAGCAGTTAGTGACAGCTTGTAGGCGATAGCTACAGGTTTGAGGCACGCTTTGCATGTCAGCGATATTTATCACTAATGACATGCAAAGTGGGCATACCCAACCTGTTAGCGACTGAAAACAGTTGCTAACACAGCTATCACCTATCAGCAAGCCAGGCGAAGCGATGAAAAAACTCGCGCTAAGCGCGATTATTGTCAAAACCTAACACCTGCTCAGACTACTTCTTAACCTTTATATCCAATGGGAGGTGGATATTCAGGTTAAGTCCCCATTAGCGATGATGCCTGAATATCGCTGGATTTCCAGTGATATTCAGGCATTGAGCCGCTATCGCCGGATATTTCCTTGTTTTGGATATAAACGTTGCTAATAGCATGTTATCTCTGCGATAGCTGGTGATTTAAAAAAATGCGCTAAGCGCATCTAGCGATAATTATCGCTATTTGTTGCTAATATGCCCCTTAGTTTGAGAAACTAGTTCAGCACCCAGGCTTCACCGCTGAACAGACGACAGCAAATACATTTAGGCAAGGAAAAAACAATGAAGGAAAAGAAAAGCATTTATGTGTGAGTTCTGTGCTTATAATTGAGGATCAACACTAAAGATGATGAGCTGGAGAAAAAAGGAATAAAATAAAGGAAGAACAGTAAATTCCTCAGAATGGAACCCTGTAGCTTATCCACCTCACTAAAATGCCAATATTGGTTAAAAAAAAGAGCATCCACTCTCCAATTTTAATCATTAATACATTCAGCTGGGCCTGCTGCTGAGAATCCTCTTTATTAATGCATGAGTAAATGAATGCACATTAAAGTGCTGCAGATACAAAGTAAAAGCATCCTGGCCCTGGTCAGAGGCAAGGTAAGTCGGAAAACCAGCTCTTGTGCTTTTTCCTGAAGATAGTTTATGAACTAATAGATTGAAGTCCAGGGGGAAGAGCGTTCCACACTGTGGCAGCCAAATAGGAAAAGACCTACCCCAATTCTGCCTCTGGCCAATTGTGGAATAAATATCAAATGTGAGGTGGAAGAACGGATGAGATGAGGGGAAAGGTAAGATGTGAAAAGAGACTGAACGTAGGATGGTTCTCTGTTAAAGTGCACTTTAAAGACAAAGCAATGCGATTATAACAGAACTTGTTTATGCACTTTTAGCCAGTGCAATTTTTAAGGGGCCTGATATGGGGAGTCTCCTAGGAAAACTGAGGATTAGTCATAAAGCAGCATTTTGAGAACCTTTCATCTTGGTATCAGATAGCTAGGAAGGCCCAAGTAGGCCCATTGGGCTAGCAGATTTGGCGTACCCTGGTGCTATAGGACATATGGTCATGGTGCTCCCCATACGCCATTTGCATTGGTTAAGAGTTAAGAATTGTATAAAATTTAAAGCTCTTTGCATTGCTTATAAAGCTATTCATGACTCTGGACCAACATTCCTCAAAGATGCTTTTCGAATTTATACCCCTCAAAGACATCTTCGTTCTGCTAGCACCTATCTTCTTGCTGTCCCGTGGACCAGAACCACCAGCTGGGGAGACAGGCGTTTCTTGGTAGCCACCCCCAAGCTGTGGAATTCCCTTCATCTGCCCATTAAAACCAGCCCAACCCTCACTATCTTCCGAAAACTCCTGAAAACATGGTTATTTGATCAATGATTTTAAGGTAGCTTCATCTCAGGAGTCCGATCTGCGCCGAGACACCCTTGGGTATTTGCGCGCAATAACAATTAAAAAAATATAAACATAAACAAACAAACATCTTTGGCACAGGCCGGTGCAGAAGCACTTGCCATTGGCACACTGCCGGTGTGCCTTCCCTGCGCCCTCTGAATGCCCGCTGCACAGAAGCATCTTTTTTGTAGCCCACCTTTAGAAGGTGGGCGTGTCACAAACAAACTAGAGCACATTCCAAGCTAATCAAACAGAGTCAGCAAACAAAAACACAACCAGAGCCCAGCAGCTCCTGTGTCTACAGTCATGCTTCCTCGACTGTGGTCACTACAAAGAACAGCGACCTAGGGAAATATGTGTGCGAAATAATAAAGCAAACCATAAAATTATTCAACATGCTATCTAGTTAAAAACAGAGCCAGACGCATCTCATTGTGCAATACAAGGAATAAAACAGCCAGAAACCACAGGTCCAGTAACTGCATTGCTGGGAGATGACTTAAAAGAGGAAATCACTCCCCAGTAGTAGTAAATTTACATTCATAGACTGTGAATACCAAAACAGCAGTTATGTCTTGTTATGTCACTACAGGAAGTGTAAACATATACAAAAGTGTATGTTTACCTGTATGAATCAGAACATAGGTATGTAAATTTACAACTGGAAATTTTACGAGTGTAATTTTACTACTAGAAAAATTATTAGTAGTAGCATTACACTCATAGTTTGTTGTGAATACCATAACAGTATTACAGCAAGTGTAAACCTACACAGAAGTGTACATTTACCTAACTTTACTACTGTTTTGGTATTCACAAACTACGAGAACAATTTTACTCCTAGTAATTTTACTAGTTCAATTTGACTGCTGGTAAAATTACTAGTAGTAACATTTCGCTCGTAGCTTGTGAATACCAAACAGTAGTAAAGTTATTACAACAAGTGTAAGTTTACCATTGTGAATCTGGCCCAAAATGTTTCTTCCATGGCAGGAGTTTCTGTTAGTTCAATATCTTAACTTCTCTCCACTGTGCCGCAGGCATTTAACCTTTTCCTGTCCAATGAAATATCATCACTATCTATGATAGAGAGAAAGCAGATTGCTAGTGAAAACTGTGTGGTCTTGCAAATAATGTCCCAGGTTTATCAAACTTAGATGGAGTGCAATGCAGCAAGGCAACTTGCTGCATTACGTCACACGGAGTGGGCAGGGATGCACCATATCTATCAAGACATGGTGCAGTCCTGCCCTCTTCTTGCGCTGGTGCACTCAGTACATCCCAGTGCCACCTCATGCACACTTCAATTAACCCCTTCGCTGCTGGCCCGTTTCCGCCGCTGTGCGGTAAACAAAAGAACAGGGCGGGGCCGTGACGAACCCCAGCTGTCATCCGCACACGAGCACCGCGGTGCGTGACGGCTGGGGTTCGTCACCAGCATGCAAGGGGTTAAAAGTGCAGGGGTGCCTGCGTTGCAGGCAAAGTTTTTTTCGTACAGCTTCCTGAACAAAACAATCCTTAGAGGCATTTTTATCTTTCTAAATGTGCTGCAGACTTAGAAAGAGGAAACAACAAGGAGAAATAGACATATGTCTCCTTGTTGCTCCTCTATTGGAAGGTGTAGCATTTTGACACATTTCCAAGTTTACCAGTATCGGTAAATCTGGGAATGCAAGAAAATCCACGTGTGGATGCGTGAAATACTAATGCTCCTCTCATTGAACGCCTTCCCAGGGCAGAGTAATACGAGCCATCAACTTGCGCTGCCTTTTATAACTCCAGATTTACCAAGCAAAGCATGACCATGCAAGGTGGCCTTGCGTTGCTTGGTAAATCTGACATAAGGATTACCTTTCCCTTGTGACACCATGCATGACTCAAAGGCAAAGTAACACAGTGATAAATCTGACCCTTGGTAAATCTAGGAATGCACCAAAATCCATGGATGAATGTGAGGGAACACCCATACTCCACTCATGGAATGCCTTTCCAGGGCAGAGTAACACAAGGCACTGACTTGTGCTGCCTTGCGGCACTCCGGATTTGCCAAGCTACCAGGGCCACACAAGGAGGCATTGCATTGCATGAAAAATCTGACTTAAGGGTTGCATTGCCCTCGCACCAAAACACGAGAGCAAGGGCAACATAATCCAATGATAATCCTGCCCTGATGACTTCAAGTCGCAGCAAGGTCACCTCAGGCTTTACTGTTCCAAGGTCGGTGAATTGTGTTTAATTATATGTGGTTAGTACTCTGCTTGCCCTAACTTAATTCACTTCATGCTTTTTGTATAACTATCACAACATGCTTTTTCCTTGCCTCTGACACATCAGCCTTCCTCACACCTTTTCCAATACAACTTACATACCCATGAGCAAGGAGATATGTGCCTGAGACAGGTGCCTTTCTCTTAACCGCACAAAGGAAGTGGTAAATACACCACTGCAATATGCTTCTACAATATTCTTAAAGCATTGTCACTGGAAAGACCACACACATTGAATGTGGTGCTAACATTCCGTGGTTAGGTAACTGCACTCACAAGTAGGTATTGCTGGACCAGGGGTTTTGTGGTCTTTGCATTATGTTCCATGCATTTCTTACTGCTCAGAAAGATAGTAAGTCATGGATAAACTGTGGGATTCAAGTAAACAGTAGAAAATGAACAATGCTGCTGTTGTTCATCTAAGCTTCAGGTTGCCCTCTTTGGAACATGTATGTGTTTCCTACACACACTGAGTAGTCACACAAACTTGAAAATAATCCTCATATGTATATGGCAACAAAAAGAATCCCTTGGAAATATTTGACAGCCACTCCTGAAAGCAGTATTAAGTTATAAGTTACTCCTATAACTTCCCATTTTCCTGTTCAAATCTGTAACAATGATCATCTGTCATCTCAAATATGCACCAGCTATTACATTCAGCTCTACAAAATACAGGTTTGATTCTACTGTAGAAAATATCCAAAAATTGCACATGTACAAAGTCAGTTTACCAGGTGTGGTATAAAATGTCAACAACCCATGGAATATGTGACGTTACAATGCGGTTGTTAGACCGTGGTACGTTACATCACTGTTATTACAACACAAGTCGTTACAATGACTTGCGCTGTAGGGCGCTGGACTTAGGAATAGTAGGATTTACTATTCCAACTCCAGCCTACGTAACAGTAGGGAAGGTGTTGGAATAGTAAATCATACTATTCCTTAGTGTATAGCGCCATCCAGCGCAAGTCGTAGTAACGACTTGCGTTGTAATGACCGTGATGTAAACATACTGCAGTGTAACAACCGTGTTGTAAAGGTCATTCGCCTCTCTGAATGGATCTAGATCACAAATGAATACAAACCACTTCAAAGGCAGTACTGGGACGTCTTTCACTGAGATCCGGTACCTTCCATGATAGAGACCCAAATTAAGGGTGTTCCCTAAAAAGAACGAAGGCCCTCCCTCACTGAAGTGACATGCTTGATCACAAGGCCCCTGCTCACCTTGATTTCCAAAGGGTCCACATGGTGGTCTCCCACGGTAGCGCTTTACAACTAGAACATGTGCCCTACTATCAGTGAGGTGTATGGGGCCTGGAAACGTAAAAATGCTTGAGAGATTGGTAATTGTATTGAAATGTATTAGCCTCTCTCCATTTTCTCCGGTTTACATTGCACAGATCCATATGCATATGTTCTGCTCCTAAACTTGTGGCCCTAACTGGCATGGAACATTTAACAGGATTAGGTTTCCCCGCTTCCCTGTCTCTAACTCTCACTTGGGGTAATAGAGCCCTAATTGTCCTTTTTGAGTGTTCAAAAAAGGAAAAAGGTGAGAGCAGAAGCTTTGCCTTGCCTGAATGAGATGTGGGAGTAACAGTACATCTGCTCCTCTGTGGGCTGAGTCTGAGAGAGGGAAAATAGGAACATTCCATGAGGCCAGATCATTACTGTGCTCTTCTCCAACAGTCTGATGTCCAATGAAGACATGGCTTTTGATGCCTTAAAACTATACCACTTGAAGTAAACAGGGGAAATAGAACACGCAAAGCTTCAAGCTGTGATGCATTGTTGAGAGGAGAACTGGGCTATTTAAACCTTCCTTCATCACAGCATATATACCAGCTCACTCTAGAATGCCTAATCAATTCTGCTTCATGCTCCACAAGAAAGAGATCACCACATCTACTGCAAATATCAGAATTCCAGCAGCTGCCACACTACCTCTGTCCCTAAGTTTCCAGATATTTTGACATTTCTGATGTAAGGGACATTATACACAACTGTGAGTGCTTGTGTGTATGCAATCAATACTGTAATCTATAGCAAGCATTATATCTACTTCTAATAAATGCATGGCTAGAGCCATCCCCATAATGTTCCCTGCTCACAGGAACCTAGACTGTCTCTTTCATGTCCCAGGGTCTATCAAACTCATTGCAGCAAGCAATATGCACCTGAATGGGAGGATTACATAATCTGGATGGGCAATACACAAAGAAAAAGATGTTGATGGTGGTAGTTTGTGGACGTTATCAATTTTAGAGAGTGTGTATTTGGTTGCTTACACTAGTTGACCACTTATGCACAGTCAGACACAGCTGCAGAATTGAGCCATCAGGGTGGCCGAGGATCAGCCCTGATTGGGTGTTATCTTTTGTTTGGTCTTTCTCTACTATCCATGTCCAATCTAAATGCAGAGAATATGATGGCAATGTGTATATACTTCAATCAATCCTAACAAAAGTGAGGGTAGTTGCAAAAAGAAACCTACAAATTTATTTCGATATAAACCTATATTCTTTTTTCACGAGTTTACATATTAAAACCAATATCTCTATACATCCATATGACATAAAAATAAACACAAACCACAAATTATGAAATTCTTTTAAAATATAAACACACAATATTAAAAAGAACGAAAGTGGCAATCAATACTTTGCAACTACCCTCACTTTTGTTAGGATTGATTGAAGTATATACACAATGTTTATTTCCCTGTCCCATGAATTATTAATTCTAATCAGGGGGTCCTTGTTGTTTACTTTATAGAGAATATGATGGCAGTCACTGATGAGACCAGATGTGCCATGCTACCCATGTGCAAGCAGCCTGCTGAAATGAAGTCACCGTTCTTTAGAGAGCACATACATCTTCATTGCAAATTATCTCTTGGACAGCTTACGCACAGAGTATCTACACTCACTTCGAGCTTCTCACCCCATCGCCACAGTCCTGGTTTGAGCTTCCAGCAGCACAGACTTATCTCCTCTTCATAAAAACCTGTCCTGATTGCCCATTGAGTGATGCAATTACAGCATGGGCTGCTCCTCTTCTTTATTTTCTTTTTATACACTTGGGGCTATTTTGCAAGGAAAACCTTACTGAAGTAGGCAATGTGAGCTGCATATAGGGCACTGAGAGGCTAATATATGGAATCCGAGCCATACGTTGAACAAGCCGGGTGAAGGCTGAGAAGGAAGAAACTGGGGGGCATATATACAAGAAAAGTCAGAGCATGGTGTTACTCCCAATTTGGCAATGCCGCGCTCTGACATTTTTAAAATGCAGGGACGCGCTGTATTCACAAGAATACGGTGCACCCTTGTGTTTTCCATTGTAATGGCGCTAAAAAAGCTGCCTAGCGCCAGCACCAACACCCTGGCGCCAGGTTGCAAGAGTGCCTGCGCAGTAGGGGTAATTATGTGCAGGAAGGGACACCTTCCTGCATATAAACAATCAATAATGGTGATTTGCTCTTTCGATGTGTGCTACCTTTTGCCGCACACATAGAAGAAAGAGCAAAAAACTTGGCGAAATTGTAACGCCCTTCTAAGACCAGGTATTCCCTGTCCTTAGGTTTTGGCCCTTCCCCAGCCTTGTACATCTGGGGCAGCGTCAAAAAGCAATGGGTGTTGCGGTGCAACACCCATTGCACTCCCCTTTGCAGAAAAGGACTGCAGCAGAACGGAGCATATTTACAAGGTGGCGTTAAGCAACGTTAAGTGACTTAGCGCTGTCTTGTAAATATGGGGAATTTCTCAATGCCACTGGCACGTAAAAAAAGTGATGCTCCGGTGGCGATAGGGGCTTGTAAATATGCCTCTTGTGGTCTCAATTACTATTTTTTGAGTTAAGACTCCAAAGAGGCAGATATGATACCAATGCATGCAGAACTCACTGGGCATAGCTTATTGCCATGCCTTGTTGATACTGTACACAGGGAGAGGCCTTCCATCATTCAGTGTATCATCCCTATGCTGCTGTTGTGTTGGTAATGAACTACGTGTATGCTATAGCATTCACTTAACGCTGTGCCAAGTACCCCTTTCCTCAGTACCCACTAGGCATGGCCTGTGGTCAAATCTCACCCCTGCTGGGTATTAGGCATGACCCTATGCCATGCTACAAGCCCACTACGTTTGACATGATTATTTGCTGGTATAACTTAAAGCTAGGCATTCAAGTACTGGCTCATTGAGCATGGTCATGACCTCTGCTAAGTAGTCTTGCCCACAGTACCTGCTTGATATGGCCAATGGTGTGTTCTCTGTCTGACCATGAACACAATACTATCCCCTCCTTCCCTCCAAAGGTCTTCGTGCAGTGCCTAATGCCACAGGCCATTCAATAACACAATTTATTTTCTGTATGAAGAAAACAATTTTATTGATTCAAAATTATTAACATTAATAAGAATAAATGTATATTGAATACTTAGCTGTTGTTGTGGTCAGGTCTAAATTAACCAGACAGTGCCACCTTGTGGCTCACTGTCACAAGCACTGGTGCTGACAATTAAGTGCCAGTGGCGAGCACCGGAAACCACCTGCTCAAATTGAGCATTGATTGTATACATAAATGTAAATGAGTCCCTGTTGAAATATGTTTATTTACTATTTAACTTTATCTTTTGTAATGTATCTTCTGCATCCCTTTTTGTTTATTTATCTTCATATCCTTTGTCACTGTTGAAATATACATAGAAATGAACAATATTTTGTCACAACCGCTGTGTTAAATCTGAAAATAGAATAATAAAAGAAAAAGAAAGAATAAAGCCAATATAATACGATTAGAGCATAGTTTGCTGTCATAATCTACTGATAATGCCTACATGTCATGGACTTATGGCATTTTCCGATTGTTAACTTCAAGACCAAAGTTCCCATGGCAAATAGCATTACCAGCACCCTCACCTGCACCCAGCAGCCCTCCCCTCAACACCCTATGAGTAACACAGTAGTTGGCCATAGGGCATGGCTCATAGCCATGGTCTGTGCCCAGCTCATTTGCCCCAGTACCCGCATCGTATACGGTGCTACCTTTGTGTGCAGCGTTTGCCCAGGAACACTATTCTAGTACCTACTGGTCATGAACTGTGGTCATTCTCTACTTTCATTAGGCCCTATACTCGTACCATCATTATGCCCTGGGAAAAAGCTACAGCATTGCATATAAGATATATTGAGTATATAATAACATTATTTTAGCAAGAATCCATAAAGGAATGTGTTTTATGAAGCATGTATTCAAATTATTATAGTAAAATGTGCAATAATTGGGAAATAGAATTATATCATCAGAAAAATTAATTTTTGTTAGAGACCACCCGCAAATAGACAGCAGGACTCTCTGCCTGGTTCTTGGGCAGTGCCTTTCCCAGCCCTTCTATCAACATAGTAGATTTTCTACATAATTACGTCTTGTGGTCTGTATTGTTCCTCTCACATGAAGCTCCATCTGCCTGCATTCAGAATAACAAAAAAATGACCAGAAGACCTTCCCAAGATAACAAAGGACCAAAGTATCTGAGAAAGAAAGCAGGCACAAATACACATTTACTACTAGGGGAAGGAAGGAACACTTGATGCCTGAATTGACAACTTTCATGAGGAGTGAGTCCATTGATATTTCCCGCATTTCTTGGCTTCAGTTGAGGTGGAAGAACTAAACCTGCAGAAAAGCATATCCAGTTACTCCACCCAAAATATTTAACTGATGTCTACTCTAACTTGGTCAACAATGTCACTTTGTGGCACACATGTGAAGGAGTAGTACCCCAGCTTGCTGGTATTTATGTAATAAGGTGACACGCTCCTAATGAATTTTTTGTCAGTCTGGTTGCTTCAAAAAATTCACTTACTTGGTGATTTTTCTCCATATGTTCCAAAAACTACCACATCACCTCTTTAGATTTTCCTGGAGTATGAAGAGGTTTGAAATTGGTTATTATTTTGTCAGTATCTTGTGGTCTGCTGAGGATTTCTTAACTATGGACGTATTTTCACTCTACTTTAGTGATCTGGTGACAGACCCATCAAAGAAGGATATTTTTACTGTCCTCAGATGACCAGAGAATATGTTGACAGGAATTATTTAATTCAGGAGGCAAGGCTCTGCCATCAGGTTAAATGCTTCGGCATTGAATTTCTGCAATGTTTCCTTCTCCAATTCAGAGGATGGAAAGATAGCAACCAAAGTTTGTAATTGAGGGGAAATAAGAGACTGGGTTTTCGGTAAAGGGGCTTAGTTGTTTAAGTTGAAATTAGAAGGAATAGCAGATTTTAGTAATGCAAGATTCAAAGAATATCAGGAGGTCCTGACAGTGTTGCTGAGCCACCCAGATTTGTTTTCAAGACATCCCTTTTTGGTCTGCTCCAGGAATATAAAAAGCAGAACTGTGTTGCTCCTTTTAGGGTGCCATAGGAAGAGCACCTCACTCAATTATTGCAATTACACAAACGGGATTTAGATTTGGCATGAGCACAAAGAGCAACCTTCTTGCCCTGAGCCTCCTCGTCAAAAAGCTATTTACAAGACCTCTAAATTAGGTAACTGCTTTGTTGACCTAAAGGCCACCTTTGACATGGTCAGTAGAGAGGGCCTTTGGGCAAAGATGGCCAGATTGGGCACACCACCAAAGCTCAAGGGGGCCATAGTCAACTTATACTCAGAGACATGAGATTTAGTCAAACTAGGCAAGGTCGACAGACAGTAAGGATGATCCCCACGCACACAGGCCTAAAGCAAGGGTGTTTGCTCATCCCTTGCTTATTTAGCATCTTTGTGCCGGACCTAAATTAACGGTAATCTGAATTACAAAGCAATCCACCCAAACTAGCAAAAAGTCCAGTGAGGTGCCTGCAATATGCGGATGACATTGTTCTATGTAGCTAGACCCCAATTAGTCTTCAGTACCTGATAACCGGAGTACTTTCATACACAGAAGTGCTGGGTCTAGAATTAAAGTACAATAAAACAAAAGTCATCTGTCTCTCTGCAAACGCCTGTCTTCACAATATCAAATTCAAGTGGAAAGTAGCAGGTAACAAACTAGACTTAGTCAGATCCTACAAATACCTAGGAGTGGTCCTGGGCGGCAGATTAAAGTTTAAAGAGTACCTAACTTTACTACTCCTAAACTGAGAAAAATCCTAACTTTAAGACTTTCGGTATTCACAGAAGGCATTTAGGAGTCCTAAAGTTAGGACTCCTAACTTCTGTGAATACCGAAATGAGTAAGTGCCTTCTGTGAATACCAAAATGAGTAAGTGCCTTCTGTGAATACCAAAATGGTAGTAAGTTTAGGATTTTGTCTTGTTAGTTCTGTGAATCGGGCCCATAAATTGTAGCACTGCTTCCAGTTCACAGGTTTTCATTAGATTTCATTAACAAAAGAAGGGAGCGACCCCACTAACCAAGAGAAGGGGTACCACAGGTAAATAGAAAATAAAAAGTTCTCTTGGGAAGTTCGAAATATATACTGCACCTAATTCTCTCTCTCGTGCCTCCCCGTTCACCAGCTACACACATACAAGCAAAAGGACCTATTGGCAATTATAATACATGTAATACAGAAAATGCATAAAAAGTATTTTTTATTTACTAAAAACTATTTCATTTACCAAGTTCTCTTGATTTCATTTAAATAATCAAATTTGTTACAATACATTAAAAATACATACAAAAACACAATAATATATCATATAATGATGAGAGACAAAAAACAAACAATTGCAACCTATTAATCACATTAAATTGTGTTGTTCCCTATGGAATTCGTTCCATTATTTATCAAGATATCCACAGTCCTACATATACTATTGGACATGAACAAGTTCCCGGGATACAACCATGAAAAACCAAGAGCGTCGACGCGTTTCGGTGGTGTTTTTCAGATGTGTACCACCCTCTTCAAGACAGTAACTATGCAACAGTCTCTCTTGTGTTAAGATCCAGGAAGAGTCCTATTAAAAACATAAGTGTACATAAAAAAACACAATATTAGACAAATCCCCTTATGTTCCATTATTTTACCTCATTATATTAAAATTGCATCATAACAGCATTTTTAGTGCATCTTGTAGATCACATGTATGTTCCTTATTGTGTAGAAGAGATAATCTATATATATGCACACATCTCCGTAATCTCTCTCGACATAGAAAGACCAAGGGGGTCATTAGGATGGCGGGCGGACTTTAAACGCCCGCCACCCTTGTGGTAATTGGGACCGGCCGCCGAAAGAGCGGGGGTCCCATCACCAGCATTAGGATGCGCCCGCCAAAGTGGCGGGCGCATTCCCGCTTTCCCACTATTGTGCTGTGCATGGAACTCCTGGGGGATACCATAAGTACCCCCCATTGTGCACCCCCAACCCCCCCGAGTCCCTGGGGGCCTGCAACGGGCCCCTGCAGGGATTCTCCGCATGCCTTTCCGTGGTGGCAATGCCGCCATGGAAAGGCATTGAAAAATGCCCATCATAATATGGCTGGCGGTGTCTGATAGACACCGCCACCATATTATTCCTTTTCCGCCCCGGCCGCAAGGCGACCGGGGCAGAAAAGAGGTCCCCCCGCCATACTAATATGGCAGGGCGGAAAACTAGTGTGGATGTCGGGCGTCCGCCAGGCCGGCGGTGGCTACCGCCAGCCTGGCGGAGGCAATCCGCCCGACATCGTAATGGGCTCCCAAGTGTGTCCCAAGTACCCATTACTAATTCTCTTCTTAACTACAGTGTCTAAACATTGGATAATTCTATATAATTAGCCATTAGGGTCCCAACATCCATAAGCTTGTGATTACATTCATCCCAGGGAGGGCTCAGTGCCACTCCTACATTCATACTGAACTACGAGTTATCATATAACCCACCTTGACAATCTCAGTGGTGGATCGGGACCTGATGTCCTTCAAGTGTTATGGGTGGGGCTCCTTAAGGCTCCAAGCCCCAGTTTGACACAAATTCTTAAAATAAAGGACAAATTCTTGCTTAGGAGTCCATAATATCCTAAATCTCCATGAGTACATGGATCATCCGCTAATCGCACATATTATATAAAACCTACCTAATATTTTGGCCGCAACACACCTCCCGTTATGTTAAAAGTGATGGAGGTACATTCACGTATTCCCTATGATCTTGGGTGGGGCTCCTTAGGGCTCCAAACGCCTTTTTGACAGTTTCTTAAAATAAAAGACAAATTCTTACTTAAAAGTTCAATATATCCCAAATCTCCTTAAATATATGGACTATCGTTAAACCACACATGTTGCATATAACCTACCTAGTATTTTGGGCGCAACACCCCTCCTGTTTGTATAAAACATAATGGAGGTGCCTTTAAGTATCCCCTGCAGTCTTGGTACACTTTGGGAATCATATAAAAGAAATTTTAAATATATACATAAGATAATCCCTCCAACCATTTTCTATTTATGTTTGGGATTGATTTAAAACGCCCCAGCACTTACCAAAGTTCCTTGTAAAATATGGGACACTAGGGAGCAACTGGAAATCTGTGTACTTGATTGTTCAAAAAAACGCGACTCCAAATTGTGGTCACTTATAGTGGGACCTACGGATATGCAAAAGAATAAATAAATGTATTTATCTCTTTTCTGAAATAGTCATTCTTAAAGGTTTTTTTTCCTGCATCTATATTTTCTAAGATGCCCTTATTGTGCCCCAAACGATTTTAAATAAAGACGGTGGCTCCATTCTCTCAACCTAAACCTGAAGGCAGTCCTAACTGGTCTATATCACCTCTTTGGTTACATTTATTCATTTCATTTGAAAAACTTTATTTCGGTACATTGACCATAAAAGCATATAAATGTCCACAGTACATTAAAACTTGGATAAAAACTTGATAAAAACATTAATACAGTTCTTCCATTCAATTACCGTACACATAAGCAATGGGCATAAAGTGCTAGTGCAAATAATGTGTGCAATTGTTAGAACAAAACCATACTAGAGACTCACACACATAATAAAATAACTTATTAAAACAGAAGCTAAGGCTTCATTGTTAATAAAATTACAATTAAATGTGTTCAATCATGGGACATAATTATTAAATCCTATTTTGTTTCTAAAAAAGGGGAAGGACCATATACTGGGTTCAACCGTTAGGGATCGGGCTCCAAAAACTTCCTTCTTATGCACCACATGGAAAATAAATAATAAATGTTCTTTCTGCCGTCTAAGAAATTTGGAGATCAATATCTCCAAAACAAAGTTCATGGTCTACAATATTAAATCGGCTAACTGCCCCCGCCCACATATGGAAGGAATGGTGCTGCAACAAGTATCTACTTTTGAGTACCTGGGGGTCATACTGAACCACAAAATGGATTGGGGGACACATAAGGCCCAGGCCAATTTAAAGCTGGCCCAATCATCGGGTGGTATCTTAAAGATGTTTAATGATACCACATCGAAATTGCTCAGCCCGCCCCTTCAGATCTACAAGGCGCAGGCTAAAGGGGGCGCGCTTTATGGCGTAGAGTTATGGGGCCATACTATTGTTGCCCCCCTTACGCTCACGGAAAACAGCTTAATCAGGCGTTTGCTTCGCTTCCCTGTGAGCTCCCCCCTGATCCTGCTGCGGCTGGATCTGGGTTTGGCACCCCTAGAGGACATTGTAGCCAACCGTCCTCTCCTGTATTGGAGATGCTTGTGGGCGACCCTGGAGATGTCGTCCTATACAGACATTTTACAAAGGGGTTCCTCGGGGAAAATACCTTGGCTGAATTACATCAAACAACTCTGCCATTCCATAGGCAGAGGTGATCTGTGGTCGTCCCCCCAAGACACTTGTCCATCTCTCTCTAAGAAGTCATTGAATGCGGCGTTAAGGAGCTACCGATTGGAGTCCTTAACACGTAATTCCACCCTGGTTAGGTTGACTGAAACCTTTCTGAATACTAAGTCCCACCCTTATTTTGAAGCCTTCCTGAATGATATCCAGCCTCCCTTGGCCAAGAAACTGTACATCCAGTTCAGACAAGGTTCATTACCACTGAGGGCTGTAACACATAAATGGCGGAAAACCCTCCCAATGGCGAGCTCCTGCCCAGGGTGTTTGAACGGCAGTGAGACAGATCTGCACGTTCTGCTCTTCTGCCCTTCCTACGCCAGGGCTAGGGAGAAATGGATCCTGCAGCTGTGTAGGGCTAGGGGTTTTAGGGACTACCGGGAGGTTTTTAGGATTTTTAAATCTGACACTTCCCCCCTGATAGTGTTTGCCACAACTCGATTCCTGCAGTCTATGTGGTACACGAGATGTGCAATAATAAAGTTGGAAGCCTGCACCCCAGGCTAAGGGTCATCTCTAGGGGAGAGTTGTAACCTACTGCAAATTATTATACCATAGGAAATGTTTACATATTGTTGTTCTTGTGTTTTAATTGATGTTTTAACTTTGGGAGGAACCGACCATACGAAATTTCCTCCGATGATTCTTAAATTTGTATTAACAGTTTTTATTGTCATTTTATGTGTGTATTTGTGTTTGGCCTTTTTATGGTATGTTTACCGAAATAAAGCTCTCTGACTGACTGAATAATGGGAGACTGAATAGACAATTGGGGGGTGCAACTCAGTTTTGAGTATTCTAAAAGCCTCATTTGAGTGTCTTGTACCCATATTCTTACATACTTGTACTAACCAGCGTCGCCTAGGTGTCCTGTAAGAGTGGCAGCAGAAGAAAACGTGCACCTCCATTTCCTCTACTTCACCACAGGCAGGGCATTCAATCGCACCATGTTCCCCCCAGTTTTTAACAAACGAACAAAGCGGGAGGCACCCATATCTAAATTGTAAAAACTATTTTTTGGCCAACGCTGGTTGAATACTATCCAAAATGGTTTTGGCCCAATAAGTACTTTTAACTGTAAGAAAAGCATTAGTCAGCCGACCAGTTGAACCGTTACTCATCAGATTGGACAGCCGATGTTCCCTGTAAGCCTCAACCAGGGCCTTCCTAGTAATGGATTGTGACACAATTCGAGGCTCCCCCCACAAATCCACCCGTCCCAGTTCCACACATAGCAATTTTAAATGTCTCAACCAGGGTATCTTACTCGCCCCGTTCAGCCCCAGTATCTCAGTTAATTCCTCTCTATTCGGGGCTAACTCGGGAGTGCTCCATAAGTGTCTCCAGAAGGTTAACAGGTCTTAGTGCAGCTTCCTCACAAATGGACCTAATTCCCAGATCCATTCTCAATGGAATTAGGGGTGTACTTATTGGGAGGCTAAAGAGCTGTCTAATGAACGCATTCTCTGTACGTTCTAGAGTTAATGGCGCACAATGCCCCCAAATTTCTGCACCATATAGTGCAGCACTTCTTGCCTGTGCCCTATAGGCTTCCATAGGTGGTTACATACATATTTTACAACCACAAATTTAGTTAAGAACGTGGCTCAAACATGTTCGAACAGGGCATTATCTAAACAATCTCCTCTTGCTATCAGGAGAGAGCGTGTATATTCCATGCCACATTTTGACATTATCGCATTGCGTTCCACGCGGTTAAATCCTTCAAGCATATGTTGCAACCACACATTTAATTAGGAACGTGACTCGAACATGTTTGAACAGGGCATTATCTAAACAACCTACTCTTACTATCAGGGGAAGGCGTTTATATTCCATGCCACATTTTGACCTTCCCGCATCGCATTGCACGCGTATACAAAATGCCACATTTTAGCGTGGGGAAAACACATTATTACTGTGAGCGGCCTCATTCCTAGCTAATACAGGCAGTCTCGTAGAAAAGCAGAAACCAAGTTCCTGCTTCAAGCATATTAAAATTTACAACTACAGTATCCCAAGGAAGATAGCGCTGGGGATTGAACGTATAAACCAGAGAGGTCCCGCCACATTGTACATGTTCATCAAATGCGGGCGAAGGCTTACCTTGCTTATAAAAGGTATCGGTCGCGATAGTCTCTGCCATAAACAAGGGGATATGTAAACTTGAACTCCCCATGCCCTCCTTTATAAATGGTGTGGCGTATTGTCAGCACCTGTGTTCTGCTGACGTAACCCCCTCCAGGAGGCATGTGAACCAGGATAACTAAAGAAATTCTTCCGGTTCACTGCTAACCTCACGCTGGTCTTACGTAAATTAAAAGGGCAATGTCTACCATAAATAAAAGAGCACGTATACGTCGCGTGTCACGTTTATATAAGTCGGACACCCGTGATCTAAATTCTAAACAGGCCTCTGCCTGTGTGGGCAATGACTTATTATACCCTAAGCATACGTCATGTATAACAATTATACAAAATTGAACTGACATTTATTAGGGAGATTGTAGATATTGACAAATCCTGCTATTCTTTATTGCTTCCCTTTGTTATATCTCACCTATTCTATTTAATGAACCCTGCACGATGTATGTCAACATAATGAATTTAAACATCTGATGGTGCCGCCGAACCTTGGCACATGTTTTAACCGCTATATTAAAGGTATGTTAAAGAACTATTAAAAATATATATATGTATTAGCATGTCTATATCGCATGCTTATAATGCTTTCATACTTGAAAAAATAGTGGAGTGGATGCAATAGCAACCCTACTCAACCAATATGCTCATTGTTACTGGTGGATCTAATAGTGAATATCATCTCAGA
Organism: Lissotriton helveticus; assembly: GCF_964261635.1. Lineage (NCBI taxonomy): Eukaryota > Metazoa > Chordata > Amphibia > Caudata > Salamandridae > Lissotriton > Lissotriton helveticus. The sequence continues at coordinate 104,201,701 of NC_136072.1, forward strand.
CCTACGCGCTGTCAGGGCCACTAAGGCCATGGATGTAACTGAAACTGAAACTAAAAACGTTTTGTATTAAAAAATATTAAAAAAATAATAAATAATAAAAAACATATAAAGGAGAGGGTGAAAAATGGGGCAACTCCCACCCTGTGACATAGTGAACGTCCGGTTCGTCCATATAATCAACTGGTGGTTGGGGCTCCTCAGGCTTCACTCCTCAAGATTCTCAGCGAGCATCTAAATGTACCCCTACCTTTTACAACACAAGGTGTAGAAGCCAAATTATTCTATTGACTAACCCTCTATTATGCGCATCCAATCCTCCTTGGTATTAAGGCCTTCTCTGATCGTATTGAGGATGGAGATGTATCACTGTTCACAATTTTTCCTTTTGACAGTGGGATCACCTCCTCTTATACTGCCTTCCATACGTTCTATAATGAACCATTTGAAGTCAGTAAGGGAATGTCCATGCTCTTTAAAATGGTCTACCAAGGGGGCATTGGGCTTTAGATTTTTGATTGCTGACCTGTGCACCAATAGCCTAACACGGACCTCTCGTGCTGTCTCTCCAATGTAAATTAAATTACAAGGACAAATAACCAGATACACTACACTTTTAGTTCTACAGTTATTGAGTGTCCGTGGTTTGAATGTGTGCCCTTTATGGGTGTATTCTTTGCCCTGTATGCATTGATCACATATAAGGCAACTACCACACTTGTAATTGCCTATAGCCGGATATCCTGCGATGGTCAATTGATGGAACTTTGGGCCCTCTCTATATGTATGCACTAGGTTTTGTCTTAAGTTGTTGTTTCTTTTAAAAGCGAATAATGGTTTCTCCAATTTATTCACCTTGCCATCATTGAGAAGGCTCCAGGTTGAGTTAACAATGGGGCATATTACCAAGCAATAGCGATAATTATCGCTATTGCTTGGTTAGAGAGAAAATGTTACCGCTAAGCTGCGGCGATTTTTACCGCAGATAAACCTTGGTATTACCAAGGTTTATCGCAAATGCGATAAAAAACGGCCGCAATGCATGAATATCGCTGAAAAGTCAGCGATATTCATGCATTACCGAGCTAATGCTCTTAGCCATGTTATCCACCTCCCATTGGATAACATGGCTAAGAACTGCTCAGGGGCAGGTGTTAGCTTTTGGAGATATTTGCGCTTAGCGCGAATATCTCCAAAAGTTGGTAATAGGAGATAGCGATGTTAGCGACTGTTTCCAGTCGCTAACATCTTGGCACGCCCACTTTGCATGTCATTAGTGATAAATATCACTGACATGCAAAGTGGGGCCCAAGATGGTCGCTATCTCCTACTAGCTGTCGCTAACTGGTGTTAGCGACAGCTTGGTAATAGGGAGATAATTTTATCTCAGCTTTCTTGGCTTTTAAAGCCAAAAAAGCGGAGATAAACCCCCTTGATAATATGCCCCTATTCTTCTAGTATTATTGGCATTTTTGTTAACGGTACTTGTTTTTCTCTGGGTGAGCATACTATCCCTATTGTAAAACCTGGCTCTCTTAAATGAATTGGAGATTCATTTTTTGGGGTAACCCCTTTCCTTCAATTACATTTTTAGGTTATCAGAATGTTTATAAAAGTCTTCCAGTGTCGAGCAGAAACTGCCCGAACGGGATGTTGTCCCTCTGGGCCTTGGGGTGGAAGCTGGAGTAGTGCAACAAGGTGTTTTTATCAGTAGGTTTACAGAACAGCTCCACTCCCAGCTTCCCACCCATATCCTTGAAGTTCAGATCCAAGAAATGTACATTCTTTCTACTGTATTCCGATGTAAACTTCAAGTTGACATCGCCAAGGTTAAGCCACTCTAAAAATTCATGTAAAAGCTCCTCTGGTCCATCCCATATAAAAAATGGGGTCCTTTTGCTTGTATGTGTGTAGCTGGTGAACGGGGAGGCACGAGAGAGAGAATTAGGTGCTGTATATATTTCGATCTTCCCAAGGGAACTTTTTATTTTCTATTTTCATTAGATTTCATCTGCCCGCTTGTTCCCATGCCCACAAGCTAATACAATTTATTTGAACAAATATTATGTAAAATGCACTTCTGATTTCTTTTTATTGAAATATCCATTAGCTTATAGCAAAACGTTTTAAAATATGTATATTTTTCTCTCTATATTATCTTTCCAACATCATCTACTAAGTATGAGGTCCAGTCAAAGTATTTCGATCCAGTGAATTTAACTGTAGTTACACTCCATTAAGTGAGATGTTTATTGCCATCATGAATTGTGTTTCAGTGTGTTTTCTATTAGTTTCCAGTAGTGTTTTTTTGGGCTTTTGATTTACACATCATTTTAGCTGTAACTACAATTTTGAAATCTGCATTGTACGGTTCCTATGGGATGCACACATTTGTTTTAGTGCAGTTTGGTTTTATTCTCAAAATCACACACAGCTAATATGTGTTTTTGCAATCCTTACCCGTCCGCTTTCTTCAGGGATCGGTAAGTGCAAAATGAGCTGAAATGTAAATAACTTTGGGGTATATCTACAACAGACGGCAATAAATATCGCAAAGCGTGCTTAGCGCTTTTATATTTATCGACGTCTATCGCTAGAATTTATCGCCATCCTTGCGATGTATTTACAACGCATAGCGCAATGGCGATATAAATTCCAGCGATAGCGGGGTAATCGCCGTTTGGCATGGAACATTGCTGGGTTTTTTGGGGTTTAAAGCCAAAAAAGCGGGGCTGTGGCCCTTGTAAATATGCCCCTTCATTGATTACCATATGCAGATACCATTTAAATTTAAATGAATTATTCACCATGTGTATACATTATATGGATATGTCATTTGTATATGTATTCTTCTGTCTTCCTGTTTATAGTATTATGGAACTTATTTCTCTCCTTGTTAATATACCTTCATGTCCCTATTCGTTAAGAGAAATTGGCGTCTTTTTAATGCAAGCGGATTGTTTTTGCTTCATTTGTTCCTCCATGTGATCTTCCATGATCTAGGTTCTAGGACAACATTTTAAACCCTCCAATCGAGGAAAGCTAAAAATGCCCTAAAAGGGTTAATACATTATACTGTCTATACTGAGAACATTTCACACAAAGGAAAACTTCTTATGAATAAAGTAGGTCGCAATTCATGACCCCGAACTGTAATAAGAGTAAACTTTTCTGAAAACAATATATAATCAGGGTAATATTTTATTGAGTTAAGTACACTGAGCTATTCAGAGTCATTCTGAACACAACATCACATTGACAGTACCTACTGCTACAAACAGAACTGCACACATAGGGGCCGATTAGGATGGAGGATTTTCCGCCTCCTCCGGGCCGGCGGAAGCCACCTCCGGCCCGGAGGAGGCGGAAAATCCTCTGCGGAGTCACCAAAGACCCACCGCCAAATTAGGATGGCTGGTGGGTCTGGAATTCCGTCCGCCGCTTTTCCGCTGCGGTCGGCTTCCGACCGCGGCGGAAAAGCTATAACATGGCAGGCGGTGTCTATGAGACACCGTCCGCCATATTATGATGGTTGTGTAAAACTGCTTTTCCACGGCGGCTTTTCCGCCATGGAAAAGCATACGGACATTCACTTTGGGGGCCCGTTGCGGGCCCCCTGGGTGAATGGGGGGTGGGGGGTGCACATGGGGGGTACCTATGGTACCCCCCTGCATTTGCGTGCACAAAGCAGCAGGCACCGTGCGGTGCCTGCCGCTTTGTGCATTTAAATGTAACACATGCTTTTTTAACATTGCGGCGGGTGCAGCTTGAAGCTGCACCCGCCACAATGTTAAATATAGAGGATGTGACCGCCACCCTGGCGGTCACATCCTAATCAGCACGGAGGGAACGCCGCAGCCCCTGGGGACGTTCCCTCCTCCTCAAGGGTGGCGGACGGACGCAAGTCCGTCCGCCATCCTAATCGGCCCCTTACTGCCTCATTATGAGATGACCACCAACTTGAGGGGGAAGTTTTGGGGCCAGTGAGTATGTCTGGTATCCCCTGATCCCATTTTCCAGCCTTGGCCTAAAGAAGAACATGGAGGACACAAATTTATGTAGCCAAACACTGCATGGTATTCCCACTGCTGTGGCCATGTCTACACACATTTACTGTCTATGCATTCATCCTGCTACCACGCCCCATCCCCGCCATGGCCCTGGTACCGACCGCTCCACCCTAATCTTAATGAGCCCCTTATAGTTCATCTGACTTTGTTCATATCATCATGGTACCTCCAGCTACAATGGATCATCTCCTCTGTTTTTCTTTTTTTTTTCCACATGTGTACACCTGTTTACTGTATTATCTTCCTTTTTTTGTTGCTGTTTCCCAATTGATGTTTATACTACCCCCTTGTTCTTTCTTTCTGCCTATTGTAAAGTGCTCTGATATCCTTTGGGATCTTGTTTGCGCTATATAAAACTTTATAAATAAATAAAATAAATAAGCTTAAGAGGCTTTGCCTCCGAGAGCTTCTCAGAGCCTGAGCGGAGCAAATATGTTGATATTTGTTGAATTATTCTAGATACAAAATAGGAACTTGGAGTCTTCTTATAGGCATCATCCCATTAAATCTTGAGGATGCGGCCATCTTGCCTTTCTTCTCCATGCCTTGGTTCTGTGACCCTTTCCCAGGCCTCTTGGTAACACATATTTTATCAGCAATGAAACAGAGGAACAATCTTGCTTTTTTTCCCAGAAGAGCACTTCATGCTTGGAGCAAAATGAGTTATCCATCACCCTCTAGCTCTCATTATCAAAGTAACATTGCAGAATGTGTTAATCTGATAAATTTTGGCTGTAAGAGCTTTCACCATACATAAAGAAATATAGGATCTAAGACCTCATCATCAGTCATACACATGTTTTGTATATAAATAAGGGGACTTTGGTGCAGATTACTGAAATTGTAATAAATGAATTGTGTACGTGTTTTTAAATTAATGGGACATATTGTGCCTTCATACAGAACAGTTTATTTGCCTTCGAGTTTGACTGGGGAGCCCATGGAAATATAATGAAAATGCATCATTATGACATGATGAATTATTTAAAAATGAGTAATCTGAAATTGGGTAAAAAGGAGAATGTGCCGCTGCATATATGAGGTGAATTGATTACTATACCATAATTGCAAGGAAATAGCACAGACAGGAATGCTAATCAAACTCCAGGAATGAATACCGTGTCAACATTATAGCTTCTATTATTCTGCAATAGACAGGAAACAAATTAAAATGAAATTCTATATGTCTGTCCTATATTACGGGGGCCACATTTCGCTTAATTGGAAGTGTTTGATCTTATTTGCAACATTTTCTGTAAAACAATAGATAGACATTGTAATACAAATAATACAAAAAGTAATCAAATGGCAACTAAAATATTTTCTTCTGTTTAATATAACGTCATACTATCAATACTTGTTAGAACTGGGAGTCTCTAGTTGGCAGAGGTGCGTACCTTTGTCCAAATAGGGACCCTTGATCTCGTCAGTGTAAGGGGGATACACACTTTGGATAACCCCTACTCACCCCCTTGGTAGCTTGGTATAAGCAGACAGATTATCCCAAAGGCAAATTGTAAAGTATGTGTACTCGAAACTCACAGTAACACAGTGATAACACCACAAATGGACACCATACCAGTTTAGAAAAATATAGTATCTTTATCTAAACTCGACAAGAGCAAATTGACAAAAAATCCAACATACAGGTAATACAATATGACTTAAAAACAGTTATCTCAAAGATAGCACTTGTAGAAAAGAAATACCTACACCTGGGGCTATTACGACGTCGTTACAGCAATAAATCGAAAGTACAGCGCTGACCTGAAGTGCACAGTGTCAGTCACGGAGTCACATGGACCCCCAAACAAACAGTACCTTGGAAAACAAAGTCAATGACAATGCACAGCATCGTGGAGGCAGGACGTCAGTGCTGAGGCAGGTTTCCTGGCTGCCACGGGGGATGCGAGGTGTGGTGTCCACGTAGATTCGATGTGTCGAATCCAGGGCAGGGGAAGTTGGTTGCGTCGGCGATGCAAAGTCGGTGAGTTCGTGGAGTCACCCTCAGTGGTTATCGGAGCCACTATAACTGGACGCAGGCATTGGCGGTGACGATGTCGGTGCGAGCGCTAGCATCAGGAAAGTCTATAACTGTAGGCTTCGGGAGGCGTTGAAGGACGTCGGAGCTGTGGTGCGTGGTGCACTTCACGAGCGGTACCCCTGAGCTTGATGAGGGACGTTGTGTCACAGCAGCATCGCTGACAGCATCAGAGATAGTTTTTCTTTCTTCTCTTAGGTTTTTTCCATCTCCAAACAGCAGAAACAACCTCCAGGGGCCCAAAACTGAAACAGGCACCTCCTGACTAGTCAGAACTCTCAGTAGTAGCGTTCAGGAGAGCTGAGATAAAGTTCTTGTGTCCCAGAGACTTCAGAACAGGACACCGGTACACACAAGCCCTTGGAGATTCTTCTTCAAGCAGGTTTCTCATGAAAGTTCCAGTCTTTCTCCTTTTCTAGGCAGAAGCAGAAACTGTAGGCCAACCCCACACAGCACACAGCAAAGGGGCAGTACTCCTCCCCACAGCTCTCCAGCTCTTCTCCTTGACAAAGGTTCCTCTTGCGTCCAGAAGTGATCTAAAGTTCTGGGTTTTTAGGTCCACTACGTATGCCCCATTTTGTTTTTGTTCTTCTTTGTGCCAGGGTCTCTGAGCCCAGTCCAAACAAGTTCTGTCCTCACTGGTACAGTATGTCGACAGGGGGTGGAGACAGCATTGTGCAAGGGAGACAGGCCCTATTCAGATGCAAGGAAAGCTCCCCCTACTACTTTAAATGCAGGCAAGGTCTATTCAGCACAGCACTGAGTCATATTGAAAGGGCCAGGCACACCTCAACCCCCAGTGGCTGTCTACAGCGAATACCCATCCCCAGCCCCTGTCACTCCAAAACCAGACAGCCAATCCACAAACAGACAGTCACACGGAATGGTTAAACAAGAAAATGGCTACTTTTCAGTGGCATTTTCAAACACACAATTTAAAAGCCATCTTTACTAAAAAGATGTGTTATTACATTTTGAGTTCAGAGTGCCTAAACTTTATTCCTCCATCTTGCCCCAATGGGACGTTATACTTGTAAGATGTTTCAAAGTTTCTCCCATGCTATCCTATGGGACAGATAGCCTTTCAATAGTGAGAAACGAAATTGGCAGTATTTCACTACCAGGACATGTCACACACCAGTACATGTCCTACCTTTCACATACACACTTTCACATACACTGCACCATGCCCATGGGGGTACCCTGGGCCAGCCTGAGGGTTGTCTTACATTTAAGAAAAGGGAATGTTAGGGCCTGGCATGGCAGTTTAAAACTGTGCATGCAGACACTACAGGGGTATGTCTGAGAAACCTTTACAGGGCTACTCATGTAGATGGCACAATCAGTTCTGCAGGCCTACTAGTAGCATTTGATTTACAGGCCCTGGCACACTTAGCGAACTTTAATTGGGACTTACAATTAAATCAAATATGGCAGTCATGGATAGCCAATCATAATCATAATTTACATAGAGAGCATATACACTTTAGCCCTGATTAGCAGTGGAGAAATGCCCTGAGTCAAAAAGCCAACAAAAACGGGTCAGGAAAAATAGGAGGAAGAAGCAAAAAGTGTAGGGATCACCCTGCAAAAAGGGCCAATTCCAACAACTGTTTTACACCATTGATGTTTCTGAAACATTGATATTATCGTTAATAACTCCACACCCACTTCCGCAGAATCAGGCTGAATCCCTGACATTCACCCAAATGTTTTCACTAGTTGTTTCTACACAATATCATTTGTAACAGTTCGAAAGAAAGAGACATCTATTGTGTTAAGGACGTTTCTGTCAGGAGTAAGTGCTTCCTATATGTGAGGAAAGCACTTTCAACCCGTGTAGGTGCAGGGCTGGTTTTATCCCCAAACTGCCACAGCCACACCTGGTGTAATGCAGACCCAGGATCCAAAACTACCTGAAAGACGTATGAGAATACAAACAAAACTATGAGATTGTGGGTAATCCCCTGCTTTTTGCAGTTATCACAAACAGAAATGAATGCCCACAATTCCCCTTCTACCCGTCAACTTGTGAATACAGCATTTCTGTCATGAAGTTGGACTCCTTCTAAATGTAAATTTTCACTTATCCTGACTGTGAGAAGTGGATTATTCATTGGGGTGGTTGTGAGACTAAGTAATAATGACACTATTCCGAATCTGGTCTCAATACGATTCTTTAAATCAAAGCTAGCACGGTCCTGGTGAGCTGTGGTGCAGAGCAGTCAGGCTTAACTCGAAGGGAGACAAGGGTAAAGCATTTATCAGTACTAAAACAGTTAATAAGTAGGAGAAACAACACAATAAAAATCGTACTCCTGTGGGAAAAGCCCAGCCTGAAATGCCAGGCAAGGTGCTCGCTGAAGCAATACTCATGCATCTCAGGAACGGTTGAGCCCTTGTAAGGGCTCATCAGTCGGGTACAGTTTCGTTCCAATGATATAGGATGCACGGAACCCACGTCTGGGCATACTCATCCCATTTAGGACTACACCACCATTTTGGATTTTATATTCCCATTAATTTGCGTCCTTGAATCAATCATGGGTCTGGCTATTCCTAAGCCAAAGATATACTTTATAAGGTGTTATAATGTAACTCGGTGCTTTTCTATTCAAGAGTCAGCCTTGCCACACTGAAAAACGATTTTTTATTGCCAAAACTTGTAAAACATAAATACACATGTCCTATTTTTTTAAATACCACTCAACCTTCTGAATGGGCACTTAGGGGCCGATTAGGATCGTGGACGGACCTGCGTCCGTCCGCGACCCCGGAGGTGAAGGGAACGTCCGCAGGGGCTGCGTCGTTCCCTCCAGTGCAATTAGGATGTGACCGCCAGGGTGGCGGTCACATCCTCAATCTTTAACATTGCGGCGGGTGCAGCTTCAAGCTGCACCCGCCGCAATGTTAAAAATGCATGCACCGCATTTGCATGCACAAACCGGCAGGCACCGCGCGGTGCCTGCTGCTTTGTTCACGCAAATGCAGGGGGGTACCATAGGTACCCCCCATGTGCACCCCCCACCCCCCCTTCACCCAGGGGGCCCGCAACGGGCCCCCGAAGTAAAGGTCCGTATGCTTTTCCACGGCGGAAAAGCCGCCGCGGAAAAGCATACATATTACACCATCATAATATGGCTGGCGGTGTCTGATAGACACCGCCAGCCATGTTATAGCATTTCCGCCGCGGTCGGAAGGGGACCGCGGCGGAAAAGCTGCGGACGGAAAAAAGATCCCCCAGCCATCCTAATCTGGCGGGGGGACTTTTTTCAGTCAGCAGCGGTTTTCCTGCATCCTCCGGGCCGGCGGTGGCTTCCGCCGGCCCGGAGGATGCGGGAAAACCGATATCGTAATTGGCCCCTTAGTGCCCACCTTAGAGGTGACTTATAGGTATTAAAAAAGGAAGGTTCAACCATGGAAAGGTTTTATTTTGCCAGGTTGAATTTCTAGTCTTAAAACCTTCATGCTTGGCTTCAGAGGCAGGCCTAGAGTTATGTTTCACTTAGTCACTATAGTGGTGGGCACAATCAATGCTGCAGTATACTAGTGACATTTGACTTGCAGGCCCTGGGTACACAGAGTACCATATACTAGGGACCTATATGGAAGTTAGATATGCCAATGAGGTATTAGCCATTTGCACATATACTTTTGGCACCTGAGCACATATATTCTGTTCTGGACGTCAGAGCCCCAGTGTTCCAAGTCAGTAAACCAGGACTAAATCGAACAAAAAGTGGGGCAAACAGTGGGAAAGATCCTGCAAACTAGGCTTTTGTCACACTGACTCAGTGAAACTGGATTAGAATTTAACTTTGTAAAGTGTGCTTTATACACTCCTATTGGCTCACTAAACTTATTTTTAGCAGCCCTTGTGTTATGTCCTATAACTGATTTTCATTAGCATAAGAGATTATTTAGCAACCTTGTGTCATATTATTGAGGTGCATTCAAAATTATGGCAGTCTATTTGTGAAAAATGCGTTATCAACATAGGGGGTGACTGGGGTTGCGTGTGATACCGCTGTACATCTTTTACAGAAAATTATTTTGAAACACATGTTTCACAGCAATATTTTTTCCCATATAGTAATCAATGCATTCTATGACACAAAACAATATTTTGGCTTAATGATATGTATTTATTAGTTGGAAGCGATTTTTTAAAATGTATTTATCTAAATAAGTTACATTTATTAGCTTAACTGAAGAACATTTTGGTAATTCATTTAAAACACATGATGAATATTTTAGAATGGTAAAAATAGCCATAACTTGGACATAACTAAGTTAATTATATTATGAGCCTATCATGCCATGTGGATACTTCCCAACACTTAATATAACAAGAGCCCTTCAGCTGGGACAGAGAAAACAGTTTCAGATTAGTACATGTACAGTTTGTTGGTATTTAAACTGCAGAGGAGAAGGCTGCCTTAGAGTTAACTATGTAAAGTTTATGCTTGTTAGAGATACACGTAGGAGGTCCATGTGCAGATGATGTGGAATTGTTGCTATTAGGGAGCTGATTACAGAGAGAAGTGAGGGTTTCATTTGATTTTGGCAAACATCTGAAGATATTCAATATGTGATCACAGAATTTATGTACAGTTATTTAGATGTCATCCACACTAGAAGTGAGCCCACTAGGTTGCTATGTTTCAGTGCTACAATCCAACAAATACAGAATGCTTGATACACATATGATTCTGAGATATGTAGCATTGAATCTTCATATTCTGTTTCTTAGATGATTTGATCAGACAAATATGACTCTTGTGATGGGGAATACCTGTCCTATCAATCAATCAGTCAATCAATCAATCAATCAATCAACTTGGATTTATAGAGCGGTGCTAAGTAATCACCAGTGAGGGTATTCAGGCGCTAGGTTCTTGCCGGGATCAGTCAAAAAGTCATGTCTTGAGACCCTTTCTGATTTCTGGGAGAGAGGATGATGTTCAGAAGAGAAGGGGAATGTCGTTACAGGACTTGGTGGTGAGATAAGAGAAGTAAAATCCTCCACTCAGTGGCGGTGCGTCCATTGGGGGTGTTGGGGCGTTGCCCCACTAATTTCACAGCCCCAGCGTTCTAATTCTGACGCTAATTGCAGCAATCAGGACTCCTGATTGGAATTAGCATCAGAAGTATATCAGCGTCTGTGTTCTCCTAAGTAGAACATGGATGCTGAAGGGGGTGGCGCTGCGGCGGCAGCACTCTCCGGGTTGACTTGAGTGACAGCGGACAGCGCAATAGTGCGCATGTTCGTTTTTGGGTTGATCAGTTTTACGATCAGACCGAACATGCGCACTAGCTTTCCCCTTAAGAGACCAAGGGTTGCTTAATGCGCAGCCCCCGGTCTCCTAACGGGCATCAGCCAATCCTGGCGCTGCTGGAGCAGTGTGTGGATTGCCTGAGAGTCAGGGGTTGCCTGCCACTTGCACAAGACGTTGAGAAGGCACCATTCCAACTTACCGGACCCCGGCCCAGGAGGAGCAGACAGCAGAGGCGACGCAGACCCACCGAATCAGGTAAGTTTATTTTGTTATTTTTTAACTTTATTTTTAAAACCCCCTCCTGCCCCCACCCCCGTGTAACCCCCCCAGTGACAGCTCTTTACCCTCTACCCCTGCTCATTTACTCCTTCGTTAGCTCCTTTCTCATGTGTATTCTTCTCTAAGGGCTACATTTCTCGTCTGTGGGAGAGATATAGGAGGGGTGAGGGGGGTTACGGTGGGCAGTGTCTCAACCCTCAGGTCGTCCTGTCCCATCTTCTCACTCGGTGCCCGTTGCTTTTCCAGTGCCGCTGCTCTCTTGACCAGTGGCGTAACACAATATGACCCCCCAACCCCTCATCCCACCCATGTGTAAAGGGTCCCTGAGACTTCCATGTCTCACAGGTATTCATAGGTCTCGGGCTGAAGGCGAGGAAGGCCGCAGAAGACTGTGGTACGCTACTGCCTCTATGCCTGCTCATTCAGACCCCCTCTGGAGTCTGTCCGTACCTGGCTGCTCCTCGTCTTTTCAGTCAGCCCCTGCCTTTCATAGGCCCCTTGATCTGGAACGATCCTTGTTGCCCCTCATACAACGTACCCCTCAAACTGCCATACTCGAGCCCCCTCCCGTGCCTCAGATGCCCCCGCTCACCTTGCTGTTCCCAGGGGCTGTGGGATGTCCTGGCTCCCACTTCTCCCAGTCAGGAATTCTCTGACGGTGGGAGGCTCTGGCTCCAGATGCCGCAGGCAGGTTACAGCCTGCACCGGGGAGGAAAAGCAGCAGGCACATCCTGTGTGCATGCTGTCTAGGAAGCACATTGAGACTGTCTCAGAGACGTGGTGAGTGTTTATTATCTGAAAAATTCCTGCCGTCTGGAGCATGTCCTAGACTACTAGAGACGTCCTGACACACTACCCCAGAGACGTCTGAAGAGCACCCCGCAGACATCTGAAGAGCACCCCGAGACTGTTGCAGACATTCTGAATACCTGCTGTCTGGACCACCTTAGCTCCGACATCTCAAAAGCCTAGTGGCTCCTCTCAGAGATGTGCTGAGACTGTCTCGTGAACACCCACTGCGCCTACTGTCTGTTAACGCTTCTAAGGCTCTTTTAGAGACATTCTTTGGTTGCAGTCTGAGACACCCTTAGATTGCCTTATATATACACCGGAATTGACCGCTTTCTGACAATCTATTAGAGACTGTCCGAGAGAGTGTTGTCCCAGAACCTCGAGATTCTTCCTTAGATATCTCCAGCCATCACCAGAGGCTGCTGTTTGGAAGCCATCACGATAAATGACTGACAGCCTAAGCGCCACTTGGAGGAACAGTCTGAGAGACATCCCAAGGAGCTGCTGTGTGTGAGACGCCCGGTTACACCGCTGTCTCTGAGATACTTTTTGACACCATGAGAGGCTCTGAGATACTCATTCTGCAAATACAACAATAAAGCTCATCTGTACAGATAGGCCATGTCAGTAGTAAAAGACAGTACTTATATAATAAGTTTCCCATACTGTCTTTCTGTCATCTACTGGGTGTCTAAGGTTTTGAACTAATAGAGATTGATTGTTATAACATTGCCACGGATTGAACAGATAAGCTTTATTGTTGTATTTGTAGAATGAGTATGGCCTCGTACTTAGTTGAATATTTGGTTTTGTGAATAATGTAAATATGTAAATGGATGAGTTAAATTGAGAAAATGTGATTGTAAATATGCTTTTAAAAGGATTTAAAAGAATTTTTTGTATATTATCTATGTTTTGAAGCCCTGAAGAAACCCTTCAATAGGACAAAACTGGGAAGAATTAAAAAGAAAATAAAGATTCAATGAACAAAGACCTGTGTGAACTACATTATTTTTCAAACGGACTCCTTGGTTGTTGTGTGCGGACCAAAATATTGTTTATGCTTCTGACAATTATTCACGTATTTGATGTGCTTATGTAACGTGTTAATTTAGAAGTGCTCAGTGAAGAGTGTTCATCTCTATGTAATTTCATAATGCCTGTGTGCCATTTTTTAATGTTGGCTGATTTTTGTAGAAAGCAAACACAAGGAGATGATGTACGGAGCGCTGCAACTTTTCAGACACTCAACCCCAGTCAAAGATGTGGGTTGAATCCATCATCATTCTTTAGCTCACTTCGCCACCTCAGTTCACACCCAGCTATCTGCAAATCAGTCTTGACCATGTGCCTCATAGAAACAGTCCAGCTTGAACTGCCAAGCCAGGTCTTCCCTGAACTGGAAACAAGCATCCTGGGACCGGTTTCCGGGTAACACCCTTCATCAGCCATGCTAGCATGAATCCAGTGGCAAAGTGAGCAATTTCTGTAGGCCTAAAATACATTTTCCCTGGAAACTCTTGCATTAGATTTAATAGTTGAATTTTATGTGCATGTTGGATTTGTTCTTTGTCATGTTTCTGTTGCAGGTGGAAGATTCATCCTTGTTAGTTAAAATAATGTCTTTGTTTTAGGAGTTAGACATAAGGAGAAGAGGATACATTGAGCGTTGATACTTATAGTATAGAACTGTTGTACTTTCTCATAGGAGTGAGCCTGGGAATCAAGGTCATCTCGCCATAACTTGGGAGCATCGCTGCCTAATGGAAAGTTATTTATGAGGAGGTGGCCTGACTGGATTGCGTTATTCACGAACTACCCTGGGATACTACCTGTGGTTTTGATGTATTGTAACTAGGGAACGTGTCGGGGGACTTCTGCCTTGCCTTGAGAGAGAGAGCATCTTAGAATGAGCTCTGTTTTGGTAGCTTTATGCTGCTTGACTCAACTGATGTGGGGAGACTTCTTAGCAAGGCTTCACACACAGACACCTTAACTAATCCTGCTTTCTATGTAGGGATGTCACATTGGTAGTGTTCTAGGACAGATTAATGCATTATACCCACATACTTTCGATGCAGGGGAATCTGGATGTCTGCTTGATAATCTTTTGTATCCAGATTCTTGAACTAATCATTTTGTGCATGTTGCACCGCCTCAACTTCATCCATAGATTTGGCTTCATATTAGTTCCAATGTATTTCTACATTCTCACTTTGAGGTGCTTGTAAGTTCAGCTATTCTTGGCTTTTTATTAAACCAACTAACTTAATTGGGAGTCTGTGATTCTTAAGAGTCATAGTAATGTGGAACTGAAATGATTGGCCTGCTAACGATTTCTCCCACCCCGCACGCTTTTATGCTGAGACAAAGAACCATCGACTCGAGGTTCCAGAGTGGATCTAGAACATGGAACCCAGCTCCTACAATTAGTACCAGAATAGGATGTTTTTTACTTGAAAAGGGGGGGAATCCAGAAAACTCTAGAAAAGACTTAGATCCCCAAAGTAGTGTCCAATGATCAAGAACAGAGAGCGACAGAGTTTGCCGGTCTGGCAAGAACAGCGGTGAACGGAGGAGTGAGTGTCAATAGGGATGCGTCATGTGGTCGATTGCGGGAGTGATGGGATCGTTTGATGTCTGGAGAAGTTTCTGTGAAAGTCGAGTGAATGTGGTTTCAGGCCTGATGTGGTCCAAGAATTGAGATTTGAGGTTCAGGTCCCGAAGTGGACTAAGATTCCAGGATATATTTAATGTTGTAGAAGACACAGACTTATTGTGATTGTCTGACCGCAGATCTAAGGAGTTGTCGTGAGATGTCATCGGCAGTTGTGTGTGGTGTGGTTCTCAAAATCCAGACCCCGTTGTTTTCCCGATATCGAGGTTCAATACCCATGTCACAAAATCTCAACGTACCAAGACGATTTTGGTGTCTACGAACCGATAATGATTAGGACATCATTCCTATGTATTTGCGTTACAATCGAGGGTTGCCAACACCCCTAAATCACAGTTTCCGTCCCATCCCTTAAACTCCATTTTGTGAACGGCATCCATCTTGCATCTTGCCCTCATGATAAGTCAATTAAAGGTCGAGCTTGATCCAAATAGACACGTCCACCTTTCGTGACTTTCCCCTGACCTGTCCCAACTGACTCCACTGTCTTCGGCCAAACCTGTTTAGGCAGCTCCTCGCCCAGTGGCCGAATGCGATAGCATCTACGCATAACATTCCATGAACCATTCACTACATACAGACCATGCTTTCTGCAAACATGCACCTGTCCACGTTCCTTGTTTTATGGCCAGGTTTATGACTGGGTTACACCTTTCTTTATTGAGTTTCATCGATATCTGATGGGAGTTCCAGGCCTAACTGGGTAATCTATCAACGAACTGGACATCTAAAATATGGGCTTGCTTACATGACTTCGCTCTTTGTATTATTGTAGAAATATGTATATTGCCGTACCATAAACTCAAGAATTCTTGCTTGAAGCCATATATCTTGTATATAAGGAGACGGCTGGTTCTGTAAAAACGAACAGTCTCCCAAAACCTACTCTCCGTGTGGTGTACTTCTGGGACACGTGTTACTTGGTAGCTACCAATAAAACTTGATCTTTGACTGCGATAGAAGACTCATTGTTTCTGTGGTCCGGAACAAGGGAACTCAGAGGTCTTCGGGTGTTATCCCCTGACACCAGCGGGTTCCTAAAAACCTGTTACCTCAGTTGGCGCCCAACTCGGGGCGATATCAAGCGGTGACGGTCCAAGCCAGATGTTCGTGAGGAGCTTCGTGTGAAAATTCCGGAGGACGGCCAGCCACTTCAGCGACCCCTGTATGTCGACGTGGTTCCGAAGGTCTTTGCTGCGAGGTTCCCCGCGTCCCGACGGCTACGAAGGACTGCTGCCCTGACTATCGCCTTGTTTTGGACCCAGTGATCCTTGGTAGAGCGAAACGATAGACGAGTCTTCTAGCGACGTCACAGATCTTCAAATACTTCAGTTAAGTATAAGTGGAGCGTCTCCCAGTTCTTAGTTTGTCCTTAGTTTTTGGTATCCTTGAGATACGACTTGATTTGGTACTTGCAAGCCCCAAAGCCGAAGGACGCGTGTATTCACGAGAAATATCGTAATAGATAATCCTTTGAAGTTTGAAGCTAGACTAGTGAGCGAAGATGCCTGGTTTTAGCAGACTTGGAAACTTGTTTTGTCTTGGTTGTAGTAAGGACTCCCAATTGGAAGATTCTTGTCCGGTTCCTCCAATTGGAACTCCAACGTATGAACTCTATGTAAAGCACGGCGTAGGTCCTATAACATATAACGAGGTATGGATAAAATACACCCGCAAGGATGGTGTTTTAAAATGGCCCCAATATGGTAGTTTCGACCAAGAAATATTAGATAACTTAGAAGTCAAATTGTTCAAGAAGAAAGCCCGGCCGGCGATGTTTGACTCTTTCCGCTTATGGCGCAAAGAAGCCAAACAGAAAGAAATAAGATTAGCAAAAAAGAATAAAAGAGGTATGTCAATGGTGCAAGCTGCCGTTGCGTACAGAGATAATGAGGAAGAGCAGGAGAGCGAACAGATGCTTAGGAGCAAGAAACTAGCGATAGATAAATGTTACTCGATGCTGCCAAATAGAGGAAAAGGTCAAAACAAAGGATCCGAGAAAGATCCATTAATGTCCCACCTATTAAATTCTCCGCCACCCTATGCACAAAATGCCACAGCACCTCCGCAACCTTTAGTTGCACCTTTGGTAGCTGTAATACAGGCTCCTTTACCGCACCCACCGGCTACTCTTCAGCTGGCTCCTGTTTCTTTGGCGCAGCCTCCTCAAGGCTCACCGATCACGTCTACTTCTCCTACCGTTCCTTCTAAAATTTCGCCTAGCGCACTTTCTAGTCTCTCTGATACTCGTTCTACGAACATTTCTGTTTCTGCTTTGCGTGACTCTGTTCTACTACCAGTTATTCCTCCACTTTCACCTTCCGTCTGGCATAAAATGGCCAGCATTGTTACTAACTTTCCTTCACCACTTTTTCGGTCGCCTAAAACGACCCCTAACACGGAACGAAGACAATTACGAAGCCAAATGCCTGATTATCAGGAAAGGGAATCATTGAATAAGTTAGCACGAAATTGGGCTATGGATACAGCGAGATATGATGTAGAGTCTGTCATGAACGTCTTCCGTCAATGGGATGAACCAACGCAAAGATACGTCTTTGAGCAGATGTGTATTTTCCTGTGTGAGGATTTGGAAGATAATGGTCAGAAGAGCAGCCAGCAAGAGTTGTGTAGTGTGTGATTTAAATTTGGGGAGGGTATGATAGTTGGTCCCGATGTTGAAAAAGCGGTTGAGATATTATTATCACATCGAAGTACGGGTGGTAATTCTGGGTCATCCTCTGACAGTGGTACGTCTAGTAGGAAAAGAGCGAGACAGTACCCCATGAGAGAGGTTCCTCCGGTTTGGAGGGAAGGTGATGCAAACGCAGTTCCACCGGTTCTGCCTCATTTCCAGCGTGTATGGGTACATGTCCCCTGGAAAAGATCCGAAGTTCTAGCGCTCAAACAGACACTACCCGATCCCCGTAAAAACCCGACTGGGTATTATAAGGAGTTGTCCCAAACTGCAAGCTCATGTATAATGAATTTAGCGGATATAGACATGTTGTTTGGGAACGTTGTTCCACATCCTTTATGGAGTAAGATACGTCATACGGATCATGACCAAGAATTAGGTGACTCATGGGCGAACATTGCGACTACAGATGCTAGACAAATCGGTGGTTTCAAGCCTGAGCCGTTGATAGCTGAACTTCCTGGTAGAATTATTGCGTACATGAAGACAATTATGCCTGATGTACGTGTAAACTGGGACAAGCTATCCGCGTGCAAGCAGAAGAAAGACGAGAATGTGTCTGACTTCTTCACGAGATTTGAGGAAACTTTCACTGACCATAGTGGTCAGGATATGGCTACCGAGGGTGGCCAAAGACTGTTTGTAGACAAGTTTGTACACAATTTGCTTCCTGAATTGTGTGCTAAACTAAAAGACTCAGAAAGTGCTTGGGCTGTCTCTACGTCAGCGCAGATTCTAGCAACAGCCCAGTACTATGAAAATAGGCGTAAAGACGAGTTAGACAAGGCAGACAAAAAGACGAAAGATTTGAAAACTAAAGTTTCTCTCCAACAGGCCTATCCGCCTCGTATGGCTAGCCAGCCCAATTATCAACAGAATCAGCAGTACTCTAGAGACGCGCAAGGAAACGAGCTTTCCCATCAGCGTTCTACGTATGGCCCGAATCAATGTGCGTATTGCAAAGAAGAGGGTCATTTTAAAGGTAAGTGTCCAGCTCTTGCACGACGTTTAAACGGTGCCCAAGGTGTAAGGGGAAGAGGTGTTCAGCAAGGCTCTAGAGGTAGAGGCCGTGGAAATTTCACTCAGAATATAACTTCTTTTCCGCCTCAGAAATCCATGAATAGCTTTGATCAACAGAGTAAATCATCGTCCAAGTCAGCTCAGTACTATGCTGACGACTATTACACCGAACACGACAATGAGGGTAACGATCGCTAGGACAGCCATGGACAAAGAGAGGGAGATGTTTCAGTTCCAGTAGATCAGGATGGACCTTATGTCGAGGTAATTACCTCAGGAGTGTCAGAGCCATTTCTGCTGGATACTGGTGCTACAAAAAGTTCTATTATGCACTCAAAACTTCCTGGCGCACCTTTGTCTGGCGAAATGAATGTCTCAGTAGGCTTCTCTGGCGCCCCTGTTAGAAACCCGATCTCTAGTCCTGTTTCCCTTTCTGTTGGCCCCTGTGAATTAGAAGCACCCCTCATTCTTACAACAGGTTGCGGTGAAAATTTATTAGGATTGGATTTGCTAAAGAGGTTGTACGCGACTTTGTACTGTTCTCCCTCGGGAGTACAACTTACTTTAGGGAAAAAAGTCATTTCTCCAATGTACTTGTCAAAAGAAGGTATCCCAACCGAATTGTCATCACTTCCGGATATACTGTGGGCTAATGGTTCCAACGATGTAGGTCGTTTAGAGATAGCACCGTATGTCATAACTTTGAAAGCCAACGTCAGATTGCCACGTATTCCCCAATACAAAATATCTAACGAATGCGAGAAGGCATTATTAACGATCATTTATGATTTGATCGATAAAGATGTTATCGAAGAAACAACAGGAAACATTTGTAACAGTCCAGTTTTACCGGTCTTAAAACGTACTGATCCTTCACAACCCCCTGTGTATAGGTTTGTGATTGACCTCCGAGAAGTAAATAAGGTAGTTATACCGCAGTTTCCAGTCGTCCCCGACATTACTGCTTTATTGACAATGGTTCCAGCTTCAGCAGCTTGGTTCTCTGTGATTGACCTGAAGAACGCTTTCTTCAGCATCCCGATCGCCGAAGAGAGGAGAGACCTTTTCGGCTTCAATTTAGGAGGACGAAGCTTCCGCTTCAAATGCGCTCCTCAAGGCTACTGCGAAAGCCCATCAATATTCAGTCAGGCTCTGAAAACACAACTAGACACAATTGTACTGCCAGATGGGTCAACATTGATTCAGTACGTAGACGATCTACTGATCGCTGCAGACACTGAAGAGATTTGCAAGGAAGCTACGTTGTCGCTATTACGTCACCTATGTGACATGAAGCACAAAGTCTCCCTTTCGAAACTGCAATTTTGCCGACAAGAAGTAACCTACCTAGGTCACATCTTGTCGAAGGAGGGAAGGAGACTGACACCAGAAAGAATACAGGCAATCACAGAACTAAGTGCCCCAAGGACACAGAGAGGTGTTCGAGCTTTTTTGGGCATTACATCGTACTGTAGACAATGGATACCGAATTTCTCACTACTAGCCAAACCCTTACTGTCACTACTCCGCAAAGACACGCCTAAACCTATGCCTTGGTCTGAAGATTGTCAGACGAGTTTCCGCGAGTTGCGCGATGCATTGTGTTCGGCTCCTGTGTTGGGAAACCCCAACTACAGTAAGCCTTTTACATTGTATGTCCACGAAAAAGAAGGTTGTGCATTATCAGTCTTAATGCAACTCTTTGGGTACAAACAGCGCCCATGCGCGTATTTTTCGGCAACTCTGGATCCAGTGGCTAAGGCACTGCCAAGTTGTCTAAGAGCAACAGCCGCAGCAGCCGTCTGCATTCGACAGTCTGCTGGATTAGTCATGAATAACACTCTGATCGTTATGGTTCCGCATGCAGTAGACATTTTGCTAAACAGGACAAAGACACCTTACTAGCGCTCGACTATCCAGTTACGAACTTACCCTGCTAGCAAGTCACATCCATATAAAGAGGTGTGATACACTCAACCCCGCTACGTTATTACCCATCCCGACAGAGACAGACAAGATTGACAAGCATGACTGTTGTTTCAGGACAGAGGAAGAGACAAAAGGGAGAGTAGACTTACAAGACACTCCCCTTCCCGAATGCAATGATACTCTATGGGTTGATGGTTCATGTTTCAAGTTGCCGAATGGTGATACGACTACAGCATATGCCATAACGACATTACACACCATTGTAGAGACTGCACGCGTTTCCCACGGTTCTGCACAAGCCGCCGAACTTGTAGCGCTTACTAGAGCATGTGTGCTGGCGAAAGGGAAGCGAGTGAATGTGTACACTGACAGCCAATATGCCTTTGGTGTGGCTCACAGTTTTGGGAGAGTATGGCGTGAATGTGGGTTCCTTACGTCCCATGGTGCAAAGATACAACATGGCCAGGTGGCCAGCTAGTTAATGAACTCCTTGAGTCACTCACCTTGCCCCTACAAGTCGCCATTATAAAATGCAGTGCACACAGAAAGATTCAGGATGATGTTGGCCGCGGAAATGCATTTGCAGATGAGGTTGCGAAAGGAACTGCAAGGAACACAATGAGTCGGATGTATGTCATGGGTCCCGCTAGATGGATTGCTGATGTGGGAATGTGTGAGGACACCATTGAAAGCGTAAAATCGATACAAGCCGAGGCCACTGAGAATGAAGCGAATGAATGGAGAGAAAGCACAGGTAGATTGGATGCGAATGATTGTTGGGTCGAATTATCGGAACACCAGCGATGGTTATTACCTAATGCATACGTACTTGCAGTAGTAACGATGGCTCACGGAATGGCACACATCAGTTCGAGAGGAATATGTAAACTCTTGGCCCCAGTATGGCAGAATAGCAATATCCCAAAATGTGCAAAGAATGTGGTCGAAAAGTGTATGGTATGTTTGAAGTACAATCCCCGTAGGGGAACCCCAACTCCAGCTGGTCATTTTGCGCCTCCAACGTACCCGTTCGAGGTTTTGCAGCTCGATTTCATCCACATGGAGAGGTGCAACAATCTGAAATACGTTCTCGTTGTTGTTTGCGCCTTTTCAAGGTGGGTGGAAGTGTACCCCCTTAAGGACAATACCGCCTTATCAACTGCCAAAGCCCTTGTCAAAGAGTTCTTCCCTAGGTTCGGTATGCCTAGAATCGTCTGGAGTGATAATGGAAGTGAATTCGTAAGATGCGTGATGAAGAGAGTGTGTGAGTGTTTAGGCATCCACCAAAAATTCCACTCTGCAAATCACCCCCAATCAGCTGGATTAGTAGAGTGCTACAATGGCACTCTAAAACTCAAACTAGCCAAGATCCAAGCCAGTACAGGTCTTAAATGGCCTGACGCCCTGCCTCTAGCACTTTTGTCAACCAGGACGACTGTCCACTCCAGGTTAGGACTTAGCCCCCATGAGATTGTGTTTGGCCGCCCAGCCAACGTCTGGGGCGTGCCAAGACCCAAGAAACTAAGCGAGATAGAACACCCCGTACTGCTTGACTATTTGTGCGAATTGACAACTAAATTGCGTGTTTTACACCAACAGGTTCACAGTTCGTCTCCACCAGCCTCTGACGATCCAGGTCACCTCATCGAACCCGGTTCGTGGGTTTTGGTGCGGAATTTCCAGCGCACCAACAACGGACAGCCGAGGTGGACCGGACCATACCTGGTGTTGCTTTCAACGAGATCTGCTGTTCGGGTTGAAGGCAAGAAGAACTGGGTACATGGGACCCACTGCAAACGAGTCATTCTAACCCCTTCCATACGATCGGTGGGTCAACAAAGGACTTGCCGACTCTGAGACAGAATCCGTACCTCGCTTCATCCCTTTCAGCGATGCCCGTTTGAAAGAAACTAGTACCGAAAAGGAGAGTGATCATATTTTGCAAGGACTTGTGTCACCATCTATGCAATTGGACACTACTGAACCTGAAACGCTGTTTGAAGATCACACCGTACCTGGGAAACGACGATACGACCTGCGGTCTAGACAAAAGAACTAATAAAAGTTTGATCTAATGTAATTTCCTTTTTCCCCTAAGAACTATTTTTGGATTTTCAGCTCTCTCGTCCCAAGGGAACTAGCTCATTTTTGATTTTTCGAACCGCCATCCGGTTCTGCTGCTAGGGTCGCGGTTGAAGTCTGGGGAGTGCAACTGGGAAGTTCTAGGTCCACGGTTCTGATTGGTCCACGGGAGTTACCCCGGACTGAGCAGAGCGCGCTCCCTGGGAGAATCCATCAACCACCGCGGGCAGCAACTAGAGGATGGAGTTTCCAAGGGTAGAGAGACCTGTCAGACTCACGAACTTCGAAAAACAATTATGCACGATACTGTCCAGAAGAAGATTCCTGATACTATGTGTTTTAATGTTATGTAGCATACTTGTGTTTTTTACTAGTTATACACTATTCGTTTTTAAAGTTACCTTTTCGAATGACAACCAGACACCACCTCCTCCCACTATTTCTCCACACTACTTTCACCCTTTACCTGAACACGAGTCTGCCCGAAGACTCGAATTTGTAAACAACTCTTTCATCCAGCTTCTACACCAACACCAGTCCATAATGAACACGTCAAACTGTTGGATATGCGGACTTATGCCACACACAACCGATAAGGGGGTCCCATACTTCATTTTGCCATTCAGCTACTATGGTTCTCTGTGGGCGTTCCAGACCTTGTTCTTATTCACCCTAGAACCATACCCGACCCGTTCCGCTGCGAGCGATTCCAGTAACAAGGCACTAATCGCAGGGATAAGGAACATG
Source organism: Lissotriton helveticus (assembly GCF_964261635.1). Taxonomy (NCBI): domain Eukaryota; kingdom Metazoa; phylum Chordata; class Amphibia; order Caudata; family Salamandridae; genus Lissotriton; species Lissotriton helveticus. Next base: position 104,225,312 of record NC_136072.1, read on the forward strand.
AGTAGGGATATCGACACATATCTGACAATGCCCAAAGATGAACTGAGTCCCTACACCCGTTGGAATGTGACTAAACATGGGGTTTACCTGGTCAAGAGCCAGGCAGCACAGAAATCTCGCCCAGTTTGGATAGTTCCCCACCGAGGTCACTTATGCTTACAGGGTATTGGTAGGAACCCCACAGCACAGTTGGGAAAGAGCGTTTGCACGGAAACATATGTATTTGCTTCCCGAACTTCCCCTATACTCTTGGCAGCCAAAGGCACGTATTTCGTTTGCCACAACCAAGCCTACACGTGGTTGCCCCCTGATTTCTCAGGTACATGTTTTATTTCATTTCTGCTGCCTCCTACCTACACGGCCCGAGCAGATTACCATCGGACAAGGACAGCTAGAGGTGTCGTGAGTAAAGACGACACCGCGGGTCAGGAATTCGCTGACTTCGCAAAGGGTTTTCTGCCATTTTGGGGGCCTATGGTGAACAGCAGGAATATTCGTCAGTTAGCGAGGATAGTTGAATCCGCCGTGACTACGACGGCGGGAGCACTTGGCAATTTGACAACAGAGCTTCAGTCGGATCGACTTATGACCCTTCAGAACCGAATTGCCTTAGACATCATACTCGCCGATCGTGGTGATGTGTGTAGAGTCATCCAATCCAGTTGCTGCATTTTCATCCCTGATAACGCACCGACAGTATACCAGGCCATCTCCAAATTACACGAAATATCTGGTTCCCTTCACATTGAGAAAGGGGATTGGTCACTGCTGGGGTGGTTCTGGGAACTGATCACTGCCTGGGGATGGAAAACCTTGATCTTCATTGGGATGATCTTGGCACTTCTGTTCATGTTTTGCTTGTGTATACAGTGTGCTCCTGCACTATGTGGCCTCTGTGCTACCTCGTGTGTACGGAAACCTGTGTCGCAGGACGAGCTGAGTAACAGAATGATGCTACAGCAACATCTCCACGAATTTCTTCATACCGATTTGGACTCAGATTAGCATGAGTTATTGCCTTATATGAGGGCAAAAGAAGGGTCTGTGGTTCTCAAAATCCGGACCCCGTTGTTTTCCCGATATCGAGGTTCAATACCCGTGTCACAAAATCTCAACGTACCAAGACGATTTTGGTGTCTTCGAACCGATAATGATTAGGACATCATTCCTATGTATTTGCGTTACAATCGAGGGTTGCCAACACCCCTAAATCACAGTTTCCGTCCCATCCCTTAAACTCCATTTTGTGAACGGCATCCATCTTGCATCTTGCCCTCATGATAAGTCAATTAAAGGTCGAGCTTGATCCAAATAGACACGTCCACCTTTCGTGACTTTCCCCTGACCTGTCCCAACTGACTCCACTGTCTTCGGCCAAACCTGTTTAGGCAGCTCCTCGCCCAGTGGCCGAATGCGATAGCATCTACGCATAACATTCCACGAACCATTCACTACATACAGACCATGCTTTCTGCAAACATGCACCTGTCCACGTTCCTTGTTTTATGGCCAGGTTTATGACTGGGTTACACCTTTCTTTATTGAGTTTCATCGATATCTGATGGGAGTTCCAGGCCTAACTGGGTAATCTATCAATGAACTGGACATCTAAAATATGGGCTTGCTTACATGACTTCGCTCTTTGTATTATTGTAGAAATATGTATATTGCCGTACCATAAACTCAAGAATTCTTGCTTGAAGCCATATATCTTGTATATAAGGAGACGGCTGGTTCTGTAAAAACGTACAGTCTCCCAAAACCTACTCTCCGTGTGGTGTACTTCTGGGACACGTGTTACTTGGTAGCTACCAATAAAACTTGATCTTTGACTGCGATAGAAGACTCATTGTTTCTGTGGTCCGGAACAAGGGAACTCAGAGGTCTTCGGGTGTTATCCCCTGACACCAGCGGGTTCCTAAAAACCCGTTACCTCAGTGGTGTGGTTGTAATTTGAGGTGGATGAAAAATTCTGTGAGTACTTGCCTTTGGAGAGTATAGAGGTTCATGAGCAAGATGAGCTATTCTTTGTGGAGAAGGATGTCCCCCATACGGCGAGACGAGCACATGAGAAATTGATGGAATTGAATCCAAAATATGATGTGGGTTTGTCGCAGACAAAAATGCTACAACGAAGCCACAAGTTGAACTACACTGATCAGGAACTGGAAAAGAAAATAGTAAGAGGTTTGAAATTACACATTCGAGAGCTCACTATAGGGATGCACTCTTGGAGTGTGCTTGACAAATGGGAGGAAAGGTGGCCAAAGAAAAAGAGCATTGTGAAGGTGATGGGAGAAATGCCATCTCCGGGTGGGAGTTTAGGCTTATCCAATGCGAGAAGTGCCTAGTGAGGGATATGTGCATGTTCCTTGGAGTAGGGGTGATTTAGACACATTCACAAATGATTTTCCTTGGTTAAAGGAGGAGCTTGCTGAATGGTACAAGCAAGTTGATTGCTTTGTAAAGATCTCGAAGGTGTTGTGGATTGATCTGAACACATTGTCTGACATTGTGGTTTCCAGTGATTTATGGCCCGCTTGTAAAATTGCTATAGATTGGACTTCTGCTGAACCAGAGAAGGATCCTTTAACTCATGGTCCTTCACCTTTGGTTACAAAAAAGTTTGAACAGTTGATTACATGGTTGCAGTCCAAAATAGCCCAACAAGATATTGATTACGGTAAAATAGACCGAACAACACAGGAACCTAAAGAATCAGTACATGTTTATTATGAATGCCATTTGCAAGCCTTCAAGCAATACATAGGGTTAGATACTCTAGATCCAAAAGACATGGGACAGTTTGTATTCAAATTTGTGATGGGGTTGAGATTAGAAATTAGCATATAATCCAGCAACATTTGATCTGCTGGCAAAACAAGTCAGTGGATGGAATTTTACAGCATACCAGGTATTGCAGTGACAAGGTGGATTCGAAACACAGGAGAATTAAGGACAAGTTGCTGCTGGTCCAAATGAGGGATGTGCAAAGAGTAGATCAGGCACAGACGAGTGGGGGAGCAATGGGTCAGAATCAAGGGAACAATCAAAGGGAGGAGGTTCAGAACGTTCTGAATAACTCTGGGCAGGGAAAAGGGAAGGGTATCCCAATAGAACTCAAAACAGGTATGGACATTGCCACACTAAAGAAAATGCACGCTTGACATTTGTTAGAAGCGGCTGTCTCTAGTTGGCAGAGGTATACACTTCTGACAAATAGGGACACACCTTTTCTAGTCAGGGCAAGGGGATCACACACTTAGATAACCCCTGCTCACCCCCTTGGTAGCTTGGCAAAGCAGACAGGCTTATCTCAGAGGCAGTGCGTTAAGCATTTATGACCACATACAGTAATAAAGTGAATACACTACAAATGAACACGACACAGTAGTATTATAAAAATAAGAATGTTTATATAAGGCTTAGCACAAGACCAAATAACGACAAAACTATACCACAATCTTAATAAATACTCTTGGAAGGAAAAATAATAGTTCAAGCATGGTTTCTTCTTAGCACAAAGTATTTAGTAACAAAAGCAACTCTTCTTCTTAAAAACACAGTTCTTGGCAACAATGTAACCCACACGGGAGTCACACGACGTCGAGGCAAAGTTAATCCAAGTGTTCGGCATCGACCGCGAGGAGCGCTACGTCGAGCCCGGAGTCGCACAGACCACAACAACACAGTACCTTGGAAAAGTGAAGCACTCGATGATCAGCGGCGTCGAGATGTCCGGCGTTGCGTCTTCGGCGTCGATCGGGCCTCGGAGTCGGGGCGATCTGCAGCGGCGTCGACCGAAGTCAGGCGGGAGCAGCGCTCACGGGATGAAGCAGGATACGGCGTCGTCGATGTCGATGTTGCAAGAGTGAGCAGCGCTCACGGCGTCAAGAGGGCTCGGCGTCGATGCGATCAGCGGCGGCGTCGACACAGGGTCACTTGGAGCTGGAGCCGAACTCGCTACTCACTGGCGTCGCTACTGGCGTCGATCGGGCCCGGCGGCCGGCGTCGAAGGTGCGGGACACTGGAGCCGTTACTCACGATGTCGAGCTGGATTATGCGACGTCCGTCGGCGTCGAGATTGCTGGATTCTTCAGAGGTGCTGGATTTCAGGTTCCAGCAACAAGCACTTTTAGCAAATAAATGAAGTCCTTTGACCCTGTGTCTTCAACAGGAGGCTGGCACTTCTTCCAGCCCTTGGAGATTTTCTTAGCAAGTTTGAGAGTACACACTCAGTTCCTCTCTCCTGGTTCCTTGGCAAAAATAAAGAAGCAACTGCAGGATTCCCCCAACAAACAGCACTCTGGCAGAAGGGGTAGAAAGTCCCTGGATCAGCAGGCTTCTTGTCCTTGGTTCAGGTTTCCTTGTCAGAAGTGATCTAAATTCTTGGTTCAGGGGTCCTTCTCTTATACCCCTTTTTGGCTTTGATCCCTTTGTCCATGCAGGGGAATTTCCCCCCATCCTGGGTTTGTTGTGGGTGTTGCCAGGCCTAGGCACCTGGCCTATTCACTGTGCAGGGCAGAGTCTTCAGCCGCCCAGCAGGAGCGGAGCCAGCATTGTCACTGGCAGGGGCAGGGCCATCAGTTGCCCGGCAGGAGGGGGGCCAGGAAAGTCCCTGGCAGGCACAGAGTCATCAGTCACCTGGCAGGGGGGCGGAGCCAGCATTGTATCAGGCAGGGCAGGCTATCAGGAGCTGCTCTTCCCCTACTCTCAATGCAAATGCCCCACTCACCCCACACTGACTCATTCAGACCTCTGGAGCCACCCAGCTCCTGTCACACGCACACCAGAACCAGCAGAGACCGGTAGACAGTTAGACAAGAAAATAGCTACTTTCTAAAAGTGCTATTTTCAAACACAGAGTCTAAAAACCATCCACCCAAACGGATGCGTTATTAAACCCTGAGTTCAGGGATACCAAACTCGACATTGCACCATGCTCCCCGAGCCCGCTAGGATTATAGCATTAATTATCCTGGCAGCCCATTCTAACTGATGGAGAGCAGGTTACCTTACAATAGTGAAAAACGAATATGGCTGTAATTCACTATCAGGACATGCCAACCTTGTCAGGCGTGTCCTACCTTATGCTTACAATGCACCCTGCCCTTGGGCCTACCATAGGGGTGACTAACATGAAGTTAAGGGAAGGTTAAGGGACTGGCAAGTAGGTGTACTTGCGCAGTCCTCGTGACAGTCAGACTGCACGTGGTCTAGCAATGGTAGACCTTCAGACATACTGTTAGTAGGCCGCTCTTGTGGGTGGCACAACACGTGCTGCAAGCCCACTAGCAGCATTTGTATTTACAAGCCCTGGCACTCCTGGTGCACTCTACTAGGGACTGACAGTAAACCAAATAAGCCAAACATGGGAGTCAATCAATACAGCAATTTCACATAGGGAGCACTTGCACTGTGGCACTGATCAGCAGTGGCACAGTGCCCAAAGCAATATACCAGCAAAAACATTGTAAACGGAGGAGGCAAACAGAAAAAATGGAGGAGAGACTCATGCCAATGATGTCAGGTCTAACACGTGTCCCCTCCAGCTGAAATGTGGGGAGAACTACCCTTACCCTAGGGAGTCCTCATCACTAAGGCGGAAAAATCTGGACAGACCATCAGCATTGGCGTGATCTGTGCCAGGGCGGTGTTCCACCGTGAAGTCCATCCCCTGTAGGGAAATGGACCACCTCAACAGCTTTGGATTCTCACCCCTCATCTGCATCAACCATCTGAGGGGCCTGTGGTCTGTCTGAACCCGGAAGTGAGTCCCAAACAGGTAGGGTCTTAGCTTCTTCAGCGCCCAGACCACAGCAAATGCTTCTCTCTCTATCGCACTCCACCTCTGTTCCCTGGGAAGTAACCTCCTACTGATGAAGGCTACAGGTAAGTCTCGGCCCTCTTCATTCACCTGAGCTAGAACAGCCCCCACGCCATACTCTGAAGCGTCCGTCTGGACAACAAATTCTTTAGAAAAGTCGGGTGCCTTTAGTATGGGTGCTGTGCACACTGCAGTTTTCAGGGTGTCAAAGGCCGTCTGACAGGCGTCAGTCCAGATCACAAGTCTTGGCTGCTTCCTGGAAGTCAGCGAAGTCAAGGGGTGCACAATGTTACCATAATCCTTGACGAACCTCCTGTAGTAACCCGTGAGACCCAAGAAGGCTTTCACCTGAGTCTGGGTTTTGGGCGGTGCCCATGCCAGGATGGTATCAATCTTGGGTTGCAGGGGGGCCACCTTGCCACTCCCTACTTGGTGCCCCAAGTACACCACTGAACCCTGCCCAATCTGGCACTTACTGGCTTTGATTGTGAGGCCTGCTCTGCGCAGGGCCAACAACACTTCCTGGAGGTGGCGCAAGTGTTCCTCCCAGCTGGCGCTGAACACTGCGATGTCGTCCAGGTAGGCGGCACTGAAATCCTCCAGCCCAGCCAAGACCTGGTTGACCAACCTCTGGAAGGTGGCAGGGGCATTCTTCATCCCAAAGGGCATAACCCGGAACTGGTAGTGCCCATCTGGTGTGGAGAATGCTGACCTCTCTTTTGCCCCATCAGTCAAGGTGATCTGCCAGTACCCAGACGTTAGATCAAACGTACTAAGGTACCGGGCAGCCCCTAACCGATCTATGAGCTCATCAGCTCTGGGGATGGGGTGCGCGTCAGTCTTGGTGACTGAATTGAGTCCTCGGTAATCGACACAGAACCGAAGTTCCGGTGAAGCACCAGGCGCTGCAGCCTTTGGGACCAAGACCACTGGGCTGGCCCAAGGACTGCTAGAGGACTCAACCACCCCTAAGGCAAACATTTTGGAGACCTCCTCCTTGATGTATGCTCTGACCTTGTCAGTCACTCTGTAAGCCTTGTGCTTCACAGGAGTGCTGTCCCCGGTGTCCACATCATGGACACACCACTGAGTGACACCAGGAATCAAGGAAAACAGATCAGGGAATTGTCCCAACAGTTGGCGACAATCCTGCTGCTGTTCAGGGGTCAGTGTGTCAGAGAGGACAACACCATCCACTGACCCATCTTGCTCTTTTGCATACAGGAGGTCAGGAAGAGGCTCACTCTCCTCCTCCATTCCAGCATCTGTAGCTAGGAGCACGCCCACTTCGGACCTTTCTAAGTGGGGCTTCAAACGGTTGACATGCAGGACCCGCAAGGGGTTCCTGTGAGACTTCAAGTCCACCATGTAGGTGACATCGCTCTTTTTCTCCACAACCTTAAATGGTCCAGTCCATCGGTCCTTGAGCGCATAAGGTTTCACAGGGGACATGACCCAAACTTTCTGTCCAGGCTGAAGCTCCACCAGAGTGGCCTTCTGGTCGTACCACCGCTTCATTTCTTCCTGGCTGGCCTCCAGATTTGCCTGAGCAAGATCTCTGAAGTGCCTAGTCTGGTTCCTAAAGGCCAGCATGTAACTGTATACATCCTGGGGAGGTTTCCTGGGAGATTGCTCCCAGCCTTCTTTGACCAGACTCAAAGGTCCTCTTACCGGGTGTCCATACAAAAGCTCAAAGGGGCTGAACCCTAGAGACTTCTGTGGCACCTCACGGTAAGCAAACAACAGGCATGGCAAGAGGACGTCCCATTTACGCCTCATTGGTTCTTCAAGACCCATAATCATGCCTTTAAGGGTACGGTTGAATCTTTCAACCAACCCATTACCTTGAGGGTGGTAAGGAGTGGTGAACTTGTAGGTTACCCCACACTCCTTCCACAGAGACTTCATACAGTTGGAAATGAAGTTGGTGCCCCGGTCTGACACCACCTCTCTGGGGAACCCCATCCGGGAGAAAACACCCATCAGTGCCCGTCCCACCACAGGGGCAGTCACTGTTCTGAGAGGGATGGCTTCCGGGTACCGTGTGGCATGGTCCACCAAGACCAGGATGAACCTGTTGCCCTGGGCTGTCTTGGGGTCCAGGGGCCCAACAATGTCAATCCCCACCCGGTCAAAGGGGGTACTGACCACGGGAAAAGGTTGGAGGGGAGCCTTCTGTTTCCGCCCGCTTTTCCCACTTGCCTGGCAAGTTTGACAGGTCTTGCAATGGATATCTGTATCCCTTCTCATCTGAGGCCAATAAAAATGGGTGACAAGCCTGTCATAGGTCTTGTCCTGCCCCAGATGTCCAGCTAAAGGAAAGTCATGAGCCAAACCCAGTAGGAAGGCTCTGAAGCGCTGGGGTCCCACCAGCACACCAGCTCAGCAGCCTTAGGCTCGCTATACAGGAGATCGTTCTCCCAGTAGACCAAATGTGACCCTGACTATCACCTGTTGTCTGGGCTGAGGCCTGCTGCCTCATACCCACAAGAGAAGGGCACACTTTTTGTTCTGCACAAAATTCTTCCCTGGAGGGACCACCATCCTGCTGCCAGTGGGTCAGCTCGGGCAGGTCTCCCAGTTCAGCAACTTGTTCACCTGTGGGTTCCAGGGCATACCCCTCAAGGTCTGCCTCCTCCTGGACTACGGGAACTACGGGGGACGGTTTCCCACGCCCCCTGCCTCTTCTCTTCACAGCTGGGTCCTGGGCCATACTTTCAGGCTCCAGAACCCCATCAACACCCTTACTTGCTGCCATGGATCGAGTGGTTGCACACACCCACTCTGGCACACCCAACATTTTCAAATGTGTCTCCCTCTCCACCTTATCCAAATCATTGCCCAGGAGACAATCAACAGGCATGGCGGGCCTTACAGCAACCTGAAGAGTACCTGAAACTCCCCCCCATTCAAAGGGAACCTGAGCTACCTCACACTCTCTCTGGGAGTTGTCAGCAGCTATCACAGGGTAGAATGCGTGGGGAACAACCTGCTCTCTGGACACCAAGTGACACTTGACAGCTGTCACACTCGCTCCGGTGTCTCTGAGAGCTTCCACTCTATGGCCATTAATGGTCACCCACTGCCTATATTTCTTAGTGTTACTAGGCAGGGGGGGTGGAGGGACCATTTCCATGTCTCCTAAAGAGACCAGGGACATCTCTGCGGGACCCTCCCCACCATGGGCAACCATCTCCTCCCCTCCCAGGGCTACACTCGCCAACTGACGGGGTGGTGCACTGGGTGGTGCACTAGAGTTCTTCAAGGGACACTGAGGATCATAAAAACGGTGTCCCACCTGCTTACAAGCGAAGCAGGTCATTGGGCCCCTATGACCAGGTTTACCTGGCGGGGCCTCTGATTTCTTCACAGAGGGAGGCTGGGAACCCTTCCCTTGGTTCCCTTGGGGATTACTTTGGGGCCTTTTCTGGAACTCCCTCTGTTTACCCTTGTCCCCCCCACTCTTCTGCTGGGGACCCTGCCCACCTTTGGCTGAGTCTCCCACTGGACCCTTGTGGACCCTGGTACTGACCCAGCGGTCCGCCTCCTCAGCAAGTTTTCTAGGGTTAGATATCTTGCTATCAATAAGGTGCTGGCGCAGCTCTGGAAAACAGTTATTAGACAAGTGCTCCCAAGCAAACAAATCATAAAGAGCATCATAACTTTCCACTTTGCTGCCCTTTACCCAACCATCCATGGCTCTGCAAAAAAATGACACATATTCAACCCACGTAGTACCAGGCAACTTCTTACATTCTCTAAAGGCCTGTCTGTACTTTTCTGGGGTTAGGCCATACCTTAACATTAAAGCATCTTTCATATGAGTATAAGACATCCTATCCTCAACAGGCATGTCTAACAGGGTATCTCTTCCCTCATTCACAAAGCGACCCCACAACCCTGCTCCCCAATCCTTCTCAGGGACCCGGTGGGCCAACAATGCTAACTCATATGCTTTAAACCATTGACCAATATCCTCATTCTTCTGAAAATCTTTGATCACATCTTTGGGAAAATAAAACCTACTTTCTGCAGGCACAGATGGGATGCTGCCACCAGAGGGATTCAATTTTAACTCTTTAGCTTTGAGCTCCAACTCCCTCAACCTGGTATCACGCTCCAAAGCTAACTTCTCTCTTTCAAACTCCAACCTTTTGATCTCCAGATCAGCTTCTCTCCTGCCTCTTGCATTCTCTATCTCGAACTGCCCATTTATCTTAAGTTTTGCCATTTCCATGTTGTATGCTCGCTCCTTCGCCCTTTCTTCTCTTTCTTCAGGAGAAAGACCTTTGGAGGAAACACAGCTGCCAGGAGGGGATGTGGGCCCATTCACTGGCACCTCCTCCTCCCCTTCCCCTGTCGGTACCACCACCGGATCAGAGGGATCTCTGGCCTCTAACCAGGCCTGCAATGCTTTGAGATAATCTGGTCTCCTTGAAATGCCTGTGGTAGGAACTTTCAACTGCTTGCAAAAGGCTTTCAGCTTCTTTAACGGATAGTCGTTAATCTTACTCCTATCAAATTCCTCCACAACAACAACAGGGGCAGTGACTCCGGGATCACTCATGGTCAAAACTGGCAGTTTTCAAAAATCAAGCTCCAGGAAAGCGGAGAACAAAAATAGGATATCCAACCAAAGCAGATTGTGGCTGCGCTATGGTCTGCTTTCACTATGTAGCGCACACTAATCACTGCACATGGGTCATAAATGCAAAGTTCAAATCCCACCGCTGCCACCAATGTTAGAAGCGGCTGTCTCTAGTTGGCAGAGGTATACACTTCCGACAAATAGGGACACACCTTTTCTAGTCAGGGCAAGGGGATCACACACTTAGATAACCCCTGCTCACCCCCTTGGTAGCTTGGCAAAGCAGACAGGCTTATCTCAGAGGCAGTGCGTTAAGCATTTATGACCACATACAGTAATAAAGTGAATACACTACAAATGGACACGACACAGTAGTATTATAAAAATAAGAATGTTTATATAAGGCTTAGCACAAGTGTGATGTATTCCTATAGGTTCTGTATCGATCCCCCTATTCCTGACCCTATTCTGGTTAACAAGTTAACTAGCAGCCATCCCATGAGGCAGAAAACCCCCATGATGCAGGAACCGTTATCTGATTAAGCCACACTACGGCACAGGAACGTGTTATCTGATTAGGTCATAACGCTTGCCATCTAATTAGACAAGCGATATTCCTCCACCCCCTGATAAGGCATACGGAGTTCTCAAAACAAATCAAACCTATGACAACCTGGGAAAAACCCTGCGGCCATTGTTTTGATTTCACCGAGAACTTCAGCAAAAGAATGTGCTAACGACCAGGTCGTATGACATCCTTATTGATGTATCTATGTCCATCCTTACGTCAATCTCGGCACCTTAAAGGTATAAATATTACCGATATTGCCCTATGCAAACACACGCGGTGGTGACGAGATCGGAGCAGCCAGACTTGCCGAAGCCCAGAGCAGAGCAGACCCCGCTGGCGCAGCCCCGCCTTCCTGACGCGCTGAGAACGAGAAGCTGCCTTTTCTCCTGCCGAGAACTCCAGCTCCGGCGCTTCCGGGTAGCCCTAGCAGGCAGCCTGGAATATCGAGACCAGAGACGAGAGATACCATCCCTCATTCATCCTAGATTCCAGGTACAGAACTGAATAACCCCTTGCAGAGAATTCTTTAGTCAGTCACTTGGCAAAACAAACTTAACTTAAACTGCTACTTTCTATTCCCGCCCACGTATTAGGCTTAGGTCAGGTACATTTGGGGTAGGCGTAGTTAGAAACACCAGTTGAGTACGATTAGTCAAATGTATATGTGTATGTATTCATTTTATTCATTTTAAACCTTCATATGGCTTAGAAACCATATCAATGTTTTTACAGTATTATTTTATACTTCTGCTTTTAATGTATGCACTTTACTTAACCATAAGTATTGCAATAATATCGATCAATTTCTCTTGTATGAGAAAAGAGACTGATCAATAAATAACATCTTTTATTGAACACACCCGTCTCTTCCTTTTCTCTACAATCTGGTGAGACTAAGAATGCACGTACTGACTGAGTAAAATAAGTCGTCTTTTGTTTTCACACGACTCTAGAGATACACTCTTGATTAGGGGAGAGCAAAGTTTTCATGTTCTATGGTTGTCAGAAACTAAATCCCTTCTTGTCTATCCAGGGAGGTTCAACTCCTCCTTGCCTATTCGAGAAAGTTTCTAGTGAACTCTGAGCTAGCTGGCAAACCCAAAACTTTAAGTTTAATATCGACAGTAGTAGACCTATTTAACGTCTGGTCTAGGCCTATACTATTGAAGGTATTATTCCAATGCGCAGAGCCTATTGGGATAATAGGAACTACACTACATGGCGCCCAACGTGTTTGGAAGGGCGATAAAACTAACGTAAGACATTTAGAGTAACTCAGTCGTGCTTTTTCACTCAGACCCCTTTTTTCCCATAATACTCCAAAGACGTCTGGAGTGGGTGAAAGGTAATATCCGCCAGACCTCGCAGGAGGAAACTCCTATGTATGGTTCTTGGTTTAGTCAACGTTGAAGGATACACTGTTCCAAAATATTGTGCATCTAATCTTTGTTTCCATAAGAAACCTGATCTGCAAACAAAAGAAATAAGCTTCCTGTCGGTAAAATGGTAGACAGTGATGATGAAAGAGAGACAGTTAGAATAGCAACTGAACTCGCAGAAGCTGATACTGCTATGCAAGAAGCAGACCCGGGTATAATAATCATCCCGGTCAACACAAGGAAATCTATAACCTTAAAACTTATAGAAAATGGACTGACACCTTGAGGTGGCACAGTCATATTCGTAATTGAGGCACACGAATATCGGCAGACAGAGGTATTCTACACATGGATAAACTTTCCAGCAGCAAATGCTGTAACTAAGTACTTCCATTATTACAAAACAGAGGAACCTCCTGATACGTACACTCCTTTCGAGGAGGTGGAAGTACCACTTAAATTTCAAGAGCATCTGCTCTTATTTAATGGCGCCCTAAAACATAAAAATCACATCACCAGGCTCGGTCCCTTAGGTAGACCAGGAGCAACGTGGCCGGTCCTAGCCGGATACACACCACATCCAGACATCGAAAGAATGCCTGCACCAGAGCTTTTAACACAGCTAAAACAATTAATAAAAGTACATAGACAATTAGTCCAATATGTGATGCGGACTTCAACAATCCAACCAGCAATTAAAATTCCACAGCTGACCCCTCACCAGGGGAACACAAATAAAATTACACCACAGAACATACAATCCTGCCTAGGTAAAGTACCAGCTAAACGGGAACAAATACCATTCTGGTTAGCACAAAAAAATCACCCAAATAGAGGCGGTGTTTCCAGACACCACCCCGTTAGAAAAACACAGGATTCTGACTATCTGTCTTCCAATGGGAATCGCACCACACGTGGAGGACTGTGACACTTGGGGTACAGTCTTTGCTTCCATCTACACAAAAACGCACGGTGTTCCATCCATTTCGGTAATACCAGATGTGCTAAAACAAATTCAAGACGAATACGGTCCAGAACCCGCTTTAACTCTTGGTATGAAATTACTAAAAGACTTCAAGCAGGTCTCGGCTATATTATTAGCCAACATAAAGGGAGAAGCAGCAAACGTGGCGATCCGCCAGAGGTTAAAGGAGACAGATATAGCAGACCAACCAGCTGAAATTGCCAGAATTATAGAAAAATCCTATGAGGAACTAGGTAGAGATAGTTTAGGTGGAATACCAGTAAAACCACAACTGATTGAAAGTCCTGAAAAAATATTTTTTAATAATAATTCAACATCACAAAAAAAGAGCTGGGATGGAAACAAACAATCCAATCCTAAAGAAAAGAAATTCCAGTCCAGAGGAAGGTCTCCTCGGCGGAGACAAAAAATCTCCGAACCAAAGACACAGGTCACCCCAAAGTGACCCCTCTGGGAAAAGATATAACCTTAGAAATAGGGATAATATAAAGAAGCCTGATAGATATCAAGACATTGATACACGTCCCTCTCAATCTTTTCAGACTTCCTCGCAGAAATCGGAAAGAAGAGGACGATCAGAACAAAGAGAAGAGCACGCCAAGTCCAAAGACAAGGAATCTGCTCATCTAAAAAAGAAACTACAATTTCCAAAAAAGAAGGTAGCCAGTATCAAGGTAGTTAACAATGCCGAGAATACTGAGGACACAACTGAAAAACGGAGAATGGGCTCAGACAATGCTAGACAGCGCAGCAGAAGTGAGCATAGCTCGCAAAGTCCTTATGAATCATCTGGAGACAGTGGACACGAATGAATATCTTCAAGTGGAAACTGCAGACACCAGAGTTAGCAAACCTCACAAAATATATGAAATAACTTTACGTATTGAAGGGGATAAGACTAGAAAAATAAGGGGACTATTTTGGGATAATCTCTCCAAGGGCTATGACATCCTTCTAGCTGAAAAAGACTGGCCACCAGAGTTTGTCAGGGAGTGCCCTCATGGCGAAGAAATAATTATGCCTGCCTTCTCAAATCATATCCCAATTCATAAAAAATATACACTTGCTAGAAAGTGGGCAGTAGCTCTAGCTCCTGCTTTATATAAAAATCATGTAGGATGGGATGAGGACTCTCCTCCTCACAAAATCCAGTTAAAATCACAACCTACTGCACAAAGACAGTACCCAATTAAGCAAGAAGCTAAAAAACAGGTAAAAGAAATCCTAGATCAATTAGAATACCAGGGGGTGATTGAAACTTGCACCTCACAAATGAACAACCCTTTGTTTCCGGTCTCCAAACCAGACAATTCATATTGTCTAGTTTTGGATTACCGACACCTTAACTCATGTTGCAAAACTTTTGCAGTGCAAAACTCGCATAGTGCTGCACTAATGAATAACATAGTGCGCAAAAAATACAAAACAACATTAGACATCTCTAATGGATTCTTTTGTCAAAACATAGCACCAGAGAGCAGATATTTGTCTGCGTTCTCAATAAATGGCACTCAAAAACAATTCTGTCGGTTAGCCCAGGGGTACAAGAATAGCCCAGGGGTATTCTCAGCGAGAGTAACAGAATTACTACAAACATATGATGACGAAGCATTATCGTATGTCGACGACATATACTTGACAGATGATGACTTGGATACTCACTTGAAGAGAGTGAACACCATAATACTTGGGTTCGCAGCAGAGGGTTACAAATTCAACTTTAAAAAATCCAGAATTGCCCATCTAACAGTCCTGTTCTTAGGATATGAATTATCAAGTGAAGGCAAAAGCCTGGCTGACAATTTCCTAGAGAAATGTGCCGTACTCCAAGCACCTAGAACACTAAAAAACCTACAGTCAATTCTAGGCTTCCTAAATTTCGGAAGAACATACATTGCAAATTACACAGAAAGGGTCAAACCCCTTCATGATCTAATAAAACCAGATTTTAAAAGAACCAATTGGACTCAAATACACACAGACATTTTGAGATCCTTACAAACAGACATGTTAATTAAAACAAAATTAGAAACACGTGATAACACACGCAATCTTGTGATTCGAGTCATCCCAGGAAGATGCGGATTCACATACCTGACCTCTAATGAGGGAGAAAAGGTACCAATTGCATTCAAATCACACTTGTACACAGAAGCTGAAAAGAAATTCAGCATTAAAGAAAACATTGTTCATGCAGTTCAAACCGCAATAGCTAGAGAAAAAGATCAAGCTGACGGTAGACGTATCACAGTCAGAACAGCAGAATCAGCCTTTGAGGAATTAACAACACCGTGTAATTTACCAACAACAACATTGAATCCGGAATGGATACAATGGGTGAATTCCATTACAACGGACAAAGTATACTACTACTTTGATCCAGAACTAGAGGAACTGAAAAATTTAGAATATGAAAGAACATTCCCTCTGTCAATCGACATTCTGCCCTTACGACAATACGCTTGTGTAATCTATACAGACGGACATGCTCAACCCTCCGTTTGGGGAGAACAAGCATACAACCCCACATGTGAGATTACAAAAGAAGTGTGGCGCGGAGGTAAACTAAAACCTCTATTAACAAAAACACACTCAGTAGAAACTAATTCAGAACAACAGACTGAAATAATAGCATTGAAAATGGCGCTAGATAATGCAGATCGCGAATTCCCGACACTAATAGTGTCCGATTCATATTACTGCGTCAAATCATATAACAACGATTTGCAGACATGGATTCAAAACGGTTACAAAGATGACACAGATGCAACAATAAAGCAGAAACTGCTTTGGGAACAAATAGCTCTTTTACAAAAAGAACTACCAAAGACTCACGTGATACATACACTGAGTCATCAGCGTGATGGCGTTCACGTTGCAGGGAATTCATTGGCTGAGACAGCCACAGCGGTAGCAACTCAATCGGCTTCCGTAGCTAGAAAAAAGCGTACATTAAAATATATTGACGGTGAAACAGTGCTGGCGGTGAAAACGTCATCAAAAGACGACTGCTCAGCGCTACCGATCAACTATCCACTCAATTATACATACATAATCGATGCAAACTCCGTCCCTTTTGCTCGAATCCCTGGAGTGGGGGATAGAGTGATTCCAAACATGGAAAGGAGAACCTTGTTAATAGCAGACGCACATATGGGCGAGGGTCTCAGGCACCTCAAACTAAAAGATTCTATGGAAGAATTACAATCAAGGTACTGGTGGCCAGGCATGAGCCTGCATCTTACCATGTTTGTAAAGAACTGCCCAAACTGTAACAGAAATCGCAGTGGTGAGAGAAACGGTGTAATACCGTGGCGTTTCATTCCAGAAAGAATCAACAGTAAAAAGCAAAGCGTCCGATTAACATATACAGGCTAGTTTCCACTTATAATGTAGATCCTCAGCACTCGGCTGACGTCTGGACTGTTATACAAAGATTTGCGAGTCTAAATGGCATATACGCTAGGAGCATGCTACGTTTGACTATTGTTTTCACTTTAGCCCTTAAGCCTGAGGGGAAACATGGCCAAATGAGCATAGCGCAGCGGGAATCTTCTCACTTCCTTCCTGAGGGATACGGGATGGTGTAAAGAAAAAACCAAGGCATAAAGCTATCTATAACGGAAAGGATATTAGGTTCGGGAGCTGGGTGGGTCAAACATCTAATAAGTGTCCAACGTAGTCTAAATAACTTGCCAAGAAAATCTCTGAAGGGATTCAGTCCGTACGAATTATTATTTGGAACTAGGATGTTAGTCTTAGACTTCGACAGTCAGACTTCAGTGGTGAAGGAAAAAAGCTTTGATATCAAAGATCGTTTGGCTATTTTGCAGGACTTAAACGAAACAAGAAAAGACCTGAGCAACATAAAGTTGAAACAGCAGCCAACAACCACTGAAGAACCACCACCTGTCCCAGCAAGACCTGTCTGGATTCCAAAAGTCGGGGATCTAGTCAGAGAAAAGATCGCGGTAAAGAAGGAATTTGGGCCTTCTTACAGAAAAGCAGTTCCTGTCTTGTCCATCAACGGGACAAGATCAGTTGTACGACCGCTGCTTGCTGGTAAAAAGGAGAACCGAGTTGTATCCATCGACCTGGTAAAACCACAATCATGTGGCCGATAACAAATAGTAGGCCAAGTGGACTCCCGATAAGTAGTAGAACACCAAGATTTGCTACAAACACAGAGGTTCAATCTAAGAGGCTAATCACATTCGAAACGCCTACAGAACTACAACAAGGACCATGCAACAATGCAATGGAACTTAGACCTCTGAAAACCCAAATAAAAACATTTAGCAGAGACACACCAATCTATAATGAAGTAACAAACGACTATGCAAGAAACAGTAATCCTGAAGCAATTGGAACTATTCACAGAACTGCATCCGGCTACTTCATAAACTTCGATGATTCCTCTGAAGGCTTCACTGAATCAAAAACACAGCCATCAACAAAAACCTTTAAAGATAAAGTTAAAGTACTTTTGAAACAACTGAAAGAAACATATCTGATTTCTCCATGGATTGAATTTTGGGTGGGTTTTGGTGCATTTATCCTCATACTTTGGCTCATCATGGTACTAACTTTGGGACGCTTCATTGAGGGAAATTATGCTAAAATGGACACAGCAAGTCAGAAAATCAACTTGATCCTAAAACCACACACATCTTCACACGTCGAGAAAAGAGAACTTTCTTCAGTCAACTTCACAGCCAATCCTATACAGGGTGGGGTAGCATGGGACAACACTGACTACGAAATTTATGGTCCGGTTGAAATCCTGAAATATCCACACCAAATTAAGATCTCGTTGAGTGACTTTGTAAAACCAAGCTCATTTGCTGATGATTGGGACTTTGAAAGTATAAATAATATGATGTCTGACTTAGTGATGTCTGCTAAATTTACCAAACATGATTATTTGCAGGGTTCGACAAATTATGATAGTATGTACTGTTATAACCACTATAGTAACCATTTTCTACATAGATCTGCACAACCTAGAAATGTTTTAAATTATAATCAATGGGAACATTGTGCAACCCCTCCAAAAGGAAGCTCAAGAACCGTTTATGACAAATATTCATACTTCTCAGGTTTTAACACAAGTAATGCTGAAACATTTTATTTCAAATTGTCAAATAAGACAGGGACACAGACCATGATAACAAACACGAAATTGATATATTCAGACTCATTCTTTGAACAAATGAATACTTTTGGTTTTGATTATTGGGACAAAAATGTTGAAGTAAAGAGTGTTTGGGGTACAAAAGAATGGCAAGTACAGGGTATAGAATCTTTGTTTAGAGCCTGCATGATCCCAGAACAAATTATATTTTTAAATGACACTGTTCAACAAACTACCTGTCTTGGCTTAGCCAAAATCAAAGACTTAAATAAACCGTCTATTCCAAAACCAACAATGAACAGCAATAGCTCTACAGATGAAGAGATAGACGTAAATTATGTATTAAACCAAAACAGAACACATCCTGATTGGAAAAAGTGGTTGATCTGGCCCACAGATACTAATAACTGTCAAGATAGATTCCTGAACAAAACACAGGGGTTCAAAATGACCAGGCCAGACCCTAGATATTCCCAAAGACAACACCCAGGGATAATAACCACCTACAGTGTGGGCAAATTATGCCTTCAGTGGCTACAAACTTCCACACTGGCAGAAATTAAGCAACACCTAACTTTACTTACTGATGGTGCTGACTTGCGTGATTTCATTATGGGACCGCGCAAACAGCGTCAAAAACGTTTCATAGCAGCCTCTGTATATGCAGCATACAACGAGGCCTGGAAGGTTACTCAAATTGAGACAGCAGAAAGTATACGGGAAATTGACCGTATTAATTTGGAAAAATCACTTTCTGTAGTGGACAATGGGTTACTGACTCTGTCCTCCAGAATTTTTTCTCTGGACAGCATTGTGTCTTCAGCAATCGACATATTATCGCAAGACTTACTGTTGTTACAACACGGTCAGTCTCAATTGCGTTCTATTGTACAGCTTGGCTGGACGTTACAAAATCTGCGTTCAGGCTATGTGCCTTGGCGTTTAATCAACACAACGTCACTATTCAATATCTTTAACCTTACTGATAAACAAATCAGTATGGCACAAAAGGGTGCTGATTATACAATCCTGAGCATTGAGAAACTCGAGAGATTACCAGTGACAATGTCAGAACGACCTGTCAGTGAATGGATAATACATGGGATAATTAATATTCCAATATCAACCTTCAGGTTTCAATACTGCCAAAAATATATACAGGCTGGCATGTACGAAAAATTGGGAAAAGGGTACATTAAAACAACATGGAACTTGCCCTATTCACATGCATGTGTCAGTAATAAAGGACAGAAAGTGTTTCTTAGTGGCAATAATTGTGCGATGTCACTAAGCGGTACACTTCTGTGTAATGGAATTAGTTTGCATGGAGCCTGTGAAGGGAACTCAAATAACCTTTCATGTCACCAGCTAGGCACACCTGCAACAGAGATAGAACCATTCTTTCAAAGACTCTATAATGGGAGTTACGTTCTAATTGTGGACCGCAGATGTTGTAGTCTTATGCCCGGGACTCCTTATCTCGTAACTACGACTGCGAAGGTCAAGTGCTGTGGACGCTTATTGTTCCCCAGCTCCCTTCCAGACAGGGAGGCAAGGGCATGGCCCAACTTGAAAATTACTTCTATTCGAATAGATACTTTAAGCAGAATGAAAACAGTGCTTCTTCAGACGCCGACAAGGCTCACGTCATCAAAAGAAACGTATGATCTCCTAGTCGCAAGGACGACTGCAGAGATTCACTCCTTATTATCAACTAATTCCCCCATACATTTCGCAGAAATCTTGAATGAAATCTTAAATATTTCTGATACCAGTGGAGTCTCAAAAGTATTTAAGACAGTATTTTCGATGGCATTAACACCATTCAAAGCCATACTGGGTATTTTTCCAGATTTCGTCCATTCGATTTTTGGCGGACTTCCCCTCATTTTGGGACTAATTGCAGGAATCCTATTCTTGGTCCTAATATTTCGTTATGGCAAACCGTGTCACAGACAAAACACCTGCGACAAGGGAAGAAACAATCCTAGCCATTGGATACCGGGACCGGATATCAAAAATCCTGGGACTATCCCGGCTTAGAGACCTGAACATGACTTGGTTTCTTTCATTTCGACCAATGTGGCATAGATGTGTTTTACCTGTATTAAGGTGCTTGCTATGCGGAGAAGAATGCGTGTTAGACACCTGTCTGACGCTACAATCGGATGCGCCAATGGATGCAGAAACATTGTTGAGTCCAATAAAGGCTCATGCTTTGTGCTGCCCTCAACGGCTACCAATCCTGATGACGGCATTCGTGGAAGCTTCACCACTACGATTAAGGGGTAGTGAAGTTCATGATGAAAGCAGCATTGATCAGGTACGACCTTCTGTCAGCAATACTAATCAAAATGTCAATGGAGACAATCATGCGCACGAATGCATGGTTACACCTTTTTCCGAGTTAGTGGAACTCTCCCAGGAAGCTGTTGACAACTTTTTCGAGAGTCTAAATGATATGATGTTCTCACCAGAGCAGAAATAGAGACTTTTGAGCAAGCTCGTACACGGCGTTCCCTGAATTTGGCCTTCAACTAGAAAAGCAAAATACCATGAACAATTTTCCCTCCAGTTCACGGACAGCAATTTTTTCAGCAGCCCCAAAATATTTTTTCGAATTTTTCGGGACACTTATCTTCTGCTTAAAGTAAGAACTATTCTTAGAGAACTAAAATTTCTAATTTTAGATAGTTTATAGACATTAGCTGCCCGCTGGTATGTTCATAATTATTTTATTCTGTGATGGAATGGTCTCGAACATTTTTTCTGTATTAAGAGCCATTTCATGTGTAAATTCTCATACACAAATTAGTGATAATGTATAGATATGCGTGATTACTTTAGCATTATTCTACAGCTTGAGTGCATATATTACATGTGACTGTTTTTTCCGTATATTTGATAATTTCAAAATGCATTTATGTATTTTGGGGTGGTAAGGTATACACGATACTCTACAGTATGTTTTACTATGCATAGATTCGTAAATATGTCCATAGTTAGCGTGGAGTGGGTGTGATGTATTCCTATAGGTTCTGTATCGATCCCCCTATTCCTGACCCTATTCTGGTTAACAAGTTAACTAGCAGCCATCCCATGAGGCAGAAAACCCCCATGATGCAGGAAACGTTATCTGATTAAGCCACACTACGGCACAGGAACGTGTTATCTGATTAGGTCATAACGCTTGCCATCTAATTAGACAAGCGATATTCCTCCAGCCCCTGATAAGGCATACGGAGTTCTCAAAACAAATCAAACCTATGACAACCTGGGAAAAACCCTGCGGCCATTGTTTTGATTTCACCGAGAACTTCAGCAAAAGAATGTGCTAACGACCAGGTCGTATGACATCCTTATTGACGTATCTATGTCCATCCTTACGTCAATCTCGGCACCTTAAAGGTATAAATATTACCGATATTGCCCTATGCAAACACACGCGGTGGTGACGAGATCGGAGCAGCCAGACTTGCCGAAGCCCAGAGCAGAGCAGACCCCGCTGGCGCAGCCCCGCCTTCCTGACGCGCTGAGAACGAGAAGCTGCCTTTTCTCCTGCCGAGAAATCCAGCTCCGGCGATTCCGGGTAGCCCTCGCAGGCAGCCTGGAATATCGAGACCAGAGACGAGAGATACCATCCCTCATTCATCCTAGATTCCAGGTACAGAACTGAATAACCCCTTGCAGAGAATTCTTTAGTCAGTCACTTGGCAAAACAAACTTAACTTAAACTGCTACTTTCTATTCCCGCCCACGTATTAGGCTTAGGTCAGGTACATTTGGGGTAGGCGTAGTTAGAAACACCAGTTGAGTACGATTAGTCAAATGTATATGTGTATGTATTCATTTTATTCATTTTAAACCTTCATATGGCTTAGAAACCATATCAATGTTTTTACAGTATTATTTTATACTTCTGCTTTTAATGTATGCACTTTACTTAACCATAAGTATTGCAATAATATCGATCCATTTCTCTTGTATGAGAAAAGAGACTGATCAATAAATAACATCTTTTATTGAACACGCCCGTCTCTTCCTTTTCTCTACAATCTGGTGAGACTAAGAAGGCACGTACTGACTGAGTAAAATAAGTCGTCTTTTGTTTTCACACGACTCTAGAGATACACTCTTGATTAGGGTAGAGCAAAGTTGTCATGTTCTATGGTTGTCAGAAACTAAATCCCTTCTTGTCTATCCAGGGAGGTTCAACTCCTCCTTGCCTATTCGAGAAAGTTTCTAGTGAACTCTGAGCTAGCTGGCAAACCCAAAACTTTAAGTTTAATATCGACAGTAGTAGACCTAGTTAACGTCTGGTCTAGGCCTATACTATTGAAGGTATTATTCCAATGCGCAGAGCCTATTGGGATAATAGGAACTACACTACACAAGACCAAATAACGACAAAACTATACCACAATCTTAATAAATACTCTTGGAAGGAAAAATAATAGTTCAAGCATGGTTTCTTCTTAGCACAAAGTCTTTAGTAACAAAAGCAACTCTTCTTCTTAAAAACACAGTTCTTGGCAACAATGTAACCCACACGGGAGTCACACGATGTCGAGGCAAAGTTAATCCAAAGGTTCGGCGTCGACCGCGAGGAGCGCTACGTCGAGCCCGGAGTCGCACAGACCCCAACAACACAGTACCTTGGAAAAGTGAAGCACTCGATGATCAGCGGCGTCGAGATGTCCGGCGTCGCGTCTTCGGCGTCGATCGGGCCTCGGAGTCGGGGCGATCTGCAGCGGCGTCGACCGAAGTCAGGCGGGAGCAGCGCTCACGGGATGAAGCAGGATACGGCGTCGTCGATGTCGATGTTGCAAGAGTGAGCAGCGCTCACGGCGTCGAGAGGGCTTGGCGTCCATGCGATCAGCGGCGGCGTCGACACAGGGTCACTTGGAGCTGGAGCCGAACTCGCTACTCACTGGCGTCGCTACAGGCGTCGATCGGGCCCGGCGGCAGGCGTCGAAGGTGCGGGACACTGGAGCCGTTACTCACGATGTCGAGCTGGATTCGGCGACGTCCGTCGGCGTCGAGATTGCTGGATTCTTCAGAGGTGCTGGATTTCAGGTTCCAGCAACAAGCACTTTTAGCAAATAAATGAAGTCCTTTGACCCTGTGACTTCAACAGGAGGCTGGCACTTCTTCCAGCCCTTGGAGATTTTCTTAGCAAGTTTGAGAGTACACACTCAGTTCCTCTCTCCTGGTTCCTTGGCAAAAATAAAGAAGCAACTGCAGAATTCCCCCAACAAATAGCACTCTAGCAGAAGGGGTAGACAGTCCTTGGATCAGCAGGCTTCTTGTCCTTGGTTCAGGTTTCCTTGTTAGAAGTGATCTAAATTCTTGGTTCAGGGGTCCTTCTCTTATACCCCTTTTTGGCTTTGATCCCTTTGTCCATGCAGGGGAATTTCCCCCCATCCTGGGTTTGTTGTGGGTGTTGCCAGGCCTAGGAACCTGGCCTATTCACTGTGCAGGGCAGAGTCTTCAGCCGCCCAGCAGGAGCGGAGACAGCATTGTCACTGGCAGGGGCAGGGCCATCAGTTGCCCGGCAGGAGGGGGGCCAGGAAAGTCCCTGGCAGGCACAGAGTCATCAGTCGCCTGGCAGCGGGGCGGAGCCAGCATTGTATCAGGCAGGGCAGGCTATCAGGAGCTACTCTTCCCCTACTCTCAATGCAAAGGCCCCACTCACCCCACACTGACTCATTCAGACCTCTGGAGCCACCCAGCTCCTGTCACACGCACACCAGAACCAGCAGAGACCGGTAGACCGTTAGACAAGAAAATAGCTACTTTCTAAAAGTGCTATTTTCAAACACAGAGTCTAAAAACCATCCACCCAAACGGATGCGTTATTAAACCCTGAGTTCAGGGATACCAAACTCGACATTGCACCATGCTCCCCGAGCCCGCTAGGATTATAACATTAATAATCCTGGCAGCCCATTCTAACTGATGGAGAGCAGGTTACCTTACAATAGTGAAAAACGAATATGGCTGTAATTCACTATCAGGACATGCCAACCTTGTCAGGCTTGTTCTACCTTATGCTTACAATGCACCCTGCCCTTGGGCCTACCATAGGGGTGACTAACATGAAGTTAAGGGAAGGTTTAATGACTGGCAAGTAGGTGTACTTGCGCAGTCCTCGTGACAGTCAGACTGCACGTGGTCTAGCAATGGTAGACCTTCAGACATACTTTTACTAGGCCGCTCTTGTGGGTGGCACAACACGTGCTGCAAGCCCACTAGCAGCATTTGTATTTACAAGCCCTGGCACTCCTGGTGCACTCTACTAGGGACTGACAGTAAACCAAATAAGCCAAACATGGGAGTCAATCAATACAGCAATTTCACATAGGGTGCACTTGCACTGTGGCACTGATCAGCAGTGGCACAGTGCCCAAAGCAATATACCAGCAAAAACATCGTAAACAGAGGAAGCAAACAGAAAAAATGGAGGAGAGACTCATGCCAATGATGTCAGGTCTAACAACATTCTTGCCACAGATTTGGGCATTGGAAGCGCAAGTGTCAAATGAATCCAGCAAATCAGATACAAGAGGGAGTGCTAGTGCCTGTGCCAGATGTGATAAACACTGTGACAAGGCCAAGATCCTTCAATGGGGGATGTCAAAACAAGTTAGTGCAAGGGCCACAACCTCAGAGTTCCGCAGAGTAATTGCGCGTACCACCAAATGCCCTTTATGGAAGCACTTGATGGACTCTATCAGGACCTGTCACAATGACAGTACATGAGGGGGGAGGAAGACTGTACCCTTGGAGTAGTCCTAGAGGTAGACCAGAGTGTACCATATGTGGAGGCAGATGAAGGCGGTCATCCCATTACATTCTTGATAGATACGTGTGCTACCCATTCTACTGTGAGATCTGCAGTAGTCCCAAACCTACCCCTCTCGGGAAAATCGATCCAAGTTGTAGGAGTTGCCAGTAGGAGAATGACAAACCCATTGACAGAAGAGGTACCAGTTAAAATACGAATCTTTCAGGATCTGCACCAATGTGTGGTGTGCGATTCGAGCCCAGTCTGTTTGCTAGGGCATGATCTCTTCTGTAAATTGAACTGTACCATTTACTGTACAACAAAAGGAATAGAGCTGCAGACAAATGATGATGACATTGCATTCAAATTGGCAAATCAGAACCACTGCGTAGACATGTTCCCTGGACTGAGAGTGGAAGGAATGCCACTGGATTTGAGAGACACCGTCTCTCCAGTGGTGTGGGACTTCACAGGAGACAAATAGGACTGATTCGAGGAGTGGAGCCTTTCTGTGTACAAATTAAGCCAAATGCAGAATTTCCAAGAAAGCCCCAATACAACCTGACCCCGGAGACTATGAGCAATGTGAAGGCGATAATAGGAAGCCCAAATCATCTATCATGGGGTTACAGAAGCCGAGTGGAAAATATTGCATAGTTCAGGATCTTAGGAAAGTTAATGAGATTGTGATTCCATGTTGTCCCATGGTACAGAATCCATCTGTGATCTTGTTCCAGATCCCTTACAAAGCTGTTTGATGTACTGTGATTGATCTGTGCCAGGCATTTTTCGCCATCCCTTTGCATGATGAAAGCCAATTTTTATTTGTTTTCCAGCTGGAGAATCATGTTTTAACATGGTGTCGTATCCCACAAGGGTATACTGAAAGTCCACCTATTTTTACCTAAATTTTGAAAAAGAACCTTGAGAGCTTGTTATTGCCAAAGAATTTAGTGCTAATTCAATACCGATAGCAAAAGACTGGACGCAAGAAGAGGCCACAATTTACGACCAGTCTTTTGGCAACGAGTGTTGAATTTTGGAAACAACTTATAGTTCCGAATTCTGAATAGGGACCGCTTTTTACAACTAATGTAATAATACATTGGGGTTGATTCCGATTCGGGAAAAAAATTGTCAGTACGATTCTTTTCCGGAGCCGTCTCCGTACGAATCGTGAACATGCCGTACGAACCGACGAGCACGAACCGGACCGGGGGATGAGGACGCGATTCGTACGGTCCACATCAGGTAAGGGCGAATCGTACGGAAAAGCACACATTCACATACACACCATACGGTGCGTACACCCCATGATCACAGGGGTACGGTGCGTACCCCTGCGATCAAGGGGTGTACGCACCGTAGCCCGCGATCGCAGGGTGTACGCACCGTACACCCTGCGAACATGGGGTACGGTGCGTACACCCTGCGATTGCGGGTACGGTGCGTACACCCCATGATCGCAGGGGTACACACTGTACCCCTGCGATCATGGGGTGTATGCACCGTACCCGGGGGGGCGTTCCGTACCTGTTTCGGGACGAACCCTGCTTTTACGGCTGTTTTCAGCTCCCGTAGAAAAAGGTTAGTACGGTGAGTACCCAACACGAATCGTACTTGCTGGGTCGGAAAAACCAGCCACGAACCGTACACATGTTGCGTACAGCGGGTTCCGAGACAGAATCGTACAGGGATTTGATTCATACGGTCTCTGTACGATTCGTACGGAGTCCAGCTCCTGGGACGAATTGTACTTCGTCGTACGTACGGGGGACGTTGCAGGGTACGATTCGTACGGGAAAAACGCTCCGAACGGCTATTCAGAGAGGTTTTTCCCGAATCAGAATCGACCCCATTGTGTCCTACATTTCTAAAAACATAATAAAATGTCAATATTCAAACATAAAAGTGCCAAAAATCGCAATACATTTAAGTACTGTGCCAAGTGATCGACAACCAGTTAGCCACTTACTTCAAATTTGCTACTTTGCACCATCTGCTGTTTGTTTTCTACCCAACGCTTCTACTCAATAACCTTGTCCAAGTCCCACATACCCAGATCTGCTTCCTCTATTCCAATCACACCTATCCACCACCTCTCCAGCTTTGTCATAATCTTCACTGTCATAAATTGAATTTTTCACACGTTACTCACCCCTTCTAACATCTAGACCCTGATTAAAATTGGGGCACAGAGATATCCTCCGGTGGATACCACTCCGCCTGAATATAAATGTTCAAGATGTCAATCCACATTTTCAACACTGACACCCCAGATTAATTTAGCAATTTTATGGACAATATTTTAGCTGCTATTAAGACTCTCGGCCCTGTGACACTGCTCTTCAGTGCCCCTCGTGGTGGTCCGCTTCTAAAATAGTACTGTTAAAATGGGTTTTAGCAGTTGTAACATCATGGCAGATGATGTAAAAAATGCAACAATGGTAAGGTAAATGTAATGGGTGATCTGCAGTGTGTGTTTTCACCAATCACATATGCATATTAAAATCATCCATAGCAGGATCTAAAGTGTGGATGATTCACTCGCTCAAATTTCAAGATTTTCTATCATACTTTCCTCAGTTCTCAGCATAGATCAAAATGGTCCACCTCCCTGCATGATCTTATATGAAACTATACAAATGCCAGGTGCAACAAAAGCTACATTCCTCAAGTGATCTGCCCTAGCTGGAGAGATACCTAGTACTGACAAGAGTGCCTTAAGAAACTGAGGATGACCATAGTGGCCAGGAAGAATTTTCACAGCAGAGTGGGAAAAGTGTGACTTGATAATGTTTACCAACTTAAGAGGACTTGAACAAGGAAAACAGGTTCTTTCCCCTTGAAAGCATTTCTCAGTGCTGGAAACTAGTTAATTGGGATTTCAAAGTAATGTTATCCAGCCACTCATCATACCCAGTTATAGCTAACTACTTTGCTTCATTGAAGAATTTTGAGAACCAATCGCTGCTGAAACTGATTTCTTCCTTCAACCTTAGGGCCTAATTTAAGTTTTGGCGGGCAGCCCATTTCTCTACCAGGCTGAGGGAGTAAATTTCTCCATCACACTGATGGAGATGCAGCCTAATTCCTAAAGCCTTGGCAGGAACCGCAGTCGCAGCGGCTCCTGTCAATACTTTTTGAAGTTTGATGCAGGGCTCCGCTAACATGACAGAGCTTTGCACTAAACTGTTTTCTTTTTTTATTTTCAAAAAGAAGTTCCCAAAGCAGGATTTTCGTTTAAAAAAAAAAAAAGATCCCCTCGCCATAGGAGTCCATTTAGCAGTTTTCACTGTCCCTTACCACCAGGGTTTTCCTGGCGATAAAGGACAGTGATAACTGACCTCTAATTCTACCCATCTAAATTAGGTGGGCCGAATTAGAGATCTGCCTTTGATGGCCCTTACTCCACAGGGTTGTTGAAGGGGCTTCATCACAGCAGAGATGAAGTAGTCTCCACCCTGATTTAACCTACGGTGCTCCCGCATTTAAATTGGGCGGGCAGACAACCTTTGTTGGCGGGTAGGGAACACTGTCACTGTCGTGATGGAGTTCCCTCTCCACCAATATATAAATTAGACCCTTAATTGCTACACCTAGCCATTCTAAACTCCAAAGCCCATGTAACTTAAATTCCTAATCTTAGAGAAATGTATTGAGACAAATTACCTCAAATTAAACACACCGAAAAGTGAGATACTAGCCTGTGCAATGGGCCACCTACCTTGCCATCTCAGCCTTAAAGGCAATTTCTTCTGAAAGATTGGTCACAATCAAAATTTTATTGAGTTAGGGGCACCACACATCTGGATTCCTCAGCAGGGTAAGGGCCAACACATGCATCAAAAGGGAGAATGAAAAAAGCAAGAAGATTAGCTGTACTTTAATGCTGAGAATCATATTGTGTGGAAAAGAAATAGTTTCAATAGATCATACTAAGACTATAGTTGAGCATATAGAGTAGATAGAGGTATCTTAGAAATATGTGCCATTCGTTATCTTGGTTGAATCGTTTATCATTAGTTTGAAGTGCAGTGAACCAAAAGCTTTCCTGTTGTTTTAAGTTGAAGTCTGATCTAGAATGGGGTGCGGTGTTTGGTCCGTCAAGATGACGGAGGACAATAACTCCACCTTTCTGAGGGACCTCCACACGCCAAATTTAAAGCTGTCATCTTGCCCTGTGGGCAACTCTCTACATTGACAGTAACCACAATCATGGTGGTTCCTGTTAATGAATGATAGGTTAGATGGATGGTACCATCAGCCATTATGGCTAGCCATCAAACATTTCAGAGGTTTTTCATGACAAAGCATGAGTTTATTTTTTGCAAAAACTAATGGCCTCCACACCCTAGGAGTTTTCTCCCGGGATGTGAGTATCATTATTGTATTCTTTCTGTCCCTTACGGCTAAGAATTCCTAGCTGTGATGGCAATAAAAAACTTTACACCATCCACTTTAAATTGGGTGGATGGCGTAAAGTCCTTCCTCCTACAGCCCCGCCACCAACTACATTGGGCCATCAGAGGAAGTATACAGTTGATGTAGCCAACCGACACTCCATCAAGGAATACTTTGAATCAGGCAGACCAAGGGTTTGGTGGACAGTGTACTCCATGATGTGTGTAACAGAGTACCCTGTCTGCCAAACTCTAAATCAATTCATACATTTTTGGGAATGTACAGGGATGTGTTTCCCTTCAAAAAGGAAAAAGATCTATTGTTTTCTCATGTTTAATAGTATAGTGTTGAGATAGTGTGTTTCAAGTTGACATTATTAATACGCTATGGTATTTCTGTAAGCAAAGATTCATTGTGCGATGTCTGCTGCCATTGTAGATCATCTTTGAAAGCAATAGTGGTGACAGACAGTAAAAATACTGCGAAAGTTTATATGCCTTTGAACAGAATAGTTAGTGTTGTCTTGTCTTTTTAAATTCTTATTACTATTAAGGTTTTCACACATAAACAATCCTGTTGGTATGGGCTACTATTAAAAGGAATGTGTGTCGGTTTGCAGATGTCAATATCTTTGTACAGCACAATGTGTGCAGAACATCCCTGAAATGCAGTGATAACCAAGGAAGCCTTTTTCTGTATATATGTAGGGTAGGAAGTGCAGTTGGAGGGAAATGTGTCCATTTATTGATGTCTTTCTAGCAACTGTTTATGGCATTGATGGTTGCCGAGGACTATCACATGCTGACCACACACGCTGGCATGGACAAGAACTTCCCTGTTAACAAAACAGCTGACAATCACAGCCATGTCTCTCTGAATAGTCTCCTCTCCCAAAACCGTTCACAGTGCTCACATGCACCCCGAACCACATAGCTACAGTTGGTGTTGGATGTAGGAATGGAATGGCAAGGTGAATCTGGATCACTGCAATAGGACGCGGGAAGCAACGATTGCCTTTTAAGTATTTACCTTCGGACCCACAATAATGCAATCAATCCTATCTCTCCTATGATAAACCAATATTGAAGAGTAATAACACTATCCCATCACTCTAGGGTCTTTTTTTCTAATATTAAGTGTAATTCTAAGATTTTTAGAATATTCTTCCCCTTTGTTTTTCCAGATGACAACAGAGGGCCTGATTATGAGTCTGACTTATGGTGGCGCAGAAGTGGCGGTCCACCGTTTTGATGATTCTGACTTTGTAAGATGTATCGGCGGTGGGTCGCCGATACAGTGCCAGGAAACCTGGCGGTTGTCACAGGAGAGCCACAATTCATTATGCTGAGCAGGGAATGGTGCAGTCCAGCTCAGCATATTTTGAGTTACTGGCCCCCCCAGCCTTTTCATGGCAGAGCCCCACAATGAAAAAGCTGACAGTGCAGGAACAAAGGGGGTCCTAGAGGGCCCCCATGGCCCCCCTCCATGGTGATATATTCAGGGGGGCACAAAATGTGCCCCCTGTTTGTATTCCCCCCAGTTCCAGCATGATATGGATGTCACCATCCATGCCGTGCTAGAACTTTTGACCCATTTCCATTCCTGTGCATGTTTTCCAGGCACCACCATGAAAAAGTCCAAAGGGCCACCCACCGTATTACAAATTGAACTCATGTAACACATGTAATACTGCCAGCGGTCCATGCACAGGTTTGGCACAGCGGAGCTGGACGTGCGTCGGTGTTGCTGCACCAAACTCGTAATAAGGCCCTTTGTACTTTACCTTTCAACTGGGCAGGCTATTCTCCTCAATTACTCAAACTATCACCATGTTTCTTATTTTTTCTACCATCAACAAACAATAGAGAGTGAAAGAGACATCAATTCCTCTCCTCCACTAGGGCATAGGGATTACCCCTTAATGTCCTTACTCCTCCACCAGATACTTTGATTAATTAGCAAAGGCTGTTGATTTAAACTCAGCCTTGAAATCAAGAGGCTATCAAAGTGCACCAGAGACATACGGAAGACATGGGTCCAAAATGGCAGAGCTTGAGCTGGGAACATAACTCTCTATTGAAGGTTCATCAAAAACGTAATTTATTTTTTTGTTTCTAACTGACATTCCCTGAAGGAAACTTAACGAGCTGAAACAGCTTTGTTTGGAAAATCCTAGGGGTCCTTAAAGCAATCACTAAAAATTACAGTTTAAAGAAGCCTCTTGAAATACCAAAACCTAAAGGATTTAAAGGCAACTCTCTGAATAATACAGGGGCATATTATCAAGGGGGTCAATCTCCGCTTATTTGGCTTTAAAAGCCAAGAAAGCGGAGATAAAATTATCTCCCTATTACCTATCTGTCGCTAACACCAGTTAGTGACAGCTAGTAGGAGATAGAGACCATCTTGGGCCCCGTTTTGCATGTCAGTGAAATTTATCACTAATGACATGCAAAGTGGGCGTGCCAAGATGTTAGCGACTGGAAACAGTCGCTAACATCTCTATTTCCTTTTACCAACTTTTGGAGATATTCGCGCTAAGCGCGAATATCTCCAAAAGCTAACACCTGCCCCTGAGCAGTTCGTAGCCATGTTATCCAATGGTAGGTGTATAACATGGCTAAGAGCATTAGCTCGGTAATGCATGAATATCGCTGACTTGTCAGCTATATTCATGCATTTCGGCCGATTGTTATCGCTTAGGAGATAAACCTTGATAATAGCAAGGTTCCTAAGCGATAAAAATCGCCGCAGCATGGCGATAAAAATATTGCCGCTAAGCCAACATAGCGATAATTATCGCTAGTTGTTGGTAATATGCCCCACAATTCTTTATTGGGGACAAAAGTCAACAGTGGTTCCCTTTAGCTCTACGTTTAACTTGCAAGTTTGAGTTCTGAAGCATCCCACAGGAAGCTCAAACCCAAGTCCCAATGCACTAACCAGTTGTCATAAAGTCGTTTTTGAATAAATGGATTTTCAGCGACTTGTCTGGTGGGAGCAGAAGGACTCCATACGTTCTCATAAGGAACTTAGACATGAATTCAGAATAACCTCTTTTTGGAGATTCAGAAGGAGCAACACTTATTTAAATGGAAAATCAAACAATTTCTCTATTTGATTGGGTAAGACCATTGTTGCATGTTCATCTAGTCCTTCCAAAGTGTAATAATTGAGAATCGAACATCTAAATAGTTAGAAGGGGCATAATTTTTTCCAGGACCATTAGAATGTGTATATCGCAAACAGGAAGTGGACTAAGATTCAAGTTTCCTAATGTTAAACTTACTGGCATTTACTAGAAGCATTTTCTTTGAAAAATATCTATCACTCATTAACCAGCATTCCCTGCCTTTTGAATCAACATCATGTTGTTAGCAAAAAATATTATTGGAATTTCCATGCTAGGAATATTGCTCTCTTCGGCTGCTACAGATAAACATAACAAATGTTTAACTCAATTCATCGCGGGGGAGGGGGGAGCTCAAAAAAGCACCCTTTTCATGCCTGTCTGCATTTATTAAACAAATCAGTATTTTACCAATGTTATCAATTTGGGCATACACTTAAATGTCTCTAATAAGCAGTTGGTAGTATGTATAGTTAAATTTATTTATAGCAAGAAGCCATGTTTGTATACCTAGAACTACTAAACAAATCCTCTGAACCTATGCAGCCACTACCCTTGATATCAATAGGTGTAACTTCAAGATATGATTCGCTCTTTTTTTATGCACAAACTAAAACTGATGATTACAAAGGAAGTATTTTACCTAGCCACTCAAACAATTTTTGAAAAATCAAATTCCAGAGAGTTTAGCTTGTGAGCTTACTGATTTAATTGGCAGAAAAGAGGTGAATTATTTTTATTTCAGTAACTTTCTATGAATTTGGTACCCTTTGTTTTAGGATTATTCCACTATGGATCGATAGACTGTTGACCTGTCAGCCGTAGGGTGGTCTTCCTCTAAACTCTTTGCCAACTTACCTCCATTTTTTGTGCTGAAATACATTTTTGGGGCCTTTCCACTCTGTGCACTTTACCATTGCTAACCAGTGCTATAGTGCTTGTGCCCACTCCTCTAAACATGGTATGATTGACTTACACCAGATTGGCATATTTAATTTACTTATACATCCCTTGTAGTGTGGTGTATACCTTATACATAGGGTCTGAATTAAATGCAACTAGTGGGCCTGCAGCACTTATTTTGCCACCCACTTTGCAGCCTGAATGAAGGTTTAAACTGCCAACTCATCTTGGCTATAAAACTTCCTTGCCAAGGTTTAAACTCCCCTTTAAATGCATATAAGTCACACCTGGGGAAGGTCCTAGGTAGCCTACAGGGCAGGGTGCATTGTAATTAAAAGGTTGGACATGTACTTTTAGGTTTTACATGTCTTGGTAGTGTAAAACTCTTAAATTCAGATTTCACTACTGTGAAGCCTTCATGTCCAGTTGTCAGGGACTGTCCGGGACTGTCTGGGACACAGTCAGGAACTTGGGCACAGACTGGGAACTGGGTAGAAATCATACACAGAAAGAGGAGTACAGCTCTGCCCAGGATCATACAGGCAGCCAGAGAGAAAAAAGATCCAAAGGGAAAGCCTGCCCTAAGGAACAAGAGGGCTAAGACTAAGAAAGGGCAGCACTCATGAGGTGATTTAGCATTCAGAATAAAAACATCCAGGACGAATGTTCAAGACATATATATGAAACAACATTAACAATAAAGGGGAGTGTGGGGTAAAGCACTCAGGAGCACCACACTGTAAGACTGAAGCTCAGTAAGTTCCTCACCCACAATTGCTGTTACAGATACTGACTGAAAATTCCCACCTATAGGATATACATGTAAAGGCAGGGTCTGTGGAGCTTATACCTATGGTGATGTTATAAATGTAACTCAAAGACAATTCTCACAGTGAACAAGAAACACCACCTAGGTAGGTCTGTGCCCACGGATACTGGCGATCAAACAGGAACCTGTAAAGCAGGAACAACAAAGGGGTAGAACTAAACACAAGCACAATAGATAAGGAGCTAGCAAGGAGGAGTGCTTAAAAGGAAAGGAAGGAAATCACAGGGCACACTTGGCAGAAGCAGGTAACAAACATACAGGGTAACAGAACAAGATAGCAGAATAGAAAGACAGAAATTTAGGAACTGGAACCATGAAAATGGGAAGAAAGGCAGGGACTGGAAAATGATATACAGATGGGATGGCTACAAGGATATACTAGAATTGTGCTGAACCAGGAGTCAAGAAAACAAAGTAGCACTGAAGGCTGTGCTGGACAAGGAACAAGCATTGAGCAAAAGCACAAGAGCCAAGGTAACACTGCAGGCAGTGCTAGTTCAGGACCAAGGTAAACTGCTGCTGCTCAGGAACAAGGAATGCTAAGGCTCAGGAGTCAAGGTAGCACTGCAGCGCCCAAGATGTAAGCTCATGCGGTCAATGCAGGCACAGCTTGTTTCCATCAAAAACAACATTTCAGAAATGAAGGACAGCATAATACAGTTCAGTACAGCAGTGGTGGAAGGGCAGAGGGAAAGTACAGACAACTTCAGGCACATGATGGATGCCATCAGGGAACTCTGCAGTGTCCTGAAGGAAGACCATGTGTCTCACTGCAGACGGCACCACCAATTTCTTGGCCATTTAGATGTCTGCACTAGAGCCATCAACCTCATGAGTAACACTACAGCACTCCTGCCTCAAAGTGCCGTGACCATGCAAGTGGAAACGGCATGTTGTAGCGGTGATGTGGCCAGGGGTCTGATTCAGGTCTCAAATGCTGTCGTACAGTTACAAATTGCTACTGTTGATGTTTTAGAATAGCCCATTTAGGCCTACGCAGTGCCCCATGTAAGTTAGCATTTGCTGCACCATTTTATTTTTCGGGGCCATTTTAGGCTGTTTGAAACTGATCTTGTTAATTTCTTAGAAATGCCCCCTCTTGAGTTTTGTTTCTGAGATGTTGGGTTTTGTTTCAGTAATGAGTACACTGTTCATGTTAGCACATAGCTTTCTCACTAGATAGAGGCCCTCACCCACTTGTCAGGTGACGGGCCCATGGTCGAAAGACCTTGGACTATGCTACTTTTTGTAAGATATGAGCGCTGAAACCTTTTTTTGTATTTCACTGTCCAGCTGCATCTGCTGGAAAATTCAAAGTTCATCTATCAGGTCTAGGATTGTAGCGGAGTCTAATCTATATTTGTCATAAATGTATTCCTCTGTCTGCTGAAACAGGCTTAGGCGCACTATAAAAATGTGTTCTTGTCTCCTCCTTCACTGGACTGCTACAGCAATCCTCCTCACTATGACATACAGCACATCCATTGTGAAACATTCTGAGGCCCTCTTGGCCTGTTTAACCCCTTCCATGAACTGACGAACCCCAGCCGTCACGCTCCACGGTGCTCGTGTGCTGATGACGGCTGGGGTTCGTCACGGCCCGCCCTGTTCTTTTGTTTACCGCACAGCGGCGGAATCGGCCCAGCATGGAAGGGGTTAAATAGTTTGCACCTGGTTACCACCTGATTGGAATAGGTGTTAATTTGCACCTGTAAATATCCGAATTTTGGATCATTCTCAATTTGCAAATGTTTCATACATTGGTCTGCAAGTACCAATTTGCAAATTCGCATGGTATTCACAAAATAAGGAATCGCATTTATTGCAATCTGAAATTTTGTGAATGCAAACCCTTTAATACATTGGGAAAGG
This sequence comes from Lissotriton helveticus, assembly GCF_964261635.1. Classification (NCBI taxonomy): domain Eukaryota; kingdom Metazoa; phylum Chordata; class Amphibia; order Caudata; family Salamandridae; genus Lissotriton; species Lissotriton helveticus. The sequence continues at coordinate 104,261,721 of NC_136072.1, forward strand.
CCATTTTGCTTTAGCAAACGGCTGAGCTTTACATTTCGCACCGTTTGCAAATGCAAAATGGTTTAATACATCTTGCCCTAAGTCAGAACGTACAAATCTTCACTGTGGTTTCAACCCAAGACTTCCCGACGATGCACTTCCTCCTTGGACACCTCCTGCAGCTTTGCCCCGCTGAACCTTACCTTTTCAGAAAACTTTTCTCTACATTTCTTCTAAGTCTAAAAGTAAGCACTGATCGGGCCCAATCCACTTTTTGTATCTGAACCGAGGTTGTCGATATTTTTCAACTATAACCTGGTCCTATGTGACTAGCGGTTGGTGCCTTGATCATTTTAGCATTAATCGTTACAAAAAAATGTAAAATTCATTACTCTGGGTCTACTGATTGGACTTTTGTTTTTTTGGTGTCAAATAATTTGTTACATTTTACTCTATTTTTCGAAATTGGTTGGGATTTTACGAGTGTTGTGTTTTCACTTTATTACTGTTTGTGTGCTGCATAAATACTTTACACATTACATCTAAGTTAAGCCTGACTGCTTTTTGTACCTAGCTACCCAGGGTATAGCACAGGTTAATTTAGTGTCTTTTTGGTTCACCCTGCAACAGATTATGACTGTTGCTTGACCAGGGCTCACACACCAGTCAACCAGCAACCCAATTCCTCACAGGTACCAAGAGCCACAATTCTGTATTAGTTAATTGGGGGTGAAATCTGAGCGTTGGACCTTGAGTTACTTGTGCCACTAAGAGCTTTCTGGATTTTTGCTGAGGTTATTGGAGGCTGTATTAATACATTCTCAATAGAAGGCACTTTCTCTACAGCAACTAAATTATAGCTTATACAGTGTTTTAAATTACTACAAAATGCAGAGAGGGATTAGAAATAGTGATATTAATCAACGTAAATTACAGTTTCTGCCCATTTTTCGGTAGGGAAACATGGTCTGGACTCCAAAGAGAATTTACGGACCAGATTTTCAGGTCAGTTAAAATTTGATATGGTGTTCCTTCTCACAGGAACCTCCAGTTCCAGAATATTAGACCACATTTAATGATGCACAGCAGAATGCACCATATAAATTCTGGCAAGTACTATTGGTTGGAGCCTTAGGGCCTCATTTATGAGAAGTGACGCATCGCTGCGTGAAAGCAGCGATGCGTCACTTCTCAGTGCGCCCTCCTTGCGACATGATTGATGCGTCATATTTACTGTATGACGCATCATGTCACAAGGAGTTACAGATACGTCAGTATGGCGCAAAAGTGGCGCATTGCTGGAGTGTGTCACAAAAGTGACGCAACTCCAGCAATGTGTCCTTTCACATGGGGCAAGCCAAATGTGAATGGGCCTGCATCAGTCTTACGCCTACTGTGAGGCAGGCTTAAGATATTGACGCATTTGCGTCGTAGAAGTGGCGCAGTGAAATCTTACAGATTTCACTGCGTCACTTCTATGGCCCTTTCCTGTGTCAGAACGACCCCCCTGCATACATTATACCTGGCGCAGGTATAATGTTTCGCAGCTACCTAGATGCGTCACTTTGTAAATATGGTGCAACAAGGCACTTTTTTTACGCCGCTGGTGCGTCACAAAAAGTGACGCACTGGCGGCGTAAAAGTGACGCACAGCCTCATAAATAAGGGCCTTAGTGTTTTTTTCCACTCTGAAATGTTTTAGGGAAATGCATACAACTTTGTGGAAACCTTTTCGGGTACAGCTGTAAGCCTTGCCCCCTCAAGGTTACTTAGCTCCCAGAATGTGTCCAAGCCCCAAGGTAACACTATGACCAGGATGAACCACCAACGTTTTGCCAAGCTGAGATCATGAGTCCACCATGAAGGACACAGTATCTCCTTGTACATTTACCTCATGAAATAGTGTTATTTCTCACATAAAAGGAATTTACATTTTAGAGGTCAGTCAGTTTTGGGTGTTGTGAGGACTTAGTCACAGTCCGCATGAAAACTCTGCCCACTCTCTCTCATGGCTTATACATACAGTATCCGTCCAGGGGACCCAGGAGGCAACATTTTGCTCTACTTATATGTATTAGGCAGTAATGCCAAGTAGGTATTTAACATCAAGACAGGTGTGATCAATCCCTAAAGAGTCATATAGGAGCACTACCTTAGGGGTAGTATCAGGGAGCTAATTGCCTTGGTACCTGATGAAAAGCCATGGGGATTGGCTTGAAGCATGTAGACCCATAGGCAGATACATTATCATTTAGACTTTCCATTATCTCCCTATTTATTAATCATTCTGCCTAGAGCATAGATTAAAGAATTCACCAACCTACTCGTTAGGTATTTTTAACCTTCTACACAAGACCCCTCCCACTCCTATTTACTTCCATCATCTTAACATACTATTATTCATTGCGCCCGCATACCTCGTAGGTCACAGCATTCCCCGTTCCGCAGTGGAACGGGAAGAGCCCGATGATGAAGCATGACGCCAAGGTGCAAACCTAGTGGGTGAGGGTTCTCCAAGAAAACCATAGGTTTTCTCTTCCTCCTGTGGAGGGTTAAACTATGTCAGAACTGACAGGCCTTCTTTTCTTTGTTGGTACAAACACAATATCCTGCTATATATATGTATGAACAAAATAATAACTAAATTTAACAAAAATCAAAGTCTGTGTGTTGTACTGAGTAGCAATTTATTTATAATAATGTCCTACTGTATATTAGAGCATTGGAATGTTGAGCACTCCATCTTAGACAATGGAGTGCTCCGGGCTTCTATTGGCCGATGGAAGCCCGGAGAGCAACATTCCAATGTTGTTTTCCTTTCACAGCTACTGCTGTGAACAAAGGCCTCTGGGGAAATTTAAGCCCCCTCAGACCCTGAGAGGCCTTTGTTTTTACTAGGGGCGGAATGTTCTAATAGCCTTAGAGCCCTCTTACCGCCCTCTACCGGCTTGATAATGACCCAAGCTGAAAAACGCTTGCACGGGCCTTTAATGGCCGGTAGAGCCCGTTAGGTCGCGCTCTAAGGCTATCTTCCCGCTGTGTGTAGGCTTTTGGCCCAGTAAGAAAACCTCTGAGACTCTAATGGCAAACGGATTACAGTGCAAAAATTCTTGCACGTAATATGTGCACTACAGAAAAGCATAATGCAGCTTATATATTTGTGGATATGTGTCTTCCAGTACCTTCTTCCTGCCTACTATGGCGTATATTTATAGAGACGGGTACCTTTTCCTGCATTTCCCTTTAACAGATCCTCACTTAACAAACAATATAATGAGAATTTAATGTCCAAGAAACTTTCTGTAATTGAGTTTGCAAGATATTTGAAAAAGTGCGAATAGTACAAGCGGTAGCCAAAATAACGCTGCATAAATCTGTATGCTATAAATTATTTTCTACGTTTGTATTCAAACTCTGGTGGGTAAGCTTAGCTTTCTACAAAGGTCTGGAATTTTGCCTGAATCAAACTCCAAAAAATGTGCAGAGGGTAGATAACATTTTAAAAGGCTATGTTTTTTCTCAATATTCTAAAATGCAGTGTTCGGTGCAGAAAATTTGAAAGATGCCTTTTATGGTATACTTATAAAAAAACACCACATTCTTTCCGAAAACATCCTAAAATGCCTGTGGGCTTCACACTACCGATTTATTTTCATGTTACTGGCGTACTTGTTTTCAAAGGAAGTTATGTGTGACAAAGTTACTTTCATGTGTAAGGCTGATTTATAGAAATAAAATGGTATGTTTGAATTTTGAGGAAGAGAGATGAGGGGGCCATTGCTGCAAGCTGAACTCGATAAATACACTGAAGTTACGGCAAGGGGTGGCGATATCTGTAGCAAATTATTTTGGTTAATTGACTAAGAAGCACAGGATGCTTACAAGTATGTTATTATTTCTAAATTTCAGCGAGAAATGTGTACCATGCACAAACGAGTGAAGGCTGAACTGTTACAATATTATCAGGCATCTTTTAGGACATGACAAATTCTTTGCATAATATTTCTAAATGCAAACATAAATTGGTGCTTTGCAAATTAGTTAATAGAGCAATGAAATGCAGCACAACAGGTTTTACCACCAGAGCACATACAGTGTAATATGATCCTATTAGCAGTCAATCTATCGCTGTAACTGAGATCCCATTGTAACCCGACCATGAATTGGAGAGCCCCAGAATAGAGCAGAAGGGTCAATTGTCTGGCATATGTACCCGAACGTGTCTAGGCAAAAGAAGGCCACATGGAGGGCTGCTTTGGACAGGCATAGGAGCATCCTATGCCTATGAGCATCCGATCTCTCACTAAAAGCACAAGTGGGCCAGGTGGTTTCCAAATGCTTCTTTCAGCTAAAAAAAATTCGGAAGGTCCGGCGACTATTAACGTCGGAAGCAATCACTCAGGTTGTGATCGCCACTGTTCTGTCCCATCTGGATTACGCAAATGCCATCTACCTGGGTCTTCCCAACTATCTATCGGCTGATCTATCTCTGGCACGCATGATTAAGATCCGTAGGTGCAGAGCAGGCGGTCGCGCTTTTAGGTATTTGGCGCCGAAGCTGTGGAACTCGATCCCTTTCGGGGCTCGGGCCACCTCTAACCACTTTCTGTTCCGCAAACAAATTAAAACCTGGCTGTTCTCTATTTAACTTCACCTCGCTGTTGTGCTGCTCTGTCTTTAGGTATGTCCGCAGCGATGGGACGCACCATTGCTGGGGTAGCCATGCGCTATACAAGCAGATTTAACATAACATAACATAACATAACATAACATAACTACTCAAGCGTCTCCAGATGGTTCAGAACTATGCCGCAAGGCTGATTCTAAAGCAACCAAGGTGGCATGCAGCTACTCCCCTACTCATTAAACTGCACTGGCTTCCGGTCACGCAACGCTGTAAATTGATTTTACTTACTTTATAATTAGTTGTTAAATACTATTATCTTTTAAATTGAAAATACATTTTTGCTTCGGGTTGTGGGGATTATAGGGGTAAACTGTGGGGAGTTAATTAATTTTTATCAGTATTCATTTGTTTTTAATTAATAATATTTCTTTAATTGGTAATTAATTATGTTAATTATGGAAGTACTTTTTTTATTTAGATGTGGGTTGTGAATTGTGTGATGTTATATTATAGGAAATAAAAAACTAAATGTATGTAATAATGTTTTTGTTTCTAAATAACTTCTTATTAAAAATATTTATTTGTTTGAAAATGATTTTCTATTTAATTTAATATATTTGTAGGTATTTGTCATATGTATTTAACATATAATATGTTTTTATGTTTTTATGTTTTAAATTTCTAATATTAAATATATTTGTATTTACAATTGTAACATATTTATATATTTTGTATTTATTTAGTTTTTTAAATATTTTTGTTGTTGTAAATATTTTGTTTGTTTCTAATTTTTAACTGACTGGAGTGGGAATATTAATTGTTACCCCTCTGCAATCCAACACGTTCCCTACTGTAGCACTGATTAGAGTGGGAATAGTACATTTTATCCCGCCACTATCCAACACTTTCCCTACTGTTGAACCCCCTGGAGTGGGAATGGTAACTTTTACCCCTGCACTATCCAGCCCTTTCCCTACTGTGGCACTCATTGGAGTGGGAATAGTAATTTTTACCCCTCCGCTATCCAACACCTTCCCTACTGTTGCATTTATTGGAGTGGGAATAGTAATTTTTACCGCTCCGCTATCCAACACTTACCATACTGTTGCACTCACTGGAGTGAAAATAGTAATTTTTACAATTCCGCTTTCCAACACTTTTCCTACTGTTGCACTCATTGTAGTGGTAATAGTAGTTTTTCCCCCCTCCACAATCCAACACATTCCCTACTGTTGCACTGACTAAAGTGGGAAATTTAAGTTTAAAGATTTTTAAATAGTTTAATGTTTTAATTTATAACAGAATAGTTTTGTTTATTAGATTTATTTTTATATTTATTTCTAAATCTTTATATACCCGTCTAGACCATGGTGATCAGTTTTTCTGACCACCACGCTTCGCCCCGCCATCATAATATGGCGGGGGAAATGCATTGTGATGGCGGAGGGACCACCACTGACAGCCTGTTGGTGGCGGTCCCTTGGCCATCGTAATGGGACCCTAAATCTCGATGTCCAGCCAGGTCAGTTTGAATGCCTCCTCCTGCTTCCAACCCACTCAAACTCCTCAGTCATGGTTAAGAATGCTTATGCTCAACACCCGTCAAACCAACACCCACGCCGTATTCACCAGCAGCTTTACTATGGTAATGCACTTACATCGGAATCTCCACACAGCTCACCAAGAGACTCTGGGTTGTCGAGTATGCAGTGGCCAAACTCGCACTGAATCTTCCACCCGCTCTCAATTATCCTTATATCTAAAAGACCTCCATTGGCTTCCCATTCCCAAACAATAAACATGCCCATTTTACACTGCCCACACACACACACACACACACATACAGAGCACTGCACATTCAAGGACCTGCCTACATTGACAGCTGCTTATGTTTCCACATCCAACCAGACATCTTTACTCCTCCAGCCTGAGAAATCCTCAGCAGCACCCTTGGCTACTTCATTTCTTTCAAAACAATAAGGGAAGTACAGAGGAGTTGATAGAATCACCCTCCAAAACGATCTACATAAACAAAGAGATTCTATCAATGTGTGGACATGTATTTTATTTGTTGGTTTTGCAGTGATGAAAATATAGTGAAAATACTCTCTCTTAGGGTGACAAAGATGAGAGCGCTATGTGCTTTTTAAAATACCCCTCACACACTAAAAAAATCCAGTAGTGTCATGCTTCATCATTGGGGTCTTCCCGTCCCTCTACGGGGCGGGGCGTGCTACGACCTGACCGACTACGCGGGAGCACTGAAGTGGTGACAGGACTATGTGATGGTGCAAGGTGTCAGTGAAAGTGTAGGGACCTAACAATGTGTGTGAGTACAAAAATTAAAAATCCTCTGGCTAGTAGAAAAAAACAATTTATTAGCTTCTCTAGCTGGGGACGTTAAGAAGGGGGTTTTGGGGTTGAGCCGATCGCTGCAACCTGGTCTACATGTTTCGTAGGCAGTCCCCTACTGCCTACTCATCAGGACCTTCTACTGGTCCCTACGAAAATAAGCTCAGTTGCTAAGTGTTGTCAGCCTGTCTTCCTAAAAACTAACAGTAAAATTCCACTGTTAGTTTTTGCTTCAGGGCATGAGCTGGCCCCCGGGAAGCAAAAATTATCAAAAATAGTGACCCAAATGTGGTCTCTGTAAAGAAAAGGGAAAAAAAGGGAAACACAGATATTTACATTTATAGCTGTGGATTTTGCGCTTTCATTGTTGTTTGCGCCACAATTTCACTCATCAAATCCATTCACCCATTACACAAAGAATAACTATAGACTTTATGGACAGAGTGATGGATCAGTCTGCCATCCCCTGGCTGTCCGTAGGTGATGACGAACAGTGGACGAAAAGCACACAGATGTTCATAGTAGTAACTGTGGATTGTCACTGCGCTTTCATAATTGTCTGCGCCACAATTCTTCTTTTCAAATTTCATTAGCCCATTGCCTAAAGCCCTAATGCAAGACTTTATGGACAGAGTGATGGTTCAATCTGCCATCCCCTGCCTGTCCGAGTAAATCCCCGAACTTATACGTGCCCTTTGTAATTAGGGCTGTTTCTATCTCCACACACACACACTATCGCGACTCAATACATGCAACGACATCTCACAGGATTAAAAAGGAGGAGCCCGATCTCTCATACTAGTCTTGAGGTTATGGTCACTGAATCAATAAAAGTCCCCACAAACCGGGACGCACCCCTACATTAGAATGGTAACCATACATACTGTTGTGGCAAGCGCGTGGTGCCCCATGAGCTGACAATCGGTAGGAATTCACCGCGGCGCTCTGCGAAGAAAGAGAGCCACGCCCTTAGCGTTTTTGTACACACTGTGCGAGGAGTAAAAAATATATGTCTCAAAACCCACTCGTTTTAAGACCTGGGGTAAAGGTCTGTAACTTACATTGTCCGCATAGTCCCTAAGTCTTACTTCTACCAGTGTTGCCGCTCTGCTGAATGCTTGCGTGTTGGGAGCGGTGAATCATTTAAGCTTCACTGCGCGCTGGTGCCGGGTGTGTCAAAACACTAGCGCGCTAACTCAAAATGGCCGCCCGTAATGGAACGCGGAAGGGTAGAAATGCGGAAGTCTACCTTCTATTTCTATTGGTACTCAGATTTTGCCTGCGCAATGTAAATCTTAGTGCAAATTAGATCGCTATTAACAAATTGTGACAGAGGAGATTATACAACAATAAGTTAGTGCAAAAGCCCTAATATTATGAACAGGTCGATAGTAGTGGACCTAGATTGAGAGGTATATGTGTTTAGCAAAATGCGGGAAACATGTATGATAGGTGAGTAGAATTCAGCTTGGAATATTTACGCAGGTTTCTGCCCAGAGTTGGGAAAAGATGTATTGGGTATACGGATTAAACAGCGAAAATCGCTGTGAGATATGTTTATGGAAAACATAATTATTATGTGGTTTGAGACTTGACCCCTGTGCTAAGGTTGGGCACAGTAGTCATACACCAGTGGTGCTGTGTTCCAAAGGGGTGGTCTCCACATGCCAGTAGAGTTGGTAACTTAAAAGGGACCTCTGTTAATATCTTGGCCACGGTTAGGGGTGGTGCCTCAGAGAGTGGGGGTTCTTTTGGGGTACGGGGGTTCTATAACTGACCCCACGGAATTTCATCGTTCAACCCATTTTTGTTGGACTGGACACGAAAAACCCATCTCTGTTCCTTTTCAAGGAGATGTCTTTCGTTGTCGATCTGTTCAATTACAGTCCACAGTATGTCTTCAGGTTTGTGACCACTTTCCAGGAAGTGGTTTGTTAATTTGGTGCTGGACTTTTTGCACTTGATTGTGCTTTTGTGTTCACCTATTCTTAACTTCACTGCCCTGCTCGTCATGCCAATGTATTCGAGTTTGCAGGGACATGTGATGAGATACACAACATTGGAACTATTGCAGTTGCTAAATGTTCTTTGTTCCCATGTTGTCCCGTTGTTGAAGGTCAATTTCTTGCTTTTCCTGGTCAAACAGCATGCCTTACATCCGCCACAGGGGTAATGCCCTTGTACAAAGTTTGGATTACCAGTGTTGTTCACCCTGTTGGCCTTGGGTCTGGTATGGACCAATATGTCCCTGACACTCTGTGCTCTTTTGTGCGAGAACATAGGTTTTGGAATTTCCAGGCCCCCACTGTTGAGGATCTTCCAGTTCTTGTTAATTATTTTGCTCACCTGGTCAGAGTTGGTGTTGTACGTGGTCACACAAATGGGTCTATGCTCTTCCACTTTTTTGACTTTGTCCTCCAGGAGGCTTTCTCTGCAGTTATTCCTTGCTCTCTTGTAGGCTTGATCAATGATCCTAGGTGGGTAGTTCCTCATTTTCAACTTTTTCTTTAGGTCTTCTGACTGAGTTTTGAAATTGGCAACTTCCGTACAGTTCCTGCGAAGTCGCAGGAACTGGCCGTAGGGGAGGTTATCCCTCAAGTGTCTCGGATGAAAGCTCTGATACATCAAGAGACAGTTCTTGGAAGTACTTTTAAAATGGGTTGTTGTCATCAATCTGCCATTTTTGGGGAAGATGTTCAGATCCAGGAATACCAGATTGGTTTTTGTTGTGACGCTGGTGAATTTGAGGAATTCATCCTGATAGTTAAGCCATGTCAGGAACTGTTGGGCGCTCTTATCATCGCCATCCCAGATGATAAGGATGTCGTCAATATACCTCTTCCAGGTCAGGATCTTTTGCCGGAATGGGTTACTGATGTTTAGTATCTTTGTTGCCTCCAGGTGGTGAACATAGAGACCAGCTATGCTTGGAGCAAATGTGCTTCCCATGCTGGTCCCATGCTTTTGAAGGTACAAAGTGCCGTTGTACTCAAAGAAATTCTCCTTGAGAGCCAGGGCGCAGCATTCCATAACCACGTTTCGTGGTGTTTGGTACTCCCAGTCATCTGCGAAGAGGACATCTTCAATTATCGCCAGTGTTTCGTTGTGAGGCAAGCTTGTATATAGGCTCTCTACATCACAGCTAATTAATAGCTGTGTGTTAGGGTCAAATGACACCTCCTCGAGCAGATTGAGCACATCTTTCGTGTCTCTGAGGTATGTTGATGTGCTTTGTACCATTGGACGCAGGAATGCGTCCGCAAACCTAGAGACTGGTTCGAGGACCGACCCGATCCCCGATACAATCGGTCTACCCGGTGGATTTACAAGGTCCTTGTGGATCTTGGGTAAGATGTACAGGTAGGGGGTCTTTGGGTTTTTTTGACATAGAAATTCCCCTTCTTTGGTGGTAACCCAGTCGTGCGACAGTGCCTCCTCTACCATTGTCTATATCTTGATTGAAATTCTCTCAGTTGGATCTGATGAGAGTATTTCGTAGTTTCTTTTTTCCTGTAATAGTCTGGTACACTCCTTGTCATATTGATCTATATTCATTAGTACAGTTGCACCCCCCTTATCTGCTGGTTTTATGACCAATTGTTTGTTGTTGCTTAAGTCACGGAGAGCCCTTCGTTCTTCATTTGAAACATTTTGGAAAACGCGTTTCTGCGTAGGGTCGAGAACTTCCAGATCTTTCATGACAGCTTTTTCGAAGGTCAGGAGTTCTATGGGGAGGGTGTTGTTCATTGGTGTGAAAGTTGATCGAGGCTTGAGTCCGGTGTCTCCTTTCTCTTGAGTGTCCACTTTGTCTTTGAAAAAGACTTGTAGCTTGAGTCTCCTCATAAATTCCTGTACTTCCTTGCATAGGTGGAATTTATCCATGTTACTAGTGGGGACATATCCTAAGCCTTTTTCCAATATTCTTTTTTGTGGTTCAGATAGTTCGTTGCCCATCAGATTAACAACCAGGCTCATTTCTGGTTCTTTTGTGCCCCTGTCATGCTCCTGGTTGATACTCTTGGAGTCACTTCGTCTTCGTTGCTCCAATGGACCGAGTTGCCTCTCCGATTCCTTCCCTTGGCTCGTCCTCGGCGCGCCCCTAAAAAAGGACCCGAGTTGTCATAATATCCGTAATCTTGTTGGAATCCCCACGGCGGAAAAGGGGCATTCGGATGTTGGAAGGGTGGTGGGCCAAACTGTTGCGGGGGGTACATCATTGGCTGAGGGTAGCTGTTCCATCCCCTCATGCCCCGGTTGTTGGGTCGTCGGAAATTCTTTCGTGCACCCTGGAATCTGGGGCTTCTATTGCTGCTCGAGTTAGAGCTGTTGGATCCGGCATCTGATGAACCGTCATTGGAAGCATTGTCATTTGATGATTTGTAATTCTCCTTTATATAGGGGTAGATCTTTTCTTTACTCCATCTACTAGTATCTTTTTGGAGTTTTTCGTATTTGCTGTCTTTTAGAGATATCTCAAAGTCATTCAATGTTTTATTTAGTTCATCCAGATATTTCTTTAAGTTGGCTGGAGACTCATAGCTCTTGAGGCGTACTTCCACTGCTTGTATTTCCACCTTTAGATCACTCGCTAATCTGCTAGCTGTTTTAATGATCAAAACGATCCAATCCCGTGTACATCTCCATGATATTTGGGACCAATCGATTTTAAAGGTTTTGTCCTCAAGGAATATGAATGGTTCATTCCGTACTACTAGACCTGATGGAGCTGTATTGACTTTAAGATACTCAGACATGAGCAGCCCATGGATGGCTGTTTTTATTTGGGTTCTTCTTAGTTCCTCTAGTTCATCCCAATCACTATTTTTTAAGGATGGGCATCCGGAGTTCAATCCTTCAAAAGTACCTAAGGAGGCCATAAGGTTAGAGATCTCGTCCTCAGTGAATGCAAGGCCCAGGTCAGCCATTCTAGTACACAGAGACCGAGGGGTCCTCTGTTTATCCTGCTGTGATGTCGCCGAGTGCAGAATCACAAAAAAGTGGTGTGAAGAGATGAATTCTTTGGTTGACTTCCGCAGCTGCACGCTGCCAGTAATTCCAAAACAATAAGGGAAGTACAGAGGAGTTGATAGAATCACCCTCCAAAACGATCTACATAAACAAAGAGATTCTATCAATGTGTGGACATGTATTTTATTTGTTGGTTTTGCAGTGATGAAAATATAGTGAAAATACTCTCTCTTAGGGTGATAAAGATGAGAGCGCTATGTGCTTTTTAAAATACCCCTCACACACTAAAAAAATCCAGTAGTGTCATGCTTCATCATTGGGGTCTTCCCGTCCCTCTACGGGGCGGGGCGTGCTACGACCTGACCGACTACGCGGGAGCACTGAAGTGGTGACAGGACTATGTGATGGTGCAAGGTGTCAGTGAAAGTGTAGGGACCTAACAATGTGTGTGAGTACAAAAATTAAAAATCCTCTGGCTAGTAGAAAAAAACAATTTATTAGCTTCTCTAGCTGGGGACGTTAAGAAGGGGGTTTTGGGGTTGAGCCGATCGCTGCAACCTGGTCTACATGTTTCGTAGGCAGTCCCCTACTGCCTACTCATCAGGACCTTCTACTGGTCCCTACGAAAATAAGCTCAGTTGCTAAGTGTTGTCAGCCTGTCTTCCTAAAAACTAACAGTAAAATTCCACTGTTAGTTTTTGCTTCAGGGCATGAGCTGGCCCCCGGGAAGCAAAAATTATCAAAAATAGTGACCCAAATGTGGTCTCTGTAAAGAAAAGGGAAAAAAAGGGAAACACAGATATTTACATTTATAGCTGTGGATTTTGCGCTTTCATTGTTGTTTGCGCCACAATTTCACTCATCAAATCCATTCACCCATTACACAAAGAATAACTATAGACTTTATGGACAGAGTGATGGATCAGTCTGCCATCCCCTGGCTGTCCGTAGGTGATGACGAACAGTGGACGAAAAGCACACAGATGTTCATAGTAGTAACTGTGGATTGTCACTGCGCTTTCATAATTGTCTGCGCCACAATTCTTCTTTTCAAATTTCATTAGCCCATTGCCTAAAGCCCTAATGCAAGACTTTATGTATCTCTAAATATCTCTAAAAGACAGCAAATACGAAAAACTCCAAAAAGATACTAGTAGATGGAGTAAAGAAAAGATCTACCCCTATATAAAGGAGAATTACAAATCATCAAATGACAATGCTTCCAATGACGGTTCATCAGATGCCGGATCCAACAGCTCTAACTCGAGCAGCAATAGAAGCCCCAGATTCCAGGGTGCACGAAAGAATTTCCGACGACCCAACAACCGGGGCATGAGGGGATGGAACAGCTACCCTCAGCCAATGATGTACCCCCCGCAACAGTTTGGCCCACCACCCTTCCAACATCCGAATGCCCCTTTTCCGCCGTGGGGATTCCAACAAGATTACGGATATTATGACAACTCGGGTCCTTTTTTAGGGGCGCGCCGAGGACGAGCCAAGGGAAGGAATCGGAGAGGCAACTCGGTCCATTGGAGCAACGAAGACGAAGTGACTCCAAGAGTATCAACCAGGAGCATGACAGGGGCACAAAAGAACCAGAAATGAGCCTGGTTGTTAATCTGATGGGCAACGAACTATCTGAACCACAAAAAAGAATATTGGAAAAAGGCTTAGGATATGTCCCCACTAGTAACATGGATAAATTCCACCTATGCAAGGAAGTACAGGAATTTATGAGGAGACTCAAGCTACAAGTCTTTTTCAAAGACAAAGTGGACACTCAAGAGAAAGGAGACACCGGACTCAAGCCTCGATCAACTTTCACACCAATGAACAACACCCTCCCCATAGAACTCCTGACCTTCGAAAAAGCTGTCATGAAAGATCTGGAAGTTCTCGACCCTACGCAGAAACGCGTTTTCCAAAATGTTTCAAATGAAGAACGAAGGGCTCTCCGTGACTTAAGCAACAACAAACAATTGGTCATAAAACCAGAAGATAAGGGGGGTGCAACTGTACTAATGAATATAGATCAATATGACAAGGAGTGTACCAGACTATTACAGGACAAAAGAAACTACGAAATACTCTCATCAGATCCAACTGAGAGAATTTCAATCAAGATAAAGACAATGGTAGAGGAGGCACTGTCGCACGACTGGATTACCACCAAAGAAGGGGAATTTCTATGTCAAAAAAACCCAAAGACCCCCTACCTGTACATCTTACCCAAGATCCACAAGGACCTTGTAAATCCACCGGGTAGACCGATTGTATCGGGGATCGGGTCGGTCCTCGAACCAGTCTCTAGGTTTGCGGACGCATTCCTGCGTCCAATGGTACAAAGCACATCAACATACCTCAGAGACACGAAAGATGTGCTCAATCTGCTCGAGGAGGTGTCATTTGACCCTAACACACAGCTATTAATTAGCTGTGATGTAGAGAGCCTATATACAAGCTTGCCTCACAACGAAACACTGGCGATAATTGAAGATGTCCTCTTCGCAGATGACTGGGAGTACCAAACACCACGAAACGTGGTTATGGAATGCTGCGCCCTGGCTCTCAAGGAGAATTTCTTTGAGTACAACGGCACTTTGTACCTTCAAAAGCATGGGACCAGCATGGGAAGCACATTTGCTCCAAGCATAGCTGGTCTCTATGTTCACCACCTGGAGGCAACAAAGATACTAAACATCAGTAACCCATTCCGGCAAAAGATCCTGACCTGGAAGAGGTATATTGACGACATCCTTATCATCTGGGATGGCGATGATAAGAGCGCCCAACAGTTCCTGACATGGCTTAACTATCAGGATGAATTCCTCAAATTCACCAGCGTCACAACAAAAACCAATCTGGTATTCCTGGATCTGAACATCTTCCCCAAAAATGGCAGATTGATGACAACAACCCATTTTAAAAGTACTTCCAAGAACTGTCTCTTGATGTATCAGAGCTTTCATCCGAGACACTTGAGGGATAACCTCCCCTACGGCCAGTTCCTGCGACTTCGCAGGAACTGTACGGAAGTTGACAATTTCAAAACTCAGTCAGAAGACCTAAAGAAAAAGTTGAAAATGAGGAACTACCCACCTAGGATCATTGATCAAGCCTACAAGAGAGCAAGGAATAACTGCAGAGAAAGCCTCCTGGAGGACAAAGTCAAAAAAGTGGAAGAGCATAGACCCATTTGTGTGACCACGTACAACACCAACTCTGACCAGGTGAGCAAAATAATTAACAAGAACTGGAAGATCCTCAACAGTGGGGGCCTGGAAATTCCAAAACCTATGTTCTCGCACAAAAGAGCACAGAGTGTCAGGGACATATTGGTCCATACCAGACCCAAGGCCAACAGGGTGAACAACACTGGTAATCCAAACTTTGTACAAGGGCATTGTGGCGGATGTAAGGCATGCTGTTTGACCAGGAAAAGCAAGAAATTGACCTTCAACAACGGGACAACATGGGAACAAAGAACATTTAGCAACTGCAATAGTTCCAATGTTGTGTATCTCATTACATGTCCCTGCAAACTCGAATACATTGGCATGACGAGCAGGGCAGTGAAGTTAAGAATAGGTGAACACAAAAGCACAATCAAGTGCAAAAAGTCCAGCACCAAATTAACAAACCACTTCCTGGAAAGTGGTCACAAACCTGAAGACATACTGTGGACTGTAATTGAACAGATCGACAACGAAAGACATCTCCTTGAAAAGGAACAGAGATGGGTTTTTCGTGTCCAGTCCAACAAAAATGGGTTGAACGATGAAATTCCGTGGGGTCAGTTATAGAACCCCCGTACCCCAAAAGAACCCCCACTCTCTGAGGCACCACCCCTAACCGTGGCCAAGATATTAACAGAGGTCCCTTTTAAGTTACCAACTCTACTGGCATGTGGAGACCACCCCCTTTGGAACACAGCACCACTGGTGTATGACTACTGTGCCCAACCTTAGCACAGGGGTCAAGTCTCAAACCACATAATAATTATGTTTTCCATAAACATATCTCACAGCGATTTTCGCTGTTTAATCCGTATACCCAATACATCTTTTCCCAACTCTGGGCAGAAACCTGCGTAAATATTCCAAGCTGAATTCTACTCACCTATCATACATGTTTCCCGCATTTTGCTAAACACATATACCTCTCAATCTAGGTCCACTACTATCGACCTGTTCATAATATTAGGGCTTTTGCACTAACTTATTGTTGTATAATCTCCTCTGTCACAATTTGTTAATAGCGATCTAATTTGCACTAAGATTTACATTGCGCAGGCAAAATCTGAGTACCAATAGAAATAGAAGGTAGACTTCCGCATTTCTACCCTTCCGCGTTCCATTACGGGCGGCCATTTTGAGTTAGCGCGCTAGTGTTTTGACACACCCGGCACCAGCGCGCAGTGAAGCTTAATGATTCACCGCTCCCAACACGCGAGCATTCAGCAGAGCGGCAACACTGGTAGAAGTAAGACTTAGGGACTATGCGGACAATGTAAGTTACAGACCTTTACCCCAGGTCTTAAAACGAGTGGGTTTTGAGACATATATTTTTTACTCCTCGCACAGTGTGTACCAAAACGCTAAGGGCGTGGCTCTCTTTCTTCGCAGAGCGCCGCGGTGAATTCCTACCGATTGTCAGCTCATGGGGCACCACGCGCTTGCCACAACAGTATGTATGGTTACCATTCTAATGTAGGGGTGCGTCCCGGTTTGTGGGGACTTTTATTGATTCAGTGACCATAACCTCAAGACTAGTATGAGAGATCGGGCTCCTCCTTTTTAATCCTGTGAGATGTCGTTGCATGTATTGAGTCGCGATAGTGTGTGTGTGTGGAGATAGAAACAGCCCTAATTACAAAGGGCACGTATAAGTTCGGGGATTTACTCGGACAGGCAGGGGATGGCAGATTGAACCATCACTCTGTCCATAAAGTCTTGCATTAGGGCTTTAGGCAATGGGCTAATGAAATTTGAAAAGAAGAATTGTGGCGCAGACAATTATGAAAGCGCAGTGACAATCCACAGTTACTACTATGAACATCTGTGTGCTTTTCGTCCACTGTTCGTCATCACCTACGGACAGCCAGGGGATGGCAGACTGATCCATCACTCTGTCCATAAAGTCTATAGTTATTCTTTGTGTAATGGGTGAATGGATTTGATGAGTGAAATTGTGGCGCAAACAACAATGAAAGCGCAAAATCCACAGCTATAAATGTAAATATCTGTGTTTCCCTTTTTTTCCCTTTTCTTTACAGAGACCACATTTGGGTCACTATTTTTGATAATTTTTGCTTCCCGGGGGCCAGCTCATGCCCTGAAGCAAAAACTAACAGTGGAATTTTACTGTTAGTTTTTAGGAAGACAGGCTGACAACACTTAGCAACTGAGCTTATTTTCGTAGGGACCAGTAGAAGGTCCTGATGAGTAGGCAGTAGGGGACTGCCTACGAAACATGTAGACCAGGTTGCAGCGATCGGCTCAACCCCAAAACCCCCTTCTTAACGTCCCCAGCTAGAGAAGCTAATAAATTGTTTTTTTCTACTAGCCAGAGGATTTTTAATTTTTGTACTCACACACATTGTTAGGTCCCTACACTTTCACTGACACCTTGCACCATCACATAGTCCTGTCACCACTTCAGTGCTCCCGCGTAGTCGGTCAGGTCGTAGCACGCCCCGCCCCGTAGAGGGACGGGAAGACCCCAATGATGAAGCATGACACTACTGGATTTTTTTAGTGTGTGAGGGGTATTTTAAAAAGCACATAGCGCTCTCATCTTTATCACCCTAAGAGAGAGTATTTTCACTATATTTTCATCACTGCAAAACCAACAAATAAAATACATGTCCACACATTGATAGAATCTCTTTGTTTATGTAGATCGTTTTGGAGGGTGATTCTATCAACTCCTCTGTACTTCCCTTATTGTTTTGGAATTACTGGCAGCGTGCAGCTGCGGAAGTCAACCAAAGAATTCATCTCTTCACACCACTTTTTTGTGATTCTGCACTCTGCGACATCACAGCAGGATAAACAGAGGACCCCTCGGTCTCTGTGTACTAGAATGGCTGACCTGGGCCTTGCATTCACTGAGGACGAGATCTCTAACCTTATGGCCTCCTTAGGTACTTTTGAAGGATTGAACTCCGGATGCCCATCCTTAAAAAATAGTGATTGGGATGAACTAGAGGAACTAAGAAGAACCCAAATAAAAACAGCCATCCATGGGCTGCTCATGTCTGAGTATCTTAAAGTCAATACAGCTCCATCAGGTCTAGTAGTACGGAATGAACCATTCATATTCCTTGAGGACAAAACCTTTAAAATCGATTGGTCCCAAATATCATGGAGATGTACACGGGATTGGATCGTTTTGATCATTAAAACAGCTAGCAGATTAGCGAGTGATCTAAAGGTGGAAATACAAGCAGTGGAAGTACGCCTCAAGAGCTATGAGTCTCCAGCCAACTTAAAGAAATATCTGGATGAACTAAATAAAACATTGAATGACTTTGAGATATCTCTAAAAGACAGCAAATACGAAAAACTCCAAAAAGATACTAGTAGATGGAGTAAAGAAAAGATCTACCCCTATATAAAGGAGAATTACAAATCATCAAATGACAATGCTTCCAATGACGGTTCATCAGATGCCGGATCCAACAGCTCTAACTCGAGCAGCAATAGAAGCCCCAGATTCCAGGGTGCACGAAAGAATTTCCGACGACCCAACAACCGGGGCATGAGGGGATGGAACAGCTACCCTCAGCCAATGATGTACCCCCCGCAACAGTTTGGCCCACCACCCTTCCAACATCCGAATGCCCCTTTTCCGCCGTGGGGATTCCAACAAGATTACGGATATTATGACAACTCGGGTCCTTTTTTAGGGGCGCGCCGAGGACGAGCCAAGGGAAGGAATCGGAGAGGCAACTCGGTCCATTGGAGCAACGAAGACGAAGTGACTCCAAGAGTATCAACCAGGAGCATGACAGGGGCACAAAAGAACCAGAAATGAGCCTGGTTGTTAATCTGATGGGCAACGAACTATCTGAACCACAAAAAAGAATATTGGAAAAAGGCTTAGGATATGTCCCCACTAGTAACATGGATAAATTCCACCTATGCAAGGAAGTACAGGAATTTATGAGGAGACTCAAGCTACAAGTCTTTTTCAAAGACAAAGTGGACACTCAAGAGAAAGGAGACACCGGACTCAAGCCTCGATCAACTTTCACACCAATGAACAACACCCTCCCCATAGAACTCCTGACCTTCGAAAAAGCTGTCATGAAAGATCTGGAAGTTCTCGACCCTACGCAGAAACGCGTTTTCCAAAATGTTTCAAATGAAGAACGAAGGGCTCTCCGTGACTTAAGCAACAACAAACAATTGGTCATAAAACCAGCAGATAAGGGGGGTGCAACTGTACTAATGAATATAGATCAATATGACAAGGAGTGTACCAGACTATTACAGGAAAAAAGAAACTACGAAATACTCTCATCAGATCCAACTGAGAGAATTTCAATCAAGATATAGACAATGGTAGAGGAGGCACTGTCGCACGACTGGGTTACCACCAAAGAAGGGGAATTTCTATGTCAAAAAAACCCAAAGACCCCCTACCTGTACATCTTACCCAAGATCCACAAGGACCTTGTAAATCCACCGGGTAGACCGATTGTATCGGGGATCGGGTCGGTCCTCGAACCAGTCTCTAGGTTTGCGGACGCATTCCTGCGTCCAATGGTACAAAGCACATCAACATACCTCAGAGACACGAAAGATGTGCTCAATCTGCTCGAGGAGGTGTCATTTGACCCTAACACACAGCTATTAATTAGCTGTGATGTAGAGAGCCTATATACAAGCTTGCCTCACAACGAAACACTGGCGATAATTGAAGATGTCCTCTTCGCAGATGACTGGGAGTACCAAACACCACGAAACGTGGTTATGGAATGCTGCGCCCTGGCTCTCAAGGAGAATTTCTTTGAGTACAACGGCACTTTGTACCTTCAAAAGCATGGGACCAGCATGGGAAGCACATTTGCTCCAAGCATAGCTGGTCTCTATGTTCACCACCTGGAGGCAACAAAGATACTAAACATCAGTAACCCATTCCGGCAAAAGATCCTGACCTGGAAGAGGTATATTGACGACATCCTTATCATCTGGGATGGCGATGATAAGAGCGCCCAACAGTTCCTGACATGGCTTAACTATCAGGATGAATTCCTCAAATTCACCAGCGTCACAACAAAAACCAATCTGGTATTCCTGGATCTCAACATCTTCCCCAAAAATGGCAGATTGATGACAACAACCCATTTTAAAAGTACTTCCAAGAACTGTCTCTTGATGTATCAGAGCTTTCATCCGAGACACTTGAGGGATAACCTCCCCTACGGCCAGTTCCTGCGACTTCGCAGGAACTGTACGGAAGTTGCCAATTTCAAAACTCAGTCAGAAGACCTAAAGAAAAAGTTGAAAATGAGGAACTACCCACCTAGGATCATTGATCAAGCCTACAAGAGAGCAAGGAATAACTGCAGAGAAAGCCTCCTGGAGGACAAAGTCAAAAAAGTGGAAGAGCATAGACCCATTTGTGTGACCACGTACAACACCAACTCTGACCAGGTGAGCAAAATAATTAACAAGAACTGGAAGATCCTCAACAGTGGGGGCCTGGAAATTCCAAAACCTATGTTCTCGCACAAAAGAGCACAGAGTGTCAGGGACATATTGGTCCATACCAGACCCAAGGCCAACAGGGTGAACAACACTGGTAATCCAAACTTTGTACAAGGGCATTACCCCTGTGGCGGATGTAAGGCATGCTGTTTGACCAGGAAAAGCAAGAAATTGACCTTCAACAACGGGACAACATGGGAACAAAGAACATTTAGCAACTGCAATAGTTCCAATGTTGTGTATCTCATCACATGTCCCTGCAAACTCGAATACATTGGCATGACGAGCAGGGCAGTGAAGTTAAGAATAGGTGAACACAAAAGCACAATCAAGTGCAAAAAGTCCAGCACCAAATTAACAAACCACTTCCTGGAAAGTGGTCACAAACCTGAAGACATACTGTGGACTGTAATTGAACAGATCGACAACGAAAGACATCTCCTTGAAAAGGAACAGAGATGGGTTTTTCGTGTCCAGTCCAACAAAAATGGGTTGAACGATGAAATTCCGTGGGGTCAGTTATAGAACCCCCGTAACCCAAAAGAACCCCCACTCTCTGAGGCACCACCCCTAACCGTGGCCAAGATATTAACAGAGGTCCCTTTTAAGTTACCAACTCTACTGGCATGTGGAGACCACCCCCTTTGGAACACAGCACCACTGGTGTATGACTACTGTGCCCAACCTTAGCACAGGGGTCAAGTCTCAAACCACATAATAATTATGTTTTCCATAAACATATCTCACAGCGATTTTCGCTGTTTAATCCGTATACCCAATACATCTTTTCCCAACTCTGGGCAGAAACCTGCGTAAATATTCCAAGCTGAATTCTACTCACCTATCATACATGTTTCCCGCATTTTGCTAAACACATATACCTCTCAATCTAGGTCCACTACTATCGACCTGTTCATAATATTAGGGCTTTTGCACTAACTTATTGTTGTATAATCTCCTCTGTCACAATTTGTTAATAGCGATCTAATTTGCACTAAGATTTACATTGCGCAGGCAAAATCTGAGTACCAATAGAAATAGAAGGTAGACTTCCGCATTTCTACCCTTCCGCGTTCCATTACGGGCGGCCATTTTGAGTTAGCGCGCTAGTGTTTTGACACACCCGGCACCAGCGCGCAGTGAAGCTTAAATGATTCACCGCTCCCAACACGCGAGCATTCAGCAGAGCGGCAACACTGGTAGAAGTAAGACTTAGGGACTATGCGGACAATGTAAGTTACAGACCTTTACCCCAGGTCTTAAAACGAGTGGGTTTTGAGACATATATTTTTTACTCCTCGCACAGTGTGTACAAAAACGCTAAGGGCGTGGCTCTCTTTCTTCGCAGAGCGCCGCGGTGAATTCCTACCGATTGTCAGCTCATGGGGCACCACGCGCTTGCCACAACAGTATGTATGGTTACCATTCTAATGTAGGGGTGCGTCCCGGTTTGTGGGGATTTTTATTGATTCAGTGACCATAACCTCAAGACTAGTATGAGAGATCGGGCTCCTCCTTTTTAATCCTGTGAGATGTCGTTGCATGTATTGAGTCGCGATAGTGTGTGTGTGTGGAGATAGAAACAGCCCTAATTACAAAGGGCACGTATAAGTTCGGGGATTTACTCGGACAGGCAGGGGATGGCAGATTGAACCATCACTCTGTCCATAAAGTCTTGCATTAGGGCTTTAGGCAATGGGCTAATGAAATTTGAAAAGAAGAATTGTGGCGCAGACAATTATGAAAGCGCAGTGACAATCCACAGTTACTACTATGAACATCTGTGTGCTTTTCGTCCACTGTTCGTCATCACCTACGGACAGCCAGGGGATGGCAGACTGATCCATCACTCTGTCCATAAAGTCTATAGTTATTCTTTGTGTAATGGGTGAATGGATTTGATGAGTGAAATTGTGGCGCAAACAACAATGAAAGCGCAAAATCCACAGCTATAAATGTAAATATCTGTGTTTCCCTTTTTTTCCCTTTTCTTTACAGAGACCACATTTGGGTCACTATTTTTGATAATTTTTGCTTCCCGGGGGCCAGCTCATGCCCTGAAGCAAAAACTAACAGTGGAATTTTACTGTTAGTTTTTAGGAAGACAGGCTGACAACACTTAGCAACTGAGCTTATTTTCGTAGGGACCAGTAGAAGGTCCTGATGAGTAGGCAGTAGGGGACTGCCTACGAAACATGTAGACCAGGTTGCAGCGATCGGCTCAACCCCAAAACCCCCTTCTTAACGTCCCCAGCTAGAGAAGCTAATAAATTGTTTTTTTCTACTAGCCAGAGGATTTTTAATTTTTGTACTCACACACATTGTTAGGTCCCTACACTTTCACTGACACCTTGCACCATCACATAGTCCTGTCACCACTTCAGTGCTCCCGCGTAGTCGGTCAGGTCGTAGCACGCCCCGCCCCGTAGAGGGACGGGAAGACCCCAATGATGAAGCATGACACTACTGGATTTTTTTAGTGTGTGAGGGGTATTTTAAAAAGCACATAGCGCTCTCATCTTTATCACCCTAAGAGAGAGTATTTTCACTATATTTTCATCACTGCAAAACCAACAAATAAAATACATGTCCACACATTGATAGAATCTCTTTGTTTATGTACTTCATTTCTTTACCAGTTGTTGCTACACAGTTATATAATGTGTGGAATTGAAAACAACATGTTGATAGTATTGATTCTATGGCTTGGAATATCTTGAGCTGTCACAGTGAGTTATGGTTGCTTAAATAGGCTGATCTGTGTATCCGGGCTAATGGTGGGATTTGAATTCACAAATATTAATTGGTAACGTTTTGCAAAATTTCTTGTAATTCCCTATGCAGGACCTTGCATGAAAACTGAATGTCAGTCAAGTGAGATACAAGAAAGCGTAGTGGAATAAGAGAAAATGTCCTGAAAGACATTTTCTGCTTGCACCTGTTTACTGTGAGGCTTTTTCTCTGTGAAACAGTTCCTCGTGTCCAAAAATTGTGTAAAAATTTGGGACTGTGAAATTCACAGAATTCCAGAAATTTCCTATAACGACAAAATAGCTAACATATGCAGGGATAATAACATTTCACATGGGCCTGAGGTCCAAATCTGACCTGCCTCAGCCAGTAAGAAGGCTGATGTAAAGTAATAACTCTCAAGGTAAATGGCAGGCCACTGGTAGTGAGGTGGACGGTGGCAAAACTCAAAACCTTATTGACAGCCCCTTTTTGTTTTTTTAGTCAAACATATATGCTTTCCAAGACGTTGCATTTCTCTTCCAACATTATAAGTATGGCATAAAGAACCCTAGCATGCAAAAAAAAAATTCCTCCAAGAAAAGTCGGGACTGAATGTATCATGCATAGTATTTCAACACTTGGCAAGTAGAATTGCAGGCATCAAAAAGGTAATTTCAGTGTCAGCCAAGCAAGGCTGGACACAAAGTTGAGAATCTCAGGTCTTCACCTCACAAGTAAAATTCTCATGAATATGTTGACATTTGGAGTGTCTTAAGAGAGAGATTTAGAGAGTATAATTGGAGGGTAGGATGTTTTAAGAGAGAAAATAATCACAAAATCTTTAACTTCTAAAAAGAAGACGTATTTAGAACTGAAAAATAAAAGTTAAAGAGTGTAACAGACGAAAATTTAAATGAAACTTTAAGTCTAAAAATCCAAATAAAATACACAACTAATTTACAGATACCATCTGCGACCTCACTGAGATATCCCTCTATTAACAATGAAGGCCCAGATTTACTGTCATTTTGCGTCGTGGTACTGCCACTTCTTTGGAATAACCAAGATGCAAAATGTTATTTGTTATTTACAGAGCTACTCAAGGGACATCATGCTTCACCTTGCATTGCTTGAAAAGATAATGTAATACAGCACAGACCCTTGTGCTGCGTTGCATTACACTGCATCTAGGAGGGGTTCTATAGGTGGAGCATAGCTGTTCCCATGCTGCTATAAATGGATTGTGTCACATTCCTTGATATACGAAAGCTTGTACACCTGGGAACGTGTCCTAATGCAGTGCCTTAACCACTGAGGTGTAATGAGAAGAAATATATATTTTTCTCCTCGTTACTTCCTCCTCTTTATATGAGTGATACATGCTGCATCCCATATAGAATGAGAAAATTGCCTTACAAGATTGTTTCTGTGCAACAAGGTGTCTCTTCCTGCACAAAAACAACCCTGCCCATAAAGCAGGCACCATTGCACCGTGATGCTAAGCAGACATAAGTATGCTAGTGCCTGGAGAGAGTTAGTAGATATGGCACTCTTTAGCTCTCGCCCATCAATGCAACACAGCACAGCAACTTTGCTAGCTGCCCTGTGTTGCAGGAAGGTTTGTTAAGTATGCCCCTAAATTACAAATCAAACAAACTTAGGGATTTGTGTGTTTGATGGAAAATGACTAGATAAACAATGTGGACTAACCCACTATGTGATAGTTTTAGTCACTGTATTCATGGCCTGAAACTGGGACCCACTTGGTGTTTTAAAAGACCCCTCACACACCAACCTGGTTGGTGTCATGCTTCATCATCGGGGTCCCAACCAGGTAACCGAGTGCCATCTGGTTGTGCTACGACGCCTGATTACAGCGGAGCGGGTGTGGGTGCAAATAGTGTGATGTGAGTGTTGAGTTAAAAATACCTCTGGGAATCCTTGCCTTTGTATTTTATTATTGGCGGCCCAGGGTATCGTTAAAATTATGTGTGGTGCAACTCCTTAAGGAGTAGTAGTCCTATGAGTTGTCTATGTGCAGCGGTCTACATGTTTCAGCCACTTGAGTGATTGTGGGGGCTTTCTTCAGGACCAAAGAGAGGTAAGTGAGTGGCAAACAGAAAAGTGCCACATGAAAGGTGAAAATCCTGCACACGCGCTAAGGTTTGCGGAAAAGAAAAATAAGTGCTGGTGTACTCACTGGTACTCCAGAGGGGCAAACAAATCCTGTAGGGAAAAGAAGGACAAAACAACATACACATATGTAGATTTTCAGCAACATAAAATGCAATCTTAAGTTGTGATATAGGGTTGTCTCGTCGTCAGGCCTTAGAGTGTGACTAAAGGTTGGAACATGCAGCGTGGCATGCACTGATAATGTGGATTGCATGCCAAACACGTTCCTCTCATAACATTAATCTGAGACCTTACATGCGCAATAGGTGTTGCAATCCTGTTATTAACGGGCAACCATGACATGCAGGGACTGTTTTTGTGGCACAGGGAGCGTGCGTAGAGACTGCTGGGAGGAGACCAGTCGGTCTGTGGCGCGCAGAGTGCAAATTGTGATGGCTAGCTGCCGAGTGAGGGAAAGATATGTCACCCGAAAATGACCAACATACTAAAGAGGTGTACTTTCCACATAGCATCTAAGTTTCAATAGAGCTAATTTCTGACATACATTTTAAGTAACATTTGTCGTTTTATGACACGTTCTTTGTCAGAATGCACTCAGGCCTCTGGGAAGGAAGATTGTTTTATGTTTTATTATCCTTTTTGCTGCTCTTCTGAATCTGAAAACGAATCACAGACCTGGGGCCATAATACTAATAGTCCTTTGTAAAGACCCTTATTTGGCCGCCAGCTTATCCTTCATCACTAAGCAATGGCCTTCAGAGATCCTTGGTATGCCTTCATACATCACCAGCTGACCCTCAGTGACCTTCTGCCAGGGTGTAGAGTTTTTCAGATAGCCTTGAGACACTGTCAGTCCACTCTCACACATGTCTGTACCACTCTTTCATTCTCTGGACCAGGCATCAATGATCTTCAGCACAGCTTCTTCTGAGACCTTAGAGTTCAGACAGACTTCAAACGCCATATTTGGCCATTAGCTACCTTGGCCATTGTTAGACCTGACAGCCTTAGGGTGGTCTTTCCCAAACTTTTTGCCCTCTTACCTCCATTTCCTTTTGTTGGCCTTAGGATTCTGAGCACTTTACCACTTCTATCCAGTGCTAAAGTGTGTGTACTTCTCCCCTAAACATGGTTTAATTGATGTATCCACAAATTGGTATATTTAATGTAGCTGTAACTTTCTAGAGTCATACAGCTTATACTTTCCGAAGTAAAATGGTGCATTTGTTGGATAACATAAGCATCAGAACTGTGTAAAACTGATTCCACCCACACCATCCAGAATTGTTGGCCGAATTCCTGCTAGCTCACAGTGCACCATATGTACCCCTATCCTTACAAGGTAGCAAACGGATGTGCAAACTCAGTAAATGACAACCCTGACTCCGCAAGGAATTTGTGGCAAAAGTTCTAGAACTCTTTTGCTTAGTTACTATGCATACCCAAAGAGATACAGAAGAAATACACAGCACAGTGTTTCAATATTTATTGAAGCATTGTGATTCTTACGTAGAATACTTGTATCGCAAGCATCAATAGAAGGAAACAGAATCATGTAATTAGCATTACTAGAATGGTGAAAAAGATAAACAGCTCAACCATTATGCTGATTATAGAGGATATATGCGTGCATACATGTACTGTAAAATACTGTACTTCTACCTAGTGCATCCTAACCGATCATGTCTAGGGTGAATGAGTCTGCCAAATCCTTGTAACGTTAGCTAACTCTCCAAAACCTGTGGGTAAGTGTCACCAGGCTGCCCGGCTTGGTGGAGAGTTTGGCTGCATCCCTCGCATGAGGTAAACAGGAATCAGCTAGAGCAAGGGTTGGCTGTCAAGTAGCCCCAAATATAACCCTTAACAATGGGGTTAAATTAGTACAAAGCACTTGTTCCGAGCACTTGTTGTAAATAAAACGTCCAAACATGGAGCTGTAGGGTACCCGTAGTCTTTAATCCAATCCACCAATTCTTGTTTCGAAACTTACTTGCTGTACATCAATATCAATACATTGGTGATGCACTATACACAGCCAGCCAACACGTGTTTCGTCATATGGCTAATTAGACTCCAACTTAATCAGGGCTGTAAATAGCAAACACACCAAGGCATATAATAACTAAATTATACTCCACATTAGTAATCCATTATCCACTAATTGGTGCAGGGTCCAGAACCTAGTAATATAGATTCATAAACCAATAAGTATGATGTGACACACATGTCCAAAGGGGACAACATATATAAATCTCATTATAATTATGTGTGTCATGAATCACAAGGGATATATGAAATTTCACAACAAATTACAGCATTTCAAAGTGACACACAAACCCTCATAACATATAGGTGTAAAAGATAAAACTCATGCATGCAGGTAACCCAATTTTATCTGCTCGCCCCTCAGCGCCAGTCCAAAAGAACGGGAAGAACAGACAAGATATAGCTAACTCATTTTTCTCAAATTATCTGGAGAGAATGCATGTTCAGCATGTAACAGATCTTGGCAGAGACTGCCAGGCATGTTAACATTAAACCCCTAGTGAACTCACACAATAAATCCACACTCCTATTTGTAGAGGTTTGTATAGAAATAATTTCAGTCCAGAATAAATGTAATAAGATTATTATGGATATCAAACTAACTGTACCAAATGCACATAATGTATACATTTATGAAAATAAACAACATAATAAAGACTACATTTTGAGTATTTTGATATGCTTATCTTATCACAAAAATCTGCCTTTCTATGAGGGTTCAGTGTATTTTAATGCTGTCATTGCATATGCAGAATTGAACTACATATATTTTCAAGTCCTCAGCCTATCTCTGTAACCAAGTTAGAATCAGGCTCTGACCTCGGTGCAGTTCAACAGAGAATTACACTGCCCTCTGCTTATCCTGGAACCCAAAGTCCTAGCTCTCTCCTCGAGAGGACAGAGAACGATCAATTTAAATTATTCACTCCATTCATTTTGGGAAAAATCATCTTTGTGATTCATGAAGACAAATGGAAAGGAAATGTGAGAATTCTCTTAAATATCCGCTTCGAAGTCTAAAATCAATCTGTCTTTCCCAAACCTTTAAACATTCAGTTAAATATATGATTATTAGGCCTGGGCGAAATATAAATAATGCTGGGTAATTTGTGTAATTTCAGGAATTTCGTTTTACACTTGTTACATAAAAACGTTTAAATTACACCATTATGCCAAATAGTAATTATACCCCATTTACA
Organism: Lissotriton helveticus; assembly: GCF_964261635.1. Classification (NCBI taxonomy): domain Eukaryota; kingdom Metazoa; phylum Chordata; class Amphibia; order Caudata; family Salamandridae; genus Lissotriton; species Lissotriton helveticus. The sequence continues at coordinate 104,290,481 of NC_136072.1, forward strand.
GTAAAACTGTACTGCAAATGTGCCATTTGTGGTAAAAATGTACCCCAAAGGCACAGAAACAACAGAACGTGAGCAGCTATTGTTGATTTTGCTTTAGATTTTAAACAATATTTTAGTGCAAAATGCTTCTTTGTGACAAAATTTGACACGATAATGCATTTTTCACAATAATATAGCGCCAAATGACAGATTTGCATTTTGAGTAACTGAGCATTTTGCGTGGCTTATTGCCGCTATGTAAATATGGTACACTTTCACACAGTTTTCTGCATGGAAAGGGGGGGGGGGTAAAATAGGTGTTGCTGCATTCTACCGCAACACCTATTGCTTTTTGATGGTACCCCAGATTTACATGGATAGATAAATCTGAGGCAGTGCCAAAAACTAACGCCATGCAAAAGCAGGAGTTAGGTTTGGCGCAAAGAGGAGAAATACTTTTATTTCTCCTAATTTTTGCTTTTTCTATGTGTGCTGCATTTTGCTGCAAACATAGAAAGAGCAACACACATTTAGTGATTGTTTATGTGCAGGAAGGTGTCCCTTCCTGCACATAAGCAATCATTCCCTGCAATGCAGGCACCCTTGCACTATCGCTCTAGGGTGTCTGTGTTGGTGTTGGTGCTAGGCAGCTATTTGAAGTGCCAGCATAAGAGAAAAACAGGGGCTGCCAAATTGTTGTAAATACGGCGTATCCCTGCAATTTAGAAATGACGCAGTGCGGCGCTGCAAAGTTTGCCCCATAGTGTCCAGAAAGGATGCGAAATTCTCATCTGTACTGCTTCATGGATTTGGTCATTCTATCCAGGTCTCTGCGGTGTGTTAGATAGGTCCCCCACAAGAGGATAGACTCCGGCACCTTCACCAACCATACTCCCAAATTGTCCAATCCTCCTGCTAGCAGTCCAGGGGAAAGTACAAGGTGGTGAAAGTCAGGGTTTTCCCATTCCTCTGACCATACACTGTGGCCAGGCAACCCAAATTATCTATCCATGTACGTGTCACCTGCAGGGTGAGCAATCGACAAGACAATATTCCCACCCCCCTGGAGCCAGATGGAAAGCTGGGTTGCACCAACATGAAGTGTTTGCCATGGTGCAGCACCCTGGATTCTTTCTTGTAAAATATTTCAACATCGCCCCTCTCATCAACTTACTTCTCAGGCCATTGACATTCCAGGCATGGAATATCAATGGTGAAGCCTAGAGTCATCAGCTGGTGTTTATCCATACTCTTCAGTGTTTTTCTGGGGCCAGTGTCCAACCATCTCTGCAGTGCCTCAGTAAAACTCTTTCTCCATAACCCTCCCCTCCCCCTGCTGAACCTCCTTGCACTGCGGATATAGATCTACCCACCCCCAATGCACGAGGTGTCTGCCTCTCCCACCCCAACAACAACATTACATGTCCACTTGCAAGTTTCTCCAAGTAAATACCTATGGGGGAATTCTGGTGCCTTGCCTATCACCGCGTCCATCATCCCGCCACAATGCAGTATTGGAATCCACATGGGCCAGCTCAACTGGCCCCATTCAGCCCTCACAGTCTGCATGGAGACTAATTTTGTCATGTCAGCAGTCCATGGGTAGACCGTCAGGGAGGCGTGCCTTGCACAACCAAGAAGGTGGATGCAATCTAGTGAGACTCCACTACAACACCCCATTTATCCACCTGCCTTTCGCCAACCATTGGAGGCCTAAACTATAACTGCTGCATTCCCAGCATTGTCCCACACCATTGTAGCTGCCCCATTCATACCTACACTGTTGCAGCTGCTGGTGGTGTCTGGGGACACTGTCACCCTACTGTTGCTGCCGCTGGAACTCGCTGCCTAGAGCCGATGTGTCAAGGGAGTCCGGCACTCCTGTGTGCACCCCTGCTGGCCGTAGTGCTTGAGGGGTGCTTGCTGAAGACCGTCAGCTTGGTAGAGTACTTGGTCCCGCCGCTGCAGCGGGCTGTCGTGCGGACCGCCAAGATCTAAATCAGGCCCAAAGTCTTTTGCCATTTCTACAGCAAAGTCTTTAAGCCTAGGATTAGCAAAGTACCATCCACGCTGAGTTGTAAAATGCCAAAGCCTTTTACCACTCCAGGCACAGTATTACAGCTTTGGTTTGGCATAATAACATTCAAGCCAACTTAGAATGAATAAAAGCAACCCCTGACCAATGTTTCACTATCATTATAGCTCTTTAGAGAGGTTTAGCTTTGTCCAGACACAGCGGAGCACCCAGTATAAGATAAAACAATACCCTTTCAGGCTTTGTGCTACATAAATTCTGTAACAAAGAAGTAGAGAATTCTGGGTAGTTCTCAAGTTTTGATGGAGCAAAGCTCATCTATAGCATACCCGACAACACCAGTGACACTCTGAATCTGCTCACCTCAAATGTATGTGTTTCTACCAAGTTTTCAAACACAGAATTAGCACTGCTGAACATAATCACACTAAATGTGTCAGGAAGCTAGATCTTGGTTGGCAGATTGTACTTTTTGTGATTTGTTGCACACCCGTTCAGTAGTTTCTGGGAAATTAAAGTTCACAAATATTTGTATATCTAGATGGGTGGATTTGAGGAATCCCTTGAACCCAATTTTTAAAAATAGAGTGTTCTTAATGGCCCAGTGAGCTTTTTTCCCTTGGGCCATCTCGCCCAGTCAGTGACAACATTAACATTTCGAACTAAAAGAAACAGAAATTCACCAGTTTTAGTAACCATAGCAAATTATGAATTGTGCCCCCTAATCGCTGCTTATGGCACACATAGTACATTGCTCATGACATGTTCTATTTCATAATTTATGACATCACTGATGATATATCAAATTACATAGCTGATGACATTACAGATAGTACTGGCGCATATTTTGTGCAAACGCTATCTCAAGCGGGCATTCCCTCATGTGCATGGGGGTATGGTCCCATGCAAAAGAGAGATTCTCTTTACCTTTGCTCCTGCACCATATTATGAACGCGGTCGCAAAGGCAAAGAAACTGTCAGGAGGCGTGCTAACAGTACACCACAAAAAGGTGGCGCACTGTCAGTGCGCCCCCTGATGGCTTTTATCCCTTGGACCATCTCGCCCAGTCAGTGACAACATTAATGTAATGTGTAATGTAATGTATATACTTGTAAAGCGCACTGTTGCCAGTCGGCGTCCTGGCGCTGTATACCGCTGGGGAACCCGTCCTGGCTTTCCCTGTGGGATGGTCCCTGCTGGGAATCCCAAAGGTGGAGCCAGGCATCCCTGGTGTTGATGTGGCTGTTGTGGAGATTAGGCAAGCTAATGCCCAGAGATGCCGAGTGGGACCCCTGGTTAGAGTAGGCACGGAGGTGTGAATTATGGAGTCCGCTGACCCTGGTCCACGACCCTGCTGCGTCGGGAATCGAACCCTGGTCCCAGGCCGACTTCTGCTTCTGGGTCTGCCGTCTATAACCAGTGAGCCACACAACTCCATTAACATTTCGAACTAAAAGAAACAGAAATTCACCAGTTATAGTAACCAAAGCTAATTATGACTTGCGCCCTCTAATCGCTGCTTATTACCACACATAGTACATTGCTCATGACATGTTCTATTTCATAATTTATGACATCACTGATGATATATCAAATGACATAGTTGATGACATTACAGATAGTACTGGCGCATATGTTGTGTAAACGCTATCTCAAGGGGGCATTCCCTCAATTGCATGGGGGTATGGTCCCATGCAAAAGAGAGATTCTCTTTACCTTTGCTCCTGCACCGTATTATGGACGCTGTCGCAAAGACAAAGAAGCTGTCAGGAGGCGTACTAACAGTACACCACAAAAAGGTGGCGCACTATCATTGCGCCCCCTGATGGCAGCCAACTCCCCAGGTGTCCCCTGGCGGGCGAGTGCAGTCTTTCACTGCACCCGCCTGCATTGTGCAGCACACATAGAAACAGCAAATCACCATGAATGATTGTTTATGTCCAGGAAGGTGTCCCTTCCTATGCATAAACAATCATTTCAAAAATGACGATTTGCAACTGCTATGTCTGCTGCTCAATGGAGCACACAAAGGAGTTACAAATCACCATTAGTGATTGTTTATGTGCAGGAAGGGATACCTTCCCGCACATAAACAATCATTCCTTCACCGCAGGCACTCTTGCACTATTGTGCAAGGGTGCCTGCATTGGTGCTATGCAACTGAGTTTAGCACCAACACTAAGGAAAATGCAGGGACGTGCCCACTGGCGTAATGAAAATTGAGCGGGCCGCCCTGCACAGTATGAAGAGGGGCCCCCTCCAGGCTGAATCAGGAGCTCTTTGGCCAGAGTGCAGTGCCGAGGGAGCCCTTTGGAGCTTGGGGTCCCCCATGCCGCGGGGGCTGCCGGGGCCTGTGAGTGCCCCCCGGATGTGCCATACCATTGTAAATACGGATTATCCCTGCACTTTCAGAATTGCCAAGGTTGCTGTTAGCAATTTTTGCTTAATGCCACGCTTCGCCATTCTCTTGTAAATATTCCCCCTGTTCCTGGGTGCTGGTCTGTGGTGACCATCTGATTAACACCTCCCAGTTATCCATTCCTTGAATATTGGTGTTACCATTGCTTTCTTTACTGTTGATTATGACACTTTCACCTACCTCTCGAAAACCTTTCCATCTATTTTAGTTGCCTTTCACTTTTTCAATTCTCTTCATCTTGAGCCCCTTCTTTTGTCCTTCATATTGGGCAAACTCATTCTAGCCTAATCACTGCTGTAATACTCTCAGATGCTCATTATTCTAGATATCAGTCCTCTTTCTTGTCTTTCGTGTCTAATATCACCCCCCCCCCTTGTATCGTGCACCCCTCATTTTTTCACTAGCCTCAAATCTGTGTATTGTCACTCCCAATTTGCGACCCTATGCCTCTCGCCATTGTTTCTTTCTTCAAAACTGCACCATTGCTTAGCATATTATTCTTCTTTAACCTTCCCTCATGATTTATGCAGAGACAGCTGTTGAATTGTTTATGTTTTTTTACTATGAAAAGGTACTTGTTATATTTTCCTGCTAGTTATTTTGTAAGGATTTTGCCTTGGGCCCCCATGTTGTTCTGATTTACAGAGGGACTAGACCTACTTGCACTTTAGAAAAACGTGGAATACATAAAAATGTGAAATAAATAAATGCATTTTCGTTTTTTCAACCTCAGGAGAGATTAGTTTGTGCCGAAAATGTATGTTGGGAAATGTTTGTGTCACTAACGCTGGAGCTGTGCTGGCGACATTCACTGAATGACTTCAGAAACTGTTGAAAAATACACTGAACAAGTATCAGATATGAAATTTGTATGCAAGGGCACAACTCACGTATAATTCTCAGGCAGACGACCCCTCCCCCATCATAATTTCCCTAAAACCTGTCATTTTCATGAAAATTACACAAAAGACCCATAAACAGTCATGCAATTTCGCTCAGGCATGCTCAGCACACACATTCAGCTGTGGTCGCAATTTTTCTTAAGTTTGAAGGAAAAGTTTATTATGGACAACAATTCAGAGCACCATTACAAATGAGACACCCCAATCTTCAGTTCTGCATACCAAACCCGCATCACTGTCAACTAAAATTATCTCAAATGTGAAGATTCCTCTCTCTGAGAAAGTGCCTGTCATTCCCAGGCAGGCCAGCCAAGGCTCCTGCGTTCATTACAGTCAGTAATCTGGGTACCGTTGACAGGTACTGAAGGAGGAGGCCTCTTATGCATAGCAAGGAAACCATATGTTATAAGGGTTTTAGGCTGCACACAACCCAGCAACATTAGGCATGCATTTGCTGTGCTCCAATTTGCATCTTTCATATTGAGTAATGTATATGAAATAGAACGTCTTTTATTCCGTAAGGCTAAAGATGTGTCTGCACAGGGCTTACCTGATATTAGGAAAAGGCTAACTGCATAATGATGTTCAGGAAAACATTTGAAACCTGGAAAAATCAGAGTGTGATACACAATCCATTGCAGCGCTGATCACGTGACATCGTTGTGCAGTTCACTCAGGAATTAACTACTTCTTGGAAAGGAATGTGATAATAAGTATATTTCTATTCTCGATATTCTTGACATTCTTTAAATAACAGCGTCGTTTAAAGTGATGGATAAGCTTAGACATGACGAAAAAATAAAACATGTCATATTTCTCCTAGGGAAAACAAGACATGTTGTTTTTATTTTTAAAAAAATTAAAAAAATTAAAATAAAATGTATATATATATATATATATATTTTTTTTTTTTTATTTGGAAAGTCAACTATGCATCAACTTTTATTTCAGTGTGATATAACGGAGATTGCATCAAATGCTGATTGCAAAGTCTCATGAAATATGTGCTTGTAATTAGGACATCGTATAGCAAGCCAAAATACCTGGGCAGAGATCTGTGGAGGGGTTAAAAAGGATGGCAGAGAAGTTTGCAAAGTCATCTCAGGAGGAGTGAGCAAGTAAATAACTGAAGATTGGTTGGCAATTAATGTAAACTTTCTATGTATCACTGGACTTGAATACAGAACGCGAATATCTCCCAATAAATAACAGAACAAGTTATTTATAGAGAACTGATTGCTCTATAATTTATTCAAAACATGTTTTTGGCCTTATGCAGGGAGAGCATCTACTAATGTTTATGATTGTTTGTTTACTACAGTGCCTGTGATCAGGCCCAGTTGCCCCACGCTCCTTGCTGCTCCTGCCTGCCTACCTGCTGACGCTTCCTGCCTGCTGCCGCTTCCTAGTTCTTCGTGCTTGGGCGACCCAGCCGCCGCTGAGCCGCCCGCCCGCACCAGCTTCTTCCCGCCGCTGCCTCCCTGCGGCCCCGCCCCCGCAAGCCCATTCGCCGCCCCGCTCCCGCCAACCAGCTGTTCCGCCCACCCCGCTCCCTTCTTATGCTGCCCTCACGCACGCGCAGCGGTCACGCGCAGCGGGAGCGCCGAAGGCGCGCCAAAGGCAAGCCCGTCTGCGCTCGTCCGCGCCTGGACCGCGCCCAGCGCCATGACCCCTGGTCCCCACCGCCGATGCAAGACTTCAAGACAGACCTACGACGCCGCCACTCTCAACGCACTCAATGCCGGCTGGAATCCTGCCTGCTACCGAGCCACCCCGAGACGCACCCACGGACCCTTCGCCTGCAAAACCTGCCGCTTCACCTGCTACCGTACCTGCACCGCTCCCGCCGAGTCCAACACAACCAGCAACCACCTGAAGTGCATCCTGCTGAACACCCGCTCCGTCCACAGGCACGCCGTGGAACTCTGGGACCTGCTCGACCCGACAGCACCGGACGTCGCCTTCCTCACCGAGACCTGGATGAACGCCTCCTCAGCGCCCGACATCGCCACAGCCATCCCGGACGGATACAAGATCACCCGGAAGGACCGCGTCAACCAGACGGGAGGAGGCATCGCCATCGTACACAAGAACGCCATCCGCATCTCAACCAACTCCGACGAAACCTTCACCGCCGCCGAACACCTGCACTTCCAGATACACACCGACCCCAAGACCACCCTCCGAGGCACCCTCGTCTACAGACCACCGGGACCACGCACACAGTTCAGCGAAGACATCGCAGACTTCATCAGCCCGCACGCCCTCCCCTCCGCCGACTACATCCTCCTAGGGGACCTCAACTTCCACCTGGAGAACAACAACGACAGAAACACCACCGCCCTGCTGGACAACCTTGCCAACCTCGGACTCAAGCAACTGGTGAACTCCCCCACCCACTACGCCGGACACACACTTGACCCCGTCTTCTCTTCCAGCAAACACGTCTCCTTCAGCCACGCCACCGGACTCCACTGGACAGATCACAGCTGCGTCCAATTCAGCTTCAATAGGAATAGGACTACGACCCACCACCAACCGCAACGAGTCCCCCGCCGCAGCTGGCGCAAGATCACCGCCGAGCAGCTCACCTCCTCCCTCAGCCAGAACACTCCTACCAGCACAACGGACCCCAACGAAGCAGCCAGCAACCTCACCAAGTGGCTGACCGCCTGCGCCGATGACCTCGCTCCACTAAAGAACCCTCCCAGCAGACCCGGCAGCAAGAAAACCCCCTGGTTCACCGACGAACTCAAGGAATCCAAGAAGAACTGCCGCACCCTCAAGAAAGCCTGGCGGCTCGACCACACCACAGACAACTGGACCGCCCTCAAACACGCCACCCGCAAACACCATCAGCTGATCCGCGCCACCAAGAAGACAGCACGCAAAGAACGACTGGACAACAACGCCCACGACAGCAAGGAACTCTTCAGCATCGTCAAAGAGTTCTCCAACCCCAGTGCCGGAATCAACGACATCACCCCCTCGCAAAGCCTCTGCGACTCACTCGCCTCGTTCTTCCACCGCAAGATCGCCGACATACACAACAGCTTCGACGCACAGACCACGCACCCTACCACCGAACCAACGCCTGCCACCACCACCCTCTGCAACTGGACCCCGATCACCACCGAAGACACCACCTGCACGATGAACTCCATCCACTCAGGATCACCAACCGACCCGTGCTCACACCACATCTTCAACAAAGCCGACGCCACCATCGCACCCCATCTCCGAGACACCATCAACTCCTCCTTCCAAACCGCCACCTTCCCGGAGAGCTGGAAGCATGCCGAGCTGACCGCCCTCCTGAAGAAACCAACGGCGGACCCCACCGACCTCAAGAACTACCGTCCCATCTCGCTCCTTCCGTTTCCGGCCAAAGTCATCGAGAAGACTGTCAACAAACAGCTTGCCGCCTTCCTCGAGACGAACGGATCCCTCGACTCCTCGCAGTCCGGTTTTCGGGCCAACCACAGCACCGAAACCGCCCTGATCGCAGCCACCGACGACATCAGAACCCTGATCGACAACGGGGAAACAGCGGCCCTCATCCTCCTGGACCTCTCCGCAGCGTTCGACACGGTCTGCCACCGAACCCTAGTGAAGCGCCTCAGCAACATCGGAATCCGAGAGAAAGCGCTGGAATGGATCATCTCGTTCCACACCGGAAGAACCCAGAGAGTCCGCCTCCCTCCGTTCAGATCCGAGGCCACCGAAGTCATCTGCGGCGTTCCACAAGGACCCTGTCTCAGCCCGACCCTCTTCAACGTCTACATGAGCCCCCTCGCAGCCATCGCACGACAACACAACCTCAACATCATCTCCTACGCTGACGACACCCAACTGATCCTCTCCCTCACAAACGACCCCACCACCGCCAAAGCCAACCTACACGAAGGGATGAAAGACGTCGCCGACTGGATGAGGAACAGCCGCCTTAAACTGAACTCAGACAAGACAGAAGTCCTCATGCTGGGATCATCACCCTCCGCCTGGGACGACTCCTGGTGGCCCCCGGCCCTGGGCACCGCTCCCAAACCAACGGACCACGCACGCAACCTGGGCTTCATCCTGGACTCCTCCCTGTCAATGACCAGACAAGTCAACGCCGTTTCTTCCTCGTGCTTCAACACCCTGCGCATGCTCGCAAGATCTTCAGATGGATCCCCACTGAAACCAGGAAGACCGTCACCCAGGCACTCGTCACCAGCCGACTGGACTACGGGAATGCCCTCTACGCCGGAACCACAGCCAAACTCCAGAGAAGACTCCAACGCATCCAGAACGCCTCCGCACGACTCATCCTGGACATCCACCGACACAGCCACATCACCGGACACCTGAGAGACCTGCACTGGCTCCCCGTCAGCAAGAAGATCACGTTCCGACTCCTCACCCACGCACACAAGGCCCTCCACTACCTGGGCCCCAAGTACCTCAACGACCGCATGACCCTCTACACGCCCACCCGCCAGCTACGATCTACCAGCCTCGCACTTGCCACCGTACCACGCATCCGCAAAGCCACCGCCGGAGGAAGATCCTTCTCCTACCTGGCAGCCAAGACTTGGAACTCCCTCCCCACCCACCTTCGGCGAACCCAAGACCATCTCTCCTTCAGGAAGCAACTCAAGACCTGGCTGTTCTAGCAGTAACATACCACTCACCCCCAGCGCCTTGAGACCCTCCCGTGTGAGTAGCGCGCTATATAAATGCCATGATTGATTGATTGATTGACTAATCTTTAAGATAATATAGGAAATAGAAAATACTGCTGTGTAAAACTCAACTTACTGATCAGGTATTTTTTTTATTCCGTACAGTGTTGATTATTAGTTGAAAGGTCAGGGATTGGTATTTATTTAAGGTCAGAGAGAACCTATTTTTCCCAAAACTAATGTGGCCCTCAAATAGTGCTTAATTTGAGCTGGTGGCTGAAAGCGGGGTGACCGGCACTTATTTTTAGGGACAGGGACTTATTTTTTCACATTAGATATTTACTGATATATAGCAAGAGAGTGAAACACACCCAGCGTAAAGACAGAGAAAGAGAAAGACTGGAAACCCGTAATTATAAAATTCTCACTCTAAAGAATAAAACTAGTGTCAAATTTAAGAAACAACATGACACCAATATGACAGAAAATCAATAAGGTGATTCGAAAATGTAAACCTTTAAAGATTTATGTGAAAATTGCAGAAAAATCACAAAGCACCAATGGTAGTTACTGTTCACAGTGAACCATGACCTAGACACAGTTTGAGGTCGACTGACGAAAATCCCTTCTCCACGCGGAACAAACCTAACCATTGAAACTGCTGGTCAGATACTTTTTGTGGTTTCTCCCCTTGAAGCTTTAGAGCACTGGAGCAAAACCTTTAAAAAAAGCTTACTAATGTCCAAACAATGACAGACGTACACTTCTAAGACCCCCAGGGACCCCAGGGGCAGCACTTATAGACTCTCAGTGTGTCAAAAGCAAATTCCAATCCAGGGCCAGTTGCCACTGGTCAGCTGGGATTCTTCGCAGGAATGTCACCTTCAGATTGTTATGTTCCTAGAGCCACGCATGGGATCAGCTTTATGATCCTTGGATATCTTTCTATCTTTGGATTTCAAGTGGAAGGGTGTCCAACCTGCTCAGGCCTTTCCCATAAGTCTCAGATGACAAGTGCAGCAAGTTCGGTCTACCTGGTTTCCTTTCACAAGTCCTGCAGACTTCTGCAAAGGCTGTGTGAGGTTCCAGCATCATAGGGCTCACCAGCCTATGAGTGGGGGACACCAAAAGACAATTGTAGTTCCTCTCTAGCCAATGCATTAAAGGTTTCCAGCTCTTGACATACATACTTTTGCAGTAGTTCGTGTTTGCTTTACAGCAAACTGGCCCAAAATGCCAAGTGTCAGGGCATTTTCAAGATGGTGGAAGTATTCGGCCCCACTAAACTTGGGCTCTGTGAGCTGAGGAAATATTGGAGATGTCTAGTGTCTTTCCACAACTAGCACCAAAATTCAGAATGAAGCACACAGTGTTCCTACAACAAGCCCAGAGACAGAAGTCTGATAGGACGAAATCAGAGCACTTCATCAACCAGACAAGTGATGCACGAGAATTTTCTTGACATCCTGTTCTCTCCCTTTCAACTGTGCCCCAAGTGTAAGATATAGGTCAACAACCGATTAATTAGGATTTGACAGTGTGCTGCCACAGCCAACAACCCCCACTCTGCATATTCCTTAGAGTTCAGAGGAGTTGTGTCTGCACTTCCAGGCTTTCCTGTGGTCTGCTCCTGGGAGGCATTTCTCACCTCTTTTACACTCATTCCCAGATGAGAACAGGTTGAGATAAACTGAAGAGTGAGTTAGCATGCAGGAATGTTGGGCAGGGGGAAGAGGAACTTTCTAAAAGTCACTTTTTCTTAATATTTATTAAAATCTGATTTCATCACTGAATTGTATTTTAACAGACAATAAAAAATAGTGGCTGCTAGTCCCATTCCCAAGATTTAATATTAGTATTTTATTCTGTACTCTGATTTTATTCATAGGACAGCTATCCCTGCCATTGTGAAAATATATTTTAGGGTCTTGTCACTCTATGGCAGTGGTCTTTGAATGTTTTAATGCCACAACAGCCTGTGAAAAACAAAAAATCATCACAATATTATTATTCACAATTATTCAATTACATTGGCAATGTTTAAATGTGTCTAGACGCATTTACACATTGCAGGTAAGTTCTGTTAGCATTTGAAAAATGAAAATGCAATCAAATACATGTAAAAGTATCCACAGTGTGATCATTAGAAATGGGGGTGGGGAGTTTGAAGAATTCCCTTTTGACACCTCTGAGCCAGGATAAAAATGACAAAAGATGTTAGTGATGGCCCATTTTAAAACGGCTTACTGCAGCTAATTTTTGTCCTCTGAAAGCAAAGCACTGTTATCACCACAATGCTTTGTTTGGCCAAGGTCTGGCTCCCCACCGCCCCTGGGTTCACTTGAGATCCCCCTAGGGGGGCCTGCACCCCGGTTTGAAGACCCATGCTCTATGGAGATGGGAACATTATTTTCAACGTGTACCATTATAAATATGATAAGCTACAAGGCCTACATGAGGAAGTCTTACTAATGTATTCAAGGGAGGTCTTGGGTGGTCCTGTCAAAAAATTGTTGTTTTAGGCGGTCTTGGGTGTAAACTGCAGCAGCCCAGCTATAGTGGTAAACCTTAATCCATGTTTTCTTGTGATACTAGTGGATGGCACAATATGTGCTGCAGTTCAGAGGTTGCATTTAACTTTCCTTACCATAAGTTCAGTTTCTATACCAATATACCATGGTTTTATAGCAGAGTTAACTTTGTCAATCAGGGATTAGCCAAGTTCTACGTGTTTTAGGGTTGATAGCACATGCACTGAGCCCTGGCTTGCAGTGCCCCAGGGTGCAGATTCTAAAAGTCAGCAATACAATTCATCAAACAAATGGAGGTGACCCAGCAAAAGGGGTATATTCTCACAACCTGCGCACGGGAATGTAACATAAAGATATGGGGAGAGGACCAAGACAATGCATGACAAATGTCTCATAATGTGGTTCTCTTGAAAGCCACCGAGGATGGTGAAATCTACCTGACCTTACAGATACCGGTAAAGAAAATCCCCACCAAATCATAGGCTTTAGAAACAGAAAAATCTATGTATTGATTAAAGGTAGCTGTGTCTGTGCCCTTACTCTGTTCTGTCAAGCCACAATTTGTGGAAAAAATAGTTTTGTGAAGGGAGCAAACCTATTTGAGTACATGGACAAAGCTCTGTGTACATCCAGGATATATAAATGATTCTCAGATTTCAAGGAGGGAGAGAGAAAAATTCAGGAAACATTATATTTTGAGGTCAGTGAAAAACAGAATGAATTTTCAGGACAAGGCCTTAAGATTATCTTTTTTGGACAAAAGCAAAAAAGGGCTCTTCACACTGCAAAGCCCAACCAGATATAACTCGGATGGATTACAGGCCCATTCTCACAATCCGGCAGATAAATTGCTGTCAGAGAATGAAAATTAGACTCTTGCCATGACATCTTGCTGGCTAGACATGATAAAAGGGGACTCTTTGATCTTCCTTGGCAATGCATATAATAACAGAGCACCTGATTGTCCATTTCCAAACAAACATATGACCATGAATCCCAGCCTGAATATTTAATAGAGCTTTACAGAGGGTTGGCAAATCCCTCTAGTTGAAAGAATTTCATTTCGCTTACGGGAATGACAAATCATAATTCTTGAAGCCCTGAGGATTGCATATGTAGTATGAATCATGGGCATTGGAAGGGAAAGACACCCTTCGTCCAAATTGTCTGGAACCATTCTCCACTGGAGAGACTGTCAGATCAATGGAGGCAATGGCAACAGGGTCTAATAATTCTGGAATGGTGGACTGCAAAAGGCAGGAGGTCCTAGGAAAAAAATGAAGATCACTTTAAGGCAAAAGAGCCGTCACAAAAAAGGTAGCCATCTCTACATGTACCCTCAACCAGTGTCTGCCCAGCACCTGACCTTTCTTCAACAATGTCAACCTCACATTCCATGGCTGGTAAAGACAAATTTGACCCTAGTTGGTGCTGAAAAAACTGCCCACATAACTTGATGACTCTGGGAGGGATGCAGCTGAGACTTTTTCCAATTGATTATAAAACTGTTGGACTGGACCATCTGGCAAATCTGCTGCACATCTTAGGTGCCCCTGAAGGAGGAGGTGGCAGAATGTATCAATTGATGCAAATATGGAAAGACTTTTATGTCCATAGAATGGAGCATCACAATGAAAGAGCATGTACTTTGTGAACATCCTTGGGCCAGATGTCCATCCTAATGGCAACAATGGCAATGAATAATGATGGTCTATGATGCAGAAATGTAGAAATGCTAGTGATTCGAGGAGATATGAACTATTTAAATAAGTTAAGCAACAAGAAATGTCCCAAGGTTTCACATACAGTTATGTGAATACAGTTTGACAACAGACATGTATAAGCAGCCACAAAATAGCAGCTAGAAGAACTCTACTTTCATTGTGTCAGCCAACACTAGAATAATACACACGTATTCAAAAAGTTTGATGTATCAAAATTTACATGACATTTATTTGTACATACACATTTAAAAACAATTTATTGTTAAAAAACATAAAAAATCACGAGCAGTTAAAATACAATTAATTACAGAAAACAGAAGTCGACGCAGCGTTTCGGTGATATTTGATTGATAGTTCACCTTCTTCAGGACAGTTTTCTAGACAGTAAAGAATACATGTATTATTACTCAATATACGTGTTGCTGACACCTAACTTCCATAATGCATCTATCATCTCTCACATGTAATTTATTATACATCAAATATCCATTAATTGACTTTTATACAGAAACAAAAATTTTGATATCTCCATGTGAATCTAACATTATTAACTCACTGGCCTGCATATAGTTCCTCTTTGCGAGGAGCGCTATGGCTGCCATAAAAAATCAATAAAATAAAAATTTAAAAAAAATAACACATTGCTTCTAACTTAAGCCTGAGTGATCTGTGCCAAGCTACCAGAGGGTTGAGCACAGGTTAATTTGGGGTTTGCTTGTGCTTTACCATGACAAGGATTGTGGTTGCTGCTAGGGTATTGTTTCAGCCCCCTCAACCAGTGACCCAATTTCTCACAAGGCTCCAGTGGAAAGTTGTGTCTTCCTTTGGGGGAGTGGAGAAGGAACTAGAGGTCGATTGGAGCCTGATTTTTCTAAAAGTACAAACCCCTGACCTGGGCCCCTTTCTCGAACATGCTTGTTCTGAGTTCTAAACTGCTTATAGGTCTTAGAGCACTCTTCATATTCTAGTCAGCTCCAGGGTTCTTGATAATTTCCTCTAAATGAGAGCCAAATAACTGCTCCTGTGAAAGGTAAATACACTAATAAAGATTTCTGTGAATTGTCCACCCTCCAGAAATTCATCAGGAGCTGGCAACATGCTACCAATGACGAGCTTGATCCTGCTGCAGACGAATCAGGAAGTCAAAAGAAATATCTGAGAGACCTCACTTGTTGCTCCATCAGTGAGTTGATCATAGCAAAGTCATTTCCATCTTTGAGTGTCCACCATTGACTGAAAGTTTCTAAGGAGGGTTTGAAAAACGTAATTATCATTTGTCTTTGCATAAATGGAAAATGTGAACCATATGTTCTCTTTACAGCGACCGCTGACTTCTTATTCATCAAGTTAGTAGGAGCAGTGTGTTCTGATATAATGAATGCCTGGGAAGACTGAGATTCAATCATAGAGTCTACTTTTTCTTTTGGTGGAAATTCCTAATTAAATCCCTCTAAATTATATTGCCTGTTCAGAAATCTAGGAAAAATAAGTTTTTGTTTTTCAAATTCTTTCCATAGACAAAACTCTCTGAACCAGTTGGTGATGTGAGAGCTTTTTCAGCTCTTTCTGTGGATATTTCTGGAAGAAGTGATCTTCCCCTTCATCAAGCACTAGCTTGGGAATGGTCATATTCTTTCTGTTACATTTCAGGACTTCATCCAGATCTGTGGCATGAATATTTACCCCTTGTATCCAGATTGTCGGTTTCTCAAGCTTCAAAACCAAGCGGTCCTTCAAAGTCTTGATAATCTGTCGCCATTAGAAGAACAAGCAGAGGCAGTGGACATGAGATAGATAGATGGCACATTGCCCCTCTGTTCAGTGGCGAGAGGAGAAGTGATATGAGCTAAGAAAAGTCAGTGGACCAAAAATAGAAAACTCAAACTCCTATGGTAGGATCCTGATTCTGCATTAGACATGGCCCGCGCATACTATCAACAGAGCATTGGCTCATGCACAGCTGCTCTGAGACTCACAAAAACAGAATTCAGAGACCACTGGTACAGGTTCTGATGTTTTACATAACACAATTGGAGCAGCCTAATTTGGGCTACACCCTTTCACGTCATGATTACGCCATATATATATGCATGAAGTACCTGTGTGCTTCAATATCATTGATGTAAAGTGATGTACTTGACCAAAATATTTAAGATGTATTTACTGCAGTCCAGATGTTTCCATGATCATGCATACTAATGTTTTACTTATAGTGTCACCAAAATTCAGTTCTCATTTGTATCTGTATTTGGGTAGTTTGAGTGATTTTGTAAATTTTTGTATATTCACACACTCGTTTAAATAGTACCCTGCATTTTTTAAATAACTGTATGTGTTTCCTTAAACATGCATTTAAATGTGTATTGAAGTGTTCTGTTATGGTAACTTGACCAAAGGCCTTAAGCATTAGGACTCGAATGTTTAACCTTCAACAGAAAGTTTGCTCTGGTTGCTATATTTTCTTCTTCATTGCAAGTTTGTTCATATGATCTAATTGTTAGTGAAAGGCACATCGTGTATGAGAGCTAGTGAGGATCGGAGGAAATCTTTTGACAAGGACGAGAGGTGCTAATGAACAATGGGAGGACCCTTATACATGCATATCTAGAGATGGGAGAAACCCAAGGATGTTCTGATGTGCAGACCAGGAGATGGGAGTATTGAATAAGATTGCCAAGTTTTACGGTGGGGAGGTGGAAAAGCACTGTGACACATGATGTGAGATTCCTGAATGTTCCGTTGAGTTTCAATTGGTGGTCACACTTTAGTTTTAGGCAAATTCCTTTTAAACTCAGGGGGATACAGACCTCTTTGCTATATTTCTTTGGATGGGTTTATGCTATACAATATTTGTGATTTTGGAGAACTTCTATAGAAGTTCTAGAATGCTGACACCTTCCTGCTTTACAGGATCTAATTAGGGTTTCCCAATTAATACTACTTAGTTTAGGTAATTTAGATTTACTTATGTATAGGCAAGTGGATCAAAAATCATAAACTGATCACCAGATTTTGTTCCTATTTTCTGCGTTGTTCTTAGTGAATTCCTTGTATGTTTTATGCTCTTGAGATTAAACTTTGTTAGATGATTTGGATTGCCAGTAGTGATACTGTATTTTTACAATATATTCTTGAGACCAGAATAAATCAGTTTGGCTTGAATTTGTAATAAACCTACATTTAATCTAATTTATTGACTTTTGGTCCTCACTGTGTGGCTGAATGGGCTACACTGTAAAATGAACCCTTGGATGATGTTGATTCTTCTTTATTTCTCAGGCATCCGAAAATATCCAGCACAAGGAAATTTGGATCTTCGGCTCAGTGCTTTGGCAGATGGGAGCAAAACAAGAATGGTTAGATCCTGGAAAAGGGGAGTTAGAATACTTTGGGGCTGATGAGGATGTCGGTCGAAGTTTCCTCTGACCGCCATTCCTGTGGTTTCGAGACTGACCAATCTGAAGTCGGCTGTCCGAAACTGCAATTACGATGTGACCGCACATGGTGCAGTCGCTGACTCCCATTTCCCTATGGGAGTCATTGTAAATCCCTGCATCGTGTGGCAGGCATCTCACAGTGCAGGGTCTAACAGGGGAGCACGGCACCATAGGTGTCCCCTCGGCCCACAACCAGAGGTCGTGGAGAGAGGGGAGCCCTGCTATGGGCCCTAGAATTCGCTTTCCGACTGGCCTGTCGGAAACCGACATCTTAATCCCAACAGCAGAAACGCCGTCCACACAGGATTATGTTTGGTTTCATAAACCCATCGGGATACAGCTGAAATGACGAGACGGTTTGAATTCTGACCACCATAATCCTAATACCACTGTAGAAATTCAAACCAAGGATGTCGGTTGGAGGCTTTCTAACAGAAATCCTAATGAGGGCCTTTGGTTAGAGTAGTTTAGTTCCAATTTCAAACCTGTAGCCCAGGATTCAGTTTGGAAGATCGGTGGAGTTCAGCAGTTCGAGAAAGAGTTGTACCAGCGGAGGTGTGAGTATTAATACGGTTGCATGTTCTAATGACTCATACTTAGCTTGCAGTGTTTATGGAGATTGTGTGATGTTTGGCTGAGATGTTTTGAGTGTTGGGTAAATGTGCCGCTTAAACTGGAGACATTTAAGTTGTTATTACGTCTGATGTGGCCTAAGATCCTGCCATTATATTAAAAAGTGTAGAAGACACTGTATTGTAATGGTCTGCTAAAGTTTTGTGGGGCCTGTTGTGGGATTTTGTCGCCAGTACAATTGAGATAGGGACATATATCTTTGTGTGCGAAAGTGGGGAGTGATTAGTGTGGTGGACCCTTTGCACAGTTGGAAACTGTACTAATCAGGGTGATTCCCCTTAGATTAAGGTTTATAAAGGAGTGTGAACTGCTGCAAGGAGTGAGATTGACGTCACAGTGTGCCGCACTGAGATTGGTCGGTTGGAGTGAAACCACGCTGTTATGGGTTGTCTACGTCATAGAGTGTTGCTCTGGGATTGGTCATTGACTCTAAAATGAGAATTGTGGGTAAACCATTATTTTCTCCTCTGAAATGAAATTCTACCTCTGATTGCTGACGCTTGCTGGAAAACGAAATGTTTTAAAGTTATCCAAGATTTTTGAGGGGAGATGTGACAACAGCTTTTAGGGAGGGAGAAGAGGCACCACATGAAGTTACTTCAGGTCACTTATATGGCAATAAATGTAGGGCTTCACACGTGTATTTGGCTTAACCGCATGCGCGCTAGCGGGTTTTCCCGCTGCGCGCTGAATTTGTAAAAATCGCGGGTTACGTGACAAAGCCAGCTCGTCATGCGCGTAGCGCAGGTAACGCCCATGACGAGCTGGCTTTGTCATCCGCACTGAAGGGGTTAAACAATGGTGGTTCATGGACAAAATATGGCCTCGTAAAATATCAAAACATAAATATCAAGTCAAAAATTTCGTCATCCTATACTTATAATGGAAAATGCAAAAATATTGAAAAAAAATATTATTGTCTCTAATATTAATGTATACAATATTGTTTTTTAACCTGTTAACCGCGGCATTAAATCTGCCGTGGTGCGAGTTTTCTATTGCACGGGCGGGGCCGCGTGGGCAAACGGACGTGCACAGCACTAACGCGTTAAAAATATATACATTTAAATTGTGAATATTAAATATATTAAATAATAACATTAATCGAATAAAAACACAATATATTTTATGTTTATTTAATATTAAACGAATATTTGTAATTTATATTGTATTTTTAGATTTTTTTTATGTAAAAACAAGAAAATATATATATATATATATATATATCTCCACTCCAAATGCCTGCCTTTGGATTAAGACAGACTCCAGCACGCTCGGATTCGCTATGAACACAGGATTTATTTGGCAATAAAACAACGGTGACACATTTCGGTAGCTTCAGCTCCCTTTCTCAAACCAGTTGCTGTTGCCGTTTTAGTTACTTATATATTCTTTTACAACATTGAAGTGACAGTACATAAATAAAAATGTTTACATTTAAAGTGACACAGTGTTTTTTCTATAGTGACTAATGCATGGAGCTGCGCAATTCTTTTT
Organism: Lissotriton helveticus; assembly: GCF_964261635.1. Lineage (NCBI taxonomy): Eukaryota > Metazoa > Chordata > Amphibia > Caudata > Salamandridae > Lissotriton > Lissotriton helveticus. The sequence goes on from NC_136072.1 coordinate 104,310,306, forward strand.
ACCCACATCAAACAATGCTACAAATACATTATTATACAACCAAGAATCCAAAATATTGGGTTCCAAGACCGAGCTCATGTCGCGGTAACTGACCAGATTGATCAGTGGTACCTGCCAAGAAAGAAAGATTTCTTTCTAGTGTCCCCTCACTCACCGGGGTTGCCCCACGGTGACATGCTTAATCATTGGGGCCATCCCAGTTCTCTACGAAAAGGGGCGTGCTGCGACTCACGAACTACGCAGGAGCACTTTAATGTGAGAGACTATGTGTAGTGCAAAGTGGTGGAGTGGGTGTAGGTGAATTTAAAAATACCATGCTTAGTGGGCCTCAATAGATTTATTATGCTCCTAGACAGGTATGTTAAAAATGGGGTGAGTATCACTAATAACCAACCAATAATGAGGATTGGTTCAGTGAAAGGTCAACATGTTTCATGTTACCCCTAGCATTTCTTCAGGACCATGCCGGGACCAGCCCTGCATTTGCCACTCCAAAGTCCCTAATAAGTCAGTGATAATTAAAATAAAGAAATACACTCAATGTATGAAGCGTGCGTTCATATTAAAATACATACGATTTTTGGATTTCAAATGTTTTAGCTGCGCTAAATGGCACCTCATGGTCTCTCTAGGGGCTCGTTTCCACCTTATGGACTCACTGTTCCTTGATGGTGAAAACGTTCGGTTAATACCTTAAATCAGCTCCCCCGGGACCGCATCTCAATACACAAATACATTAACACATATCAATTTGATTGTTACTGATCTGTGATGTTACAAACTATCCATTCAGAAACAGGGTCAGTACCTGTCATATCTCATGATGCATAAACTCATGTTTCTATCGGGATTCAGACTTATCATGGGCAAGTGCCCTAATTAATCACATATCTTTATTCAAAAGAATGTCCCCAAGTTAATAATACTGTTTTGTACAAGTTGGGTTAAAAATGTGTCTGCGTCTATCCAACACTAATAAAATCAAAACCAATCTCACATTTACCCATACTAAAAACCTTTGTGAAAACTATGTACAATGCATTTTACATGTTCTGGATTGTGAAAAGGAGGAGAAAAGGAGAAACATGATTACTGCAACAAATTAATTTAAAAATTCCCCTCCTGAAGATATCAATTGTATATGATATAAAACTTCTCAATGTCTAATTCTCTACCAATATCCACAGTTTACTTGTCTCCCCAAAAAAGCAATTATAAGCAACAGTCAAAATCACAAATAAAACACATTGCGATGTTACAGGTGGACATGTAAATCCTCTTCTGTATTGAGGCCCATTGGCCCATTGGGATCTTTGTGTTGAACCCGAGAATATATCGAGATTCTAATTGTCTCAAAATATAAATATCCATATCCATGTTTTGCACCTTCAGTTCCCCCTCACCCTGGGGTAGTTGGAGCGCAACGGCCGGCAGAGCGTGCCGGACATCACATCATATAATTTCCAAGAAAGTAAGCGCTCACTTAGGGGATATGTCTTCCAGCAGTTGTTTTATTCCAGTTGTGCATTTCGACTGCTCCGCAGTCTTGATCACACACCGGACTGAATTCAGACCACACTATACATACAGGGATTATGAAATAGAAAAGTGACAAACTTGAAATTTCTTCTCATATGTCAGTGTAATTGGCATCCATTTTGAAGTGACTTGACATACATTGTAATGCTTATAATTTTGCCTGTATATCCTCACAATGCCTTCTTCATACAAACATGTGTAAATAAATATAGATGTTCAAAGTATATATACACCCCACAAAAGTGTCCCTGCCAAGTGGCACAATTCTAATGACGTAATGGAACAAACTTCATTGTCATAGTCTTTTCTAGGAAATTCTTTCCCACCATGGATTAGTGGTAGCCACAGGTGTAATAAATCGATGTCATAGTGACAGAAGTATCCTAAGTGTATACCCGTTATATTCAATGATTGCCCAGTAGACATTTCATAAGCAATTACCCACCATATGATGGTATAGTGCTGGTTGAAAAGTTCTCGATAACGTTTTTCTTACTTGTCCCGGTTTGTGACAGGTTTGTGACAGTACTGAGGTCTGAGATTAGCATGATGATTCAGCAGCGCTTGATTTGTTGGTAGAATAAGTCAGTTGATAAGATTTTGGGATGTGCAAAGTACTGTAATGAGGAAATAGAGATGAGGCAGAATAAATTGAAGGATAAATTGCTGGTGGCACAAATGAAGGCTGCTCAGACAGGGGGTCAGAGTCAGCCTTTTTCAGAAAATGTTCCTCCTATGCAAAGAGTGTATTAGCAGGGAACTCCTGGGATGCAATGTGAAGAAGGATTCGAGCCACAAGGTAGAGGTCGTGGTGTCTCAATTAACCTGAGTTCTGGGACTGTTGTAGCTACCTTGAAGAAGCCCAATCCTTGTAACTATTGCAACATGTTGGGGCAGTGTAAGTAAGAATGTCATTTAAATCCTGCCAATCAGGGTCAAAATTCAGGGTTTGCACAGCCTCAGAATAACAACACAGGGCAATAACACTATTTGCAGAGACTAAGGTGGCAACATTTCAATGTGCCCAAGCCCCAGTGATGCAAGTTCCACAACCCATGATGTCACAGCAATTTTCCAAATATCCAACTTCCAAATATCAATCGGAATACCTTCCAGAATAACAAACCTTTCCAGCAGTATCCCTTGTTTGATATAGTTGGCAATTATGGCTTTGATCAGTCCGCCCTCACAGTACATGAGAAGGGAGGAAGATTGTGTGCTTGGCGCAGTTTTAGCAGTAGACCATAGAGGTCCATTAATAGATTGTAAGGTAAATGGCCAACCCATATCATTTCTGGTTGTTAATGGTGTGACCCACTCACACCTACCCCTCTTTGAAAAGAGAATCAAAGTTGTAGGAGTTGCAAATAAACAAAAAACAGACCCCATAACCGAGGAGGTACCTTTGAAAATAGGGAATTCAGGACAATCATTAATTTGTGGTATGTGATTCAAGTCCTGTTATTTTGTTGGGATGGGATCTGTTCTTCAGGCTGAATTGCACCATTTAATGCAGCCCAAAGGTTGTGGAGTTCTAAACTCATGATGATTTTGCTTTCAAACTGACTAATCAAACCTCAGCAGTTGAGCTGTTCTCTATAATGACAAGTGAAGAACTACCCCTGGATCTCAGAAATACTGTGAGGTCGTAAGTTTGGGATTTCTCAGGGTAGGATTTTGACTCATCAAAGGAGTTGGGACGATCTGTATGCAGATAAAGCCTAATGTTGAGTATCCAAGAACCCAGCAATAAAATTTGACCCCCAAAACCATTGCTGGAATTACTTCAGTACGCAAGACAATGATCCAACAAGGTATTTTGAAGGAGATTATAGGGAGCCTATGTCATTTGCCCATTATGGACTTACAGAAGCCTAGCAGAAAGTACAGCATTCTTACTTCAGGGCCTCCAAAAGATAAACAATATTGGGGTTCCCTGTTGTCCTGTGTAATCGAATCCAGCTGTGATTTTGTTTAAAAAATCATGTGAGGCTGAGTGGTTTACTGTCACTGATCTTTGCCAGGTCTTCTTCTCTATACCTTTGCATGGGGACTCTCAGTTTCTTTTTTGCATTTGGTTCATGTTTTGGCCTTGTGCCGAGTACCACAAGAGTATATGGAGAGTCTGTACATTTCCAACCAGATTCTTAAAAAGAATCTGGAGTCCTTGGATATGGTTGTATGATAGAGGCACGCATGACTAAACCACATGAGCCTCTATTGAGTGGCTAAGGTTGCCACTACTCTGACCCCCTCCCCCTGCCCCTAAGCTACCTCCCGTCCTGAAGCCCAAAACCTTCCCCGACTTCCTCCCGTCCCGCGCTGTCCCTAAAACTACCCCAACTCCTTCCACTGCTCTTCGACCTAAAACCCTAACCCCTGATTTAAAAAACTACCACAACCCCCCCTTAGCCCCAAAACCTACCCTGCCCACCCCTAAGCTCTAAAAACTATCATGATTACCCACTCCCCTCCCTCTGCCCTGAGGCCTAATACCCTGCCCCTTTACATAAACTACCCAGCTCTCCATTTTCCCTAAAACTACCCGACCCCCCTGCCAACACCCTAACCCCTAATTTAAAAAAGTACTCAACCCCATGCCCTAAAAAATACCCAACCCCCCAGTCATACAAACAACCCAACCCCCAGCCCTGAAAACTATCCAGACCCCAGCCCTGAAAACTAATACTCCCTCAGCCCTGATAACTACCCTGACTACCCCAGTCCTGAAAACTACCCCAACCCGCAACCCATGCAAACTACCCCTCACTCCCCCAAAACCCATTCACAGCCCCACTTACCCCACCTCATCCTCCGCTTCCTTGTATGAGGTCTTCTTGCTTCCGAGTGCTGCCAAGCAGCAGCCAGCAGCTAGACGGCGCATTGCCTTAAACAGGCATTTCCGCGATTAAGGGATATGCGTGGTTAAGGCAAGTGTTCTCACTGTTCCCCGTTGGTTATGCCCTGTAACTCTGTCCTTGTGCAGTATATCAACAACCTGTTGGTTGAATCAAATACTCAAAAAGCTTGCAAGACTGATACTATTGATCTATTGAACCATTTGGCTGAGAATGGACATAAGGTGTCCCTCAATAAGTTACAATACTTTTTGAAAGAAATCTTGTATCTCGGTCATCACATTTAGAGAGGGGTCAGGAAGTTGTCACAGGAAAGAATGTTTGTGATTCTTCAAATGAAGTCACCAACAACACAGAAATAAGTCAGGATGTTCTTCAGAATGGTGGGCTACTGTTGTCAGTGGATACCCAACATTTCCCTAGTGGCCCAGCCTTTACAGAGGCTGACACTCGAGGATGTGTCAATCCGGTACTCTGGGATAACGATGGCTTGGTTGCCTTCCTAGAATTGAAAAAAAGTTTCTGCCATACCCTGCCACTGGGAATGCCTGATTGCAACAACACGTTTTTGCTTTTCTGCAATGAGAGTGAAGGCTGCACTCTCTCAGTGCTAACTCAGATGGATGGAAGGGCTGTAGACCTGTTGCTTATTTCTTTCCTACTCTTGATCCAGTAGCTGCAGCGTTGCCTGGGAGTCTCAAATACGTGGCTGCTGCTGGTGTCAGCACTGAGAGGTGTGAAGGCATTCTTATGGGTCATCCTCTAACTGTATATGTGCCCCATTCCGTGGAGATCCTTTTGACACGTACTCGCACTCAACACTTGACAAACAGCCCCTTCACCCAGTATGAGCAGAAGTGTGCTGTTTGAAGCCCTGCCACCTTGTTGCCGCTCACCGAGAGTCACATTGATGATGGTGAAATGAAGCATGACTGTCTCAATATTATTGAACTGTGCACTAAGATGAGCAACTGCCGGAATCTGATTTTGCCTTGTTCTGAGATGGCTTGTCTTTACGAGACCGTGGAGGAAATGTAAGAGCTGCCTAAGCAGTCTCCACAGTTTCAGAAGTATTTGAAGCTTTGTGGCTCCAATTAGTAGTTCCTGAACAAGTGGCCGAATTATTTTCTCTTACAAGAGCATGTTGTGTCTCAGACCTGCAGAGAGAGACCATTTTCACTGATAGTCATTATGGCTTTGTTGTTGTTCGCAATTTCAGGCAGTTCTAGTCCAAGAGGGGGTTTAGGACATCTTCAGGGTCTCCTATCTGGAATGGAGAGCAAGTGGAAAAGCTTCTTGAGGCATAGAGTTGGCAACAGATTTGATGACGAGGTCACAAAGTATTTTGCTCATAATGCTTGCACTTTTAACTGGTAGTACACTAGTGAAGGAACAGATGAGACCAACTATTATTAACAATAGCCGATATATAGGAGGAGGTCATGAGGCTTCAGTTAGAAGTGTCAAAGGCTGAGCAGCAAAGCTGGATTAAGACAAGTTATGTCGGGAGGGATGAGGATGATATTTGGGTTTCAGGAGATGGAAGACCTATGTTGCCTAATAGTCTATTGACACAGATGTCCAGGCATTATCACAATCCTACTCATGTAGGGAGAAATGTCATGGTTAAGGTTTATATAAAGATGTGGTTTAATCCTAGGTTTAGATCGATGGCTGACACATTATGTCACAGATGTCTAATTTGTCAACAGAACAATGTAGGGAAAAGAACCGAAGCAACACTGAGCCACATACGAAGATCATACGGTCCTTTCAACAGGAAGCAGTTGGATTTCATTGAGGTGCCTGCATGCAATGGTTTCAGGCATGTCCTGGTTGGAGTGAGCATCTTTTTGGCTCTGGGTTAAGGCATACCTGACCAGAAGGAATGCCAGTGTCATTGCATCAAAGTTGCTTTTGAGGGAGTTGATAACTAGATTTGGCTCCCTGACTGCTCTGGAATCAGACTGGGAGTGCACTTAAATGATGAAATGTTGAGAATCTTGTGTGCAGCTTTACAAGTTGAACAGAGACTGCATTGTAGCTATAGACCTGAGACTTCAGGTCTACTGGAGCAGGTCAATGGAACATTGAAATTCAGGTCTAAAAATATGTGTGCTTCTACGTCTCTGAAGTGGACCAATGCTTTGCCTCTTGTGTTGATGAGTCTACACAGCATACCTGATCTGAGGACAGGGTTTTCTCCCATGAGATCATCTTGGGCAGAGCTATGAGACTGTCATCTGTACCTGCAAATGCACTTGTTAACATTATCGATTAACTTATTATCGATGACATTATACTTGAATACTGCAAATGACTGGCTGACATGGTGAGATGTTTCTCATCTCATTGAAGCCACAACAGCCCTGCCTCATCGGAAGCAGTGCCATGACCTTAATCCTGATGACTGGACTTTGGTGAAGAAACATGTACAAAATAGTTGTCTGGAGCCCCGCTGGTGTGGTCCTTTCCAGGTGATTCTGAACAACAGCTGTGATGTGCGGGGGCCTCCCCAACTGGGTGTAGCTGCCCACACTCACTGTGTTCCGTGTCTCCTTGATAATGTTAAAGCACCTCTCCCATAAGTGACGAATGTGGTTGAGAGATCATGTGAGCAGGGTAGTCAAGCTACAGGGGACCAACAAGAGCCTAAAGCAGCACTTGTTTGGCCTGAGGGGGGGTCTAGAGGAGTCGATAGCTGTTGCATAAGCGGGAGATTCTCGTCCTGTGGAGACAACTGAGTCCAACTTAGTCCCAGGCGAAGGGCCTAGCATTGTAGAACCTGTAGAACCAAGAATGGTAGCAGTAAAACATTGGCTGAGGATTCTAATCTGAGTGACCGAGGAGGTAAAGGGATTACATTCAGAAGATCAAAATGAGCTAGAGTACCCTATTGGAGGTACTCATCTTCTGAATGGACTTACTTTGCCACAAATGACAGCTAAAGAGAGTTCTTGGAATTTTGAGTTAACAGTGCCCAATCCAACGGAACCTCCTTGAACTGAATATTTTGATTGAACTAGGATTTGCACTTGCTTTGCCTTCAGGTGGACTGAGACATTTCATTCTCAATGTGATTGTCAGTGATTTTGAGAAATGTGCATTCATTAGAGACATACATGTAGATTTGGTAGGAGAAGAGTACCGAGGCCTGGGGCACCTGAAGGAGCATGAGGTTGTCCTTTACAAGGCCACAGACTAGGGCTAAGAAAGGTTCATAAAGACCCTGTACATAATCATATTGCATATTATTTGGACTTTGCTTTTGTTATTCGAACAGGTGGAAATCAATAGAGAAGTCTCTGCTGCTAAGTCCCACCTAGTGGTTTGGTTTAAGTGAAGATAATGGAAGACATAGGTATATAATAAAATCCACATTAATAGTAGTTGTAGTACTAATCATTTTACTTTTTTCGGATTTTATCCATCTACAACTAATTTAGTAGAGACTAAGGGCCTAAGTTAGATCTCCGCAGACTGGTTACTCCTTTACAACGGTGACGGATATCCCATCCGACGAATTATAAATCCCATAGGTTACAATGGGATTTATATTTTGGTGAATGGAATATCCATCACCGTTGTGACGGAGTAACCCGTCCGCTGAGATCTAAATCAGGCTTCTAGTCTGCAGTAATTTCCAAAGCCTCACACCCAAGAGATAATAGCTTGTATTCATTAGATGAGACAGAGTTGCACGTAGATACATCTAGAGGCAATTATGATGCAAATGCTTACTTCAAACTGCTTTATAAGTATATTGAGACTACGAATGCCAGGGATTGCTATTTTTGTACGCAATTGCCTGCATCAGCTGCGGAGGGTATCACTTATCACCCTATTCTTTTGACTTATGGTGTTACCTGTATTATTTTGAGGAGCCTTATGTGTGGAAGGGAACATTTTGAATATTACTTGTCCAATCTGGATTTAGTTTTTTCAGTAGATCCTATACTTGAGCACCTATGTCGTCTCACTGATGCCAATGCTAAGTTTCTTGGAATTAATAAAAGACTCAATAAACCTGTCATGACAATAGACAGTGACAATGCTCACAGACATAATTTGATGGGCCATCTTACATTTAGTTGAAGACAGGAGGAGAAATTTGGAATCCAGGTCAAAAACAGACACGAACATTAAGCATGAACATAAGTGGATCAAGGAGAAAATAGAGCATTCAGTGGCAGGAAATCAAGGAGCATTGACACTAGATTGGAGACATGAAGGAATACCATGCATATTTGGGGAGAGATCTTCATTTGACAATCATTATGTGGGAAAAAGTGAGTGAGACCATATATTTTGGGTTAGGAGAAATTTTAATGAATTTTTGTTGATGCTGTTATTCCTGGAGTTTATTATATTTTTGGAGGCCATGCTTATTTCATGTTGCCCAGAGGTTGGTATGGTAATTGCTACCTAGGTGTAGCTATTCCAAAGATTTATCACATGGAACATCTCAATACCCTGTGATGAAACAGAATTCCAGACCTAAGCGAGAATTCGGAGTTGGAGAAGTAGTGGGAGATATTTCTGGTGCGGTGATCCACCTGTCGGCGTGATTTTGAATGATACTAAGTTGAAAGTTGTCCACTATAGTAGATAGGTTGGCTACTAGTACAGCAGGAGCTTTATTCATTATAGAATACAGAAATGTGACTGTCAGTTCCATGGTTTTGCAAAACCGCCCTGCTTTAGACATCCTGCTTGCAAAAGAGGGTGCAGTCTATCAGACTTTAAAGGTCCAGCAATGTTGCACCCACATTCATGACAAGGGTAAGAATTTGAAGAAGTGTATCAAGAATATTTCTGACTTGCACAAGGATTTGCACAAGTTAGAAGCAACTGATGCTTGGGAAGTCATTGGGAGTGGATTTGCTGCAGTAGGCAAATCGTTTGGAAACCTGGGAAGTGGAATTTGGGGTGCTATCTTGAAACCTCTGGTGAAAATTTGTCTTTGTGTAATATTAATATTTATGATCTGTGTGGGGTATAAGCGCATGAAAGTCAAACTGGGAGTGAAGAGGAAGAGAGCAGATGTAGAGCTGGAGGACAGTCAGAGTAAATACTATGATGACATGATAAATTCTGGAAGAATCTAGGTGGAAAGTACTAAAGACCGCAAGGTTTTAGATGGTCCATCTGATTAGATTTAAATCTTAAATTGTGATGGCTTGTTTCGCCATCAGATGGAAGACTGGAGCAGCGTAATTTTGGCTCCACCCTTTCATGTCATGACTTTGCCATATATATGTGTATGTAGTACCATACATTTGTGTGCTTTCATTATCATTAACGTAAAGTGGTGCACTTGAATGGAATACTGAAGGTGCATTTACTGTATAATCCAGATACTTGCATGCGTGTGCATACTAATGTTTTACTTATAGTGTCACCATACTCAACTGAGGCCGGCACAGGTAGAGCGGTGGGGTGAGGTGGGGGAGTCAAAAAAACAATGAGGGAGAATCATAAAAATAAAAAACACTTATCTTGCGCAGGCCGGATTGTCGACTCAGCAATGCAGCAAGCGCAGGGTAAGTGTTTTAATTTTTTTAAAACATTTTTTTTTTTATTCTCTCTCGTCGTCAAGTTCCTCCCCAATGCTATACAATACTCTTGATCTTGGAGAACTTCTACAGACGTTCTACCATCCTCACACTTTTCTAATTTACGGGATCTAATTAAGGCTTCCCAATTAATGCTACTTAGTTTAGGCTTAGCTTAGATAATTTAGATTTACAGATATACAGACAAAAACTGAAAATCATATACTGATCACTAGATTTTGTTCATTATTTTCTGCAGTGTAATCACTGAATTACTTTTATGTTTTTTGCTCTTGAGATAAACTTTTGTAATACAATTTGGATTGTCAGTAGTAATTCTGTATTTTTACAATATATTCTTCAGACTTGTATATAACCTTTTTATCTTTGAATTTGCATAAACCTACTTTAATCTCATTTACCGACTTTTGGATCCTCCCTGTTTGGCCATATGGGCTACACTGTAAATTGAACTCTTGGATGATTCTAACTCCTCTTTATTTCTCAGGCATCCACAAGGATCCATTGCAGCGGAATTTGGGGCCATATTATCAAGAAAGGGCGATACAATATTGCTGCTTTTATCGGCAGGATCTGCCGCTAAAGTGGCGATAATGGGCTTGATAATATGCCCTTCTGAATTCCCATAGAAGCCCAGGTTCTGGTGTTAACCTGGGCTTCTATGGGAATTCACAAGAGCATATGATCAAGCCCATTATCACCGCTTTAGCGTCAGTTTCCTGCCGATAAAATCGGCAATAATGTATCGCCCTTTCTTGATAATATGGCCTTGGATATTTGGATCAGGGCTCTGGCACAACCAGTGCCCATAATGCTAATAACATTTACATTACAAAGTACAAAGGAAATCATATGCTTGAATATTTGCTAGCAGTTAGCATACAACATACTTTGTCAAACAGAAAACCAGGAAATGTTGTGATTGGTTTCACACTTTGGGTTCTGTTTGTGGGAGAGAACCTTAGTTCAGGTACCAGGCCAAAGTTGCTCATCTTTAGCATCTGGTGGTTATTTACCTAGTGACTGGCTCCGCCGCTATGGCGGAGTAGCTTCGCCCCACTTACTTTAAGCAGAGCGAAGCAGAAACAAAATGATAACAACTTTGGGTATTACCATTTTTTGCTGCTTCCTGCTGCTTTGCGGGCGGGTGAGTGGCTGGGCGGGGCTGCTCTGCTCTTGGAGCTGGGTTGGGGTGGAATTGTTTGCCCACTCCAAAATGAACATGACCTCTCGAGCCGCCCAAACCAGTCATGCGCACTTCGCCCGTTCTCCATGCAGGCTGCATTATAGCCTGCATGGAGAACAGGCACAGACCCCCTTTTCCTGGTTGAGCGTCAAACCAGGACGCTCAAAACTAATCACAACGCTGCAATTGCAGCGTTGTGATTGGTCAGTGGGGCCTGCTTCATGTTCCTCGATGTACATGAGGAGAGCAGGAGCAGATATGCGGGACCCGTCCTGCAGCAAGGTAAGTTTATATTTTTTATTTACACCATGCATGACACCCCCTCATAATCGTAATCATACGCTCTTGTATAGCGCCTTATCACCGTAAGGTCTCAAGGCGCTTGCTTTGGGAACCGTCCTGGTCTTTCCCTGCGAGATTACCCCTACTGGGCATCCCCAAGGTGAAACCAGGCATCCCATCGCGGTGGGGCCGTAGTGGAGATTAAGCAAGCTATTGCCCAGAGTTGCAGAGTGTGAACCCACGATTCGAGTAGGCACTGAGGCGAGAATTATCGAGTCCGTGGACATTATGAGCTCAAGACCCTGCCGCGTCAGGAATTTAACCCTGGTCCCGGGTCTGATCTCTGCATCCGGGTCTGCCTCCTCTAACCGGTGAGCCACACTTCTCCACTATCCACTTGTCTATCACCTGCCCCGCAATCCACAAACCATACCGGCCACCACTGTATTTACCTATGGTATTTAAAAACTGCATATTAATCAAGACAGAGCTCATCTTATACGGAACGTCCATAGGAAGATGGATTAGGAAGTCATGGAGTGTGCATGTGTTTTTGCCTGTCTCGTAATGAGGGGCAGTTCCTGCTAGGAAAATGCCACTAAGTAACTTTTCGAAGCCACGTGGAAACAAACACAAACTCACCTGGCATTAGTTCATGTGATTGTTTATTTCCTGTGTTTTTTGTGTAAATGAAAAATTTGATATTTTCTACGTGCTAAATTAGCCTGCACGATACGAGCTCTGCAGATACCTGCAGATAAAACCACTCCACCTATTATGCTTGCATTTACCAAGCTGAATGTTTACTGTCATCCTTCCAGTTTAAAGACTGGCACAATTCTAACAAGCCACTGCAGCTTTATTGTTAACTTCGCCACAGTTGTGTGTTTAGTATGGAGATTGAATAGAAGAAAGGAAGATGTTTTAAGCAAAAGTGACCTTGGAGTCCATCAGGATAATTTGTTTTCTGCAGAAAATGAAATGAATATCACTTTCAAAGTCCTGGAGTGAAGGTACATAAAAGCATCTTCAAGCGGTGACAAAGTAAGTGACTCAGGACTGGAGGAAATATTCGCCCACTGAGACAGTCCACTGAAGCTGAAGTAAAGCTGAAGATTTTGCAAGAATGGCAGTAGAGGCACATCAATTGTAAACCTTGAGGCTTCAGAGGGCCTATCAGAGCCCCCAGTGTGAAGGCTGGCAGAAGCTTCAAAGGTGCAACACATGCTCTCAGGTGGTGGAAAACAGAAAGCTCGGGAAACAGGCTGCATACAAATGATCATAAAAGCAGAATGCATTGTACAAGATATTTAGCAAATAAATGGATGTTTCTTAAAATGTAACTTTCTTTACAACGCAACCACATATACCTTTAAACTTTGATGGTAAAAATGAAGTAATTATTTGAGGTACTAGGAAAAAATATTAACATGCAGTGATGTCAGGAGTATCTGAGCATCTATACAGTAAGGAAGCAGCAGCATAATAATAATACGTGAGTTTGCCTTTCTGCAACATAGATTGAGGGGGCGCCATCACCTCACCGTATTCATATTTAGGCCTGGGCAGTAAATTCTGTTCCGCTCGTGGAATTTGGGTAATTTCACTTTCCACGGAGAACGCGGAATTGCCAAAAATTCCGCAATCCTTGGCTTCGCGGAATTTTTTGCTCGTTCTTTCAATATGCATGTTCGCGAGCTATTTCTCCCCGAGCACGCAAACAGTGTTCGCGAACAGGAAAAAAGCATCGCAAACAGGCAGAACAAGCAATTCCGCGTGTTCGCAGAACTTTTGCGTGCTTGCAGATATTTTTTACCATTTCGCGGAGCTTTGTGTAGCGCAACTACGCAAATTTCGCCCACCCCTACTCATATTACACTGAATGTTCTGTCACACCATGTTTCTATCACCTCACTGCCCAGTCTCTAGAATATATTAGACTTTTTTGAAAACCACACCTTAAAGATAGTTAATCAATGTAATGACAGCCTAGGATTTCAGAAAACACCTTTTCATCTAAGTCAATTTTTCCATTACACAATCTTACACCATGAAAGCCTTGCACTTCTTCATAAGTCTGTCTGATCAAAGAAGGGACCTACACTAAGCATCACAACCCTGAGATTTGTGTAGGTATACTGCTGTAATGACTGTCTACTACGGCCCAGATTGATGAAACCTTTGCTGTATTGTTGAGTCGCGCAAGGCATCGCAAGAACAATGCCCATTTTTGAGTAATATTTACAAAGCCACACAAGGGGCACTTTGTTCCACCTTGCGTGGCTTTTAAAAAAAAATACTTTAGAGAGCAAAAATAAATACAATATAGTTTTTGAAAAATAAGCGGGGATTTGTGTAATAATACATTGTCCATAGAAAAAACGGTTACTTTTATCAGAGCTTTATGTGCAAAAAGGCGTATCAAAGCACACTAATGATTAGCCCATCAGATCAGAGTTAGAATACCAAATCACATTCCATAATCACCTGGACCACAAGTAAACCCCCTCCTTCTCTATTCACATCTCGAAAAACTCGCAACTGGTCCAAAATCTCCATAGATGACTGGACCAAGGCTCTAAACACCACTCGTCCTTCACTCTCCCAGGACCCTACGGTAAACAATAAGAAATATAACGACTGGATCACGGCCTCCCTCGATCAAGTCCTTCCCTCTTACCCATCTGGGTCCAAGAGACAAACCAAATCTGCACCTTGGTACACAGAAGACCTCAGAGAGAAAAAACGCTTCTGCAAGAGACTAGAAAGGAAGTGGCGCATGACGTATAACCCTACCGACAAAACCACCTACAGGGACGCGATCAGGGATTACAAATTAGCAATAAAAACCTCACAAGCAGCATACTACAATGACCAAATCACAATGGCAAAATCCAAACCGAAAGAAATATACCAGATAGTGAGCTCTCTGATAAAACCACCCCCGCCCGCTGTTCAGAACAGCAGCTCCCCCTCTAAATGCAATGAGTTGGCCGACTTCTTTTTTAACAAAGTTAATAAAATCTACCTCTCCTTCCCTGATCCAGCTACTGAATCATCCACCCGACACTCCGACTCAGCCGTGGATATGGCAACTCTCCCCCATAATAAGCTAGAGTCTTTTCCACTGTTGAACCTGGAAACGCTGGAATCTTTAGCACAGCAAATTAAGTCCGGCTCACCATGTGACCCGGCTCCCCCGGGCTCGCTGAGGTTGGCTTGCAAGACCATCTCTCCTACTTTGATGGAGTTGCTGAACTCCTCCATCATTAGTGGGACGGTACCAACGACATGGAAGCAGGCGATGGTACGGGCCTTGCTGAAAAAACCTGCCCTTGACCCAGCCAACCCCAGCAACTACCGCCCGATCTCTCTGCTCCCATGGGCGTCAAAAATCCTGGAGAAACACGTCAACACCATCTTAACAAAATTTCTTGAGGAAAACAACCTCCTCGATGTCTCCCAGACGGGTTTCCGCCCAAAACACGGAACGGAGACTGCTCTACTGGCCGTGACCGAGGAAGCGAGACGGATCCTGGATCAAGGGGGATCAGTGGCAGTGATCCTCCTCGATCTGAGTGCCGCCTTTGACACGGTACATCATGCCATTCTGATGAACCACCGTCTCGCCGACCTAGGAGTGTCCGGAGAAGCCCTGGCTTGGCTCAAATCGTTTTTATCAGATAGAACCTTCCAGGTCTTTGATGGCACTTCCGTCTCAGCGAGCAGGCCTCTGGGTTGTGGAGTCCCTCAGGGCTCTTCACTAAGCCCCACGCTCTTCAATGTGTACATGAGGCCGCTGGCTGGGATTGTTCGTCCGCATGGTATTGACATCATTTCCTATGCGGACGACACCCAGCTGGTGGTCTCCCTTGTGCAGAAGAGCGGCCTCCAAGCGCCGCCCAATCTATCGGCGTGCTTGGAGGAAGTGAGGAGCTGGATGATGGACTCATGCTTGAAGCTCAACGACGACAAAACCGAGCTCATGCTCCTAGGCCCGGCAGACCCCTCCACTCTAGAGCTGCTATGGCCAGTGAGTAAGGGGGCGGCCCCTGCCCCCAGCGATAACATCAAAAGTCTGGGGGTATGGCTAGATAAGTCGTTGAGCTTCAACACCCAGGCCACGAAGGTGGCGGCCACGAAGGTGGCGGCCACCTGCTTTGGCCTCCTCAGGGTAATCAAAAAGATCCTCCCCCTCCTCCCGTTTGAGGCCAGGCAGATTATTATCCAGGGCCTCGTCCAATCCCGCCTGGATTTTAATAACGCACTGTATCTTGGAGCACCGGACTACACCCTACAGAAACTTCAGCGCGCCCAAAACTGTGCTGCACGTGCGCTACTCGGAGTCCCACGTAGGACCTCAATAACTGCAGGCCTAAGAGCGCTACACTGGCTGCCTGTTAGGAGCAGAATTAAGTTCAAAGCCTTGTGCATTGCTCACCAGGCTTTCTGGAAAATGGGCCCAGAAATTAACTCCTCCCTCATCTCCCCCTACCTGCCCAACAAGGCGCTTCGATCCTCCTCTGCTTTTCTGGCCAAAGTCCCTAAAATCTCAAGAGCCAGAGCAGGGGGACGCTCCTTCTCCTTCAACGTGTCTAAACTGTGGAACTCCCTCCCCCTCCACATGAGAAGCAACCCAAACCTAATGTGGTTCCGGAAACAGCTCAAAACCTTTCTCTTTCAGTAACCTAAGCTTCCTGTTTTCTTGAGGGCATCTCTGAGAGTCATAGCGCCTGGACGCCTGAGGGCAACTGTAGCGCTCTACAAATTTTATTTTAATTTCATATAAGAAGTGCATTCTGTGAGCTCAAAGTGCAATGTGCGAAGTGCAAAGATGGTTCAAAAATAGATTTCAATGACAATTACTTCACCTCATATACCACTCAGACTACAATTCACATATATAGAAAAAGAAACAAGCCTTCCATAATAGGATTATTAGCTTTCTATATGCTCCAAAGGTTGCCATTTAGCAGTATATCTTTTCAAACCACCCACCCGCTTAGTGTACGCCTCTTCAAATTTCATAGTACGTATCATTTTAGCCCCCCAGCCCTGTACTGATGGAATAAGGCAGGTTCTCCAATTCTGTAAAAAAAAGGTCTGGGCAATTGTCAGTGCAATAGATACAATATACTGTCCTCCCTTATTTCACTACTGGCTTTTTTAGAGACCCTGACTAACACTAGACTTGCCTCTGGAAGTATTGTGGACTGGAGAGCCTGACTAATGACCTCAAATAATTCAGCCAAAATTTGGTAAGTTGCAGGCAAGGAAAGACACATATGGAGGCAACCTCCTGCACCTTGCTGATGACAACAGAAGCAGTTATCAGAAATAGATGGATATATTTTATGTAGAGTCACTGGGTTATAATACGCCATCCGGCAAAATAAAACTGACATTCTTTTGTAGTTTGCAGCTCGTAGGGATTTATACCCGATCTCTGAAATTAAGTGCCAGTCACTTTTGGATAATTTGCATTGTGGTTTTTCAAGAACCCTGGACAGCAATCTACAGATGCAATCTTTCGAGTACTGGTTCCAAAGCAGTTTGTACCAGTTTCCTATCCCTGTCAATTTACTTTTCACCACGCCACGGCTGATTTTGTTCTGCCGTTTACTATTTTACTATCACCCTGGATACTGGCTGCCAAAAAATGGACTATCTGTCTAAAACACAAAAACTTGCACTGTTCCACAGTCCTGGAGAGGAGCTCCTCCCAAAAAATGCATTTACCTATCCCTAACATTGGGGTGGATTATGCTGATACAACCCTGTGGGTCGTATCAGCAAGGTTATCGCCGTTTTGCAGGGGAACATCGCTGGAAAACCAGTGATGTACCCTGCAAAACGGCGGTAACCTCGCTATCTCTGGAATTTTTATCGCCCTGGAGAAACACGTTGTTAATAACGCGCTACCAGGGTGATAGATTCCAGAGATAGCCTGCGATAACAAAATTATCGCTAAGCACGGCCAGCGATAATTATCGCTGGCCGTTGATAATATGCCCCTAAGTCCCTTGCTTAGCTGCTATTGCTGACATATCAGAAAATATATTAAATCTGTACTTTTCTAGCATCTGGAATCCCTTTTGCTTAATTGCAACCAGTAAAATTGATTCTTTTATATGAAAGTCTCCAAAGTTGACCCAAGAGGTACGAGTACATTTAGCATTTACTGGCTGATGAAATGGAACGCGATGAGCCCTCATGAATGAGTAATGATTCGTGCTAGGGGTACAACCTGGAAGACAATGCTTTGAATTAAGTCAGAGACACATTTTGGGGATCGTGTCCCACCTTCTGCTCTTCTAGGATGCCTGTGAAGTGTAAATTTGAGTGCCTAGAGCAGTTCGAGAACTCATCAAGCTTCATCTGAATTTCCAATATCTCCTGCTGATGCTTCACATGAAATGATTCAACATTTTCTGGGCATCTTCTAGATCTGATATACGCTGTTCTGCTTGTGTAAGTCTCTGATTTAAATGCAGGATATTGTCGTTAATGGTTTCAAGCTGTATCTGGACCTCCATATGAGCCTTCCCTTGTTCATTTTTCATTCCCCCTATTTCCTCTAAGAACACTTGGAAAATCTCTCCAAGCTGAATTTCATTGACTGGAATTTCCATGGTGGCCCCTCCAATTTCACTTTAGACACATTCATGAGCTTGGAAGATCTGAAAAATGATGGCTGGTTCTTTTAGCGTGTTCATCCCTTGGAATAACTGGGGTGCTTGATCTCTAACTGGGGCCATGGGAGTCCATGGAGACAACTACATTGTGCGTGCCCCCAAGTCCACAGGCATTAATGGCACCCTGTCATCCCCTGCCAATGATTTTGTCCCCTTATACGCAACCAGTGGGTACATCGGTTTATCACTGGGCTTCAGGTTCAGCAATGCAGTTTGTGCTGATGTCTGGCGAACACCCAGAAAAGTGTTCTGCATCTGCACAGACTCATACCCTGCAAGGAGAGTTTCCCCCTGCACTGGGGGAGGTTTGGGAGAAAGCCTCAAATGATTTATAGCTATCTCTTGCATTTGAACACCCTGACTGATGTTCAGCTGAGCATCTGATAGCATCTCCTGAGACAATACTATGCTCTCAAAGGTTCAATCGTTTATTCATCAAATACAAGCCCTGACAAGGGAGCCTCAGTCTGCACAACCTTCGGAGGTGCGCAGAGGAGACTGATTACATGTTCAGAATACAAAGCATATATACGTTTCACACGTTCACGATGACACCCTACAAGAAAAGATACAACTTGTCAGTAGGCCAAGAGGAATACCCATATAAGGCACAATTGATTTGCTAGTAGCCTAGGCCTAAGCTATTCCGGGGGTGGGTCAGTAAGGTGCCTCCCTGTCTATCTGTAGCCCGGGGAGTACAGGAACGGGCTCTGCTAGAATGTGCGCATGCCACAAGAAGGGTAGGTGTGACCTTGGGTTTCCTTGAGCTACAAGCTAACAATTATAGTAGACAGCCTGCTTGGCCGTCGTGGTTTTGAGCAGAGAGCGGAATCACGTGTTTTCATGGAAACAGCACTTGCACATAAAGAAACGAAACAAACGGCTCCGGTCATACCAATAGGAGCGAATAAATCAAAAGTGAATATGTGATCATAGTGAACTCTAATTATATGATTACATGATTTCGGGTTATATTGTATATATTAGGCCAATAATACATGTATGTCGAATTTTAGATCCCATCAGACGGCCCTTTTGGCCTACTATAGCCAATATAACTATTTTCATTCTACGAAAATTCCCTCATCGATCTGGATAAGATCTGACACCTCCTTTTGAATCATCTGTTTTTCGGCTTTGGCTTGACGAGAAAAGGTCAAAGCAGATGTTATCCGTGCTGCACAGAATGAGCAGCAAGCCGGGCCACAGTGGAGACAGAGGCAACAAGTAAAGATTACTCCAAAAGCTCCAGCAAGCACCATAAATATTTTCCAACCCCAAGTAGCTAAAAGACCCCAAAACCAACTACTAAGGGACCAGGTGCCGTTATCCACATGTGCTTCACTGGCTAGTCGATGTAGTTTTTGTATAGCAAGATGAATGGTAGGGGCCGAGTCAGGAATAAACACACAGCAAGAGCTGCCGATCACACGACAGGCTCCTCCCCTATCTGCGAGGATGACGTCAAGAACCATCCGGTTCTGAAGCGAAACAAGCCTCGTCGCCTGAAGCTCCACAGTAATGTTGGTTAAGATCCCAGAGGTGGTCTGGACCACGTTCTCAACTATCCTAGACAAGCGTCTTATACTGCGGCTATTAAATATAGGTCCCCAAAAGGGGGTGAGACCCTTGGCAAAATCCTCGAATTGCTGTAGGGAGGTGTCTGTTTGATCAGTACTGTCGGTGTCAAATCTCCTAATATTTCGGCTAACTACTACACCCTTTTGAACCAACTGATGAGTTCTGTGATAATCGGGCGGAGCAATATACACAGGAGGGTAGAGGAACGAGAGATAGCAACTTCCTGCCCATCCCCTTGGGAGCCACGTGTATGGATTCTCACCACATACGAAATATACATCTGGAGGAGTAATCATGGGCGGGGTACTATATACCTGTAAAGTGTAGGTATAATTACATCTGCTCTTTCCTACCTTAACATGGCCTCGTCCCTGTATGCAAAAGGGAGAGGTAGTATTGATAATGGGGATCGGCAATGCTTTGTCATTCGTAACATTTCGTTCTTTAAAATGCTGGAAATACATAGTGTCATTAAAAAGTTCAAAATCCTGCATTTCCTCCATTAACCAAGTAATATTCTTATAGTCTGTATATACATTCATGCAAGCATTAGGGTCCAAAGAGCCCTCTCCGCCATTTCCTTCTGCGTCAAATCCTTGATGTCGTTCTATATACTTCAAAATGGCCTCATAATCTTTTTCAGTATATATCTTTGGTTCGGCTACATAATGTGAATACATCAAAGACAGTAATTGGAACCAGGCTTCACAGCTAGCTAAATAAGACATTGGTAGTGAAATGAATAGTTCATGCTGGTGCATGACTGAGGTAAGTAACCCACATACCCAACAATTCGTTTTGTTTGTGGTGCTGTGAGTCTGATGCAACCTTTCAATAAAAGCGTTTTTCATATAGGTTTCTCTATGTCTTGCCTTATGAGGGGGCAAAGAATAGAAGATATGCTCTTCCGGGGCAACAGTAGTTCCTAACAGCTTCTGTACAGGGTGCTGAAACTCTAAGTATACAAATACACACATCATAATTACTGTAATGATAACAATAAAAGCAACAAATGCCACCTTCACTCTGGTGGACCATCCGGAAAACAAATGCACATTATCCACATATCGCCGAGGAGCCAGTGGTCTTTCATCCTCCATTGCAAATCGAGCAAAGGGAAACATGCTCTCTATAAGTCCAATTCTAACTCGGTCCCTCTCTATAAGTCCAATACTATCTTGGTATCCACAAAGCACGCATGCCACCAGAGGGGATCTTCTTTCCTGTGTCCGTTTAGAGGCTCACAGGTAGACTCTCGTCATTCATCAAAAGAAAAAAACTGCAAACATTCTCCTACCATGAGAATCTGGGGTACTGCGCTGTTTTCGGGGCCGCAGGTCGTATTTACAGCGACCAGGTTGCTCCTGGTCAGAAAACAACTCGGTTGCAAGGGCATCAGATGCATTCGAACCCTGTAATGCACCAGAAACAACGGTTTCCGCCGATTGAGCCGCTGCCCTTTCACCTGGGGGCAACGCTTCACTTGGCTGCCCCTCTTCTCGGGCTTCTGAAAAGGGTACAAGACTCTGCAGCGACTCTCCTTCTTGGCTTGGGATTCCTTCACGGTTTTGCAAATCAAAGGGCAAATGGAGCGGGAGGCGTTTGAGGTGACTTATATGTATCCAATGCTTGTGCCCATGCACCTTCACGGCCGACCTCGTGGCAAGTATGATTTGGTAGGGGTCAGACCACTTCGGTTCCAAACCTGATTTCCGTTGATAGTTCTTCATCAGAACCCACTGGCCCGGTTCCAACCAATGTCCAGGACCCTCTGGTAGCGGCCGCAGTGTCTCAGATACCTGTTGATGAATAGAACGCAGATCTTTAGTCAAGGCATACAAATAGTCTGTCATCAAAGTATAATCAATATCTCTAAAAGACCTGGGCCTAGGGACTCCCCATACATTGGCAGGACGGACAAAGATTACCTCGTAAGGTGATAACCCCGTTCTTGTGTGTGGTGTTGTTCTTAGAGCCAATAGTGCTAAAGGGAGGGCATCGGGCCATCTTAATCCTGTACTAGCACAAATTTTGGCCATCTTCAGTTTCAATATACCATTATATTTCTCGACTAGACCAGCTGACTGGGGATGCCTGGCTGCATGACATTTTTGCTTAATTTGTAAACCATCGCAAACACTCTGAACCAGTAAGGAGTTAAAATGTGTCCCGCTATCAGACCAGATAATCCGGGGCAAGCAGTATCGGGGGAAATATTCTTTAACCAAAGCTTTGGCAGTTGCAACCGCTGTGGCTTCCTTGGTGGGGTAGGCTTCAACCCATTTACTGAAAGCGCAAACCACCACCAATACATATTTCAAATTGTTCACTCTCTCCATTTGTATGTAATCAATTTGTATAACTTCAAATGGCAAAGATGGCGGTGCAAAATTTCCACTCAAGACGGATTCTCTGCCCCCTGGGTTGTAACGCAAACACACAGGGCAATATTTAACCACATGCACTGCAGTTTTGGGAATATTTGGGTTATTCCAGACTGGGTCTAACTCTGCACAAATACCTTTTGCTCCTATGTGTGCTGGACCATGAGCCATGGTCACCACAGCATATACCAATGCATTAGGAAGTAACCAACGCTGCTTCTCAGTACGATCTATCCAACATTCATTTTTGTCCAGTTTTCCCACTTCCTGTTCCCATCTTTGTGCCTCGTCTATGGTAGCTTCTTTCTGTAACTCTTTTACACTTTCAATGGTATTGTCAAACACAGATGTTTCCGCCACCCACCGAACTGAAGCACTAGGAAACATGGGAGTCATCTTAGTTTGTGCTGTTTCCTTGGCTACTGAGTCAGCAAAAGTATTTCCCTTGCCCGTAGAATCAATGACTTTCTTGTGAGCACTGCATTTGATGATGGCAACTTTATCTGGTAGTGTCAAGGCAAATAACAATCGGTCAATTAAAGGACCATGTTGAATTTTCTGGCCATACGTGGTAAAGAAACCCCTCTCCCTCCACAGCCTCCCAAAGCTATGGGCAACGCCGAAGGCATACTGGCTGTCTGTGTAAATATTTACTCTCAGGCCTTTGCTAATTTCACATGCTCGTAACAAAGCTATTAGTTCAGCTGCCTGGGCTGAGTGATGTGAAATCCTAGCGGTTTCCACCACCGTTTTCAGGGTCGTAATAGCATACGCAGCTGTTGCAGTACCATCTGGCAATTTAAAACAAGAACCATCAACATACAACTCTCCTTGGGGTTCTGGAAAAGGGGTGTCGGTCAGATCTACACGCCCTTTTGTTTCCTCCTCAGTTCTAAATATACAATCATGGATATCATCCTTTTTATCATTGGAAGGGAGAGGCAATAATGTTGCAGGATTTAATGTACCACATCTTTTATTTGTAATGTGGGGCGCAAACAATGTTAATTCGTATCCCGTTAAACGAGCACTCGTAAGGTGCTGGGTCTTAGTTCTATTTAACAGAATATCCACAGCATGCGGTACCATCACTGTGAGATCTGTGTTCAAAACTATACCTTCTGATTGTCGGATGGCCACCGCTACCGCCGTAGTGGCCCTCAGACAACTGGGAAGGGCTTGTGCAACCATGTCTAGTACTGATGAAAAGAAGGCACAGGGTCTCTGTTTTCCGCAAAACCCTGTGTTAATACTGAAAGGGAACAACCGTCCACCTCGTGCACATTAAGTGAAAAAGGCTTCCGGTAATCCGGGGTACCCAAGACAGGTGCAGAACACAAAGCAGATTTTAAAGATTCAAAGGCTTCTTGACATTCATCCGTCCAGAGTAGGGGTTCATGCACATCTTTGGTAGTCAAATACAACAAGGGTTTAGAGAGGAGTGAACAATTAGGAATCCATTGGCGACAGTAAGAGGTTATGCCGAGAAAAGCACGGACATCACGTTGGGTACGAGGTACAGACATGTTAGTAATTACAGATATTCGTTCTGGTGTTAGTCGTCTCCCCGCTTTCGACAGTAAGTGGCCAAGGTAGGTCACTTCCTGTCGACAATATTGAAATTTGGAAAGGGAGACTTTATTTCCTTTATCAGCCAAATGATGTAACAATTTCACTGTCGCTTCTTTGTAGCCTTCTTCTGTATCGGAGGCCACCAAAATGTCATCCACATACTGGATAATCGCATTATCTGCAGGCAAAATTAATTCATCCAGTACTGCCTTCAAAGCCTGGCTATATATGCTGGGACTTTCTGTATAGCCTTGGGGTGCACACGTAAATCTAAAACTTCGGCCTCCTAATGAGAATCCGAAGATATGTCTGCTATCAGTATGAATTGGAATGCTAAAGAAAGCATTTTTTAAGACTATTACAGAGAAATATTGTGCTGTAGGGGGAATCATGGTGAGAATTGCTGTAATATCTGGTACCACTGGATATTGAGGGACTACTATTTTATTGACGGCTCGAAGGTCAATCACAAAACGATATGCAGTCTTATAATCAGGGGCGCCATCAATTGGTGTCTTCTTCAGAATCGGCAAAATTGGACTATTACAAACGTTAGCAGCTGTTTCTTCCACTACCCCCTTGTCAATGAGGTCACGAATGATATGCAACAAGGCCTGTTCACCTTCCGGTGAAATCTTATACTGAGGAATGCGTCGCATCTGTGCGTTTGGTTTCAATGTTATTGACACAGGGGCTATTCTTAACAGACCAACATCGGTGTCCCCTGTCGCCTATAATGTCCGAGGAATGGTAGAGAATTCAGGGGGCAAAGTCTCATTTTTAGCAAAGTATTGAGTTACGTTCACAGGTGGTTTCTGCATTGTCAGAAAAACACCATCAGGGGAACAATAAATACGTGCATGTAATCTCTTCAAGATGTCTAACCCTAAGAGGTTTTCACCACAATTGGAAGTTAGAAGAAAGGGTGTATGCATGGAAATGGGACCTATCGTAAAAGGCAGAGGTTTTGAAACGGGGCTCACTACCGGTATTCCAGAGAATCCTACTGATACATTATTTTGGCCAGACAGAGCTGCCCCTGGGACCAGTGTGTG
The DNA here is from genome assembly GCF_964261635.1 of Lissotriton helveticus. Classification (NCBI taxonomy): domain Eukaryota; kingdom Metazoa; phylum Chordata; class Amphibia; order Caudata; family Salamandridae; genus Lissotriton; species Lissotriton helveticus. The sequence continues at coordinate 104,335,034 of NC_136072.1, forward strand.
GGCGACTGAACTACTCATCGCCCCAGTATCCACTAAAAACTTCCCCGATGTATCCAACAGTTCTCCTTGTACATAAGGTCCCTCTTGGTCAACTGGTACTGTAATATGGCCCCCGCTCTGTCCATGGCTGTCTCATGCATAATCCCGTTCATCATACCTGTCATCCTGATAAGTCTCGTTATAGTATTGTCTGCTCTGAGGGTCATCAAAATGATTTTTACGAGAACCCTCATGTTGTGAATCCTCCCTTCTCATGCTATTTCGATCTATATTCCCTCGACCCCTTCCACGTCCTCTACTAGGTCCGTTCCTTGCCAACAACAGAGGGCAATCCACTCTCCAATCTCCTTCCTCCTTACAATAGGAACATTGGTTTATCCCAATATTTGGAGGGCCTCCTCTACCTCTTCTTGTCATCCGGCCTCTTCTAAATGAACCTCGCACTCCCCGTCCTGACACTTGTCCTCTACTGACTTGCTGCAGCAGTACTCTAGTTTTTAGATCCTTAGCCTTTTTCTCTGATTTTTCCTTACTCTCATTTTCACGATGTTCATAATATTGGGCCATGCTAAGGATAACGGATGGAGCAGCCGTAGTCCATGTACTCTCAGCTGATTGGAGACGAGACATAACCTTCGGGAGCAAATTCGTGACTAATCTGTTTACAAATATTCAGATTCCTCCCTCTGTTGAGAGGTCCTGGCCACTAAAATCTATGAAAACTTTATCGAACCGAGTAAAGAAATCGGATACACTTTCGTCCTTTTTCTGTTTACACGCTGCTAATTTATCCCAATCTACTTTTCTAGGAGAGAGAAGAGTCTTCATGTATGTAACAATTTTATCTGGTACGGCTAGTATTTCGTCTCTGGGTTTCTCACCAGGTTTCCGTTCCTTATCCCAATTTTTTAATTGGTCCCATGTTCCTCCCAATTCTGGGATATGGTCTGTATCATGTATCTGTCTCCAAATGTCTACTGGGATCAGGAGACCAAAAAATAATTCAATGTCAGCCATGGTCATAATGGCAGAATTGGCTGCTTCAGTCAATTCTTTATAATAAGCTGTCGGATTTTTACGGGGTCAGGGAGCTGGGCCTTTAACGTAAGGACCTCGCTTCGTTTCCAAGGGGTGTAAACCCATTGTTCCTGAAGCCTAGCATCTACTCGTGTTCTGGTGATATTACCCCCATTGTCCTTTATTCGGGCACTTCTGGGAAAAAGAGAGGATGCACCTCTCTCCTGGGGTGCTGTGCCCCCCATTCAGCACTCTTTCGGTGCAGCCGTTCCCTATAATGCAAGAGCGTAGTTACATTCTGATACACTTCCTCAGTTTGGAGATGGAACTTATGAGCGTGATCCCTTATATCACGTAGTACTTGAGGCGGAAGTCCTTCCTCAAAATGCTGTGCCCATAAGGAAATCAATCAGATCGCCATGCTCTCTAAAGCCAGCTGTTGTGCCACTGGCTCAAAGTCCTTCATGGTGCTCCAAATATCTTCTAAAGTATAAATAGCATTCCGCATCCACTGGGATGCCTGAATTATAATAGCTCTCCTTTCCTCCACTCCAACAACGACAGAGTGTAAGCTCGTTGATCACTCAAGTCAGACGACGGTCGCTTGGGTGTGGCTCCTGGGCCAACTGTATTTCGGAGGTCTAAAGTGGTCTGAGTCGGAGGGGAGAGAAACACCGGGTGCAAAGGAGAGGGGACGGCCGCGTCCGGCCGAAGGGATATTAAGGGTGAGGTAGTTTGTCGAAGAGAAGGAGGAGAAAACGGAACATCAGGTCCTGATCCTCCAGTGGGGGCCGTAGCAACCGCCCCTATCGGTGTTTTTACGCTTGATGTAGCTCCCAACTGATCTGCCCGTACCAAAGGTACGGCTGGGTACAGCCCTTGTGGAGCATACGGAGGAGGTGGTCGGGCTTCCAGTAAATCTTCTAACTCATCCCCTGTCTCTGGTCTGGCCACATAGCTTTTATTTGTTTCCAATCGAAACTGTCTATCCATTCTTTCAATATTTTCTTCCACCTTTCCCTTATCGTATGCTACTGCCTTCTGGGTAATTGTCGGTCCACTTTTCAGCCTTCTCAACTTTTCTTCTCTGATTCGTCGTCTTTTTGCCTCCTTCAACCATAAGTTCAAGGAGTCAAACATTGACTGACGGCTCTTCTTCATAAACAATTTATTCTGTATGTAATTAATCTTTTTCTCATCAAAGGTCCCTGTAAGAGGCCACTGCAACTCCAAATTATCCTTCGTATACTTATTCCAAAGGGTATTAAATAGGATTGGCTGTAACCCGTGTTTAACATACATATTAAAACTGGGACTACCCTCGGGAGGGGCAGGCTGTTTTTCTTCGAGCCGTGTACCTCGCCGACAGCAACACCCAAAACATATTTTACTGAAACAAGGCATGATGCGATTTTTGTTCACAAAATCTAAACAAACACCTACACACTTGGACGCGTCCTTCTCATCATCCACTCATACAGTTTTCATTCAATCGTCACAATGAAGTGCTGTAAAAACAGTGCAAGGCAAATTTCCTTCAAAATCTATGCAAATGACGTCTTCAGATACGAACAGAGCCCGTCGACTCCTGTTCGGGGACTTCCAGACCAACAAAGACCCAACAAACAGGAACAGTCATTGGACTGTTCTGAGAGCACCTGATAGGCCAACCACGAATTCTCTCACAGGCCATCCCATGGTCCTGTTCTGGTTGGGCCGGGCATCTGGACATGTCTCCAGAACCCTAGCTTACCCAGTTGCTCCCAGGGCTTTCCTGGAGAGAATTCGGCCGAGCGAGCAACGCCGTACTCCGCTTAAGGCATCAGATGTATTCTCAATTATTCACCAAACAAGTCTGTGGAGTATCCACCCGCGCAGCCCCTTCGCTGCAATGGTAGACCCCCAGATTCCCTCGTGGTCAGGCTTCCCCGGCCACCGTTAAACAAAGACAGTTAACTGTTTATCAAAAAGAAACACTTCCACCGAGTGGTCCTTATCCAATCCAATCACAGAATATCACTCACCTGGTGCACTCAGGTCGATTGCAAATTCTCCACTGCCGACACCTAGACAGACCAACACAGTCTGTTCTTCTCTCGGGTTAAGCCCGTAGGACTCCGGCGTAGGGTCTTCAGTAGCTGGGAGGGATACTGGGCTCGAGAGTGGAACGGCTTGTTTTCATACCACAAACGGGTGTCTCAAATCAGGATCCTCTTTCTGTCCACCCACTTGGCCAGAACTCCTCCTTGTCCCGTCACCCCTGTTTACAGGAGGGGACGACCCTATCGCGGAGTCCCGGCGGAGTTGCCAACTGAAGGATTCAAAATTATTCTATCGAGCTATACTTACCAATAGCCCATATGCCTTTATCTATAATAATAATTCAGTCGGCAATGGAGAAGGTTCAATCGTTTATTAATCAAATACAAGCCCTGACAGGGGAGCCTCAGTCTGCATAACCTTCGGAGGTGCGCAGAGGAGACTGATTACATGTTCAGAATACAAAGCATATATACGTTTCACATGTTCACGATGACACCCTACAAGGAAAGATACAACTTGTCAGTAGGCCAAGAAGAATACCCATATAAGGCACAGTTGATTTGCTAGTAGCCTAGGCCTAAGCTATTCCGGGGGTGGGTCAGTAAGGTGCCTCCCTGTCTATCTCTAGCCCGGGGAGTACAGGAACGGGCTCTGCTAGAATGTGCGCATCCCACAAGAAGGGCAGGTGTGACCTTGGGTTTCCTTGAACTACAAGCTAACAATTATAGTAGACAGCCTGCTTGGCCGTCGTGGTTTCGAGCAGAGAGTGGAATCACGTGTTTTCATGGAAACAGCACTTGCACATAAAGAAACAAAACAAATGGCTCCGGTCATACCAATAGGAGCGACTAAATCAAAAGTGAATATGTGATCATAGTGAACTCTAATTATATGATTACATGATTTCGGGGTTATATTGTATATATTAGGCCAATAATACATGTATATCGAATTTTAGATCCCATCACAGCACAGCTGTCAAACTGGTTTACTGCTATCAATATACATAGAGTTGGCTTAGGGTCCACCTCCTTCAACCATGGGCTTTCTTTGGCTAGTCACTTAACACCATTGCCTTAGGACTTTTTTGATCACCTCTTGGCTCTGTCCAGTGTAGTACTGATCCCTCACCTAATGCTACTGGCCGTTTGGCAGTATCTTCTGTCTCGACTTGAGTGCTTGCTTTGAGGGGCTATTATATAACAATAGGGGCCATATATATCATTATTTCAAACAGAGACTACCTAATTGCGATTCTCTGTGAATCAGGATTAGGTGATCGCTACATGAATGTATGAAACTCCATGAGTTTCATTTAGCGTTTCCGAATGGGTAGCAAATTGACCTACCTCATTAATATTAATGAGGCAGGTCACAATTTGCAACCCATTAGGAATCGCTAAACTCACAGGGATGGTGGCCTGCTTGGGTCAGCAGACCACAATGTCTGTGATTGCTTTTAAATAAAGCAATAATTTTTTTAAATGCAGGCCTTTTTCCTTAAAGGAAAGGGGTTGCGTTTAAAAAAGAAATAAGAAAAGTTTTCATTTCATTTTTCAAGAGCCGGCAGTGACCTGTGGAACTACTGCCTGCTCTTAAAACATTTTTTATGAACATTTACAAAGGGGAGGGGGCCCTTGTGGACTCTTTCCTACTTGCGAATGGGTTACCACCTACTTGAAGCAGGTGGTAAAATGTGAATGTTTTGCGACGGCATTTCGGCCACAAAACATTCCTACATTACTCTGCGATTCGGTATTAGGAAGGGACACCCTAGACACGCCCCTTCCTCATACCAAATAGGTACATATTTGCAATTCCAAAATTGCGATTCAGTAACATGTTACCAAATCGCCAACTGGAATCCATGCATACCAAAATGTATTTTACTGATCGCAAACGTTCCGATTCTGCGAATCGAGCCTTCTGCAAACATTAAAAGGCATGAGACATGTGGCCCTAGCTGGCTCTGGTTGCCTCAGTCTTGGGTGCCTCGTTCTAATGTGCTAACACTGCATGAGTTAGCTCATTAAACCCAGACCTATTGGCTTTGCTAATGCTTGTTTTGTTCCAGGCAAACTGGGCAAACAGCCACGGAGGGTACGATTGCGACTGCACCACGGTGTTGCAGCGGCAATCACCATGGGCTGCTGGTGTGTCATCCTAGTCTGCTCCTGATTGCAAACAGCTACAGTGTGAGTTATTTTGCAATGTTTGACCTAACACAAGAAGTAAAGGCACTTACAATTTGCTTTTGTGTCTATGCATGGAGGCTCCCCATAGTCCAATAATAGCACAGCGTTAAACGCCCTTAGGCACATCACTGCCTTCTGCCTTCTGTATTGATCCTAAAATAAATGTGTGTGATAATGCTTTGAGCTATGGACACTGAAGATAACATTTCAAAAGTTGCAATGCAAATGTGATATCATATGCAGAGAACTGCTGGGGTGTAGGGGGGAGGGGGGAGTATATAAATGATGCCATGGCATGATAGAGAGCCACAACACGGTGTGTCCGTGGGGCTGATGAGCACAACATTATCCTGTAAACGAGATCTTATCTCTGGATCCAAGGATGATTAGTGCAGTTTAGTAGCATTATTATAAATAAATGATCTGATAATGGTGAAATCCGGGTCATTAAATGATTCCTTGAAGGCATGACTTTCTTAATTATCAAGCTAAAAAATGATTTAAAGGAAGTGTAAGCGGATAATGTTGCAGCCTTATTATAATAAATATAATTGGATCTCGCATGCTGGCAACCTACAAGGAAAAAAAAGGGCCTGTTTCTGCGCTCAGTCCGAATGAGCATGTCTCACACCTGCAGAGCCAGAGCAGCAGGCTGATTGCAATGCCACCAGCACAGCTTCTCAAATGTTTAGAAGACAGATTGAGCTGGATGTTGCCTGAACTTCTTTAATGGGGTCAAAGTTTATCTGATAACATTCATTTCTAAGTCTCATTATTTTAGTTGACTAGATACATTTTCCAAACATATCAAACACAGCAGCTCCTGATATTTAGACACAGATGTGAAAACAAGCTTAGCATCATGACATACCGATGTTATAACATTTTTCAAAAGAACAATAGGAAACACATCAGGGGGGCTAGGAAGCATGGGCCAGATGAAGTGAAACTGATTTAACATGTGGTGGTGGGTGTGAGGAGCAGCCGCGGCCCGTGGAGGGAGTTCGGTGGGGCAGGGAGGCGGTGCGGGGGAGGGCCAAGGTGGACAGTGGTAAACACCGGAATATGGACAATTGCAGGTAAGTAAACAATTTAATAAATAAAACGGATTTCGTAGCGCGCGCTGCATCGCATTTTGCCTTGTGAATGAGTTTCCTTTGGGACCCTAACTGGGGCTGAAGGATCACAGCATTTTTAACGAAAAAGAAATGCCATCAGCCTTTTAATTATTATTAAATTATGCGCCTGGGGTTGGCCATGGACAGGGTTTTTTAATTTATATTTTGGGAAGGCTCCCTGCCGAGCCACTCAGCACCCCAGGGACCCCATCCTTTGGGGCCAAATGTACATTGAAGGTAAGGGGGCATACTTCCTCCCTTCCTGAGCCAACAATGATCCCGGGGACCCACTCTCCAGGGGCCAAATTAATAAAAAATGGGGGGAATGCTGCACCCCTCTAAAAGCCTCTGTGACGCCCCGGGGACCACATCCCCTGGGGCCAAAATAAATCGAAATGGGGATGGGGGCACCCCCCCCCCCCATGTGATGGTATCTGTTTTGGGGAGCCCACTCCCCGAACACTGTGGTTCCCTGCCCAGAGGAGTGTGGGCAAACCTTACCTGTTCTCTATGAGGCAGGGAACTCCATTTTGCTCCCGCCCAGGTGGAGCAGTTTTAAACATCTACTCCCACCGGGCAGGAGCATGGAAAAGGTGCTGGCTCCTGCCAGACTCTGTTACAGTGCTGACAGGGCAGCGAACTGGGGCCATGGGGGTCATGGGGCTCCTGCCACGACCTCCAAGTAATGTTTTCTGGGTGCCCAGGGTGGGTACCTAGACACTCACTATTGGCACTATTGGCCTTGGGGTCCCCTGGGCCCTTAAGGCTCAGGGAGTGGTGCCATGCTCACCCTCCACTTATTTTTAAAAGAAATGCCCAGAGGATAGGGTCCCTGGAGTCCATGTGGCACAGGTTCAGGGGGGCTCAAGCCCCCCCACTTTATAAAGATAATACACTGGTTTCCTGGGTGGGGAACTGGACACCCACAGTAAATATTTGTTTAAAAAAGTTAATAATAAATGAGCAGAAGGAGCGGCTCATTTATCATTCACAGCTCCTTTGAAGGAGCACCCCATAATGCTCCCCCATAGGCTCGGCAAGGGCTTTATTTTTTATACTTTTGTTTAGCTTGGTGGTACCTCTAAAATAGGGAGGATCACCACCAAACCGTTTTTAAATGTTGTATGGGGCTGTCAGATGTACAACAGCCCACAGCACCATTATTAAAAAAAAAAAACAGTAAGTCTCCTGGGTCAATAAATCAATGACCCCAGGAAAACCTACCATATTTTTAAAGCACTCCTAGCAGGAGCTCCATGCTCTTCAGCTGGAGTGCAAGGTCTTCTTATGGTAGTTTCCATGATTGCATGTTCTGGGCTGAAAATGTTAAAAGAATGACTCCAAAAACATGCTTGTTTTACTTATTTTAAAACAAACAATGTCACTAGCTCATTATTTTTGCATTTTTCACGCACAAAATGTAATATTAGCAACTATGAAATAGGAAGGAGTCACAGTCATGTTTTTTTATTAAAACTTTATTAAACATTTTTATTGTAATCAATATTAATAAACACTGCATTGTGTGAATTAATGATAAAGACAATAGGCTCTCTTTATATATTTTGGTGTTGCAGAAGGCCATGCATCGCATAGGGTTGGCTGTTCACAGGTCAAACCCTGCTGCCAAAACTATGCCGTGCTCAGGTAGTTGGCTGTCTGTAGCCAACCCCCATTTTACAAAACCAAAGGCCGGGCGCAGCAGCGGTTGACTGCCTGTGAGGATGGGCCAGGGCCAGCGGCCAACCCTTTGCAATGCACAACCAAGGATTTAAAATGACATCATTAAGGAGAAGACTGTGAATGGCAGAGGCGTGAGCTATTGTTACCCTAGAGCAAATGAGTTATAGTTACTATAGATAACTGTAACTAATGGATTTCAGTTTTTTCTAGTTTGAAATGTTACATTGTCACTCAAATTTTCACCTGTTCTTAACTGTTCTGCTGATGTATACATACACACACACACAAACACACACACACGGAGGTGCGCTCACCCACACACAAGCATGTTGCTAACAACATTGAATCTAATGTATCTTCACAAATCATTCTTTCAATGGGAGGCCAAGAAAAAGAGGGTGAGTCCCAAAATATTGATTTACAATGTTAATTCCCATCAGAAACGTTGCTCTACTTTACAGAAAATGCCTGAACGAATACACCAAACTTGGAAGAAATTAGAACTTTACTCTGAAACAGTGCCTCCTGGTACACATTATTTGGCACCTAAGTGGTGCCAAATAATACTAAATTATGATTAAACTTCCAGAAACAATGTCACACACAAGCAGTTGAAATATGACTTGTCTCTGTTCAAAAAATCTTCACATGACACCAAGTAGAGACAAACAGAGTAAGATGTAGAGGTAGTCAGTAAAGATGAAGAAAGTTTGAGATAGAGAAGCAGACTGAGGTGGAATAGAGTGAAGGTTTGCTGACTCTTAGGTCAGGTGGGGGACTGGTCAATTGCCCACTTTGCCCATGCCTTAAAACATCTCTGGATGAGGAGAGATAACTGCCCAAGTCAGATAAAAATGGGTCGAAGGGCAATAGTTAGAGACACAAAAGGGCATGTTTATCGAAAAGTTACAAGAGAAATCCAATATGTCCAATTCTTAGCTCGACAAAGGGTTCTGTTTCTCCCCAATCAGGCAGTTCTCTCTCTAAAATTAAAATGAGGCAACAGAGCATAAAGAAATACAAAATGCAAGTGTGGGTTCACACCATGTACTTTGTATAAGTCAGGGAACTGAACTCCGCACTGTTTGCGGAGCTTGCAGAGTGTTCTGCACTCCGCGAAGCAAGTGGAATCCAAATACATGGAGCGGAGTTATTTTCTGCGCTCGCGTTCCCCAACGTCAAGTTCAACAACAGTTGATGGACAGAATGCAGAACAATGTCATACATTCACCCCAGTACAGAGATCTGGGCATAAATCGATTGTTTTTTTGCTCACCACACCACCCCAGTTCAGACATGGCCATATGAAAATCAACCTTGACCCTGTGCCTCATGTAGAACAGTCCAGCCCGAACTGCCAAGCCATGTCTTCCCTGGACTGGAATCAAGCATCCTAGGACCAGTTTCTGGTTATCAGCCATCTTCAGCCAGGATAGTTTGACTCCAGTGGCTTGGAGAGCAAGTGACACATGTCTGAGCATACCCGTCCCACTCGGGGTGACAAATGCAAAAACACCAGTTGATGGACAGAATGCAGAACAATGTCATACATTCACCCCAGTACAGAGATCTGAGCTTAATTCCAACGTTTTTTGCTCACCACACCACCCCAGTTCAGACATGGCCATATGCAAATCAGCCTTGACCTTGTGCCTCATGGGAATAGTCCAGCCCGAACTGCCAAGCCATGTTTTCCCTGGACTGGAATCAACATTAAGTTGGCACACACAAGCGAGGAAATTCCACCCTCCAGCAAGATTTTTCCTCGTTCGTGCTCCCCAACGTCAAGTTGGCGAGCACAAGTGAGAAAGATTGACATCCCTGCGAGATTTCTCAATGCTGGTGGTTGGATTTCTCAATGTGGGTGGTCGCGGGTGGTCGCGGCTGCTCACAATGAGAAACCTTCGACTCAAGTAGCAGAAAAGGAGAGCCCACTTGTGCTGCTCATGATGCCATTCAAATTGATTTTCCAGCACAGGACAAACACCCAGCACTGCAAATCAATGTGAACAGGCATGACCAAGCGCACTTTGCCACTTGCGGAACTCCGCGGAGCGCGGCCGAGTTTTTTGGTCAACTTCGCCCAGGCTTAATTTTGTGCCTGTTCAGTATGTATTAAGAAGGGGCCTTGTATACCAACTGCTCCAAGGCACCCCTTAGTAATCAATACAGGTGCATTTGTCAATTTGAGGCAAAATATTTTTTCAATTTCCAGAATGTATTAAAGGAAAGCCCAGGAGAGGAGACATGGCTTGCTGCCAAAAATGAAGACCTGGCAACTCCTCTTGCATTTAAATTCTGTTACAAATGCTACTGTGATCTGTAAGACAACAGGACACAGACATGCATATTTGTGCAGACCATAGTATTTTAGCTTAAATTTCACTTGAAACTTTGTGTATTTATACAAAATCAAATTAGTTGAAACTTGAATGAAAGTGTTTAAAAGTGGAGTATGTTTAAATAAAAGTATTGGATTCACCTAGCAACAGAGAGACTCTCTGTATAATTAGACTTCATTGGGAACAGCACCTTTCAAATGCATGCATACAATTGTAGAGGTCAGGCACAAAATGGCAATCTAGACACCCACCCTGAAAGAGGTTTTGGGAACACTCAGGATCCAGTATTGGACCAACAAAGCGTCAAACATGTCGACCTGCATATTGAAATCTCAACATTTCACTATATCTTATTCAGTGAGTAGTGCTGCTTCCTAACTCAGCGCACACTACCCTGATCTAGTTTCTAACCTTTCCTAAGGAACTTTGAATAAAGGTTGATTGAATTTCCTTGAGGTAATTTTAGATCACACTCTCCACCTCTAATATAGAGCTCCGCACCACCACATACACCATCACGGCTGATAAAAGAAATCTCGGACAAAGACCCCTCTTTTACGGGCACATGGGGCATTGCAGCGCCGGCTCTACAAGGAGCAAAAGCCCAAAGATGAAGCATGACACCCACATGGGTGTGTGATGGCAATGCTTCTAACCAAGGACCCCCCAAACCATAGATTCCAACCAGTGACTTCTTCACCTCTTTCTAGCTTTTTTTCACTTAGGAACAAGTATCCACATTGATTATACATATCACTCGAATTTAGGAGTACAGGTACTGGATCTTTATCTTGCTCATAGTCCCCCTCTTTGTGATTAACAATACTTTTACAAACATATTCCCAACACATTGTAAGCCATCCTTAGGCCATATGCTGGCTTTTATATCTCTTTTGATATAGAGAAATAGTGGATCCAGCATGTAGGAATTGTGAACTTTTGAAAACATACTCTCAAAAGTTCGAAAATAACATATTCCTATGAGGATGCATATGTTTTAGCTGTTTAGAACAAAAAAGACATTGGGTCAAATAACCTTGCAGATCTGAGGTTATTAATAATTTTACATACAATGGAAATGTTGTCTGACCCCATTATGGGCCTCTGTAACCTCAGCTACATAGAGTTCAGTTAAATTGGGGAGAGGATGTAGCCTTACGGCTACAGCAGTTGACCTCGAAGCTGGGAAACCGGGTTCGAGCCTCAGCAATGATGCTCACCATCCTGTGATTCTGGGTAAATCACTTCATCTCCCCGTGCCCAGAAAAAATGAATGTGACATCTGTAAATCAACTGGTGCTCATGTAAAGAGCTCTGATAACTGATATATTTGGGTCTAGTTTGCGCTATACAAAACTCTAAAAAATAAAAACTACCTTTTCATACTTAATGTCATGGTTTCTGCTCAACTGTCAACAAATCTTGTAATCTCATTATAGAACAATTTACAAAACTGCTTTATATTCTTATTGTTGATTGTTTTGTCCATTATCTTGCAATGCCTGTATTGAGTCTATCATTATTCTCCTTATAATTTTAGGTATACTCAGTGGTCCTTCTGTTTTTCTAGGAACACATTAAGAACACCTTATCCATTTTAGAGCTCTGATCACACTCCTTCTGCTTTTTAGTTCAAAATGAAACCATTGGTGTACATAAATTCAGAAAACGATTTCCCGTTGTGGCTTTTATTTTCTGTGCTTCCTTACATAGTTACATGGTCAAAAATTCAGAAAACTTCAGTGTCATTTCGCCATTTGTTGGACCAGTCACCAATGTTTTACAGATGTCCCTAGTCGGTAACCTATTACTAACACGTAAAAAAGGGTTTGCGAGTCGCGATTAGGAAAGGATGTACTTAGGACATCCCCTTCAAATAACGAGTCGCAGGGGCTTGTATGAATGTTTTGTGACAGGAATGTGGATGCAAAACATTCATATTTTACCAGATCTGAGGTGGTAAACCATTCACAAACGTTACCTCTACCTCTTTGTGAATGTGAGTACCAAAACTTTTTAAGAGCAGGCAGTGGTCCCACCTGCCACTGCCTACTCTTAAAAACGAAAAGGAGACATCTAATTAGTCATTTTGATATGCATCTTGTTTACCTTCAAAGAAATGGGCTGCATTTTCGAAAAAAAGGCTTTATTTAAAAAGCAATCACAGACATAGTAGTCTGCCATTCCTAATGGGTCACAAATGAGGTTCTTTAATTTTGATTCCATCTTACATTTGTCGTCATTTTGTGTTGCCTTTACACAGGCTGCTAGATTCACGAAGTGTCTCTGCCCTTTGGACTGCAACGTGTTGAAAACCCCCTCTGTCCTTGTTTTGAAACCAATCTCAGACACCAGCTGGTCTAACTAATTCTTGTCTGGACCACCTAATCCCTGTATCAACTATCTGTTAGCCTTTAGTATTCTTCTCTTGTCGTATCTTATCGTTTGGCCTTCGCTATTCTCTCCCTGTGTTTTCCTATAACACAACCTTTCTTTTGAAGCATACAGACATGTCCTGCCATTACTGATTGACCTATAGGTGGTGTAATTGATTGACTTATCGGGTTGGGCAAAAGCACGACTCAAGGGGGATGTTCTGGTTACATGATGCCTTGTTTTGAATGTTTTCCTATTCGCTAATATTTAGCAGATCTTGTATGTCCATATTAGGTATTTTGCATGCTTGCAAAAGCTAGGACTGCCCCTTACTTTTATGCTTAGTTTCTAACCCTAAGCATATAAAAGGCCTCTGTGTTCTGTACTCTTTAGACTGCCTCATTCAGTTGCTAAGGCTTCTGTGTGACGTAGTCTCACTTATTTAAGTTTAATAAAGATGTCTTTTCATATTTCAGCTTCTGTGCCAACTTCTTTATTATCAAGTACCCCTGAGAAAGAAGACTTTAGTTCTTCACAAATTGCGACCTACCTCATGAATATTGATGAGGCAGGTCATTTGGGATCCCATTGGGAATCACTAAATCTGTCTGAGACACATTAGTACATTTCATTTAGTGAGTCTCTAATTGCGAGGCGCAAAAATACGCTATTTGCGACTCATAAAATTAAATCGCCGTACATCGGGCCCTTAAAGTTTTGTGCTCACACTCCTGCTGCATACCAGAAAGTAATCAATGGATCCTGTCAATACAAGCAGGAATACTTATATCAAAATGGGAGATGTTTCTGGAAATTTAAGGAGGGTCTCAGAGAGAGACATGCTATTGCAAACACAGCGCAAAAAAGAGTAAGATTATTGTTATTCATAAACTGTACATTTAAAGTTACTACAGCCCTAAATGTTTAAAAATATGTGTAAACGCACTGTAGTCCAATTCAAGCACAGTTGGCCACTTGCAAGTACTGTATCACACTCACATAGAAAATAATGGAGTCATTGAAAGAAAATAACGCCCACTTTTAAATTGAACATATTATTTCAATATTTAAACTATGTTTATATATGTATTGTTACTTTAGAAAAAATAAATGATTATTAAAAATTATTTTTATTTTTACACTTAATAAACTTAATTTAAATGAAATATTAGACTGAATTTTATTACAAAAAAAATTAAAATTCATGAAACAAATATCTTTACCAATATTTAGCACATATTAAATACAATTAAATATGGCAGTGGGATATTTTAAAAGTATTGTTTAACAATTAATATTTATAAATTAAATAACTGTATTTAAATAAATCATGTAATGAACATTTAATCTGATAAGTTAAAGTGCTGCAATATTTTAATTTATTAGTTCGAGGTCAAAAATATATATTTCAAATTCATTTACATTTATTTTTTACATTACGTTATTTTGAATATTTATTACACATTTTTCTAAAATAATTTTCCCTTTCCTTTCCAATCTTCAGGCCCGGTAAAAAAAGATGTGATTTTTTGAGAGGTCGCTGGACACCTTTCCTAGTGGTCATGGGCTGTATTTTTTGATTAAGGGCACTGGGCTGGTATAAGCCTATTTTGTGTAGTTTGTGTTTTATGAAGGTGTTCTTGCTAATTAATGACATGATACTATGTAACGATTCATAAAGATATTTAAATAATGAGCCTCAACAAAATATTATCTAATTGTTCTTAATTATATATTTATATAAATTGTATTTATTACATCTTCAGATATACTCAGACACCAATGTATTGCTGTAATTTAAGATCACATTAAATAATCTATTAGCTGTGCCTCAAAAGTGACTCTTACCCCCACTTAACTGAGTCGTGTGAGACGTATACTTAACGCAAGTTAAAGCGATTATCCCAGTTCCCTGGTTTTAATTAGCCTTTATTTACTGGTGTCAGAAGAGACTGCATATCTTCATGAAATAAACAGAAATGTACTAAAGAATGAATCAGTAATTGGCTGATAAATGTGGCGAGGGTACAAAGTACCATAATGCAAAGCAGTTATAATACCTCAAAACAATGAAATGACGCCTAAAATAATTCTACTGTCGCGTGCACTTGTACAACACAGCCCTTTTGGTGATAAATATAGGGTAATCAGGGCCCAGTGTTGTTCTGCCTACAGCTGTCATGAGCTGAAATTACAGTTAATGTTGGCGTTAAAAGGTATGTTGAGGAAATAAAAAGGCATTTGACTGTAAAGAATGAAACAGTAATTTACTAATGAATTTGAAGATAATTTGGTGTGCCGTAATGGCCAGCAATTAGCAAGCTTGACTGCAATGGTACTAACAAGCTTGAAGTTTCCCTGCACAGACACCTCACTGTTGATGTTAAATTTGCATCTGCCAGAGCCCCGGGTTTGCTGAATCCACTTATGAAGATACTTTACAAGGAAACTGTGTGGCCTGAGAGAAACAGGTAACACTGGGTTCAAATAACATTTGGGCTCAAATTTCAGTTAACTCATGACATCGGAGATAAATGTATCAAACTAAACGATATTTGACTAAAATGAATGAAGATGTGGCTTAACAGATGGAGTGGTCGACCTCGAAGCTGGGGTACCGGGTTCGAGTCTCATCAGAGACCATCACCATCCTATGATTCTGGGAAAATCACTTAATCTCCCCGTGCCTAACAAAATTAAAAATAAATGTGTACATCTGCAACGCAACTGGTGCTCCTGTAAAACGCTCTGATGCCTTCGGGTCAAGTTTGCGCCATATAAAACTCTGGGTAGCCCAACTATTGTCAACCAGAAAAGTTAAATAATTGCCAACTTGAACTTAAGCTGGCATCATGGGAAGTTGCACTACACATACCGCCTGGTGCAGTGCTTTAAGTGGGATTTAAAAACGGGGGGGGAGTCCCTCAAAGGGGCGTGGCCAATGTAATTAAGGGCGTGGCTTAAAAACACATAAGCTAAAAATCTGTGCTTAGCATAGTGTGCCCCTGTCTTGTATTTTGCTGTTTCTGTCATTGCATCCAGATATATGATACAACAAGTAACATCAAACCTGCTAGTTAGGACTTTTGGCTTTGTCAATGGTTGTTATATGCATAAGATTAATAAGAAGCAACTATGGCTTGTATAAAATAATGAAAAAGCTTCCACTTAAAGCCCTGGTGACCCCACAAAAATGTTGCTGCTACTGAGTTTCAAAAAGAGAAGGGAAATCCAGACAGAAAATGACTCTATTTAAAGGATTTACCTTCCCCTACAACACTCACCTGGCATGACGTCATGCCGTAACTATTCCACTAGTGAGAAGTGAACAGTGTGAGTAGCGCACATCGATGTGCCTGCTGTCACTGCCTTCTGGAAAAAAAAGGACCGCCTGTGCCAGGGCACAAAACAGAGCCCGATAGACACCAGTTTCGAGGCCCCCTTTAAAAAACTGCTGGTGCTCAGCATCGGTGAGACTCGGCCCACTTAAAGCGCTGGCCTTGTGTTAAATACAGTGTTGTCTAAACCCTGTGTTCAGGGCTTTAAGTGGGTCAGTTCTTGCCAGGTTCTAAAAAGCAGGTGCCGAGACGGTTCCCTATCGGGCTCCTTATTTTTGCCCTCTCCCCCCCTAAAAAAAATAATATTACTTCTGTAGCAGTACCAACTTTCACTGCCTTTGGTGTAACTTCAAAGAGCCTCGTTATAGTTCTTTCACAGTCTCATCATTTCAGAATGGAAGCATTTTCAATAGGGTATACAACAAAGCCATAGTTGATGCTAATTTTATTTTATGCAACTAACAACCATTGGCAAAGCTAATAGTCCTGGTTTGTTGTATGTGTAATGTTACTTGTATCTGGATATCTGGATGCAATGATAAAAACAGGCACAGACAGCACACTCTGCTAAGTACAGATTTTTTGCTTGGGTGTTTTTAAGCCGCGCTCCTAATTGCATCTGTCACGCCCCTTTGAGAGACCAACCCTGTTTTTTCATCCAATTTAAAGCCCTGCCTGTGTTTTTGCAATACCCTTTTGAAGTAACTTTTTTGAGGATCTGAAGGTGGAGAGGGGAATGCATGCGAGTAGGTAGGGGATTCACCATATGTGATGAGCTGAAATGACAGCAAAAAGCTGGCCTGTTTTGATGATAAATGCCGAGAGGTTGACGCTCAGTCTTGTGAATGTATGAGGGGTATGTATAATACAATACATGTATATATGGTCACGGCCGGACAGGGAAAGGAAGCCAGCCCTGACAGCTCCTCTCAACCATGAAAACCATGGCAGAGAGGAAACAAATAGGGCTCTTGAGGGGCCCCTTGTGCCTCTGCACCATGGGGTGTATTCACAGGGGGGAACAACATGTGCCCCCGTCTACATGCACCTCAGTTCCTTCTGTTTTTGGCGTTCCCATTGGGGTGTCCATTTCCAGGGCAACACTGTGAGAACGTACACAAAAAGCCCGGCAGACACGAGAAACACTTGTAATCTGGTGTAATCTGGCAGGTAGCCCGACCATGGGTTTGGCGGGGCAGACCCAGTGCTTCACCGCCAAACTCGTAATCAGGCCCCTAATCTCTCCTTGCCTATGGACAGCGCTTGGATACCCTCACAAGTGGTTAGCATCATGACCTCCAGAATAAGAAGACAGATAGGATATTGAGGCCCAGTTTTATCAAGGGTTTGCACTGCCCTTGCATCATGCAAGACGAAGCAAGGCAATACAAGTCCTTAAGTTAGATTTACTATGCCACGCTGATCCACCTTGCATAGTAAATCTGGTGTCGCAAAAGTGACGTGACAGAACTTGAGTGGGCCCCCCTGCAAAGTGCACAGAGGATTGCCCCCTACCTAGCTCACCACCTAACACTTTTGTAGAGGGGCCCCCTGGAGCTCTGGCCCCCCACACCACGGGAGATACAGGGGCTTGTGTTACATCACTGCGTGCAAGGGTGCGTGTATTGGCTCTTGGCAGCCACAAGTGCACCGGCGCAAAGTGTGAGCAGGAATGCACTATACGTTAGTAATTATGGCACATTCTTGCTTTCTCCATTTGATGCAGTGCAGCAAGTTGTCTTGCTGAGTTCTGCTGCATCAAATGTTAGTAAATCTGGGCCTAAGGATCTAGATAGTGACACCACCAAGTGAGTAAGCAATATGTCGATTAGTATTTGGGGTTCGCAGCAAAAGACAGAATGGTGCAAAGCCAGCCACCTGTGTCAATCTCATTCCAACAGAATGCTGCTAATGATAATTTAGACATCAATGCACTGCTTCGGAATTCTCTTCCATTGCTTGATCAACTCCAACACAGGGCACTTTCACTGCTGCTGGGGCTGCATCACCCTTCTCTGTGAAATCTCCAGCATGGGATCACTTCACCTTCTGACCACCGAGCATAGCAATTGCCTCACCTTGCTGCATACTTGCCAGTAAAGGGTAGGTAGGTTCCCATTTAAGGATATCTGTATTCCTGAAGAAACACTGTAAAACTGTCTAGGTGAAGAGAAACAAGTGCAATTCCAAGGGCCCAAGAACTGCCCTTTCTTACAGGCACTCTAGCAACAGCACACTACCACCACAAGTGCCAAGTAAAGCCAGCTTGAGGCAGCCAACCATGCCTGAAAACTTGGTACTCCAGGTGCTTAACATGAATCTCCAGCTGGCTATGCACAATCACTGCCAGGATGTTGGATGAAACCCTATTGCTGTTTCCTTTTGTTCAGAATGCAGGTTTCATGTGTATTATTGCTTTCCTGACACCGAGCTGAAGAGACTAAGTTGGCAGTACTTTTGCAGGATGTTGTACTAGAACTTTACCGGCTGGTAGTGAAAGCAGTATAATCAGCACTCAGCACTGTGGAACAGGACTGTGTGCACCTGACCATGGGCATATGTACAAGTCAATAGGGCATTGACTACATGGCTATCATAGTGCACTTGATATGCATTGCTGGTGGTGCTTCCTGTTCAGTCTCCCACTGCATCAGCTCACACCGGCAAGCTACACTTTGACTTCAGAGTTTTGATGGCCTCAGACACAAGGCTCCAGGTGTGACGGTTAAGGTGAATAGTGTGGTGTGTGAGTGGCTGCTGTCACATTCTCACATGTGTGCTTTGTGATGCCTCACAATGTAAGCAATATTATTTACTCTCTGAACCAAGCTAGGATTCCTTACCTGGTGTCAGGAGTGTAATGGCCCACCTTCCATCCATGACTATGCCTGTTTATGCAAGAAAAGAGAAGAAAAGCGTGACAAGATGTGTTACAAAATACATAATTTTGAGTTCTAAAAATGGGGGAGAAATATTGTTGCCTCAAGCCTAAAACTTATGGCCAGGGAGGCGCCGATGTACCAGGGTTGACCAATCTATCAACACTCAGCCAAATAAAGTTTGAGGTGCCCACCAGCTGGAACTCCACACATATCCTGGAACATTGGCTATCTATCAGAGATTATTCCAAAGCATCACAACACTCAAGGGTTTTGGATGGCACAGCCTTGACAGTAATCCAATGGAAGCTCATTTGGCTCGTGTCCAAGATATGGAGGCTAGAGTGCAGCCGCGGTCCGTGCAGGTAGCAGCGATGGGGCGGTGGGCCGAGTAAAGGGGATTTTCGAGGGATGATGCAGAGGGAAAATTACTTATTAATTTAATTTTCCCTCTGCATCGTCCCTCGAAATACCCCTTCACTCAGCCCCACCGCCCAATCGCAGTTTCCATAATGGACCGCGGCTGCTAGAGTGAGTGGTCTTGATATTGGGTGAAGCGGGAGTCTGCCACTCACATGCATGCAGGAGTTAGACTTGACAAACTTACTCCTGGGTGAAAAGAGATACATTGCCAGCAAGATCAAAGGCCTTGCTGACACACTGATTACTTTATTGCAGGCTGATTCATGGAATTTTAACATCAATGACAGTGACCACTACTTGCTGCTCACTTTTCTGGACCCTGGCTTTGGGGACAGTGTATCTGTCTTATTCGCCAGAGACCAACCAGCTCTCAGACTGTAGATTGCTGCAAGCAGATATTATGGGACTCTCTACAATGGAAGCTGGATCTCCAGTGGGAAGCTGATTTGTCAGCCGCAAGTGCTGATGGGCCAACAAATTCCTGAGAGACTGAAGCTGCATGTCAAGGGGCTGGTGGGTGCTCCCTCTGGTGTGCTTGCAAGCTGCCCAGAGATAGTCTTCTTTCCAACAAAGGTCAGTGGATTCCATGCCTCAAGGAGGGCCAGCAGTTTCAGACGAGGTACATTTATCTCTCAATGAACGGTGTGAAATGGGTCCTTGGGGAATGTCAGAATTGTACTGAAAGAATAAAGCAGGTGTGACCTGTGTTAGTGTGTTTAGCGGTGGAACCGATCCATTGCCTGCCAGCCAGCATTCAGTCACTGTGGGCTTATATGCTGCTGGGGCATAGTGACTAACAAATGGATGTGCTGATTGCCCAACAGTGTAGACACACTTACCTTGCGAAGGATGATTTAGCACCTAATACCTGATAATATGTGCACTTGCTCCCCTTTCAGTGGATAATGAGTGATACATTTGCTCTGCTGTTCTGAGGGCTATCATGATTGTTGAAGGACTGACTAATAAATAACCATTCTGCTAAGTGCCAAGCAACATCACTTGGCTCTAATGTATGTAATGTCTTTACAGATGTCGTCGGCAGCTTGCAAACTAATAATTTTTATGCAAATGAAGAATCGGGCTGTCTGCGCACTGTTAAAACGACTTCTATCAACCCTATTTTGCGAGTTGGTAACCTATTACTGACTTGCAAAATAGGTTTTGCCAATTGCTATTAGGAAGGGGCATGCCAAGGGCATCCCTTCCCAAAAGCGAGTCGTAGGGCCATGTATGAATGTTTTGCGACTGGAACACGGACGCAAAACATTCATATTTTACCAACTCCGAGAAGGAGGTGGTAACTCATTGTTATTCACAAACTATCAAAGTTACTACAGCCATAAATGTGTCAAAATAGGAGTAAGTGTACTCTGGTCCAAACCTGGAGTAAGTCAAGCACGACAGTTGGCCACTCGCAAGTACTGCAGCACACTCACATAGAAAATAATGGAGTGATTGAAATAAAATAACGTACCTTATGAACCAATTTTAAATTAAATATATTATTTCAATATTTAAACTATATTTATATATTTATTGTTACTTTAGCAAATTAATATATTTACTAAAAATGATTTTTATTTTTACATTTAATAAACTTTATTTAAATAAAATATTAAACTGAAAGTTGTTACAAAAATAATTAAAATTCATTAAACATATATTTTAACAATATTTAGAAGAAAATATATTAAATACAATTAAACATAGTAGTGAGGGTGGGATATTTTAAAAGTATTGTTTATAAATGGTTATTTATAATTAAATAGGTGTATTTAAATAAATCATGTAATGTCCATTTACTTTGGTAAGTTAATGAGCTGCAACATTATAAGTTTGTGGTTAAAAATAAATATTTAAAATGAATTTACATTTACTTTTTACATTACGATATTTTGAGTATTTAATACAAACTTGTTTTTATAATTTTCCCTATCCATTCCCTAGGGAGATACTTGCAAACATTGTAGCGATAATACACATGACTAAATACACAACTAGATATTTGCCTTTTCCTATAGTGCAGAAGAAAGTTTAATCTTCAGGCCTGGTAAAAAGAGATGTGATTTTTGGAGACGTCGCTGGACACCTTTCCTAGTGGTCATGGGCTGTATTTTTTGATTGAGGGCACTTGGCTGGTATAAGCCTATTTTGTTTAATTTTTGTTTTATGAAGGTGTTCTTGCTCATTTTAAAATGAATGTTAACCCATTTCTTTATTGTTTCCTGAAATTAAATGACATGCTTCTAAGTAATGATTCATAAAGATATTTAAATAATGAGCCTCAAGAAAATGTCATCTAACTGTTATTAATTATATATTTATATAAATTATATTTATTACATCTTCAGATATACTCAGACACCAATGTATTACTGCAATTTAAGATCATATTAAATAATCTATTAGCTGTGCCTTAAAATTGACTCTTACCCCCACTTAACATGTCGTGTGAGGCGTATATTTAACGCAAGTTAAAGCGATTATCCTAGTCCCCTGGTTTTAATTAGCCTTTAATCACTGGAGTCAGAAGAGAGCTCATATGTTCATGAAATACAAAGAATTGTACCAAAGAATGAAGCAGTAATTGGCTGATGAATGTGTCGAAGGTACAAAGTACATTAATGCAAAGCATTTATAATACCTCAAAACAATGAGATGACTCCTAAAATAACTCTGCTGTCACGTGCACTTGTGCTACACAGCCCTTTTGATGATAAATAGAGGGCAATCAGGGCCCAGTGTTGTTCTGCCTACAGCTGTCAAGGTATTTTACCATGTACCTGAGTGCCCTGACAGACACATCTAACACATACTGAACTGATTATTGTTCTGTAATGAGCTGAAATTACAGTTAATGTTGGTGTTAAAAGGTATGTTGAGAAAATAAAAAGGCATTTGACTGTACAGAATGAAACAGTCATTTACTAATGAATTTGAAGATAATTCAATGTGCCGTAATGCCCAGCAATTAGCAAGCTTGACTGCAATGGCACTAACAAGCTTGAAGTTTCCCTGTACAGACACCTCACTGTTGATGTCAAATTTGCATCTGCCAGAGCCCCGGGTTTGCTGAATACACTTATGAAGATACTTTACAAAGAAACTGTGTGGCCCGATAGACACAGGTAACACTGGGTTTAAATAACATTCTGGGTTCAAATTTCAGTTAAATCGTGACATCGGAAGATACATTTATCTAACTAAACGATATTTGACTAAAAGGAATGAAGACGTGGCTTAATGGCTGGAATGGTCGACCTCGAAGCTGGCGTACTGGGTTCGAGTCTCATCAGAAACCATCAAGATCCTATGATTCTGGGCAAATCACCTGGGGGCAGATGTATCAACGGAATTTGTACTCGCAAATGCTGCGATTCGCAAAAAAGCAGCGTTTGCGACTAAAAACCGCAAAACGGTATGTAGTAGGAAAATTGCATCGCAAAATTTGCGATTCCTTAATTTTGCATAAGCATTCAAGGAATCGCAAATTGTGATTCCTTAAATGCTATGCAACAAGCATTCAATTTTTGCGATTTCTCCTTAAGAAATCGTAAATTACCAACAACTTCAAGTTAGTAGGAATTTGCGATTTGTGAAGGTGTCATATGGCGCACATACATGCTTAGGGCATGTATCTGCGCCATATGCGCACACATGTTCATTTCAGGTGTGCATCAGGGTATCCTTATGACACCCTTGCACCCTTCAAATTATTCTCAAATTGCGATTTTCAAATTGCGAATCGTAAATTGAGAATGACTTCACAGTTGGGAAAGTATTCCTTAATTGCGATTTTGCAATTTGCTAATCGCAATTAAGGAAAACTAAGAAATCGCTAACAAATTGCGATTTTTTACATACATCCCTTTTTGCAATTCTCAAATAGCGATTCTCAAAAACTCGCTATTTGAGAATCGTAAACGGGGATTTTCATACATCTGCCCCTTAATCTCCCCGTGCCTAACAAAATTTAAAATAAATGTGTCCATCTGTAACGCTACTGGTGCTCTTGTAAAGCGCTCTGATACGCTCTGGTCAAGTTTGCGCCACGGAAAAAAAAAGACTCAAGGTACTATAATGCACAACTACTGTCAAACAGGAAAGTTAAATAATTTTCAACCTGAACGTAACAATGGCATCATGGGAAGTTGCACTACACATACCGCCTTGTGTTAAATGCAGTGTTGTCTAAACACTGTGTTCAGGGCTTTAAGTAAAAAGAAGGTGCCGAGATTGGTCCCTATCAAGCTCATTATTTTTGCCCTCACCCTCGGTGAAAAAAATATTAACTCTGCAGCAGTACCACCCTTTACTGCCTTTGATGTGAATTCAAAGAGCCTCGTTATAGTTCTTTCACAGTCTCATCATTTCAGGATGGAAGCGTTTTCAATAGTGCGTACAACAAAGCCATTGTTGATGCTAATTTTATTTCATGCAACTAACAACCATTGGCAAAGCTAATAGAACTGGCTTGTTGTATGTGTAATGTTACTTGTTGTATCTGGATATCTGGATGCAATGATACCAACAGACATATGCCAGACAGGCATTAGGTGTCTTTAAGATACGCCCTTAATTGCATGGCAGATAAAGGTAACAGGAGTAAAACCTATAGACCGAGTTGAGATCTGGGTGTACATGTGTAAAGGCAACAATATCTCAACCGGATTTAGTAGGAGGGACAAATAAAGGCGTATGTACAAAACATTACAAGAAAACAGGAATAAGGGAAGAGAGTTTTTGGAAGTGCATATAGCATCATATATTTTGAAAAAAACATTTCATACACAACAGTTTAGAACAGCACTGTGAGCACAAAATGCGGAGGCAACCCTGAGGGGACTTTGTGCACTGGTGATAGTAAAGCAAAGAGTGACAACGCAAGTTACAGGTGGGTATATACAGCGAGCGACGCAAGGTGACATTTGTGAAAAAACAATATATACAGAGTAGATGGTTCTTGCTCAAATAAATGGGTAATGATTGTTAGTGTAGGGCCAAGGTAGGAGATGCGCCACGAGTCGCGCTGTAGGTGGGTCGAAGGTGTTTCGATCCTGTTTAGTTGAGGATCTTCATCAGGAACGGGTTGCCAGTTCAAGTAATGTGTAGTAGTGGAAGGAACATTGCTGCGCTGCCCTGCACCAAAACAAAAAGACAGGGATAAACCCTATCAATAAGATAGGGTGCAATCCTGGGCCCCATTCAAGAAAAGTGTTGCATGGCTGCAACAAAACAGTGTTGCGCCAATTTTCACTGCATCCTCCCTGCGACACCATGGATGCACCGTACTCAATGTACGGTGCTCCATGTCGCATTCAATGACAGATACGTCTGGAATCCTGACATATCTGGCAGCGCTAAAGTCACACATTGCTACAGTAGTGTTGCAAGCATGACGCAACTCCAGAAATATATGGGGCCAGCCTATCCCTATGGCACTGCATCACCCTTACGGTTTTGACACAATGGCACCCTAGAATTGTTGCAGTGAAATCTGAGAGTCTTCACTGCGCCAATCCTACAAGGCCATGTTGCCTGGTAACACCCACCCTGCATACATCATACCTGGTATATGTGGCACAGGGCTTCACAAAGTCACACATATGCCAAGATGCGTCACTTTGTAAATATGGCGCAATGTGGTGCAAGATTCACGCAGCAAGTACATCAAGAAAATGAGGCACCATCAGTGTTAAACTGCCGGAAGGGGCTCAGGATTAAGCCCCCCTGTATTTTTCCCCTACGATGGCACACAATGGCTGCCATGCGCCAACGCAGGCACCCTTACGCCATGGTGCAAGGGTGACTGTGTTGCGGAGTTGATTGATGTTGTGGCTCCATCTCTACGCGAGACGTCTGCAGATGCGTCTGGACTAGTAGAGGGCAGTAGTGAACCAGTTCATATTCTTGGAGTGTTGATTGCCTGGTCTTTTCTTGAGGGGTGCCAGTGCAGTTGGAGATAGATCGGTGGAGGTTGCGTGCTGTGGTGTTGGCGTCTGTAAGAGTTGGCAGAGTGGTGGTGCTGAGGTAGTTGACGAGAAGTTCTTCAGGGGTCTTGATCCAGCTGCGACGGTGGAGGGGCAATGATGGATGTGGTGTACAGTGGGCATGGTGAAGGCGTGATGTATACAATGATGGGTGGTCCAGGAGAGTTCTGTGGTGTGGCTCTAGTTGAAGTTCCCGCTGGCGAAGAAGACGGGCTCGAACGTGTGTTCAGTTATGTGGGTTGGTTCAGTGACTAGATGCTTGAGTCTGATGTTCCCCAGGAGGGGGGTGGTGTTCTGGTCACTGGGTTTGTTCAGGTGGAACTTGAAGTCTCTGAGTAGGATGTAGTCAGTCGATGGGAGAGTCTAGGATGCAATGAGGTCTACAATGGCATCGGTGAATGGGGGTTCATGACCCGGGGGAGCTGTAGACGAAGGTGCTGCGGAGGGTTGTGTTGGTCCGGATCTGGAAGTGGAGGTATTCCATGGTTGCTGTTGGGTCATTAGAGTGCGTGGTCAGTCGAAGTATGCTTTTGGAGATGATAGCAATGTCTCCTCTTGGACAGTCGGGGTGGAGATGGCGATGTCCAGTCCGGAGCAGAGGTTGGTCCATGTTTCCGTGAAGGAGGTGATGTCTGAAGAGGTGGTCTCAAGGAAGTCCCATATTTCAGTGGATAATTGTGGAGGGCCGCAGGATGAGGAGGATGAGTTTGAGCCAGTCTGGTGCGCTGTTGGTAGGCTGAGCAGCAAGGTGCGCTGGTGTGCTGATGTGGCAGGAGGGCGGTTTGCAGTTTTTGCAGGCGCAGGGTGCATGGGTATTCTTTGGTGATGCTAGATGGCAGGCAGCGTGACATCCAGGGGGGAAGGCAAGGAGGCTACTGCTGTCGTAGCAGTGGAGTGTCCAAGAGGTGTTATGTGGGAATCTAGGACTCTAGTGTAATTTGCCCGATTATTGCCCATATATAGGTATAAATCACCCAGTCCTTATATAGGCATAAAGAATCATTGCCTTATTTAGTTATAGCCTGTGCAGCCCTAATACGACATGGCTACTTACACTAAACTCCGAGAATCCACATTGATTTCGTGGTAAAACCAGCCTTCAGCAGTCAGGAACCTCCCCCTGCTTGAATACTGATGTATCCAAGAAATCCGGGAGTTTTCAAGGAACTGAGGCACTAGTGACGATATTATGTCCAATCTTACGTCAGACTCGGCACCTTCAGGGGTAAAAATATGCCTACATTTGCCCAGTCAAACACACAGTGGTTCAGGAGCAGATCGACCAACTACTTGCCCGACACCCTGCTGCTGCAATTGCTGAAGGAAGCCGACCCTCCGACTGACGCACTGAGAGACTCTGTCATTTCTCCTGCCGAGAAATCCAGCTCCGGTGTTTCCAGGCTACCCTTGCGGGTTGCTGGGAGATCGAGTCCCGAGAGAGAGATACAAGACCTCTATCATTCTAAAACCAAGGTACGGAGCTGATTAGATCCCTAGAGAAACTACTCCTCACTTACTTCCTCCCTCGTACTAGGCTTAGGTTAGGTACACCGGGGTAGGCGTATGTTAGAAGCACCAGTTGAGAACTTTTAGCCACTCTTTTACCATTGTATGTATTTTATGCACTCTATGTATTTTATGTATATGGCTCAGAAACCATATAATGCTTTTACAGTACTATTTTATAATACCATTCATATTATATGCAGTGTACTTCTTAACTAGCATTTCAATTGTAGCAGTGCATTTCTTATGCTTAAGAAATAAGACTGTTCAATAAATACTTTTATTGAAGAACGCCCGTCTCTCTATTTCTAAGCAACTCTGGTGAAACGAAGCATGCACCTCTGACTGAGTGAAATAGCCGTCTATTGTTTCTGCGACTCTAGAGATACGTTTCATTCTGGGGAAACAAAGTTGTCATGTTATATGGTTGTCAGAGACTAATCCCTTCTTGTTTATTCGAGAAAGTTTCTAGTGACCTCTGAGCTAGCTGGCACTCACAATTAAGTCTAATATATTCGGCAGAGACCTAGTCGACCTAAGTCCTACGTCTAAGCTGCAGGGTATATTATTCCAATGCGCAGAGCCTATTGGGTATATAGGAACTACACTACATGGCGCCCAACGTTTGGTAAGGCAATAATTTAACGCTGGATACTAGAGTAACTCAGTCGTGCTTTTCACACAGACCCCTTTTTCCCGTAAAAACTCCAAAAGACGTCTGGAGTGGGTGAAAGGATAATATCCGCCAAAACTGAGTAGGGCGAAAAATCCTATGTATTAGTTTTCGGTTTATACAACGTTGAAGGATACAGTGTTCCAAAATATTGTGCACCTAATCTTTGTTTCCTTGAAACTTATTCTGCAAACTCTCACCCGACTAAAATGCCGGATAGTGATACCGAAATGGATAGAGCTGCAGCAGCAGCTCAAGCGGTCTTAGATGATACTAAAATCCTAGAAAATGACACGGATGCTATAGTGCTCCCGGTAAATGTAAGGAAAAGTATAACTTACAAACTGATAAATAATGGAGTATCAGCAAGAGGTGGCAGAGTAATCTTTGTCATAGAGGCACATGAATATCGGCAGACAGAGGTATTCTATTCATGGATTCAGTTTCCAGCAGCAAATACAGGAACACGAGAGTTCCACTACTACAAAGCAGAGGAACCTCCAGCAAAATATGTTCCTTTCGAGGACATTGAAATTCTGTTAACTTACCACGAGCATCAGCTCTGGTTTAAAGGCGCCCTACAACATCAAAATCACATTACCAGGCTCGGTCCACTAGGTAGACCAGGAGCTACATGGTCGGTACTAGCCAGCTATACACGACATCCAGACATTGAAAGAATGTCAGACGTAGAATTGTTAGCTCAGCTAAAACAATCAATGAAAATACATAGACAATTGGTTCAATATGTCATGCGGACATTAACAGTCCAACCAGCTATTAGAATTCCACAGCACACCCCTTACCAGGGGAACACAAATAAAATCACACCACAGACTATACAGTCAGTCATTGGTAAACTACCAGCAAAACGAGAACAGATTCCGTTCTGGTTAGCACAAAAAATTACTCAAATAGAGGCAGTATTTCCTGATAGTACACCTCATTAGAAACACAGGATTCTGACAATCTGATTACCTATGGGGATTGCACCACACATAGAGGACTGTGACACTTGGGGTACAGTTTTTGCTTCAATCTATACGAAAACACATGGAGTTCCGTCCATGGCGGTAATACCAGACGTTCTAAGACAGATTCAAAATGAATACGGTCCAGAACCGGCCTTAAATCTAGGTATAAAATTACTGAAAGATTTCAAACAGGTCTCGGCTATACTATTAGCCAACATTAAAGGAGAAGCAGCATCAGTGGCAATCCGCCAGAAATTAAAAGAAACAGACATTACTGAGCAACCTTATGAGGTTGCCAGAATTATTGAAAAATCCTATGAAGAACTAGGTAGAGATAGTTTGGGTGGTAAACCACTAAAACCACAATTAACAGAGAATCCTGGAAAAACTTTTATAAAAAATAATCTCACTACTCCTAAAAAGAAGTGGGAAAATACTGAACAGACACCTCCTAAAGAGAAACACTCTCAGTCCAGAGGGAGTTCTCCCCAACGGGAGCCCTCTGAAAAAAGGTATAACCTTAGAAATAGGGATACTTTAAGAAAACCTGATAGATATCAAGATAATGACACACGTCCCTCTCGATCTTTTCAGACTTCCTCGCAGAAATCGGATAGAAGAGAACGGTCAGAACACAAAGAAGAACGCGTCAAGTCCTAAGACAAAGAACCCGTTCACCAAAGTAAAAAAGCTCAATTTTCCAAAAAGAAGGTAGCAAGCATAAAGATCAGACATGCCGAGGATTCTGAGGACACAACTCAAGAACGGGGAATGGGTTCAGACAATGCTAGACAGCGCAGCAGAAGTAACCATAGTTCGCAAGATCCTGAAGGATCATCTGGAGACAGTGGACTTGAATGAAAACATTCAGGTTGAAACTGCTGACACCAGAGTTAGTGTACCCCACAAGTTATATGAAGTGACACTCCGGATGGAGTGGGACATAACTAGAAAAATAAAAGCTCTCTTCTGGGACAAGCTTTCCAAGGGTTATGACACACTTCTAGCTGTAAAAGACTGGCCATCTACAGTTGTTAGGGAGTGCCCACACGGCGAAGAGATAATTATGCCAGCCTTCTCAAATCACATTCCAATTCATAAAATCACGTTGGATGGGATGAGTATTCTCCTCACCACAAAATCCAGTTAAAAAAATCAACCTACTGCTCAGAGGCAGTATCCAGTCAAGCAAGAAGCCAAAAAACAAGTCAGAGAGATCTTAGATCAACTTGAATATCAAGGGGTGATTGAAACATGCACCTCATCTATAAACAATCCTTTGTTTCCTGTCACCAAGCCAGACAGTTCATATTGTCTAGTTTTGGATTACAGACACCTAAACTCTTGTTGCAAAACCTTAGCAGTACAAAATTCACATAGTGCAGCACTGATGAATAACATCGTGCGAAAAAAATATAAAACCACATTAGACATTTCAAAGGGGTTTTTCTGTCAAAACATTGCACCAGAAAGCAGGTATTTGACCACTTTCTCAATCTTGGGGTCACAGGGCAATTGTGCCGTCTCCCCCAGGGATTTAAGAATAGTCCGGGGTTATTTTCAGCAAGAGTAACAGAAATACTACAAATGTACGATGATGAGGCATTATCTTAAGTCGATGACATCTATCTTACAGATGATGATTTGGACGTGCACTTGAGAAGAGTGAACACCATAATACTTGGGTTTGCTTCTGAAGGGTACAAATTCAATTTTAAGAAATCACGAATTGCCCACCTCAACGTCCTATTCTTAGGATACGAGTTATCAAGTGAAGGCAAAAGCCTGGCAGCAAACTTTCTTGAGAAATGTGCACTGCTCCAACCTCCAAAGACACTGAAAACTTACAGTCAATTCTAGGTTTCTTGTATTTTGGAAGAACTTATGTTCTAAATTACGCAGAAAGGGTAAAACCTCTCTACGAACTAATCAAACCTGATTTTAAACCAACAAATTGGACTCAGAAACATACAGAAATTTTGCGTTCAGTACAAACAGACATGTTAGCAAAAACAAAATTAGATACACGCAACAATGCACGCAATCTTGTGATCCGTGTCATCCCAGGGAAATGCGTATTCACATACCTGACCTTTAATGAAGGAGAAAAGGTACCGATTGCATTCAAATCATACTTGTACACACAAACAGAAATGAAATTTACTTCAACAGAAAAAATTCTGACAGCAGTTCAAACTGCAGCAGCAAAAGAAAGAACTCTGGCGCAGGGTAAAAGCATATTGATCGTTACACCTGTTCCTGCCTTAGAGGCAGTAACATAGGCAAGCATGCCTAATGCTAAGGCTTTACATCCAAGATGGATACAATGGGTTAATTCTCTTGCTGCGACAGAGGTTGAATATGTCTTTGACCCTAATTTAAAGACACAAGAATTCCTACAATACGAATACGAATGTCCAATGCCGACCGAAATTCTGCCTCTAGAACATTACGGATCAGCACAGCCCGCAATTGGGGGTTAACAAGCCTATAGTGATGCGTGCGCGATCGTTAAAGGTCGTTGGCGTGAAGGTAAATTCCGACCTATGGTCACTAAAACTCAATCACTTGGAGACTGTACAGCTCAGCGAGCTGAACTACAGACTTTCAAGATGGCGCTTGAAAATACCGATCGCGAATTCCCCTCACTAATAGTGTGCGATTCGTATTACTGCGTTCAATCTTACAATGAGTATCTACAGAACAGGGTTCAAAACGGTTTCAAAGATGCAAAAGGTGGCACAATTAAGCATAAAAACGCTTTGGGAACAAGTAGTTCTTTTACAGAAAGAACTACAAAAGACTCACGTAATTCATACACTGAGTCACCAGCGTGATGGCGTTCACGTTGCAGGGAATACATTGGCTGATGAAGCCGCGAAGGCAGCTGTGTTGAACGGCTTCCGTAGTGGCGATCACTCGGTCATAAACAAAAATAGACAGCGAAATAATGCAAGCTGTCACTGCTTCAGTTAAAGACAGTGGTAAGACACTCCCGAGAGGCTTTCCAATAAAATACTCATATATGACTGATGCGAATAATGTTCCTTTTGCTCGAATCCCTGGAGTGGGGGATAGGGCAATTAAAAACATGGAACATAGGTTAGGACTGATCTTAGCAGCACATGAAGGAATGGCATCTGCACACGCAGGAGTTTCCGACACAGTATCATTATTAAAACAGAGATATTGGTGGCCGCGCATGAGGAAACAAACTAGAAACACTGTTCTATAATGTGAAATCTGCCAGAAAATAAAAGTGTCAACAGTGAAACGTCCTGCACAGACGCCCCTCCTGATTTCAGATAAACCGCTAGCGTGCGTTTACCTGGACCAGTGTGGTCCCTTAACAAGGGATGGCAACTATAAATATATCATGGTCGCAGTGGATTCCTGCACAAGATATATTTTGATATGGCCCCAGCGCTCGGCTGACGCCAGAACTGTTATAAAGGATTTGCGAGTCTTTATCAGCACATACGCAATTGGCATGCTACATTTTGACCAGGGTCCTGCATTTAGCTCTCGAGCTTACAAAGAGGCCATGGCTAGCTTGGGTGTTGCATTGCGGTATTCTAGTGCCTTCCATCCTGAGGGTAATGCCGTAGTGGAAAGAAAAAACCGTGACATAAAGCAATCCATAACAGCTAAGGTATTAGGTTCGGGTGATGGGTGGGTCAAACATCTAATAAGTGTCCAACGTAGTCTTAACAATCTGCCAAGAAATTCTCTGGGTGGAGTCACTCCGTATGAACTAATGTTTGGTACTAGAATGATAATCAAAGACCTTGTTAGTCAGACTTCAGTGGTGGAACAAAAACCTTTTGATGTCAAAGATCGTTTGACTATTTTACAGGACTTAAACGAAAAAAGAAGAAGTCTGAGTAATACAATACAGAAGCAAACAACCACTGAAGAAAAAACACCTGTTCCAGCAAGGATTCCAAAGATTGGGAATCTGGTCAGGGAGACGATCGCGGTGAAGAAGGAATTTAGGCCTTCTTACAGAAAAGCGGTACCTGTCTTGGCCATCCAAGGAACAAGATCAGTAGTACTACCACCCATTGCTGGTAAAAGGAAGAACAGAGTTGTATCCATCGACCTGGTCAAACCACAATCATGTGGTCAATAATAAGTTGTAGATCCAGTGGACTCCCGAGAAGTAGCAGACGACCAAATCTTGCTACAATCCAAGAGGTTCAAACTGAAAGACTTATCACTTTTGATAAACCAACAGCAAAAAAAGAAGGACTATGCAACAAAGCTATGGAACTTGTACCTCTAGAAACCCAAATAACAGTTCGTCAAGAAACACCTGTCTACAATGATGTACCATCTGAGTATACAAATATGACAAGGAAAGAGACAGCTCCAGTGATTTCAAGTAATCCTGATGCAATCCCAACAATTGACAGAACTGCTTCTGGCTACTTTATCAACTTCGATAACTTTTCTGAGGATCCCAGTGAACCTGAAAATGAGCCAGCAAATAAAACTCTCAAGGAAAAAGTAACAGAACTTCTTCATCTACTAAGAAAAACATATCTGGTTTCACTACAAGGAGGGGTCAAGAAGAGCACAATCCTTAAGAACCATTAGGATTCAATGACTTGTTCGTCACAATACACAAGCACATCAGTCCAATTAAATATCTTGAGATCTTCCTTGTTAGACAGGATAACAGAACAGAAAGTTGATATTGTTAATTTTCTTTATTTGAAGTTGCGTCATGGGATAAATGTAGATTCAACATAAACAGCCGACACGTGTTTCGTCAGTACCACCAGTCGGTACAATGACTTTCTCAAGGCTGTGAAATATAAACAAAATATACTCAATAAATATCTGAACATATAAAGACAATTTAGTAGAAAACAACATTAAAGGCCTAAGGCAAAGTAAGGTTAACGAAGAAGATTTGAAGAGGGAGATAAAGGGGAATGAATCAAACAATAATATAAAAATGTAAACAAAAAAGAGGTATAATGAGATATCAAAAAATTAGATAATAAGCATGGAGGAATGAAAAAGCAGAGAGCAGAATATACCTAAGTGTGTACATAAAAAGCCGAAAATTAGCGTACAAAGAAGATGATTATTATAGTATATAGGTGTCTCCAAAAATGAAGCCAAGAATGATAATCCAAGGTGGAGAAGAACTACAAAAATGAAAAAAGCGGAGTGTTGCTCTAACCCAAATAGATGGGAAAGTAGAAAGTATACAGTGGACAAACTGACCTTAACAGGCAGAAATGCCAAAAGATGCGTCGAGGTCTTGTCTATGTAATAAAATGTGGCTTAAAAGGCAGGAACCTGGTATCAAGGAATTAAATACTGTCAATTATACAAAAGTAGAAGTGTGTAATGTGTATACACATCATGCAAATACAGGTCGACTATAGATCAATTACATGTTAGCCAAGAAGTCAAAACATGGGTATGAATATATACACAGGTAAAACAATCATAACAGAAATAGTAAAGAACACATCCCTTCATATCAACCATGGTAGGTCGAAGTAAAGGAGTTTGTATGCAACAAAAGAAAGAGAAGATGCTCACCTAACATGTGTATAGTGAGGATGAGTGCCAGGACATAAATTTCAAGAGGAGGTGGAAGTCCCAGGCAATGGTCTTAATAATGTAAAGACTTCACCCTAATCGTTGTACCATTCCACGATGTAAATCTGGAAAGGTGATCATCCACTGTAGATAAAAGTGGATAAAGTTAAAAGATATGCAGGTTCCCCTAGCAGTGAACATAAAATGTACGATTTATTGTAAATCACATGTAGCCGTAAAGTGAAATAAGAACACATGTATTGGTTGTATCAGTTATGCTATCATGAACACATCACTCCAGATGCTGCCTCCTAATGGAACATAATAATTATAACAGGCAGGCTGAATTCATTGTAAAAACGGTCAGTTGGATAAATATATTAGAACATTTAGAGAGGTCTTGAAAATTGCTTAATTCCAACGTGAATCGATCAAATTGGGATCTAGTCTGATGTGCATATATATATATATAGATAATATAGCCTCCGAATATGACACAATTACTTGCACTGGTACAATGAAATATAAAAAAACGGTCAATTAGAAGACATGTATTGAATTAAAGCATACTACAAAGCAGGTGAATCTAAGTCAATAAATACTAGCATGAACTGTAGGTCGGTATTGAATAATGAACCAAGCACAGAATGGGGATGGATACAATGTTACACAGTACTCACCACAGTGTAATATATTTGGTGTCAAAAAAAGAGGTTCGGTATGTAAACCAGAGATTGATAAGATTAGAGCCTGAAATTCAAAGGAGCGTGATTGAGTATGTAAAGTGTTCCAGTTACTATTTCTAAAATAAACTAATAACCTACAAGTGGGACTAAAACACGATCATAACATACCCCGACACCAATTGAGAGGGACAGCAGGCTCATGTGAAGTACCGGAATTGAGTCGACGATGGTAGATAAGTAGGTCGCAAAGTATCAGCAAACTGAAAATAATAGGTAAAGTGCATCATAAAAATTCGGTTAATGGCAGTAGAGACATACGATATCACAGAAGTTTGTTAAACTGCCCACTTACCCAAAGCGCTGTCCCAAAGTTTCTAGATGCTAAAACAAATATTAAAAAATGGCCGTATTAGAACAAGTAACCATGTTGCCACCAGATCAAAAGCACTAAACTAACATAGCAATCAGGGCATGATGTGGCTTACCTGCAATTAAACAGAAGGGTCCACATAATGACGAGCCCGCAAAAACAGTATTCTCAGTAGAACGCCGGATTAAATAGTCACTGAGATAGCAATCAGCATGCTACCTCCTCTCGGCGTCCACACGCAATGATCATAGAAAGCGGACTGATCCAAGGAGAACTCCCTAGTAGTATAGTGCCCAGACAATGGCCGCCATGTTTGAATAGGTAGAAAAGAGGTAAAGACTATAGAGATGCTGAGGAGTAATTCCCAAAACATAAGTTAGAGAATATGAACTAAAGTAGTAGCTTCAAAAAAGAAATATAGATAATAGAATGTACTGAAAAGAGTGGCAATGTATAAGATCCATTATTCGGTTGTTTCACCATGGGTGGAATTTTAGATTGGATTGGGTTTATTTTTACTCCTGCTCTGGCTCATACTAGTATTGAGTTTGGGAAGGATGATTGATGGAAAATATAGTACTATGGACACAGCAAGTAAGAAAATCAACTTGGTCCTGAAACGTCACAAATCAGCTCATCGTGAAAAAAGAGGACTGTCAGCAGTGAACATCACAGCCGTTCCTATACCTGGTGGTATAGCATGGGACAGAACTGATTATGACATCTATGGTCCAGTTGAGCTTCTGAAGCTTCTACACCAATTCAAGGTTTCTTTAAGTGACTTTGTCGCACCCAGTAAATTTTCTGATGATTGGGACTTTGAGACTAATAACAACATGATGAAAGATTTAGAACTGTGAGCTAAATTTACAGAACATGACTACTTAGACGGGTCATGAGATTATGAACAAATGTATTGTTTTAATCATTATGGTCATCATTATTTGCATAAATCTGCAAGCCCTAGATATGTGTTTTATTACAATCAATGGGAACATTGTCCAACACCGCCAAAAGGCAGTTCGAGAAAATTCTTTGAAAAAGTTCCATACTTTACAGGGTTTAATGTTACAAATCCAGAAATGTTTTATTTTATAAATATAAATAACACAGGAATGAAAACAATGTTGACCAATAGTAAACAAATTTATTCTGCAAACTTTTATGCTCAACTGTCTACTTTAGGGTTTGACTACTGGAAAGACAACATCGAGACAAAAACTGTCTGGGGCACAAAAGATTGGCAGGTACAAGGTTTAGAAGCACTATTCAGAGCCTGCATTATACCAGAACAGATTTTGTTTTTAAATGACACTGTTCAACAGACTTCTTGTCTTGGCTTAGCTAAGATAAAAGATTTAAATAAACCGTCCATACCAAAACCTGCACCGGACAGTAATAACGCTTCGGATGAGGAGGTAGACGTAATATATATATATTAAAACAGAACAGAACTGATCCTAACTGGAAAAAATGGTTACTCTGGCAAACAGACACTAATAACTGTCATGAAAGATTCCTGAACAAGTCACAAGGATTCAGATGGAATAGGCCAGATCCAAGATATTCCCAGAGACAACATCCAGGGATGGTAACTACTTACAGTGTAGGGAAGCTTTGCCTTGAATGGCTTCAGAAATCTACACTTCCAGACATAAAACAACACTTATCTTCACTTAAAGAAAGCAATGATTTGCGAGATTTCTTAATGGGACCTCGCAAGCCAAGGCAAAAACGTTTCATATATGCCAATATATATGTGGCTTACAACGAAGCTTGGAAAGTGACGCAAATAGAAACTGCAGAAAAATACGAGAAATTGATTGTATTAATTTGGAGAAAGCACTTTCTGTAGTGGAAAATGAGTTAACAACTCTGTCCTCCAGAATATATTCTATGGAGAGCATCGTGGCATCTGCTATAGACATCATAGAACAAGACTTACTAAAGTTACAGCATGGTCAGTCTCAATTGCGTTCTATCATGCTGTTAGGCTGGATGTTGCAAAATCTGCGTTCTGGCTATGTGCCATGGCATCTAATCAATACAACGTCATTGTTTGCTGTATTTAACCTTACAGATAAACAAATCTCTTTGGCACAAAGAGGAGCAGACTATACGGTGCTGAGCATTGAAAAACTAGATAGATTACAATTGACAGTTTCCGAGAAGCCTGTGACTGAGTGGATAATTCATGGCTCCATTTCAATTCCAGTCACGACATTCCAGTTTCAGTATTGTCTAGAGCGTATACCAGCGGGCCTGTATGAAAGGTTGGGTAAAGAATACATTAAGTCAACCTGGGTTTTACCATATACACACAAGTGTTGGAATGGGGGACATGAAGTTTTCCTTAGTGGCAATGACTGCAAAAAATCACTAAGTGGTACACTTCTGTGCAATGAAGTTAATTTACACGGGGCCTGTGACGGTTCTGCAAATAACCTTTCATGCCACCTGCACGCTTCACCCTCTCCTACGATAATACCGGTTTTCAGGCAGCTATCCAATGGCAGTTACGTTATGTTGAATGATCACAGCTGTTGTGGCATGTTGTCAGGAAAAAGTTATCTCGTAACTGTGTCGTCCACGGTCACTTGTTGTATGCAAGTATTGTATCCAAAAACAGAGACAGAAAGGGAGACGGCTATATGTCTTTCGCTGAATATCTCTTCTATACGAATTGATACTTTAAGCAGAATGAAAGCCATTCTTTTACAGAAAAAAGTGCCACTGACCTTGTCATGTATTCCTATAGGTTCTGAATCGATCCCCCTATTCCTGACCCTATTCTAGTTAAACAAACCAACAAGTTAACTAGCAGTCAGCCCATGAGGCAGAAAACCCCCATGATGCAGATACCGTTATCTGACGCAGTCACACTACGGCACAGGAACGTGTTATCTGATTAGGTCATAACGCTTGCGATCTAATTAGACAAGCGATATTCCTCCAGCCCCTGATAAGGCATACGGAGTTCTCATAACAAATCAAACCTATGACAACCTGGGCAAAACCCTGCGGCCATTGTTTTGATTTCACCGAGAACTTCAGTAAAAGAATGTGCTAACGAGCAAGTCGTATGACATCCTTATTGACGTATCTATGTCCATCCTTACGTCAATCTCGGCACCTTAAAGGTATAAATATTACCGATCTTGCCCTATGCAAACACACGCGTGGTGACGAGACGGAGCAGCCATACTTGCCGAAGCCAAGAGCAGAGCAGACCCCGCTGGCAGCAGCCCCGCCTTCCTGACGCGCTGAGAGACGCGCTGCTTTCTCCTGCCGAGAATCCAGCACCGGCGTTTCTGGGTAGCCCTCGCAGGCAGCCTGGAATATCGAGACCAGAGAAAGAGATACCATTCCTCATTCATCCTAACTTCCAGGTACAGAACTGAATAACCCCTCACAGAGAATTCTTTAGTTATTCACTTGGCAAAAACAAACTTAACTTAAACTGTAACTTTCTATTCCCGCCCACGTATTAGGCTTAGGTCAGGTACACGGGGTAGGCGTATCTAGAAACACCAGTTGAGCACGTTTAGTCAAATGTATATGTGTATGTAATATATTTTATTCATTTTAAAACATCTTATGGCTTAGAAACCATATCAATGTTTTTACAGTATTATTTTATACTATTGCTTTTAATGTATGCACTTTACTTAGCTATAAGTATTGCAATAATATCGATCCATTTCTCTTGTATGAGAAAAGAGACTGATCAATAAATAACACCTTTTTATTGAACACGCCCGTCTCTTCCTTTTCTCTACATTCTGATGAGACTAAGAATGCACGTACTGACTGAGTAAAATAAATTGCCTTTTGTTCACACGACTCTCGAGATTTACTCTTGATTAGGGGAGAGCAAAGTTGTCATGTTCTATGGTTGTCAGAAACTAAATCCCTTCTTGTCTAATCAGGGAAGTTAAGTCCTCCTTGAACATTCGAGAAAGTTTCTAGTGAGCTCTGAGCTAAGCTGGCAAACCCAAAACTTTAAGTCTAGTATCGACAGTAGTAGACCTAGTTAACGTCTGGCCTAGTCCTTTACTGCTGTAGGTATTATTCCAATGCGCAGAGCCTATTGGGATGATAGGAACTACACTATATGGCGCCCAACGCGTTTGGAAAGGGCGATAAAACTAACGTAAGACATTTAGAGTAACTCAGTCGTGCTTTCTCACTCAGACCCCTTTTCCCAAATACTCCAAAGACGTCTGGAGTGGGTGAAAGGTTATATCCGCCAAACCTCGTAGGAAGAAACTCCTATGTATGGTACTTGGTTTAGTCAACGTTAAAGGATAAAAACAGTTCCAAAATATTGTGCATCTAATCTTTGTTTCCATAAGAAACCTGATCTGCAAACAAACAAAATAACCTTTTGGACAGTAAAATGTCAGACAATGAGGATGAAAGAGAGGCAGTTAGATTAGCAACTGAACTCGCAGCAGCTGATGCTACCATGCAGGCAGCGGACGGGGATATAATACTCATCCCGGTCATCAAAAGGAGATCTATAACTCTAAAACTTATAGAAAATGGACTGACACCTAGAGGTGGCACAGTCATATTCGTAATTGAGGCACACGAATATCGGCAGACAGAGGTATACTATTCATGGATACATTTTCCAGCAGCAAATGCTGTAACAAAGTACTTCCACTATTACAAAATAGAGGAACCTCCTAATGAGTACACTCCTTTCGAGGAGGTGGAAGTACCACTCAAATTTCAAGAGCATTTGCTCTTATTTGATGGCGCCCTAAAACATAACAATCACATCACCAGGCTCGGTCCTTTAGGTAGACCAGGAGCAACGTGGCCGGTCCTAGCCGGATACACACCACATCCAGACATCAATGGGATGTCTGCAGCAGAGCTGTTAACACAGCTAAAACAATTAATAAAAATTCATAGACAATTAGTTCAGTATGTGATGCGGACATCAACAATTCAGCCAGCGATTAAACTTCCACAGCTGACCCCTCACCAGGGGAACACAAATAAAATTACATCACAGAACATCCAATCCTGCCTAGGTAAAGTACCGGCTAAACGGGAACAAATACCATTCTGGCTAGCGCAAAAAATCACCCAAATAGAGGCGGTGTTTCCTGACACCACCCCGCTAGAAAAGCACAGGATTCTGACTATCTGCCTTCCAATGGGAATCGCACCACACATTGAGGACTGTGACACTTGGGGTACAGTCTTTGCTTCCATCTACACAAAAACGCACGGTGTTCCATCCATTTCGGTAATACCAGATGTGCTAAAACAAATTCAAGATGAATATGGACCTGAACCCGCTTTAACTCTTGGTATGAAATTACTGAAAGACTTCATGCAGGTCTCGGCTATATTATTAGCCAACATAAAAGGTGAAGCAGCAAACGTGGCGATCCGCCAGAGGTTAAAAGAGACAGATATAGCAGACCAACCAGCTGAAATTGCCAGAATCATAGAAAAATCCTATGAGGAACTAGGTAGAGATAGTTTAGGTGGAATACCAGTAAAACCGCAACTAATTGAAAGTCCTGAAAAAATATTTTTTAATAATAATTCTACATCACCAAAAAAGAACTGGGATGGAAACAAACAATCCAATCCTAAAGAAAAGTAATTCCAGTCCCGAGGAAGGTCTCCTAGGCGAAGAGAAAAATCTCCGAACCAAAGACACAGGTCACCTCAGAGTGACCCCTCTGGGAAAAGATATAACCTTAGAAATAGGGATAATATTAAAAAGCCTGATAGATATCAAGACATTGATACACGTCCCTCTCAATCTTTTCAGAATTT
Source organism: Lissotriton helveticus (assembly GCF_964261635.1). Classification (NCBI taxonomy): domain Eukaryota; kingdom Metazoa; phylum Chordata; class Amphibia; order Caudata; family Salamandridae; genus Lissotriton; species Lissotriton helveticus. The sequence goes on from NC_136072.1 coordinate 104,376,017, forward strand.
CTCGCAGAAATCGGAAAGAAGAGGACGAACAGAACAAAGAGAAGAGCACACCAAGTCCAAAGACAAGGAACCTGCTCAACTAAAAAAGAAATTACAATTTCCCAAAAAAAAGGTAGCCAGTATCAAGGTAGTTAACAATGCCGAGAATACCGAGGACACAACTGAAAAACGGAGAGTGGGCTCAGACAATGCTAGACAGCGCAGCAGAAGTGAGCATAGCTCGCAAAGTCCTTATGAATCATCTGGAGACAGTGGACACGAATGAATATCTTCAAGTGTAAACTGCGGACACCAGAGTTAGCAAACCTCACAAAATATACGAAATAACATTGCGTATAGAGGGGGATAAGACTAGGAAAATAAGGGGACTATTTTGGGATAATCTCTCCAAGGGCTATGATATCCTTCTAGCTGAAAAAGACTGGCCACCAGAGTTTGTCAGGGAGTGCCCTCATGGCGAAGAAGTAATTATGACTGCCTTCTCAAATCAAATTCCAATTCATAAAAAATACACACTTGCTAGAAAGTGGGCAGTGGCTCTAGCTCCTACCTTATATAAAAATCATGTAGGATGGGATGAGGATTCTCCTCCTCACAATATCCAGTTAAAATCACAACCAACTGCACAAAGGCAGTACCCAATTAAGCAAGAAGCTAAAAAACAGGTAAATGAAATACTAGATCAGCTAGAATACCAGGGGGTGATTGAAACTTGCACCTCACAAATGAACAACCCTTTGTTTCCGGTCTCCAAACCAGACAATTCATATCGTCTAGTTTTGGATTACCGACACTTTAACACATGTTGCAAAACTTTTGCAGTGCAAAACTCACACATTGCTGCACTAATGAATAACATAATGCGCAAAAAATACAAAACAACCTTGGACATCTCTAATGGATTCTTTTGTCAAAACATAGCACCAGAGAGCAGATATTTAACTGCATTCTCAATAAATGGCACTCAAAAACAATTCTGTCGGTTAGCCCAGGGGTACAAGAACAGCCCGGGGGTATTCTCAGCGAGAGTAACAGAATTACTACAACTATATGATGATGAAGCATTATCTTATGTCGATGACATTTACTTAACAGATGATGACTTGGAGACTCACTTGAAGAGAGTGAACACCATAATACTTGGATTCGCAGCAGAGGGTTACAAATTCAATTTAAAAAAATCCAGAATTGCCCATCTAACAGTCTTGTACGTAGGATATGAATTATCAAGTATAGCCTGGTTGACAATTTTCTAAGAACTAGAAGAGTTGAAAAATCTAGAATATGAAGAAACATACCCTCTGCCAATCGATATTCTGCCTTTACGACATTACGCCTGTGTAATTTATACAGACGGACATGCTCAACCTCCCGTTTGGGGAGAACAGGCATACAACCCCACATGTGGGATTACAAAAGAAGTGTGGCGCGGAGGTAAACTAAAACCTCTATTAACAAAAACACACTCAGTAGAAACTAATTCTGAACAACAAACTGAGATAGTAGCTTTGAAAATGGCGCTAGATAATGCGGATCGCGAATTCCCGACACTTATAGTGTCAGATTCATATTACTGCGTCAAATCATATAACAAGGATTTGCAGACATGGATTCAAAAAGGTTACAAAGATGACACAGATGCACCAATAAAGCAGAAACTGCTCTGGGAACAAATAGCTCTTTTACAGAAAGAACTTCCAAAGACTCACGTGACACACTCACTGAGTCATCAGCGTGATGGCGTTCACGTTGCAGGGAATTCATTGGCTGAGACAGCCACAGCGGCAGCAACTAAAACGGCTCCCGTAGATCGGAAAAAGCATACATTAAAATACATTGACGGTGAAACAGTGCTGGCAGTAAAAACGTCATCAAAAGGCGACTGCTCAGCGTTACCGATCAACTATCCACTCAATTATACATACATAATCGATGCAAACTCCGTCCCTTTTGCTCGAATCCCTGGAGTGGGGGATAGAGTGATTCCAAACATGGACAGGAGAAACTTGTTAATCGCAGACGCACATATGGGCGAGGGTCTCAGACACCTCAAACTAAAAGATTCTCTGGAAGAATTACAATCAAGGTACTGGTGGCCAGGCATGAGCCTGCGTCACACCATGTTTGTTAAAAACTGCCCAAACTGCAACAGAGATCGCAGTGGGGAGAGAAACAGTTTAATACCTCGTCGTTCTACACCAGAAAAAATCAGGAGTAAAAAGGAAGGGTTGCGATTAACATATACAGGCTAGTTCCACTTATAATGTAGATCACCAGCACTCGGCTGACGTCCGGACTGTTATACAAAGATTTGCGAGTCTAAATGGCATATACGCTAAGAGCATGCTATGTTTGACCATTGTCTCCACTCTAGCCCTCAAGCATGGGGGGAAACATGGCCAAATGAGCATAGCCCAGCGGGAATCTTCTCACTTCCTTCCTGAGGGTACGGGATGGTGTAAAGAAAAAACCAAGGCATAAAGCAATCTATAACGGAAAGGATATTAGGTACGGGAGCTGGGTGGGTCAAACATCTAATAAGTGTCCAACGTAGTCTCAATAACTTGCCAAGAAATTGTCTGAGGGGATTCAGTCCGTACGAATTATTATTCGGAACTAGGATGATTATCTCTGACCTTGACAGTCAGACTTCAGTGGTGAAAGAAAAAAGCTTTGATATCAAAGACCGTTTGGCTATTTTGCAGGACTTAAACAAAACAAGAAAAGACCTGAGCAACATAAAGTTGAAACAACAGCCAACAACCACTGAAGAACCACCACCTGTCCCAGCAAGACCTGTCTGGATTCCTAAAGTCGGGGATCTAGTCAGGGAGAAGATCGCGGTAAAGAAGGAATTTGGGCCTTCTTACAGAAAAGCAGTTCCTGTCTTGTCTGTCAACGGGACAAGATCAGTTGTACTACCGCCACTTGCTGGTAAAAAGGAGAACCGAGTTGTATCCATCGACCTGGTAAAACCACAACATGTGGCCGATAACAAACAGTAGGCCAAGTGGACTCCCAATAAGTAGCAGAACACCAAGGTTTGCTACCAGTACAGAGGTCCTAACGAAGAGGCTCATCACATTCGAAACGCCTACAGAAGAACAACAAGGACTATGCAACAATGCAATAGAACTCAGACCTCTGAAAACCCAAATAAAAACATTTAGCAGAGACACACCAATCTATAATGAAGTACCAAGTGAAAATGCAAGAAACAGTAAACCTGAAGCAATTGGAACAATTGACAGAACAGCATCTGGCTACTTCATAAACTTCGATGATTCCTCTGAAGGCTTCAGTGAATCAAAGACACAGCCATCATCAAAAACCTTTAAAGATAAAGCCAAAGAACTTTTGAAACAACTGAAAGAAACATATCTGATTTCTCCATGGATTGAATTTTGGGTGGGTTTTGGTGCATTTATCCTCATACTTTGGCTCATCATGATACTAACATTGGGACGCTTTATTGAGGGAAAATATGCAAAAATGGACACAGCAAGTCAGAAAATCAACTTGATCCTCAAACCACACACATCTTCACACGTCGAGAAAAGAGAACTTTCTTCAGCCAACTTCACAGCCAATCCGATACCTGGTGGGGTAGCCTGGGACAACACTGACTATGAAATTTATGGTCCTGTCGAGATCCTGAAATATCCACACCAAATTAAGATCTCCTTGAGTGACTTTGTAAAACCAAACTCATTTGCTGATGATTGGGACTTCGAAAGCATTAATAATATGATGTCTGATTTAGTAATGTCTGCTAAATTTACTAAACATGATTATTTGCAGGGTTCTACCAATTATGATAGTATGTACTGTTATAACCACTATGGTAACCATTTTTTACATAGATCTGCACAACCTAGAAATGTTTTAAACTATAATCAATGGGAACATTGTGCAACACCTCCAAAAGGGAGCTCAAGAACCGTTTACGACAAATATTCGTATTTCTCAGGTTTTAACACAAGTAATGCTGAAGCATTTTATTTTAAATTATCAAATAAGACAGGGACCAAGACCATGATAACCAACACAAAATTGATATATTCAGACTCATTCTTTGAACAAATGAATACTTTTGGTTTTGATTGTTGGGACAAAAATGTTGAATTGAAAAGTGTTTGGGGTACAAAAGATTGGCAAGTACAGGGTATAGAAGCTTTGTTTAGAGCCTGCATGATCCCAGAACAAATGATATTTTTAAATGACACTGTTCAACAGACCACCTGTCTTGGCTTAGCCAAAATCAAAGACTTAAATAAACCGTCTATTCCAAAGCCAACAATGTTTAGCAATAACTCTGATACAGATGAAGAGATAGACGTAAACCATATATTAAACCAAAACAGAACACATCCTGATTGGAAACAGTGGTTGATCTGGCCCACAGATACTAATAACTGTCAAGACAGATTCCGGAACAAAACGCAGGGGTTCAAAATGACCAGGCCAGACCCTAGATATCCTCAAAGACATCACCCAGGGATAATAACCACCTACAGTGTGGGCAAATTATGCCTTCAATGGCTACAAACTTCCACACTGGCAGAAATTAAGCAACACCTAACTTTACTTACTGATGGTGCTGACTTGCGTGATTTCACTATGGGACCACGCAAACAGCGTCAAAAGCGTTTCATAGCAGCCTCTGTATATGCAGCATACAATGAGGCCTGGAAGGTTACTCAAATTGAAACAGCAGAGAGAATACGGGAAATTGACCGTATTAATTTGGAAAAATCACTTTCTGTAGTGGACAATGGGTTAATGACTCTGTCCTCCAGAATTGTTTCTTTGGACAGCATTGTGTCTTCAGCAATCGATATATTATCGCAAGACTTACTGTTATTACAACACGGTCAGTCACAATTGCGTTCTATTGTACAGCTTGGCTGGACGTTACAAAATCTGCGTTCAGGCTATGTGCCTTGGCGTCTAATCAACACAACGTCATTATTCCAAATCTTTAACCTTACTGATAGACAAATCAGTATGGCACAAAAGGGTGCTGATTATACAATCTTGAGCATTGAAAAACTCGAAAGATTACCAGTGACAATGTCAGAACGACCTGTCAGTGAATGGATAATACATGGGATAATAAATATTCCAATCTCAACCTTCAGGTTTCAATACTGCCAAAAATATATACAGGCTGGCATGTACGAGAAATTGGGAAAGGGGTACCTTAAAACAACATGGAACCTGCCCTATTCACATGCATGTGTCAGTAATAAAGGACAGAAAGTGTTTTTTAGTGGCAACAATTGTGCGATGTCACTAAGTGGCACACTTCTGTGTAACGGAATTAGTTTGCATGGAGCCTGTGAAGGGAATTCATACAACCTTTCATGTCACCAGCAAGGCGCACCTGCAACAGAAATAGAACCATTCTTTCAAAGACTCTATAATGGGAGTTACATTCTAATTGTAGACCGCAGATGTTGTAGTCTTATGCCCGGGACTCCTTATCTAGTAACTACCACTGCGAAGGTCAAGTGCTGTGGACGCTCGTTGTTCCCCAGCTCCTTTCCAGACAGGGAGACAAGGGCATGGCCCAATTTGAAAATTACTTCTATTCGAATAGATACTTTAAGCAGAATGAAAACAGTGCTTCTTCAGACGCCTACCAGGCTCTCGTCATCAAAAGAAACGTATGATCTACAAGTCGCAAGGACGACTGCAGAGATACATACATTATTATCAACTAATTCCCCCGTACATTTCGCGGAAATCCTGAATGAAATCTTAAATATTTCTGATACCAATGGGGTCTCAAAGGTATTTAAGACAGTATTTTCAATGGCATTAACACCATTCAAAGCCATACTGGGTATTTTTCCAGATTTCGTCCATTCGATTTTTGGCGGACTTCCCCTGATCTTGGGACTAATTGCAGGAATCCTATTCTTAGTCCTTATTTTTCGTTATGGCAACCCATGTCACAGACAAAACTCTGGCGACAAGAGAAGAAACAATCCTAGCCATTGGATACCGGGACCGGATATCAAAAATCCTGGGACTCTCCCGGCTTAGAGACCTGAACATGACTTGGTTTCTATCATTTCGACCAATGTGGCAAAGATGTGTTTTACCTGTATTAAGGTGTCTGCTATGCGGAGAAGAATGCGTGTTAGACACCTGTCTGACGCTACAATCGGATGCGCCAATGGATGCAGAAACATTGTTGAGCCCGATCAAGGTTCATGCTTTGTGCTGCCCTCAAAGGCTACCAATCCTGATGACGGCATTCGTGGAAGCTTCACCACTGCGATTGATGGGTAGTGAAGTTCAAGATGAAAGCAGCATCGAACAGGTACGACCTTCTGTCAGCAATGCGAATCAGAATGTCAATGGAGACAATCATGCACAAGAATGCATGATTACACCTATTTCCGAGTTAGTAGAACTTTCCCAGGAAGCTGTTCACAGTTTTTTCGAAAGCCTAAATGATATGATGTTCTCACCCGAACAGAAATAGAGACTTTTGAGCAAGCTCGCACACGGCGTTCCCTGAATTCGGCCTTCAACTTTAAATAATAAAGTCACATGAACAATTTTTCACTCCAGTTCACGGACAGCAACTCTTTCAGAAGCCCCAATTCATTTTTTCGGTTTTTCGGGACACTTATCTTCTGCTTAAAGTAAGAAACTATTCCTAAAGAACTAAGATTTCTATTTTTAGATACTTTATAGACTTTAGCTGCCCGCTGGTATGTTCACAAATATTTTATTCTGTGATGGAATGGTCTCGAAACTTTTTTCTGTATTTAAGAAACCATTTCATGTGTAATTCTCATATACCAAATAAGCAATAATGTATACAAATGCGTGCTAACTTTAGCATTATTCCATAGCTTGAGTGCATACAATATATATGTCTGCAATTTTTCCGTATATTTGAAGAATTTCAAAATGCATTTATGTATTTTGGGGTGGTAAGGTATACACACTACTCTATAGTATGTTGTACTATGTTATACTATGCCTAGATTAGTAAATATGTCCATAGTTAGCGTGGAGTGGGTGTCATGTATTCCTATAGGTTCTGAATCGATCCCCCTATTCCTGACCCTATTCTAGTTAAACAAACCAACAAGTTAACTAGCAGTCAGCCCATGAGGCAGAAAACCCCCATGATGCAGATACCGTTATCTGACGCAGTCACACTACGGCACAGGAACGTGTTATCTGATTAGGTCATAACGCTTGCGATCTAATTAGACAAGCGATATTCCTCCAGCCCCTGATAAGGCATACGGAGTTCTCATAACAAATCAAACCTATGACAACCTGGGCAAAACCCTGCGGCCATTGTTTTGATTTCACAGAGAACTTCAGTAAAAGAATGTGCTAACGAGCAAGTCGTATGACATCCTTATTGACGTATCTATGTCCATCCTTACGTCAATCTCGGCACCTTAAAGGTATAAATATTACCGATCTTGCCCTATGCAAACACACGCGTGGTGACGAGACGGAGCAGCCATACTTGCAGAAGCCAAGAGCAGAGCAGACCCCGCTGGCAGCAGCCCCGCCTTCCTGATGCGCTGAGAGACGCGCTGCTTTCTCCTGCCGAGAATCCAGCACCGGCGTTTCTGGGTAGCCCTCGCAGGCAGCCTGGAATATCGAGACCAGAGAAAGAGATACCATTCCTCATTCATCCTAACTTCCAGGTACAGAACTGAATAACCCCTCACAGAGAATTCTTTAGTTATTCACTTGGCAAAAACAAACTTAACTTAAACTGTAACTTTCTATTCCCGCCCACGTATTAGGCTTAGGTCAGGTACACGGGGTAGGCGTATCTAGAAACACCAGTTGAGCACGTTTAGTCAAATGTATATGTATATGTAATATATTTTATTCATTTTAAAACATCTTATGGCTTAGAAACCATATCAATGTTTTTACAGTATTATTTTTTACTATTGCTTTTAATGTATGCACTTTACTTAGCTATAAGTATTGCAATAATATCAATCCATTTCTCTTGTATGAGAAAAGAGACTGATCAATAAATAACACCTTTTTATTGAACACGCCCGTCTCTTCCTTTTCTCTACATTCTGATGAGACTAAGAATGCACGTACTGACTGAGTAAAATAAATTGCCTTTTGTTCACACGACTCTCGAGATTTACTCTTGATTAGGGGAGAGCAAAGTTGTCATGTTCTATGGTTGTCAGAAACTAAATCCCTTCTTGTCTAATCAGGGAAGTTAAGTCCTCCTTGAACATTCGAGAAAGTTTCTAGTGAACTCTGAGCTAAGCTGGCAAACAAAAAACTTTAAGTCTAGTATCGACAGTAGTAGACCTAGTTAACGTCTGGCCTAGGCCTTTACTGCTGTAGGTATTATTCCAATGCGCAGAGCCTATTGGGATGATAGGAACTACACTACAACCTCATCTAGAGAAACATATTATTTGCAAGTAGCAAGGTCTTCTTCAGAGATACACGCATTATTATCAACAAACTGCCCAGTGCATTTCGCAGAAATGTTAAGCCAAATCTTAAACATGTCTGATACCAGCGGCATCGCACATGTATTTAAGATGATTTTTTCGGGACTGTTAGCACCATTTGAAGCAGTCGTCGGCATTTTTCCAAATTTCGTGCACTCTGTGTTCGGCGGCCAGCCTCTCATCTTGGGACTAGTAGCAGGAATTCTATTTTTATTCCTTCGGCTCCGATATTGCAAGTCCGGTCACCAGCAACACCGAAACTACCATGGAACAATGCCTCCTTGCAATGAGATATCGTGAGAGGATTTCACAGGTTCTTGGCTTGGCTCATTTAAGAGATCTGAACACCACCTGGTTTCTTTCGTTCAGACCAATCTGGCCAACCTGTTCTTCGATGCCTGCTTTGCGGACAGGGATGCTTGTTGGACATTTGTCTTACACTTCCATCAGTACTGCCATCGGATGTCGACGCTTTGCTAGGTCCTGTAACGGCTCATGCATCGTGTTGCCCCCAACTGCTGCCAATTATGATGACGGCATTCATTGAGGTCTCACCGACAAGTCTAACTGAGGGGGAGATACGAGAAACTACAGGCATACAGGTACCATCTACTACGGGCATTGCTAACGCATCAAACGCTGACGGCAATGATCCACACTTCTGCACTTTTGATCTGCTAACTGAAGTGGTTCCACTTTCACCTAACACGGTAGACGGTTTCTTTGCGAGCCTAGACAATCTGATGTTTTCTCCCGACTCTGCTGACACTCCTGAGAATAACTTTTGATTATTTCACACAGCGTTCCCTGAACTCTGCAAATTCGGCCTTCATTTTTCAAAGCAATCCACTAATTTGAATTTATTTTCAAAATAGAACTTTGGCACAGAGTAATCTGCTTGAAGTAGAACTATTCTTAGAGAACAAGATTTCGTGTTTGAACTTCCTAAATAACAATATTTGGCTTCAACCTGGATGGGGTGGTGTGGCTCACTGGTTAGAGGTGGCAGACCCGGGAGCAGAAGTCGGCCCGGGACCAGGGTTCAATTCCCAACGCGGCAGGGTCGTGGACCAGGGTCAGCGGACTCGACAATTCTCGCCTCGGTGCCTACTCTAACCTGGGGTCCCACTCGGCAACTCTGGGCATTAGCTTGCCTAATCTCCACAACGGCCCCATCAACGCCGGGGATGCCTGGCTCCACCTTGGAGATTCTCAGTAGGGACCATTCCACAGGGAAAGCCAGGACGGGTTCCCCAGCGGTATACAGCGCCGGGACGCCCCTTTGCTGGGGCAGCTGTGCGCTTTACAAGTATACGACATTTAACATTTAACATTACAAAGATAGTTCGAAAAATATGCTATGGGACTGATCTCAGGTATCGATTAATGAATGTACTTTCGCTTTATATAATATAAAGATATATGCTCATAGTTTATATTTGATTTCATATAATGCCTATGACTTTCTACATGATGTATGCTCATTTCATGCAAAGGACCCTATTCGAAAAATGCACTTTTGTATTTTGGGGTGGGATTGTAAACACTTTTGCTTTGGAATATGTTCAGTGCTTATGTATTATTGAACTTAATATTCGTGGAGTGGGTGTTATGTGGGAATCTAGGACCCTAGAGTAATTTTTCCCGATTCTTGCCCATATATAGGTATAAATCACCCAGTCCTTATATAGGCATAAAGAATCATTGCCTTATTTAGTTATAGCCTGTGCAGCCCTAATACGGCATGGCTACTTCCACTAAACTCTGAGAATCCATATTGATTTCGTGGTAAAACCAGCCTTCAGCAGTCAAATACAAATACAAATACAAAATATTTTTATTGTTGAATTAATAAAAATCCTTACAATAAGAAAGGTAAGATTAACCAGTGTTTGCAACGCAGGTTACATTATAAAAAACAAGAAGATAACAGTTTAAAAAGAGTTAAAACTAGAGCTCTACTCGAAACCCGCCCCCTCTTACAGGATAAGGATTTATAGAGTGGGCAGGGGTTCACTAGCAAAGAGGGTAGGGGCAAGGCAATATGTAAAATGATCATTGGGAGGCCTGTAGCTGCTTTCTAATTTCCATCATAAATTTGAGACCCCGACAGGTCAGGATTGGAGATGAACCTCCCAGCCAGAAAATAACGGCCTGGCGACATGTTCTTATTTTCAGGTTGTTCAATATGTCCCGTATAAAGCGTCTTCTAGATACCATAAGGGATGGACATACACCTAACAAATGAACTAGAGATTCAGTATGATATCCGCAGAGTCGACATTTTGGGCAATCATCTTGGGGTTTCCAGGAAGGTAGTAAATCCTTAGATTCGTGAAGGCCCATACGGAGGTTGATAAGGTATTTTTTTAAATAATGGCTAAAATGGGTTGCCAAATAGGCCTGAGGTTGTTGGAGTGAGTAAGAAGAAATGACTGACCAGGCATGACGTCGATTGGACAATGTTTGTTTGTCTTCTAGAACAGACTTCCTTTTAGCAATAGAATTTACTATTTTGCAGAAACTGGCTTGATCAACTTTTTTATTCCATGTTACTTGCAGATCAAAGTCCACAAGGCATTTCTCCAAATGAATGGCCCAGGGCTGAGTGGGATCTGTATTAATTGCTTGCCAACAAAGATTATTTAGAGTGTCTGGGTCGGCGGCACGAAGTTTGTGGCAAAATTTAGCAAATGTTGACTTGGCCCTAAAGATTTGATTCTGAAGCCCGAATTCTAATCTCACCTGCGCTGGTGAGGAGCATTTAGGCAGTTTGAATACTTCTTTATAAATTTTGTTTTGTAGAGTATTTAGTAGACCGATCTCCCCTCCAAGCCATGTTACCAGCCCATACGATAATGTGGGTAAAACCTGAGCGGCCATTACTTTTAAAAGATGGGTATAATTTGGACCATTCAGTTTTTGCCTTCAGCAGTCAGGAACCTCCCCCTGCTTGAATACTGATTTATCCAAGAAATCCGGGAGTTTTCAAGGATCTGAGCCACTAGTGACAATATTTTGTCCAATCTTATGTCAGACTCGGCACCTTCAGGGGTATAAATATGCCTACATTTGCCCAGTCAAACACACGGTGGTTCAGGAGCAGATCGACTAACTACTTGCCCGACGCCCTGCTGCTGCAAGTGCTGAAGGAAGCCGACCCTCTGACTGACGCACTGAGAGCCTGTCTTTTTTCCTGTGGAGAAATCCAGCTCCGGTGTTTCCAGGCAACCATTGCGGGTTGCTGGGAGATCGAGTCCCGAGAGAGAGATACAAGACCTCTATCATTCTAAAACCAAGGTACGGAGCTGATTAGATCCCTAGAGAGTTCTTGAACAGATTCTTGGTAGAGAAATACCAAAACTTAGACTACTCCTCACTTACTTCCTCCCTCGTACTTGGCTTAGGTTAGGTACACCGGGGTAGGCGTATGTTAGAAGCACCAGTTGAGTACTTTTAGCCACTCTTTTACCATTGTATGTATTTTATGCATTCTATGTATTTTATGTATATGGCTCAGAAACCATATAATTCTTTTACAGTACTACTTTATAATACTATTCGTATTATATGCAGTGTACTTCTTAACTAGCATTTCAAAAGTAGCAGTGCATTTCGTATGCTTAAGAAATAAGACTGTTCAATAAATACTTTATTGAAGAACGCCCGTCTCTCTATTTCTAAGCAACTCTGGTGAAACGAAGCATGCCCCTCTGACTGAGTGAAATAGCCTTCTATTGTTTCCGTGACTCTAGAGATACGGTTCATTCTGGGGAAACAAAGTTGTCATGTTATATGGTTGTCAGATACTAATCCCTTCTTGTTTATGCGAGAAAGTTTCTAGTGACCTCTGAGCTAGCTGGCACTCACAATTAAGTCAAATATATTCGGCATTGACCCAGTCGACCTAAGTCCTACGTCTAAGCTGCAGGGTATATTATTCCAATGCGCATAGCCTATTGGGAATATAGGAACTACACTACAGAGGCAGGGTCCCTTGTGCTTGGAACTATATAGAGGCAGACAACAGATGACAGGCTTGCCTTTAGCTTGCCTTCGCTGCACCAGTGGCACACCCGCTGCACATGGCTGCACCGTGTCTGCCACAAAGTAGTGCTGCAGAGGGGTGGACAGCTGGGAGGTGGGACATGCGGGAAAATACACTGGAGGGGGTAGGGACATGAGGGATCACAGAGGCAACAGGGTAGAGGATAGGGGAAAAGGAACTGCAAAAAAGCACAGAAAAAAGAAAGGCAAACAAGGCAAAGATAAAAAAAGACAAAGGTAGAAAAGCAACAGCAACAGAAGAAAAGAGGGACAGGAGGGCAGTCAAGCTGCAAAGCAGTGACTCTCTACCACTGGACCACCAGGGATGAGGTGCAGGCAGGAGCCTGTGGGTGGAGGAGGGACTCGAACACCTGACTTCCGGGTCAGAGGAACCAGCAGCAGCAGATGGGGACTGCAGCAGCAGCAACCAGATGACGCAGTGCTGTGGGAAGAGGAATTCCACTAAAGGTTAGTCCCCTGTACACACAAAAGCAAACTAAGGGGGCAAGGAAAGGCAGCACCACCCGGTTGCCTCTCTCAATCTAACAGTGGGAACCAGATTCTGTGTTCCCCAGCGAGTAACGGCTAATAAAGCTACATACCCAAGGGCCTAGGCCTGGGCCTGAACCAGCCCCCTTGCCCCTGGCACCCACTGCCATCAATGGCCGATCTCGACCACTTGAGCTAGTTAGTGGAGTCCCCCACCAGTCTTGTGTGGTGCCCTTGGTGATGTATTTTACCCGCAGCGTAGGTATTGCTCAGGACACGGTGTGTGTCACCCACAGGTGCTAGGCCTCCAAATATGAGACTCAGCCAGCAGGAGCCTCAGCCAGGTGGGATTTCACAAGCCTGGGTACAGCAGTCACAACCAAGTCTGAGGGGAACCTCCAGTTGCAGGGTCCCCTTAGTTGTGAAGTTGCAGCACTCCTGCCACACGTTTGGCGCAGCTCAGGGGCCTCACCCGAAACAGTATCCAGCCAGCGCATCATCCTCCAGTCTGTGATGCAGAGACGTGGCCCACCATTGGTAATCTCCTCTGTGCACCCTGGCGTAGAAGGGGCACCTGGTATGCGATGCAGACCTTCCTACATTGGTGCACAAGAGTGCCTCTACCGTTCATGGCTCCAAGGTGCACCAAGCGGTCTTCTCACACAGGTCAGCAACGTGTCTCCATGCAACCTGCCAGACTTCACCACCAGGTAAGGGCGATCGCTGACGCCTCAATGTCTACTGCCACGGCCCAGCAACTCCACAGCACCTCTGTCTCCCACTCCGGGTCACAGACGCTGGGTCAGCGAGGCCTCCGGGCCCTGGGAACTGTCTCTGATTTCAAGGTTTCGGCTGCCATGGTGTTGCAAGGAGGGCATTATGGAAAGTGATGCATTACTGGTTTTTCCCAGCGATGCGCCTCGTAACCTGAGTCTGCATTTCCTCTTTCCCTGGGACTCTGGCTGGTCATCCAGGCTGTTAGAGGGCTTGTCGATCTGTGCCGCACTTGGCCCTGGCTGCTCCATTCTGCATTCTATTGGTTCTATTTCCTTTTTTTCATTGGAGGTGGATTTATAGGATAATTTTGCCTCTAGAGGCAAATAAAGTCATGTATGGCTGACTAACGTGAGTTTTTTGGCCACCAATGTGCATTTCGTCACTTTTCTCTCGCTTACATCAACAATTTTATCGCCTTGATGCTAGCGTTAGCAGCAGTTTTCACCACAGCTAGCTGTTACTATTGCCATGTAGCGACATATTGTTAATACATCGCTAACAAGGCAATAGTTTTTGGTGATAGGCCATGTTAAGAAACTGCCACTAACTAACGCTAGCGCTAGTTAGTGGCAGTTCTTGTACTTATAACCACAAGTGCCATGTAGTTCAACTCTCCCAAGTTGAGCCCAGAGTTTTTGAGGGTTTTTTTAATTTTCAGACATCAGTATCATCTATAGTATCAGTAGTGGCACAGATGTGGAGACATTTTCTACCCGACAGAAATCTAAGATCTTTATGAAGAGACCAGAAATTGCCTGATACTTTCTGAACTCTGTCTAGCTGTTAGCTCTCCAAAACGTTTACCTCCACTGAACCTTTTAACTGACACTGTCTCCTCTCTGCCACTCAGATGTCCTATTTCAGCCTGGCCTAGATGCATCCCTCTGCAAGAAAAACCTCCAGAGAAGAAATCATACCTTATCACCACTTCATTTATTCGCCATTCCTACAATATCTACCTTGGGAATTTTAATGTTCAAGGAGCTTCCACCACAATAAACTGTAAACCAGTCACACTCCCATTAACTCCCAAGTTTCTCCCAGAAAACAGCTTGTACACCCATATAGATACTCACACATCTACTTACAGACTCATCGAGTTGATCATACATACACTCACAGATACACACATGCTCTTACACACCCGCATACACACATATACAGCCAGTCACACACCTACTCACAGACCCACCCACACACTTGCACATACCCTCACATACCCACCACACAATCAGAGACACACTTACAAACCCATAAAACCACTCACACACCCATACAGTCACTCACACATCCACTCAGAGACCTAGCAAACCACTCATACACCCACCCAGGCAACAGTAAAGCCAGCTACACCCTCAGTCAAAGACCTAGAAACAACTCACACACCCATTACACACTCATACAGCTGCTCATACACTCACTTACAGTCCAACATAGGCCCTCACACATCCACTCAGACGCTCTCATTCATAGACCCAGACAACCAGTCACACAACCAATCGCATACACATACATACAAAAACAAATTGTTAATGGGGAGGGGGGCCACGTGGCCCCCCTCCCGGGCCACTGGTAGCTCTAGGGACCCCATCCCCCGGGGCTGGCCCTCACCGTTGAGGACCGTGGGGGGGTACCCAATCCCCCCATGGTCCCACCAGATCCCCGCCTCCTGTGGGATTGCTTTTCCATATGGGGAGCAGCTAACATGCTGCTCCCCATATGGAAAAGCAATGTGCTTTGCTTCATTGAAGCGAGAGCAGGTTTCCCTGCTCTCGCTTCAATGAAGCAAAGCAGTTTGCAATTGCAGGGTGGGAGCCGCGAGGCTCCCGCCCTTCCATTGCAAACAGCAGTGTCCCGGGGGTGGGCACACTGGGACACTGCAGGAGCCGGCCCTGGGGGGTGGTGGTCCCCAGGGCCTAGACAAGGCTCCAGGAGGGGGCCGCGCAGCCCCCTCCCACATTTTTCAGAAGCCCCAGGGGGTGGCGTTTCCCGGGGCTGGGGGGCCTGAGAGCACCCTAACCTTCAAAGCGCACACGCGCATCGTTTTTTGTGTCAGCAGCGTGATACGCGGAATCTATATATTTTCTGGGGCCTTGGGGGTCCTTGTGGGACCCCGTGAGCAGGCCTAGGGGGGTGAGGATGTGTCTACCCTGCCCCCTTTTCATGTTTTGCGGCGTTTTTAGGGGGTTTCTTGTGCCAAGATGGCTGCCAACACTGCGCGGATCCACACGGTCCCCAATGGAGTGGGCCAGGCCCGGGGGATGGAATCCCCAGAGCGGCAAGAGGTCCGAGAGGGGGGCCATGCGGCGCCCTCCCCCATAATTTTTTTTTTTATTCATTGAGGGTCCCTGGGGGCCAACTAGCCCACCAGCTACCTCCAATAAGCACCACTGAGCTGCGTTGCAGAGAGGTGTAAAAAGGAGCGTGGCCTCAGAACACCTCTTTGCAACGCAGCTCCCTGGCCCATACTGGAGGTACCTGGTGGGCTAGTTGGCCGCCAGGGTACCGCAGCATTGAAGAGGAATTAATTCCCCATCTTAAAACGCTCCACAGGGCGTGTTTGCACACATGTCAATGCAGGCCCACCCCCTTCCTTCACCACTGTACAAATATTCCTCTAAAATAATCAGTCGAACTACGAATTCCGATTTACTCACCTGTTATCAGGAGAGAACTCAGTGCTGCATCTTTTAGCCCAGCATTGACCTTGAAAAGTAATTCTTTCCATAGGAATCCATTGTCTGGTTTTCACCAGAAAAGTTTCTAAGTGTCTATGTTCACAAACTACAAATATTCCTAAAAAATCGCCTGTATGACTTAAACGCATTCTTTCAACTGTTTACAGGAGATGCACCAATGCTGGATCCAGGATACACAACTGAGTGAGAAAAAGTAACAATAACACTACTTACCTTCTAAGTGAATTTCTTTCCATAGGGTAACATTGAGTTGCTTCACTTGGAAAGTGTGAAGTTTTGGAACTTTAAAATATTCACCTAAAATCAGCCGAACAACGAATTCTGATTTACTCACCTATTATCAGGAGAGACCTCGGTGCTGCATCTTTGAGCCCAGTACTGATCCTGAAAAGTAATTCTAACCATACTTACCAGTAACTTGAATTTCCTTCCATAGGCTAACATTGACTGGTTTCACTTGATAATTCTTCGAAGTGTGGAGTTTTTGAACTTTTTAAAATTCCTATAAATTCAGCAGAACTACGAATTCCGATGTACTCACCGGTTATCAGGAGTGACCTCAGTGCTGCTTCTTTGAGCCCAGTACTGATCCTGAAAAGTAATTCTAACCATACTTACCAGTAACTTGTATTTCCTTCCATAGGAATCCATTGTCTGGTTTTCACAAGAAAAGTTTCTAAGTGTCTATTTTTACAAACTAAAAATATTCCTTAAAAATTGCCTATATGACTTAAATGCATTCTTTCAACTGTTTACAGGAGATTCACCCGTGCTGGATCCATTAACCACTACTTAGTAAGAAAAAGTAACGTTAACACTACTTACCGTCTAAGTGAATTTCCTCCCATAGGATAACATTGGTGAATCTATGTGAAAAAGTTTCTGTCAACTTTTAAAATACAATAATATTCCTTACAATCAATACTGTAACCAAAACGGTTTTACTCAACTGTTTACAGGAGATGTCCAAGGACTGAATCTAGTATCCAGTCCTGTGGTTAGAAAAGTAATTCATAAAGTAACTAATTGCATTTTACTAGAAATTCACATTGAGCTCAATGTTGCAGTGTGTCTGAAATTGTGTTGCGCATTACAACTGTAACTACTGTACTTAGAAGACTATTGCCTATTTGCAAAGTATTTAAACTAAAGTAATTCATTCTGAGATAATATATTTTGTAATGTAATAATAATGGAATTATAATGTAATTTAAAAAATAAAATATCTAAAATAAATTGTTTAAAAAATGTAGAAAATCAGTATAAAAAATAACAATTAATACATTTAAAAATTGTCATTTACAAAACCTTTGAAATTCACTGAAAAAACCATAGTCAGTGATGTCACTGACCATGTCATGAATGATGTAATATGTGACATCATCAGCAGTGGATTGCGGGCGCGCGAGTTATAGTTAGTACAACTAACTATAATGGGGGAATTTCAATGGTTTAGTACGACTGAAATGTCCAACTAACTATAACACCCCTAAAACCTGTGTTTTTTTTCAGTGAAATTCTGAGGTTTTTTAAATGCTAATTCCTAACTATAACTTGTCTCAAACCTATGTTTTTTTCAGTGAATATATATATATATACATACATTCCTTGCTACAAGCCACTGATGAAAGGATCTTTTATCCCGAAACGCGTCTGGCTGGTTACTTGTACTTTTGAAGACTTTTCCTTCTGTATCGTCTGCTGGCATGCGGTGAAAATAAATCATGAGTGTAATCCTGCCTTCCTGTGGCGTCATTCCGAAGGGCTTTCCTGAGTGTGTTTAATGAATGTACGGCTGTTGCCCAGCCGTGGAAGAAAGCCCAACGCTGAAGCGTGCCTGTGCAGGTTGACCTGAATACCTGCACTCTTTGGGAGGAAGGCGAGCGTGGCGCCATACAGGGTGGCGCTGCGCTGCAACACGCGATTTCACCTCAGCAAAGCGGGGCAGATGTAAGAAAGAAATTGCCTCTATCCACTTGGACGTTACCCCGAGCCTATCCAGAGGAAATTCAAGCCACCCCACATGGGGAAAACTATTGCCGCACTACAATGCCCAGATGGCTTTGCAATAAGCCACGCCCACTTGGACAGGACATTGGAATTTAAACAGGTGCGCAACAAACAGGGCTTTTCATTCCTTGCTACAAGCCACTGATGAAAGGATGTTTTATCCCGAAACGCGTCTGGCTGGTTACTTGTACTTTTGAAGACTTTTCCTTCTGTATCGTCTGCTGGCATGCGGTGAAAATAAATCATGAGTGTAATCCTGCCTTCCTGTGGCGTCATTCCGAAGGGCTTTCCTGAGTGTGTTTAATATATATATATATATATATATATATATATATATATATATATATATATATATTCACTGAAAAAAACATAGGTTATAGACCATATATAGTTAGGAATTAGCATTTACAAAACCTTGAAAATTCACTGAAAAAACCATAGGTTATAGACCATATATAGTTAGGAATTAGCATTTACAAAACCTTGAAAATTCACTGAAAAAACCATAGGTTAGAGACCATATATAGTTAGCTGGACATTTTATTGACATAAAACCAATGAAATTCCATATATAGTTAGTTGCACTAACTATATATCGCGCACCCGCAATCCACTGCTGATGATGTCACATATTACATCATTCATGACATGGTCAGTGACATCACTGATGACATCACTGATGACATCTCAAATGACATCACTGATGACATCACTGATGACATCTCAAATGACATCACTGATGACTACATCCAGTGACTGTATAAGTCTGTAAAGTTAAAATATGTCTTACATATTGAAGAATTAGTGGATGTATAAGTGTCTGGACGAAGGATTTAGTAGGTGCATGACTGAATGTATGAGTGAGTGATTAAATGTGTCTCACTGAGTGCATGGGTTAGTGACTAAACTGTCTTAATTTGTGCATCATTATGTCTGTTGTTCTGTAAACTGCTGCATGTGTTGATCAGTAGCTATATGAGTAACTATATGGGTTATTGATTGATTGCCCAAGTATTTGTATGGGAGACTGAGTGTGTGTGTGGCTAGCTGGGAGGTGTGTGACTCTGTGCAGATCAATCTGTACTTGTATCAATGATTGTATAAGAAACTAAGTATGTGTTAGTACATGTTTGAAAATGTAAGGTGCTCTATGTTTAACTGTATAGACAAGAAAATGGAAGTCTCATTGATTCTTTACAGGACTGACTAGGTGTGTAAGTAACTCCATGGATGAGTGGCAGACTGTGAGTGTCTGTATAGGTGTATGAGTGCATATGATAGTGTTGTAAAGATGAGTGATTGTATGTATGAATGATTGTATGGGTGAATGAGTGAAGGTGTGTGTAGACGTAGCAATCAGTGAGTGCGTATGTAGTAACTAGTATTGGTGTGTCAATGGTTTCAAAAATTATACTCTTTTTAACACTGGGTGAAACAGAGGTTATATTAAAATGTGAGGAGATGCATTGTATTGTCACATGAATGATATCATCAGTGATGTGGTCATTGATGTCAAATGAGATGTCATCAGTGATGTCATCAGTGATGTCATTTGAGATGTCATCAGTGATGTCATCAGTGATGTCACTGACCATGTCATGAATGATGTAATATGTGACATCATCAGCAGTGGATTGCGGGTGCGCGATATATAGTTAGTGCAACTAACTATATATGGAATTTCATTGGTTTTATGTCAATAAAATTTCCAGCTAACTATATATGGTCTCTAACCTATGGTTTTTTCAGTGAATTTTCAAGGTTTTGTAAATGCTAATTCCTAACTATATATGGTCTATAACCTATGGTTTTTTCAGTGAATTTTCAAGGTTTTGTAAATGCTAATTCCTAACTATATATGGTCTATAACCTATGGTTTTTTCAGTGAATTTCAATGGTTTTTTAATAGCAAATATCATAAGCTGTCGAATGTCAAGTACGTGGTAAGTAAAAACATTTTCGTGTTTATGCACACTGATCTGCTTTGAATGCTGCCCCCCACCCCTCATTTCTATTAGGAGTACTCTCTCTTTGCAGATAGTGAAGGGTAGTTAACGCAGCCCTTTGCCCCCTTTGTAATCCGTCGTGCCTGCTTCTCTCTCCATTTGATTGATTGTTCTCTTTGGTTCATTCTCTATTTACAAACAAGCACAGAGTCGCAATACTCTGTTTAGTCTTTGCAGATAGCGAAAAACCGTGTAAAAAAACAAAAGGAATCGAGCAAAATTAGTAGGCCACTAATGGGATCTCTTTTTGACCTCGCTAAAATAGAAACATTAGGAACAACCTGTTGAAAATAGCAATGCGTATGTACATAAGCGGCGTTCATTTGTGTTCACAGTACCCCTTGTTGATTGTTTGAATCGAGCATTGAATTGTTCGAAGTTGGTTCTCTTAAGGATCTTCTCTGCCTGCAAACGAGGAAGAATAGGAATATTCTCTCTCCCTTTGCAGATAGTGAAGGGTAGGTAACGCAAGCCTTTAACACGTCGTACCTATTTCATTCCTCATTGATTGATTGATTGTCCGAACATTGACTGTTTGGGAATTAGTTCTTTTTGGAGGTATTCCCTGTTTGCAAATAAACGTAGGAAAATCTTTGCAAGTAGTGAAAGGGTACGTAATGCGGACCTTTCTCCCCCGTTGTAATCTGTCATGCCTATCTACTCCCCACTGATTGATGCACCTGTTTCACCCGGACCATTTACTAGACATACGTCATCTGGCCCGACCAGAGAGCACCCCTAGTGAAAAGGACATATGCAATAATAACGAAGTGATCACTGTATCCTGTTAACAGAAACTTTAGCATGAAACAACCTGGAAAGAAAAGAATAGGAAAACGAAAATCAGTAGGCCACTGATGAACATGAACTTTTATTAAACAACGAACAAAGAAACGATAACATAACGTAATGATAAAACCTGTTAATGTCCTAGAAACAAGAAAACGTTAAAATATGCCATTGGTGAGAGACCAGAAAAACAGTAAGAGAAACCAAATCACCCCTCGCTGTCCCACCGCCTGCCACGCCAAAAAAATCGATAGACTAGGGAAAATGCAAGTCAGTAGAACATCCGCCCCCACTCTGGAAACTTCCAAGGTGGAGCAGGGTTCCGGCTACGCCCAGCCGGGAGCAGCCCATATAAGGCAGGTCCTGCTGCCACGCCTCGGCCAGGAGATCCTAACGTAGGGTGTAGCCGGAGGAGAGGCCGAGACCAGCGGGACCCGGCCAGGGGATTGCCTTTACAACGCTGAACAGTTGCAGGGGGGGGGGGAATGTCTCCTCGACCCTCCCCTCTCTCTCCCAGTCCGGCCGCGGTGGCCCTTGAGAGTTGCAGGTAGTCCCGCCACATGCTCTTCCGGTCCGGCCACCAACGGTCGGGGGGCCGAGGCCGACGGGATCCGGCTGCAGCCGATAAACCAAGAAACCCGTTCATGGGGCCAGAGCCAGGGGCGTCCGGCCGACATCTACCGGAAGCCCGGCCCGAAGACGGACGGGACACTTCTTCTTTCTTGTATAATTGCTGCAACAACCCTGGGGGGGGATGTCTTGCACATGCCTCCGACCCCCCCCCCCTCGTCCTCATCGCCTGGTCCGGCCATAACAAATATCAAGCGAGACGCCGTGGGGTGCACTGGGAGGGAGAGACGGTGCGAACAGGCCTCTCCCGCCTCCCCAGTGGAGGCTTCCCAGCTGCACCCTCAGCGCTCCAGGCGCCCGGAAAAGAGTTCTTCCACTGTGGCCATGCTGCAACGTCTCGCCCGGCAGGGTGGAGCCCGTCCGCTCATTTGACCCCGCGATCGCCAGTAGCTACCGAACTCTCAAAATGGCGGTCGACCTGGCAAGAGCGGGCCCAGCATAAAGAAATGGCCCGGTCACTGGTTGACTCCACCACCGTAGTCCTCCACGACCTTGAAGATTCTAGAGGAGCCGCGGGAGTCTCCGACCCCCGATGGGGAATGACTGCCATGATCACCCGTGGAGTGACGAAACTGTATTCGCGGGACGTCGGTGCCAGCCTCACTTTGAATTACTAGAATCCTGCAGACCTCACTTCCGGTAAAAGCACAGTGTGACCCGGTAGGAAAAATTGTTGCACCCCCTCCCTTTTTTGACTGATAGTTCAAACCACCGATCCTTTCCTTTGCCCTTTTAACGGAACTTTGGACTGCCTCCCCCTCTTTTACATTTTCTAGAGAAAACAAAACATTAACCACTACATTAGCATAGCAGTTGACACCAGAACTGTTTTCAAATTGAAAACCAACAACATCTTCAACAGAATCCTTTTTGTTTCTGCTGTGACCCTGCTACAGCACAGGCATTGTCCCCAGCAGTAATTCTGCAATGCCGGTAAGAATAGCTGTGGTGCCTACTGGACTCACTCACCCCCGCGGCGCCCCACGCCGTTATGTGCTGGGCGGCAACTTGCTAGACATCACTTTAGTGCCATCTAGATTTCAGCGCGTTCTGCTGCCTTGGAACTATTCGCACAACAGACCGCTACTGACAAGAATATTTCATTATTGGTGCTGTCAATTTCAATAAATCTATTGGATAATTCAAAAGAAATTGCCACGGTCTCTTCGTTGTTTCAATGTTTTTACTGTTTTTGTTTTGTTGTATATATTTATATGTTATTAAAGTTTTATATTCCTACTACTTTGTTGGAGTGCTATATATTTTTCATGTGAGACATAATTGTAAAAACTTTGATGTACAAAGAGTCATTCCTGGAATCTTCCGCTTCAGGCTCGATCCCCTCCCCAATCACAATACAGGATAGTTTTCAGATAGTAGGAACACGTGTGGTGTGACGGATCTCATCGGGTGTGGGCCTTGATCTACTATAACTCCTTTGAAGAGGGGTGATTCTTTACAGCTGAGGCCATAAACTACATCTGCAGGGCTAGCTGATAGCCTGGACAATCGGACACAGAGGAAGAGGAGTGTCAGAGGGTGCGGTAGTGAATAGGGCGAAAGGGAGGTGTCGGGCGGGCACAGAGTGTGATTCTCAGGGAAGAGCAGCGCAGATGGGGGGAGGTTTATTGCCCATGCATAAGACAGAGAGCGGGGGTGACCAGTGCCTGGGGAAGATGCTTGCGAGGGTGAGGAGCCATGCTACGAATCGACAGCGTGCAGAGAGTGGGTCTGGTCAAGACATCTAAAATGGCTGCCGTGCACGACAAAAGTGTGGCATTTCAAAAAAGGCAAGATGGCGCAGACAATGTTTTTCAACACTTCCTCATTTCCTTCGAATCGAACGTTAACAGACGTTGGGGCATATTACCAAAGTTAAGCGATATTTATCGCTAACGATGCTTACCAACGAATTTTTTACCGCTAAGCATCGTCAGAAATTATCAAAGATAAACCTTGCTATTATCAAGGTTTATCACAAATGCGATAATAAACGGCCGCAATGCATGAATATCGCTAAAAACTCAGCGATATTCATACATTACCGAGCTAATGCTCTTAGCCATGTTATCCACCTCCCATTGGATAACATGGCTAAGAACTGCTCAGGGCAGGTGTTACTTTTTGGAGATATTCGCGCTTAGCGCGAATATCTCCAAAAGTTGGTAATAGGAGATAGATATCTTGCATGTTGTAATGCAAGTTATTGTGGTATAAGGAACTCATACCATAATCTCTCAGGAAAGCAGAAACTGATCCTTTTGGGACCGCCTAAAAAGGCCTAGGGGGTGAGGAGTACTCTACTTTGCCCCCTTTTCACGTTCCGAACTATTTTATTTTACTCTCTTCTGTAATTACACAAAATAGCACAGATAAGATGCATCGGAGACACACAGTGAGAGAAAGGAGGCCGGAGATGAAGAAGAGATGTCAAATACACATTGGAGATAATATAGTGGCAAAAGGGAAGTAAATATTCGTAAACTTACCATGTAACATAAAAATGTTGCACTCTATACTATAAGTCTCATTTTATACTACAATCACTTCGCTACAACCTCATAAATTAAAAATAAAAATGAATAATGTCTCAAACAATTTTTGATTTCTAAATATAAATTTATTCTTCAGAATTTTCTAAATTTGAAAGAACTAGTAACATGTCCTCATCAGCAATGTCCTCATGAAAAGTCTGCAATAATGATTCTTGTAACTCTATCGTCTCCAAACACTCGATAAATTCGCCATCAAGAGATTGATCAAAAAAATCATTCAAGTCATCTCCTCCTTCTGACAATATTTCATTATTGGTGCTGTCAATTTCAATCAATGTAGTGGAATCATTCAAGTCATCTCCTCGTGACAATATTTCATTATTGGTGCTCTCAATTTCAATCAATGTAGTGGAATCATTCAAGTCATCTCCTCCTTGTGACAATATTTCATTATTGGTGCTGTCCATTTCAATCAATCTAATGGAATCATACAAGTCATCTCCTCCTTCTGACAATATTTCATTATTGCTGCTCTCAATTTCAATCAACGTAGTGGAATCATTCAAGTCATCTCCTTGTGACAATATTTCATTCTTGGTGCTGTCCATTTCAATCAATCTAATGGAATGATACAAGTCATGTCCTCCTTGTGACAATGTTTCATTATTGGTGCTCTCAATTTCAATCAATGTAGTGGACAATTCAAAAGAAATTGCCACGGTCTCTTCATTGTGAGCCATTTTATTTTGAAATTGCTTGCTGTAAATTGCAGAAAAAAATAATCACTTTCATTTATCGTTTTTAGTAATACATAATATAAAACTAACTTTATCAAGTATTTAGTATAACAGAAGGACTGCAAATAAATAACAGAAAACATTTTTCAAATTATCTTCAAGTGTACAACATAGTTCCCCTTACAAATTAACAACTCACCTTTTCAAAAGTAGGAAAAGTGTTAGTACTGTGTAAATCAAACACCAGAAATTCACCACCAAAAATTCCTCACAAATGTACCTCAGACAGTAGTATCACAAAATGGCTGTGGTTTCCTCTCATTTGACATATATACATAACCAATTAACTTTCATCACACACAAATACAAAACCAAAGTAACATTTTAATTGGTTCTAAATTTCAACACTTTCAAATGTGTTTTCCCCATGCAATTTTCCATAGGACATTTACATACGTCTACAGCCTGAATGGCTGAACGGAATTACACCAAACTTGGCAAAATGGTACATCAAACCTAAGAGGTCAGGAAGGATCTACTATGCCCCCTTATGGTCATTTCCCCCTTCGCTTTGGCCTCCTCTTGTCTCTCAATCCTACCGAGAGACAAGATGGCGGCCGCTACGGACTGTTTGGAATGTTGACAGACGCCGGAGAACCAATCAGCTTCGCAAAGCTCCGTAACGCGAAAAGTACGCGAAGCGGAGCGCTGTTACAGATATATATCTTTTTTTGAACGTTAATTTCTCAAAATCCACTGGAGCACATATATTGAGACCTAGCAAAGGCACATCGGGCTACCAGTCCCTAATATTTTACCAAGTTTCGTGCAAATCCATTCAGCCGTTCGATTATTATTATTATTATTTTTTTTTGCCCCGCGGGGCCCTTTTAAAACCTCCACATCAAACCTAGGGGGTCAGCGAGGATCTACTATTCCCCCTTATGGTCATTTGCCCCTTCGCTTTCGCCTCCTCTTGTCTCTCGATCCTACCGAGAGACAAGATGGCGGCCGCTACGGACTATTTGGAATGTTGACAGACGCCGGAGAACCAATCAGCTTCGCTTCACAAAGCTCCGTTGCGCTAAAAGTCCGCGTCCTGGGCCGCTGCCCAGTCCGCTGTTACAGATATATATCTTTTTTTAAACGTTAATTTCTCAAAATCCACTGCAGCACATATATTGAGACCTACAAAAGGCACATCGGGCTACCAGTCCCTACAATTTTGCCAAGTTTCGTGCAAATCCATTCAGCCGTTCGGGCTAAAAGTGAGGCCAACCGCCCTATGGAAATTAACATGGGAAAAACGCGTTTTGGGACCCCCCTTTTTTCTCGGCCCCCCCTTGACGAACCCCCCCAAAATTTTCAGGGGCTGCTCAGAAACAAAATGTGCCATTCTCCTGAAAATTTCAGCCAATTCCGTCCACAAACGGCAAAGTTATTAGACATAGAATTTTCAAAAAACCCATAGAGAAAAAATCCTAACTATATATACCTACTGGCGACCGCCAGTAGGTAATATATATATATATATATATATATATAATATATATATATATATATATATATATATATATATATATTCACTGAAAAACCCATGGGTTTCAGGCCTCATATAGTTAGGAATTAGCATTTAAAAAACCTTTGAAATTCACTGAAAAAACCATAGGTTTCAGGCCTTATATAGTTAGGAATCAGCATTTAAAAAACCTTTGAAATTCACTGAAAAAACCATAGGTTTCAGGCCTTATATAGTTAGGAATTAGCATTTTAAAAAACCTTTGAAATTCACTGAAAAAACCATAGGTTTCAGGAGTTATATAGTTAGGAATTAGTTTTAAAAAAAACCTTTGAAATTCACTCAAAAAACTATAAGTTTTAGTGGTGTTATAGTTAGCTGGACATTTTACTCATACAAAACCAATTAAATTGCTCCTATATAGTTAGTTGTACTAACTATATTTCGCGCACCCGCACTCCACTGCTGATGATGTCACATATTAGATCATTCATGACATGGTCAGTGACATCACTGATGACATCTCAAATGACATCACTGATGACATCACTGATGACATCATCCAGTGAATGTGGTTTGCTTCGTTATTTAAATATGCATTATATATATAGCAATTTACATTGAAGAATGAGTGGATATATATAAATATATATTTGGATGGAGGATTTAGTAGCAGTGTAATTGCCTGTTTACTTGACCAATTTATAATGTCTCACTAAATATAGTGGATAGTGACTAAACTGTGTGAATATCTGTATCACTTTGTCAGTTGTTGTGTAAACTGATTCTACAGTTGGTTACTAGCTATGTGAAAGTCTATATTAGTTATTGATTATTTAACTGAGTATTTTTATGGGAGTGTGAAAGTGTGTGTGGTTCGGTGGGGGGTGTGTGACTGTCCAAAGATGTGTGAATAGTTGATTCAGTAAATATATGAAGTTGAAACTACATGTTCCAACAGTTTGGGTGAGGGAATCTCTTTAGGGGTGTGGTGATGAGCAAATATATTTCTCAAAGGTACAGGTCCAACAAACTAGAAAAATAAAAGGCAGTGTATGTGTCAGTTGTTGTATATAAATAAGTATACATAAGACACAATGATTGTGTGAGTGACTGTATGGATAACTGTATACTTGTAATAATGATTTTATAATTCACTAAGTATGACTTACTATCTAAATGAATAGAAGAAGTGGTGTTTGTATAAGTGTTTTGCTAAGTAAATATGTAAGTATGATCCATTGTTTGCATAAGTGAGTAGGATGACTTCATATGTGAATAGGATGCGTGCTGTTGTTTAATGTCGATATAGATGTATAAGTATTTTTGATAGTGTTCTATTGTTCATTGACAGCATGTATGAGTGAATCCATAGGTAAGTGATTAGATGTGTGTATACATCTATGAATCACTGAGTGGATTTTTAGATACTTGTATTGCTGTGACAATGGATTTAAATATGATACTCTGCATTTTACAAACAGTGATGAAAAATTGTAATAGTGTATGAAAAGGTGTATGTGATTGTCACGTGGATGATGTCATCAGTGATGTCATCAGTGATATCATTTGAGATGTCATCAGTGATGTCACTGACCATGTCATGAATGATCTAATATGTGACATCATCCGCAGTGGATTGCGGGTGCGCGAAATATAGTTAGTACAACTAACTATATAGGAGCAATTTCATTGGTTTTGTATGAGTAAAATGTCCAGCTAACTATAACAATGAATTTCAAAGGTTTTTTAAAAACTAATTCCTAACTATATAACTCCTGAAACCTATGTTTTTTTCAGTGAATTTCAAAGGTTTTTTAAAATGCTAATTCCTAACTATATAAGGCCTGAAACCTATGGTTTTTTCAGTGAATTTCAAAGGTTTTTTAAATGCTGATTCCTAACTATATGAGGCCTGAAACCTATGGTTTTTTCAGTGAATTTCAAAGGTTTTTTAAATGCTAATTCCTAACTATATAAGGCCTGAAACCTATGTTTTTTTCAGTGAATTTCAAAGGTTTTTTAAATGCTAATTCCTAACTATATTAGGCCTGAAACCTATGGTTTTTTCAGTGTTTTTTAAAATAAAATTAATTGGTTAACTGGCTTATTAAGTGTATCTTAGTGAATACATATATTAGCGAGTAATGTTTAAATATTTAAATATATGCATGAGTGATGTAATATGTGACGTCATCAGCAGTGCATTGCAGACGTGCAAGTTATAGTGAGTCCAACTAACTATAACGTGGGAATTTCAATGGTTTTATGCGAGTAAAATTTCCAGCTAACTATAACTGGTGTGAAACCTATGGTTTTTTCAGTGAATTGAAAAGGTTTTTTAAATGCTAATTCCTAACTATAATTGGTGTGTAACCTATGGTTTTTTCAGTGAATATATATATATATAAAATTTCTATGGCAAAATGAAACCCCTCATTTTGTTCCTTTTCAAATTAAATGTATTAAGTGTTATCACTTTATTCCAATCAAGATGACTTCAGGTGTGCCATACTTTTGTCATAAGTAAGACTGTTAGCGTTCTAGTTGTTCTTTCTTTAGAACACTCTGGGACATTCTGTCATTGGGCTATAGTTGGGCTACATCTGGCTGATATTTGGGCTACATTTGTTTTTTTTTTGTCTCTGGTGGCCATCATTGGGCTACATTGGGCTACATTTGGGCTCTAACATATATATAGCCCAATGTAGCCCAATATATATTTTTTCAAAGTTAATTTTCGTAAAAACCACTGGAGCACATATCTTGAGACATAGCAAAGGCACATCGGGCTACCAGTCCCTACAATTTTGCCAAGTTTGGTGGAAAACCATTCAGCCGTTCGGGCTAAAAGTGAGTCCAACCGCCCTATGGAAATTAACATGGGGAAAACACGTTTTGGGACCACCCTTTTATCTCGGCCCCCGCTTGATGAATCCCCCCAAACTTTCAGGGAAGGAGCGGAGCGCCACGAGGCAAAGTTAAGGAAAATTTCAGGAAGATTCCTCAACCTGCGCCAAAGTTATTCCCAATAGAATGTTGCGATTTCCCTATGGAAAACAATCCTAACTATATATACCTACTGGCTATCACCAGTAGGTAATATATATATGTATATATATATATTACCTACTGGCGGTCGCCAGTAGGTAGTTATAGTTAGGACCTAGTTTCCATAGGAAATCCGCAACATTCTATTTGGATTAACTTTGGCCCCGGTGGACGAATCTTTGCGAATTTCTCAAAGAAGATGCCTCGGTCCTCTGTGCTCCTTCTGTGAAAGTTTTGGGGGGGTTCGTCAAGTGGGGGCTGAGATAAAAGGGGGGTCCCAAAACGTGTTTTTCCCATGTTATTTTCCATAGGACGTTTAGACACGGCTACAGCTCGAACGACTGAATGGATTTATAAGAAATTTGGTAGAAAGGTAGAGTCCGGCTCGCAGATCACGCTTTTGTTTAAATGGTGTAAATCTGTCCAGTAGTTGCTGAGAAAATTAAAGTTGAAATCAATTATATATCTGTAAGCGCGCACGGGTGCGTGCACTAGTGCGGTTGTGCGCGAGTGGAATTCTGATTTGCTGTTTAACGTCTGTCAACATTCGATTCGGAGGAAATCAGGAAGTGTTGACCGCCATTTTGTTAGTGCGAGTGAATATATTGTACAGAACAAAGGGTTAGAACTTGGAAAGGGGAGAAGGTAGAGATTGTCTGGCCGGGTAGGTTTTCTCAGGGGGTGCAGTAAGGACCCTGAACGCGAAAAGAAATTTTTTTTCTTGTCAAAAAAAGTTGCGGGTTGCGCGCACTCGCTCGCGCATCCCTATTCACAAGACTGTGAAAAACTATAGTGGAGAGCATGGAAAGGGAGTAGGGTGGAGACTGTTTGATTTCGTAGGTTTCCTCGGGGGTTTATTAAGGACACCGAAAGTCTAAAAGTAGCTTTTTTTTGCAAAAAAAGTTGCGGGGTGCGCGCACCCGGTCTCGCACGGCGAACAAAAAAAATAAAGAAACATGGAGATAAATTACAAGTTTGAGTGTTTAGATGTAAGGTGGCTCTTAAAAGAGCCTTTGTGTTAATTGAGTTTTTTCTGCACTTATAAGTAAGTACCGATGCAGAGTCTCATGTTACAGAGGAAGATTCTATTTCCCTCATCCGTGAAATGAACACCATCTCTCCTATAGATGCCTTGCATGTTGTAACGCAAGTTGTTGTTGTATATAGAACCCATGCTATATTCTCTGAGGAAAGCAGAAACAGATTTATTTACATGTTTCCTTGCTTTCTCAATCTGTGGACAACGTTGATTGGACCAATTCCATTTCTGTCTTTGGTATATATTGGAATACACCAAGACAGTTTGAGGAAAAAGTGACATCAATTGACGAAAGGTGTCTTTTAGAAGCATTTCCAGACCTACCCCTGTTAATGTGCCTAGATCATTCCCACCACAGTGCACAATTATAAGTTTAGTTTCAGGGAGATGCATAAAAGTTTTCACCAATGGTATCAATTGGTGACATCTCAATCCTCTTTGGCCAATCCACGTAATGTGCACATTTGGTAAGTCAAGGTTAGAAATTCGTCTGTTTGCAGCATATTTTTCACTCCAGTGAATATAGCTGTGTCCTAAAAGCCAAACCTTCAATTTCAAGGCAGATGCAGTAGTACTCCGATGGGTTCTGGAAGTGGAATGGCAGTAAGAAGGTGAAAGTGAGGATACAAAAGTGGATGAAGTTTGGTGTTGATGAAAAACTAAAAATGATTGGTTGATTCTTATACCTCAAGATTGAAGACTACGTTGTATGTTACTGTTTTTTTAAAACAAAAACTTCTATTGGGCGTGAAAAAAAATGAAATGTAAAACAATAGTGGATAGGCAGGTGTGTGTGGAGGGAAATGAGCCTTGTTGCTTTGATTTAGAACGTTGAGATATGAACTTTTGACCTGTGCCTTCAGCCGGGTGCAGAATGAGCTGTTACCATGGTAACACCCAGAGACGGCAGAGGGTGAAGGGTGACCTTTATGTGACTTTGAAAATATTGAAAGGGATAACCAACTGAAATGTTAATTTGATTATGAAATTGTGCGGGAACAAATATGATTGGTTCAAGAGACATATATGAGTCTGTATTGACAGGAAATCTGTGCCATTAAATTTTGGTTGCAGTGATAGAAGCATTATTGAGAGTTCCGTCAAACGACTATCTGTTTTGTGACTATCATTGTTCTACATCTTATAAAGCATTGGTAGAGGTGAGTCTCTAACTGTTTCTATTGTGATGTACCGTAAAATGTGGTTTGGTCACTACAATTGTTTATTTCCCTCACAGTCTCTGAGTAACCGCATTTTTGACTTTGGCACTGTTTTCTATTTCTTCAATTACTGTTCCATTTCATTTTATCACTCTTTAAATACATTATTTATTTGCAATTATTAGTTTTAAATTACGATTAATAAATTTGATTAAGCTCAGTGGACTTCAGTCATGTTCTTATGTTATCCCCTACTGTTAGTTCTTTTAATTCAATGTCAGTCAGAGACGGAACTGCAACGAAATTTCGGGGGGGGGAGAAAAAAAAATCTTTTTTTGTTAAGGGGACATGAACGTTTAATCAGCAGGTAGAGTAAAGCTGGAGGGGCTCTTAGAATGGGTAAAACAAGTGCAAAGCCTAATTAACATTCAAATGGTTCTTTATAGAGATGTGAAACGTTCAGGTGCGGCTCTGTGTGTATCTGGGATGTATGTTATCTTGGGCTTCCACAGCAGACGGGAGGGGAGGTGGAGAGGGCTGAAGTCCTGTGAAGTTAATGGGGGTTGCGCGCCGTTTCTTCACTTTCTTTCAAGTGTGAATTATAGTTTTGGATATATTTTTGGTATACTGAATAAATGGTATATAAAATATGTTAAAATAGACAGTAATTATTTGACTGATTTGGGAGCGTTTCCATATAATCTGTAAAGTTGGTTGAAGATCAAAAAATGGAATTAGCAGAGACACAGATAATACAGGTAGAGAGAGTAATGGTAGATTATATGTCATATCATCGTCTAAAAGTGCTAATGCTTAAGGTATTTATAAACTTTATGTTGGAGGATAAAATTACAGTGTGGTTTGTGGCCGAGGGCTGCACTGGTGGGGGTGGAGTGAGAAGGGGAGGGGGTCGAGTAAAATAAAATGAAAACTTGTGACCATGAGGTTGGACACAGGTTCTTGGAGTACATGCCTTCATACATTGAGGTAGCAGACCGAGTACACATAGAGCTCTCTCCCTCCTGCCGTCTGAATCCATTTTCATCTCCCTCCTGCTTTCTGTATCCGTTGCTCTGTGTTATCTTAGTGTGTGTGTGTCTGTCTGTGTCTGCGTTCAGTCTGGGCTGAGGAAGTTTGTTCTGCTGGCAGACACAGATAGTCGCATCAAAGTACTTGGCAGGTTTTCAAAATACTATTTATATAATTGAGATGCTTTTAGGAAGCGCTAGTCAGTGACTGTCTACTTTCAGAATTACCGCTCGGTCGGCTCCATAGAGCAAAGGGTTTGTCGTATTTCACTTCTTAGTCCGTTTGGTTTTCCACTTTGTTCTCTGGTGGCTGGCGAAGAAGTGTTTGTTATAGTGGAGATGAAAGGGTGATAAGTAGTGAAATACGACATAGCGTGTGGACTGTAGAAGCGGGGGAGCAGTGATTATCAGTCTGAGTGAAGCGCAACTGCGGCGGTGCTTGGTAACAGTAATAAAAAAAATTTTTTCCAGAGGTACGATAGTTTGCATGGTCCGCGACCCGCTAAGAAAGGCTTGACGGGCCGTCACAGGTCAGCGGGTTGCAGTATGAGTAACTCAGGTCGACACAAGAAAACATGAACTTAGTACAGCTGAGATTACGTCCAACACATGAATACACTTTTAGTATACAATAATTTCAGTTCTGAATATGGATTAAAAGAGGGAACGTATATATTTGGAATGTTTATTCACTAATGCAGTGCTTTGTAGCGAAGTTTATTATCTAATACGAGTAAAGATATTATAAGAAACAAAGTAATCGGCATAGTTACTAGTCCATAGAACACAAATGGTAGAAGCATAGTATGATGCAAAATGAATAAGGTTTAACAAAACATATTCTACAGCCTCCTAAGCAAAAATATTAAATTATATTAAATCTAAGAAGGTGTCTTTTGATTTTAAGTTCAGTAATCATATATGAAAATGCTAGTGGTTAGACATCATCTCATTAACAATTAGTTGTCTGCATACGAAGCACTATCAAGTTTGTGTTATGGTATTGTGTAAGGAAATACAAAACGCACCAAAAGCGAGAACTTGGCTGGAGGTGCATGTATGTTATCTTTAGGGACGTTCGAAAATCAGTGTTCAAAACAACTACTGTATTGAGATATCTTTTGAAAGGTTTCAGTACTCGATGTCAGATACAGCTCAATAAGCAAGGGTAATATCAGTGTAACCACATATTTTTCTGTTATGAATCGAAAATATTTCACTAGGCAGAAAAGAAAAGCAGCACATGTGTGTGAGGCGGAAATAAGGAGCAGAAAGGGAAAATGGCGTTTAAACATATAAAAAGTCATTGTAACTTTACACATTTATCAGGGTACATTTAACCATATTTTACCCAGCCTTGCTTCGAGAACGTTTCAAATAAGATAAGATAAGATAAGCAAGTGATTTGTTGAAATTAGAGTACAATGAAATGTTTTGAACGAAATCGAGTAGGTGAGGAAAAAAATTAACTGCACATAAAACACGAAAATCTCACCAGTACGAAATTGTAATGTCCACTGTTAGTAAAGCCAATAGGTCTGTTTATATAAAAAAATAAAGTCCAAAAAATGTGAGAAAGATAGGGAGGGAAAAAAAAACTTAAGACGTCAATGGCTTGCATAAGAGTCATCCTACAACTGAGTAGGCGAAGTAAGCAGCAACCGCTTCTAAAAGGAAGTCAGTGTTATCATCCAAAAACAAGTCAGCCATCCAATTGAAAAGAGGAAATGAACATACATGTTCTTTAATTACCGGAGCCTCTAGTACCATCAGAGGACAACTCGGTGACTTTTCTATGTAGCTGTGTGCCAAGAAATCTTGCTCCGCTGCGAATATATTCCAATGACCCTGAACTCCTTGTATTGCTGCAAAGGCCATAATCTCTCCGTCGGAACAAAGCTGTTCATGATCAATTAACGGATTCATGAGATGATTGTAATTCACTTCAGGAGATACCGAGTTGCAGAGACATAAGTCCAGGGCCCACATGAAATCACAGCTCAGGCAATGAAATACAGGCTGCACACAGGTGAAATAGGAAAATCGAAATGATAATCCATATGATGCACTCAAAGTCGCGAGTGGCAGGATGCCATAGTACTCAAGCATCCTGTGGCGAAACAGTTCTAAGTGCTCCAGCTCGTTTGCGAAGACAGGACGGACATCCATTTTGTAAAAAAGAAAATAGGAACAGAAAAGTAGCAGCTACTGGTAGTAGATCAGGAAGTTCACAAAAATAGGTCAGAGAATATGGAGTGAAGAGTAGCAGAATGACTTTAAATAATTTGGGGCAAAGAAATCAAAAAACCATTGGTTAGTAGTTGCAAAAAAAAAGGCCAGCTGTGAAGTGGAGGATGCGTTAAAGATTATGGGAGTCACCTCAGGAAATTGTAAAGGAAGGTCACTATTTAATAAGTTATGCAGTTCTCTGTGAGTGTTAGCTAAGTGAAGGAGATATGTTTGTGAACAGATGCTAGGGTAACTTGATTTTGTGACAATAAGGCTCTTGTTCATGTCTTGGGATGGAACTTTGAATTCAAGGCCGGAATTCGCGGCCAGATGGAAACATCAAGGTTCCCATGCGGGGGTGGATAAACTACATTCTTACAGAGAAGCATATGCAGAGTGACTATTACAGAGTAAGTTTTGTCGTTTAATAACTCATAGCAATTCTCATTGCTTGAAAATAAATGATCACTGTTGAGTATTAAGGTAAAAGTCGGCTTTATAGAAGGCACAGGTGTACCTTTGAAAAAACACGCAACATTACAGCGGTTCTAGTTAAATAAGTCATGCAATTGGAAGTGCCTGGATGTGAACGACTAATCCCATGTTTCAGTATGCTCATCTGTATACAAATATAATTTTTTGCCATCTCTAAGGGATTTGTAAGTAAAAGGGTGTGACTTGGTTTCATGTTACTAAGAGGTACTGGTATGTATTTTTGTGAAAAAAATCTGTGGAATTTAAACATTGAAAAAGCGCGAAAAATAGAGTAATTAATTTGTGGATTAGGCATGTTGCAGCTGCGGCTTCTAACTAAAAAGGGTAAAGTGTCTAGGCGTTGAATGTGGAACACCGAAAAAGAATCGTGTGTGATGGAAAGGAAACGTGGTTTGAAAATAAAATTTAAAGGTGCAAAGGGAGAGGAGACATTAAGATAGTGTCAGGACTTTAAGTGTGCCGGGTCTTTTCGGGTCTCATTAGAGGCAGTTTCTTAAAGCTAGGCTGGGTGTGTATCGGGGTGCACTTTTGAGCTCTGGCATAGGTAGACTGTTTTTTTTGCCGGCCTATCATGACAGCATGCTGTTGCAGTACTTCAAGAAAAAGTGGCAGAGCAAAAAAGAGAGTGCAGTACAGATTCGTTCAGAAACTGCAGGTAGATTATGTGTGGTATTGATATTAATGCTTATTTAACTTGTGCAGCTATGAATGTGTGTCAAAGGCAATAGTCCACAGTTGCTGTAGGTATCATGTTATCTAGTGTACCATACCCTCATGCTTTGATATGTAGGGCAAAATTTACAGTGTGGTTTGTGGTTCTGGTGGGTGAGAGGTCAGAGGGGAAAAGGGTGAGGCTAAAGGGAAACAAAGAGTTTTGACTATGACGTTATACAGAAGTTCCTGCAGCAGATGTCTTCATGCACTAAGTTACTGGAGTTAGCAAACATATATCTGTCTTCTTCTTTCTCTTTTCTCAATATCTCTATCTTTGTGCAGGTTCCTTCATACATTTCAGTGTGTCCGGCTAGTTCTCTGTATCTCTGTCTATTGTGCAGTTTTACTTCATGTTGTGTACTCTCTGCATTCTACCCTTCTTGTCTCTCATGTATTTTCTCTCTATATCCTGTTTTTGTTCTCCCTCACTGTTTGATGTATTCTTTCTGTTTCTCTTGTTGTCCCTCTCTTTGGTGTCGTTTTTACTATTCTTTTTTCCCATCTGTCCTTCTTTTACTTTGTGGCCTGAATTATGCCCTTGCTTTCCCTCTCCCTTGTGATCTCTCACTGCTTTCTATGGTCGTTTTGTATCTTTCTCTATCTCCTGCTTTCAGTCTTTCTCCTGCATTATCTCTATGGTGGTGTATCTCTCTCTCTCTCTTCTATTCAGCCTCCTTCTCTCCATCTCTCTCTCCCTTCTGCTCTTCTTGTCCATCTTTGCCTTCCTTATGCTCTCTTTCTCCCTATTGTGCTGTTTGCCTGGTGTCCTCTATTTCCATGTGCCTCCTGGAGTTTGTTTCTTTTGTGCCCTGTATGTTGTTTCTACTCTGTCACACCCTGTCTATGTTCATCTTTTTGTTTTTTGTACCTTCCCTCTTTTTGTTCACTATTCTCTGATTTCTGTTATTTTTCTTTTTGTCTATTTGTGCTTTCAAAGCTGGTCTCTCTCTGCATGTTCGTGTCCCTGGTACTGTGTGTCTGTCTCCTGTGGTCTGTGTCCCTTCTATCCTGTGCCTCTTTCGTATTGTACATCTCTCTGTATCTCTGTCATTAGTTTTGTGCAACTAGTGATTATGAAAATGTAGGAAAGAAAACGAATCAGTATAATTACCAAATTCAAATATAAAACTCAAAAGCTAATTATTCACCCAAAATTATGTAAAAAGAAGCTTTATTCACAGTGTGATGTTGATGTTCCATGCTGATTTATTTTGCCAAGTAAGATGGGTAACAGATGTACTAAGTAAGATTGTGTAGCAGTGCATATCATGAATATTGCATGTAGTATCCTGGCACTGTGTGGGAGATTACACTGTAAATGAAGTTTGATTTTTTAAAAATCTGGGTGAAAAATTTGGTTATTGGATGTGTTTAAAAAACAAATATTAAACTTAGTTAGGCTTTAGGATATATAGTGGAGAGAAAATTAGGGAATGTATCTGTTAGGCTTGTTATTTGGCAAAATGGGTGTATGTTTTGTAATAAATATGTCTGTAATATGTTAACTAAAATTCAGTTGTTTATTTTTTTTTTCAGAGTGTTTGGTGCTGAAAAGCAACAACCTGTAGTCAACGTGATAGAGTTTACACGATCAAATTCTTTTTTCCAGGTGAGTTGGTATTTTTTAAAGGCAATTTATGTTTGTGCAGATTAAAATAATAAGCAAGATTTGTTAGAATATTTGCACTGCTTCTCTTTTGCTGGAGGATTTTATGTTCTATTTTTACCATGTCTGTACCTGCTTGCACTACATATGTATTTTGAGATAGGTTTCCACTGTCTGTTGGCACTATCTTTTTATGGGCCGGGTCCATGTGTTATTTTCTATGCAGTTCTGGTTCATCTATTCTTTGACTGCAAGAGTTTGCTCTTTACGTGGATTAATTCTTGCTAAGTTATCATTATCTCTGTAACTCATGCTGTATCATGTGTGTACAGTCGTTTTTCTTGAATTATAGAGGTGTATTATGATATGGCTGTTGGTGTGATGGGCATTTTTTGTGCATATCTGTGACTGTACTATCTATTTGCACCCTATTATATGCATTTGCAGAGGTCTATTATGATGTGGTTCCTTATGGTTAGCATGAAATGTTCTACATTCGATGAAATTCAAATGTTGAGTATGCTGTTGAAAGGTAAAAGCAACTGTCTCTGTGGGAAGTAGTAATCTGTTTAGTGAATGTTTTAATTGGTATATTGTGAGTCCCCCCTTCAGTCTGCATACAGTTTGAATCGTAGTTTGTAGTGGTGAACTCAGAAAATAGATCCCTAAAAATAAATTAGAAAGTCTATCAACAGTTCTACAGTCCAGAAATC
The DNA here is from genome assembly GCF_964261635.1 of Lissotriton helveticus. Classification (NCBI taxonomy): domain Eukaryota; kingdom Metazoa; phylum Chordata; class Amphibia; order Caudata; family Salamandridae; genus Lissotriton; species Lissotriton helveticus. The sequence continues at coordinate 104,414,730 of NC_136072.1, forward strand.
CTAAAAACAAATTTCACAGTAAGATGTGTTTTTACAGCACAATTTACTTAAACAAATTGAAAGGGATAGTGTTAATGTCTAGGATCATAGTGTCAGTTTCTTTCAAAACAAGAGGAAGGTGCTATCTTAATATATGTAGTTAATGTGTTATAAGTATGAAAATGTATGTAGTTTAAAAATTAGTAAAGGTAATTTTTGGTTATCTATTCATGAAAAAGATATAGTTTAGTCTTTAAAAATTTTTAAAAGGACACAGAAGACAGAAAATGAATACTAAAATGGAAAATTATTCCGAAAACATAAATATACATTTTGAAATTGCAAATGAATTTATAGAAGAATTACTAGATGGAGTATTTGAGGAGGAAAATGACACAGAAAATGTGGACTTTATGGACCGCACTTTTGACAGTGCTTATTTAGAAATGGTGGAAGGGGAAGAAGAGAATTTGGAAGAAAAAAATTATAATAATGAAGAAGTTCCTGATGAAATTATGCTACAAGTGATTTTAGAATATGAATTATTAAATGAATACAATTATTTATATTAAAAAAATCTTGAAGGCAGTTTTCTTGTACTATTCTTCGTTGATCTGCCTTATGAGAATGAGAATAAAAGTTTTCATGAACTGTATAAGAGATTTAAGTTAAAAAAATTAAAAGCACGAGGAACACCTACAGAGCTTGAAAATTAGTATAGTGTTCATATGCCTGAAAAATTAGAATCATAACATACGTCTATAATGGTGACACAGCTATGGACTGTTATACATTTAGCACCAATATTCACTACAGGATTTCCTACTCTGTTCAGAGACTGTTTCTTTGTCTTTAATATAGTTATAAAATAAAGCAGAGGTTATAATTTGTATGTTATATGCTAGTAGAGGTCTATAATATTTTTTAACTTTTTTCCAAACAGATTGTCATTTTTATCACAAACATCAATCAGTATGCCGACCAGAAATGTAAAAAGAAAGCTGTATAAACGGACATACCATTTGAAGAGGAAAGAAGTACAAGAATTACATAATCAACAAAGGACGGAGAAAAACAAGAGTGCTCCTGGTAAGAGCAGCAAGGATTTTATAAAGAAGTTGTGTCAAAGGAAAAGTAAATTGGATAATGTTCAAAAGGAAAAACAGTTGTCAGTATCTACAAGGAGAAATGCAAGAAAAAAGAAAAATGCGTCTGAAATCAGCGGTGAGGAAAATATGTACAGTAAAAGACGTACTAATCAGTTTGCGGAAATCAGGAAGCGTATGTTTTATAACAGAGTAGTTTCGAATTTATTAAAAAAGGAAAAAGTTTCTAAAAGGAAATCTGCTTTTTATAAGAAGAAAAAATATATAGAGGATGTTGTTGAACACGCGTTTGAGACAAAAAAAAATATTTATTTTAGTACTTAATAGAATAAATACACTAAATAAGGCAATCAGAGTTTTAAAAGCTAAGAGTAAATGGAAGAGACACATACATAGAACTAATTTTTGTAAAGTCTTTTCTGTGAAATGGATGCATACTTCAAATTCTGAGCCATTTTTTAATGAAGAGAGTTACTTTCAAAGTAACGATTTGTTGCATTGAGTTGACACCAGTGGTCGAGCGTATGAGGTGAAGGATGGCTGTCCTATTGAGAAAGAGAAAATTGAGGTTAGAAATCCAGAAGGTGTAATAGGTGGAGAAGTTTTAGAGGGACGTGTTCATGCTCCTGTTTATAGTTGGAATTGTAGCAGTATTTGCAGTGTACGACAGGATTCAATTGATTTCTTTCGCAATTTCTTACGTAAGTACACTAAGGAAAGTCTAAAAAAAATTGTAATGTTGCAAGAATTAGATAGTTGCAGAGTGAGAGAATAAACAGGTTTGCAAGGCCATTCTCTGGCTTGTCTTTCTAAAAAAATATGCCAGAGTGTTTTTCATCACTTCAGGATGTTAGCAGTGCATCATACCAAAATGAGAAAATTAGTGAGAAAGTTGTATTATGCAAAAAGTCCAGCACTTAAACTTAAACAGTTAAATAGTGCTCTTTTGCATGGATGTGCATTAGATGTGAACAACATGTGTGCAGAAATTGAGGTAAGTTATTTTGGTCGAGATGAAGACAATGCAGAAACTGATATAGTTATAGAAGGAATTGTGTTAGAAAATGTTGGACATTTTAATACTGAAGATTTTGAACAGGAAATAACAAAGTTTAAGGTCATTGCAGGTGAAAAACCAAATTTTACTTGTGTGTGTTGTCGACGCATTCATTACAAAAGTCAAACTAGGTTAGTTGATTTATATTTAAAAAGTGAAGATGAAGATAATACTCAGTGGAAAGAGTTTGCGACTTATTTGTTGGTAGAAAACTATTTTGATTTGGGTTTTGAGCAACGTATTTGTAAATATTGTTATAATAAATTAAATGAAAATAGAATGCCTGCTAGAGCTGTATATAATAATCTTGAGTTGATAAATATTCCATCGGAACTGAAGGATTTAAATACTTATGAGACTATTCTGATTCAATGTGTGCATCCTTTTCAGGCTATTGTTCGTATGGAGCCTAAGACTGGGAAATTAAATCCTTCAGATTTACAAAGAGGATTAAAGGGTAGAGTTGTATATTTGCCACTTGATTTCAAAAAAAAATATGGAGACAATTGGTATTGAAAATGTAGAAGAGGAAGCTCTAGTTATTCTAGTTAATGGTGTACCTACAAAGAGTAAGAAAATCTGGCAAGATTTAGTGGATGTTAGGAAAGTCAAAAAGGCAACGTTGTATTTAGTCAAAAATAATAAATACTATAAAAATGTGTACGTAGAAGAAGAGGATGTAAGTGAAGAAGAGGATAATGATTTGTCTATTGGACAAATTGAAAAAGTCGCCTTGTCAAGAAGTGAAGACATTTATGAACATTACAGTGTTCATCCTGCGTTCGAAATAAGCAATGGGGAATGCTATTGAGTTATTTCAGATGAAAAAAGCAGAAGGAAGTCCTATTAGTGTATGGGAAGAAAGTTTGGAAGGTCGTTGTTTACCACAGTTATTCCCAACAGGTGAAGGTGCACGATATGATGATCGACCTATGCAGATTCCTGCATCTGAGTACCGGACAACAAGATTATATGCAGAAGATCCGAGATTTCGTCAATGTATTCCATATTTGTTTCATCTTCTGTTTGAGAGTGACTTATCTGGTCTTTCTTATGCAGTAAACCATATCTTAAAAAGTGGAGTGCATCTGCAAAATGTTTTAGCAAAGGAATTTATGGATAAAGTGCAACAGAAAGACAGTGTTTTGGATTCTCACCGAATTAATTTAATGGCATGTCAGCGTGCTACTAATGAGTATTGATACCGTCGTCATGGAGATTTAAAATGCATACTAAGAAACTTAGGAGCACCTACATGGTTTTTAACTCTAAGCTGTGCAGAGTATGCTTGGGAAGATTTTCTTGAATTTCTTCGAGAGGCAAATGCAAATATTGCAAATATAAACTACAAGACACCTGGAGAATTGTGTTTGTTGGATCCGGTTAATGTTTGCAGATATTTTAATCATAGATTTGAATCTATGATGTCTTTTATTACAAACAAGAAAAATCCACCTCTTGGTGAAGTTCTGAATTTCTTCTGGAGAAAAGAGTATCAAGCAAGAGGTGCTCCTCATATTCATATGCTATTTTGGATCAAGGATTCTCCCAAATTTGGAACAGACTTGGATGACACTGTACTGTCTTTTATTGAACAATATGCCACTTGTGACATACCTAACAGTACAACTGATAAGGACTTAAGAGGAAAAGTGTTACGCTTTCAAAGACATCGTTGTGGAAAATATTGTCTGCGAAAATTCAAATCAAAGGATAAATTCTATATTAAATGTCGTTTTGGATTTGCACGACCGGTGCTTTCAAAAGGAAGAGTCAACAATTTGATGTCATCTTTGCAACATAATATCACAAGAAGAACACCCAAAAATACCTACAATTTAAGAAGAGGTGAAGAGTCCAAATATATAAATGACTATAACCCAGTCATTTTGTCCATGTGGAATGCTAATATGGATATACAATATGTTGCGGACAACTCTATTGCTGTGGCTCGATATGTAACGTCTTACATCACGAAATCTGAAAAGACGGAACTGAAGGAGATGTGGGAAGATATTTCTCATGAAAAGAGCCTAAGCAAGAAATTGTATACGTACAGTTTGAAGATGTTATCTTATCGAGAAATTGGAGCATATGAATGTTGTGATCGATTATCATCAGCAAGTCTTTATGCGAAATCTAGAAGTATCCTGTGGGTGAGTTTAGGTCTTGCAGGAACACGAAACCGTGTTTTGAAAACTGTGCAAGAAATTGAATATTTAGCACAGAAAGAACCAGACAGTACAGACATTCTGAAAACAAATATGTTGGATACATACTATCCAAATAGAAGTACTCTGCTTGAAAACATTTGTCTGTATGAAGTACTTGAAAAATAAATTTTTGAAAGGAATATTAGAGAGAATATTGAAAAAGGTGTAATAGGACACTTGATTAATCACCGAAAACTGAGTTGCGAAAGTCCTGACAAAAGAGAATTTTACTATTTAGCTCTTTTGCAACTGTTTAAACCATGGCGTACAGAAGAGGAACTACTTGGTGACTTTGATAGTTATAAAGATTCATTTAACGCATCTAAAAGTAGTATAGAATGTCCTGTTTTTAGTAATTATCTCAAAATGTTGAACAACGAAATAGAGCAAGAAGCAACAATTGCAGCGGAGATTGCTAGAGAAAGTTCTCAAGACACTCAAAGTTCTGCATCGTTGAGTCAGGATCCACTGGGACAACCAATTATCCGAAATGAAGCAGCCACTGCCATGGATGAGGTGGAAAGAGCAATGCAGCAAGCTCAAGAGGATATAATAAACTTAGAAGAATTGGAGAAAAAACTTAATCTTGAGCAAAGACAGATATATGATGAAGTGACAGAGCACATTGAGCATGGTTTTCGTCATGACAAAAAAGAATGCTCATGTATGTCATTTGAACCTATTTGACTATATGTAAGTGGAGACGCTGGAACTGGTAAAGGTTTTCTAATTAAAGGAATTACTACATATCTACAGCAAAGAACTCAGTCACCACTGTCTTGTGTTGTTACTGCTCCAACTGGATTGGCAGCACATAATATTAAAGGTATTACTTTACATCGTTTACTGATGCTGCCAGTTGAACATGAAAATAAATTACAATATCACAAGCTATCTGGAGACGCTTGTTATGAAGTTTCTAGAGTCCTTAAAGAAATTAAACTTCTCATTATTGATGAGGTAAGCATGGTATCCAATTTAATGCTTGCTTTTGTGCATTTAAGAATGCAACAGATACTTAAAACAGACTATGATGTGTTATTTGGAGGCAAACATGTCATAGTTTTTGGAGATCTACTGCAACTAACTCCTGTGAAAGGACAACCTGTATTTCAAACTGTTACACATGAAGACACCAGAAAGTGCCTGGGCAGTATTGGAAATGTTAATATATGGTCACATTTCAAATATACTGAACTGATTCAAAATATGTGACAGGCAAAGGATACTAAATATGGAAATATTCTTCAAGATATAAGGATTGGAAAACTAACTGAAGGTGCGAAAGAAACTCTACAAACACGATTACTTTCTAAGTTGTTTCCTGAGAAAATATATAGTAAAGAGGTAGAAGATAAGTCAGTCATATGCTTGATGCCAACTCTAAAAGAATGCTCTGTTTTCAATGAAAAAATGTTGAAGTTGGAAAATCAAGAAATTAAGAAACTGGAAGCTAAAGATAAAATAGAGCATGAAGGAAGTACTATTGTTTTGTCTGAAAAATTGAAGTTAAAATTGGATTCTCTTCAGAAATCTATATCTAAAACTGCTGGCTTAGAAAATAATCTGTACGTATGTTTAAATTGTCGGATTATTTTACGGAGAAATTTACATGTAGAAAGAGGTTTGGTGAATGGAGCAATGGGTAATATTGTTGGTTTTGTAAATTACCCAAATAGAGATGAGATTGAATTTTTACGAATAAAATTTGATGGAATTGAGGAAGTTCAACAATTCAGTCGCTGTTCAACTCGTTTTTTGCTTGTGAAAGACTTATATGTCCGTCGGAAGCAACTTCCAATTTGTTTGGCATATGCAGTGACTATTCACAAATCTCAAGGTTTAAGTGTAGATTGTGCTTTGGTAAATATTGGAAGCACTGTATTCAAAGAGGGTATGGCATATGTTGCTTTATCTCGAGTTAGAACTTTATCTGGACTTTATCTAATTGATTTTGATGAGACAAAGATTAGTGCAGATTTAAAATGTGTGAAGGAGTATAATCGGTTAAGAAGAGAATATGCTCCAAGTTTACCTCAATATCCTTTAATTAAAAAGAGTATGGTTGGTCAGAAAAGGAGAAATGAGGAAAAATGTAGTGAAGTAGTAGAGAAACGAAGAAAAAAAGATGAGGCTGTCATTGGTAGCAGTAAGAAAAAGGTTAGTATTGAAGAGATTGTTGGTTTTAAATTTGAAAACAGGTCTGGTGTCAACTGCTATGCAAATGTAGTGGTTAATGTTGTTTTTTTTCTAAAAAAATTACAGCAACAGATTGTACAAAATCAGGAGCAAACATTTTGTTGTTCCTTAAATTCTGTCTTTGAAAAATGTAGCAGTGGTAATAATGAAGTAGCAAGTGCTTCATAAGTAAGGAATGTTTTAGACATATGTGCAGGACTAAATCAATTTTCTCAGCATATCCAGCAAGATTGTCAGGAATTTATTATGTATATGCTTACAGTTTTGGAAGAAGAAGGTGTAGATATTGATAGTCTTTTTGGCCTCTCTTATAAATGGCAACATAATTGCGATAATTGTTCATTTTCAAGTAGTACTGACATACACACAGAAAGATTTATATATTTAACATTACCAGATTGTAAAACAGTGTCCTTTAATAAACTAGTTAAAGATGCGTATCAGAACATGGTCTGCTCTCAATGTAACTCAGAAATGTTATCAACATTATTTATCCACAGATATGGACAGTATGTAATTTTAATGCTTCAAGGATGCAGAGCTGATGGAAGTAAATTGTCAACTTGAATTAAAATTTTTGTGGCTGCTCAAATATCTATTTCTAGAAGAACATTTGTAACTGTAGCAATTATTTTTCATGAAGGGCCATCAATATCATCAGGACATTACACAGCTTATTTGAAGTCTCCAACAGGTTGGACGCTCTGCAATGATAGTCAATTGAGTTTTAAGAAACGTTTGCCTTTTGACTTAACAAGTTCTTATCTGATATTTTTGCAACCTAAATTTCAGTAAAATTACTTGGTGTAGTAAGATTAATACTGTAAAGATATGAAACTGTGTTGTTTAGAAATATCATGTGATTGAGGGTGTTCAGATCTAGAAATGAAACTTTTATGTGGCATAGTGATAGTATCAGGTAAGGTTTCCTTAATGTTTAATGGTACAGAACACGTTGGAATTAACTCATACTATTTGGCCACGGGGAAAAGAATGAGATATCAAAATGTGGACTTGAGATACATGTTTTTAGAACATACTTGCTCGGAAGTTTGTTGAGAGGTACTCAAAAAATAACGAATTAACTCATACTATTTGGCCACGCGGAAAAGAATGAGATATCAAAATGTGGACTTGAGATAAATGTTTTTAGAACATAGTTGCACGGATATTTGTTGAGAGGTATTTAAAAGTAAGTGGTATAGTTTAATTAGTTTGTAACTGTGGAGTATGTGCTGTGCTTACTCAAGAAATTGCGAATTAGAGAAAAACATTTAAGACATGTTTTTTTTCAGGTATTTATATTATGTATAGAGATCTTGTACGGGTTTTTTAAACACAATCATTTTGATTGTGTTTTTTTCCCCCGCTGTTACATGATGATTACTATTGAAATCACTGTTTATAGTGAAAATCAATTTATCTGAGGACAGAAAAAATAAACCATTTATTATGTTGTCTAAGTTATTTTGTTACATTGGATTTAGAAATATGTATTATAACAGATTTCTTTATTGTCTTCCACAGATATTACATTTATAAGGTAATTACAACTAATCATATCTGAGAGTTTCGTGTACCTCTCTCTTATCCTTATTTCTTTCATCTTCTTCCTTTGTTAGTGGTGTTTAGTCATGGTTATTCCCTTTAACTCATGCACATTTTGCAATTTTTAATTTTCTATCCTGTTTCTCTTACATCTTTTCTGTTAGTATTCTATTCAGTCTATCTAACTCTTCAGTTTGTTACTTACGTTGTTTTATGCTGACTCACCTTTATTGACCCTGTATCACCTTTGTTTCCTGAATCTTAATTTCTTTGTCATACTGTACCTTACAATTTGTTCCGTTACTCTGCTTTCATTAATTATGCTCAATTTCCAAACTTAAATCTATAGTTTAGTTCTCTTACCCTTCTTCATTTCTCTTTATCTCTCTCTCTTACACTCCTTGTCTGTTTCTATTCCATTCATTTTCTGTTACTCATCCTTTTTCACTCTGTTTCTCTTAGTGTTCTTCCTTTATTTTATCTATCTCTTTAAGACATTTCGGTACTCTTAGTCTGTTTATTTTACAGACTGTTTGTTTCGTGTATTATCACTGATCATACTCTCATTTTCTCTCTCACTTTACTTTCCTTTAGACAGTCATTCTTTCAGTGCTATTATTTCTTTCAATTAATTCTTTTATTTATTGATTTATATACTACATATTCTGTCTCTGTCTCTTTGTGTCCCTCAGTCTTCTTTTCTTTCACTTTCTGTTTCAATCACTTCTACTTTGTTTTGTTTTATGAAATGACATTATAACCTTATTTTTACTTTTCTTCCACAGATACCATGTTTTTTAAAGATTTTAAGTTTTTCTTTATTACTATTTCTTAGGTAAGTATAAAAAATAAAAATACTTTTTCATCACTGTGTCATTTCTTTGAGTATTCTGGTCATACCAGTGTCGTGTTTTATGTGAGCACTTCCACGGAGGATTGGCTGCACTGTCACAAGGAGCCCCTTAAAAATTAATTTAAGAAATCAGCAACATTTCACTGAGTCAGTTCACTAATGCTGATGTGTCAAAACATTGCAGGTAAATGATGCGTGTTAAAGAACTTTGGGGCATATTATCAAGGGGGTTTTACTCTGCTTTTTTGGCTTTAAAAGCCAAGAACGCGGAGATAAAATTATCTCTCTAGTATGTAGCTGATGCTAACACCAGTTAGCGACATCTAATAGCAGATAACGGCCATCTTGTGACCCGCTTTGTTTGTCTGTGATATTTATCACTATTGACATGCAAAGTTTGCGTTGCAAGATGTTAGTGACTGGAAACAGTTCCTAACATTGCTATCTCCTTTTACCCACTTTTGAACATATTTGTGCTAAGGTCGAAAATGTCCAAAACCTAATAGCTGCCCCTGAGCAGTTCTTAGCTATGTCATGTAATGGTAGGTAGATAACATGACTAAGACCAATAGCTTGGTAATGCATGAATATTGCTGACTTTACAACAATATTTATGTATTTGGACCGATTTTTATCACTTAGGACAGTGGTTCGCAAACTTTGTTGACCTGTGGTTTCCTTGACCTACTCAGCAGTTTACAGTGGCTCCCCACCATTTGTCTTAACGGTGGGTAGGTGGTATGTACGTCCTGTTATCTTACTTAAAGTAATTGGGACACATTCTTTCACTCATCCAATCATCCGTTCACTGATCCAGCCATCCGCTCTCTTATCCATCCACCCTTTTACTTCACTGATTTATCCATGCTTTTGTCCATCTACCCCCTTTCACTTACTAATTAATCTTTATAATCACCCTTTCACTTATCCATTCTTTTACCATTTCACTTATCAATTTATCCATCCACGCATTCACTTGCCCATCATCTACCCTTTCATTCATTCATCTATCTATCCTTTCACACATCCATCCACTACATCACTGATCCATCAGGTGCTCTTTTACTCATGCATCCATCCTTTAACACATCAATCCATCCTTTTAGCCATTTATGCACCCTTCCACCCATACATCCATCTATTTATCTTTTCTCTCATCTATACTTCCACTCATTCATTTATTCATCCATCTTTTCTTTGATTATCTAACCATTCATCCATTCATCCTTTCAGTAATCGATCCAGCCATTTAGACATTCCATACTTATTTACTCACCCAGCTTTGTACTTTATGACCTGAGTCTTTGTCTGCAGAGTTGTAGGGAGAAGAGGCCTATGAATAACAAACTACAGCAAGGGGTGGGGTGCGGTGGGGAGAGTTCACAATGCCTCTGTACATAGGCAGACTGAAAACGTAGAAGTTATCAGTCACACATGATGTACAGTAACATGATGTGAGGTTACTGTAAAATGGTGTTGTTTCCAGGGATTTAAGTAGTGTTAATAAAAATGGAGGGGTCTCTTCAAAGGGGGTGTTGGATGTAATTCCGAGGGCAGTTTAAAACACCTAAGCTCCAAATATGCGTTTAGCATAGTGTTGTGCTCGACTGGTGTTATGTTGTATCTGTCATTGCATGCAGATATATAAAACAGCAAGTATGTTTACACCAACAACAAGCAAGGACTATTGGCTTTGTCAATGGTTGCTAGTTCCTTTAAGTACAAAAGCAGTAACCATGGCATTGTTGAATATAATATTGAAAATACTTCTGTTCAAAAATGATGAGAGAAAGAAAGAACGTTAATCTGTTTTTTTAAACTTATTTCATAGCCTTCTTTAAAGGAAATGTTTTCTAACATTGCAGCGTGGGCGTTTTACTTTTTTTTATCTAACAGAATCCCTTCTGTACATTGAGGCAGGAGGAGCGCTATGTGCTTGAACAACCTTGACTGCCATATTCTCATTCAGTAAGTGGCAATGAGGTCCATAGAGAATTTCAATGGGCGGGAGGGGCTGCTCCTGTGCTCCTGGAGGAGTGCGAGACCGATCCAGCAGCGGGGGTGAGGCCTCTCGCAGGGGAGCAGCGCTGCTCCCTGTGATGGCTACAATTATAGATAACAGGGTAGGGACGTCCGTGGAATTTACGGACGGTTGGTTAGCCTAGTGTGCACCGCGCCCTTGGCACCTCATTACGCGTACTGGGGAGCCGCGGTGCACAGTTTGTGAATCACAGGCTTAGGAAATAAACCTTGAAAATAGCAAGACTCCTAAGCGATAAAAATCGCCGCAGTTCGCCGAAAAAAATATCGCAGCTAAACCAACATAGTGATAATTATCGCTAGTTGTTTAGGGTAACCAGATTTTTAAAGCCAAAAACCGGGACATTTCAGAAAAATAGAAGAAGGTCTACCATTTTACTTCAAGCGATGAGAGTGCTCGTTAGCAGAGAATTACAGAAGAGGCAGTAAGAACATAAATAAAATGTAATTTTTAAACCGTGTACCTTGCCTGTCAATTACATTGCATTGTAGAAACAACAGGTAACTTTAACTGCTTTGTAAAACATAAAAAAGATTTCTCCCCGTTTTCAGTCGACCCTCTCTAAAAACGGGGACATGAGCAATATTTCTTGAAATTTGCTGGGATAGCTGGTTAAAAACGGGGACCGTCCTGGCAAAACGGGGACGCCTGGTGAACCTATAGTTGTTGTTAATATGCCCCGAACATCGTACATTTGACTTTCGCCGGCTATCGCCAGAATTTTCCACAGTGTAACTGCGTTATTATCAATTCGAATACATATGTGATAGTAAATCCTGTAACAGCCGGCGGCAGTTAACATTACAGCGTGAAAACAAGCGTTGTTTTCACACACTAATGTGTGCCTTGTAATTAGGAGAGGGGGTTGATTTAGTTTTATTCTCCACACCCCCATGTTAACGCTGCCAAATGCTTGATCAGAGCAGGCCGTGGCAGTCGTACGATAAACAAGTTTATTCCAACTGTTTTTCTCGCAGCGGCTGTGTTCGTGATAGTCTTTTCCCCTCCAACCACATTTTGCTTGTGGCTTGACGTACGCCTAGTATGCATGTCATTAACTTTCTGTGTGGCAGACATGCAAAGTGCTCTTACGGCAGGCGCTGTTATGACGTTTTCACAAAGGTGCTGAGGAATATTTACAAGGATAGGCAATACATTATTGCCGCTCTTAACGGCAGGAAACTGCCAATATAGGGGCGAAAACGGCCATCGTAATATGCTCTATGAATTGCAATCGAACGTAATGATAGATATAAAGACATCTAACATACGTTTCGATTGGAATTTATAGAACATATTATGAAGGCGATTATCGTCGCTTTATTAGCAGTGTCCTGCCGATAAAAGCGACGATAACGTATCACGTCTTCTTCATAATATGCCCCACGTATCGCCGCTTTTTTGAAAAATTGTGCTGAAAAAGCGGCGAAACTTCAGTTTATGAATAGAGCTATTTTTGGTACAATGAGTTAGTTCTGAAAAGAACTTTCTTTTGGTTTTGTAGTTTTTTAATTTTTTTTTATTTTTGAGAAGTTTTATATTGTTTTTGATTTTTTAAACTGGAGCCGAATTTTTGAACTGTGAAACTGTGAAACAGGAACAAAAGAAATAGTAAAAAAATTATCTCCTGTCGGAGCATTCATATTCATTGATTCTTCTTTCTATAAGAGTGATGCTCTGCTCTCCGTACACAATCATTCCTGTACACTCGTTGCATTTCATATGCACTGACGACAAATATGGTCTCAAGTCCAACTGTGCAGTAGATGGAGATGCAGGTCGTCTTCTAGATGAAGTACTGGCCACAGCTGGTGGTTGTGTTGCCAGAGTACTTGTAGATGCCTGTGCAAATTGCACAGGATGAACTTGGCTCACATGCCTCTTCATGGTATGTATCGAAAACGAATACTTTTTCGAAGGATTTCCTCTTGAAAGCACTGCGTCACAAATTGTGCAAGTAACTTTCGGGGCGTTTACTTTTTTTTGATCCTGAAGATAAGTAAAAAATTGCCAGATGAAAGATTCATTCCTTTTTTTTAAAGGTACTCGATAATTTTCCTCAGATTCCGAAGATGAATTGCGTGCGGCAGCCATTTCACCAAACTGTTCGGAAAGATGTGAAAGGTTCTTTTGCCTTGAGAGGTAAAAAGATAGTGAGGGAAGTGGGTGGTTTCTGGAAAATTTCAGAATAGAAACTACTATGAACCAATAGGAAGTGTTCTTTTCAAGTCACATGATTTAACATGCGCGCATTAGGACGTATACGCGGTGACACTATCCGGTCACGTACGTCATTTGAAAGTATCGGTTTAATTTAATGAAGTTTCAAAACGTGAAAAGGAGGAAAGGTAGATAATCCCTGATGTTGTACACCTTCATAAGGGGCCCCGAGAAGAATACTGATAAACTATAAAACCTTTTTTAATCTTTAAAAATACCGGGGTGCGCGCACCCGGTCGCGCACGGAAGTATAAAAAGACGTTCTCCGACATTTAGTGACAAGTTTGAAAACGTTAAAAAGAAGGCAAGGTAAAGACTTCGTAAACCTCTAGAGATTCACAAGGAGTCCCTAAACAATTCTGCCAGTCAAGAAAACTTTTTTATCGGATAAAAACATTTGTAGAAATTCAATGATGAAACTATAGGTTACAGTCCAGATATAGTTAACAATTAGCATTTAAAAAACCTTTGAAATTCACTGAAAAAACCATAGGTTTTAAACACGTTATAGTTAGGAAGTAGCATTTAAAAAAAACTATGAAATTCACTGAAACAACCATAGGTTTTACACATGTTATAGTTAGGAAGTAGCATTTAAAAAACCTATGAAATTCACTGAAAAAAAACATAGGTTTTACACACGTTATAGTTAGGAAATAGCATTAACAAAACCTATGAAATTCACTGAAAAAACCATAGGTTTTTCACACGTTATAGTTAGGAAATAGCATTAACAAAACCTATGAAATTCACTGAAAAAACCATAGGTTTCGCACTAGTTATAGTTACCTGGAAGTTTTACTTGCATAAAACCATTGAAATTCCCACGTTATAGTTAGTTGGACTCACTATAACTTGCGCGTGCAATGCACTGCTGATGACGTCACATATTAAATTACTCATGACATGGTCAGTGACATCACTCATGACTCACTGATGACACCATCCTTGTGACAGAGTGACAGACCTCCTTTCACTGTAATGTAACCCTTGAAACACATATTCAATAATAGAAACTAACATTTTCAAAAAAATGGAGATACCCATACCACTTACAACAACCAATTCAATAATTCCACCATCTATATACACATCCACTCATTCACCAACAGTTCTATATAGTCACTCATACATATACTCACTCATCATATGTAGTGATACACCTATACATCCTGTTACACACAGATAGTCATCCAAAAGATACTCTCACACATACTCACACATGCAAATAAACTATTGAACATCCATTTATTTCCATATACAGCTATACACACACTACCACCTTACTTCTAAGGAAACTTACACATACTTACTTTCTTAAACAATCACTTATAGAAACACATACTTATTTAAACAGGAACTCTTACAATCCCTCACTCTCACATATACTCACTTATATACATCAATATTCACATATACTAGATTAAAACATATGTAGTTACTGATAAAGACATTAGTGAGACAGTCATTCACTCACTAACACACACATATACACACTCATCCACCCATACAGTCCTGCACATATGCTGTCTTCAAAAAACATAGAAAGAGAGAGTCAGTCATTCATGCATCTATGTGCTAAGTAATACCCCCACCAAACCATACAAACACTCATACTGATACTAAGAAAAACATCTAATAACCCATATACATACACATGTAGCTACTCACCAACCCATGCAGCCACTTATACACAAAGTGAAACACTAATCCATATATTTAAATATTTAAACATTACTCACTAATATATGTATTCACTAAGATATTTAATAACATATACATGTATAACACATATTTATTTTCACAAAGACACACATTCACTGGATGGTGTCATCAGTGATGTCATGAGTGATGTCACTGACCATGTCATGAGTGATGTAATATGTGACGTCATCAGCAGTGCATTGCACGCGCAAGGTATAGTGAGTCCAACTAACTATAACGTGGGAAAACTTCCAGGTAACTATAACTAGTGCGAAACCTATGGTTTTTTCTGTGAATTTCATAGGTTTTGTTAATGCTATTTCCTAACTATAACGTGTGTAAAACCTATGGTTTTTTCAGTGAATATATATATATATATATATATATATAACATAGTTTGGCTCCCTCCTTCCTCTTCCTCCTCTCAGATCATGACCACAGGAGTGCCTCAAGGTTCTTTCCTGAGCCCCCTTCTTTTTAACGTAACTGTCACAACCCCAATGCAGTTGGTTGAGAAGCTTGGAGCTAAAATCATTGCGTACACCTTCTGATGCCAAAAACTGTCTGACAGCAGTCTTCCAAAGGCTCTTCTCCACGCAGTTAAAGTGCAACGAGGATAAATCAGAAATCCTCCTTTTTGTGAGTTTCCCCCCTCAGTTCAGGGAATCACTCGGGCTGGCTGAATAGCCCATGCCTGCCTCAGTGAGTCAACCCACCAAAAATCTTGGGATATGGTTTGATGAGAACTTGCATTTCACTACATTAAAAAGCCTGCCGGGCATGGCTTCGGTATACTTAAATCCCTTAGAAAATGTCTTCCTCTCCTCCCTAGGGCTTATAAGGAAATAGTTACTCGTGCCCTGATACTTTCACGTATTGACTATGCCGAAGCTTTGTACACTGGCCTGCCAGGATAGCTTCTGAATAGATTGCTGGTAGTCCAGAACGCAGCCGCTAGGATTCTTCTTAACATCCACATAAGAACCAGCGTGAAGTAAAATCTGCGCAATCTCCACTGGCTGCCTGTGGCCGAAAGACTTAAGTTCAAAGCTCTTGTCCTGGCCCACTCAGCCCTGTATGGACTCGGTCCAATCTATCTACGGAAATGCTCCAGGTTCTATGTTCCTGCTAGACAGCTGCGCTCAGCTTCACAGCTTCTTGCTCACATACCGCATTTTCGCCTCAGGAGAATAGGTGTAGTTCTCTTGTTTTAAAGGCTGCCTCGGCATGGAATTTGCTTCCCTTGGCCCTTCGTAGTACCCAGGACCCCATGCTCCACAGAACTGCTTTTCCAGAAGGGGAGCTGCTAACCTGCAGCTCCCCTAGTGGAAAAGCAATCTGGTTTGGATTTTGTAAGCGAGAGCAGCAAACCTGCTCTCGCTTACAAAATCCAAACCAGTGTTTGCCTTGGGGAGGTGCCAGTCCCCAGGGCGTGTGGGGGGGCTCGAGCTCCCCCACACAAGTTCATTAGCCCCGGAGTAATTACTAAAAGTGCCCTCCCACACATAATATTAAGCAAGCCCCGTGGGTGGCGGTCCACGGGGCTCCGGGGGCCCCCACATATATTTATTAGTAATGCCCCAGGGACCTGGCCCACCCGGGGGCCTCAATTAAATGAAGCGGGATTCGCGACTCCAGCACTAATTTCACCGAACTACCTTTTTCCCAAATTTGGGGTAATTCCATTCAGTAGTTTCGGCTGTAGCTTTGCCCAAATTTTCCTATGGGAAATAGATTTTTTGGCTCTTATTTTTTGAATTTCTCGGCAACTACTGAACGGATTTACACCATTTAACAAAAAGGTCACTTTCTGAACCAAGCTCTACATTTTTGCCAAATTTGGGGTAATTCCCTTCAGCAGTTCGAGCTGTAACCCGTCTCAAAATTTCCTATGGAAATTAACATGGGGCAAATGCGTTTTGGGACCCCCTTTTTTTACCCCCGTTTGACAAATCACCCACAAAGTTTCAGGATTGGAGCTGACCTGGATAGACTTTTTACTTGGAGAATTTCGCGAAGATTCGTCAAACGACGCTAAAGTTATTAGCAAATCAAAAAATGCTTTACCTATGGAAACTAGGTTCTAACTAGAACTACCTAGGTAATTATATATATATATATATATATATTACCTACTGGCGGTCGCCAGTAGGTATATATAGTTAGGATTTTTTCTCTATGGGATTTTTGAAAATTCTATGTCTAATAACTTTGGCGTTTGTGGACGGAATTGGCTGAAATTTTCAGGAAAATGGAACATTTTGATTCTGAGCAGCCCCTGAAAATTTGGGGGGGTTTTGTCAAGGGGGGGCCGAGAAAAAAGGGGGGCCCAAAACACGTTTTTCCCATTCATTTTTCCATAGGGCGGTTGGACTGGATTTCCACGAAACTTGGCAAAATTGTAGATATTGTTTGCCCGATGTGCCTTTGCTAGGTCTCAAGATATGTGCTCCTGTGAATTTTGAGTAAATTAGGTTTAAAAAAAGATATATATCTAGAGCCGCGCCCCGGTGCGCGTACCGGGGAGCGCTCCGGGCGCGCCACGCGACTTGCGCACGGCAAGCTGATTGGTTCTCGGGTGTCTGTAAACATTCGAAACAGTCCGCAGCGGCCGCCATCTTGTGTCTCGGTAGGATTGAGACACAAGAGGTGGCAAAAATCAAAGGGGGAAATGAGCAAAAGGGGGCAGGGTACACCCCCCTGACCCCCTAGTTTTGATGTGGGGGCCATAAAAGGGTCCCGCGGGTAAAAAAAAAAAAATCGATTTTCGCGGGGGGAGCGCCCGGTACGCGCACCGGGGAGCGTACGGGGGAGCGTACCATGGAGATAAAAAATGACAGACCTTTTTTTTAAAAAAAATAGCATTTTTTTATAAATTGGAGGTAGTTCTGAAAAGAACTTTTTTTTGTTTTTGTTGTTTTATATTTTTTTAGACTTTTTAAAACGATTTTATATATTTTTTGGATTTTTGTCAGGGGAAAAACAAAAACAGGGATTCCAAAACTGCTCAACAGGAGCAAAAAAATGTGAAAATTTAGGGACTGGCAGGGCAGCGGTGTTGCTGTTTCTTTATGGCAATGAGTTCAACACTCTGCTCCCCATAGCAGAGCAGTTCGTCACACTCCGTGCACAGAAATTTGATGCCTGCAAACACCGGCTGTATGTTAGGGACCATTCTTCCACGGGGTGGTCCCGAAGGTGTTGCTCCACCAGTGGAGGTGCTGCCGCCATCTGTGGGTAAATTCCGTGCCAGCTCTCTGACACTCTCCCTGGCAAAGTTGTTTGGGTGTCTTCTTTTGACATGCCTGATTAAATTGGCATTTCCAAAACTATATTTTTTCAGAGGATTGCCTCTTGATAAAGTACTACCACATATTTTGCAGGTTACTTTTGGAGCATTGACTTTTTTTTGTCCTTCAGGGATGTCATAGAATTTCCAGATGAAATGGTCTTTTTTCTTCTGCTGAGGAGGGTCCTCATCTAAAAATCCGTCGGAATCACTGCTGGATGACTCTCTTGCAGCCATTGCTGTAGATCAGGAAAGTAGGAGATGAAGACAGTACACAGAACAGCTCTTGCTCTCTCCAAGTACAAAGCAATAGTGAGAGAAATGGGTGGGTTTCACACAATTTGGAAAAAAAAATTCTGAACCAATGAAAAGTGTTATTTTAAAGTCACATGGTTTGACGCGCTTACGCTACGCGCCCCGGGGCGCGTCCCGGGGCGTGTTTCATAAGCGCATCGGGGCATTTACGTTGCGCGATCGTATGCGCTTCCGGGTGCGCTTACGCGGTGCATCATAAGACGCATCTCGCGGCTACGCGATACGTGTCTTATGACGCAAGGCGTAGCGGCTACGCAATACGTCACGATGTTGTTTTCGTTCGCGGCAATAGCGCTATCGGGACGCTCATCGGTACGCGCCCCGGGGCGCGCCGCAAGATTGTGCTTACCCGTGCGTTCACCGGTCCGCGCCCCAGGAGCGCACCGAAAAGAATTTTAAAAAAAAATGACATAATTATACAATATAAAATTCGCTTTAAAAATTATTATTTTTTAAAACTATAAAGATTTGCTATTAAAAAACCTATGAAATTCACTGAAAACACCATAGGTTATAGACCATATATAGTTAGGAATTAGCATTTACAAAACCTTGAAAATTCACTGAAAAAAACCATAGGTTATAGACCATATATATGGGCCGATTAGGATGGCGGACGGACTTGCGTCCGTCCGCCACCCCTGAGTAGGAGGGACCGTCCGCATGGGCAGCGGCGGTCCCTCCATGGCAATTAGGATGTGACCGCCACCCTGGCGGTCACATCCTGTATGTTTTACATTGCGGTGGGTGCTGCTTGAAGCAGCACCCGCTGCAATGTAAAAAACGAAAGCTGTGCATTTGCATGCACAAAGCGGCAGGCACCGCACGGTGCCTGCCGCTTCGTGCACGCAAAGGCAGGGGGGTACCATAGGTACCCCCCATGTGCACCCCCCACGCAACCTTCACCCAGGGGGCCCGCAACGGGCCCCCAAAGTGATTGTCCGTATGCTTTTCCACGGCGGAAAAGCCGCCGCGGAAAAGCATTACTTTCCCTACATCCTAATATGGCTGGCGGTGTCTGATAGACACCGCCTGCCATGTTAGTGCTTTTCCGCCGTGGTCGCCTTCCGACCGCGGCGGAAAAGCGGCGGACAGATTGTGAGACCCACCAGCCATCCTGATTTGGCGGTGGGTCTTGCAGGCCTCCTCGGCGGATTTCCCGCATACTCCGGGCCGGCGGTGGCTTCCGCCGGCCCGGAGTATGCGGAAAATCCGCCATCATAATGACCCCCATAGTTAGGAATTACTCACACAAAACCATTGAAATTCCATATATAGTTAGTTGCACTAACTATATATCGCGCACCCGCAATCCACTGCTGATGATGTCACATATTACATCATTCATGACATGGTCAGTGACATCACTGATGACATCTCAAATGACATCACTGATGACATCACTGATGACATCTCATTTGACATTACTGATCACATCACTGATGACATCATTCATGTGATGATACGATGAACCTCTTCAGACTCTAATATAACCTTAGATACACTCAGTGTAAACAGACACTCACAGACTGTCACTCATCCATGGAGTTACTCACACACCTAGTCAGTCTTGCAAAGAATCAATCACACCTCCATTTCCTCAACTATATAGTTATACACACCTTACTTATTGAAACATATACTAACACATATTTACTCTGTTATACAATCCCTGATACAAGTTCACAATGATCCATACAGCCACTCACACATTCACTGGCTCTTATGCACAGTTATTTATATATGTCAACTCTCACATGTACTGTGTTTTACATATGTACTTACTTTGACATGTAGCACTGAGATATCCATTCACTCACCAATACACTCATGCACACAGTCAACCGCCCATACAACTGTTTCCACATGCACTTTTGAACCCATACATCTAGTGAATCAACTGCTCACACATCTATGCACAGAGTCATACACCTCCCAGACACCCACACACACACTCAGTCTCCCATACAAATACTTGGGCAACCAATCAATAACCCATATAGTTAGTCATATAGCTAATGATCAACACATGCATCAGATTACAGAACAACAGACACAATGATGCACAATTTAAAACAGTTTAGTCACTAACCCATGCACTCAGTGAGACACATTTAATCACTCACTTATACAGTCAGTCATGCACCTACTAAATCCTTCATCCAGACACTTATACATCCACTCATTCTTCAATATGTAAGACATATTTTAACTTTACAGAAACATACAGTCACTGGATGTTGTCATCAGTGATGTCATCAGTGATGTCATTTGAGATGTCATCAGTGATGTCATCAGTGATGTCACTGACCATGTCATGAATGATGTAATATGACATCATCAGCAGTGGATTGCGGGTGCGCGATATATAGTTAGTGCAACTAACTATATATGGAATTTCAATGGTTTTGTGTGAGTAAAATAAGGTTTTTTAAATGCTAATTCCTAACTATATATGGTCTATAACCTATGGTTTTTTTCAGTGAATTTTCAAGGTTTTGTAAATGCTAATTCCTAACTATATATGGTCTATAACCTATGGTTTTTTCAGTGAATATATATATATATATATATATATATATATATATATATATATATATATATATATATATATATATATATATATATATATATATATATATATATATATATATATATATATATATATATATCCAGAACTATGCAGAGCACCCCTTTGAGAAAACGGAGCCCTGAAACGCGTCTGGCGTCTTTACTCACGGACACTTTGCTTTCCTGAACGAGCCTGCTGGCGGGCTGTCTCTCATAATAAAAGGACTGAACCTGAACCTTCGTGTGGCTCCGTTTTCTCAAAGGGGTGCTCTGCATAGTTCTGGATGTTTAGCGGCCGTCCCGGTCGCGAGAAGGAGCCCCTCGCAACAACGAGTTCAAGGCGGCATTTGGTTGGTGCTGCCTGCTAACGAAACGAAGGGGAGTTGGAATCGTGCAGGGAGACCAGCTCCGAGTCCTGGGCTGACAGTACACAAAGCAGGGCAGGCTTTGTCAAGGACTTACAGCATGTCATTAAGGCTTGATTTAAGAAATGATGCAGGCGCGCCCACTGAGGTAATACTTAGGAAGAACACTACATCACCCAGCAGGCCTTGCATTAGGCCACACCCACTTGGACCAGGTGATTGGTTAATAAGTGCTCTTCAATAGCGCCTCAGCATCTTTGTGCCATAACACGCCACTGAAGAAAGGATGTTTCCTGAAACGCGTCTGGCGTCTTTACTCACGGACACTTTGCTTTCCTGAACGAGCCTGCTGGCGGGCTGTCTCTCATAATAAAAGGACTGAACCTGAACCTTCGTGTGGCTCCGTTTTCTCAAAGGGGTGCTCTGCATAGTTCTGGATATATATATATATATATATACATATATATATATATATATATATGTGTGTGTGTGTATATATATATGACGATATCGCTCCCGCCTCTTTAAAAGACCTGGAGGGACACAACGGGGACATCAGAAGAATTTCTTTAATAATGCTGATGACATGACGCGTTTCGGCTTAAGTGCCTTTTTCAAATGCCCTTCACCACACAAATCGCTCCCCTGCACTGTCTTTTAAATTGCCCATTCACTCTCACGATAATTGCCTTAGACCAGCTGAGCCGAGTTAATGATTGACACCTCCTTGCAGCCAGCATCGCCGAACCACAAGTCCCACACTGCACTTCTTTGTCAAATCGGGTAAGTGTCTCTCCTCAGGTTTCCTCATGTAGCGAGGGCTGGCAGATGAATAAAAAGAGCGCATTAAAAGTCAATGTTGGGTGCATAAAATAAGTGCTGCAGCAAAAAATCAAAGTCTCTCTCGTGTCCACAACGTCCAGAGGCATGTTTCACAATCCAGCAATTCCTGAGGCTGCCATACCATGATTGGAGCCTCTCCGTGAAGTCACGGACTGCATCGGCAGCGGCGTTTTGCTTTTAGTGGATGTGGTGGTCTGGAGAATTCCGATACCTTGGAGTACTTCACAAATTGCCCCATGATAATCCAGACTCTTCTTGGACGGATCCCTCTAGCATGCCAAGGGCCAAGGGATATTTGTGTCTTACATCTAAGAATGCAATTAGATGTTTTCACAATCTGTCCTCTCATTTTGGTTCCTTGTGATTACTTCATTTGGAGTTTTGTAATAGTGAATTCTGTAAAAAAAAAGGCTTCTCATTCAGTTGATATCCAGTCTATGACAGATAACTGTTCTCTATATTACAGCTCCCTTGGGATTCAATCATTGATGTACCTTGCGATTACGCCATTCATTTGAATTCACCTTCGGATTTATATCCATTTGGGAATGATGCAAGATCCATTCATAAATTGTACATTTCTGCATTTAAGACATTTACTCAATTAATAAATAGGCACCACAGTATGTTGCAATCTTTATTGTTTTAATTACGGAACGATACATCTTGTGTCAGAAACATGAATGTACACATATACGATTTTGTGGTCATTATGCTTTATTTTGTCCTAATAACCCATTTGGGTTGTCATCAATTGCCATTTATTTTTTATTACAATTATTGCCTTTTTTTTACAATCTTACTTAAAAATTGACAAATCGTGTATCTATGTAATAACCGTTATTATGACATTTTTTCCAAGTCTATTACGACGTCACTGTATTTAACTGACTTCCGTATTACACTCTGGAAAATTTAACAAAGACCTTTACAGCTGAAACGCGTGGCATCATTAGGACTGTGTGTCGCTTCATTCCTTTGAGTATGGACTCGTTTTGCATATATATATATATTGCACATCTCTCAATATAGTTAGGATTTGATTTATGACGAATGTATAAATAGATTTT
Organism: Lissotriton helveticus; assembly: GCF_964261635.1. Taxonomy (NCBI): domain Eukaryota; kingdom Metazoa; phylum Chordata; class Amphibia; order Caudata; family Salamandridae; genus Lissotriton; species Lissotriton helveticus. Next base: position 104,438,103 of record NC_136072.1, read on the forward strand.
TTTTTAAAACCTACAATTTTTTAGATCTATTTATTTACCTATTTATGTATTTATACATCTATTGTAAAACTGTATTTATATATATTTATATAAATATGGGATGTACTGTGTTGCACTATGCACTCTGTGGAATATTGCGTAATTTTGCACAAGTATTGGCTGTAGAAACATGACAACAGTGCTCATATTGGTATTCATACCACGATTTTCAATGCATTTATATGGCTACAAGCAGTAAAGATTGTAAAAATCAAATGCAGCATTCATGCAATATCACATTGAATTATATAATGCGCTGTCACTTTAAATGGTGTAAAAAATCACAAAAAGATGCAAAAAAAGTTTGGGTATAAAAGAAGTCAGGTGACTGACTCGCGTGTCATGTGATCAAGGCACTTCGGTGCTGAAACGCGTTATGGTCGACAAAGCACAACCCGAATAAAGGAGATTCTGTGCACTCAAAGGTGGTCTGTTTTCCTATTTTTGTATAATTGCAAAGGCCGGCTGGCAGTGGAGTTTTCCAAGATATATATATTTTTCCTAGATTTTGAAATTGTCACCCCAAACAACAAACTGGAAACACGGCTCTATAGGAAGCCAACTGCAGGCAAAACAGTGTTGCATGCACAAAGTCACCATCCGGCATATCTGATACACAGTATCCCCTATTGGGAGATGCTGCGTATCAGACGTATTTGCAGCACTGATCATGAATGTCATCTAGCACAGGAAGCTAGCAAAGTGCGTTTTTTAGCTCGACGGTATACTGCCACAACTATTGATAAAGCCATTAAAAAGGCCAATATTGTTCACAGCCGCCCAGTCAGCCAGACTTAAACTAACATATAACAGGCAACACCAAGCTATCCGTAAAATCATCAATAATAATTTGAGGCTGGTGCACCACGACCCAGTAATAGGGGATCGGATGGCAGCCAAACCTGATATCATCTTCAGAAAAGCACGCTCTATGAGTGATGCATTAGTTAAGTCTAGCCCTGAGATCGGGGGTAACACCACTTGGCTGCATACAAGCAGGGTTCAGAAAATGCTCAAGCTGTAAGGCCTGTAAACAGGGTGTTAGCAAAACTGAGTTCAAGAATCCTTTCTGTGATACGCCACATGCGATTTCAAAACAGCTGACCTGCAAGACTGACTTTGCAGTGTATGTGCTGGAGTGTCCATGTGGCCTGCAATATGTTGGTAGTACCAAGTTGCAGGTTCACATACGGATACTCCAGCACATCAGGGCAATCAAGGTCAGTGATGCTTCTTATCCAGTTCCGCGCCACTTCACAGAACATCATGCAAACAAGAGTGAGCTGCTAAGATACTTTGTCATAGATTCAGTTTTTCCCCTCAGATGAGGGGGGAACCGTGAAGCCCTCTTACGCGCACTGGAGACTAGCTATATTGTGGAGCTAGACTGTAAGACCCCTTCGGGACTTAATTCCAGTGAGGATTTGTATACTTGCCTATACCTTTGATCCTTTTAATAGTAGCACTCCAAGAGTAGATGTAATAGAAATTTCCCGATGTATTTGGACCATCTTACACTGGGTATAGTCAAGGTGCTCCCGTCCTCCTCCTCAGTCACATTGGTTTTAAAATTGCCTTTGTTACATGTTCTATGGTATAGAAATTTTCTGTAATTATTTTCTTTATTTCATTCGCACATTTTGCACAACTTCACTGGTTTGCACATCAATACCAGAGGGGCACAGTTAAAGTGAACATCTTAGACTGATTGCTTGTCACAGTGAACAGTCACCCACTTGGGTTTTATACTGTCCTTGCATCATTTGCACATCAGCACATACTTTGCACACTCATGAGTTGGATTGTATTTCAATTTTTACAGTCTGCTTTTCTAGGATGTCGTATTTGAGATGTACTGTTTAACCAAATTTGTTTTTTAATGACAGGTGGTTATTAGTACATTCTTATGAGCTCAATTGCTTTTTACATGACTTTTTAGAGTGTGCTGCTATACTTACAATTGTTGGGTTTTTATGAATGTCTTTAAACCTATAAGTATCTCTTCTGTGCCTATGCGTCTGGTTTTAAGTGGCAACCAATTGCGTGTTAGGTTTTAAGCACTAAGCACTTTAAATGCAGTATTTTTCTCTGTGAGCGTCATGTGACCAAGGCCTCTGAGAAGGCTGAAACGTGTCATGTTGGCAGGCTGCTACAAACTTGAATAAAATCACTCACCTGCATTCTTGGGTCGGCTCTCGTTTGTTCCTGTGGAGTCCCGGGCACGGGGGATTGCAGGAGCATAAGAAACTAATTTCTTGCCATATATATATACAAACATATATATATGCATTTTAAAAAATCTTACATCAATTAATCAATTTACATAATTACTATTCAATAATAAATGTATTAACAGTTAATAAATAATTGCTATTCAGTGTTTAATTCTTTGACATCTCACCATGTACCCCTACAAACCTAGCTATCGGCACCTAAAATATACCTAAAAAATATATCAATAATAACATATTTTAAATAAATTAAATAATTAACATTTAGTTATCACATGTTAATTAGTTATTACTTAGTTAACTTCCTACACTTGACCTCAACAAACCCAGCATCCCACAACTAAAATAAAATGAAATTAAATACATATTCCACAATTTAAACATTTACAATTCATTTAAATAATTCATTTACAACTATTAATCAATAGTTAATTAATTATTACTTAATTCATTTCCACTCTGTACTCTACAAACCTAGCATTCTGCAACTAAATTATAAGTACAATAAATCAATATTCCATATTTTACACAATGGAAAACTAATTAATTAACAATTATTAGTACATTTCAATTAAATATTACTTAACTTACACCCTACATCCCTACAAACCTAGCAGCCACAATTGAAATATATGTAAAATAAATAAGTATAAGCCTGTGCCCTCATTTTAGTAAGAACAGCAATAGGTCATCAGAAAGCCCTTGATGCCTTTGGTGAGCTTATGTCCTCCTTGTACCTGAAAATGAATTTTCGATAATCTTATATAATGCTCTGCAGTCTGAAAAAACCGAAGGGCCTGATTAAGACTTTGGCGGTCTCAGAACCGTTGGTGTGTCTGCATCAGAAACTCTACTGAGCAGTTGGCTGCCCACTCACCATATTACGTGTTGGCAGTTTGCTGAATGAAAGACCACCGGAGCACCACCAACACAACTGCCATTGATAGACCGCCTCAACGGTGGTAGGGGAAAAAGACAGCTGTCAGAGGGCGGTGCAGAGAAGTTCACCATTTTCCAAATTACAAGTTGGCTTTCAGACAAGCCGACTGTGGCAGGAAGACTGCCTGCTTTGAGTCGGTAGAATCAAAGGACTTGGGGTGCATACTCATCCTTTTCTTCCCTACAGTCTCCCACGTGAATCTCTTCATCCAGGTCCCCCCTTCACAGCAGCAGCTTGAGCCCGATGAAAACAACCTTGTTGGCGCTGAAATCCAAGTAGGTCCATTTTGCGCTATTTACCCATTGACTGGACGAGGCACATGTGGGCCTTTCTCCATCCATGGGAAAGTACTCGTAGTAGGTATTTTTTATCCTGTCATGCAAATTTGTACACTGCAGTCAAAATATACACATCAGCATAGAGACATATGAAAAAATATCTACCTTCATCAGAAACACTGCCGCTGGCCCAGCGGTGACACTGTAATATGACACGTGGCAGACCACCGCCACAGCGGTACAGTGGTCAGATCTCTGAACTCGTAATCAGTCCCTTAGTCTAAAACTTTTTATATCCAGGGAAACCTTGTTGACAAAGTATCAAGCTTTTGGTATTTGGGGATTCTTTATAATGCACAGTTTAAGTGTGACCCTCTTTGGTCCTAAGGGCACCAACCATATAGGGTGATTGAAGCCCTTTATTGCTTCGCGGCCAACTAGTTCATAGACCTGTAAGGGAAATGATAACTCTCTATAAAGCCAAGTGCCTGTAAGTTGTGACCTACGGGGATGGAGTGTGAGGGTATTGTAATTGTTCTAAACTCCAAGTCGCAGAGAACAGTTTCCTCAGATGGGATTGAATCAAGTAGAGGGCTGTTGGACTTGGCCCCTCTGTTATTATGGGCAAGAATTTGGATGACACAGGATCTAGAATTTTCAAAACACATTCTCCAGGACTGCCCAACCATGGTTAACACTGAAAATATTCCTTGGCAGGGAAACGTAAAGTGCACCCCCAGCAACCTGGGTCTTAAGGGGCTTTTTGATCGCCCATGCCATATTTCTCGCTCCGTCCAAATAAAGACAGCATATGCTGATAGGGCACTGCTTAGTTGTCTGTGACAACTCAGCAAATTCTCCCAAGTAACCATGACAATGTCCCTCCTAGTCACGAGATGCAATTTTATCTACTTTTTATATTAAATACCCAATACAGATTTTTATCTAACTAGTCTCCTTCAGGGTACCATTCACTGTTTAGTCACATCCAGTCCAAGGTGGATGGCTGGGGACTTACTTCCATGCCCCTGCGATAATACCTCAAGACAATGCACATTGCACTTTTTCCTTTTCTGTTTTTTTTACAAAACCTTGAGATCAACCTTTTTACTCCTTCTTTTGAGGACACGTAGTTTTAGCTCACACCAAGACAGTTTTAGGTTTTTATTATCCTTTGACTACCCTGAATACTGTCATGCTGTTCTAACTTTTATAAGAGGGGCACTTTCTATTAGGAAGCGTTAGGGATAACTGTTGCCTTCCAACAGCTGGGCAGGTTTTTTTGTTTTATTGATGTATCATTTGTATTGCATATGAAATTCTATATTGTGTTGGGTGCTTATACGACTTCTAAGTTGAATAACGTTTTTCGTGATGATGATGATGAAATAAGTATTCCATAAAATAAAGAATTAAAAATCAACTAATTAATTAATTAACAATTAATTATTAACTATTACCTAATTAACTTCCCACCCTACACCCCTACAAACCTAACAGCCTGCAAATAACATATTATAAAAATAGATCAGAATGACATAAATTCCACAATAAATTTCAATCATAAAATGTATTAAATAATTCTTCCTTATTTATTACTAAGTTAACTTCCCACCCTATCCCCCTACAAAACCCAACATCCCGCTATGACACTATAAATTATGATTAATAATTAATCGCATGTTTATTAACAAAATTAATTCATAAAAAAAATATAGCCACTAAAACACATTCCCCAAATTAATAAAACAATATTTTAACCACTATATCTGTGAAACCGATTTTAAAAGCATCAATCAATTTAATTTACAACAATATTACTTAACAAAAAATTATATTCTTGTCAATAATATTTCTGCATTTCAAAATTTGTGTGTCACAGTATTTTAAATCCATGTTGTGGTCAAACACCATCAATTTCTTCACGTAATATGTTGCCAAATGGATTTCTAGTAGAATGGAATATCAAAGTAAGACCCTTGTAAATTATGCAATCTCACATTCTATGATATCATTTTCCAAAACTATTTCTACAATTTAGTTTGGATTTCTTTCTTAGGGCCTCATTACGAGTCTGGCGGTCCACGGACCATCAAAGTCACGGGGGTACGGACGTGGCGTCTTCTTACAGCCCTTGTACAACCTGCGAGGTCGGTCTGACCTGGGACAATAGCAACCACAAGGGATCAGAGATCCCTGGTGGTGTTGCGGCGTTGCTTTGGGCACGCCAAAGAACCACCCGCCAGCCTGGAAAACACTCCTAATCTGGCGAATGGTTCAACCACAGGTCAAACTCATAATAAGGTCCTTTGTTTTTTTCCCAACATTTTCCTATTTTTATCCGTTCTAGGGACATCATTTTCTTTATTACATCCCCATCTGTCTCCAACTTCCTGTAGATTCACTCCCCTGAAGCCACTGCCCATGGCTTTAACGTCAATTTAGCTCCTCAGACACCAAACCAATCCAGCCATCAACAAAGTGTGTAACCCACCAACCCACTAATAATCACTATTTTCTTCTATTCCATCTGTGCTTGATTATTTTTGTTATTGTGCCCCTTAGCAAGACTTGTTTATCTGTTTTTTTATGGTATTTTACTACTCGCGCCCATCAGCATTACATCCAATAAACAGTTGTTTGTCAAAATTAAAGTTCAACAACGTTCTTCAATGAGTAAGCAACATTCACCTAGGCATACCTGCCCTCGCTGCTGCATTCTAACCTGTGGATAGAGCAAGGACCCTTTCTACTGACGTTGAACTGAGGTTGATTTGCATATGGTTGGCCCCAGTTTCTAGTAGCACAATGAAAAAGTATGTATGCACCTTTGACGAAATCAAGAGTGGCATTTATTAATATTAATGTCATTCCCTCCGACCTTAAGCTATAAAAGGGTGGCTAGACCGGTTGTTATTTCTGGGGATCCTACTCTTCTAAAAGCTTGCTTGTAATTACTGAGGTCAGCACGAGTGAAATGTCCTGCATGTGCAAGAAATAAAGAGAACCAGTATTTAATGCCACTTGGCTTGCATGACTGGAAACAAACCAAGACACAGCAAGTGCTGGTGCAGAATGAAGTTGTCACAATTAACTGCTGCAAGTGGGGAATATATATACGTTTCCAAAACGAGAGATGTGAATAAAAATCGCTGGACTGTTCCAATGAGGCACAGGGTCAAGACTGATTTGCATATAGCTGTGTCTGAACTAGGGTGGTGAAGTGAGCTAAAGACCGATGATGCATTCAACCCAGATCTATGACTGGGGGTGAGTGTCTGAAAAGTTTCAGCGCTCCGTCCATAATCTCCTTGTGTTTGCATAATAAAAATCGCAGAACACAAGTATATAACTGTAATTCAATCGAAATTTCACATACTTAAGAAATCACCTATCTCACACCACAATACTGGATATCCACGGAAGTGGTAAGCGCAAGGCCATAATGAGCGGCGTAACACAAAATGAAAGGGCCCCCTGCAGAATCTATTGAAGGTCCCCCGAGACTCCTGTATCTCACTGAAATTAATAGTGCTTAGGATGAATAGGGGCCCAATGAAGGGTGGGCCCGTCCTGCACTGCAGGAACCGGCACTATGACCCTGGGCCTCATTCAGAGAATCAAACACACAAAAGATGATGGGGGGAATGCTTGAAATCAGTCTAACCACTGGCAATCGCTCAGGATAGTTTCCCAATCCATTGTTCTTTTGCCCAACAAGCCACCTCCGTTTGGACCAAGCCATATGCAAATAAATCTTGACCATGCTCTAATAGGAACAGTCCAGACTGAACTACCAGGCCAGGTCCTCCCTGAATGGGCACACAGGCAACCCAAGACCGGTTTCACCCTGATTGTTGCTTTTCAGTCAGCTGTAGCTTGGAAAGGTGGGAAGGAATGCTAGCTTGAGCAATTGACATTGGTTAGACTTATTGCAATTATCTCTTCGATCCACTTTCATACCTTTGATATAATGCCCAAAGGGGCTAGGTTATACCAAGACGTGGATTCCGTGGTCCCATAGTTATTGTGCCTCAGTAACCAAGCTACATCCGACTGGCAAGCCCCCATCAGGGCAATACCGGTCTTCGGGTGCTTGTGTACAGCCCTGACCAAAATCTATTTTGGTATTTACAAAGCCAAGCAAAGCCTGATTTATGTGGCTTTACATGGCCTTGTAAAGAAAATGTAAGGCAGCACATAGCACTGCCTTTCATTACCTTGCGTCAGGTAGGACTTACATCGGTGGAGCATGGGCGTTCCGGTGCTTCCACCCATTTATTTCGAGGCAAACCCATATTTACTAAAGTCAGCAAGCATGGGTTTGTGATAAAATAGTGTGCCTACCTGAGGCTGGCTTAACCTCTTCGACGCTCATGATGAGCTAAGCTCGTCATGAGGCCCAGTGGAGCTGTGCTCATGACGAGCTCAGCTCGTCATAACGGCCGTAGAACACCCACGTAGGGCTAATTTCCCTCCTGTGCGGGGAGTTCCATTGAGTGGGCGGGGTCATGAAGAGCTCAGCTCGTCACGAGCACTGCGGTGCCACGCGCGGCCCCCCTCCCCCGCACCGTGGGGGAACTAGCCCCACGGCGAAGGGGTTAATGAAAAGAAGTATCCTTATTTCTCTGTGTTACTTCCTCTTTGCATGTGAGCAGCACACATACAAAGAGGAATAAGCCTCTAAGAAAGTATCCCTTCCTTTACAAAACTCATCTGGCCATAATGTAAGCAGCCATGCATTGTGGTGCAAGGACGCATGTTTTGACGCTAGGCAGCCAGACGTGAGCCATCTCTTTGATACATATGGCACATTTCTGTTCTCTCCCTTTGACGCAACGCAGCCCAGTAACTTCCCATGTTGTGTTGCGTTGCGGTGCATCAAAGTTTAGTAAATCCAGACCCATGTATTCTGCCTGCCAAAATTGCATCATCTGCATAAATGTAAGGAAAACAGAACTTATCCATAAAGCCCAGAGCCCATGAAACAGGAATTACCACACATACCTCTAATTTGAGCGCAACTAGTGGCACATTTTTTTTCAAACGATGTTCTTAGTTTTTTTTTCCTAAACAGCTTAAAATAGTGGTATCCTTACTCAATCAGTGTGTAGGTAACATGTTGGGTTAGCTGCCCATGTGCATCTTACGCATGGTTCCAAATGTTCAGAAGGTCCCAGAATAAGACAGGCACAGAAATATTTCTGAGATTTTCAAGATTATATACATTTGCAATTACGCTCCTGCTAAAATTCTGGACATTTTTGTTTTTCAATCCAAAGAGCTCGTTTCTTTTAGCTACACCACAAATGTGTCTCAGGGCCACTTGAATCACTTAGCCCCCCCCCCCCATGTTTACGAACACGCTGCAGTTTAGTCGACGCGACTGCACTTCTTATCACCCAGTCGAAGCTGTCTATCATTAGCTCTCTCAGCTGAAAAATATGATTTCCCCTCACATTTTCAGCAGGAAGCCATCATTTTTCTGCTGCTGTGCGTCACTTTATTACATACCATTAGAATTTAAAATATGGCACTCAGTCGAGAAAGTCAGGTCCCACGCTGGCCTTTATAAAGATATGCAATCACTTTGTGCTGGCAGAGGGAATATATGAGTTCATAAAGTGATGTTTTCAGGTGAAATAAAAGTGCAAAGTGCAAGCCAGACATTTGACTGGCAGAGAGCTTCCCACTGGGTGTGTACAACTCGAGCATACATAAAGTAGGCACCAGTTTCACTAAGAATTACTCTTAGCAATATTTATCTATGACACAATTGGCATCTATGAGTCTATTGGCAGCCTATGAGCCTATATCAAACCCGTTTCTATAAGAGAGAAATGCTGTACTGCAAATTCAACTGCATATTTCAGAATTAAACTATAATTGAAGCTATACCAAGTACATGCAACAAACTAAAGGGGCAGATTTACAAGCCACTTGCGCCTCTTTTATGCCACCGTGACGCAGCGCCATGCTGCGGGGTATTTACAACGTGACGCATCAGGGAGATAAGTCACGTTGTAAAGCCCTGCTCCACATGTAGGCGTTCCAGCGCAGGGGGGGGGGGGGGGTTCTGGCGCAGGAACACCTCCTAAAAGTGGCTAAGTGAAATCTACAAGATTTCACTCAGTCACTTTTAGGGCTATGCTGCGTCAAAACCCTGCGCCTGCTTGAAGCAGGCGTAAGGATTGACGCAGCATTTTAAGGATAGGGCACCCCCGAGCCTTGCTGGAGCTGCGACGCAACTCCAGCAATGCGCCACCTTTACGGCAGCAGATGGGTCACGCATCTGTCTGTTTTTGACCCATGGTGCGCCGCATTGTAAATGCAGCGCATCCATGGCGGCGCAAGAGGTGTCTGCCGTGACATACAATAACTGGCGCATCCCTGCTGATATGCAGGGATGCACCAGTTATTGTAAATCTGCCCCAAAGAATGTGGGCCTAATGTTGAAAGGTATATCGCAGTTGCAACGCCGGAGACCAGCAAAACCGTTGTGCACGGAAAATACCCTTTTCCCATTTGCAAAAGCCGGAAAACAGTCAGAAAAGTATTTCTGTCTGCATCACAAAGTGAAGGGGAAATGAAAGTATGTGATTCGGAGAGGAATGAATCAATGACATTGACCACAATTTGTTGTTCCAAACCATTAATCAGATACGGACATTTCAAATGGAAGGGTATCTGATTCTTAGGGGCATATTTAAAATGAGTGGCGCATCCCTGCATATCAGCAGGGATGCGCCACTTATTGTGCGCCATGCTTCCGCCACAATGAATGCGCCGCATTTACAATGCGGCGCACCATGAGGCAAAAACAGCACAGATGCGTCACACATCTGTACTGTAAAAGTGGCGCATTGCTGGAGTTGCATCGCGCGACGCAGCTCCAGCAAGGCTCTAGGGTGCCCTATCCTTCAAATGCAGCGTCAATACTTACGCCTGCTTGAAGCAGGCGCAGGGTTTTGACGCAGCATGGGCCCCAAAGTGACTGAGTGAAATCTTGTAGATTTCCCTCAGCCACTTTTAGGAGGCGTTCCTGCGCCGGAACGCCCCCCCCCTGCACCGAAACGCCTCCTTCTGGCACAGGGATTTACAACGTGACGCATCTCCCAGATGGGAGATGCGTCACGTTGTAAATACCCCGCAGCATGGTGCATCTTTTGCGCCGCCGCTGCGTCACAAAAGTGACACAATGGCGGCGTAAAAGAGGCTTAAGGGGCTTGTAAATCTGCCCCTCAAAGCGGAAGCTGCCTCCGCCCCCCCTCCAGGAGATCTCCCACCTTGGGAACCGTGATGGTGTCCTCGAGGGGGAAGGCACATGGGCTACTTTAAAAAAATGTTTCCCGTTTGGAATGCGAGTGCAGCAACGGAGGTCTATTGCCCCTTACAGGCCTCCATCCGTGCATTTACAGCCAATCACGCAAACGGAGAACTGCCTCATGATTATGCACCAGACATGTCTTTTTGCGAGCCCTTGTGAATGTACAATTTATGAACAAACTTTTTAGAAACACGGATCAAATTGCATTCTCATTTGCAAAACAGACATTAATAACATTTTGCGTTCCTCATTCGCAGATGAGAATAGTACACCAGGGCCTTAGTTGTTTTTGTGTTAACTACAATTCCATCTAAAGACAAGTTTATATATTTTTAAATATATATTCAAGCACTTAATGTGGCAGGCATGCTTTCATGTATTAGAGCAAGGAAAACAATCGACACATGAGTCCAAAGGGACTGCTATTTTACATACGATGAACAACATAAACATTGTTCACCACTTATGAAAACAACATTTTGATTACCATTCAGTTTTTTTAAATTTTACAATTTAGAGTCACATTTATTAAAAGTTTACTATTGGGATGCCAAGTAATTGCTAATAACACTGAAATGTGTCTCACTGGAAACATATTTCCAAAAGAATGATTGTGTGTGAGACGTTTTGCTCTTACAGTGAAATAAAAGAAACCCTTTTGATTCATGAAAAGGAGAAAGTAATCTGCTAATGTCCAGATATACCTATTTTTGAAGTTGTCTGGAAAAATCTGAAGTGAGAGTAATATGAGAATATTGAGGGAAAAGTCATATATAAGTAGTAGAACTAGAAAGGACTCTGCCCGCTTTGCATTTTTTCTAATAACTAGTTGCATGCTTCTGTAGTCTTTTTTTTTTTCCCCTGAAATAATTATTTAACGTGTCAGAAAGGTGTGTGCGGAATGGACCATCTTCTAGTAGTGAGGTGTTGAGCCTCCAGGTGGGCACCGGTGAGGGTATCTTTCCCCAGTGTATGTCAAGTGTTAGAGGTCTGTGGTCCGAAAATGTTTTAGCAAGGTAGTCTGAGGACGTACATTTGGCCGTTAAGGAGTTAGTACAAATAAATCTGTCTAGGCGGGTGTGTAGGTTATGCATTGGGGAGTAGTAGGAATACTCCTTATGTATTGGGTGTAATGCACGCCATACATCTGTCAGTCCCCAGCCCTGCAGCCACGTCCCAAACGAGTCAGACATTTTGTGCACTCCTGTCGCCTGAAGGGGAGGGTGTGATCTGTCCAGGTCCACATCCAATATCATGTTCCAATCTCCCCCCAGTATCCAAGGGACGTCTACCCAGTCCGTCAGGGCCCGTCCCACAGTTGCAAGGAACCTGTCCTGATCAAAGTTCGGGGCGTAGATACTACCCAAGACTACCATTGTACCGTCGAGTGTGCCCCTCACCAGGATATAATGTCCTTGGTCGTCCACCCTCCTCTCTAGTTCCACGAAAGGGGTACCATATCTCACCCGAATTGTGGCCCCTCTGGAGAAGGCGGAGTACGTTGTGGAGAATACAGTACCTCTCCATCTTTTCCGCAATGTGTGTATCACGGACTGTGTTAGGTGGGATTCCTGTAGGAATACTATGTGCGCTTGTTGGCGAATCAAAAAGGCGTGTATTCTGTGACGTTTTTGTACTGCCCCTAGCCCACGCACATTCCAGGTAACCAGCCTATATTTCCCTTTCATGTCAGCCATATCCAAATACAGGTGTCATAATGGGTATCTTCACATGTTGCAACGTGTATGTTATCTGTGCTAGCCAGGAGACGGTTCCCACCCCTTCCCAAACACTAACTCTAGAGGCGCAGCCCCGGAACTGTGCTGTGCTGAACAATAAAATGCAAAACATAACCAAACAATCTACGGTGCATACGCTTCTGGGGGGTCGGCTAAACATGGGTCGTGTCCTGAGAGCCATACTAGTCTGCGCTGCCGGCTCAACGGTACCGCCGGGAGAGTTATTATACAATCAACCATTACCGGTAGCCATTGCAGTTTTTTTTGGGGGGGGCGTATTCCTGTCCCCACCATATTGTGCCTCTGTGCATCATAAGAGTATGGGGTGTGTAGACCAACACCTGCCGTCAGTGTACAACAAACATAACTTAGGTACATCGAGCCTCAGCATACCAATATTTCAACGTGATCATTAATCCCCTCTGTGGGTCCCCCCACCCCCTCTGGGCCCCGGCTGTGTAATCATTATACAATAGAAAGGATATCAGAATGTCTTGAAATCTCAGGTCTCGTCCATTTCCGGAGTTATTCCTGGTCATTGTCTAGAAATTTATCCGCCGCTCTAGGTGTTACTGTCGGGAACAATACCATACTGTGTTCCGAGTCCGAGTGCACTGTGCTGTCTTCAGTGTCCGTATTGATTGTCCCATGTTCCTCTCTAAAAGAGCTCACCATTGCAATTGCATCTTCCTGTCCTTTCTTCTGTTGAGAGGCATCAAGTTTACGCCGGTTTGGTTCCGTATTCCGTACACTGGACCTGTCCCCGGTGTGATCTGATCCATCCTTGGATCCGTTGACCGATGAGCCTTGGGTCGGTTCCGGGTTCTCCTCGATGTCCATCACTTCCAACCATTCCTCCACGTCCGTGGGGCTCTCAAAGAAGTGAATTTTATTGTCATGAATCACCTTGAGGCGGGCAGGATATAACAGGGCGTATCGGAGTTTGGCTCTCTGTAGTCTCTTTTTAACCTCATAGTAGGAGGACCTCTGTTTCTGCACCAGGTTGGTATAGTCGGGGTACAATGAGATACGTTTGTTTTCATACTCGATGAGGGATTTTATTTGGGCTTGTCGAAGCAGCACATCTCTGTCGCGATAATTTAGGATTTTGACAATCAGCGGCCGAGGTGGTTGTCCCGGTCTCGGTTGGCCAGTGGGGATCCTGTGTGCTCTCTCCACACAAAAGAATGGAGACAGGCCTTCTGTGGCTACGTTTTCTCGAAACCACTGCTCCATGAATTCCATCGCATGGGTCCCCTCACTGCATTCCGGAAGTCCAATGACGCGAATATCATTACGTCTATTGCGGCCTTCAACATCCTCCACCCGTTCCATAAGAGATTTTACTTGGTGTTGAATTTGTTGGATGGAGTCGGTGTGTTCCGCCACCGTTGGGGTGAGGTCCGTCAGCATTGTCCCGTGCTCTTTTACTTTGTCTACCAGTTTGTCGTGGTCGGCTTTAAACAGTGAGAGATTAGTGGTGAGGGTGCCCATCTGTGTCTCCATCGCGTTCCTGGAGTCCCTGATTTCCTTGAGTATCAGGTCCAATTTATCCATTTGCAGTTCATCTGAGAGGGTAGAGTTCAGTGTCAGTGGTGTGGATCTTCCCGGGCCTGTCTCCAGAGAAGGTCCCGCAGTTGTCCCTTCCTTGCCGTCCACAGCTTTCATGCCCTTCCGGACCATAGTTCTTGTCTGTGGGCGCACACAGTGTCCAGGACTATGATGCAGGGCGGGCGCCCGGTACCTCCTATGCCACTTCCACTCGAGGTCTCGTCACAGCATTGCTTTTCCTCAAGTGTTTTCGGCGGGTAAACAGCCCCTCGGCAGGGGACCAGTCAGGCCTCCCCTCCACGTGAGCTTGCAGGCCGTACTCACCACCCTCCACCTCAAAAGGGGCACCAGGCACCAGCCCGAGGGGTATGTAGCCAACCTTCACCGACTCCTCAGTCTAGGTCGAGCGGTCATGCGTCTCCCGCCCAGGGCGGCAATGGTGATCCCCTTCGCGCCCGGGCCCGCCACTTAGGCCTGTTCATGTGTCCCCGCTAGGTGTGATTTCGGTCCTCCTTACCTCCGTACCCTTGGCGTGGCGCCACTCAGGGCTAGTGGCCTCTATTTCGACTTTCGCCCAGGGTAGTGGCAGTGTCTTTCCCTGCGCCCCTGCTCCCCGCTCAGGTGATGCTTCTGTAGTCTTACTTCTAATACTCACAAATGCTTTTGTGAATCAGCCCTATTTGTTCCTTTGGAGACCATTATCCATGAAACCAATCTATATTGCATGAATTCGTGCCTGTTTTGAGATGACAATACCTTTAAATGAGCAATGTAAGACATTTTAGTAATGACACCCTCATACTTTTACATAGTAGAGACCCAAAGCTTCATTTTGAGTATACAAGCACAGGATACTAAAGATTGAGGATCCTATCGGTGATGCAGCGAGCGCAAACTAAGTGGTTTTATTTATTTTATTTTCTCCACCCCATTGTATGCCGACTTCACCCCACCACCGCGCCACTCTAACCTGTACGGGCCACGCCTGGATCCTATTCAAGAATAAAGTAATAAATCTGAGCCCAAAAATTTACACCTACTTGGGAGTGAAGATTTACTACTCTTGGGCATTCACAATGCATTCCTAAAAGTATGTCTGGAAAACGTTGTGAGGTACACGTTTCCAGATGAGCTACTGGGAGTGCCATGTGACATATATGAGATGCTTCTCCCACTGTGCTTAATTCAGTTGTATGTAATAAAATTGACTTTTAAAATGTTATCCATGTTAAAGTCAAGTTGAAATTGTTGAGGTGATAATGTTGTGTTGGTCATTTTTATCTATGACAATTGCAAAAATATTGAAGTTTAAAATTCACTTTTATTAAATCCATTCTTTAATTTCTCTAATTATACCCTAATAAACCCTAGCGCTTCCCATTCCTAAACCCTTACAACAAACAAACTATCCCTTAAGGCTACCCTTCCCTGAACTCCAAATGTTCCAAACTACTCCTTAATGCTACCAGTGATTGAACCGTACCACACCTTTACTACCCATGAACTCTACCTTTCACAGAACTCAAAGAAACTCTTACCATCTTTTAACGTTACTCATAACTCAATCTTAAAAAACACAGCCCTATCTTTGCTCATCTGTGAACCTTAAAAACCTCTCAAAACTCCTACAACTCACCAATAACCTTAAAATCTCCTCACCACCTCAAATTTCCACTCATTCGTGAACCCTAAAACCCCTCACTAACCCTAAAAACCACCTATCGTGGAACCCTAACAACCCCTTTCTACAACAGAACTCATCCATCCTGCTTTGAAAATCTCTTATCACACCTAAACATCATTCAGCCCTGAACCCCAAAATGCCTCACTACCTCTCAACTCCATCCAATTCTAATCTAGTTTTGGAATTTTCTTTAAAATTATCTTTCCTTTAAAAGGTTTCTTTAATCTTTTTGTATTTCCTTAAAATTGTCTATCCTTGAAATTGGTGTTCTATGATTTATTTTACTCCAGTCTGGTTTCTCAATTTTCGTTTTTCTATTAATTCACATACATCACCTGAAAACACCTTACTATCCCTTAACGCTACTCCTCTCTGAATCTGAAAACCCCTTAATTCCCTTTTTTTTCCCCTACCTTTTCCTTGGCTCTAAAAAACCCTTATTACCTCTTAACACTACTTTCCCTGATTCCTAAAAACCCCTTATTAACTTTTTACAATACATGTCCCTGAACCCTTAAAACCTTGAATGACCCTTTCATGCTGTCTTACAGTGAACACTATAAACGCATTACTACCCCTTAATACTATTCTACCTTTTGCTGAATCCTACAAAATCCGTACTCCCTCTTAACTCTAAGCTGAGTCGGTAATGCGGTGAGTGCAAGGTAAGTGTTTTTTTGTATTTATTGCTTTGCTCTCCACTCTCCAGTCATATGTCGAATTACACTACACCCGACCCAGCTCCGTCCAACCCTGCCTCAATGCCCCATCGCATTACCTGTGCGAGCCGCCACTGGCTATTTGGACTGTAAAATAGAACAATGATCATTGTTAAGTGGGCCCCTTTGGCCTCTGGTCCCCAGAATCACTGCACCTGCCGCAGTATTGATAGCTATGTCCCTCCAAAGGTCGGTGTGATAGCTACGTTGTTCAAAGTTAGACACCAAAACACAAGTCACAGAGCAAAACGCTGGGCTTGACAGCGAGAACATGTTGAGGCATAAGATTCAACTATATTGTTGGTATAATTGTTAGCGGGAATATGAAGTGCTGAATGTACGAGCTTGGGACAATGTATATTTTCTGTAATAGCATTGCTGTTTAATGGGACTAATGGCACAATTCTTCTGCAAGATTTCTTAAACACAACAAAGCCTAGAGTTATCCCTTTGCTCTCAAAAGATTTATCGGATTTGTGATGAAAAGAGTAAAGTGCCTATTCACACACTCACTTTTGAGTACACTGAGTAGTGCTCCTGTAATACTCGTTTACGTATTCTTCAATGCATTTTTTAATAATACAGTCATTGCACCTTTTGCACCTTCGCTAATCGAAAATTAGATACTTCGGGCCAATTCACGAAGACATGTAAGAGGTCATAAACGATACTGCTGTAGTACTACTTCTCATACTTATAATTGCTTTTGTCAATTGGTCCTTAACAGTCGAACATGACAAAAACAATTGCAAGAAGCAATTCAGTTTTGGCTTAAATAATAAGGGTGTGCACGGCTCAAGAGGGGAGGAAATGGCCCGAAATATACACAAAGAGTGTCATCTTACAGCGCCAGGACACCACGTAACGAGGTAACAGTGCGCTTTACAAGTATACATACATTACATTACATTACATCTTAATACCCATCTCACACATTTTAATTATTCCTACAGGTTTATCATCTCCATCCGAGTAAAGCTTTCACTGGTTTGGCTGTTTACATCTTCCATGTTGGAAGCAGCATCTAACATTAGCTGGCAAGTAGTGATATAGCAAGGGTGTGTTGAGCCCTAATGCAAGTAATGAAAATAGGAATTCAGCACTATGCCAGAATATACAAGTTTAAGTGCCTGATTTAGAGATTGGCAGATAGCATTCTTACTCTCAAAAGCAATGGAGTACCCTGTTCCCAAACCCTCGGTCTGCCTGCCTCATTTAGAGACATGCAGACTGACAACTTCCTCCAACAGTCCAATGGAGGAGTGCCCTACAGAAGAAGGTCATTACAACGCTCACAGTAGTTATGTCCTTTTTGTGACCATCACCGCAGCTAAAACCTGACAGTGAAAGACAGAAAAGAACAAAAATAACTCCCACACCCTAAGAGAAAGTGTGTGGGGCATATGTTTTTCAAAAATAAACTCCTGCTTAGGGAAATTGAAAAATACACAAGCTGAAAAGTTTAGTTGACAATTGTCAAAACCGTCCACCAAACTTTTTGTACATTGACAGGAACTGCAGTCATGGTGGTTTCTTTGAACGTGCAGAGGTGACCGCTGGGTCAGCAGACATCTCTACATTTGAAGCATGTTAGTCCATCAGAGTAGTGGAGGTGATATCCTCTGCGTTCCTTACAGACTACACTTCGTCCACCAAACTCTAAATCACCCAAATCTAAGCTAATGCTTTGTGAATCAGGTCTACTGTATGCACTAGATGTTTTTTTCTTTCTCTTTTTGAGCACTTTTCGGCCAGACTGTGAAGTGCTACCTGAAGACCAGTTTCATCAAAAGGTGTGAATTTGTTTTACCAGACACGTGTACTGTATAGCAGGATTTTTCTCTCCAGTTAACTATAGACTGTAAATGTAATTTTGATAGCACTTCCAATAAATAGATTTTTACTTTTACCATTTCACTTTGAATTTTATGATGAAGAAGTTACATCCTACAGGAGAGGCGGCCCAAAAAAACATGCATCGTATAATCACATCTTAGGCTTGGAGGAGTATTAAAATTGTCTTAAGGTACAGGTTGTGCTAATGTAATGCTTTGCATATCAGCTACAGGGAACTGTTTTTTCCAGTGACTGACAGGCTATTGGTATGGGAAATCAAAATTTAGATTGGTCTGACCAATTGGCATAGAGACACACAGTCCATATATTTAATATGTTCTGTTATGAGATAGGCAAGTATTGATGGAAGTGAAACTTTTTCTATGATTAAAGCTCAAACACTGCAATTTAAAGAACTAGGTTAAATCTAATTGAAAATGTATGATTAATATTCGATTCGAATAATTTTTATTTCGATCACAGGATCATAAAAGATATACATTACATTCTATATAAAATTTAAAAACGTATATTGGTAAATAGAGAAAGCATAACCTACTGCAAATGGCAATTTTGAAGCCTAATAAAATATTAAGAAATAAATAAAATGATCAATTATTAGTATTGATGCATGTGACATTTTTGTTATTCAGCTTCTTAGAGGATATTATTTATAATCAAGTTGTGAGTTATCTAGAATTTCACCTCATCTTTTTCAAGAAGATAGTATTAGGCTGCAAGAATGTAGGGTATGAGGCCTGATGCCTGGTCAGTGTCAGCCTTTAAAGTAGGGGCTTCCCTTCTCTGCTCCCTATTTCTTATGATCTAAAGACAGGTTTGATCCGAAGTATTTGAAAGGGTGCAGTACTGGTGCAAATCCTTTAAAGTGGTAGATTAGATTTTCTTTCAAATGATCAGGTTTTTTAATGTTATACCTTGCCTCCAAGGGTGGGTATGCCTTCGCCTCCAGAGATCTGCAATATAGGAAAGGCATGTTTTAAGGAAACACGTCAAGGAGTGTTAAATGCAGGGTTAGGGCACTCATCAAGCAAACATGTTTTCATGCCTCAAACAAAGTTACTCCAAAGACTCCAAAGGATAGAGCTAGAGACTTTGGGGCATATTATCAAGGACGGGCGATACATTATCGCCGCTTTTATCGGCAGGAAACTGCCGATAAAGCGGCGATAATGGGCTTGATAATATGCTCTATGAATTCCTATTGAAGCCCATGTTAGATGTGAAGACATCTAACATGGGCTTCGATTGGAATTCATAGAGCATATTATCAAGCCCATTATCGCCGCTTTATCGGCAGTTTCCTGCCGATAAAAGCGGCGATAATGTATAGCCCGTCCTTGATAATATGCCCCTTTATCCTTACAATTATCCCTTCTTAAGAGAAGCATACGAGGCCTGTGATCACCCCCTTTACTGCTCTCATGTCCTCAAAAAACTGCTTAAACCATTGATCAGTCACCTTAGTGCAAAACACTGTGCACATGTCCATTATCTATGAACATTCCCCTTGTGCTGCCTCTCTGCCAGTACTGCTATCCCTGAAGAAAATGTGTAATTGACTCCACCCTGCATAGCTCAACCAGAACCTAAATGAACTAGCCACACTACACATTTCCACATCCTATGACCTGCTCAATGACACCCTGAAAAACATCCAGCTGTCATTTGTATTACCCAAGCAGGCACTACCATCAAACCTGGGTAGGTTTTACTATCCATTCCCTCAAAGTGTGAATGTACTCACTCTTCCACACAAGGAATTCTAAGCACCTTAATATTGCAATCTTGCTTCTAAGGTCTTCATGGAAGCAAACGATGACACCAAAGCATATTTTCAAAAAGCCATCTGATTCCAGCACTTACACTCAATGTCTTTTACTTTCTCGCCGTAAGTGCACCAGGTATGCCCACACATTGGTCCCAGCCTCACTGTGAAACTGGATTCAAGCTAGTCTGACTGATGAGGAGTGATACCCCAAAATAGGTCCCAGGATGCTTGTTTCTGGTCCAGGGGACCTGGCTTGGTAGTTCGGGCTGGACTGTTGCCACGAGGAGCAGTGTCAAGACTGATTTGCATATGGCTGGGTCTGAACTTGGGTGGCATGGTGAGCAAAAGAACAAAGTAATTAACCCACATCTCTTGACTGGGGTGAATGTTTGATTTGTTCTGCATTTTGCCCATCATTTATTTGTCTTTTGTTATCTATTTTATTAGCTGTGTACTTTCTGTCCCGGATTGTTACAATCCAAGCTAACCATTTAGCCTCTTTCTCACCTTTCCCCGTGCTAAGCTTATTCTACTACTCAAAAATGCAAATCCACCCTTTGCACTATTTGAACAAGAAACCCAGAATTTAGCGTGTAACTCCGGAACAGAAATTGCTCCTTCACAACCTCTTGATTTATCATAAAATTGTTCCCCACGCCTTCGGCACTATTCTCACACATATAACAACTCCCCAACCCTTACCAAAAATTCTCCAAAATTGTAGTTGGTCTGTCATAGCTTAACACGCCTAACCTGTGACTGCTTCTCCCCATGCAATTACTAATTTGCTTTTGTACTATTCTTTAAAAAACAACCAAACATCTCATCCTCATCTTTAGAATATCCTCTTCCCTCTGGATACTTTATTTCATGGAAACCTCAGTCATGGCCATAGAGTGGCACATCCTCTAACAATATTTGACTTGACTTGAGTCAGAGACAATACTCGTTGTTAACAAGCTACACTATGGCCAGCAATTCCTACCCTTGGCCTCACTAGCTCATCACTGGGCCAGTTCACCACATTATTATTATCCAATGGTCAGTGCTGGATCCTATCTTCTCCATGAACACTACCGCCATGACATCACACATGGCATATAAAATAACATTGCTGGCAACATCACTCCTGGGGCCTTAATACATATTATCATTGTTTGCACCTGGCACACCTTTCAAAAGGTGCCCTGGGTGCAAACAATGATACTGCGCCCTAATATGGTGAATGAGCTGCCCCCACGGCAGCCGCGACCTCATGTAAAAACACAGAGCAGCTGCTCCCTGTTTTTACTGTGCAGACGGCACCCACCTGCGCTTTCAGAGGGGATTAGAGATTCCCTTGCAGGCGGGTGCAGTCACTGACTGCACTCACCTGCAAGGGGATGTCGGGGGTGGTCCATGGGTCCCCTTTTACCCCCTGCAGAGGGCTGCTGTCAGGAGGTATACTGACAATGCACCACCTTTTTAAAATGGCACACTGTCAGTGCGCCTCCTGAGTGCTTCTTCGACTCTACGCCTGCTTCTGTAATATGGATGAGCCGCAGAGTCAAAGGAATTCCCTCATTTGCATATGGCACGCCCCTATGAAAACGAGGGAAAACGCTCTGTTGATAGCGCTGGAGCATTAAATGCACCAGCATTTTCAGTATTATAGAAGGGGTGCCCAAGCATCTGCATCCCCTTCTATAATACCAAAGTGCCCAAGGGGTGCGCAAAGTGGGCGCTTTGCGCCCCCAGGACACCTTCCGTAATGCGGCTCCTGATGTAATGAATACCATCATCATCGCTACACTTAAAACGTTGCAGTCCAAGATAGATGCGTTTCAGAACACAATAAAAATATTAAAGCCTGAAAAAATACTGGCCATAAAAAAAGTGGCCTCGCATATAGAAAATGATCATAAAATAAAAATCAACACGATGTCCTCATAAAAGATTATAGAGAAGAAGTTGTGTAGCACCACTGACCATTACTACATCCCTCTGACCCTTACTAAATATATTTACAGATAGTATCAGGATATGAACAGCAAATACATAATCTCCATAACAGGCTGTCTTGAAAAAATGCTTCAAAAGGTTCGTCAATGCCCAGTTCTTTTTGTCAAGTGCTCAAGATGTGTTATCATAGGGGTATATGTAGGTAGGCGTTTGCGAATCGCAAATGCCCTTTTGGTATGTAGGTGGCACTTAGCAAAATAAGGAATCGCAAAAATTGCGATTCCCTATTTTGCTTATAGTATTTAAGGAATCGCAATTTTGCGATTCCTTAAATGCTATGTAGGGGTGCCTTAAAAATTGCTATTTTGGCATAAGGAATCGCAAAATACCACCTACTTCAAGTAGATGGTATTTTGTGATTTCCTTTAAAAATGCATTTTTACAAAAAATTCAAAGTGCCGTGTGGCGCACAGACATGCCTTTAGGGCATGTATGTGCACCACATGTACTTACAGGCACATTCCAGGGGTGCAACAGGTGTCCTTTGGACACCCTGGCACCCCTGGAATTGCGATTCTCAAATTGCGATTTTCTCACAGAAAATCGCAATTTGAGAATGTATCCCTAAAGGCCCAAAGGAATGAATGGGACACTCATTCCTTAATTGCGATTCGCAATTTGCTAATCACAAATAAGGAATGTTAGAGATTCGCAAAAAAATTGCAAATTGTTACCTACATTCCATTTTGCTATTCTCAAATAGCGATTCCTTAAAAATCGCTATTTGAGAATCGCAAAATGGAAATTACCTACATATGCCCCATAGTCTTTAAAAGTGGCGCAATATCTTACAAAACCACCTACATATAACCCAACAATTTCTTTATATACCAAAGATATGACGTCATTTCGTGTCACTTGGCATTCCTGTTTTCGATGATGATAATTATATAGGTACTGTTGTCACACTTAACCAGGACGCTGGAATTATGTGATTCGCATTTCCACATAATGCATCATCTGTTGTTTAATCTGCATAGTTTAACAAAAACAAAAATTATTTCTAGCTCAAACACAACAAGAGTTACTAAAAACATGGCGACATGTTTTCTTGTGCAATGGAAGCACCTTTGTAAACGTTGACCAGTCATCTTTCAGTTCTTTATTTCTATATTTGGTTGTTAACAGCGCAGTAACATGCTAAAAATCTTTGCCCACACAGTGTTACCATGAGTAGAAATGATAAAATAATGTAGAAATACTATCACAAAATGTGCCGCATTATGCTGCATTATTTGCCTTTTCTTGCCGCATAACTTGGTCAACCCTGCGGTATAATTTGGTCTTCCCCTGCCGCATAACTCCAGTGACCCTGTATATCGTCGTGAAAAACATGATTTAGTTCTCAATTAAATCATGTAATACTGAATGGGATAGCTTGTGGAATGAGAAAGTCGGTGCTACATTGCTCAAATCCTTCGACTTGCAGTAAGAAAACTTTGAAAAGGCCAGGAATATCTGAGAACAACTGAAGGGAAAGAATTCAAATTAACTCTTCAGAGTTATATCAGGCAGATGAGACACCCCAGAAGAAGCTGAGACTAAATTAAAGTCAAGGCACTGTGGGGCCGATACAGGGAACTAATCTGAGATAAAATCCTAAACTTACTACTTTTGGTTTTCACCGAAGGGATTTAATATTGGTAAAGTTAGTAGTCCTAACTTGGGGGCCGATTAGGATCGCGGTTTTCCCGCATCCTCCGGGCCGGCGGAAGCCACCACCGGCCCGGAGGATGCGGTAAAACCGCTGGGGAGGCACAAAAGACCCACCGCCAAATTAGGATGGCGGTGGGTCTCAAAATCCGTCCGCAGCTTTTCCGCTGCGGTCGCCTTCCGACCACAGCGGAACAGCTCTAACATGGCTGGCGGTGTCTATCAGACACCGCCAGCCATATTAGGATGGCGGAAATCATATGCTTTCCACAGCGGCTTTTCCGCCGTGGAAAAGCATATGGACATTGGCTTCGGGGGCCCGTTGCGGGCCCCCTTGGTGAAGGGGGGGTCGGGGGGTGCACATGGGAGGTACCTATGGTACCCCCCTGCACTTGTATGCAGCAATCGACAGGCACCGTACGGTGTCTGCCGCTTTCTGCATACAAATGCAATGTATGCATTTTTTACCATAGCGGCGGGTGCAGCTTGAAGCCGCACCCGCCGCAATGGTAAAAATAGAGGATGTGACCCGCAGGGTGGCGGTCACATCTTAATTGCACAGGAGGGAACTCCGCAGGCAATGCGGAGGTTCCCTCCTACTCTATGGTGGCGGACGGACTCAGGTCCGTCCGCCATCATAATCGGCCCCCTAGTGTGAGTCATGTCCCTATCAAAATAAGTAAAATCTGAAATTAATGTGATTTGGAACACCGCTGAATCCGAAGGTTCAAGAACAAGAAATTGGTCAAAGTTAAAAATTAAATTGAAGAATAACCAGAGCCACGAAGCCCCGAAGGTGTTTGCAGGTGGCTAAATTCTTGTTAAGGAGTAAGGCATATAAGAAGTCATCTTTTGTTTTACAACCAGACATAATCTTTTCTCCATCACTGTAAAAATTACAATTACATTAAGTAAACTAAAAGGGACCAATTCTATAGTATTCTCGAAGTACTTTTTTCATGCTTCATTGATACTTATGTGTGGGCAAAAGTTAAAAACTCTGCAAGAAAATATATAAACTGGTTCACAAAGTTGGGATTGGTGACAGTTACAAGCAGTAGCAATTGAGTGCAATCCTATGGAATTATAATGCAGTGGTCACGGAGTTGCAAAATAAGTGAGGTTAAAACAAGTTATTTTTGCCTGTGCACGTATGACTAGATACTTGAAGTGAGTTTTTCACTCATCTTTGCACATGTACGCCTAAAAAAAGTTACACCACGGGAATTTGACTTTAAGTTCAACCATTGGCATTCTGTGACCAGCTACTTCAAGCCATTGATTTGAGACATCTTACGTCATTCCAGTGGATAACTATTCCCCCACCTTGTTATCCAATTGGGAGTTTGAATGTATCATTGCACTGAACGCACGAGGGACTATTTTGCAACTATTGTCCTCCCTGTCCTTGCTGCTGCCTTCCTCCCTGTGTCTCGCTCTAATGTGCTAATGCTGCATGTGTTCGCTCATGAAACACAGTCCTATTTTGGCGTTGCCACTGCTTGTTTGTATTTATGGCTCTCTAGTGCATTGAGCTATGCATGCCAGTTGTTATTTTCATGCTTTATGCAAAAGTAGGATAACCAGAAATATGCTTTAACACTGTTTCAACATGATCTTCACAAGTAGTATTATAAAAAAAAATGATAGCAAATTGGCTGGAGTTGCAGAGTTATTTCGAATTTCAAGCTTGAAACATTGACGCTGAAGGCATATGAGGACAACCATTCCACCCACTTGGCAGATTTTTCTGAACCCTTGTTTTAATGATCTCCAGAGATTATTTTGACTAGCCTCTTCTACAAATGGAAAAACAAAAATGGCATTGACGCAAATATATGCAGCGTGTCTTTGGAGTGCAGATAATTCACTTTGTCATGAATTCCCAAGAAACATTTTTAAGTAATTAATGACTTACAGTACTTAGTCGCATGTCAGGAAGCCAACACGTCAAAATAAAGGGCGAGGGCTTAGGGGATTCAGTGACTTGTGAATAATGCTAACTGGCAATATTGACTCCTAATTATTTTTGTGAATTGAAGCAGGGAGAGCTGTGGGCTCTGGCGTAAGTGACGTACGCCTCTTTCCGGTGGGTCCTCGCAATTTATGGTCACACTTCAGTACCTACCGCACCGGATCAGCCTGTGCAGTTTCGCAATGTTCCCTGTTAGACAGGATTTACTTCAATAGAGCATTGCATGTTGTTAGTATTCACAACAACTTACTTCCATTGCATATCGTCCGCATTAACAACACAGTTACCTCTATAGAGCATTGCCAGGGCCACTGGAATTATACGATTGTGCCGCCGCTGCACTTTTTGCATAAATGTGGATCTAACACGTTTGCCACATAACCAATCATCTTCTGCATGATCTGCAGATTTTCGACCAAATAATTGTTTCTAGCTCAAACAGTTCAAAAGTTACACAAATTTCAGCAACACGTGTTGCCGCGCAGTGGGAGGCCATTTGTAAAGGTTGACTGGTCACCTTTTTGTTGTATATTGCTATGTTTAGGTGTTAAACTGGTACTAATGAGGTGTAACCTATGCCCTGACAGTGTTAACAAGTGCACAAATGAAAAAATAAGGAAGTAATACTAGCAGACAATTTTGGTCATTGCATCACATAATTTGCCTTTGTTGCTGCATAATTTAGTCAACCCTACCGGATAATCTAGTCAACCCTGTCACATAATTTTCCCCTCTCCTGCCGTATAATTTCAGTGGCCCTGAGCATTGCATTTCCTTGGTATTTCCAACACAGTTACTTCCATCGAACATTGCATATTGTCAGAATTAAAACATCATTTACTTCCATAGAGCATTGCATATTGTCAGTATTAAAACATCATTTACTTCCATAGAGCATTGCATATTGTCAGTATTAACAACACAGTTACTTCTATAGAGCATTGGATATCATAGTATTAACAACACAGTTGATTTCATTGATGTTAGAAATTGTGTTATTGGTTGACCGGGTTGTAAGCCCTGGTCAAGCAGCAGCCACAATCATTGTCAGGATGAGGCACAAGCATACCCTAAATTAACCTGTGCTCAACCCTTCTGGTAGCTTGGCACAGAGGAGGCAGGATTAACTTAGAGGCAATGTGCAAAGTCTTTGTGTAACACTTTAACAGTAATAAAGTAAAAACACCACACAAAAAGGGTCCCAAGGAACGTTAGAAAAATAGAACTTTCTTTAAAAAATAAAACAAGAACACAATGCAAAAAATTCCAATCAGTAGAACCGAAGATATGCAATTTTAAAGATGTTAGTCAAAATACCACCAAAAAGCAAATAGCACCAACTGTGGATATCTGGTCACGCCGGACTGGGAGAAAGTCACAACTTAAGGCTGAATGAGATGGAGTTCAAGCAGGTTACAGGGACCAAGTTCGGCCTGCTGAACAAAGTATCTTAAATCCTGGTTTGCAGAGTCCTCTGAGGATCTGCTTTGAAGATGAGTCCCGCAGCTGAAGTGATGTGTGGAGTACAGAGGTACGGCAAGATTGAGTTAAGAGGGCCTGATTAGTTGTTGAGCAATGTGAAGTCTGGCATCAAGGATGTTGCACACAGTCATTGCAATGTGTCTGTTCCGTAGAGCTGTGAGCCTGCAGAGTGGCGTCTGGCATTGTCATCGAGGCTGCCGTCAATGAGCGATGTGACGGCCTCAGCCGAGGATGAATCACACAGTCAGGGTGATGCAGCACTTCCGAAGAGCTGCGATGTAATGGGTTCTTGGCAACAGGTCCAAGCCAATCAGCAGCTGTCATGCGTCGATTCTGCTCAGGTTTACACCGTGCAGCAGAGAGGATGCTTCAGTTTTGTAGGATTCACAGAGGCCGGCAGAGCACCTTAAATCCACTTCCAAGGGTCTAGGACTAAGGTGGCACCACTTGGCAGGGTAGACTCACATATGGCAGTGTACAGGTGCAGATACAAGTTTGTTGGAAGCCTCTTGTGTCCCTGAGGCTTTAGATCAGGATGCAAGCCAACTATCCCTTGGGGTCACTCTGGGTTCTGAATTTAAGAGTTGCAGTTCCAGATTCTTCTCACCCAGATAAGTGGGCAACAGGCTGTAGGTCAGCACAGCACGGCAGTTATTCCTTCAGAGCAGCAGTCAAGCAGAGTGGTGGTTTTGTCAGCAGCCAGCAGCCTACCTCCTGGCAGAGTATCCACAGGCCCAGAAAAGTATTGGAGAGTTGGTGTCTGAGGTCCAATATTTATACCCATTTGTGTCTTTGAAGTAGAAAGACTCTTTTAGAGGCATGCCTTTGAAGTGCACAGGTAACTTTCCTTCCTGACCTTGGCTCCAGACTAACTACAAGGATATGCAGCTCTTTTTGTGGTGACAGAATACAGCCTATTCAAGTGTAAGTGGGGCTGGGCCCAGCTCCTCGCTTCCATCCTGTTAGTGATGGCCCATTCAGTCACACCTAAGCTCTGTATGTGGCTATTTAGGAGGAATACACAACACCCACTGTCAAATTCACTGTCAACATGTGACCCAGAGACAAGCTGCAATCACCAAAAAGCTAAAGCAGGAAAATGTCAACTTTCTAAAAGTGTCATTTTCAAAATTGTAATTTAAAATCCAACTTCACCATAAGTTAAGAGTTTTCATTACAATTCCAGCGACACCAAACAGGAAGGGGTTATCTGTTCCCATATGGAAATTACACTTATAAAATGTAATAAGGTAACTCAAATGTTATCTTTTTGGAGAGGTATGTCTTGCAGTAATGAAAATCACTGTAGGAGTTTTTCATTACCAGGACATGTAAAACCAAAAAGTACATGTCCTTCTTTTTAAATTAATTGCACTCTGCCCTCTGGGTTGTCCAGGGCCTAGCCCTAGGGATATTAACAATGCAGTTACTTTCATAGAACATTTCATAACACAGTTATTTTCATCGAGCATTGTACATGGTCTATATGACCAACAAAGTTATTCCATACAGCATTGCACATGGTCAGTATTAACAACACACCCACTTCCATAGAGCATTGCACATGCTGAGGATTAACAGTTAACAGTGCATTCACATTGCACATTGCAGAACACTGCATTGCGCGTGGTCTGTAATAACAAAGTTAATTCCATTGAGCTCTCTACAAGGCCAATTTTTAAAATGCGGTTAGTTCCATAGAGCACTGCACATGGTCAGTAATAAAACATAGTGAGTTCCATTGATCATTGCACATAGTTAGTATTACCAACCAGTTATTTACTTTCAGCATTGCACATAATCAGTATTGGCAATGCAATTACTTCCATATAGAATTGCATGATGTTGGTATGAACAATGCAGTTACTTCCATGGAGAATTTCACATGGTCAGTTTTAACAGCACAGTTACATCCAAAGAGCATTGCACATGATCAATATTAATAACATAGTTGATTCAATAGAGCAATGCATATAACATAACTGATGTATTTGTAAAGTGTACAATTACTCGAAAGGTGTCCTGGCGCTGAATAACAGACGTTTATTGTTACCCAACGGTACTCATTTTATCGACCTCAGATGGATGAAAGGCTGAGTGGACCTGCCGGGATTTAAACCTGTGACCATGAGATCGAACACTGGTCCCTGCAGTGGCTGCTTTAATCCACTGAGCCACCAGACCCGACTTATATAAGCAGTACTAACAACGCAGTTACTTCAATAGAAGACTGGTTTTAACAGCACAATTACTTGAAAAGAGTTATATTGCATATGTCTAGTATTAACAATATAGTTACTTTTATTGTGAATTACACATAATCAATGTTATCATTATTTTCATAGAGAATTGTATGTGTGATTTAACATATTTACTTTACTAGATTATTAATGCAAGGTTAACTATAAGAAATACAGTTATTTTACACCAAGGAATTCGGAGAGAGACCTTAATTACAACCAAGTCAACCTTTGTCTTCTTCATTATGTCACTCAGAACCCAGAAGCAGAAAAATACACCTTTTTGATACTTACTTATATAATGTTATGTTGTGTATATACAGTTCATTCCCAACACCCAGCATCCTGGGTCTCTAGAGACTTGAGGGAAATTAAGGAAATTAGGTGGCTCTCAATCAACTGCCATCTTCTCTGGCAGTTCTCTGTCCATGGTAAGAAGAGGAGAACACAGCTCCTCTCTGCTGTCAGTTAAGCTTTATGTTGGGAGGGGGAAAGAATGCACAAAGGCTCTTGTTGGATGGTGGCAGTATGGCAGGTATAGGGTTTTGTATGGAAGATGAGTAAGGTTAGGGAATACTCAGATGATGGTGTGGAGGGGTGAAAAGATACCAGGTGGACGGGGAAGGACGAGGGATGGCAAGCCACAGATGGTGGTGTGGGATTCTGGCAGAACAACAGGCTGATTGTTTTGGTAGGGTAGAAAGGTGAAGAGAAGGGAGTACACAGAGAATGGTGCAGATGGTTAGCAGGAAAAAAGGCTGAGGGGCATTTTTTATATTGGGGTTACATATTGGAGGAAATTGCTGAGTGTTGGTGATTAGAATGACAGGAAGCTAGGTACTTGTAGAAAATCAGGTCCTGTTTGCAGTGTTCCCACACGTTTTGTCCCATTTGAGTCCCCTTGATGCTGGTTTTCTGAGTCTGAGAGGGCCCTGGGCTCTGCTAGGCAGGCCCATGACCAGTGCTATGTTGAAAACCCCCACTGCTATGTTGAAAACATGCATGCATTAGGGTACATTATGTGTTAGGGTACACCTATGATTGGCATGACCTACCCTATAAGTCCCTAGTATATATTAGGGCAGGGGGATTAAAACTACCCATAAGTCCCTAGTAAATAATACAGCATGACAGTTTAGAGGGGCCAGCAGTGCACACATGTAGTGCAGAAAAAGCATTATAAAAGCACCCCTGTGTTGCAGCCCTGATAAAGAAATTGCACATTTCACTTCCCCCATTGTAGTAAAATGCCTCCCAAAATCAACTTTGGTGCTAGAAGCACTGTGAAATGAGGATCTACACTATTTCTGCATATTCAGGACCCCCAATGTCTCCCCTAGGTATCCGGGGAGGGGGGGGGAATGTAACTATAAGCAGGGCCCTTATAAAAGAAGTTTTATATGCCCTTAAGATGGAGAAATTGCACATTGCAGCTTCCCCCTTGTAGATGCCTAGCTCCATAGGATAACATTGCAATAGCTTATGAATGCATAACTAGCATTAGGAATCAAAGAGCATTTCATTCAAAGACTTAGGAGAATGGTATTGATAAATCAAACACTATGCTATTGTTCAATGCATCCTAAAATATACAGAAAACAAGTTATAAGACTTTCATGTCTGTAAGCCAAAATTCAGCCTTACTGTGGGCTTCCATGATTGGTCAGAACTACCAGGATTAGCCAGACTGCTTTGGTGAAGTGATAAGTGGCTCACCCATAGAGAGGCTATCTGTTAGAGAGAGGTCTGCTACACAAGAATGCCGGAACAGGGGGGAGGGGTCGTATAGCATGAAGCTTCAAAGGGAACTAGTCAGACAGGGAATGCCAGGTCTATCTAGCCACCAGCCCATCCAACCCAGCCAGATGGCAGGCTTAAGGCAGTAATTTGCAGGTGGTAGGGGGAAGAGAGCTATGGAAATGAGCCATACTTAAGGTTGGTTTAACTAGTTCTTGCTCCTCCGCTAAGATTTTAGCCATACTGAAGTTTGGAGGAATAGTGCTTTCTGGGAGAATATTATACCACACTTTGGAAGAAGTGGTCATGCTTTGGAGTGTAGCCCTAAACCACATTGGACAGGAGTGCCCTCCCACTTAACCCTAGAGAACACCAAATAAATATGTGAGAGGAGTAGAGCCTCGCAGATCTGCTGCGTGAAACTAAAAGAATAAGAAGTCTTGCCAAGCTGAAAACTTGATTCGCACCATCAGGCCCTGTATTCTTTCTAACTGCGCCTGCTATATTATTTGGAACTACAGCCCTTTGGATGTGCCTCTCTTCAAGAGGAATAAAGAGTGGACTCCCTGCTAGCTACAAGTTAACAGATCTAACCTGGACCATCACCACCAAGTATTCCATGCCTGGAGTGAATCCAGTGGATCTGTCAGGGTTTTCACCAGGTGCATTGTGGGAATTGTGGGTCCCAACATTTCAAGGACCATGTTGGACCCTTGGATTGTGTTTTGGATACTTATACTTTGGACCCTCAGGAGGAATGTAAGGAAGAAGTTCCAGAAGTTTGGAGCAACTTTTGTAAAAATCTCTATATGGAGACCGACTTAACTATGAGAGCCAAGCCAGCCACCTTCACCTGCGAACTGGCCTACCCTGCTGGTTTGTCCCACTGAAAAGCTCCAGAGGTCCGACTTCCAGAGTTTGACCAGGAGCTCCTTGGAAAGCAAGCCAGCGAACCCTCACGGAAGCCGGACTGATGAAGAGCATCGAAGGACCCCACCAGAAAAAGCTCTGGAAACGTTTCCAAGTCTAAAGGTAAAATCTCGACTGAGGCCTACCATGAGGGGTATCCGAGCAGGGCTCCATCATGTTCGACCTGAAACTTTGACTTTCTCTCTTGTCAAGCGTGACCAGATGTCTCAGAGTGGCGCTATAGGTTTCAAAGTGCTATATGGTGCTAAATCGTTAAAATTTCATTGCTCTGGTTCCCTACTTTGGATTCATGTAGTTTTGGTGTCATTTTAAAGATACAAATATTTCCTATTGTCATAAATTGGTGTTGGATTGTTATTTTGTTTTGTGTCTTAACTATTTACTAAATTGGTGATTTTAAATGCTTTACATACATGTCTCATAAATTAAGAAAGCCTGCTCGCAGCCAAGCTACCAAGGGTTGAGCGTGGGAATAATTTATTGAGACCTAGACGGAGCTCTACATCATGTGTGTGGCTTTATTGCTAGTGGTAGATGTAAATTTACTACAACTAATAATCCACTGAGAAGGGTATCAGTACCTCAGGTAATTGTATTTTTTTGTTATTATTTGGGAGGGGGTGATCTCAAGGACATTCAATGGGTTGGGTGTCAGTACAAAGGTTTTGTTTATATTTCAGTGGGGGAGGGAATTCTAATGCGAAGGGTAGTGGTCTTGGGTGGAGAACATTAGATTGTGCATGAATCCCCATTACTACTCTATATCTTCACTGCTCATTTGAACAGTGGTGGCCCGTGCAGGTAAGAGCGGTGCGGCGGTGGAGCCAGGTGGGTCGATTTCAACAGAAGACCACATGAGAAAATTAAATAAATAATATATTTTCCCTTGTCATTGTCTGTTAAAATCCCCTCCACCCACTCTGCCCCTCCGCTCTTACGTGCATGGGCCGTGGCTGCATTTGAACAGCTGAGGAAGATAATGTGGGAAACGCAGATCAGTCAGAACCCATTCAAAACAAACTCCCCATTTCTCACATTTCCAGACCTACTTTTTCTTTGTCTTCCACAGCGTGGCTCCATGTTGCATAATAGACTTGGAAGGACATGCATGAGTTGCCTTTTATATAATTTATAAACTGATTGGGAAAGCAAGTCCTTATTCACAGCTACTATGTAGGAGAGAGAGGAAACATGAAGGATCCAAATCAAATGTGACTCCATTACCCTCCTCCATCCTCCTGATATTCCCCATACTGCAAGATCATGTGCCCTGCCAGCCTACCCCACCTCCCACAGAGCTAATATTCCTCTTTGCATGAAAACTAGTAAAGGTAATGAAAAACAAGCATCTGCCCACCTTCACCCCACTCAGCTTCACAACCATAAACAATTTAAAAACCGCCTGCTCTCCTGGTACCATCTAACACCCTCCCACCCCATGCTTTACCTTTCTTTGTCTCCTTAAGGCAAGGTTTACTATGTCATTAAAAGAGAAGACACCTGGGCAGTGCTGACAGTGACAACATCAAAGCCAATTGTTAGTAGGGAGAGATGCGCACTGACAATTTTTTTTTTTACTTCTGGTGTCTACAACAAAACATGGATTGCTCAGATATGCTTTGATTTTCGGGATGTGGCATGAACAGTGAAGAACTATTGAAGGGGTTTATGATGTACTACGAAGGCAAAACAAGATTCAACGCAATATTCCACTTTTTAAACAAGTGCTTAAGGCTACAGTAGGCTATTTCAACATAAAATTCCTCTTATGGGGCCAGATGTAGGAAGGGTATTACCGGTTGGTAACGGCCGAAATTAGTGAATTTCGGCCGTTAGCGACGGTTAATAGGCTTTTCTGATGTAGGTAATTTACCAAATCAGTAGTTTAAGGAATCGGTAAATTACTGATTTCTTAAATACCAATTCGGTAAATTACCAAATTTGTAATGTAGGGAGCACTTAAATGAGTGCTTATCCCATGTTAGGATTCGTTATTTACCACCAACTACAAGTTGGTGGTAAATAACGAAAACACCCCAAAAAGCAATTTTATGCAAATTGCTACAGTGCCATTTTGCAGACATACATGCCCTTAGGCACTCACACACAATTGAGGGGTGGAACAGGGTGTTAAAGTGACACCCTGCCACCCTTCAATGTTTTCCCCTTTTACCGAATCGGCATTTACCGATTCGGTAATTGACATTCATTCCTATGGGCCTCCAGACAAACCGGTAACCATGTTGTCTGTGTGATGTCTCACATGTGTCCCTTTCAAGATTGACCCTATCTCTGCACAGTCCAGCCTAATTGCTATAATTTGAAAAGACATTTATGAATAGCCATTACTGAGTTTATGATCATTCTTCTCAAATGAATTTTTGAGAAATTGCAACAAATGTTGCATTTTATAACGCACATTGTCCCTACAGAATTACACATATTTATTATATATTATAACGGCTTTCACGCTTTGTGCTGGGAGCTTCAGAACATATTTGAAAGAATGGGTATTGTTATTATATCCTATGCTAATAAAGAAGCACTCTTATTTTTACAGGACATTGGCCATCATTCACACATTCTATGTGTTCTGTAGCTTGACGGAATACTTGCATTCTTTGCATGCTAGAACACCAAGATTTGTAAAGTTATTCCATGCAACTACCTTTTTTGCTAGTTCTTTAGGAATGGTGGCTTACTGCATAGATTTAGCTCTGTCATCTCATGTGAGAACTGTTCAATGTGGAGTGCTAACAATAAAGATATTATTTTAGAATAGCGCTAATTCCTGGCAGAGTAATTAATAGGCAGTAATGTTGCCAACTGATTGGCGCTCACTTATACAATCTTAGGAGGAATGGAAGATTCATTAGGAATCAAACTTGAGACCTGCAAGTCACATGTCTTGAAATGAGTTGTGTTAATCCACGTGGATCAATAAGCGGAGACCGGTATGTTGCATCGACCAGATGAGCAGACTTAAAATGTCCCCATTGTTCAACAGTCAGACAGTAGCGTCTTTCTGAATTAAATAAAAAGTATTTTATGAGTTTGTTGTTATCAACATAAGGGATTTGCAAAAACTGATTCTAAAGTGCTTGAATTGAAATATGTAAAAGCTGAGTTATAGCTGTCAAATCACTAATTCCCCTTTTCAAAGATCTTTCAGGAGCCTCAAACTATTGTCAAATCCACTGAAATATGTTTGTTGTAATCATATCAGCTTTGACCAATGTTGAAAATACCAATTTTTTCACTCCATTTTCTACAATTGGATCTAAGAATAGATCTGTCCCATTTATTGAAGTGTTAGCCCCGCCTCTAATGGTTGAACTGTTAGCCACTCCCAAAGTTCTGGTCTAGTTGCCTCCTGGGAAACATCCCCATTGACATGGAAACTTTAGGTCTCTCATCCCTGGCTCAGTGCTTCGTTTCTCCCCAGCTTGGTTTAAACTATACAAATATGACTGGAATCATATGTACACATATGGTACTATGTATTGAGAAAATCAAAATAGTCTGCTGCTCCACCCCTCACCACAGATCACCCACACATAAATTACACAAAGGTAAGTGAACTTCCCTTAAATAACTTAGCCAAGGCCCATCAAATGCTTTATAGAGATACTGCACGTAAGTTGATGTTAATTATATGACAATATTTTAAAGTCTTAAATATGAGTGTGAAGGTGAACAGTTTCATAACGATGGAGATGTTATACGAGTTTATAATGAGTCATATTCTCCAAATAGTTCAACATTTCTATAAGACAATTGAATAATAAATGTTACCACGTTGCTTTAACCTCAGGTAAAAAAGATAAAACATCTGCAGTGAATAGTTAATGAATTTCTATTTTTCTATTCTCCTTGCACACAGTATTTCAGAATAAGTTTATAGTAATAAGGGATCAATATCTCCCCAAAAGAACAAATGTCCTAAATCACTGAAACATAAGCAATTGTATTCAGAGCAATTCTCATGTGATTCTGTACTGTGCTGGGATGCTATCAGCTCTTGATATCTGAATTTCAGCCTTAAATCGAATGTAACAGATGGAGTAAAGTCACCGCTCAGAGACATCCCGCTGACTATTTTATTAAGTCTCGCCACTGGCCATGTAGGTACTAGAGTCAACTGGGATCCAACCTGCAAAATCAATACTTAACTGGCCTGTGTTGTGAAAGTACAAAGTAATGTGGATTTTTACAAATTCTTTTACAAAGAATGTGTAATAGTTTTCAATACTACCTAAAACAATCTTTGGCATTGCTGTAAGGTACGGCTGTAATGTTCTGCGCTCCCACAGGCTCACTGTTCATCCTGCACTGACACTGGCATACTTCTCACCCTGCATTTATAAGGGCATATTTCTCTACCCCTTCATTCACATGGGCACACCTCCCATACCGCATTCAAATGGGAAACAGCTGTTATCACACATCATTTACCACACACTGTAAGTATATTTAACTGAGTTTCTGTATATCTATATCTATCTATCTATATACATATCTATCCAGAGATATATATATATATGTGCAGATTCACGTACTTCACCAGTACCACGCACTCCGCACAGGAAATGAAGATTATTCCTTCCTCTGTATGATTATATTCTGGTTTTATTTATGAAACCATAAGCCATCAAACAAAACCCTACACGTTTCGGCGGGTAACCACCTTGCTCACGGGAGGTGTAGTGGAGTGTTTTTAAAACAGTTTATGAGTGTTAATTATATACACAAAGGTGTGTTGGTGAACCAGTGGGTGTACGAGTGCCTGTATGGATGATTCAGTGGCTGTGCCTGTATAAATGTGAATGTATGGTTGAGTGACTGGTTGTGCGAATGTCTGTGTCATTCAGTCAGTTGGTGGGTCGGTGAATGGGCTTGTGAATGGTTGTGTGGAAGTGTGTGTATAAAGGGTTCTATGGGGTGTGAGTCGGTGTGCTAGTCATCTTCTGGATGATGTCATCAGTGATGTCATTTGAGATGTCATCAGTGAAGTCATCAGTGACATCACTGACCATGTCCTGGCTGTAATATTTGAGGTCTTAAGCAGTGCATTATGGGGCGCAAGTTGTAGTTATCTCAGCTAACTATAATTTCTGAATTTCACTGGTTTTGTGCAAAACCAGAGCGTAACTATAATGTCCCTGTAACATTTGGTGTTTTCAGTCAATTTCTACTTTTATTTTATTCCATTTCCTTACTATAATGTCCCTGTAACCTTTGTTTACATCAGTAAAATGTTTAAGGTTTTTTACATACCGAATTCCTAAATATAACGTCCTTGTAACCTTTGATTTTGTCAGTGAATTCTTATGAGGTTTTTTTCAGTATTAGTCACATCTGCAGAGTAGTGGAGAAAGGGGGCTGGGCCTCTGACAAGCTCTCAGGAATCTCACTGGGTAACACTTATAGGAGGTACTGGGAGGGCTTCTTTGCTCCCAAAGTCCCTCGGGAGTAAAGGGGTCTTTTTCCCCAACCATTCGTGCACCTGAAGGTGCATTTGTGGAGTGGTGAAGAAGGGGGTGTGGCCTCTGAAGACCTCTGAGCAATCCCTTTGTGTGGGACTTACTGGAGGTAACAGGAGGGGTAGTTGTTAGGGAAGAAATCCACTTTAGTCCTGGTGCCCTCAAGAGCCAAGGGGACTTCATAACCTAACCAGCAGTGCACAAAGAGATGCGTTAGCAGAATGTTGGATAAAGGGGGCGTGGCCTCTGACAACCTCTTAGCAATCCACTGTATGGGACTTACTGGATGTAACAGGAGGAATTATTTGTCCTCAAGGACCCTCTGGAGGCAAGGCGACTTTATACCCCAGATAACAGCACGGCAGGAGGTGCATTTGCAGAGTGGTGGAGAAAGGAGTGGGGCATTCGCCGAGTTGCCGGGCTTTTTTATTTAAATTTTTTCTTTTTAGAATCAATGCAGTGTGTTCAAAACTAATGGTCCACTCACTTCAGCTGCTATGTTGAGAGTTTCAGAGTGATTCGTCAAGCGAGGGCCAAGAAAAAGGGGGGGTCCCAAAGCGCTTTTTCTCCATGATAATTTCCATATGAAACTTTTGTCGCAGCTACAGCCCGAACTGCTGAACGGAATTACACTCTTTTTGTTAAATGGTGTAAATCCATTCAGTAGTTCCTGAGAAATTTGAACATTTCTCAGATATACAAATATGGCCATGGAGGATCCGCGAACCCTCACGATCTCGAACCTGCGATCTGATTGGCTGCCAACACTTCAAGCCTGGAAGTGTTGGCAGCCATCTTGTGACTCAGTTGATCTGAGTCATGAGAAGAAAGGTTACAAAATAAAAGATTAAGAAAAAGGGGCAGGGTAGAAACACCCTAACTCCCTATGACTGCTCAGGGGGTCCCACATGGACCCCTTGGGCCAAAAAAAGCATTTTTTTCAGGCGGGTTTCGCATTGAATCTGCAAATCTGATCGGATTTTCCCCCCAAAAATGCACTTTGTTTTCTTTAAGACCCCGGGTGGGACAAGTCCCGGGGGCAATAATTAAAATAGATGTGGGGCCAATGTGGGCCCCCACAGCTCCAGGGACTGCCACCTCCCCAGGGCAATGTTTATTAAATGTGGGGGGGCAATAGGTGCCTCCTTTAGCCCTGGGGACCGTCACCTCCCCGGGGCTTTGGGTCTAAAATGAATGCATAAGGGGCTCCTGCCCGCATGAAGCCCCATGGACCGCCACCTCCCTGGGGCTATTTACATTAAAATGTGGGGGGCCACGCACCCCCTTCCTGCACTGTGGACCACTGCCCCCCAGGGCTACATTTGTAAATGAATACGTTGGGGGCTCCAACCCCCCCACGCAGCCCCATGGACTGCCACCTTCCCGGGGCTATTGACAGTAAAATGGGGGGGCCCGCCGCTGCCCAGGGGACCACCACCTTCCCGGGGCTACATTACAACATGTGTCAGGTGGCTTCTCCCCCACACATAGCCCCGGGGACCACCCCCTCCCCAGCACACATATTAAGTAAAGACGGAGGTCCGTTGCACACCTCTGATGGGAGGGTGGTCTTTTTGGCCCCACTCCAGGAGCCCTTCATGGCCCTGGGGACCGCCACTCTCCAGGGCCGGCTCCAGCAATGTCCCGGGGTGCCCACCCCAGGACATTGCAGTTTGCTGTGGCTTGATGGAAAGCCATAGCAAACTCTGCTTTGCTTCATGGAAGCGAGAGCATGGAAAAAACTCTCACTTCCTTGAAGAGAAGCTGAATAGCTTTTGGGCATTCAACTCCCTCTGCTCAAAAGCAAAGCTGGCTCCCACAGGAGGTGGGGAGCTGGCAGGGATCACGGGGGCCTTGAGGCTCCCCCGGTGGTCCCCAATGATGTGACTCTGCCTTGGGGGATGGGGTACCCAAGGCAATCTCGGCCGGGTAGGGGGCTGCACAGGCCCCACTACCCATTTTAAAAAAAAGGTAAGGTCTGGCCCTGGGGAATGAGGTCTCCAAGGCTGAAATTGGCCTCAGGAGGGGGTCCCTGCAGCCCCCCTCCTTTAAATGTATTTTTTTTAATGGAAACTTGCCCCGGGGGAGCGGATCCCCGGTGCCAAAATCTTCCTCAGGTGGAAGCCAGCGGCCCCTCTCCTTTTTTATTTTAAAAAAATGGGTCAGGCCCTGGAGGATGGGGTCCCTAGTCCCCATAAAGAATCAAGGCAATGGGGGCCACACAGCCCCCTTCATAAAATAGAAAAAAAAATGAAACCAGCAAGTCACCGGAGGCTCCCCCTTTATCTCCACCGCTCTGCAAATGCTCCTCCTTCGCTGCTGAGGGTCCCTAGGGGCAAACTAGCCCACCTGTTACCTCTAGTAAGCCCTACACAGTTGGATTACTTAGAGGTGGTTGGAGGTCATGCCCTTTTTTCCACCACTCTGCAAATGGGCCTCTCAGCGCACTGCTGTTGGGGCGATGAGGTTCCTTTGCGTCCATGTGGCTTCTGACCACCTTGCAGCATTCCAGCTGTGTGGGGCTTACTAGAGGTAACAGGAGGGCTAGTTGGCCCTCAGGGGCCATCAAGAGGCAATGGGACTTTACTCTCAAACCAAGAGCACACCAGGAGGTGCGTTTGCAGAGTGGTGGATGATGCAGCGGGTTCCGCACCCACACTGTTTATGTATCGAGAGAACAGAAAGGGAGCCAGGACACAGCCGTATCTCACCTCCTCTCCACTCTAAATGCTTCAGTGCATTCCCCTCTAATACCATATCTGACCCTGGCTTTGCCTCCCAAGTATAGGTCCAGCAGAAAGCTAATAATCAATGTCTCTAACCCCAACTCTTACATAATTGGCCACAGTTTTGCATGTATAACGCAGTCAAAAGCTGAGGTCAACAAAGGCTAAAAATATATTCCGCTCTTTGATTTTAACTACTTCCCAAGTAGCATCCTTAAATTGAGACTCTGTTCTATTGTTCTCACCCCAGAACGAAATCCATATTGTAGATATGAGAGGATGTTATGTGTGTCTGCCCAATCTTGTAATCTGTTCAAGATGATGCGACCTGCAATCTGCACCAGGGAATCAAGTAGATAACTTGGCCTATAACAAGCCGGGTTTAATCAATCTCCCTTTTTAAAATAGGAACGAAAATTGATTTGCACATGATGATATAAACCCAGCTATGCATCATGGTCTGAGTACTAAATTCAATAAGGGCCTCTAGAGAGCAATATTTGCTCTGCACAGGGCTTCAGGAATTGCATCTAAGCATGAGGCTTTACCACCTTTACTAGCTAATATTGCATCATTAACTTCTTCAATACTAACGGGGCCCATGGTGGTAATCTGTGGAGTATGTGCTATTATCATATGACTATGTCCTTGCTCTAGTACAGGTGCTACATTAGGTAGAGAATAAAAGCTAGTAAAGCGCTTTCTCCAGTCTTCTTCCATAATCGGCATCTCAATCCTGGGAGCCTCGTCTGCTAGCAATGGTGCCGAGTTAGTTACTCTCCAGAAAGCTCTATTATCCTTACTAGCACATGCTTTGCATAGACCTTCCCAAGCCATCTCCCTTTATTATTATTATTATTATTATTGGGACATTTATAGAGCGCTGCGATTACGCACACCGGCGTGTCCACGCGCTGAAAGTGGGAGAGGCAAATGGCAGGGGACACAGAAAAATGAGCGGGCCGTTATTTAGTATAGAGAAATGTTTTTAGTTTCGCTCGGAACTTAGCCTCCTCTGGTTCCAGGCGCAAGTCCGCCGGCAGTTTATTCCAGTTAGTTGCCGCTAGGCATCTGAAGGACCTGCCCCCCATGCGGGCCTTCTTAATTCTTGGAATCCTCAGTAGGCCGCCCCCTGTTGATCTAAGCGCACGTGTTGGTTTGTACACTTCGATCAATTTAGTCAGAGGGTCGGGTGCCCTGCCATTCAAAATGCGATGACAGGTGCAGAGGGCTTTATATTCCACTCTTCTCCTCACAGGGAGCCAGTGTAGCTGCTGGAGGGCCGCCTTAGAAGGCGCCCTTTTAGGCAGTCTAAGAATCAGACGCGCTGCCGCATTCTGCAGCACTTGCAGGCGAGCCATGCTTTTTTCTGGAGCCCCCAGGTACAGCAGGTTCCCATAGTCTGACCTAGCTGTCACCAGGGCATGGACCAGGGTTTGACGGGCTTCAATCGGGAGTAAGTCCAGGACTTTTCTCAGCTTCTTCAGAATCCCGAAACAGACTCCCACCACCCGATTAATCTGGGGGCCAAAAGTGAGGCCAGCGTCAAACCACACCCCCAGATTGCGTGCCTCTTGGCAGGGGGTTGGGGTGGGTCCAAGACAGGAAGGCCACCATGCCGACGACCAGGCAGACTGGGCTCTCCCCACCACCAGCACCTCTGTCTTGTTGCCGTTCAGCTTCAAACAATTGATGGCCATCCATTCGGCAAGATCTTTCATGCACGAACGGAAGCCATCGGCAGCAGGACAGGGCGCATGCGATAGGGAGATCACCAGCTGCGTGTCGTCGGCGTAAGAGACCAGTTGGAGGCCATGGCTCTCCACAATCGAGGCAACAGGCGCGACATACATATTAAAGAGGGTTGGGCTCAATGACGAGCCCTGCGGCACGCCTTGGCCCAGAGGCACCCCCCTTGAATAGCAGTCTCCCTGCCTGACTCGAAAACTTCTCCCATTGAGAAAGTCTTGGATCCATCTCAGCGCGGTGCCAGAGATGCCACCTCTGTTCAGACACTGTAGCAAGATGTTAACTGTGTCTTACTCAACTTCACCGCTTTCTTATAATCTATTCTACAAGTCTGGACCTCAAAGTCCATCTGAGGGATTTGTGTAGAGCCTCCTTTAGAGATTTAAGGACCCTAATACATGTGTCTTGATTTTTTATTTACGACTGAAAGGCTCTCCTTCACCCCCTGTGTGATTAACAAAAAGGCTTTGATGATGTCTTTGGGCGCTATCAAGTCATCTAGGCAGGTCTTAAAAGCCTCTCTTTTGCTAACTATCTGTGGCTTAAGAATCCCCTCCGGAACAATCTGTGTCCATCGTAGGGTATACCCATTAAAACTTGCTAACTCGATTTCTTCTATTCGTGAGATAATATTATTGTGCCACTGCTTAAAAAATAGAGTTGACAGTAATGCAATACTCAAGTGATAATGATCACTTAGTAAAATCAAGTGAGTCAGAAAGTTAAATGCCTGATCAGCGCATCTATTCAATAGTAAAATGTGGTCAATATGTGCATTTCTCCAATTAAAATTGCACTTGCGTCGGGCATGAGGGGAGGAGATCTCATTTGCAAAGGCCAAGTCAAATTTAAATAACTATTCATTTAGCTTATCCCAAAAGCATTATGATTAAAATGGGTTTGGTCAAAATCTTCTGCTGTTGTCATGCCACATGTTACTTGACTGTAGATTACACAAGCGTAAATTAAAATCGCCTCTCCATAAAATAATGGTATACTTACTATTACTTGTATAAATATAATCTAAGTCATCATTCAATTTCTGTAGTGTATGTATGATTACTTGAGTGGGGGCATTATTATAAAAATAATTAATTATACATAGCCTAGCAGAGCCAGAGGAATCTCATAATATTAATTGATAATAAGGATTCTGTTACCAAAGAGATGTTAGTAAATTGTAAGCTATTAGATGCATATGTGCAAAGTCTACCCTTTGATCTATCACGTACAGATGGAATGGCAGGGGTAAAATATGTTCTATACCCGTTCATATGAATGGGCTCTGTAAGCCAGGTCT
This sequence comes from Lissotriton helveticus, assembly GCF_964261635.1. NCBI lineage: Eukaryota > Metazoa > Chordata > Amphibia > Caudata > Salamandridae > Lissotriton > Lissotriton helveticus. The sequence continues at coordinate 104,481,512 of NC_136072.1, forward strand.
CTTGTAAGCATATAAGATGAAAGCGAGTCACAAACTCTAGCCATTCTAGATTTTGTCCATTACTCCGTAAACCTGCCAAGTTCCAGAAAACAAAATATAGATGTTCATAGGAAACCGGTACAGGGTTTGAATTATTATTAATACCTGAAGCATCTAGCATGGTACTGCTAGGAAGTTGGACAAAGTTATCTTGACCTAACATAGATCCCTCTCTAACTAGAGTGGGAATGGTTGTTGGATATTCTTCCCAATCAGTAGGAAGCTTGTCATTTAGTGAATCCTGCCTATCCAGGTTTGACAAACTTTGGAAGCGATTATAGGTTGGCACCATGAAGTTAAAAATTCTGTATGCACCCTGGGATGTTAGTGAACCACAATCTGTCCCTTTCAATGTGTTTTTCTAAATAATAATGAAAAAATCCAGCGCTAGAGATGACATAAAAGTTGGGGAAATATTAGGGGGCCTAGTCCTGGACAAAACAGTGTCCACCAGCTGTGGGGTTTTGCATGGTTTGAAATACCCATTCCTGCAATGCACATGTTTTCATGCCATATTAGGTTAGCAGTGCATGGCTAAATAGACCCCATTTGCATTCATGTTATACAACTCGCTGAGTTATCCCTGTAATGTGGAGGCTCCAGTTAGCAAGTGTTACTCCATTTTGCCTTTCTCAACTCCTATTAGGATGCTTAGACTGGGCCCGAGTTAGGCATCGTTGCTCATGTTGCTTGCCTCAGCAGGACACTGCATTTCATTATTATTTTTCTGTGCTGTTCAAGGCTGTTTTCTAACTTGCTAATGAATAGGTCATTTTGCCCTGACAATGCTTATCTGAATGTGTAGTTTCTGCTCCCACGTTAGGGGATGCTGAGACCCAGCACCGTGGCCTTGAGGCCTTGATAACGTGTACCCAACTGGAAGGTGTTAACTCGTCCTACTTTGCCTCTTTTGTTCATGTTCGTCTCAGGCTGGTAGTTTTCTATTATGGGCATGGCTGAGGGCTCCACAAGAGGAATGATTATCTACTGTAGACTGTTGTCAGTCCCTGGGTTAGTCCCTCGGCAGACATCTTAGGGTACAGGTCTAATTGGACTCCTCTGCAGAGTATTGCAAATAAACATGTAAGTTTGTATTCTCTACTGTATGACTGACTCTTCATTTCTGTGAAGGCATAGCAGGTGGTTATAAGTAGCCCGCGTGGTCCCTATGGGCTCCGTCCTTCAGTTTTGAAAGACAGAACTATACAATCCCCACGCAAAGTTTTTTTTACCTCTCCCCACCCATTTAACACTCCTCACCATTTTAATGTCATTAAATAACAGGTCAGTTAAACCTGTTCTTACACCCAGTCAGTTTAGGGACTTATTTCTTACTGTAAGCCAATTCTCAGTACTATTTGTGGGTAAAGGGGGCGCATTTTCCAAAACCATCTCATATGGGGTGGCAGCAGTTAGAGGGTGAAGACGATCATCCATGTGTTCCATAGGTTCTCGAGAATTATCATCTATGGATAGGTACTGCAGTGGAGACCTGACATCTGCCACTATCCTTCCTGAATTGAAGTTCCCCCATCACACATTCTACCTTTATGGGTGTTTAAATTAATAGTTGTACAAATTGAAAAAAAAAAGTCGGAGCGATCAGAAACAATTTCATTAGTTGCAGGCCTATTTGGTGCGTCATTAATCCCTTCCCTGCTGCCGTCGGCCATTGGCCATCGCGAGCACTACCTCGCTGGTGCTGCAAACGTCCACTCTGCGGAACCGCCATACTGCCGCTAAATAATGGCAGCGGCTAAGGTGTTAAGGGGCCAGCCAGTCATAGTGTGTTTTACATTTGATGTTTACCCATTTGCAAGAAAATTCAGCAGATCCAGACAAGAGTTTGTTTTAATTTCCACTTTCACTAAACGAGTATGTATATCCCTTCAGTGCATTATTACAATTTTGCTCAAAAAGCTTCTCCTAGGGCATGAAGTTTGCTATTAAGTTATTAGAAGTAGTATTAAAAATTTCGACCAGAACTTTTTGTATTTGCTAGGGCCCCCATTTTTGGGTGGTCGTTCGTTTTTTCTGCGGAGGCTTCTTTGTAGCACATGTACCTACAGGGTGATTTGGGGGTTTTCTTGCTCGTTTGGGTGGAGGTGGTGAATTGGATACAGATGGAGAAATTGATTCAGAGATAAACTGAATGCACCCATTATCTCCGGTACCCCCACTCGCCACATCGCCCCTTCCATCATTATCAATTGTAACACTCTTTATGTAGTACTTTGGATAATTAGAGGGGACGTGAGTTGAAGTTACCAAAGTTGTTATAGATTCCCCACAGGTTAACAGTTATTGAAGTGTGGAGAAGTGTGGCTCAATGGTTAGAGCGGCAGACCCTGATGCAGAGGTCTGGCCCGGGACCAGGGTTCGATTCCTGCCTCGGCGGGTCTTGGGCTCAATTTCCCCGGACCTGATAATTCTCGCCTCGGTGCCTAGTCTAATCATGGGTCCCACTCTGTGACTCTGGGCAATAGCTTGCTTAATCTCCACAACGGCCCGAGCAGCTCTGTGGATGCCTGGCTTCACCTTGGGGGTGCCCAGGAGTGGACATTTCACAGGAAAGCCAGGATGGGTTCCGCAGCGGTATGAATACAGCGCTACGAGGCCTCCGGGTAGAAGTGCGCTATATGAAATACAAACATTTACATTTACATTTATTCTTCGACTGATTATATTTACCTATTTATAGCTCCCATAGCTCCTTGAATATATTTTAGCAGCAACAGTTGTGATTTGCCATGGGACTGAGTCTGAGACTTGCTCACAGTAGGTGGGAAGGTGTTGTCTAATAAGATCAGGAGATCGTTGTGACTCAGAACACTGGATTAAAAGGCAATACAAAATTGTTTCAAAATTAATTATCAGGGTGGTAATATACCCCCTGCCCAACTCCAAAGTACCAGCTAAATTACACACCTCCCTAGTAATCAATAGTCGAACAGAGCCCAATATCGAGTGTAAGTTTCCTCTATTGCAGAGCAAGAGTTGGGGGACATGTACAAATAGACTTCAACAAGTGCAAAAAAAACTTTTAAAATAAAAATGTTAAAAGTAAAGGGCAGGGGGGTAAGAAGTGCAGAAAGCCTGAGTGAAGAGAAGTGCTTTGTGTGGCAGTCCACATGGCAGTCCACATGGCTTGAAAATGGTTGCCGTACTGATTACAACGTACTACTTGGACTTGACTTCCCTCCCGCTCAGAGCAAGTGAGGTAGGCTGATATAGCTGCCCTTGTGGCAGAGTACCAGATGTGGCATAAGAGATTGTCTTCCTCCACTCAAGTCTATTGTTGAATAATCCAGTCAAGGGCAGGTCAGATGTAGTTGTAAATGTTCTGCAGCCAAGTGGGGCGCCACGCCCCACCTCCTCCTATCGCGGTTGTGTGCAGGCTGGGCCCGCACTTGGCGTGGGCTCTGCCCGGGCACGGCCCATGTGTGTCCATTGCCTCAGGAGTTATCACGCACTTTTGTGAGGGTATTAGGCCCTTCCTCCTGGGCACAGCTTTCTGGGGCTGGAAGTCTCTCTTCCCAGTGGCAGCAACAGTCCACAGCCCAACAGTGCTTCCCCTAAGGGTATCCAGGCGCTGGGTAGCCGTCGGGGAGATTAAGTGAGCTATTGCCTGGTATCGCATGATGCTGAGTTGAGCTGCCGCCAGCGATCCAACAGAGTCCCACACTCCGAGTCAGCCACTCTGGCCACTGCGCCATTCCTCAGTTATCTCAAGTAACTATGACTTGTGACCCAAGGTAACTATAACTTGCACCCCCACCATTCACTGTTTTCAATTTAATTGCAAATGTTGCAGTGATATTGTCAATGATGTCATAGAAAATGTCCTGAGTAAAGTTATGTGTGGGGTAATTAGAAGTGCGTGGGGAGGGCGCAAGTTATAGTTGGGCACTGTTTACATCACATTAAAGGTGCTTCACTAGAAAGAGTGCTCTCTTTCTTCTATTTGGGTTTACAATTCACTTCCCCCAATTTGTGGAATTAATACAAGGAGATATGCTGCTTATGTGACGAGCTTAATTGAGGGTGTGTTTAGGTTCGCATCATAACTCGGTAATAATCCAACTGCAAACAATGCTCATTATTTATAAAAGTGAATATGTGTCAGCAGCTGCACATGGAATACGATTAAGTATCAAGGACCCCCTGAAGGAATCAATAGACCAAACCTAGGCCAGGGAAAAACAAGTGAGATAAAACAGCCTAGGCTCATTGGTATTATGGATTGTCAAACTTTTTCTTAAAAAATAAAATAATAAAGAGGTGGAACTACAATGGTCTAGTATCTAACATTTAATGACATTTATATTAAAAACAAACAGAGCTTTCAGCAGATTAATCTAGGTTAAAAATTAAATACATGACATTACATAAGAATAAATCAATTATCAATACATAATAATTTCAATTGTACACAAAATCATAAATATCCCAAAAATAACACAATTGTTATCACAAAATTCACAAATAAAAACAAGTGGCAAAGTTAATGTTTTTCTCGACGTGCGTTTCGGCGACCAGCGCCTTCTTCTGGAGGAGCCACAAAATATTCTAAAAATAAAGAAAATGAATTTATTATTTAAACCTAATATAAAAAAAGGAAAATACAATTACTATGACATTTTAAAAAGAACAAGACCTAAACCTGTAGCATCCTGATAACCTCTTATGTTTAACAAATATACATCAATAGTATAAACCCAATAGTGGGTTTTCCATTCCTTGTGCATTTTTACTCTGGGGAGGAAACCCAATTCTGGGGGAAAAATCGTGGAGAAGACAAATAGACATGGGGCAGTCTGTGGGGGTTATGTTAATACAGCGATTTTACAAACCCAAGATAATTATTTTATGCGGCATCGCAGTCCCAAAATCTTTTTTTACTTACATTTTAGACAAATAATTGGGAATTACCTTTATTGAGGATGTTTTATATTGGAAGCCTATTCTTGTATGGCTGTCTATTTGGAGTAAGGCAGAGACCACATTAACCAAAGCTTTTATCATTTATTATTTGTCTCTTGAAATGTTTTTAAAAATTCCATGGTTATATCATATCAGTGGGGCCTAATGTTTCTGCTCTGCTAGAAAAACAGATTCAATAACCCAGTTTTCAAAAGAAAAATTAAAATTGGTGTTTGCTAGTATCAGAGATGATCTTAGGACCTCGAAGGAATAAATAAAACATCTGTCAGGGATTATTTACCTATGTCTCAGCTAGATGATTGTTTAAAATATACATCATCATTTTATTTTGACTTGTTTGGTACTGTACTCAACATGGTTGCTTTTCCTAAAAGAGAACAGTGGTGTAAGACACTGTAAGGTCTGTGTGATGGGAAATCTAAACAAACAACTTTGCTCTTTACTCTTTTCTGCTCATTTTATAGGATTTTCAGGGAGCACTTTTTAAAACCATTATTTATCAATAAGAATCTTGTGAATTTTAGAATGGCCTGTTTATGTTTATGCAAACTGCAGGATATGCAAGTATGATCTGCTGCACAGTCTTTGGTCTTAGTGGCACTACAGGAGGGAAAGCAACTGAATAAATTAGAGTCTGAATTGTGCATTTGTATAGCAAATATTTTTAATAAAGACTGTATGGGTTTCTGCTAAATTCGTCATTTTTATTGATGTTATCCATTGATGTACTTTTATGAGATATTTTTTCTATTACTGAATAAAGGATTTTGCTTGATTGATTGATTAATCACTTTTTGGATTTTCTTTTTTCTGGGTGTCCCTGTCCCACTGGGGACACCCACTGTTTTTCCAGGTCCCTGCAAGTGTCCCCATTTTATGGGGCAGCACAGAAGCCAGTATTTTTGTTATTTATCTGGAGGTGGGGCAGGAAATCTGATGCTCAAAATGCCTACGGACTGAACATGTATTAACCAAATTTTAAATACATGATTGTCACATTTTGTCTCTCAAAGCAACAAATGCTGGGCAGAACATTGAAGCTCAATTCATAAAGGTATTTGCACATGTAAATCAGACTTAAATGGTCATAGAGCATCATTCATGAGTGCTAATTTCACTAATTTCAATACATAAAAGTTAGATTAACCCTGGCAAATTGATTACCTACAGCGAAGATTTTAATGTGCGTAAATCCATGCACAGTGGTCAGAGGTGTGCACGTAGTGAGTGCAAAAGGGCGGGAATATATTGCAAATTTGCTGACCCTCACATACGGACAGATTTTGGGTCTACGCACTTTCCCACAGTGCTTAATTGAACCCAGTGGTTGCTAGTGGGGCCCATCTGCACTCATTTTTGTGACTGGCACTAATTTTTCTGAATCTGCATCAGACATCTACTAAGAGAAAGAGAGGTAAAACACACAAAGTAGAAAGGCAGAGGGAAGGAAAATGCAGTGCTTAATTTGAGCCGGTGGCTTCCGGTGCTCAGCACCTGTACTTAATTATCAACACCGGCACTTAGACAAACAGTGTCACCATGTGGCATACTGCTCTAATTTATAGAGTAGCACAGCAACATTTGTTTATTAATTCAATATACATTAAAATGTCTAAAACATGTGTCACAAACCATTCTTATAGCTATGAGGGCCTAAAATAGTCTGAAATGGCACACTGCCAGGTGTGTAGTGGTTAGTAGTTGTATTGGCGCTGTTATTGGCAGGGCTGGTAGGAGCAATGGGTGGTGCAAGCAACAGTGATCTGCTGAGATGGCCCTGGCACTTACTATTTTACAAATTAAGCACTGGGAACAACTGTCACAAAGGGAGAAAGCAGGACCCTTCAAAAGTGAGACACTGGGGCAGCAGTGTCTGGTAGTGGATTACAGAGTCCTGGGGTGCATTTATTGGAACCGGCCGAGGACCGAGTGCTTCTGAGCCGAGCTTAGGGCACCAGCACTCATTCTTTTACAAATTAAGCACTGCTTTCCCACCACAGAAAAGGCCAGAGACATACTGAATTCAAATGCTGGAGAAAATCAATTTCCCTATTGAGTTGGCGAGGGGAATACACCCCACAGATTGATGGAGGTGCACCTAAATGTTTTCATCATGGTGGGAGAAAATGTAGCAAATATGTTTGCAATGGCTCTGCAAGTTTTCCTATGCATAAATATATATATGTGTATATTTACCAAATAGAATTCACAAAAAGTTTTCTATGAGTGCGCCTGGAAGTGACTGTCAGAGATTTTCAGACTTGAACTGGAAATCTTTTCAAAATTTCCCAAGGTCAGAAATGAGCATTTATGAGAGGCCAGAACCTTGTTGATGCAGATTTCTCACTTTTTGTGTCAATTCTCTGTTACATCTTATTCTTTTGTTCTAGTCTATGGAGAGGAACATATAAAGCACAACCTATGCTGAAGCTTCTTGGCACTAAGATCACACAGACATAGAGATAGATAGTAAAGTAAATATTAAAACAAGCATTGATAATGCAAATAGATCTGCCTTTTGACTGAAAATCGCTCTTCTGTCAAGGATGGGTTTAGAATTCAATAAATGATCATGCATGCACTTTGTCAGTCATCTTAGGGCTCACATCGATTCATCCACCCACTGACTCATGCTTGATGTCATGTACTTACACAACCGCACAAAACTAACACACAAACTCAGCATCATATGCTGGATAAGTTAAAAAGATAAAAGTGCAGCTGGAGGCCATCTTACACGGCATTGTACATGGGGTTTCATTGCTGCAGGATGCATAGCTATCACTTGAGCAGCAAAAAGAGAAATATTGCCCCCGGGTTGACCCATCATAGTTTAATGGATAATATTCAACTAGATCCAGATGTCCAAATGAGAAACCTGTAACCAATAAGACAAGATACTTGAAATGGGTGAAGGAAAGAGCTGGATAACTAAATCCTCTTGCTTTGTTATATCTCAGAAATGGATAAGTAGGTCCAAGTAACCAAAAATGTTTTAAATATTTTTCTGATAGTGCAGAATAGTTCTTCCAGAGCAAAGAAGAGAAACAGACAGCATGCGTATAGCCCCTTCTCGATGAGCAGGCATGGGACTTTCTCAAGGCTGTTAATGTAAAGTATATGCGTAACAATGGATAGAAAAAAGAGAACTCCTAGGTGATCATGCCATTAGCCAAAGGAATTGTGTAGAGTGAAGTGGTGTAGGATGGAGTGGCATAGAGTGGAGTGGATTACAGTGGACTACTGTAGAGTGGAGTGGCATAGATTGGAGTGACATACAGTGACATATCTGTACAGAGAGTCCGCTACTGGAGAGGTGAGAGACCGAAAAGAAATGCACTGATGCTGCAAGTGCAGTGGCACCCGGCACAGTGAACCCTGACAATGCCTTAACAATAGTCAAAGGGATCATTTCCTTGCTTGTACCAGGTCCCATGGCATCCTTGCTATGCCAACACAGGAAAAATTAAAATAAGGCTTTACAAAGGACAAGACACTTTAAAGTGTTGGAAGAGTATGCATGACTGAGTTGTAGGATGGGTTAGAAGGTGTATATGGATGCATCAAAGGAGAGTTGAGGAGATACAGGAGATTGTACAAAGAGCTGCATCAGAGGTGAAATTGCAGAGTGAGAGTATGTGAAGACAAGGTGGCGCTGCAGTGTAGTGTAGTTCCTATATTCCCAATAGGTTCTGCGCATTGGAATAATATATCCTATAGATTAGACGTAGGACTGAGGTCTACTAGGTCTCTATCGAATATACTAGACTTAAGTGTGAGTGCCAGCTCGCTCAGAGGTCACTAGAAACTTTCTCGAATTCACAAGAAGGGATTAGTTTCTGACAACTGCATAAACATGACAACTTTGTTTCCCCAAGATAAAACGTATCTTCAGAGTCGTGGAAACAATAGATAGATATTTCACTCAGTCAATCGTGCATGCTTCATTTTACCAGAGGTGCAGAGAAATAGATAGACAGGCGTTTTCAATAAAAGGATTTATTGAACAGTCTTATTTCTCAAGCATAAGAAATGAACTGCTACAATAATGAAACAGGATGTAAAATATAACGCATACAGTATAAAAAGTAGAATAAAATAATACTGTAAGAGCATTGTATGGTTCCTAAACCATAGATAAATACATACATAAATAACAGAGGCTAAAAGTACTCAACTGGTGCTTCTAAAATATGCCTACCCCGGTGTACCTAACCTAAGATTAGTACGAGGGTAGAAGTAAGTGAAGTGTAGCATAGATGTAGTATTCTTTTGCCAAGAATCTGTTCAAGATTTCTCTTAGGGTCTAATCAGCTCCGTACCTTAGTTTAGAATGAAGAAGGTCAGTCTCGGGACTCGATTTCCCAACAACCCGCAAGGATATCATGGAAACACTGGAGCTGGATTTCTCGGCAGGAGAAAAGACAGCGTCTCTCTCAGTGCGTCTGCTGGAGGGACGGCTTCCTTCAGCACTTACTGTAGCAGGTTGCATCGGGCAAGTAGATAGTCGAACTGCTCCAAACCACGGTGTGTGTGCTAAGGCAAGTGTGGGCATATGTATACCTTGAAGTTGCCGAGTTTGACATAAAGGTGGACATAATAATGTCATCAAAGAGTCTCAGTTCTGGGGGCGTGGCTAGCAGCCAACGATGGCGGCCGCAGCTTAGGGAGGCTCCTGGGCAGAGGCGGCTTTCCGCGATAATCCGCATTAGAATCCTGATCATTGCTGGCGGAAAGGGGCGGACCGGACCCGGGGTCCGTGCGGCGAGCAGCGCTGAAGTTCCTGTGTGCGGCGGCGGCCGGAAAGGCGGACATCTCACGCTCGAGAGGCGGAGGAGGAGCTGGGCCTGACTGCGGCCGGGAAGCCGCGGATTGCCGGTGCCCTTGAATCCGGCCGGAAGTGTCCAGCAAGCGGGGGTGAGTGGCAGGAAGCGCCGGCCCCCCGGACACGACACCCCGACAGCCCCGCAAAGCTTCCCTCCCATCCGCCCAAGCACAGGGCGCACTCAGCGACGACCGCCGGCATTCCCCGGACTCACCTGCACCTACCAGCGGCGCGACGGGAGCGGCGAGGGCTCGACCCAGCGCCGCCATTACCCGGCCACAAACGGCGGAAGACGCCCGACCCTGGCAGCGGCCGGCAAAGCCATTCAACGGCCGGCTGAGGTGCGCGGCGGCCGCAACAGACGGGGGCTGCTGAAATTGTAGACTCTCCAGCGGGTGCGCAGGGGGCCATACTCGCGTGGCGCCACCAGCGAGACAAGGGCCTGGGCAGCGCCCACATCGAGGGGACACTGTGGCATACCGTGGCCGCCCCGGCCGGTGCGAGTCACAACCTGCAGCGCACCGCCTGACGCCCTCAGTGGAGCCCGGTGCCGGGGGGAGACCCGGCGCCTAGCCTGCACGCACTCCTTCAGCGTCACACCGCTACACAACGGCGGGAAGACGCCACCCCCTGCTGTGGTGGCCATACACCTCGACGTAGCCTACCGCTGGTGCGCAAAGGAGCAGCTCGTCACAACCCGCGCACGATTACTATACCCGCCGGCCTGTTCAATTCACGACGGCACCATGTCCAACAGGGGCCCCAGGAACACCTCCACCCAGGCCAAATTGGACAAATTCGCATACGAGCGGCACTCGCCGCCCCAGGACCAACGCAAGACTGGCGGAAAAGCGTCTGAGACGGAGGGGGCGAAAAAGGCCACGCTTGACGATGTCCTGGCTGCACTAGCCCAAGTGCAAACGACGGTGGGGGCCACGGCAACGGAGGTCACCTTGATAAGGGCGGATCTACAGAAGATGAATGAAAGGGTCAAACAGGTCGAGGTGGTCACCAAATCACTGGTTGAAGATGTATCCGGATTGCAAATAGCGGTGGAACGGCTGCAGGCCGATAACAAACTGCTTAGGGACAAGCTGGACGACCAGGAAGGGCGCTCCTGACGCAACAATGTCCGAATTTTAGGTGTGCCTGAATCGGAAGACACGGGGGCAATGGACCTCTATGTGGAGGACTTGGTCAAGACTCGGCTCAAGCCCAAGGGACTCTCGCACTTCTTCTCCATTGAAAGGGCGCATCGCGTCCCGGGAGGAAAACCCAAGTCCGGGGCCGCACCGCGACCGATACTGGCCAGGTTATTCAATTTCCGAGATCGGGATGCCATTCTGCAGGCCGCTAGAGTGGCACCGGCCATCCAAATCCAGAACTCGAAGATTGCCTTTTTCCCAGACTATACGGCTGAGGTGGCCAGGAGAAGGAAAACGTTCCTGGAAGTAAAAAAAACCTTGAGGGACCGAGAGCTGCCGTACTCCATGCTATTCCCGGCTAAACTGCGGGTGGTAGCGGACAAGAAAGTGTGGATCTTCGACTCCCCTGAAGCGGCCCGGGACTGGCTGGAGGGTTGGCACACCGTTGGACGACAGCGCAAAACACACAGACCGGATAGAGCCCGTGGAGGGGACAGCAGAACGGGCTCGCAAGCATCGGGACGAGCGGAAGGAGCGGGACACTCGCCGGCTCATGGGTTCGAGGGAGGAGGCGAGGAAGACTGAACCCGTCCCTGGACCCAGAACACTAAGCAGTCGCCGAACGCCGAACTAACATATACTTTCCACAGCTGCACGTAGACGCCGGCATGGCTAACCCAAAAGCCTTCAGGGAAGCCGCCTGCCTGGGGAGACGCTCTCCCCCCTACAAGCAAGTACTCTGGTTTTGGGTTGGGTAAGGCACTCTGCTAAGTTGGGGTGGCGGGCAGTTGGAGGTCCGTTAAGCAGGGGGGCAGGGAGGGGGGTTTGTTTTGAACTGTTTATGTTAGGAAGGCGCATAATGGGTTGCAGACAATGTTTCAGTACCTATGGGACTCAGCCCGCGACGCTGGGAACGAACAGTGATGCTATGCCCCCATGATGCTTCTGAACACTTTGCTGCGCGACGACGCAGCCGAGGCACTGGTTACATCTCTGGGGGTCTACATCATGCGCCTCATGCCACCCGATGGCTAACAATCCCGCACTGGCGGAAGGGGTGACTCACTCTGACGCACAATGCCCACCTCTGACCTTGATGTCCTGGAATGTGAGAGGTTTGGGGGACAAAGTTAAGCGGGGATTGGTGTTGACGGCAATTAAGCGCCTGCGACCTACTGTGGCCCTGTTGCAAGAGACACACCTAGTGGGGGGGGCTACGAAGGCCTTGGATAGGCGTGGCTATAAGATGTGGGCCCATTCTGCCTTCACGTCCGGCTCCAGGGGGTCCGGCGTTTTGGTACAGAAGAACTCCCGTTTCATGCCCCTATCAATTAAAACGGATGATCAGGGCTGCTTCGCGGCTGTGCAGGGACAGTGGGAGGGGAAACTCTTTAATTTGGTATCAGTGTATGTGCCACCGGCTTTACATTCGGTCCACCTCCCGAGACTAGGGGACTTCCTTTTAACTCTTCCAGAGGGTGAGACCATACTAGGGGGGGACTTTAATGCGGTCGTAGACCCACACCTAGACAGGTACCCCTCCCCCAACCGGACAGGGGGGGAAACATACTTCCGAAGATTCACCTCAGCCATGGGCATGACAGACATCTGGAGACACTTACACCCGAGCACAAAACAATACACATTTCACTCCGCAGTGCATGGCAGCCTGTCTCGCATCGATTACTTCCTGTCATTGGGGGAGGCCCTTTGTCTTGTAGACGCCCTGGAGATTCACCCTCGGGGCATTTCGGACCACTCGCCACTCACACTGACGCTCTCTCTACAGACGAGGGCACGTAAGCGCCTTTACCCCATGCACGCAACGTATTTCAAAATCCCACAGGTTCGCAAAGCACTCAAGCAGGCCACAAACCACTACTTTCTCGAAAATACCCATTCGGTGCGTTCCCCGGCAACACTATGGGAGGCCTATAAAACGGTTTTACGGGGTCAGGCCATTAACACTATCTCTGGACACAAGAAACAACAATCTCAGGAGCTGGCCGACCTGGAGATTACGTTGAGAGAGCGGACAGCGACGCACGAGTCCCACCCTTCTCCCACTGCCCTGCACGCACTCACACTCCAGCAGCAGCTATACAATGATCACCTGCGGAGGATGGTCAAGGGTCTCTTAACCGACACTCAGAATAGGATCTATGAAGTGGGGGACAAAGCAGGGAAAATGCTGGCGTGGCTCGATAAACGTGAGGGTAGCTCCAGGGGGGTCCGATGTCTAAAAGATGAACAAGGGGAGACGCACACGGATCCAAGGCGCATAGCGGACCTATTCGCGTCCCATTTTGAGCGAGTGTACACCCCGACTAGCACGATTACACCTGAGAGTGCCAGGGCGCTCCTGGCGCCAATTGAGGTTCGGACCCTCTCACCGGAGGTGTCGAGCGAGCTAGAGGCAGACATCACCGCCGACGAGATCCAACTGGCCATTAAGGCGCTAAACCCGGGCAAGGCATTGGGACCGAATGGGATACCCATAGAATGGTATCAAGTGATGCCGGACACCCTCAGCACGCATCTGCTGGGGATGTTCCAGGACTGCCTGGAGAGGGGTTCCCTTCCACCGGACCAGCGGGTGGCTACCATAATACCTATCCCCAAGCCGGGTAAACCCCCGGAGGACTGCTCCTCCTATCGGCCAATTTCATTATTAAACGCGGAGGTGAAAATCTTGGCCAAGCTTCTGGCGCAGCGGATCCTGCCCCATCTGTCCTCAATTATACACCCGGATCAGTCCGGGTTTATGCCGCACAGGAACACAGCGCTAAATTTGCGGCGACTGCATGGTATCCTGTCCAGAGCTGACACCATCACCACGCCGGCGGTAGTCCTGGCTCTTGATGCCAAAATGGCGTTTGACCTGGTGGAGTGGGAGTACCTTTTCGAAACACTGACACATATGGGGTTCGGGCCTCGCTTTCTAGCGTGGGTAAGACTGCTGTACGCGGCCCCGATGGCTCATGTGGTGGCGAACGGCCACATTTCCCGCACTTTCCCGCTGGGTCGAGGCACGCGGCAGGGGTGCCCTTTGTCGCCCCTGTTGTTTGCCATCTCCTTGGAACCACTCGCGACTCTCATACGTGCCTCCCCCCTCCTCAAGGGTATACCGGGGAGCGGGGGCTGGGAGGACCGCCTGTCCCTCTACGCGGACGACATGCTGTTGTATCTAACAGACCCTGGGGAGGGAATACCGGCCTTGCTACGCATTTGCGATACATACGGCAGGATCTCGGGCTACACGTTAAATTGGTCCAAATCAGAGCTTTATGTCCTACGGGGTCCGGCTCCTGACCTCGGCGATACTTGCCCGCTGCGATTGGCAGGAACGTCCTTTAAATATCTAGGCATACACGTCACTAGGGACCCGGCTGAATTCATGGACAAGAATCTGAAGCCGCCCCTGGATAGACTCAAGCGGGATGTGGAATTCTGGTCCGGCCTGCCATTAACACTTCTCGGCAGAGCGGCGCTTTACAAGATGATGGCGTTGCCGCGCTTCCTTTACGTCCTTGACAATACACCCTACCCGGTGCCACTTAAGTTCTTCCAGAAGGTAGCGGCTCTGGTTTCCAACTTGCTGTGGGGCAACCTCCCGGCACGAGTGGCACAATCCAAGCTGCACAGGGACTGGTATGACGGGGGCATTGCGCTACCGAATCTGAAACTGTATTACTGGGCCGCGCAATTGAGGCCCATTAATCATTGGATACACGCACCACATACCGAGCCGGCATTTCACTCGGACAGGGAACAGTTGGGCGCTGACAGTCTGCTGGGTCCGCTATATAATCACTGCAAGGTGCGTACGCTGGTCGGCCCCACCAAGTTAACGGTGCAGATATGGCATGCAGCTACGGCGGCTCTGGGCTGGAAGGGGAAAATCACAAGGATGACCCCGCTGTGGGACTCTCGCGCATTAGGTAACCTGCGGAACACCAAGGGGTTCGCGCAGTGGGACATGATAGGCATCTCCGTGGTGGGTGACCTGTGGGAGAGGAATGAGGTGGTCCCCTTCGCCCGACTAAAAGAACTCTACGAGCTCAACGACAGGGAACTATACAGGTACATCCAGGTCCGTCATGCACTACTCGCAGCCATTCCCGCAGACACCCAACTCCCAGAGTCCTCGCCCTTGGAGGATCGCCTACTCACGGAGTTCATGCTAGAACGGACTACGTCCCTCATTTATCGTAAGCTCCTCAATAATGGCCCTGACCCCACGTTACATCTGAAAGAGAAGTGGGAGGGGGAGGTTGGCGACGTGGAGGACCATGACTGGAACGCAGCTCTTGGGTCACCTAGAGAAATAGGCATCTCGGCACGCATGCGGCTGGTGCAATTTAAGATCCTGCACAGGGTTTATTATACGAGGACAATGTTGCATCGCATACATAGAGCGCCCCATCCCTACTGTTTGCGTGGGTGTGGGGAGGAAGGCACGTTCTTTCATACTATATGGGATTGCCCCAAGATCCAGGAATACTGGAGACAAGTACTCCGCACACTTTCACAGGCGCTAGATCACTCCATATTGCCAGACCCGAGGAGATGCCTGCTAAATATTTGGGAACCTACCGACTTGACCCGGTACGAGCAACTTTGGGTCACGGCGGGGCTAATGGTTGCCAAACGCGACATAGCACAACGATGGGGGGCAGCTGAACTCCCAACCAAGTCCCAGTGGTGCGTGAACATGGATCGAGTGATGTTGACCGAGCGAGCGGTGTACGTCAACCGCGCCTGCCCCGGGAAATGGAATAAGATATGGCTAAAATGGAATGAGTACAGGGGGGACATCTGTGAACCCTTGCGAGAAGATGTGGTGGATGAATCTGACGATGAGGGCGGGGAGGGTTGAACACGGGCGGGGGGATGGGGTGTGGAGGGGGAGTGGGCGGCTGCGGGGGGTTGCCTCTCAGAACCTAGACGAATGAGTCCGAGGGGGTGGAGGCGGGAGGGGTGAGTGGAGACATGTGCGCACTGGGTGGGCTGTCGCGATCCCAAACTTCCAAGAGACACTAACGACTTGTAGCGCACTGATTCGTGTCTGACCTTACCGTCCTTCCTAACGGTTGTTGTTCTGTGTTTGTTGTTTTCCAAAACAGAAAAACAAAAAATTTCCACCAAAACCTCAAACTACTGCATTGAATAATTTGCTCAATTGGCACTTTATTGTTTCAGCTCTCTACATCAAGACTTCTATTGACAATGTGGTTTGGTTATCCTTTTTGCTGAAAATCTCTGTATACAATGATCCTAAGATAGCGGCCGGCCCTATGGGTTGTAGGCATCCCGCTGTGTGCTATGCAAAGTGAAATAAAGGTTTTGGAAAAAAAAAAAAAAAAAAAAAAAAAGAGTCTCAGTTCTTTGAAAAACTCCATGAGTTCTTGGACAAGTCAGTTCTCGAGCAAGGGAAAGTCCTTAGCTGCTGAAGCCGAGTTTTCCAAGAAATCGTTGTAGATTTTCGGAACTAGTGGAAGTAGCCCTGCCGTATTTGGACTGCATGAGCTATGCCCAAATATGGTTATGATTTATATGCCTATATAAGGATATGGTGATTTATACCTATATAAGGGCATGAATCGGGAAATTAACAATAGGGTCCTAAAATGATACATAACAGCAGGACAGGTGAATTGGAGGTGAAAGCAAATATGGTGTGTGCTTGAAGAAACTGGTTTGAAAGTGGCGTGTAGGTCGGTGAAGAGAGACATGTTTGAATAAGATCGCATGGCAGAGTGGGATCTGGTGGAGTAAAGAGTCAGTCATGGTTCTGTGGTCTGAGTTAGTGCACTCAGCTTTACCTGACCTAAATAAACACAATACTGGCACAAGTAGCTTTTGATCTCTGTTCTGCAGAAGCTGTGGAAAACCTTAAGCAATTATGAAAATATCATTTGGGGACGTGTTGTGTTTGAAAGGAATTTTTGGGCACACTATACCTTTGCTTGATTAGTATCTGGACATGGCTGACATGCAACTCAGTTTCATATGTCATGGGGATGGGTGGCAATGAAATTACATGGAGACTGTGCTGTACAAACTGCAATGCCCTTTCTTCACAGAGAAAGAAAATTTATGTCTCAGCCTCTGAAGGTTGTCTCAGGTGATAAGGCCACCTGTCAACTCCTATGTACCTGAAGAAAACCACTGTACCAATCCTGCCCAGGGTGATGATGAATCTGTCTGTGGAAGGTTTTTGTGGGAATTGTTACATGTTTCCTGGTGGGAGTTCTTTTTTACACCTGGAGGGAGTTGCATACCTGACTGCTATATTGACTGATATTAACCAAATAAGAGGGGGGGCTGAAAAACCAGTCTAAAACCTGAGTATTTAACAGCATTGCAAAGAAAGGGTTCTCCTTAGGGATAAAGGAAGTAATTCATTTGTCAACAATAATCAACTTGTAGGTGTGTCTAAAGCAGTGGGATCTATGGGTTTCTGTGCACATTGATGTTTGATTGTAGGCATTGGTGAATGGCGGAATGAAAAGGTGTCATCCTCAATCACATTTGTGTCATTTTTGAAGGGTTGGGAAAGTCCTACAAAAAATAGATACTTTTAAGTTCTGTGTTTAACTTGTCACATTTGCAGGTGCTACGAAGACGGAGGTCAACTACCTGGCTATGTCTTCTGACAAATTGGTGCAAGATTGGTGTTTACTGTTCTTTCTCTGATTGCAAACTGAGAGGAGTTTTTAACGTGAATTATGTGAAAAAATGTAGGAAGCCGGCTCTGTAAATGATATTGCCACTAGGTGGTAATACCATACACAGAGTCCAGGAGTTCCCCAAAAGTGTACAGGGCTCAATGTTAAAACCAAAAGCATCTATTTGTGGTAGTGTGGGCGAGCAGCCTTAGGCCTAACACAGAGAAGTGTAAGACATTTATTGCACAACCTTAATCAATAATGGACACATGCCTCACAAAGGAGATCCACACCAATTTTATGGTTTACATTTCTGTATTAGTTTCAAAAGTCAGAGTAATACAAGGCATTACGGTATCGAAGACCTTCGTTGTCAAACTTGTAGAACCACCCAACACTCCTACCACCCCAACCCCAAGTTTCTATCCTTATCCTACCCCCAGGATCCGCCTTAAACAAAGGAGAGGACATCACCTTGTCATGCATGGAAAACATCAGGGCTTCCCTCAAGTCTGAAACTCTGTGAACCGTAAAAGATGCAAATATGTAGGGCATTTGAGAACAGGAAACTCCGTAGTGAGTAAAGACAGGAATGGGTACCGGAGTTCAGGGAAGGATGCCCCTTGATTAATGAGGAAAGAGACAGGCGTTCCATGCCCAGAATATACCACAGGCAGTGGAGCCAGCATTGGTGAGTGGGGGTGCACCCTGTACACCAGTATGATAATATGTTCTGTAGGGCTTCCGCCAGTGCCAAAACCAAGCTGCCTCCCCCTACATGATTTAAGTGGGAAGGTAAGCACATTAGGTTGACCTAAAATGGTATAAGCTGGGAATCTGAGTAGGTGTGTTTTTAGATGGTCGTTTATATCATCGTACACTGGTGGCCAGTAAGCTGTAAGTTTAGGGCAATCCCATAGTAAGTGTGTTAGGATGCCTAAAGAACCACAGTCTCTACAACACTCCGGCTTGCAGGTAGGATTCTCTTTTTGTAGGAGGGGTAAGATACCTATTGCTTGCTATTTTGGTTGCCATTTCAATATCAGCTACATTTCAGGCTGTATGACTAGCGCTGTAATAAATGTCCTCCCATTCCCGCTGTGTGTGGCCTAGTTCAAGCTCCCAGCGTTTCTGACTTGGGGATCTCTGGTGCGATATGGGAGAGCGAAGGAGGCCAGACAGCTCCATTATGAGATTGTGTCTGATGTTTTAGAGAGCAACCATTTTTCAAAAGGGGTGACGTGATGTTGTGCATAGGGGCATATCGAGGCGTGCATCACCAAGTGTCAGATCTGATTGTAGCAGAAGCCTTTTGTTTCAGGTAAATGGTGTCAATGCGAAAGTCCTCGAATGACAAAGGTTCCTCCCCATCAAAGAAATGGCCAATGGATATGCAACCCTCTTGTCACCAGTATCTAAAGGCCACCGAATCAAGGCCTGCAGTAAAGTCAGGGTTGCCCACTATAGGTGTCAAGGGTGAGGGTTAGGACGTGATAGATATAAGTTTTTCGGGCATGCCAATTTGTGGAGAAAGGGAATCTTCCATAGGGACTGCCCCGCAACTGCTCTGTCCATAAAAAGTCTGTGCTTTTCGGATTCAGAGCTGGAACACTCCACAAGAGTCTTAAATTGCACAGCCTGATAATACCTGAGAAGGCTCGATATGCCCAGTCCTCTCTCGCCTGGGGTCTATAACCGAGATCTCTATGCAACCGGGGGCGCTTGGATGCCCATACAAGGCAGTTAATCTCCTGTTGGAGAGTATGAAGCATCCCTGTGGGGTGCTCTACTGGGAGCACCTAAAAGCGAAACAATATTTTCGGCAGTATGGTCATTTTCACCTGCCGCTACTTGGCCTCCACCGATGCAGGTCCGATCATATTTGCTAAAGTAGTTTTTATGGTTAAGGGATACTGTCCACTGAGTGTTAGCCATGAGCTGAAGCCCTAGATAGGGAACTGATGTAGAGGCTCATTGTATTGGATAGGAGCACTGCAGCTCCAGCAACATAGGGGCAGATTTACACGCCCCTTGCACCACTTTTGCATCATTTTTAACATGGGACAAGTGACGCAAAAGTTGCGCAAGAGGCTTTTAAATAAGCCCCATAGACTTTTGAAGCGAGAGGGTGATTGCTTGAGACTTGTGTATTTTTTTTTTGAAGCCTGAAAACCACTCAAGTTCAAATAGAAATCTGGGAGCGAGACCAAGGGGTTCTCCAGGGTAACTATTACATCATCCGCATAGAGACTGATAGTATGCTTCTCCCCTCCAAAGCATAAACCCGATATAAGAGGGTTATCTGCAACTCTTTGGACCATAGTTTCTCTGTAGAGAGTGAACAGTATAGGGTAGATCGGACAGCCTTGCCTCGTGCCCCGGCAGATTGAGAGTGAAGCAGAGGAGTGTCAATTCACGCAAATTATTACTGATGGCTGTGTATAGTTGCTAAGGATCCACTTTTGGAATCGGTCACCAAATCCAAAGTACTGAAGAGTCGCCTCCATCTATGTCCAGTGAACCATTGCTACTATCATGCGCCCGTGTCATAGCGCCGTACTTTGTTAATAAGATGGAGAACCCTTTTTGTATTGTTGATACATTGACAATTGGGGACAAACCCTGCCTGGTCTGGGTCTATCAGGCCTGGTAACAGTGGAGTTAGGCGAGCAGCCAGGATCCCGGTGAACAGTTTAAGGTCGACGTTCAATAGGAATATTGGCCTGTATGAAGCACAGTGTTGCTTATCCTTCCTGTGCTTCGGGATGACCACAACAGAGGCTCGTAACATTAACGACGGGAGCGCTGCAAGGTCTCCAATTGTTTTAAATACCCTGGTAAGGATAGGAGCTAGGATGGTACAGGACATCTTATGGAAAAGTACAGAAAATCCGTCGGGCCTGGGAATTTGGGCGGTTTTTGATGAACAATGGCAGAGACCACCTCCTCGATATGGATCGTGTGGTCTAAGTCTGCAGCCTGCTCCTGTGTTAATCTGGAGGTGGAGGATTCATGAAAATAGTGGGATAGAGCATCTAAAGGAAGATTCAGAGAAGCATAGAGGTTGGTAAAGAACTTAAGGAATGACTCTGCTATGTGCTGGTCCTCCCTCTCCTCCACACAGGCTGAGTCAAGCGCAGTTGAGACTCACACTGTTTGCTGCTGGACGTGCAGTTGTTTGCCAACCGGCGCCCACATTTATCCCCCTAATATAGGAGGTGTGGGGCAGAAAAAGTGCAGCATACTCTGTAGGTGTTAGAGTGTTACGTAATAATGGTGCACGATGCATGGAGCTACAATTAAAAACTACGAGGCACGACCACTTGAGGGCAATTGGTTCATCTAGAGGTGACAAGGCAAGCCAAATAATTCATTATATAAAATGGGGTCCAATCCCCCAGGAAAGATTTAAATCATGGAAAACCATCTGTGCTCCAACCCACCAGACCCTAAATAGACAGCGCCTCTTAGAATACTGGGATATCATCATCAATGACATTCACATTGCAATAGGCACTAAAATGTCCTCTTGCAGACCCAAAGCAAGATCTTCTTAACACAAGACCTCGATAACAGCTAGCAAGCAAACGATTTCTAGGCTGGGGAAACTACTGGAAAAAACACATAACCAACATTCCAAAATGAACCTGCACCATAAACTGAAGGAACAACTAAAACTGCACAAACAGCTGGACTGGACGATAAAACAACGCCGCCAAGACCTGGACCACCCTCCCTACCCACCTGGTTCTTCGAGCAGTAGCAGCACCCCTCCCCTCAGCGCCTTGAGACCCTCACGGGTAAGTAGCGTGCCTTACAAGTACTCTGATTGATTGAATGATTGATTGAAACAAGAACAAAGGGATAAAGAATGGCTACATGTATAGTCCCTTCTAGGCAAACGTGCCTACGCTGAGCTAAATTATAAGTAAAACATCATATGATAGCCCACGCTTGAACGTAATTGACGAAGCACAGTGGATACAGCATATTAAAAAACTGTAAGCAGCCAATACTTCTAGCCTCCCTCCAAACCTCAACTCCGGCACGGATTCTGCAGTGTCCAACAATGGATGACATTTTTCTGCAAAACTTATCTCAAATACCTTGTTCAGAATTTGATCTACAGGAGCACCAGGACAAATAGCATTCCAGCCCAACTTTTTAAAAATGACATAGTACTATGGACTGCATTAAATACTGTCCCCATTTTACCATTGCTGCTTACTGAACAGGCACATACCAGAAAGTATGAAAGGTCTGATACTTCTCCCAATTTTCAAGAAGGGCAACAAACTGGCCCCAGGCAACTACGGCTTAATCGCGCTGTTGGACATCGAAGCCAAGGGCTACGCTTCACTTCTGCTGAAAGACCTAGAGTCATGGGTGGAAGAAAATGAGCTGATACTGTTCTGTCAAACTGGCTTCAGGGCTATTGCGTCAACGACTGACAATATTGTGGCCATATAATTTTCTATCCAAGAAACACTTAATTGTAAATCTCAGTCTTTATATGCATGTTTTATTGATTACTCTGCTGCCCTTGATTCAGTGGACAGGAAAATTCTTTGGCAGTAATTACAGGACTGGGGCATTCCGAATCATCCGCTACATGCAATAATGTCCCTATATACCTCTACTTGGGTCAGAATTAAGTTGTCTGTAAGACAGACAACAAAGAATATAATGAAAAACAGCGGACACAAGCAGGGGTGTGTCCTGCACCCCATTTATTCTACTCGTATAGAGCAGATTTGTTTTCAGCCCTAAAACACGCAAACCAGATTCCTCCCAAAATTGGGTCTTCAAAGATAACTTTATTACAATATGCAGACTATATTGTGCTAATGGACCACTCACAAATTGGGTTTCGAAAAGCCCTGTATGGTCTCAACAAATATAACAAAGTAAATAAATTGACAGTTAACGAGTCAAAGACAAAAATGGTTGTATTCGGATGAAGCAATAAGAAAAAAGTGCCAATTGGAGCCTGGGTCTCCTGACCATCCAACAATCAAATGCCTATAATTATCTTGACGTGTGGCTGTCAGCAAAGTGTGGACCTAAGATCCCTCTGGGTCACCTGAAAATGAAGTCAGCACTGATCATTACAAGATTATGCCAGCTTAACTCCACCTTAGAGTGCCTTTCTACCATACCCATTTGATGGATCATTTAGGCCTCTCTCGTGACCGCACTCACCTATGGCCAGAAGGCCTTACTGGAAACCTTCATGAAATTACTTGACAAATTTCAACTCCAAGCCTACTAGAGAATTTTTCGACTCCTGACTTATACAGGAGGCTACTTGATAAGATTAGAATTTGGCCTCGAGGCACATCTAGTCTAACGAGGGGGCATTGTTAAAATACTACTACAGGATCATTAAGGCTCCGCCAAACACCATGAAATTCATTCTTCAACAGACATTTATCACAAAGTCAAATCTATGGTCAAATTATTTAACCAAAGCGGTGGATACACTTCAAATAGACTTGTCTGTGCTACATAACAAACTTTTGTCACACTTGGCTCTTAAAAAAATTATCAAATGCCAAATAAAAGTACAGACAATACTCGCGGATCTGGCAAATCTAAAATCTAAGAGCTTGCCGGCATTCGCTGCAGTAGCCGCCTCATATGATACTGTCCACCCGTCACAACTTAGACCACAGCCATATCTCTGGCACGCAATCAGAAAAACATGCCTACAACAAATCCTGGCTGCAAGGTTGATGTGCCAACAAACTAAAGAGCTAAATCCTAAATAGCACTCCCTTTCCTTGATCACTAAGTGCAGACTATGTGGATAACAAATGGAACCTTTAACCACTTGCTGTGCTCCTGTCCTGTCCTTTTGAATGCTTGTTGTACCTTGCCAAAACATTATTTCCTTAAAAACGGGATATGAACTTGCAAGGAGGCCCCGAACTTGGGTGCATATTAACAAGGCAGGCGATTTGAAATTATTGCCGTGTTTGCGGACGTTTTCGGCCGAAAAGCGGCGATAATTTCTTTGCCCTATCAGCAAAGACACACTATTGCGTGTTTTGCTGATTTTGCGCCCTTGTCAATAACGCCCAGCTTTGCATCTCTAATGAGATGCAAAGTGGGCGTTCTAGGGCAAAATAATAGGAGAAATGTCGCTAAGCGACATTTCTCCTATTAACAAGCTGCTCGCTAATAAGCAGAGCGTTAGGAAAAGTAGCGCTAACCACAGTTAACGCTACTTTCCTAACGCCTGCTTGTGACCTGTTCTTAGCCATGTTATCCAATGGGAGGTGGATTACATGGCTAAGATTGTCCTGCCCTATCAGCCAGGTTATCGTCATTTTCAATGGAATATCGCTGGAAAACCAGCGATATTCCATTGAAAAAGGCGATAATCCCCGCTATCGCTGGGATTTTTATCTCCATGGCGTTAAGCGTTGTTAATACAACTCTACCATGGAGATTATCTCCAGCGATATCGGGCGATAGTTTTCCTCACGCTAGCAGCGGTCAGCGATAATTATCGCTGCCGCTTGCTAATGTGCCCCTTGGTTTTTAATATATTGGAGCCATGCAACCTTCCAAAATTTGGCAAGTATATTTTCCTGTTGCAAGCAGCTTTTAAACACTCCTATAAATTGGACTAACATCCTAACCAAACCATCACCTTGGGATATATGTCAGGACAACGCAGGCTTTACCCCGCGCTGCCATTACGACGCATCCATTACAACGCAAGTCGTTACAACGACTTGCGATGTAGGCGCTGGATTGTGGAATAGTTAAATTTTCTATTCCAACTCCAGCCCACATAACAGTAGGGAAGGTGTTGGAATAGAAAATAAAACTATTCCTTTACCAAGTGCGCCCTCCAGCACAAGTCGTTGTAACGACTTGCGTTGTGATGGCAGCTACGTGATGGCAGCGCGGTGTAAAGCCCGCGTTGTCATGGATGTCTCCCTCACCGTGAGCACCACAGAATGTATCTGCATCTTGTAAAAACGAGATAGAACACGTCAGATTTGCATGCCTGTAAGCGCAGCTATATACATTTCCATATGGCTCTTAGTATATATTCACTCCAAGATATCATCTGCTATTTTTAGTCCCCTGGGAGGATATTCAATTTTAACTCTATTCATCTTGCATTGAAGACATTACACACCTTTACAGTCCTAGCATTTTCTGGATATTAATGATATCTTTCTATTTTGCTTAGGAATTGGCAATTTTATGGAGCCTACAATGAAATTGATCAGAATTTTTAAGCTCTTGCATATCATTTATTTGAGCTACACTTACGTTTCTGAACAATAATTCCAAGTGATTTTAATTAATTAAGTGATAGAGGATTTTTGACTGACTGACTGGTGCACCAAAAAGATTGTTTCTGCCATAAGCAGGTCGGTGAGTGTCATAGCCCCAGGCCTAGGCGACAGGAGAGGTTGGAAGCCAGAGCTTTGAAGATGGTGTTCCTCATGATCCACGCTAGCCCACTTCAGGACAGCTGCTGAAAAGTGCTGCTAGGCACTGACCAATGCTATCTGTCAGTTCCGTGCAATGCTGACCTGGGAGGCCAATGCAGGCCGCCATGTTCACTCACTCTGAGAGTAGTCCATTCAATTGACACCTTCGGGGGCTGTTTGGCAACTTGGAAGCCTGCCTCATCCTGCAACCAGCCCAGGTCCCCCTGGTCTAGTGCATCCTAATGGCTCACAAAGCAGACTGACATTCAAGTCCTCAGCCAAGCGTAGGAAGCGGTCACAAATGGCGCAGTACACAGCCTGACTGGGGGGCACTTATCTGCATATGGAGGAACCTGGTGGCCTCCGGCTTGTGGGCACTCTCTTGAAGCTACAGCAATTTGCCTAGTCCATTCAGCCCAGATGGCCAGGGAGGGATGCCTGGGGACCCCCAATGGCAGCACCAGCCACCGTGTATCAGTTATGAGGGCCCATCTGCAAGTCCCCCCAGCCTCACCAGCAGAGTGTCGTCGGCCAGTCAGCCAGCATGGATGGGGCCTGCGTCAACCCGCCCAGCAGTTAGCCATCTCAGCATGAGGTTGGGTCCTGGCGGCAACTTTTTTCAACCCCCACTCGCCAAGACGAAGGGGTCCAGAAGCACGGGAAGCCAGGGCCAATAATTACCAACTGTGATGCCAGCCCTGGGTGTCTTCAGCAGGCCACATCCCAATACCACTCACGTTAGGCACCCAAGGTCCATCAACAAGTCCACTAATGGGAGGCAGGGAAGGAGAGTCTCAGCACCCCCTGTGCCTACAGCGCCAGACGCCAAGCAGCCTTGAACTGGGCCCCAATACCGACAGGTCTGCCTGCTCCTATTCAATCCCCCGGCATCAAGCATGCACCTGTCAGCGATCAAAGGTTAACCTGGGACCGTGCCTCACAGCGCCTCTGCAGTGGAGCCCTGATCCAGGCAGGGTGCTCTGCACTCTGCATGGGCAGGCTGACTCAGCCTGGCAAGGCCTTAAATGCCTCCCGGGGGAGGAGCTAATGGAGGTCAGGGATCCGGGTTGCCGGGCGGCCGCACCAGGTTATGTAAGGCCCGGCTCCAGTGGTGTGTTTATATCACTGCGATTTTGGGCAAAAGCTCCCTGAGTCGCTTCCCAGGGGTGTCCAGCGGACGCAGGGTTATCCACCGTATGACTCAGACCCCCCTACTCAGGCTATGCGGTAGCTTGGATGTGCGGGCCTGGCAGTCTGTATTGGAGAGACTTGTAGATGCCTTTCACCCAATCGCCATCTTGGCCATTCCCATAAAACACCAATTTTGGAAAAATATACCTTGTTTGTATTTTATTTTAAGACCAAGATCTCTGCAATGAGGTAAGCACATTTAAAGAAAAATACTTCTTACTTTCAAAAGTTGACACAATATTTCAATGTTATCCTATGGATAAAACAATATATAAGTACCACACTTACAGTTCCAGTCTTCAGGACCAAAGGTCAACAAGGGAAGAGGGCCAGATGAGTACCAATACTGCACCACCAGCGGCACAGGGTTGGCTGCGTGCAGAGGTCAAACTCAGAGTTTGGCTTTATGATTTTCAATGGAGACTGGGGGTGACTGGAGCCACACTGCTTGCAGATAAGTAGATCAGTTACAGGGACCAAGCTTTGGGGGATAGCACAAGCATAGGGGGTACCACAAAGCAGCATCAAACATACACCACCTGCGCCACCAGGATGGCTAAGTGCGCCCAATGCTTCTCAATGGAGTTCCTTCTTTTGACAAACAGGCTACATGTATTACACTGGAGGTTCCAGGAGGAAGACCAATGACAGAAGAGGAAAGGAGGGGTGTAGGGGTTTGTAGGGGCAGGAAGAATCCAACCGTAATGGATCAGTGACATTGAAAGACTTATAAAAGTGTAATTAGAGGTCAAAGGTCAACAGACATGAACCCCCAACACCAATTAAACCAAGGAAGTATTTATCAAGACAATTACAATAATGCAACACTAGTAACAAGTGATCCAAGGGCAGTGTAATAATGACCTTGAAACACCTAAACAAGTATAGTTAGAGGTCAAAGGTGAAAAAGCGTAACCTCCTCTAACATAGTAACTGAATAGAATGTAAGTACTCATCGTGACAATTCCAGTAATGCCTCACTTGTGACAAATGATCTAACAGTAATGGATTAATGACCATGAAACACTTAGAGCAGTGAGGTCAAAGGTCAAACCACATGACCACCCCAACCAATTTAACCAATAAAAATAAAAGTATTTATCATGATTCAAACCCTGCGACACTTGATCTAATTATAATGGAATTAACACCTTGAAACACTTACAATGAGTACAAATAGAGGTCAAACGTCAAATATTATGACCGCTATAATAATTTGAACAAGGAAAACATTTGTACTTTTCATGTCAAGTCCAATAATACCCCACTTGCTGAAAATGATCCAAGGGTAACAGAATAAAAACTAAAAAAGTTTAAAACATTTATATTTAGGGGTCAAAGGTCACAGTTTTCTGAGCTCTTATTAAATTTCACTAGTTGACCCGTGAGATTGGACAATACAAAACAATAACCTTTCCAATGATACCTCACTTTGCAAAAGCAATTTCACTGTTACAAAGATATCTCCTATGCGCACTCCCAGGAGCTACCATTTAGGGCAGAGGTCTTCAAACTTTTGTCGGCTGAGCCCCCCCATCTAAATCTTTTTACAAGTCGAGCCCCCACCCCCCACCACAACCTGACAAAAAAGTTCTGGAAGCTGGTACTCTGCATCATTGATGGCCATTCCCTCCTCCAGAGCCCAGGTCGTAAGGGCAAATTATATTAAATAAAGAACTCCACTTATTCAGATTTTAGGTAATAATTTGTATGTACCTTTATTGTTGACCTCATTGGAGTTCCAAATCTGTAAATAAATATTGAATTGAATTGAATTGAATTGAATTGAACTCCACTACCAGTCTTGAGCAGTAACTGGAAACTGGAGTGCTCACACATTTTTTAAATATATTTTTTGCAGTTTTTTATAGCGCCAACATGACCCAAAGGTATTGGATCACATTACAGGAGTATTTGTTACATTACACAAGCACACATTCATTTTTTGTAAGCACAGGGCGATAAAGTGATTTTCCCAGAATCACAGGATGTTGAGCAGACACCAAGAATTGAACCTGGTTCCCCAGCTCCACAGTCATCAGCTCTGGCTGTTGCACCACATCCTTGCCCTAGACAAGATATCAGAACAAACATTGGCAAAGCCAATAGGTCTCGGCAATCAGATAGCTTTAGACGATGGCAATGTAAGTGCATTTGTGTATGGCTCAGGGGCTGTTTTTATTGATATACACAAATGTATTACCACTGATTGCTGAGACCTATTGGCTTTGCCAATGCTTGTTTTAGAAACAGCAAACGTGTCTGGAGTTTTTCTCGCCAAAGGCAGGTCCCTTTTGGAGGGGGAAGGAATGGCCTTTTCAGCACAGAGATGTGAGGGCTCAAAGACACAGGTGTCTGTGTCTTTGAGCCCTCACACATGCACATCTGTGCATGTGTGTAAAGCCCACACATGCACAGATAGATTATCACAATCCCTCAGCAGAGCAAAGCCCTCTTGCCTACACAGAGGGATGGTCACAATGCCTCGGAGGAGCCAAGGCAAACTCCGACTCTGGCACAGAGTGCCAGGCTATGTTGCAAATTTGTTGGGCAGGGGGGTTATTGGCATATTAAGTTTTGTCACAAGAAGCAAATGGGAAGAGAGAGCCCAGACTGAGTGAGGGGGGAGCAGGTTAGAAACAGAAAAGTGAAGGAGAGACCCTAACAAAAAGCAAGAGGATGCAGCGTGGGCCTAGCGTGTGCTGGCTGGACAGAAATTTGGAAGGAATTCAAGACTGATGAAATAAACAGAAGGCTAAACAGTCGACATATTTTTGCAGTTGACTATAAAAGACGGATTTTACAACCTCATGGGTTTGAGTGGTGTATCAGGGGAGAAGAGATGGGCTAGTTTGACAATGGTAGGATGTAGTTACGTCAGTTTGGAATGTATGTCTAAACCGAAGGATATTGTGTTTGTGTACTCAACTTGCTTCTGAAAAAAAGGCCTTTTTTACAAACAGCTGATGTTTCTGTAGTCGTTCTCTGTCAGTGTGAACTTCCGAGTGAGAAACCAGGCCTGCATGTGAACATCATGCTGCTCAGTGTCGGTATACTGCACATTTGCAGGAACTCTTTGACCTTGATGGCTGGTGGGAATTCGGTTAAAACAAACATTCCCAGAATTCCCCTTCTTTGTGCACCTGTGTCCTTCGTGTCCTGCTTTGCTTTAGGCATTTGGGTAGTCACTGAAGCTAAAAAATAAGCATTGTCAGTTTCTGTGTTTTTGTTTAACACTGACCTCTATGGAGAAACTAATATGCTGGATCTCCAGCGGCCTCCAGTTGTTCCCCCACCCTGGTCCAGGTGTCATGCAGGGTTTGATGGTGCAGAGCTTTGCCCCCTTGGACTCCTGCAAGAGGGCAGCAAAGATTTGTTTTCTCCACCACAGTTGGCGACTCGGTGCACCAAGCATTTTTGACAGCTGTAATGAATCTAGCAGCTTTAGAATTATTTAAATTGTATTGTAGTGTTGTAATTGCATTTATATAGCGCTTACTACCGAGGCGTTGAAGCGCTTGAGTAGCCCATTAAGGGCTCCTAAAATATGCGCACATTGATCTGTTCCTGAGGCATATGGTGCATACTGTACATGAAGCCCTTGTATCTAGTTTCTGTCCTACCCTATGAAAGAGGTTTTAAGGTAGGAGAGGCACATCAAAGGTGATAGCCAGATAGGCTGTTGAGGCAGGAGTAATAGCAAGCATGCCCCAGGCTCCACTAACTTGAGGTTCATTTTAAAAACAAATACCCCAGCAGTAGGCACCCATATAGAATTCTGACACCTCCGCTGCCCCTGTAAGTAAATATATCTGATCCGACGTCAGTATTAAATAAAGAGAGCAGTGGATTACCAAGACTCGCATTTGCTGTTTCCTTGTAAAAACGAATGCGCACAATGGCTCTGCATCTGAAGTCCGCCTTGTCGTCAGACATAAGGAATAGGCAGAGTGGGGGCCGAGGGGGTCCTGGAACCAGAAAACAAACTGATTCTGTAACCAGTTTACAATAGTATGTAAATATGCGCATGGTCTTTAAAGACCTGTGAAAAACTCGGGCGTGCTGGAGATGAGTCCAGACACTGCCCAAACGAGTCCTCTGCAGCTCCAGCTGCAGCAGCAGCCTGGCTGGGACACACAATGGCGGGGTTGAAGCCCTTTCAGCCTTAATAGGATGCTGCAACCCCCCCCCCCCGGGGGGTGCACCCCACAGTTTGAAGACCCATGATTTAGGGTCATAGGTCAAGAACTGTGACCTTTAAGAGACTATACATACAATTATATGCAACCTATTAAACAAATATGCATCACTACTGTGTATAAAAGTTATAAAATTAACAATTTTGTGATGTTGGATATCTCTCCAATAACACGATTGAGATCATTATATGTAAAACAGCAACAGATGAAACAGTATGTCACATATTTTTTAGCATGTAGAGTACTGTCAAAAGCAGCAAAAATATGTAATTTCATATCTTTACTAATAATATTCTCTGAAAAATCAATTTTACTACTGTAAACTAATTGTGTTAGGCTTATAACTTTAGATGCAGCACAACAATAAAAAAACACATGAAAATCTATGTGCCTTATATCCATGTCATAGTATGACAAATAGCCATAAAAAACAACAAGAACATCTAAATCTTCCTTTTTACCTGGTGAACAAACAAAATATTAAATATTTCTGTGTATCTGCTTTTGGCAAACACTATTGTTTTTATAACCCTACCAATGCGATAATTTGCATTTATGATTTTCACAGTCACCTATCTGCCATTTTGAATTGTGTCATGTGACTTCAGGGTGTTTCATAAATGTATGTTTTATTTATAAACTGATAGTATAAGAAAAACTGAAACCAAAAATATATGGTTTACCAACATTATAATCATAATTACAGCATGGTAAAGCAAAGCACTCCAAAAAGTCATGAACTGGCTTTGCACTAAAGGATTTTCAATGGACACTAATAGGGTTAATTGCACTGGAGTCATCAGAGTAATTTCAGTAATTACTCATTACTCCTGTGGTGCGAAATTAGCGGAATTATGTGATTACTCTAGCTTGAATAATTAAGTGAATTTCTAAGGTTTTTTAAATTTTAATTCCTAACTATACCATCCCTGTAACCTTTGGGTTTTAAGTGAATTTATATGGCTTATATTAACCAGTAGTCGTGTTTGCAGAATGGTGGAGAAAGGGGGTGTGGTGTCTGAAGAACTGTCTGAAATCCTGCTGTGTGAGGCTTGCTAAAGGTAACAGGAGGGGTTCCTGGCCCCCAAGGAACCCTCAGCATCCAAGGGGACTTCCTCCACCAACTAGTAGTGCTCCAGGAGGCGCATTTGCAGAGTGGTGTATACAGGGGGCAGGTCCTCCAATTACCTCTCAGCAATTCCGTTTTTTGGGACTTACTGGAGGTAATAGGATGGTAATTGGTCTTCAAGGACCCTCAGCAGCCCAGGGGACGTCACCCCCAACCAGGTGCGTTTGGTGGAGAAAGGGGGCAGGCTTCCTCCGGTGACTTGCCGAGCCAGCCTACTTTAAAATAAATAGTTTGATTATGGAAGGGGGGGGCCACATTGCTCCCTTCCCTGGGCCGAGTTTGGCCCGGGGACCCCATCCCCTGGGGCCAGACCTCATTGAATGGAGGAGGGGGTCCCCTCCTAGCCGATTTCAGCCTCAGGGCTCCTATCCCCAAAGCCCAGCCTTCTTTACATCTTTTTTTTATTTAGGGGAGTGGGCTACGTGGCCACCCTCCCTGGGCCAATTTTGGCCCATGGGCCCTATTCCCCAGGGCCCAGCCTTTTAAAAAAATGTTTATAACTTTTAAGGGAGGGGGACATGTGGCCCCCTCCTGTGCAGATTTTGGCCCCGGGACCCCATCTCCCAGGCCTGAGCCACTTAAACATGGGGGAAGAGGACTGCGTGGCCCCTCCCTAGGCTGAATTCGGCCAATGGTCCCCATCACCCGGGTCCCGTCCTTCTTAAATTGGAGCATCCAAGGCTTCCACTCTCCATTGGCACCGTGGAGGAGCCTGAAGACCCCCACCCCCCCTGCAGGAGCTGGCATTGCTTTCACAGACAGGGAGCTGTTTAACATGCAGCTCCCTCTCTGGAAAGCAATTCTGCTCCGCTTCCAGGAAGCAAGAGCGTGTTTAATGATTTCACTTGCTGGAAGCAGAGCATTTGCTTTGGCTTGGCAGGGGTGGTAAAGTTCCTGCCAAGCCACAGCAAACAGATATGCCCCGGGGATGGGCACCCCGGGACATAGAAGGAACTGGCCCTGGGGGTTGGTGGTTTCCAGGACCACCTATTGCTCCAGGAGAGGGGCTGCGCAATCCCCCTCCTTTCTTGATGTTGGACCTGCTCCAGGAAGGTGCCGGTCCCCAGGCCCGAGAATGGGCCAGAATAGGGTTCACGTGGCTCCTCTCCCATCTTTGCAAAAACAAGTTTTCTCCTGGGAGGTGGTGGTCAGCGCGTCCGGGGGGGTCAGAGAGGCTCACCCATAATAATGAATTAGCCCCAGGGAGGCGGTGTTCCCCCCAAGAGGCCCCTCCATTTTGGTTTTCACATGCAGGCCTGGAGAGGTGATGGTCCCTGGGGCCGAGGAGGGTTGGAGATACCCCCCATTTTTAAATAAATAAGACCAGGGGAGGTGGAGATACCCAGGACATTAATAATCCCCAGGAGGGGGGCGATTTGCATTACAATGCAATGCCCCAGGGACTTGGCCCAACCAGGGGTCAATTCCATGCATCGTAGAGTAAGGAATTTGCAGGTTTAATTTTTTCCAACAAATACAACCATCTACCTTGTTTTAATTTTGCCTAAGAAGAGGCCACCTTTTTTGACCATGTCGTGTTAAGATTATTAATTTGTATGAAACAAAAGTAAAAACAAAATATGTGTAAATGTATGACCACCAAAAGGGATGTTTTCAATTTTATGCATCTACAGACTGTTATTTTAACCTGTTCATTTTCAATAGCAGTAACCATTACTGTAAATGAAATGTTCACCAACAGCAGCCAGAAATGAAATACATAAGCAAAGTAGGCATGCTGAATTATTGATTTAATGTTCCTCCCACTGTGGGAAGAGTTGCTGTAACCAAGGCGAGGAAACTTCAGACAGCAGTCAAAATGTTATAGTTGTACCATGTGCAGTACATTTTGTGACTTGCTTTTTTGTAGAAATTGCTTTGTTCAACTACAGTATGTGCTTTTTGGATGCCACAGATCCTTGGGCATTCACAGAATATATTTAAATACATAAGTTTAAAAAGTCTTGTATAACCATAACATTCAAGGACAAGTGCTTTGTATTTCTGCTTCACATATACTTAAGAGGAATCTCACCATGAAATCTGATGAGTGAATTTCTCCAGCACTTGTTATGATAGTAACAGATGGGCTGAGCTTTCTCTAACTTATGCTCAATGAAAAGTACAGAACATTGATTTCAGTAGGCACCAACCTCAGATTCAGGTACGTTAAACAGTGACATGCTCATCATCTAATAATGTAATATTGCATTCCCAAAAGAGACTTGAATCACAGGAAGACAGCACTAAATTGTTCAGAATTAGTGTTTAGATGTCAGTTAATTTTCGTTCATGAGTTAGTGAATGCTTGCATTTGACATGAAGAACAGTCTGATAAATTTATGTTGACAGTCCCTTCTCTATGAAAAAAGGAAGGAGTTCCAGCCAAATACATTTATAAGAAACTTGAAAAAAGACCAACTTTTTATTTGTAACCTCTAGCGAGGCAACTCACCTATTGTAATTCCATCATTTTAAATCATGTAAAATATATCAATTGAATTTATAAAGGAATTGCTGTACCAAAATCAAAGAGGACACTGACTGCAAGGGCGGTTTCTTATTCAAGACATTTACTTATGAAAAAGTCTTTTATCAGTTTTCCCAAAAAAATAGTAAGTCACAAATCAGTGACTGATACTACAGTCTATCAATTCATTATACAAACTTGTATCAGGAGTGAACAACAAAGTAATACCTTATATTAGGTGAACAAGTTGTCCACAATGACAGATAATTTGCCCTTCTTTAGGCAACAATAGAAAAACCATCTTCAGGTACCAACACTGATTCATGCTAGACCAATTGATACCATAGCTCAAATTAATTGTATCCAACATTGTTTTTTTGGCTGAATGTGTTGGTCCTGGATAGTGTAAGTCTGCGGGTCGGCCTCCAATTTTGGCCTCCTCAGGACAGTGCGGGACCAGAATCATCCTAGATAAAACTGGTTCTAAACAGGATACAGAGTTTTCCAGGATAAAAACTCCAAATGCCAATAAGAATTCCGGAGTCAATTTTCAGAGAATATATCAATGGAACCCCATAGAGCACAAAGCAGCTCTGCACTAATAAGTAAAACATGTTATTACAAATGGTAGCCGGAATTTATAGAGGAGAGCTAACAAAGTTTTGTTGGTAGGCAGCAGAACAATATTTGGGTCTCAATTTATAAGAAAACAAAAGAAAAACAGCAAAATAAACCATTCGACCCTGAAGAAAATTGCCAAGTTAATACACCCTGATGAATACATGAACAAAACATTTGTCATTCACAGAAATATCCTACTAATTAAGGTCCTGATTATGAGTAGTCCAGTTTTTGGTGTGTGGCTCCTGAAGGTTGGAAATCCCCAATTCCAATTGAGATCCTGCACCAAAACCCATCAATTAAAAGCTTGCATATAAAAAATGTATGTATTGAATTGATTTACATAGAATTTATAGTTTAAGAGAACTTTATTTTTAAATTTAAAACAGCTAATACATATTTCGTCATAAGATTTTATTTGTATTTTATTTAGATCTTCTTTTAACATAAAATTTGATTTATATATATATATATATATATATTTTAAGTCGAAATTAATGTTAGTGAGAGATAGGTATTAATATGCAAAAATTTGATTTTATTTTACTTGGAAGAATATATTTTTGTTGGTTCTCTTACGAGAAAATATTTGAACTTTTCCATGATCCAAATAAGAAAATAACTATTTTCATAACCTACTATATCTGGAGAATTAGAATTCAAATCCTGATGTTGAGTTTCTTTTGTGTCTGCTTAGAAGCCTTTTCAATCTCACTGCATTAAAAAAAAATATCTCTAATAGAGTAAAAGTTAATAGTTTTATTTTGAAAGAGTATATCCACATTTATTATTACAGGGAGAAGAGAATGTGAAGAAAAAAGCATAGATTTTTTTGGGAAGCAATCATTTTGTGCTGGCATTCTCTCCAAAAAAATCTATTTGAAGATACCTTGCCCAAATAACAAAAAATCCCACTTTCTTTCTTTCTCTTCTCGTTAGTTCCTATTATCCATGACTGTAGGTTACAGCTTGCATTAACGTATGGATCCTAAACAAATTCATGTGAAAAAGTGACTTGTTGCTGGAGGAGGAGGGTGTGAGCCTGTGTCAAGCAACAACCACACTCAGTATGAACCGCAGAACTCGCTAAATGAACCTGTGCTCAACCCTCTTGTACCTTGGCACAAAAGTAGTCAGGCTTAATTCAGAGGCAACATGTAAAGTATTTATGCAGCACTCAAACACTAATGAACTGAAAACATAACACAAGAAAAATACAATGCCTATTTAGGAGAAAAGAGTACAATTTGATCAATTATTTGACACCAAAATGATGAAAACCTAATCAGGAGAACTGGAGTTATGAAATTTCAAAAATGTAAGCTAAGTATACCACTTAAAAGCACAAAGTGTTACTCGCGGTTATCTGTAACACCAGGTGAAAGTTACAAGTTTAAGTTGACTGTGATTAAGCATGGGCCAGGTACAGGGACCAGGAAAGTACCACTGAAAAAGTTACCTTCCAAACTCCAGCACGAAAAGTTCTGTCCTCGGTAGACGAGGCCGCGATGAGGATGGAGAGCTTTGTGGATGGTCCTTGCTGTAGCCTGAAGAGCAGACCAGGCATTGCGGACATGTGTCGCGGTAGCACAAAGATCCTGCCAGGTGTCACAGGAAGTCATTGCTAGAGATTCATGTTGGCGGTCACCATGGGCTGTCGATGCTGCAGCACAAAATGCAGATCTCATGTTGCCGGTCATCGCTGGATGTTACTCTAGCGCGAACAGTTGAGTTCACTCGACCTGCGCATTGGCAGTAAGCATGGAAGACAACATCTTGGCATGAACGGGTCTGTTCACTGTCATGAACAGCCCAAAACTGCAGGATTTCTTCCCTTCTTCTAGGATGCGCTCCAATGATATCACACCAAAGGTCCAGGAACTGAGAAGAACCTCCTGGGCATCAAGACCTCACTCCAGTATAGGCCAGCTGGGCTCAAGAAGGTCCAGTTACAGCTTCAGGCAGGTCCAGTGCAGCAGGTCAGCTGGAGAGTTGCAAGGAGGCCTATGGAACTTGTAGTGTCCCTGTAGCACAAAACAGAAGGTAAGTCAGCTTACCCTTGGAATCACTTCAGCCTGGGATGTAGGGTGCAGGTCCATTCTTCCTTCTCAGACAGCAGGTCAGTCCTTAAGCAGCAGGGTAGTCCTTTGGGAACTGGGAAGCTCTTCTTCTTTTGTATTCACAGGTCCAGGAGGTACTGATGTGGGGGTCTGAGAGTCCCCTTTTTATACATGGTACCCATTTTCAAGTGGAAGAAGCATCTTGAGTCTTCCACCCTAACAAGTGTCTGGAATTTCCTGTCTCTCTCGCCTGGTCCCAATTTATCTGCAGACAAAGTAGTCTAGTGTGAAGATATTTGTGTGTGTGAGATGAGGCTGTGTCTCTGAGGTGCAAGTGTGGCAGCTGACAGTTCCACTCCTTCTTGTCAAGTCAGGATGGCCTATCTAGTCATGTGAGATAGGACAGGGATGAAGGCATCAAATGTTTAGGGCAAGAACATGTCAACATTCTAAAAGTAGCATTTTCAGAATTGTGTCTTAAAATCAGACTTTACCATTAAAGAAAGTTTGAAGATACAATTCATCAGACAGCAAACATGAAATTCCTACCTGATCCCAAACATAACTTATTACTTATTAAATGTAATACGGTAACTCAATGAATTTGGGAGCTTTTCACTACCAGCACATGTACAACTTAAAAGTGCATGTCTAACTTTTCAAATACAATGTCTCAACAGGTAGTATTGAAAGGCAGTTTTTGAGGACATGGTCAAAAAGTTGCAGGCCATAAGTACACTTAGTTTCACCTAACAAGAGACTTATATGGAAATTTAACATGCAAATTGGATGTAAGCCACATTTACAATTTTAAGCACTAGTAAAGTGTGCAAAGTCCTAAAGACAACACAAAATTGTTCAGAAAAGGGGTGGGTTGCAGGAAACAGGTTTGGGTTGACACTTAAGAGATGACCAGGACCAACAATTCTGTGTCTGGATTCTATAATATTCCTTTATTTTCACATAGTCCAGTGAAGAGTCACTTGTGAAGACTAGGACATTTTTATGTTACATATGCATCAAAAGTTTGTTGTTGCAATGGATCTATCTCTCCTTCAATATCTGTTCAACCACAAGGTTTGTTTTAGTGAATTGTCACATTGCAACAATATGTCAACATTTAGCCTTCCCTCAGAAAATATTTATTTGCAATATGCAATGCCCCATGTACAAAAAAAATAATGATCTCTCTCTCCTTATCTCCTTTTGACAGTGCATCTAGGTGCAAAATTGAGTTCTGTTCCTGAATTGTGTGTCATTCCTATATTTTCATCCATGTGTATATATAGACAGTGTTATTTGGCCTCGTTATTAACGTGCCTGGCTTTCTTTTGTGCTACACGAAATGTAAGGTTACAAAATCACAAAACTGTCTGAAGTCAGTGAGGCATCAAGGAAGTAAAGAAAAATAAATCAACTCTGCTGAAGTAAATGCATCTTATAATAAAGTAGCTGGAAGAGGTCGTATAGCATTGTTCTTTCCAATTATAGATTCTCAGGGCCTTAGTCACAAAGAAAGCAGCACATTGTTTACATATATTTACAGCTATGTGCAAGCGCAGATGTATTACTTTCTGGAATTTACAAACAAAATCAAAGAACTGTGACCCTCTCTTTGAGAGTATTGTAACAATGATGCTTGGTGATACTCATTTTGTGAGTGAAATCCACAATAAAGATTGAAACTCTCTTAAAGGGCCTTCTGAGCATCCATAACCAGTGGCGATGAGAAGAACTTTGGAAAGTAGGTTCAGAATTCACAATATAACTCTTCGTCGCTAACAGCGGGGTCAGAACTTGTGCTTCATTTCTCATGCATTGTGTAGCAGGTGGAGGAAAGTACCTTTTGGTGTAATGCTTGATGGTATCATTTTGAATGGTGCATGTAACAATAATCTTCTATATTTAAAATAAGATCAAGCATGCGGCTAGCATATGTGATAATAGTGTAAATCATGGGAAATACACAAAAATAGGTATCCAAATATATCAATGATCATAATGATATGGTATTCTGTTATCTACTGTAGCACAAGATATGTGACAATATTTGAGATAAAAATGTCACCAACATGACATGCTATTGTGTACTACTGGTGGTTATTTTCCCCATATGGCCAACAAATAAAAATATATTTTGTGCTAAGTGAAACATAAAAGGTCTAGTATACAAAGGTAGAATTCACATTACTAACTTCCATTGCATGGTTCTTACAACAATAACCACTAATGGCAGTCACCCTCTAACTACTATGTGGTCCAGTTGTAGAACTACAACCTTTGTCATGAACTTTGTAGTTTTTAAAATAAAAGATGTATCCTCATAAAATATACAGGTCATTCTCTTTCAATGTAGAAGTTTCGTCTGTCCCAGAAACCCTAGGTGTTGTCTACCAATCAATCTTCTATAATCATGTATATATCACCCTGATAATCCTGGGCAAATGTATCTGGTCTGAACTTGAACCAAAAAAATGTATGTGACATACAGAGTTTAACAGGTATCTTGAACTTCTTGGTGCATGCTTCAAGTTCTATCAATACAAAGGTGAAAAGTTCAGACGCTCTGGCTAACTACAGGAAATAAATAGTTAGTTGAAGGGCTAATGTCTTTCAACTACAGATTCAGTTTATCTCAGTAAGCAGCCACAAAATGATTGTTTGTTTTTTACTTTTAGCAGTAAATGTATCTGTAAAACAATTGTCCACTACAAATATGTGTCAGTAGTGGCCTTTTATCACTGTCTAGCGACCAAGGCTCTTGTTTTTCATGCAGGTCTGTCTTTTTAGAAGATAGAACTTACGATCTAGTATAGTTGCATTTCACATTTCACAAAATATGGGTTTATCAACCCCAGCATTGATGGTTCTGTGAGCTCAAAATCGCTGAAGGAGCTGGAAATGACAATGAGCTTCCATTAGAGCAGTACCTATGGTGTGCGTGTGTCCAAGGATAATCCCACCACTTCACAAGTAAATATTAGGATTATGATGTAAGGCATAGAATTTAATGCACTATGGAAGGGGTAGGTATGGTGCACTTTTGAAACTATTGCAAGCTATAAAAAAAAACTAAGAGAAATCTAAATACTGAAATTACTAGATGCATGGTCCAGTAGAGAATAGGTAGAAAAGTGGTTAGTTTTAGGTGACAATTTTCTAGCTCATTGCTGATACTTAGGGGCCCATTAGGATGGTGGGCGGACTTTGTCTGCCCGTCATCCTACCGGTGAATGGGACCACCCGCCATAAGGGCGGGGGTCCCGTTGTACATATTAGGATGTGCCCACCACAGTGGCTGGCGTTTCCCGCATTTTTAGCATTGAGTGAGCACCGCCCCCCGCAATGCTAAAAATGCACGTTGTGCATTTCAATGCACAACATGACCGTTCATGACCTGTCATGTTGTGCATTGAAATGCAGGGGGTACCATAGGTACCCCCCATGTGCACCCCCCACCCCGCAAATGGCCCCCGCAGGGGGACTCCGCATGCCTTTGCGTGGTGGCACCATATAAACCCTTTTCCGCCCTGGCCGCAAGGCAACCGGGCCGGAAAAGCGGCGGACGGTCTTTCCGTCCGCCGCGGTACCCCCGTCATGCTAATATGGTGGGGGTTATTCAGGGTAGGATGGGGGGCGAATCGCCCCCTCCAGGCCGGCGGTGGCTACCACCAGCCTGGTGAGGGCGATCCGCCCGCCATCCTAATGGGCCCCAAAGTGTGAGCCTGAAAAATTAGCTTGGTTAATAAATCTTATGTTTATTCATGTCTCAGGTCACAAATGATCAGATTTGCGTACCCTGGGAGATAGCTTTCCTATGAAAAAGCTCTACCAAGTCCTGATCTTATAACTTCTTTATCATGTGCAAGATCGCTCTGCTGTCTGAGGTCTGGACTTATATATTCTATGTAGGCCTCTACATGAGGCCTGAAACGTAACATTGTGTGTAGTCTAAAAAGTAACTTGATTGCCTACACCTTAATCTATACTTTTTTGTAACTTAGAGATACCAACATCTACATTCTTTGTACTATCCCTTATAGATTTGGTGTGAGCACTGATGGGCACATTTGTAATGGTTTTGAATCACCCTTATGCCATGCACGGGGAGGAAGCGTGAGGCAAAACCTAAGTGAGATTTATCAAGCCACGCAAGGCCACCTTGCATGGCCCTGAGTGGCTTGATGAATCTAGAGTAACGCAAGGCAGCCCTAATTGCTGCCTTGCTTCACTCTGCCTCATGAAGGCATTCCATGAATGGAGAGGGGATTTTCCCATGCATCCACTCATGGATTCTGGTACATTCCTAGATTTACCAACACTGGTAGACCTGGGACTGCATCAAAATGTTATGCCTCGCCATGTGAGGCGCAGGCAAGAAATATCTTTATTTCGCCTAATTTTTTCCTCTTTCTGCATGTGCTGTATTCTGCAGCACACAAAGAAAGAGGAAAATGCCTCTGAGGATTGGTTTTGCGCAGGAAGGTATTTATTCCTGGACAAAAATAGTCCTGCCTGCAAGGCAGGCACCCTTGCACCATGGTGTGTTGGCACATTGTGTGTCAGCACAAGGTAAGGACAGAAATGCATCATGTT
The DNA here is from genome assembly GCF_964261635.1 of Lissotriton helveticus. NCBI lineage: Eukaryota > Metazoa > Chordata > Amphibia > Caudata > Salamandridae > Lissotriton > Lissotriton helveticus. The sequence goes on from NC_136072.1 coordinate 104,522,859, forward strand.
AAATTCCTGCACTTCCCTTTCTCGCGGCGCATCGTATCAAGGTGAATTATTGCGCTACATAAATTATTGATACATCTGCCCCATAGGCTATAAGGATAATGAAAAGCTAAGATTAAGCCTTGCCTAAAAATGAATGCTCGTACAATATGTGTGACATGAATGATAGCTTACTTGAGCATGGTCTCTATTCTGGCTGTCCTGCATTTTTATATGACTTTAAAGATACAGGGCCCCTATGCACACCCTCATTGCATACATCATTGGTACTCATTTTAGCAAGCTATGAAGAATACACAACTGCATAATGCTTGATGTATATGCAGCTGACTCTGGAATGGTCGCACACAGTTGTATTCCGCTAATAAATCACATGAGATTACACAGTTGCATAGTTGAATGATACTTATGTCATCAGCTTCCAAAATTATCAACTGCTTAGGCACCACTGCCTGTGGAGTGGGTGGAATTGCTTCACTCCATTGGGAGAAGTTGACTGAGAGAATCTAGGTGCTGCTATTCATGCAAAGAAGAAGTAGTATGCAGGCGTTTTTGGCCATGCCATCCATTATCAATTAGAATACATATCAGTACAGTACGGGACCTATAAATTCATATAATTGTCCATCGCTTTCTACTCGTCAAACCTATTCAGTGGTGAAGGCGTATGTATTGGCTCATTGTTTATGCAACCATAACCTTAATGTGTGGATTTCCAGTTTGCAATACATGTTGATGAGGACATATTAAGTGACCACATATTACTTTTTGTTATGTGTTTGTTTACCAATAAGAAAATACTCTCTTCAGAAATTTCACAGAAATGTAGTCGGGGTTACAGAGAGGGCTTCTTAAATGTTTACAGGTTTGTAATCATATTGCAACTAATTATAAAGAAGGTTATCAAACACCATATTTTGTTGAAGTCCAGAAAGGGTCTTTTTAGGTCAAACCGGACTTCACTAAAATGTGAAGTAGGCAGGCGATTTATAGAATTGGGTTGCACCCGAAAGATGTGAGAAGATGACTCTGGCAGCACATCATTTTCCAGTTAGTTCAGATTTACACAGGATATAATAGTTATAGTTAAGATCACGTTTCCATCGGAAAGCATTTTATGGTATGCTTATAATTTCTGCGACAAATCTTCACAACACATTCCCCAAAACTATTTTCCATGTCAACTCCTTCCTGGAACGTTTTGGGGTGATCTGTCAAGTGGAAACCGAGAAAAGGAGGGGGGGTACCATAATTTGCATTCCTCATTAATTTTTCAATATAAAATTTAGACACAGTTACAGCACAAATGGCTGAACGTAATTACACCAAATTTAGCCAAAAGCAAGATCCAGGAAGCATGTTTTTTGTGATATGGTCTAAATCTGTTCAGTAGTTTCAGTGAACTTAAGGTTAAAAAATACAAATATTTCTTTGTGAGGAGGATCAGCGGAGTCGAACGATCTGATTGCCTGGGGGACCTTCAGACCACAGAGAAGGTTTCTAGTACCACAGGAACAGCACTTGTGGGTCAAGACTCATTCCAGCCGAAACCACCAGGGGGTTCCAGATTAAGTCCAGTTGAAATTGGTCGGCTGAAAGTTTTCAGAAAGACCTGTTGAAGCTTGTTGTGTCCCGGTAGTCTGAACAGGAGGTACAGCAGTTTAGTCTGATGACCATTGAAGTCCACTTCTTTTTCCTGGGTACAAGAGCGAGTAGGTCCAGTCCTTTTGGGCTTTTCTCAGATCTGAGACACCAGGTTTAGTACTCTTCTGCTATTCTTTGGGTGCAACAATGTTTTGAGGCAGGTACTAATTATACCACATTTATGCATGACATCAAATTGTGAGTGGAGGTACCTCCTGTCTCCACCCCCACCAATGGAATAAATGTTCCCAGGGGTTACCCTAGCCACTTTTGCAGCAATTACTGTGTGCCCTACTACATGCTTTGCCCAAATGCCCCAATCTACCTAAATCAAAGATGGTGAAACCCTTCTCCTCTTGTGCAGAGCCTCTGTGCCCACCCAAGGTGTGTGGCCAGGGAAATTATCAATCCTCTGTGGTCACTTCAAAACAGTTCTGGGGGCAGATCCCTCACTACTGGGATGGTGTATTATTGATTGGCGTAACAAAGGAGGGTGCCCATCTAAGTGAATTGAGTAGCTAGGTACTGCCTGAATGTTCATCCTGCCAGGGGAACAGAAGACACCTCCCAGGACTTTGTCTCTGCTCTAGGAGCAGTTTTCACATCTCATTCAGGGCTTAATCAGTCACGGGGCTGCAGCTGGAGGCTGAAGCAACCTAGCTCCAGCTGGCTTAGGCAGGGAAAGGGGTTTATTTTGACAACTCGAATTGCAGTTTTAAAAATGCTTCAGTCAAGCTTCAATGGTAGGCCTGAATAATTTAGTGTTTGCAAAGCCACACACCACCCCTACATACCTTTACTAAATGCTTATTGCATGGTGCTGGGGTGATTTTCCCGGCAACAAAAGTAAAATCACATGTGAATTTACTGTGGCCCTAGTGCCAAACAACTCCAAATCAGCACCTTTCTAACTTTCGTTTCCTCCTCAGTCCAATCTGAATATTTTCAGGGAGTGCACACAGGACATGTAAAACCAAGCAACCAAAACTCATTTGCATATAGTTGGCCTCTTGCATTTATGTAATTTACCTGTATGACTGTTGAAAAGATGAAAACGTGATTCCTTTTTTGTTGCATTGAACAAGAACTTTGAAGCTAATGGGACCAGGTTGCAGACAAAACTACTACAGATGGCATATGCCTAGTGATTTATTTTTAAAAGTGGATAAATACAGAAAATTGTGCTGCTTTTAAGTGACTCTCCGTGCTCTTTCATGAATTACAGCCCAACAACTGAGCAGATGGACAGCATGAGAAAATTAAAAAACAGGATGAAATTTCTTTAAATAACTGCATGTGTCAATATACATTTGTGGTATAACGCTAATATTTACTAGTGGATGTATTGTTATGTAATATTTGGCAGCTTAAATAGCTAAAACATGACAGACATCAAAGTATGAGTGTGCGTCTATCAGTTGAATAAATATGGAAATGTACAGTTTTACAACTTCATGTACACGCAAGTCACAAAATAAATATGGATACATACAGATAAAATGCCCCAAAAATAAATATGGATAAATACAGACGGAAACGTTAAAAAAATAAATACCATAAAACCAGTAACCCTACTTACGATCATGTTCTAACTCTGTTGCATTAAAAGAGGTGTATATATATATAAACTTCTCTGTGGTAACAAAAGCAATGATTTAATATAATCCCTCATGGAGTCAGGCTAATGATTTCTTTATCATAGTGTTTTACTTATTGCTGAGCTAAAACTGTTACCACACTTCTCCCCCATTGGACCCTTTCCCCTGTGTAAATTAAAAAAAAAAATAATTTGGGTTTTAAACACAGTCCCATTTACTTAAAAGGGCTGCATTAAATATTTTTTTTACTTTATTTAAATGAGATCATAGATAGATAGCCAGCTGACCTCAGTAGGCCACCCTCCGTGTAATGGCATCCAATCAAAGTAAGTAAAAAAAATGCACCTATCTCATTAATATTCATGAGGTTGGTCGATTGTGTCCCACTCCGGATGGGAATTGTGTGAACCAATCTATTAGTACATAGTTCGGTTCTCAAAATTCGATATTGCTGGCAAAAATACTGGTTGTAATCTATTATGGGTTCAATCACAACAACAGAGCTTAGACTAAGATTTTGAATAGTTTGTTCGATCCACGGAAACCTTGATCCAATGTAATATTAACTACTGACTTGGCCATTGTGGATGCAAAAGGTTCTGCCGCTAACCACGCCTCACAGGAGCATATATGGATGGCATTATTTGTTAAGTATAAGATTATTTCAAACGTGCTTACTTTCTTTGAAGAGAAAATGGTGTACTCTGGCAAAATCAGGAATTTTGATTGACAATTTGTTTTTTGGACTATTTATCAACATAATTGCTGTAAATATGGGGTATGGATCTCTCTTTTAACTTTACTTGGCACTTTTGCACTTTAATAGACTTGATTGTCCAAATAAAAAAAAATTATGTTCGGAATTGTGAAACATTGCTGAACATTGGCCAATGTTTATTATTGTTGGCCAGATTACATAAAGTGCACAAAGGCAGGTACACATTTGCACCTAATGTCAATTGCAAAAAATTACTTTTTTTCACCACTGATTAGGTTAGAATATTAGTACAAAGTGTCATTGGAATCATTGCAATCTATATATTCTGGTACGAAAATACTTTAGGAGTGTTCTTACTAGACAGAATAAAGGACATTTTGTGGGAACTGCGAAAAGCTACAACGTTTGCCTACAAAAACATTTAATAGCCAAGCAAGTAATATGATTTGAAAGCTACTACAGTTATGTCTTCTTTTAGAGGATAAACTACAAAAGAGAGAATGCTAAACCTTTTATCTGACTGGAAAGTAGAAGAAACCATGCTGTATTCATTCTGCATATTAAAATTGTTTTCATAGTATGCTTTGAAAGCCTAAGCTTTCAGAAACAGAGATGTGTGAAAGAAGGTTTCACTCTTTTTGACAATACTTGAAATTATAGTAAATTTTTTTGCACTTAAGGAAAGGAAATCATAGTATTTAGACAAGGTTGTTTTGACATTTACTGACGTGTATTCAGAGAAATGCAGGGTCTGAGTACTAGCATTAGCACAAAATCACTCTATAACGTTTGCCAACATTGAAAGAAATGCAGGGCATTTCTCAGCTATGAGAAGCTTGTGAGCATAGGCCAGATGTATGATGGTGTAAGTCGCCTTGCAAAATATGCGAATGTTGTTTGCGACTCACAAAATGTGAATTACAAACCCACATGAATGAAGCCAATTCAAGCTACTTTGTCATTCACAATCAACTGTGGTCAATCTCAAATAGGTAATAGCTGTAGCGACAATTGCTGATGGTATCACATACAGCACTAGAGGGTAGCAAAGAGGCACAGTAATGGAAATAGGAGTTCAGACAAACAAAGCAGACAGCATGAAAATGTCATAGAAAGGATACATTTGAGAAACTGGATTGTTGGTTGAGGGGGGTGTGAGCCCTTCTCAAGCGAAAGCCACAATACTTGTCAGTATGAAGCACAAGAAGTCACTAAATTAACATTAGGGGCAATGTGTAAAGCATCTATGCGGCACACAAAGAGTAATAAAGTGAAAGCATGACACAAAACAATCTTACACTGATTTAGAAAAATGGAGTAAAATGGAATAATTATTTGACACCAAAATGACACAAATCCACTCAGTAAAACCTGAGATATGCAGGCGCAAAGATTTAGTGTACATAGAGCGCCTAAAAGTAGAAAGCACCTTTCTCGTTTATCTGGTCGGGCGAGACTGGATGAAAGTCAAAAGTTCAGACCATCAACAATGGAGTGTGGGCCAGGTTAGTCCAGTTGCAAAGTTATCTTCAAAGTCAAGCATGAGGATTTCCATTCACGTTGGAGGTGTCCTTGAGGAGCACGGAGAGATTCCTGGATGGTTGTTGCTGTGGTGCAAAGATCAGGCAGGGCACTGTGAATGGTCATCCCTGTAGCGGGAAGATCCTGTTGGTCGTCAGGGATGGTCGTTGCTGGAGATTCGTGTTGGCGGTCACCATGGCCTGTCGATACTTTAGCATGAAGTACAGATCTCGCATTGCCCTTTGTCATTGGTGGTCGCTTTAGCACGAATAGTAGAGGGGCATGATTTTTGCTCAGGCACGCTTGTTTGCGATCACAAAGAACCCAAAACTTCAGGATTTCTCCTTTTCTTGATGGAAGAGCTCAACACCACGGGTCCATGACCTGGAAGGCACCTCTTGGGGATCAATAACTCACCCCAGCTGAAGCCAGCAGAGCTCAGGCAGGTTCAATTGCATATCCAGGCAGGTCTAGTGCAGCAGGTTCAGCTGGGCAGTTGCAGGGAGGTCAGTGGAGCTTTGCGCCCCGGTAGCTGAGAATAGGAGGTCAGTATGCTGATCCCTGGAGCTACATCAGCCTGGGATTAAGGGTGCAGGTCCATTCTTCCTTCTCAGACAGCTGTTTTATGTTCGAACTACGAGTTTGCCAAGCACAACTTCCTTATCAATGAGGTCACAACCACGACCTCCTCTAAACCACGATTTATTTTTTCATGCATTCCTTTACCATAAATTTTCGTGGTACAGGAATGAGTGTTAAAAAAAATTAAGAACTTAAAAACCATTTCCATCACCCTAAAAATAAACACAATTACCCACACACTAAACTTATTCCCCCACCCTAAAAATATACACGATTTCCAACACACCCTTAAAACAATCTCGATCACCTTCACCCCTAAAAACTACCCCCCAAACCCTTAAAACTAACCCCAAAAACCCCCAACCCCTGTATACTAACTCCAAACGCCCCGTCCTCTAAAAACGAATTACCCCACTCTTAAATTATACACTATCCCTCGTAAACCCTAATTACTGATTCCCCCACCCTATTAACATACACGTTCACCCACAAACCCTTTAATAAACGTTCTCAACCCCCATAAAACTAATTTCCCCCACCCTAAAAAATAAACCCCAACCCCTAAAATCTAACCAAAAACTCCCCCACCCCCTAAAACCTAACCCCCCTTACCTGTTCCTCTGCGACGCTCCCCTGAACTTCACCCTGCCCGAACACTAGACCAACTCAGCCTTAACCATGCACATGCGTGGTTAAGGCTTAGTCGTTGTTCAGTCCAGTAGTTGTTCGGCTTGCTTGACTCCAGAACTCATTGTTACGGAGTTATTGTTCAGGAGGTTTCCGCAGACAGCAGTGCAGGCCTCAGGCAGGTCCAGTTGCAGGTCCATGCACGACCAGTGCAGCAGGTCTACTATGTAGTCCTTCTTCTGTAGTATGCACACGTCCAAGAGTGTACTGAAGAGTTGATCTGAGGGTCTGCTTTTTATACCTGCTTAGAAATTTGGGCCCATGAAAATGACAGTATATCAGACTTGCGGCTTGTGTTTCATGCTGGTCCTGGACAAGTTGAGCAGAGTCTCAATCTTTATTTGTTAATAAAGAAATCAACTGTAACCAAGCCTGGAGTGTTTACTTAGCCTTTATGGAGCTGAGATTGGCATTCAATCATGTAAATCGCTCGCAGTTTTGGGATATCATGACATGCATGGGAGTGGAGGCTAACATTGTCAGCTTTTTAAGACAGTTCCAAATGAGGTACCTGCAAGTGTGAAGTATGGCTCTAAAGATGAGACAATAGTACCATTTAATTTAGCCGGGGGAGTGAGTCAGGGCTCAGTGCTTGCATCATTTCAATTTTTATTTACACTTTATGTAAATGACCTGGAAAGACATCTAGTGAACCTAAAGGTGGATCTCCCATGAGTTGGGTCTTGCCCATTTCTCACGCCACTCCAGGTGGCTTATGCAGTACTTATCGCCAGGAACCCACTTCGACTTCAGAAATTGCTGCATAAATTAAAAACAATTATGACAGATCTAGTGCTAAGATTGAATCACTTAAACACCCATGTATTAGTGTGTGGCCCAAAGAGCAACAGAAATAAGTATTTTGTGGTAAACAGGGCTACAATTTCGCCTTTGTCAACCGTTCCATATTTGGTGGTACTATTTGATGACAACTGGACATGGAAGCTGCTAGGATGTACTTACAGCAGCAAGTTTTGCTACAAGTGTGGAGACACTTTTTAAATTTGCAACAAACAAGACTTTAAACCTCTTAAATAACTAATAGGAGGTCAATAAAGCAAAACATTTATCAATTGTATTTTATGGTTCTGGGCTTTGTGGAATCAAGGTGTACACGACCATTCAGTGAATTAAGAATGGGTGCCTCAGAAGGCTCTTGGAAAATTCACATAGCACTGCTACCCATATAAGTCATTCACAATTGGGACTTCATCATGTTTCAGATCATTTAAAACTCCATCCCTTCTTTTCTAGCTGTCCATTTGCACTAGCCAGAAACTAGCTTCAATCGTAGGCGATGAAGATTCATTGGCTGGCTTACATAAAAAGTGTTAGCTATAGTCTGGACATAACAGAACTTTGCAGCAACCCAAACACTCTTTTACCTTTGAGTACACAAACTTAAAAGGCTGGCCTCTGGGCTTAGAGAAGGTATGATTGGGATTGCATTGAAAGTGTTAAACAGATGATATTACGGCATAGTTCTCTAAAATGTAGTCCAGGTATCGAATTACTTCTTACGTGGGTCACCAATAATCACCACTGGGTTTTAATTACCAGATTGAGACAGAGCACTTTGCAATTTATAGCCGCATTCCCTGAACCATTTTCACATGCTTTTAGACTGACAGTGTTTTCCCTTGCAGTTCACCTTATTTATTTATTTATTTAGTGCTTTATATAGCGCGAACGTGACCCATTAGTGTGTCAGAGCGCTTAACAGAGATATAGCAGTCCCAAATATGACCAATAGAAAGCAACATAAACTTATGCAAGAAGATAATATAAAACAGTATAAAACAGTGGACAGTAAAAATTCTCAGTACTTACAATAATATCTGAGACTGTTTGAATACATCAAATTACAAATGATCTTTTACCATCAAAAGACTCAGGTTTAAAGTTTAGCTGAACGCTCGTCTCAGTAGCTTAACAAAATAGGGAACCCAGGAAAAAAACTGTGTAGATCCCAATACGAAATGGTTTAGGAGGTCATTGAGGAGCCCTCTGATTATAAATCTGTAGCAAACGGAAAGGTGATTCAATCGACAGACAAATTAGTTGATTCTTTCTAAAAAGTTATGATAGGAATTCCCCATTAGGAAGATCTTAGCCGCCTTCTTGAATTTTGAATGGAATGGTATTTTTCTAATGTTTGTCGGTAGCGTATTTCAGATTCTGGATGCAGCACCTGAGAAATCTCTGTTGTATGTTTTCTTCTTCTGGAAGCGCGGCGGATTCAGTACAAGATCTTTTGCGCCTCAGGAGTTCCTGATTCCTCCAGATATCATCACTTTCTGGGCAAGGTATGCTGGTGTTTTTGAGTGTAGCGCCTCATGTGTGATATAGGCCAGTTTGAGTTGAACTCTGGCTTTGTATGATAGCCAGTTCAGAGCTTTTAAGTGCGGAGAGACATGATCAAATTTTCTATATCTAGTTATGAGTCTTGCTGCAGCATTAAGACAGGCTTTTAGCGGAGCTGTAGAGATCTTGGGCAGGCAGGATGAAGTTGAACATCCATATTTCATCCTCGCGATGACCAACGGCTGAACCTTACATTTAATGCTTTTTTTTTACAAATTCTTCACACATCTCAGGAAACTATTTTATTACCACTTCTGAGGGAGGCTAATCTTAGACACTGCAGGCAAGCCTTGCTGTATGTACAATCGCTGCCTCCAATTAATATTTGCTGGCGGTTGTTAACCATATCCAGACCACAATTAAATTGCCAAGTTTTTGGGACATTTTGCTGTTCCCAGCCAGCTGCATTTGATGCACTTTAGCCCTATTATGATGGATGTGTAAGGATTTTAATATGCCTAATAATTTTTATCTGTTGTTTTATCTATGTATGATGTGGATTTTTAATATTAAATTGGATGTCTTTGATTAATTGTATCTTTTTTATTTTTTGTTTTTACAAGATGTGGAATGTTGAAATTACGTTTATTTTATCTGTTTGTGTCTTTTATAACCTATTTATGGCCGAATAAAAATGTAATTAAACTGATAAAGTCATCATAATAAGGAATGACAAAGACACCTAAAATAGATTGTCGCAATTATCATCAGCATCATTTTCATCATCTGTGTTAACAACACGAACTCTAGCAAATCAAATGCACTGATATAGTCTTATTGTGAGTGTATTTGTAGCAAAACCTTAAACAGATATTGGCAGTAATGCACTATTGTGAAAGAAAGGTGAAATGTAAGCACATATTCATGTCTTTATTGCAATCCAAAACATATACAACAGACTCACTAGTGGAAAAAATGGAAAAGTGCAGGCAGAGATTTTCATCTTTGCCAGATAGTATTTCTCAATGTTTTTTCTCCTTTCGCACTCATTCTCAGACATACGCCTGAAAGCTTTTCTAGATCCACATTTCCAGGCATACTTCTGGGACAGTCATGCGTCCTTTTGTGAAGGCTCCTATTTCCCCTTCCTACACAAGGTAAGTACTATATGGATGCCACTACAAGTGGCTATCTCTGGCTTGTCACAACTGTGCTGCCCTGTGCCAGTTGGCACACACTAAGTAAGATCACAAAATGGAATGGTGTTTTAGGGGTGCACTACACACAATCTCATGAAAGTATACTGACTATGTGGACCATTGTTCCTGGTATTTTTATAAAAATGTGTGCTTGAAGGTGAACCTGTGTTCCCACTTTGAAAACTTGAGTGTTGACATTGACACATCCATCCACAACACGACCAATAAAGTTGGTTATGACCATTTGTTTATACTGGTCCTCATTATGAGTGGCCTCATATCCTGCCCAATAGCTCTGCTACTCTGAAGTTACCAATATCAGTAGTGCAGGATGCTCCAAGGAATGAGTTCCCAGGGTATTATAAGTGGGACCTTGACGGTCATTACAAAAGGTAAATGACAGGAGACGGAAGACATATTATTTACTAAGTGTGCTCTGTTTCTCTGCATGGAAAGGGGGTGGAATGGGGAGAGATGTCACTAATGTACCAGCAGAGCTGCATCAGGAGTAAGTAAGGAAATGTATCATCACTCTACCTAAACGCAAAACTTGTCTCCTGGATTTCATCTGTGCACAAGGTTTGTGTGATAAGAGATGGGGTGAAGGGACAAAATTCCCAGAATGTTATCATAGGCAAATATGCTGATGAGAAGTGTACGGGTGCTGCAAATCCAATCACAATTACTGAGCGAGTGTGTGAGTGTTGTGGAAATGGGTGGTTTCTCACTCCCATATGAATATGTATTATAGGCCAAACCCTATTGGAACTAATTTTGGGTTTATTATATGGAATATGCACTGTGAGTAAAATGAGTACTCAATTTGTGCAGCTGATGAGCATTGGCACTTAATTTGGTGGAACAGGACATATGTTTCATCATCAGAATTCAGCCTAAAACAAAATGAGAAGGGCAGCCAAGACAAAAAGGAGGTAGAGAGAAAGATAGAGAAACATTGACAAAAGGAGAAAAAGCAAAAATGAAACAAAACGTGAGTAAGATAAAGCTATACAATGTGTATGGTGAAGGAAGAGGTGTCAAATGGAATCAAGACTAGAAAGTCTTGGTATTCTGCAACCCAACATTCTGCAGAGCTGGAGGCGGGCTCCTAAGAAACACATTTGGCCTCTCTTTTTGCAAACTAACCACTTATGTGCAGGCGGTATCATGCTCTTATGTCATACAATGAACCAAACAGCAGTGGAGGCCCGGTGCGTTATTTGAGCAGGTGGTTGTGGTTGTAGTTGGGGACAACTGTCACCGATATTTTGTGACTGGCACCTATGTTTCTCTCATCAGACTTTGATCCAGAGCAAGAAACAGAAAAACATGCAGGAGTCAAAAAAAGGAGAGAGAAAGAAAGATGTAAAACATTTGATAAACTGAAAAAGCAAGACTCTGCTGGAGTGAGATAATGGAACAGGGAGTGTTGATAGTGGATTAAAGAAGCATGGTGTGAAATAAATACTACAGAGCCTTGATAGTTAGTACACTGACATTCAATTGAAATCCAAGCAAATTGTTTTGCCTTGGTATATACTCGCTTACAAATGAAGTACTGTGTGAGCAACTAGTTCCTTTGCTGAATTATGTGGTAGTTAAGAGATGGTGAAAGGCAGTCTGTTGGTCTACACACAAGGAACATGATACTAGGTCTACACACAAGGAACACGGTACCTGGTGACCAATTTCTCTCAGACTCCCCCCCAAGCTGGGAAGCCATGAAGTGATATGAATGGGATGCAGATATGTAGCTCTCCCCGAACAACAGACCTCCTGAACTTCAGCCCTCTTCTGCTTGACAGCCATCTGTCAAAACTTGAATGTCACTCATCAAAGGCCTCCTCAGTCAAAGGACTGGTAGCTTGTGCTTGCCTTCATTTCTAGCAGCCACCTAACAGAGGAGGTTTGACACCTCTCAACATAGAGCATCATCCTTCCTGTTTAGCAAAGGATTCCGAAAAAAACATTTGTTTATTTGATTAGAGGTTGAGCTAGCTAGCAGTAACATTGTTACTGTGTTGAACAGTAGAAATTGCATTTAATTGAAGAATATGTTTTTATAAGCATTTGGAGTGAAACGAGAACTGAAACCGTTTTAACATATGGTATGCATTTTGCACAAATTTCAGGTTAGACTGCCTCTACTGGAGCGGGATCAAGACTGATTTGCACATGGCTCGTTCCTGCTTGTGGGCAAAAAAAATGATTGCCAATGAATGATATTAATTAAGCAGTCCACCTATCAATATTTTGTGTACCTCAAAGTGACGCCCCATGCGTGATGGGTGTGCCCAGACATGGGTCTAGTGCTAACTGTGCCACAGCACTCAAACCACACCTGACTGAAGAGGACCAAATCGGCTGAAACCAGTCTTGGCCTCCTTGTGTTCCTGTTCAGATGGAGCCTGGCTTTGTAATTCGAGCTGGTTTGCTCCTAATGGAGTACCTTTGCATTCGGTTGGTTCCTGTCTGGGGTGGCATGGTGGGCAAAATAATTAGTGTACTGGAATGTTAAAGAGCTCGGCAGCATGAATTTATGCCTCTGAGTTATGAATGTATGACGGAATTCCACATACGTATTTCACAAATGCCTTAGGAACTCCGTCCTTTGAACAAATGCGTCTTTAGCACGCATTTGTTCTGCACGCAAGTCGTTTTAATGACTTGCCTTAAGGGGCGCTGGATCTTGGAATAGTTTAATTTACTATTCTAACTCTAGTCTGCGCAACAGAAGGGAAGGTGTTGGACTTTAATTCCAACACCACTCCACCATTGCTCCCCCCTAAAGCAAGTGATTCCCTTGGAATGTTCAAGTCAATGTTTGTCAAACCATCCATACAGTGCTCGAAATATGACTTGATATGAGATGGGGGATGCAATGGGATTCCTAGAATCCCCAGGGGCCAGCAGAAGTCATGTCACCCCTGAGGGGCATATTTACTAAAAAATATTGGAGCGCGGTGTTAAGCCAAACTTGGCAACGCCGCACTACGACACTTTTAAAAACACAGGGATGTGCGTTAGTCACAAGAATGCAGCGCACCCTTGTGTCTCCCCTAGCACTGGCGCTAAGAAAGCTGCCTAGCGTCAGCACAGGCATCCTGCCACCATGTTGCTAAGATGCCTACGCCTCAGGGGAGATTGTTTATGTGCAGAAAGGGACACCTTCCTGCACATAACCAATATTGAAAGGCGATTTGCTCTTTCTAAGTGTGCTGCAGAATGCAGCACAAATGGAAAGAGCAAAATACGAGGAGAAATGAATAATTTCTCCTCGCATCGCCAAGCTAAGACCATTCATTCCCTGGTGTTAGTTTTTGGCGCTGCCTCAGCCATGTAAATCTTAGGCAGCATCAAAAAGCAATAAGTATTGTGGTGTAACTACATCACCCATTGTACTCCCTGTTGCCGCAGAGGACTGCAACGGAAAGGGGCATATTTACAAGGTGGTGTTAAGCTACATTAAGTGGCTTAGCGCCACCTTGCACATATGTGAAAAGGGGCTACACTATCAGAGCGTCAAAAAGTGACGCTCCGGTGGCGAAAGTGGCTTGTACATATGCTCCTGAGCATATAAACAACAGTTTCTTGTGATGGTAAAGTAAGACTGGGAATTCTTTCTAGAGCGGGTTTACATTCATGCTTATCACTGTATGTTGTCTTCGGAGGCACAGAAAAATGGTGTATGGTATTACAAAACGAGAGCGCGGTACTGAATATCTGACACACTTGCCATTATCAGAATGTGGTAAAATACAATAAATATTAGCAATGTTCTCTAGGGAGAGCAAAGGATAAATAAAGATATTTACAGCACTCATCTCATTTGCATCATGATGACTGCTGAGATCTGTGCTTCTAGACAGCACCTGATCTCAGCTGGGTGCAAACATGAGATGTCAGCCTTACAGCTGCATCGTGCACTTCAAGTGTTCCGGATCCAAGTTTTGGATCAATCCAGAGCATTTGTAAAAAGTGAGCAGCACTCACAGATAGTCCGGCATCTATTACATTAATGGAAGCTGATACACAGAAGATGAACACAATTTAATGAAGGGCCACTAGTAGGCATGATTCTTTGAGTGTCAGGCTGTAGTTAAGAGTTACTTCACTTTCTTGCACAATTGTTATTCAAATTCTCAATAGTAAAATTCTAAGTACAGCTTCAGTTATACATGTAGGTCGAATAATCATGCAAATATGGGGGCATATTATCAAGGAGGTTTATCTCCGCTTTTTTGGCTTTAAAAGCCAAGAAAGCGGAGATAAAATTATCTCCCTATTACCTAGCTGTCGCTAACACCAGTTAGCGACAGCTAGTAGGAGATAGCGACCATCTTGGGCCCCGCTTTGCCTGTCAGTGATATTTATCACTAATGACATGCAAAGTGGGCGTGCCAAGATGTTAGCGACTGGAAACATCGCTATCTCCTATTACCAACTTTTGGAAATATTCGCACTAAGCGCGAATATCTCCAAAAGCTAACACCTGCCCCTGAGCAGTTCTTAGCCATGTTATCCAATGGTAGGTGGATAACATGGCTAAGAGCATTAGCTCGGTAATGCATGAATATCGCTGACTTTTCAGCGATATTCATGCATTTCGGCCGATTTTTATCGCTTAGGAGATAAACCTTGATAATAGCAAGGTTCCTAAGAGATAAAAATCGCCGCAGCACGGCGATATAAATAAGGTCGCTAAGCCAACATAGCGATAATTATCGCAAGTTGTTGGTAATATGCCCCATGGTTTTGCCAGGCACAATTCCCTTTTCTGTGAGGACTTTCACTCACAATTACCACCAGCTCAGAGTAAGTAGTAAATGTGAGTGGCAGACTGCTGAGGGCAGAAGGAGGAGGGACGATGGTGGGGAGTGTGGGGGTGGCCAGGCAAGACTGTAAGGTGGCAGGGGAAAGCATTACATTCTCCCCATGTGACATGGCCTAGGGTTTTGTGGAGGGAGGTAAACATGTGAGGGCTGCCTTGCAAACTTGCCAGCTGGATTATCCTGTAAGTGAAATCAGATCTGTTATTCTTGCACCTGGTAAATCGGCATGCAAGAACAAAGATACTCAGGGCCAAATTTAACACGTATTCACGCTGCACAGTGCAGCAGCCACAAATGCCGCGCTGCGTGAAGAGGAGAAGAGGAGGAGAGTGTCATATTTACAGAAATAGGATGATGTCCTCCCTTTCCCTAGCGCTGAAATCAGCTACCATGTGCCATAGTGCAAGGGTGTCTCAGTGAGTCAAGTATAGCTTTTGTCCTGAAAGGATAGCCTTCCAGTACAAAATACCAGGCTTAGACTCACTCAAACCCTTTTCCCTCTTCGTATGCGTGCTGTACAGTGCAGCACACATAAAAAGTCGGAAAAAGAAGGCGAAAGAAAACCTTTCTCCTTCCTTGCTCCTTCCTTGCTCCTAATTTAAAAGGGAGCAGTTTTCTGACACTAAGCACTGTCTACTTTATTTAGTAAATTGAGTTTAGCATCAGAAACCTTGGGTGGCTGCATGGGAACTCCCATGCACCACCTATGGCATTCCCCATTTGCGCTAAGTAATGCAAATAGCGCTGCTTCACATGACTTTCGCATGACTTTCGCATTATTTCCAGCGCTAAACAAATTTAGCGCTGGAAAGTAAATCGGGAAAAAAAGATTTTGCGCTGATTTGCATCACTTTCGTGATGCAAACACTATGTAAAATATGAGTAAATCTGCCCCTCGGAGATGTTTTAAGGCCTGGGCAAAGTGCCTGTGGCCCAGTGTTCCACCTTTCGTGGGCGACCCCTCTTTTAGTGATGAGAAAAGGCATGCCTCATTACCTATTTAAAAAAAATGTACTTCTTGCTTTACATCAGTATTTTTGCTTGCCACCCAGCTCATCAACCCATGCTTCAATTATCCTTGCAAACTAGTGTAGCATGGGTTAAAACAGCATTGTGACAGTGTGTTCTGTTTGGACTGGGCATGCACATTGAGTTTCAGGAGAGTGTGCTCGCCCAGACCAATCACATCTGCCTGTTCAATCTGAAGATAGTATTAACAGTTAGCGATTGTATGATTATTACATTGCCCTGGACAAACACATCAAAGTGGTACAAAAATGACAGCCTCAAAAGGTGAGGTGGCACATGGGCAGCAGGATAGCAGGTGTAGCGCTATCACGTTTTACTGTTTTTGCACCATGCGCCAGTTGTGGCCATGCAAAAGTTCTGTTTATTGATGCTTCATATTTCTTAAAATAAGGACCAGATGCCAGGTGGGAAATATTGAAGACTTAGTTTGTTAAGGGCAGTTTTTATTTTCAAATATTTTCAGGACATGTGCAAAGTTACACATTTTTCATTTTGTCTTCCAAATTAACAATCAGTCAGATGGGAGTGAAGCCTGCGTCCAAAGGTACCCTTTTAAGATGCAATGCTGTAAGGCTGCACACAAGATTTACAAACAGAGGGCCTCATTTACGAGAACCTAATGGCACTTTTGCACCACTGGAGCGTCTCTTTTTTGACGCTCTGGTTGCGCAATCTGAAGCACCATATTTACAAGGCCACGTAAAAGCTTCTTTCATGCGGAACACTGTGTGAAAGGGGCATTCCATGGGTACTGCTGTGGGTAGTAGGGAAAAGAGGAGAAATATGTTTATTTCTCTCTGTTTTTCCTCTTTATATGTGTGTTGCATTCTGCAGCACGCATAGAAAGAGGAAAATGCCATCAATATTTGTTTTTGTGCAGAAAGGTGTCCCTTCCTGCCCCAAAAACAATCATCCCCGCAACGCAGGCACACTTGCAATATGACGCAAGTGTTTCTGTGTTGGTGTACGGCTGCTGTTTGTTTTGCCGGCGTAGGGGAGAAGGACAGTAAAGCGCTGTATCCAGAAGATACGGTGAATTCCTGCCCCAGCCGCAATTATCCATATTCCGGTTTTTAGCACCCCCCACCCTGCCCCTCCCCCGCCCCACCTTTCTGCTCCCACTGGAACTCCCTCCGCGGGCCGTGGCTGTCCTTCCCTTTTCTTTTGATGCATGGCAGCGCAGCAGGCAGGCCTGCTGCCGTGCATCAAAAGTTTGTAAATGAGGCCCTGAGAGGGATTCATTTCTGTTTTCAGTTTAGGTTTGTGAGTGCAGGGTTCTTTAGCTGAAACTGGTTGCTGTGTGAGTGTGCTACTCTAAGTCTACACTGTGGTATAGGACATCTTATTTCCTCAGTGTTTAGTGCATCCGATTATTCTGAAGCATTTGTAAGCAGATATTTTTTACATTTTCCAAAAGAGCTAAAGCATGCTTGGAGTGCATGGTTAACAGTTACATTACTCTTCACGTTTTAAAGCTGCATTAAAGCATACACTTATAAGCCTGGTGAGGGTTTCTTTCCTGGCTCTTGTTCTAACCAGTCTACACCCTCAATGATTTTTGCTTATGACCCATTGTTAGGAAATAAAAGGTACACCTCATTTATTCTCTTCCTACGCCTCTGCATGCAGCATATCTCCTCTCCTTCGAATTTCTTTTATACATTGGATTTATATGTGTATATATATATATAGATGGATCTCGCTTTCTCTATATATATTATATTATATATGTATATATATACATATATATATATATATATATATATATATATATGTATATATGTATATATATATATATATATATATATATATATATATATATATATATATATAGTTCCAAAGAAAGTTTTGGCGCTAAGCTGATCTGGCCCTTTGCAGCGGTGGGCTTCGGACGGGATCGCCAATCCCACAATACTCCAACCTTTCGTCCACAGATAAGAAAGAACGATGTCCAAGCCACTCGTGACAAAGGGAAGGCTTTCCCGAAACGCGTCGAGTGGGATGTGAATTAAACTCCATTTTGCATACAACTGAGGCTTGGACATCGTTCTTTCTTATCTGTGGACGAAAGGTTGGAATATATATATATATATATATATTATATGGATTCAAAGTGATCCTCGTGCGACTGGCAAGATGGCGGCCAGCAATCGGGCCGTGTGAGCTGGTGTCGGCTTTCTCTCCCCTACCTAGCCGCTGCCAATGCGTTTGCCTCGCGCACGAGGTCCTGAGTAAGCGTGTCTAGCCTGGCGTGTTGAAGGATGTTCTGGCGGCTCTGCGTTTGTCATCACGTCTTCCCGCATAGAATTTTGGCAGCACGGTGCTTCTCCGGCGGAAGCCTGGCCGCACTGCATTGTGTTCAACGAAGCCAGCCAGGCCGGACTGCCCGAACACCTACCAGCGGCAAGATGCCCCCAAAAAATCAGTTAAAGAGCTTACCACGAGCCTCATTCAAAACCGGAGCGGTACCGGCGTCTATTTCAGCCTTAGCTTTAGCCCCTGCTCGTTCTATGCCTCCACCTACAGTACCAGCCAGTGACATCTCTAAAAAGACTGCGACCTCGAAAATGGCGAAGCCGCTGTCATCCCCGGTTCCGGCAATGTTTAAATCACGGGCTGGCTCATCTACTAAGGTCGCCCAGAGCCCTGCTGCTGCCTCTATGATCGTCACAGAGCTTGCTGTTACAGACTCAGCATCGGCTATAGCTTCAGTCGGTAAGACAATGACTGCCACTAATTCTGCCTCCCCTAAGGCTGGGGGCAAAAACACGGTGGGGGATAAATTGCCAATTCTAACTGCCCAAACTGAGCAGCCACAGTATTCAGACACACTCCCCGGGGCCGTTCCAGATATTGGTTCTATACTGGACTTGGGAGCACATGCAAACGGGATTCTGGGAGATGTAGTCCCTAGAGGCTCCACACTTAACCTTCAAATATTAGCCCCGCACAGTGAGTTGTTACAGGTTCTAGTACCATCCGTGAGTTCTGAGATGGATACAGATGGTGATAATTTTTTTTCGTTAACGGAGCACACGGGATCTTCAGTGGAAGATAATGGGCTAGATAAAGACTATACTGACGATGAGGGCAGTGAAATGGGTGATTGGCGCACTAATGAAGTATTGAACTCCATTGCTACTTCTAGTGGTCTCCCTACGATTCGGAAGGCACCTCATGATTCTGGGGCTAATATAGGCTTGTTGGCCTGGGACTATTCTTTCTCAGCTCAGCCCACCCCTCAAGTGTTAGCACCATTTGTTTTGGAGTCTAATCCAGGTTCACCGCTGGCGGAAATTTCACTGGCTATTATCTATCAAACTATAATGGCCCACCGAGAGGAGACGCGGCAAGAAAGTGCTCGAGCACATGGGGCCTGTTAGAGGGTCCAAAATTCCCCGCGCAGAGTTATTAAGACCTGCACCGACATTGCTACCAGGGTCACGGAGGCAGAAACCCAGATTTCTTCACTTGAAGACGATCTGGTGACTCAAAAATCCACGTTGGATGAAATCCAGTCACAAAGGGTAGACATTCAAGCAAAACTTGTTGATATTGAAAACCGGGCATGTCGAAACAACTTAAGAATTTTGGGGGTTCCGGAGGGCACGGAAGGGTCAGACACTCGCCAATTTGTTGTGGACCTGTTCTCAGAAGCATTTCCAGAGGTGAAGGAATGGGACTGGCGGGTGGAGATCCATTGTGCCCATAGTTTTCCCTTTAAACCAAAGCAACGCTTGGGACAGGCACTGAACAGACCTCGTACTATTCTAATTTGTCTGCACAATTTCCTAGCTAGAGACAAAATCTACGATCTAGCCAGGCCCGATAGGCAAAGATCTGGAAAAGGCTGTCAATTTTTTGTGAGGCCAGACTTCTGTCCAGCCACGGTAGAACAGAGGTGGCAGCTTCATCAATTGATTGCCCCCTTTCAATCTAAGGGGGTACAGGTTTTTTTGCTTTTTCCATCCAAACTTAAAGTCATACTTCAGGGCCAGACTAGAATTTTTGAGTCAGAGATCCAAGCAAAATCACTTCTGGACTCATTATAAAAAGATGTAATTGCTGTTGCTTTGTGAAGGCAATTTTGTTTTTGCATTCTGTCTCAAGCTAGTGGGGGCTTTGTCTTTCATAAGGGGTTAATCGTGTGTTTCTAAATATTTTTTTCCTGCGAGTATTTGCTGTCCCGAGAAGGCATATCCCTTTCTCTGGCTTACAGTTTGTTTAATTGGCAGCGACTCTTGGGGGGGGGGGGGGGTGTTTCGCTTATTGCAGCTTCTCCATCACCGGAACTACGGTTCCAGCCTTGTGTGGGGGGTGGATCCCTGAGGGGGGGCGGTCATTCAGGAGCGGGGGGGTTTGGGGGGATGGTTTGGGTTTGGGGCGCATCAAAAATTTAAGCTTGAGAAATACTTTCTTATATCAAGGCAATCATGGATTAAATCAGAGAATATCTAAAATTGTGCTGTTTTTTTCTATAGTTGTTAATGGCATTGGGTAAAATATCGATAGCGTCCTGGAATGTGTGCGGGCTAAATAACGGTAAGAAGCGAGCCCTATTTGCACGGATCATACAAACTTTGCATTTAGAGGTACTGTGCTTACAGGAAACTCATGATCCTTGGAATAATAGGGAATGTCTCAAAGTCCCTGGGTTTGAGTTGGTAGCCTGTTCACGCCAGTCTTCTATGATAAGAGGGGTAGCTATCCTCCTGAAGCGTGGTATAGGCTCCTGTCTGAGAACCAGTCAAGACTCAGGGGGTAGATGGGCTATTGCGGAGCTTTTGATCAATGACAGCTTTGACGGTCTGTACCGTGTATAACTCAAATTTGGACGATCCAGCAGTTATAGATTATTTAAATGTAGAATTGTCCCTGTGGCCCCAGCCTATTTGTTTTTGTGGGGACCTTAATATTAATTTATCAGCCAAATTTGATATTGTGGGAGGGCAGAATTATGTGGGTCAAAAACTCAGAGTTTATAGAGCTTTGCAAGCCCTGGTGCAAGAACATCCTATGAGCGACCTATGGTTTCATCACTGTAGCAATATCGACGGCTCCACATACTTTTCTGCCCCTCATAGGAAAATGGTCCGGTTGGACTACTTTTTTGTTTCAGACTAATTGGCAGGCACCGCATCAATCACTATCTCCCCTAGAATCATCTCGGACCATAATCTTCTGATTATCAACTGTATGATAATGGGCGCTGCTAGAGCACCTAGAATATGGACGTTTGAGAGAAAATTATTGTTAGAATCAACTTATGTAGATCATATGAAATCCTGGTTAAAAGAATTTTTGAATATTAATAGGGGGTCCGCTCCCAGTAAAATAGTCTGGGATGCACTTAAGGCCGCAGTCCGTGGCGAGACTAAAAGCTTTTCCCTTTTTCGCCAGAAGCAGATTCAAGATCAAATAAGGGGGCGGATGGAGGAATTACGCTGTGCAGAGGTTCAGTTGACAAACATGATTAGAGAGGGCGGGGATATACTCCTTAGTCAGTCGCATGTTGCCCGAATAAAGGCTTCTCTGCTGGAGTTCTTTGGCCAGGATCTTGCGTCCAAATATCTGCAGTATCGCTCGATGATGTTCGAGTACGGCGAAAAATCTGACCGGGTCCTGGCCAAACGACTGCAGCAGCGTGGCCTAGCTAACCGTATTTGTGGAATTCGGGATTCTCAGGGGGTTATCCAGGATACCCCGGCAGGAGTGGGTTCAGTTTTTTCAGAATTCTATCAGTCTCTGTATACTGAGGAAGTTAGTGACCGAGTAGTTGACCTTGGGTTTAGCGCCTACATAGATGGGCTCAGTACCCTGAAAATGTCGGATTATAATAACGAGGTTTTAGCTGCACCTATTACATGTGTTGAACTAGAGATAGCGCTAAATTCTTTGGCTAGCGGGAAGGCAGCTGGTCCTGATTCCATTCCTTTGGAATTTTATACTACATTTTGGGCTGAGATTCAGGAGGACCTTTTAACTATTCTTAGGGAAGCTCAGCTTGGTAGGATCCCAGATTCCTGGCGTTTAACAACGATCATCTTGTTTAAAAAAAAAGTTAAGCCAGAGCTAGATCCCGCCTCATTCCGCCCGATCTCATTAATTATTACCGATTGCAAAATTTTCGCAAAAATTTTGCTGGGTAGATTAGCATCGGTAATATCACCGTTGGTATCTATCCGCCAACATGGATTCCTTCCTGGAAGGGACACTGCAGACCATGTCCGCCGTGTCATAGCTCTCTTTGACTGGGCCCAAGCCACATGGTCTCCGCTCGGAGCAATCCTGCTAGACGCCGAAAAGGCGTTTGACAGGGTTGCTTGGGGTTTCTTGTGGAAGGTTTTGTATTGGAAGGGGTTTTCCCCAAATTTTATTCATGCCCTACAGTCATTGTATATAGCCCCCCAGGCAACCCTGTCAATCTCAGGGGTGATTTCAAAACCTTTCGATATTGGCAGGGGCACAAGGCAGGGCTGCCCCTGCTCACCCCTGTTATTCGCTCTGTAAATCGACCCTTTTATTAGTAAGATAGATCTTTCCCGTAACATCCTGCCGGTTAAGATCAATATGGTCGATTTTAAAGCGCTGGCATACGCTGATGATATTGTTGTTCTAAGTAGCAATGTGTCACTCTCTTTCACAGCAATCAAGACCTTGGCGGTAGCCTTTGGACAACTTTCAGGCTATAATCTTAATGTCCAAAAAACCCAGGTTATTCAGTCATCGGCCATGGGATCATCTGATGCTCCAGTTGTGCAAAATGCTATGTATCTGGGCATTAAGATTACCGCTGCAGTTGAGCAACTACCGGAAATGAATATTTTAACCATTATAGATACTGTGAACTCCACTCTGCGAAGGCTTAATAACCTTCATTTGTCCTTATTTGGTAGGAGGAATGTACTAAAGACGTTGGTCTTGCCAACATTTTTATATATCTTTAGGACCATACCCCTGGAATTTGCCCAATCTAGTCTTTCTAGGGCGCAAAGATGCTTTAATAGGGGTTTGTGGAGCTATCATTCTCCGCATAGGGCTGCCAAATGGATGTGTCTCCCACTAGGCAGAGGTGGGTGGTCAATCCCTAATTTGTTGCTCTATAATTGGGCTGCTCTTGTACAGCATCTAGCTGTCCCACTTTTTGCCGCACGAGCCTCACTTCCACCAGCATGCAGTCCGTCTATTTTTGAGACTGGCCTAGGCGCAGACGCCAATGGGACCCTTCTTTCAGTTCTAGAACCCAGCTACTATAAAAAAACAAAGTTCAAGGTTATTCTAGCAATGTTCTCAGTCTGGCGGAGGGTGCGTCGGAAATGTTCAATTCCTAACATCAATTTTTATACACCCTTGGCAGCTGCTAGGCTTTTGCCATCTATTTTTCAAGATTTGGTTACAATCAGGTGGAGTTCTTTGGGTATTCATGTATTTGGTGATCTAGCTCATGATAGTAGTATTGCTTCTTTTTCATTTATAAAAGACAAGTATGGATTGGATACTCATGAATTTTTAAAGTATCTTCAGGTACGCAGTTATTTAACTCAGCTTCTTCATAATGCTCCAACTGCGTTATCTAGAAGCTCACTTATGGATTTGATTTTAAGGAGGGCTCGTATTGGTGATCTTTATCAAAATGTATTATTGGCCCTTCCGGACGACCTTGATATGCAGAATGCAAAATTAGAAGCCAAGTTAGGGAAGGGTGGTTTGGATATTGTTAATGCATTAGAACTCTCTAACTCCGTCTTAATTTCAGGGAGCTTACACTCTCAAAGCTACATGGCCTTATTTGATTTGTATTTCACCCCCGCTAAAATATCAAAATAGGGAGTGTTCATGGGTGTCCAAGATGTAGTCTTACGGCAGCTGACGATACACACATGTTTTTCTCGTGTGTTAAGCTAGACTAATTTTTACAAGATGTTCAATCATTTATTAATACGTCTCTTAAGCTCCCGGTAGTATTATCTGCTGAATTGGTTATTATGGGGTGTGAGGCAGATATATCTGTGGTTAGGGCCCCCCCATGAGGCAGCGTTTCTGTGTATTTCTATGTCGTTAATTCGATTGTGCATAACTTCGGAACGGATCAACCCGGTTCCGCCCACGTTTGTAACCTGGAAGGCAAGGATATTAGCCCTCTATAACTTAGAATCAGCAGTGTTTTTGGGAGGGGGTAGGAGGCGGCGAGAAAGGGGTTTGAAAATATGGGGGCCCTTTAGGCTTTGGTTGAATAACTAATTGTGTGTGGTACTATTATTACTACTTGGTCTCTGTTCTTTTGATTAATGTAAAACGATTTTCCCCAATGCATTCCCCTCCTTTCTGTTCTCTGGACTTTGTATTTAATGTTCATAATTATGTGCAATAGTATTCTGTTTGCCCGGATTGAATCACCGGTTATTTTGTTTTCTCTGAGTATTATCAAGCTGACCAATAAATACAAATTTAAAAAAACAAAACAAAGTGATCCTCGTGCTCCGAGGGCGCTCCACAGCGGGTGCTCTGCACAGGGGCCGGATCCTGGCCCAATTATTTTTTCACAACAAAGGATGCCGCACTCTTGAATAGTGTTTTGCCTATTTTATTGATAAGCGTTCTCCCCACCAACGTGTTTCAGCCACTCTAGGCTTTTTTGCATATATATATATATCTTTTTTTAACAACTTCTTTCTCACCGTCTTTTGCAAAGAAATCCCAACACCAGAGTGGTACGAAGAACGGGCAGCACAACCAGCACAGGTACTGCAAATCAGTTTTTATTTCATTATTTAGTCCTTCATAGTGCTAAAAAGTGCAAGTTGGGGATATGTTTCGGCCAGAGCCTTCAACTGCCCATAAAGTTTTACAATGTGATAAGTTTTTTTAATTGTGGGAAAAACCCTCCCCCACCAACAATCAATCTCAAACAACCACTAGACTTCACAATGGCCTTTCGACATGGCTTCATAGTTCGGTCACCATATTCTGGACAGCATCATATGACAGGAGCGTAATATATTACGAAAACGATAAGTGTCTGATCATTCGTATATGAATTTGACATTGTAAAGTAACTCTGCATAAATAGCGCTGCAATACCACTACTTAATACAGCCTAAGCACTTTCCATGCTAGAACCTGGGTCATGAAATGTAACAACTCATTCATATAGCTTCAAGAGACCTGTTCAGATCCTCCATGTATGTGCAATGGACTGTTCCTGTCCCATAGTCCACCCGAATTGCAACGGTAAAGTACCAATGGTATCTGTCTTTGCAAACTCACACTATATATTGCATCTTCTGCCCAGGTTTCGTCTTATGTTGGTGTGTGCCGACCATTGCAGCCTACATATGCGTGTACTGCCCCTTCATCAAGTGCTTACGAATGTAAAGTGCCTTGTGCTTCAATGTACTTCATTACCCTCCCTGGACTGATTTTGGCCCTGGGAACCCCATCCCCCGAGGTCTGGCCTTTTTTTTTTCTATTTAAAGTGAGGGGGGCAGTCAGCAAATTTAACCCTGGGGACCTCATCCCCGGGGGTCTGATCCTTTCTTTCTTTCTTTTTTTAAAAAGGGAGAGGGGACATGGCCACCCTGGGCTGATTTAGGCCCCACAGGCCGGTGCCCAACGTGTAGTGTGGGTGCCCTGGTCCCACCCAGGCAACCCCCTTTTTAAACATTGGGGACTGCAGGTGGGTACTGAAGGCCCCCGTGGTACCTGCTGGCTCCCCACCTCCTGTGTGAGCTGACATTGCTTTTACACATAGGAAGCAATTCTGCTCCGCTTCTAGTAAGCAAGATCATTTTCTGCCCTTACTTACTAGAAGTGGAGTAGCGTTTGCTGTGGCTTGGCAGGATCCCCATCGCAAACAGGACTCTTGGCACAGATTTGAGCAGGTAAAACTTCAACGGGCCAAGCCTGGTGACTCTATCCGACCTGTGCTCCATCACGGTCAGCTTGAACTTGTGTCTTAGATATCCATAGTTTGCGCGTTGAGCTTTTTGATGCTATTTTCACTAAAATATTTTAAAATTCATAACTCCGGCTCTACTGATTGCATTTTTCTCATTTTGGTGTCAAATCAGTTATCAACATTTACTCTATTTTTCTAAATTGGTTTGGGATTTTTCTGGTGTTGTATTTTCACTTTATTACTGTCTGTGTGCTGCATAAATACTTTACACATTGGCTCTAAGCTAAACATAGCTGCTTTTTGTGCTAAGCTACCCAGGGTTAAGCACAGATAATTTAGTCACTTTTTGTGGTTCCCCCTGCAAATGTGTTTTATTGAGGAGGAGAAATATGGTAGTATTTATGTTTTTACACTTTTTAACAATAGTATTTAATATGGTATATAAAAAACAATGCTGAATCAGAGAGCGACTTAAGGAAGAACAGCTTTTGTGCCAACCACGGACTAGTAGCCGAAAGATCAGATGGAATGTTTCCATGTCTCTTTTCTTCTTTTTAAGTGCCCCCTAGCTTTTTTTTTATATAAAATAATGATTTCCCAAAGCTGCAATTTGCGTTTTGCAGTAGTACAAATAGTTTCGACCATTTAATTATAAAACCGCTCCATTTTGTTTTTGACAGTGAAGAATTACAGTGGACTCTCTTAAGAGACCATAGGCCAGACACCATAAAGAGATGATGTTTGCAATAAAATGTATCTGTCTGCAATCTATTTTTGTGTGTTCTGCTCAGTGTATACAGAAAAAGAGAAAAATTATTCTAGAAAAAAATAGCATTTAATTATATTTGGTCTTGATAATTACCCTTCAATGGCTCTTTAACATCACCGGTACAGTCCTATGCACTCCTTTTTAAGGTTATATCCTAATCTGAGATTCTCAGAACGAAAAGTTAGCCAAGAGATGTTTCTATTAAATATTATTCATTTGAAAGTAAGTTGAATGTTCGATTTCTCACAGCAGTCCCATTATCCTGTTATAACAATACAGTCATTTCATCTGCATGAAGCCTGTTTTATTTGTTCTTCAGCATCATATTATCAAATGCACATTCATAAGCAAATGCAGTTAGTGTAACACTTCGTTTTCAATGGGAGTTAGTTTTTTGAGTGCGAGGAAAAAAGTTTTAATTTTTTTATTTATATGTGAAATTACATCAGATTCATGATTTGTAACTAACAAAAACTATTTATATAGTCTTTTGATACAATAACGCTTCCAATATTCCAATACTATTGGGGATTAACCTCTCCAGGACCTGGTGATATTTATAGTTCTGATTAGTGCTGACCTTTGGACTGGACACCAAGGGGCTTATTTATGGGCAAATGGCATAGGTCAGCGCCGCAAGTCTAAGGGGTCGATTACGATGGTGGTGAACCCGCCACCGGCAGGTTGCTGGTGGCTAGTTCACCGCCATCCTAATACGGTTTTCCGCCTGCCAGATTACTATGGCGGGCAGAAATATGGCAGTCGGGAAGACCGACCGCCATGGTTCCAACAGACAGTCCTTTTCCGACTGCCTGTGGCATTGCCCAGAATGGCGGCATATTATGATGGTCCATCCCCACCAGCTTTTCCATAGCGGTTAATCTGCCATGGAAAGACTGGCAGAGATGGACTTTGGGAGCCCATAGCAGGCCCCCATTTTACCCGGTCACTTTGATTCCCCGGCCCCCTACATTTCCCTTCACCATGTAGCAGGCACCGCATTGATGCCTGCCACGTAGTGCAGGGAAATGCAAAGCCTGCATTTTTTCCCTTGCGTCGTGTGCTGCAGCCAGCAGCATCCGCCGCAATGGTAAACATGTACAATGCAACCTCCACAGTGGCGCCTGCATTGTAACTTGGCCTGTGAGACACCGACACTATGTTTGGTGGTCCCATCTCCGTTAGGGTGGCGGGTGGATGTGAGTCAGCCCGCCATCCTAGTCAGGCCCTAAGTGCTGACCTCTACGGCACTCCCTGATGCAAGCTTTTATATTCAGAGCGGTAGGGAGGCGAAGCAACGGCCTGACAGTGATCAACCGAGTATGATTCTATCCATTTCAGCACTGAGCCTCCCACTCCAATTGTGGCTAATCTATCCAGGAGGATTATATTGATAACTGTGTCGAAGGCAGTCGATAGATCAAGCATGACCAAGACTGTTGGCTGACTCCGTCCACTCTCATCTGCAGTTTGTCAAGTGCTTTGATTATGGAAAACTCAGTGCCATGCCCTGGTCAGAACCCAAACTGTTCATCCTCAAGGAGGGATAAGGACTCCATGAAGTGGGATAGCCTCCTACTCACATATCACTCCACTATTGTCACTGGGAAAGAAAGGAGCAAAATGGGTCTGTAGTTGCTCAAGATCAGTGGATCTGCTGAGGATTATTTTAGAAGGGGAGTAAAATCAAAATCAAATCAATTTTTTTTTATTTGTTTTGGTACTCAACTGAGGACCACAAATATTGTATAAAAGGACGGTTACAGAACAAAGGATTCATTACAGGTTAATATAATGTTAAAAAGGGTTTTAAAAATTTATAGAAATTGTAACATACAAATTCATTAGGTGGTTGTTTGCACACGAGTAACAATTCTTTAACCGATGAAATTCTACATTTACGGTATATAGGATCAAGATGTCTTGACCGTGCTGTTACTACGTTTGCGTTTGGGCATATAAATAAAAGGTGCTCAATGTTCTGATTTCCCCCCTGACAAAGAGGACATAATGGGGATCCACCTGATGTCCATCTTGATGTAAAAGTTAACTCTGGTAAAATACCTAATCGCAGCATTGTAATTGCCCTCCTTGCACCATGTGTAAGGGAAAACCCTAGGTATGTCTGTACATGCTTGTACTCCAATGTCTCAACGTAGAGTTTATACAAAGATAATTTGCTACAGTGTGCAAGATCAAGTTCAAAACTCAATTTAGGAGTAAAGCATTTTAAAAAGAGTTTCAGTTGCGAAGGTGACCAGGTAAGCAAAATTTCAGTGCTGATCTTAGCTATTTGAAATACCACGGTCATATTTCTGAAGAATATTTGATTTGAAGCGTCTCGATCAAAAGTCTCGATCTTTAGCAAGGATCGTAGTGAACCTTCTTTTGCATGAAGGAGATTATAAGCCCACCTGATAACATTAGCAACAGCTGTAGCATAGGAACTTGTGATTGAAAATTCAAGTCTTAAAGCTTGCACCGGTGTAGATTCAGCGACCTTCAAAATTTTCTTCAAAATATTCCCTTCTTTTTGGTCCATATAAGACCACTGTTTTATTGGGATGTATTCTGTGGCATAGTATAAAACAGGGGGAATTTTTGCTCTGTATACTTTTAGTAGTGAGGAGAAGTGCCTATTCCCTGTGGCAGAATACAGTCTGGAGAGGGCCCCGGCATGTAGTTCTGATTTCCTTTTTAAATTGTTGATCTGCTTTATATTTTTCAGACTCTTTGAGAAGATCCTGCCGAGATAAGTATATTCCTCGACCTCTTCTACTTTTTCTCCACCAAGCCTCCAACGATACTTTACACTTTGTTTCCTACCAGAAAAGGAAACGACTTTTGTTTTTGTTAAGTTTGGGATTAAGAAGTTGTCCTTAGAATATTTATATAAAATATCTAGAAGCTTTTGCAAACCAAAGGGCGTAAGGTCCAACATCACAATATCATCTGCATATAGCAGGGCATGTATGCTTTGTGCAGCAATCTTTGGAGGCAGACTTGAACCTTGTTGCAGATGGAGTGGCAGGTCACTGAGGTACAATGAGAATAATAACGGCGCTAAAAGGCACCCTTGTTTGAGCCCGTTAGCCGTATGGATTGTTTTAGTCAAACCTTTTTCACACCCCATTTGGACTTGACACCATGTTTTAGTATGAAGATTAACAACAATCTGCAGCAATTGTTCAGGGATACCTAACCTCCTTAATTTATTCCATAGAGTCGGTCTGTCAACACGATCGAAAGCAGTTGAATAATCAATTAATGCTGCATATATTGACTGAGATTTCCCTACTGTATATTTATCAAGAATGGTCTGAAGTATTGAAATATTATCGGTGACAGAATGGTTGGGTCTGAAACCTGCTTGAAACATTGGTATTAAACCCTGCGAGAATGCCCAGACTTTAAGTCGATCCAATACTTCTGCGGCAAAAAATTTCCCGGTAGCGTCCATCAACGCTATTTGACGATAGTTACCAGCAGTGTTTTTGTTCCCCTTTTTATAGATAGGAATAATGGTACTCCCCTGCCATGACTTTGGTATTTTTCCGGTTTTGAAGATGTGGTTAAAGAGGGGTGAAAGCATCAGGCTCCACTCATTGGGGTCAGCTTGAAGGACCTTGATGGGTATTTGGTCAGGGCCTGAAGCGCCAGTGCTTCTTGCTTTTCGGATATGCATAGCAATGGAGAATGCTGTGGTCTGAGTAATCGGGGTAACATTCCTTTCCAAAGTAGTATCGGAGTCCTTTCCTTCTGATTTAATTGGGTTTGCTTTATATAAATCACTCAAATAAGTTTCCCAGTCCTGAGGTGAGACTGGGATAGCTTGAAGTTTCTTTTTTGTTCCAGTTAATTTAGCAATTAGAGACCAATATTTTCGCTGATTATATTGTTTAGCGGCTATTTGAATGTCAACCCAGTTATAGTCCTGCAGCATTCTTTTAAGGTTGTATTTCTCTCTTCGTAATTGATTTTTTAGTTTATTAATTTCTGCCTGAGTTGTTATTGTTATTGAGAAATTCAAGTATTGTGCTCTAATGAGTTTATTAAGCCTTTTTGCTGTAGGTGAGTTCCGGGTATTGTTTTTATTGTTGTTCTTATTTTTTCCAGGAGTGACCAGTTGTAACTTATCTAAGAGAGCACACTTGAGATTGTTAACTATACATTCAAAATTTGTTATTGGATCGTCTGAATGTATTTTCGTTAGAAGTTGAGTGTGTGCAATCAGTGCGGTTATGTTGTCCAAGGTAGATGAATTCCAGAAAATCCGCCTCTGATTGATGTTGCAGTGCTTAATTTGTGCCGGTGCTTTCCGGTGCTTAGCACCGGCACTTACTTATCAGGGCCGGGTCTACACATGGTGGCGTCTGCACGTCACA
Source organism: Lissotriton helveticus (assembly GCF_964261635.1). Taxonomy (NCBI): domain Eukaryota; kingdom Metazoa; phylum Chordata; class Amphibia; order Caudata; family Salamandridae; genus Lissotriton; species Lissotriton helveticus. The sequence continues at coordinate 104,554,022 of NC_136072.1, forward strand.
TAAGGCATTGCTGATAAGTCTCGGCATGACTGTTTTATTGTGCAGAGTGTTGGTATTTCATCCCGGTGAAGTGTTTTAGCTGTGAGAGCTGCCTAAATCCAATATTCCTATAATACGATGGCGGTCGCAGCCCCTGGGTTCAGTCGTGCCGGTGGTGGGCGGGAGTAGGGACACTGATTGACCTTGAATCTGAATGTAATTGGTTCTGCGGGGCTGTATGCAACAGGCAGCGTGCGCAGTTTTTTTTACAGATTGTCACGTGATGCCCTGGCACACCCGCGCAGCCGCATCCCACCCTCGAGTCACTCAGCCCGCCGGTGTTGAGGAACAGAGGCACTAGTCGGCCTGCACAGCTCTGCATATCTAGTAAGTTAATAACGCAGTGCCCCACACTCACCACCACGAGTAAACAGTAAGAATTCCATTGTCATACCAAAGCTGTTTTTTTTCTTTTTTGAGCGTGGTGTCGTAAAGGACCGTGTTGATAGCTCCAGTTCCACAAGATTCCATGATGCACTACTCGAGTGCGTAGTGCTTGCCCTGGCCTAGTAGCGGCCCACGGCCGTCAGCCGTACACATGATAATAATAAAATATCCAGATTCTACACACTGCATCTTATTCTACGCAAAAGACCTTGGTTTGATTGAGAGGTCAGGGAGTCCATGGGTAAGTCCAGTTGTCGGGTCCCAAACAGGCACAGTAGAAGTGTGATTTTATCTTACAAAGGCTGCCGTAGTCTGTCTGGATTTAATTTAGGGCCGGGGAACGGTTAAATTAAGGAAGGCCCTGCCCCGGGCTGGAATCTGGATGATTTAGTTCTTTCCGCGGGCTGTGTGCAGCAGGCAGGTGCGCAGATTTTTCTTCAGATTTCCAAGTCTTGCAGTGATTTTAATTGTCTACATAGCCACTGACCAGCACTTACAGTTAAATATAATCAATTTGCAGCGGGGTGGTGAAGAGAACGTTCTCTTTACAAAACGAGCACAAAGCAGTTTTATGACCGAACTTTGTAAGGTTTTTGCAGCTACGTGACAACACACCCAGTCCTATTTGTAAGATCTCTTTTGAAATTTGGCTCCACTCCTAAAGCCGCGGGAAGGTCGTACAACCTTGTAAAGATAACTTAGAGAACTAGAAGTGTGCAGTAGAGACTTATCAGCACCGGAGGGGCACACATTTGAGGCCTGGCTGGTGTCACAGCCTTTTGCGATCCTGCAGTTGAACAAGTTAATATTTCGATGTTAAAGTAATACCTGTTATTACTAATGTAATTAGAAGCCAAAGGGAAATACTATTATCATGTCAAAAAGTACTGGTATTTCCAGCTATGCATCAGGCGCTCTCTCTAGGAATACACCACACGAAAATACCTTTAATGCAAATATAGTTGGTAAGTCTCTTTGTCTCTCCTACACTTTTTTCACTATCTTTTTCTGTCCCCCCCTCTTTCCCTGTCCCTCTCACTGTTTTCACTCTCGCTCCCTCTTTATTACTTCTTGTTTCCCCCCTCTTTCTTAATATCTTTCTGTCTCTTACATGCCCCCTCTTGATGCTTCCTTTTATTTTTCGTTTTCCGTCGAACCCTTTCCCTCTCTTTTAATACATGCTTGTCATTCTCAGAACACCACAGCCGGACAATATTTTCAGTAATCAAGGCTGACTCATATTTATTTTTTATATGAAAGACTATGTTTAAGGAAATGCATGGCCCTCACACGAGCCTGGTAGTTTTTTCTGCAAGTTATTATATTGAAAGCATGGCAACGTCTTTTTGTTCAAACTGGCATACATTATAATTTATGTCACTTAAAAAAAAATGTAATCTGAAGTTTGTATACATCATCCCAGAGGAAGAATATCCATAAAAAATTGCAGTAGCTTTCTCTTCCATGATAGATAGATTGTTGTTTCTCAACCTACAGCTTTGACTTTACTCTCTTGTTCATGTTAGAATGTGGAAACCTTTATGTTCGCCAGATCTTGGTTTTCTTACAATATCAAAGTCCTTGCAATTGTTTTGGAAAAAAAAGGTACTTTTGGGTTATCGTAGGGAGTGCAAAAACGGGTGCTAACAGTATATTTTGTATAGCTGTTTCATAAGAACCTAAAAGCTGAGCACAACATGGGCTTACTCTGGTTTTGCACTTGCCTTTCCCATCAACTATTGCTTTTTTAAAAGACTGCACTAGAGACAAATTGTTGCCCATAGCTTTAGTAAATGCACTCCTGCTTTTAAAGGCAGTGTTATACTTGCACATCAGGCATTGCCAAAGTGCCAGTCTCAGTGCCCCTGACAAGCCTGTCCAACTTTTTTTAAACGTAGAACACCCATTAGAGGCAACTTTCGAACTCACAAATCTGAAGATATTTAATTGTATGTAGACAAGTACGCCCCCACGCATTCTGCTTTATGGTATAATCCAAGTGAGCTTCAGGAACAGTTTTGAAAAACTCCGACATCACTATTTCATTTTTCATTACTTTAAGTTAAATTACGTTTATGGTTGCTTTTGCTTATGAGGAAGGCTTCCTTGCTAAAATTCAGATCGGGTATTACATCTAACTGTTAGCAGTACCAGTTGAAGATGTGGGTGAAGCCAATAGTTTATGTGGGTGGACCCAGTTGAGGAAGTGGGTGGAGCCAGGGAAAGTAGGTGTGGCCTCCGACAAACATTTGAGCACCTGGACTTCATATTTTACAAATTAAGCACTGTGATGTTGACTTCAATTGTGCTATTATAAAATGTTATCTGGCTTATAGGGGAAGGGGTGGCCATCCAGAGAGTAGTTGGGTGTAAAAATGCATGATCACTCTCATCTATAAAGTTGGTATGCAAATGCGTGACTGTCTCCAATAAATCCATTCCACAGATTATATAGTCGATAATTGAGAAAGTTCCATTTCCCCGTCTAGTATAAGATGCCGGTATATCTCCTTCCACATTGCCATTCAGGATTGTCCCATTTAAACTTGGCAATAATGATAATAACAATTTACCTCTCTTTCCAATGTTTCTTCTTTGTATAGGTTTACCCATTTTCCAATTTCAATATTTGAGATTTTTCCGTTCAGATCTCCCATGATTAGGTATGACATGTATGATCGATCTTCTATTATATGAATGATTGCTTCCATGATATCCTCGAATAGTGCATCTTGGTTAGTGCCGGGTGGGGCATATATGTTAAAGAGCAGAATTGCCTTTTGGGGAGCTGTAATGTGTGTTTTCAATGACACCTTGATACACTGAAAGTTTTCGGATTTGGTTTCGACGATTTCTTGAGCCCATAAGTATTCCTCGCTTAACAGGATTGCTAATCCACCCTTAGGGGCCGATTAGGATGGCGGACGGACTTGCGTCCGTCCGCCACCCCTGAGTAGGAGGGACCGTCCGCATGGGCAGCGGCGGTCCCTCCATGGCAATTAGGATGTGACCGCCAGGGTGGCGGTCACATCCTCTATTATTAACATTGCGGCGGGTGCAGCTTCAAGCTGCACCCGCCGCAATGATAAAAATGCATGTGTTGCATTTACATGCACAAAGCGGCAGGCACCGCACGGTGCCTGCTGCTTTGTGTACGCAAATGCAGGGGGGTACCATAGGTACCCCCCATGTGCACCCCCCATTCACCCAGGGGGCCCGCAACGGGCCCCCAAAGTGAATGGCCGTATGCTTTTCCATGGCGGAAAAGCCGCCGTGGAAAAGCATATTTACACAAACATCATAATATGGCGGACGGTGTCTCATAGACACCGCCTGCCATGTTATAGCTTTTCCGCCGCGGTCGGAAGCTGACCGCGGCGGAAAAGCGGCGGACGGAATTCCAGACCCACCAGCCATCCTAATTTGGCGGTGGGTCTTTGGAGTCTCCGCCGCGGTTTTTCCGCATCCTCCAGGCCAGCGGACACTTCCGCCGGCCCGGAGGATGCGGAAAAACCGCCATCCTAATCGGCCCCTTAGCGTGGCCCCGATTGGATTCTTTTGCAGGAATATCATAAACATAATAGCCTTTCTGGCAAAATGTTTTTGTTGCCCAAGTTTCCTGTAAAACCAGGATATTAGGTTGATTTTTAGTTGCTTCGATCATTTTATTAGTTGTTTTTCCGGCCATATTCCATGAAGTGATCTCCAAGCCATTGCTAAACAGTATATTGTTGGTGGTTAATAATTTTTTTACTGTTTAACGTCTCCGAGATCCAAGCCCAAGACTTTGTGGGTTTTTTTACCTCATTTTCTTCTAAGTCTTGGCTCCATACTACCCTTTCACCATTGTTCACGTGAATTTTTAGGGTGTCATTTCCTAAACAGTTTAATTCAGAATCTTCCAAATTGATAGTGTTTTTATACTGATATTTGTTTTGTATGTCAGAATTTAAACTTGAAGGGCCATTGTACCTTTTATTAGGTTTGTTTTCCTTTGGTTCAGGTCTTTCGATTACATCATAGCCATATTTATGTAATATCTCCTTCTCTCTGAGAATAATCCCGGGAAGTACTGGTGACCAGAATGATACCATCACTAATTTGCTGTTTTCTTTTTTGGGGAAGATCACCAAGTCTATTTATCTCAGAAGCAGATCTAAAACTGGCTATCCAATCACTAGTGATCTCGAGAATTGAATATGGCTGCACCACGTTAGCTGGCCTACCGAAAACATCCACTGCACCACTAAAAGCCTGTCTCAACGCTGCGGCAAGACTCATCACGGGAACGAGGAAATTCGATCACATATCTCCCCACCTAAAGGCACTAAACTGGCTACCCTACGAAGCTAGAATTAAAATGAAGATGGCCTGTATTACCCACAAAGCGGTTCACTACAACACGCCTACATATCTAGCCAAGAAAGTTAAGCTATCGGGAGGTAACAGACCAACTAGAAGCGCTAAAGAGTTGCTATTACGACCGGCCTTCTTCCGGAAGAAAAAGACCTATGACCGAGCATTCTCCGGAGCCGCCCCCAGAGTCTGGAATTCACTCCCTCCTAACATCAGGGTGATTCAAAACACTGTAACATTCAAACGGGAACTGAAGAACCACTTGATGAGTAAATACCCTACATAGAGATACCTACCGACCATTAATATGAACACTCAAGACAAAGAAGATCGGACTCATCATGAATAATTAGAAGATCAATTAGACAAATGACTGATTCCCGATCAAACCTCGGCTATACACTTTAAGGCTACCTCATATATATGTGATCTCTACACTGTATCTCACACCCATAATGATATAATTCTCTACCCTACTTGGTTTATCTATTTAATCCTTGCCACAAGCTAAACCTATCCAACTCTTATTGCTAATTACTCATGGAATTGTACTGATAATACTATGTAACCCTACCTCACCGAGCCTGACGATATGACTATGACACAAGCTAAGCCTATGCACCTCCTAATGCTAATGACACAGACGTTAGGAATATATTTATCTAATCACCCCTGATAGCATATCGCCTACTACCTCATATATGTTTGTTGTTATAATTGCTACTATAATGTCAATCTGTAATCTTTTTATGTTAAGCGCTCTGATACCCACGGGTCTTGTCCGCGCTATATAAAACACTATAAATAAATAAATAAATAAATAAATATTTCATTACTTGTCAGACATTGTAGAGGCAATATTTTTTGGAGAAGATTGAATATTCTTCCTCGATTGAGTGGCATGTTATCGATAGGGAAGAGTTCTTCAATTATTAGATGTTTTGACGATGTTCCTTCCCCGCGTAAGGATATCTTATCGTCATCTTCTCCTGCTCCTTTAATTCTCAGCCCTATTTTTGAGAGTAGTGTGGCCGGGAGATATTCATCAGCTCTTGGATTCAATGATTTTACATTCTGTATGATTTTTCTGTCACTGGTTGCCTCGATTATGGTAGTATTGGGAATTGTAGTGACTTTTTGACCCTCTCGGATTTTTAGAGGAGTAATTGGTTTTTGAAATTTGAGTTTGTGCGCTTTCTTTTTATGAATTCTTCTTTGCGGCTTTCTTCTCCTTTTTTCCCCCCCTTCCTCTTGGGTTTCTTTTGTTTTAGAAATCTTGTCTCCTTGATCTGCATCAGGTATATTTTTAGTGATGGTTTCCTGATCATCTTTGTCACACACAGTTTTATGTGAATCTATCTTTTTGTTAGGAATCGAAAAAATGGAGTACTGTTTGAGAGTATTTGATGGTTCTTCTCTGAAGAGTTTCTTCAGGGAATATATGGTAGAGTCTTTGTGATTTTTCCGAGTTTCCTTTATTTTTCTTTCTAGTATTACTATTTCTGATGTTTGTGTACTAATATCACACTTTGTTAGATTCTGTGTATTTTTAGTGATATTTGTTATATTACTATTCTGATCTTGCATCATGTCAGATGTCGGCGGCAGCACAGGTGGTCAGAGGCTGCAGCGGGGGGAGGAGACCGGCGATGTCAGGGCAGCGGACCGGACGATGGAAGCAGGCTCCGCGGCGCCAAGGAAAGCCCAGCAAACAGAAGCAGCGAACAGCCAGGGAGCTCCTGACAACAGCAGGTAATCGGCAAAGACACACCCGCTCCCCAGCAAGGGATGCCTCTTTTTGTGCGCCTCCTGGCGCGCTCAGCCTCGACGCGACTTCCGTCCAGGTCGGGGAGGCTTGTGGGGCTTGTAGTCTCAACTCCCCCGCTCGGCGGCAGCACAGGTGGTCAGAGGCTGCAGCAGGGGAGGAGACCGGCGATGTCAGGGCAGCGGACCGGACGATGGAAGCAGGCACCGCCGCGCCAAGGAAAGCCCAGCAAACAGCAGCAGCGAACAGCCAGGGAGCTCCTGACAACAGCAGGTAATCGGCAAAGACACACCCGCTCCCCAGCAAGGGATGCCTCTTTTTGTGCGCCTCCTGGCGCGCTCAGCCTCGACGCGACTTCCGTCCAGGTCGCGGAGGCTTGTGGGGCTTGTAGTCTCAACTCCCCCGCTCGGCGGCAGCACAGGTGGTCAGAGGCTGCAGCGGGGGGAGGAGACCGGCGATGTCAGAGCAGCGGACCGGACGATGGAAGCAGGCACCGCGGCGCCAAGGAAAGCCCAGCAAACAGCAGCAGCGAACAGCCAGGGAGCTCCTGACAACAGCAGGTAATCGGCAAAGACACACCCGCTCCCCAGCAAGGGATGCCTCTTTTTGTGCGCCTCCTGGCGCGCTCAGCCTCGACGCGACTTCCGTCCAGGTCGCGGAGGCTTGTGGGGCTTGTAGTCTCAACTCCCCCGCTCGGCGGCAGCACCGGTGGTCAGAGGCTGCAGCGGGGGGAGGAGACCGGCGATGTCAGGGCAGCGGACCGGACGATGGAAGCAGGCACCGCGGCGCCAAGGAAAGCCCAGCAAACAGCAGCAGCGAACAGCCAGGGAGCTCCTGACAACAGCAGGTAATCGGCAAAGACGGGGAGTAACTATTGCCTTCTTCCAGACAGATGGCACAGTTCCTGACTCAATGGCTGATTACACAACTGCAAGGTTGGAGGAGCCAGCTCATCTCCTAACTTCTCCCATACCCCAGGAGGTAGTGTGTCTAATGGTGATGCAGAGGTTGTTGATCTTGCAATGAGTCAAAAGCATTTTCCTCAGACTGATCTACTCTGAAACTTATACTATCTGGTTAAGTAACTGAAGTTGTTCAATAGTATCTCTGCAACTTTGAAGCTCACTTTCTCTATTAATTGAAATATCAGTCTTTAGGAAAATATGCACCTCTAGCCAATCTTTGTCTGCATGTGTGCCGATTGTATAGAACTCCCTCACTCCAACTGTCCTACAATTACCTTCCTGCTACTTAGAAAATATCAAAAACATTTACTTCACAACCTCCAATTCATGACATCTTCTTGCTTGATTTCTGACTTATCTATTATGCTATGGGTCACTGTATGATGTAAGACACTCCTATTATTCTTCATTGACCAGATGTTTACTATCGTGATCAGCTTCTTTGCAACATGTCGGATTCTTTCTCCCTGTGCATATTGTATACTCTCCCAGTGAGCCCACTTTGATGTATTTGTCCTGATATTTGTATTCATGTGGATTCCAAATTTGCCTGCAGTCTGCTTATAGGGCTCCAGGGTGGGAAACATCCATTACAACGCATGCATTACAAAACATGCTTTTACAACAAATGCAATCACAACATAAATGGGCTATACCTAGGTAGTGACACTTGACCAGTTTGCCCTTTTTGTTATTTTATATTGCTGGTCTCTGACTGCAAATTATTTTATGTTGTCAGCATATCTGTTTCATGTACTGCTTTTGTTTACCTCATTATTCTACACTTTATACATTGACTTCACTTTACTCACATATGCTTGCTCTATGTAAAGTACTCTGATCCTCATGGGCCTTCCACACGGTGCATACAAATTATAAATAAATGAAGGTGGCCTATACTTGACATATGGTGGCAATTCCTCACAAAAGTCTAGTCATCCTTGAAAAAATGGTATATATGCCAGGCATAGCTTGAGTAATTTTGATGTCGCTAAGACTATACGTTACATAATGTTGGTGCTGGAAATAGTGTTTCCATTTTCAGCTTATTGTGGATATTCCTGATGTATGTCTGGGTATCACTCGGGTGACAGTCATGAATATTCACTCCATGAGAAAGACATCACTGGTTTTGATTATGATGATAAAAGGTGGAATGTGTACATAGGTGACAGTAAATGCCTATTGAACATGACAAATATGCAATTTGTGGCCAAAGCTCTCATTACTACAATGCAAAACTGATATTGTCTGTCAAACATATATTTTCCATGAAAATGACAAGGTTCCATATTTAAAGATTGAGCTTTTTCATCCGAAATGAAAATTGTGTACTTCATAGTAAAAATATTATATTTTCAGAAATTGGGAGGATGTTTCAGTCACAAATATTTCATTCTGAATTACATTGAAATCAGAAATTGAGAACTTTTTTGCCTCATCAGAGGGCTCTTTTGCCATGGCTGTTATTTCATTCTATATGTGGAGGTTTTGAATAATGTTCTCAGTATTGCTACTACTGTTTGAAGCCTTAGCCTGTAATATTTAACCGTGGGTGAAATGTTAATTATGCCAGAGTCATCAGATTAATTTCAGTAATTATTCATTACTGTGGTCCTACAAAATTATGCTATTAAGTCAGCTTGAGTAATTAACAGTAATATGAAGCAAAAATCCTAATGCAGGAGCATGTGGACAACAAACTAAGAGAGAGCAAGTGGCTGCCGGCTACTGCTATTCATTTCTATTTTCTTAGCACAAAATGCATCCTTGGACCCATTTTGGACTCAATGGTGCATTTTGTACTAAGAAAATAGGGATAAATGCTGGATTATGCTTCTCACATAGTTAGACATCATTACAAGTAATTTAGTTTTTACACTAGGGAGAATTACACCAGTTATACCCACCTCAATTAAGATTAGACCTCTCTTTTTAGTCTGATGCTGTAAATTCAGTATGATTGATCAGTATCATTATGGTATCACCCAGCAGGATTTGCCTACCCCTGCTGTCTGCATTCTGTGATTATGAGTTTTGAACACTATTTGTTTGACTGAGAAAGGGACAGGGTGGAAAAATGAGCTGAAGCTAAATTCAATAACCTTCAGGTTAAATTTTTGACAATTTGATATTGATAATTTTATGAAAAATGGCCCTCAGTTTTACCATAATTATTTTAAGATTTGCAAAAGTTATCTTTGCACAGTTGTACACTATATTATCTCAAGTTATATTTCGGCAGGCTATTGGATATTAAAAGCTATCACAAATATGATGTACTAATGTGGATAAGTGAAGTGGTACTAGCTGTTCATATTCTTTTTATAACTATATGAAACGTGGCTAATGTAAAATAAACTTTCAACAGGGAGAGCAATGTGAAATGCAAAACTATTGTCAAATTCCTCCCTTACAGTTGAAGTATCATGTAAGATGTTTTATTCCTGTTCATAAGTACACCAGTACTTTTAATTAAAAAAAAATTCCCAAAGCTACAATTTATTTTTTCAAACTGTATAAATAGAATCTAGCTTTTGATTATGAAGCTACCACAATGTTTCTTTGACAATGAAAAATTACAGTGGACTCTCTTTGGAGTCCATCAGCATATATGCTGTACATAATGATAATGCTTAGTATAAAGTGCCCTTAGTCTACTGATGCACGCACAATTGGGTGCGCAATGAAAAACTGAAAAGAAATCTGACAACAATAATGTGATATAATTATATTTATGTCATGATGATTACTTTGCAACCATTATGTTCCATTTCAATGGACATATACATGCATACATTCCCAATTGCCAACAGGAAATGTTTTTCATGCTCAACAATCACCTGTTATTTTTAAAGTCATACTTATGAACAAAGAAAAAATATAAAAAGTATACAAGGGAGTTCTTTTTGAATATGCATTTTGGAATTCTTAAAAATCTGGCAACAATATAGGGCCTCATTTATAAACACTGTTGCATCGCTGTGTGAAAACAGCAATGCAACAGTTTTCACTGTGCCCTCCTTGAGACATGATTGAGGTGTCATATTTATTGTATGGTGTATCATGTCGCAAGGAATGACAGATACGTCAGTATTACTGATGTATCTCTCGGCGCAAAACTGACGCATTGCTGGAGTTGTGTCGGAAGCATGACGCAACTCCAGCAATGTTCCTTTCACATGCGGCAAGCCAATGTGAAATGGCCTGCGTCAGTCTTAAGCCTGCCACGAGGCAGGCATAAGGTTTTCACACTATGGTTTCCTAGATGTGTCACACTGAAATCTTAAATATGACGCAGGTATAAGGTCGCGCAGGAGTTTACAAAGTGATGCATCTGCCTAGAAGAGTCACTTTCTAAATAGGGCTCAACTTGGCACATATTTCATAGTGCCGCTGCATCACTAAAGTGACATAACAGCGGGGCAAAAGTGACGCATAGGCTCATAAATAAGCCCCATTGTCTTTTGCGTGGCATGGAGCCTGTGTTTTCTTTACAGTGCAAAATCTTGTGGAATGCAAAGATCAGCCCTGGAGATTTACAGAGTGCTGGTCACAGTAACAAGCCCATCATATTTGTTAGTTTTCATTCTGCATGTTCTTGTTGCTGTGCCATGGGCGAGACCCCTGAATGCCCTAAGATGCTTTGGATCCTGTTTCCACCATTTTGGGCACACTTTGCACAATATGGAAAGAAGAACTGATGATTGCTCCTTTCCACTTTGAGCAAATATTTTGAGACTACATTGGTTCGTTTTGCAATGTCAGAGTTTGTACATCTAAATCCGGTGAGCATGTGGGGTAAAAAAAAAAGAGATTGGGATAAATGTTTTCTATTTTAACTCTCATAGGAATATTTGTACTCAGATACAGCAAAAATTGCTGACTGCATTTTCACCTAACTTGCAATAAATTAAGCTATGCTTGGTTTTGTGTAATTATGTTCAAAAGGGTCACAGAACATTCCATAAATGGCTTTGATTGCAGTTAGTAGGTAAAAGAGTTTTGCATACCTTCACTGTTGAATTGTAAACCATTCCTGCCTCTCAATCCTGACAACATAGGATGATAATAATTTTTTAAGTAAACAAATCCACTTGGAAGAGGGAGCATCTCCATGTCCAGTGCAGGATTTGCAGATCCTTAGAGGTATCATGGATTCTGGCAGCTACTAAAAATTGTTCTTGTGGTGACCGTTACAGAATACCACAAAAGTGGCACCCTGAAATATGGTCCTGAGAGCAAATTAGAGGTATTTGGGAGCATGTAAAAATTAGAAATGTACCCTTGTTTCTAGGCCTGGGTGAAATGTACATCGCGTAGGCATAATTTGCGTCATTTTCGGAATTTCGAATTATGCTTGTTATGCTAAATCACTGAAACAATGCCATAATGCACTTTCTTGTAGTTATGCACCATTCACGTAGGCTTCATTTGCATAAAAAAATTGCAGACACAAACTAAAGCGACTGGTGTTCACAATGCCTTTTTTTGGAAATGTTTGGGGAGTGAAATGTGTCCTTGAGTCAAAAATTGATGTGAGGTCCGGGTGCAGTCCCTCCTTTGGGGGGATTGCGATGTCTACATTGAGGCGGTCAGTCTTTGATATGGGTATTGCGCTCACGAATGTCCAAAAGTACTACGAGGTTGCGCAGGTGCAGATTGAGGTCGCAAGTGCATATTGAGGTATGGGGGGCCAGGACGGTGCGGGGGAGGTTGAATGGTTGCTTCGATTATCTGTGTGAGAAGGCTGTTGGGGTAGCGGGAGGAGAACGTGCTCTGTTTTCGCTATGATGGTTGCTGAGTTTGTTTTGTTTGATATTTACATATCACATATATTGTTTTGACCTTTAAATTCAATAAAACGTAATGCTGAAAAAAACTTGATGAGAGGGCACATTTCATGCAAAAGCATAGTGCTAAATGATGGATTTGCATTTTGTGTACTTACATGTAATTTTGCAATACTGTAACATAATTTAACATAAGCAAATTATGAAATTTTTTTACATCTCTACTTGTTTCTCACAAAAGATATGCTAATCCACTGACAGGTTGAAGGATCAGTGAATTTGTAGGCAGATCTGCAAATGTTTTGTGAAATGTAGTACCCTTTTTTTTTAGCAAATCCTGAACAAAGAAATTCAATTCCCAATGCAAATATGCATAACAATGAACATTCACTGTGAGCATTGTGGCTATCATGCCAAAGTTCTTTCACTGAGACACAGTTCCTTACCATAGTCTGGGTGATGTGGCCAACATGCGGTGCATGTCCAAAAGCTATGCAAATTGAGAATTGCCTATTAACAGACAGCTGGGGGATGTTCATAGGACATGCCTTGTACTCAACCCCAACTGCGCGTCCAATTTTGGTTGTCCAAGGACAGTTGGGCACAAGACCTGGACAATGGCAAAACCTTGCCACTAACCCCTCCTGCAGATGGACATCATCGAAGGTTGGTATACTATATCATCAAAAAATAATAATAATTAAAAAACGTTGGTTTCTCCGCTTAACACCTTGGAATATGTTTACTAAACCTCGAAAATCTCCTTTTTGTACTGTGTAATATTATCCTTCAGAGTGTATTAAAGTACTTCTTTTATTAGATAAGTAATGGGTCAATTAAGTTATTATGCTTCTGGGTGTTTGTTAACTATTGAGCCAGTTGAATCCCCACTTTAACCTCCCTTTGAAGAATGTGACTCCTCACCATTGCTACCACTGAAGACGGGGCTGTGTTTGGTCCAGTGTGCAGAGCCATAGTAGAATGGGCCTGTAACATCAGTCCGCATGGGCAAGGCCCAGTAGCCTGTGCTTGACCCATGTTCCCCGAAATAAGATCTCACATTCTGCAATAGACTAAAGTCAGCTAAAGTAAAAATGAATCCCTCATGATGGAAGAATTATGTCCTAACAAGACTTTCAATGAAATGTGTGACATATATATTTAATAGTCCATAATGTGTGGAAGAGCAAAGTATTTTATAGATAAAGAATGAAAAATAATAAGAATTTTAGACCGACCACTATTTGTTTTTGGATGGGAATGTAACCTGCAATATGCCCTGATCAAAGGGTAGGAAATCAAAACTACATCATGTTTGAATGATAAGACAGCTCATTTTTTGAAACAATGTAATCTCAGAATCAGTCAAACACCTGTCCAGATATTGGAATTATTCCACAGTAAGCAAAAGCAGGTGGATGAGAAAAGGAACTTAATCAGTGACAGATATGGTGGATTCTCCAACTACAGTCATAAGAACCAAATGTCATAAATCAACACAAGTAGATGTTGTGATGGCAGACTAGTGCCCCCAACCAGAATGGTGGGTTCTTTCAGTCATATGATGTGGGGTCTTCATTGGGCAAAGAACAAGAACATAGAGAGTAATAGCATAGACATTTGGTCAAAGATCATGGCATCATTCTCTATGCTGCTAGAAACTAAGTGACTGTTTAGACATTAAACCTTTTGATTTTTTCTGAAACCTCAATACCCTTTGTATTCTCGTAGAGATCACTACATGTGGTTGCCTACACTTTAGGGGTGCTTCCTTCATGTTTCCTTTGTTTTAACCATTTTAAAATAATGAGGTATGAGTAGCCAAGACAGAAGATTTAAATTGGTGAATAATGGGCTGCTACTTATTTCATTTCAGGTGGTTCAAACCTTACCTAAAAAGATTTCATGGTTGACAGCAGGTATTAATTCTTCTTGATGTTCAAATATCTTTGATCTGCCTTATTCGACAGTCTCTGAATCTGAAATGTGGCATGGCACGTGTATGCAATGTTACAGTAGTAAACTTTAGTATCATCAATGATTTTACTAGTTTGACCTGATATTCAATTTTCAGTAGGGGGGAGTACCTTTTTTGGGTGAAATCAGGTAGGCATTGCAACTCTTGAACATGAGACTGCCTTGGAGATTGAAGTGCAACTCTGAATAAAAAATGATGTTGAAAATATCTTGCTCAAGATCAATCAATCAATCAATCGTTTGTAAAGCGTGCTACTTACCCGTGAGGGTCTCAAGGCGCTGGGGGTATGGTGTGCTGCTACTGCTCGAAAAGCCAGGTCTTGAGGAGTCTTCTGAAAGCCAGCAGGTCTTTGGTCTGCCGTCGGTGGATGGGAAGGGTGTTCCAGGTCTTGGTGGCGAGGTGGGAGAACGATCTGCCTCCGGAGGTCGCTCTACAGATGCGGGGGACTGTGGTGAGGGCGAGGTCGGAGGAGCAGAGCTGGTGGGTGGAGGTATAAAAGCTGAGTCGTATGTTGAGGTACACTGGTCCGGTGTTGTGGAGTGCCTTGTGTGCGTGGGTGAGGAGCTTGAAGGTGATCCTCTTGTTGATGGGGAGCCAGTGCAGGTCTCTCAGGTGGGGTGTGATGTGGCTGCGGCGAGGGATGTCGAGGTTCAGGCACGCAGAAGCGTTCTGGATGCGTTGAAGCCGTATCAGGAGTTTGGCCAAGGCTCCTGCGTAGAGGGCGTTTTCGTGGTCCAACCTGCTGCTGACGAGGGCCTGGGTGACCGTTCTTCTTGTTTCAGTGGAGATCCACTTGTAGATCTTGCAGAGCATGCAGAGGGTGTTGAAGCACAAGGAAGAGACAGCATTGACCTGCTTAGTCATGGAGAGGGTGGAGCCAAGGATGATCCTTAGGTTGCGTGCGCTGTTGGTGGGTGTTGGAGCTGTTCCTTGTGTGGTCAGTCACCAGTAATCATCCCAGGCTGATGGGGTGGGTCAGAGGATGAGGACCTCCGTCTTGTCCGAGTTCAGTTTCAGTCGGATGTTCCTCATCCATTCGGCGACGGCCTTCATTCCTTTGTGGGGGTTGCTTTGGTGGTGAGAGGGTCCTTGGTGAGGGAGAGGATCAACTGGGTGTAATCGGCGTACGAGATGATGATGAGGTTGTGCAGTCGGGCGACGTGGGCGAGCGGTGCCATGTAGATGTTGAACAGCGTTGGGCTAAGGGATGAGCCCTGGGGTACGCTGAAGATGATCTCAGTGGCTTTGGAGCGGAAGGGGGGTAGGCGGAAGCTCTGTGTTCTGCCGGAGAGGAAGGAGGTAGTCCAGTCCAGGACCTTCTCTTGAATACTGGCATTGTGGAGGCATGTGCGTAGTGTGTGGTGGCAGACCATGTCGAAGGAAGCTGATAGGTCCAGCAGGATGAGGGCCGCGGTTTCTCTATTGTCTAGCAGGGTCCTGATGTCATCGGTGGCAGCAATGAGGGCAGTTTCGGTGCAGTGGTTGCTGCAGAACACAGAATTGAATGGGTCAAGGATGCTGTTCTCCTCGAGGTAGCGGGTCAGTTGTTTGTTGATGGTCTTCTCGATGACCTTCGCCGGGAACGGGAACAGGGAGATGGGCCAGAAGTTCTTGAGGTCCTTGGGGTCTGCCTTGGGTTTTTTGAGTAAGGCGTTGATCTCGGCATGCTTCCAGCTCTCCAGGAAGGTCGCTGTCTCGAAGGACATGTTAATGGCTTTCCGGAGATTGGGTCCGATGGTGGTGCTGGCTTTGTTGAAGACATAGTGAGGGCATGGGTCTGACGGGGATCCAGAGTGGATGGTGTACATGATCTTGATGGTGTCGTCGTTGTTAGTGTTGGTGCAGGAGAGCAAGCAGTTGGTGCATATGTTGGCCATGGGAGCGGAGGTCTCAGTGGTTGTTGGGGCAGTCGTGGCGTTGAAACTGTCATGGATGTCTGCGGTCTTGCGATGGAAGGAGGTGGCCAGTGAGTCGCACAGGTCCAGCAAAGCTGGGATGTTGTTGGTGTTGGAGCTGGGGTTGGAGAGTTCCTTCACGATGTTGAAGTGCTCTTTGCTGTTGTGTGAGTTGTTGTCTAGGCGGTCTTTGAAGGAGGCCCTTTTGGCGGCTCTGCTGAGGTGATGGTGTCTGCGGGTAGCATTCTTGTGGGCTGCGTAGCTGTCCAGTGTTCTTTCTCTGAGCCAGTTCTTCTCAGCTTCCGGCAGGTTTGCTTGGAGGCCTGAAGGTCTTCAGTGAACCAGCTGGCTTTCTTGCTGGTGTGGCTGTTGGAGGGTTTCTTGGCCGGGGCAACGGTGTTGGCTCAGTCGTCTAACCACTGTCTGAGGTTGTGGGCGGCGGTGTTGGGGTCAGTGGGGTCGGCGGGTGGGCTCTGGGTGAGGTTGGTGGTTAGCTATTCTTTGGTGACTTTGCTCCAGCAGCGGCGAGGCATCTGTTGGGTGCGGTGGTGCATGGTGGGTTTCTAGGAAGGTCAAGTGGATGCAGTGATGGTCAGTCCAGTGGAGTTCGGTGGTGTGCTTGAAGGAGACGTGGGGACTTGCGGAGATGATGGGGTCGAGCCTGTGGCCGGCGGAGTGGGTGGGTCTAGTGACGAGTTGTCTGAGTCCGAGGATGACTAGGTTGTCGATCAGGATAGTGGAGTTGGTGTTGTTGTTGTTCTCGAGGTGGAAGTTAAGGTCCCCAAGTAGGATGTAGTCTGTGGAGGCGAGGGCGTGTGGGCTGACGAAGTTGGCGATGGAGTCGCTGAACTGTGGTCAGGGCCCGGGGGGGTCTGTAGATGAGGGTTCCTCTGAGGGTGGTGCTGGGGTCTGTGTGGATCTGGAATTGCAGGTGTTCGGCGGTGCTAAGGGTGTCGTCGGTGTTGGTCGAGACTCTGAGGGTGTTCCTGTGGACAATGGCGATTCCTCCTCCTATTCCATAGGTGTGGTCTCTGCGGGTGATCTTGTAGCCTTCCGGGATGGCTATGGCGATGTCAGGTGCCGAGGAGGGGTTCAGCCAGGTGGTGGTTGAGCCGAGTAGGTCCCAGAGTTCAATGACGTGTTTGCGGGCAGAGCGGGTTTTGAGAAGAATGCATCTGAGGTAGTTGGGTTCTTTCCTGCTCGGTGGGTTGGTGGGCCGGATGCTGGTGAAGCTGTAGTTCCGGCACAAGTATGGTCCTTGGGTGCGCTTCGGGGCGGCCAGGAAGCAGGTGTGTGATCGTCCGGCGTTGAGTGCGCGGAGGGTGCCGGCATCGTAGCGGGAGCTGGTGTCGTGGCGTTCGTGGGAGCCAGGGGGTCTGGTGCTGGGCGCGGTCCAGGCACGGACAGGAACAGACGTGCTTGCGGATGAGATATCTTAAATTATACCATACCAGGATAGATTTGTTTAATAATCTGATCTTTAAACATATATTTTCTCTGCCCACTTTCCATGAATAATGCCTCTGATACTTTGAACATTCTGACTTGTAGGTAGGTTTGTGCAAAGTATTCCTTCTAGAAGCAGAAATTAACTCATTCACCTAACTCTTACTTGGAATGAGCAGGCATGGCCGGTTCAGGTAGGAGTGATGAGGCGGGGATAGGGGGACAATCAACAGACAACGTAATAGGTAGAATAAAATAAAAAAAATCATAAAACCACTTAACTTGTGCTTGCCGCATCGACGACTCTGTGATGCGGCGAGCACAATGTAAGTGGTTTTATTTATGTATTTGTTTTATTTGAACTATTCTACCTGAACCAGTCGCACCTGGGAGTGAGGTTCCTTTGTTTACCATGAGAAACTAATCGCAAAAATTTGATACACAAGGTTTCCTACTGTTTTGTTGCGTGTGGTTTCCCACCTTAATACTCCATAGCCAATTTTGTAAGTAATTACCTTAAGTGTAAAGTTCTCTCTTTTAAAGCACAAGTTCAAAGAAAAACAAAAATACATTATCTGGGTTCGAAATGGGACAAACTTTTTAAATTGTTCCATGCAATTAATAATTTATAACCATTATACTTCCATATTATAAATTCATTCCCAAGTATTCTTTATTGTCTCAAAAATAGGGATAATGCAGACTTACTCTATTGTAAAGTTGTAATCTAATCCTCCTTCCTGGTGGATCGTTAAAATTTATTTTTCAGCATCCCCATGATTGTCATCTAATCTGTTAAAAATCCATTTTTTGGAGAGATAAATATTATACATCTAAGTTAGTTTTTCTGTTTCTATTTCCCTAATCCAATTGTAATTCCCATGTTATAAGGCCTTTTCTCATTTTATCACATCTATTCGGATCAAACGCTATGTCCCAAGCAGCATCAAGTTCCATCTCAGTTCTTGTTCATATGTTCCCCATGATAGGGGATACTACAAATATGTCCCCAATTCCTGTCTCAAAATTAATGCATGACAATTGATATTTTAACTAATTTAATTCCTGTTTATTTCTGTTTGCATCCACATTGACTGAAAGGTATGCAGGCGGGAAGCAGTAAAGCACTCACACCAGTTTATTATGCATGGAGGGTTTGAGACATCACACAATTGGATGAATGATGTTCAAAAGGTCACAAATGGGCAACATGTGTCAAAGAATACCCTTGAGATGGCTTTAAATACCTCATTATTCATGTCAAAAATATGACACTTGAAAAAATATTGCTTCATTGTTGCCAATGCCAGTATTTTTCTTTATCAATTATTTTTGCAGCATCAAACAGGACAACAGTCTGCTCGGGTTTAAAAAAAAGATATATTATAAAACAGGACATCTTGGATATGAAACCATCTATTCATATATGATGAAATGCGGCGTTTACGTGCTTAAGGAGAGCTTTTTTTGAGTGCATAGTAAAAATTAAATAGGAAATTAGTCACTGGCATACGATTTATTTCGCACTATATATTTTTATGTGGTGAGATAAAATTTGTTGAGGTGATAAACCCCCTCCACGTGCTGTGATTGTCAATTTTGTTAATTGAGAGCACACATTTGCTTCACTGCCAACCTTTGTTGAAGCTGCCACTCCTCAATAAGTATTGTTTGTGGCAGATTTCTGTTTCTGTTATTTAAGAAAACACACGGGACGGATGCATCCTAAAAGCCGCAGAGCTTGTTAAATTCTGACTAAATTGGGTCTGATTTCCACCAGCTGAGTCTGACTGTCCCTGTAGGGGATCCACATCTGACGAAAAATCGAAAATAGGCGACATAAGCGTGAGGAGGGGCTTTCTTTGGTGTGTGACTGTGAGGTTTCTGCTCAGTGGACATGATTGCTTTCTGGCCTGTCAAACACTCTCTGTTTGGGTCAGTGGGCTCTATCATTATACCACACTCCCCTTAGGAGAATAATACACAATGGCAGTAAATATGCATTCATATCATTCTGTTACTATAAGAAGTAGAGTCTTGCAGAATACTATTGAATAAAAAGAAACATCGAAGGTTTTCATGTGAGCCAGTCTCTTTCCAGACACATTAAAAATATCACAATCGATTGTTTAGTCATCATCACAGAACATTCTGATTGGAGGGACATTTGCTGTGCCCCTCTACAGCTTACTTTACCTGTTCTGTGTATCATAGGTTCACCATAGGGGCTGTTGTCACTGCCAGCTAATGCATGGACAACAAAGGGTGAAATGCACCTATCAACTTTTATATTTTATCCTATTAACTTTTATATTTTATTATTAGTCAGATTTTATCTGTATCGTTTTATATTTTATATTTTGTTATTCATAAGTCTGATTTGTATAACCTTAATATGGCAGAACTCTGTTGTAATGATATGAGGATATTATTATGTACCTTTTATAGATACCTTTATATTTATCAACAAAAATGTTCTTGAACTTAAAGGGTTAAATGCACATGCAAATAGCTGACAGAGAGATTAGTCCTGGGGTCATTGTTGTTTCTCAATCTTTACCTCTACCAACATGTTTCTAACAAAGCCAATGTTCTTACATGTAACAACACAAACTCCTAGATCGATTTGATATTGTAAAGTATTAGAAACGAATATGTATTGTAAGAAATGGGGTAGCCAATTCTACGGGGGGTAGCATGGAGCAGAGTGGGCAGGCAAAACTTCAGAGGACACGTGTAAAGCATTCACGCAGAACCAACAGACGATACACCAGGCACACCACAAAAGAGACACGACACTGCTTCTGGTTGGAAAAAGAATAAGTTGTGTATTATCTCCAACCTGCAAAAGGTAAAAACACAATAATAGCAGTAATCACAAACGGGCGCTAACTGGCGCCAGGGCAATGAATGCAAGGGGGGATTATTCACATGGGAAATGGGAAAAGAATAAAAGGTAAGTAAGTCCATGGTGTCCAGCTGAAATAAAAAGAATGTCAGGAAATGCATAAACATATGATTGATATTGCAGAGCAAACTCAGACCTTCTTCCTTGGCCCAACCTAGAAGTAAGCTGTAGGCGTAAACTTAGGCATTAGGCATAAGATACACATTAGGTATGAAGGTAACTCCTGCATGGCATCTGCATCCACTTTAACAAAAGGAACATGGAGCACACAACATTACATCAGGCCTAGAAAGGCATATTCGCATTTACCATGGCCAACAATAACTCTTTGTGGCATCCTGGGGAAAGTGAGTACACCATCAAATCAACGTTAGGTGCAAGACCTTAACATCAGGCTCCATCACATAGAAAGAACACAGAAGCCTAACCGTAGCATTCACATGGGGCATGGCATTTGCATAGTCACAACTTCAATATCAGGCCTAGAACATCAGGCAGGAATTCACGAGCACCTCCTGCAAGAAAATGGAATACCAGCCACACAATTGTAAGATCAGGCCTGGCACTTCAGTAGAGGGACCTCCGGGCATTAACCACTAGACTTAGCTTGGGGCATAGGGCTTTCTCCTCAACATGAGGGCATTATTTACCAAGTCAACACAAGCCTTGCGAGTGGCCAATAGGGCCCAGTCACAGTTTTTCCAGGGGGGGCGATCTCAGTCCCTCCGCCCGTCGACTCAAAACACCAGTCCTGGGGGCGGGCAGCGACCCTGTGCCCCGGCACACCCCCAACCCACTCAGTCGAGCCCTCACTCACCGGGCTCCTGATGTCCTTGCAGGGTTCTCCTTGGCGGTAGGGGCATGCACCCTTCTGGTAATTATTTTAAACATGCCATAAGTGCGCCTACATGTGGGGTGGGCTCCCGCGGCGCTATTCACTCCACAAAAGGGCGCGAACACGTGGGGTAGGCACCCACAGCGCTATTCATGGCGCTCAGCTCCTCTCTCGGGCCACACAGCTTTCAGGGCCCTGGGGCTCAAAGGGCCAGCAGCACTTCTCCAGCGCTTTGAAGTCATAGCGCTTAACAGGCAGCTCCTCACAGCACAGCTCCTTGGGGGTAAAATCCTCCCCATACAGCGCTTCTGCAGCACAGCGATTTCCAGATTATAGCGCTTGGCAGGCAATCAGCAGGGCAGTCTTGGTCACAGCACTCTGGGGACACAAGCAGTCTTCTGCAGGCCAGCGCTTCTAGGCACACAGCGCAAGGGGGGCGGACAGTCCCAGTAACACGCCCAGGGGTCCCAGGGTAACTCTTCTCACCTCCTGGGGGGTCCAGTCCACAACACTCCTTCCCTTTTCGGCACTTCTTGGCGCAGCGCTTGCGTAGCGCAGGGTCCCAGCAGCTCCAGGGACCTAGGGGGCCCTCCTTGCTCAGGGGCCTGGGAGACAGAACAGTAGCACTACTGGGCCAGGTCAGCAGGTAGTGGGGGCATCATCAAAGCAGGGTGGTAGGCTTTCACCATCCCCACTGCAGCGTGGCCCTCCTCCCACATGGCAGCCTGAACTCCTGAAGTGGGGCTTTACAAGCCCTGGGGACAGTAGAGGGGTTTTAGATGGGTGCAGGGTCCAGCACACAGGCCCAAGTGGTGGTATCCCCTTGCAGCAGGCCCCCTCACATTCCTGTCCCACCTCTGTCTCTGCTCATCACATCTCTACTGCTCTCCCTATACCAGAAAGGCTGGAAGCTTCTAGAAGGTCCCTCCAAATGCTGGGATTGCTGGGTACCAGACAACTAGACCGTTAACCCACCTCAGACAGGCGAACTAGTTCTAACTGGCTCAGAGGGAGGAGTAGAGCACCCTGGGTGCCAGGCTTTCCCTCCAAATGCAGGGGTGGCTGGGTACCTAACAACTAGACTGCTAACCTCCTGCAGTCAGATGGCACAACGCACAGCCATGGCAGCCATTTTAAAAACACAACATTTCACCAGGGTACATTTTACAATGGGGGAAATTGACAAGTGCTCACACCATTGCATGACATTACATATTAACAAGGTGTCTCACACAACACATGGCCTATACAGGTTTATTACCATGGGGGACACATTTCAAATGAGGGGGGGCAAAAAGCGAACAAGTTTGGGGGAAAAGGGCCAAGTCCAACATGTATGTATATATAAAGTATAGAGAAACCCCTTGGAGTAGCTGTGCGCCCTAAAAATCTTATAATTTTAATAACAATAATAATGATAGAATAAGTGGATTGTTGATTTTTTGGTGACTTTCATAAGATGCAAAACTTAAGAAGTAATTGTTGTTCCTGCAGCCTTGAAGAAGCACTACGACAACTGCGAAACCTGTGACAGCCTTTGCAGGACTTTGCCAAAGGATTAGGCTGCTGCAGACCTATTGCCTAAGTATTAGAGCCTTGATACTTATTTTTAATCACTATGAACAATCTGCTTTTTCGAAGCAGAATCTGACAGTATTTTGAAGAATTTTTGGAGTGAAATGTATTTTGATTATATAATGAAAGTGGGGCAACTAGAAGTTGAACATGATATGATTTTAGTTCAGTGATTTTTAACTTTGTAAGAACCTAAGTACCAGTAAATTAGATACAAAAACATTACATTGAATCGATCTATGAGTTTGTATTGTATTCCCGAGTTAGGCCCATGTTGCAAAGCAGCTTATTTAGTACATTGCCCTAGAAAATAACATTTCAGTTGTGAACTTTTGCACACATTTGCATGCACAACAATGTTGGATTTTCTTCTCTGAAACTACTTTGTTTACACATCCAGCTTCAGACATTATCACGACGCCTTGAACATCATGTACTAGGCCTCTCTACACACTGGGTACAAAAGTCGTCCTAACTTCATCCACAAGGTGACAATACAATCTACGTATCCACAGCATCACAAATCTAACATGCACATCTCTAGGCCAACTTTTATTATAAATAATAGGCATCCAGATTGATTAGTAAAATAGGTACTTCCACTGACACTGAGGGCCGATGCATGCTGAGAATCCACCATGCACCTGTCTGACATAGCGTGAGACCAAGATGAGGTCCTTCACTCTGTCTCATAGGTAATGGGGTTGGATCCTGCCTTGGGGGATTCTTAGCTCTACACCTACACACACTTTAGGTACACTTACTTCAGGTTCACATAGTAGGAGTATGCCAGATTACTGCATTGTTTATATACCTGTATATACACGTGTTTAGCACCATGGTAGAACTACATCTACTGTTTTTGCTGTTGGTGCTTGTAATCATGTTTAACTGCTTCTGTCTACTGATCATTGCAACACACGTATTGTATGCACGAATAATGTTGGTTCAATAAATATAATTGAAAACTGTCCCACTGTGTCTTTTCTGTATATTTCCCTGAGAAAAAGTGAGCACGAGTGACTGAACGAAAGGTTCTGTACTGTACCCAGCAAGTCCTCATCTTAGGCTCATCCCCTTCCGCCTGGGACGACTCTTGGTGGCCAACGGCCCTAGGAAAAGCCCCCATACCGACGAACCACGCACGGAACCTGGGCATCATCCTGGACTCCTCACTCTCGATGACCAGACAAGTCAACGCCGTCTCATCTTCATGCTTCAACATCCTACGCATGCTCAAAAAAACATTTCACTGGATTCCCCACCGAAACAAGAAAAACAGTCACCCACGCTCTGGTTACAAGCCGTCTGGACTACGGAAACACCCTTTACGCCGGTTCCACCGCGAAACTACAGAAAAAACTCCAACGCATCCAAAATGCTTCAGCCAGACTCATACTAGACATCCCCCGTACAGACCACATTTCCGCTCACCTGAAAGACCTTCACTGGCTCCCCGTTAACAAGAGAATAACGTTCCGTCTCCTCACCCACGCACACAAAGCCCTATACGAACTTGGACCTGATTGTCTCAACACGCGCCTTTCCTTTTACACCCCCACCCGCCAGCTGCGTTCATCCAACCAAGCCCTCGCCGCTGTCCCGCGCATCCACAAAACCACCATGGAAGGAAGATCCTTCTCATACTTAGCGGCCAAGACCTGGAATTCCCTTCCCATCCACCTCAGCCTTACTCAAAACCACCTAGCCTTCAGAAAACAACTTAAAACATGGATATTCGATAAGTAAACCTCCCCCCCCTTCCTCAAGCGCCTTGAGACCCTATGGGTATGTAGTGCGCTATATAAATTCTGACTTGACTTGACTTTCCACGATTCCTGAGGAATCAGGGCTCTCATGTTCAGTGGTTGCCAGAAACCATTCGTTCCCTTGTAGTTTAAGGGGGCTTATGGTGGCAAAGTGAGCTAGCTGGTCTATGGTCCAACATATCCTGGGGGGTGTCTGGAATCAGTCTTGACACCAAGCCCTTAGTTTATGTTTTTCCGAACAATGCGCAGGTCCTACAGATTGGTAGGAACTAAACAACATTATGTGAGACTATTTGTTTCTTACTGTTCAAACCTATGTACCTTGTCGTATGCATTACTCCTTACATCCCAGTTGTATATTCTTAAACAGTTTTTGAACTAGAGGGGTATCTGGCATAGAGGGTAGAGTGCGCAGAGATGGAGAGTTCTGTTATCCCAAATAGAGGGGCATATTTACTTGAAAACGCCGGAGCGTGGAGCAGCGGCAAGTTTGGTAATGCCACGCTTGGACATTTTCAAAATGCAGTGATGTGTGGTATTCACAAGAATACAATTCACCCCTGTGTTTCCCCTTTCGCTGGCGCAAAAAAGCTGTCTTGTGCCACAGAAGGCACCCTGCTGCCATGTTGCAAGGGTTCCTGCACTGCTGGGGTGATTGTTTTTTGTAGGAACAGATACCTTCCTGCACATAAACAATCAATAATGGCGATTTGTACCTTCTATATGTGCTTCAGAATGCAGCACTCATTAAAAGAGAAAAAAGGAGAAGAAATTATTAATGTCTCCTTGTACCACCATTCTAATGCCTGGTATTCGTTTTTGGTGCTGCTTCAGCCTTGTAAATCTGTGGCAGCATCAAAAAGCAAAGGGTGTTGTGATTGAATGCCCACTGCAACACCCATTGAACAGCCCTTTGCCACAGAGGACTGCAGCGGAAAGGAGCATATTTACAACGTGTCGGTAAGACACCGAAGTGGCTTAACGGCACCTTGTAAATATGGAAAATGGTGCTATTGCCCCGTTATTATTTTATGTTTATATCTGGACCAAGGTACTAGCTAATGCCACTCGTTTCACCTTCCTGTCCCAGTGTCTGTCGCTTTACCTACAGTTTGCTGGTGTCAACCATCCATTTATATGTTCAATTTCAGACTTAACAGTTTACAAGTCTCAAAGTTCTAGTGATTACACAAAAAGGATGCAGGTCCCTTTTATTTAATTTTTTAATCTTGATTGTGAGTTTGAATTATTTCTCTAGTAATTAAAAACCAGTAGCACATTTTCTTTGCACCAATTTAGAGTCATAAGTTCCTGCGATATATGTTAACATTTTAAAGGTTTTCTGAACCTGCTTTCTAGGATGCATCCATATTGTTTTATTAAGCTTTATATGTGATTGTTAAATTATTTTTACATTTATATTTTTAATTGCAGGCTTATGAAGACCACGTTTAGGTAGTGTCATGTTTTTTTTTTTTTTAAACTGATTTTTATTGAGTGCATATCAAGCATATATTCTGTAACGCTCTGTAACCCAGAGTCGATCACCTTCATCATTAATCTGAACGTACATGCAATCATTTTTAGTTGGTACATCATAGAAGGAGAGCAATAAAAAAGGTATACAAATCAAGGATACACTGAACATGTCCCTCCCCCCGCCCCACCTCCCACCTCCACCCACAACTCCCTCCCCCCCCTTGCGCGCTGCTGCTTGCACCGATAGATAAGACATTTTCAGTACACGGCCTAGCACCTGCATCGACAATTGTGCTGTACTGCCCAGGTAGTCCGGCTAGATCCTAGGCTGGTCTGCGGTGTCCTCGGTAGGTGGGTCCGCCCACCGTTTCCAAACCCTGTAATGTTTAAGTGGGCACCCCCTGGCCACGAACACGGGCTGCTCCATCCCCATACAGAAGTCCATACCCCGCTTCCAGGCCGCTAGGGAGGGAGCCTGGGGCGCCTTCCACGATTGCGCAATGTCTCGCTTAGCCAAAGTTAAGCCCAATAGGAGCAAATGACGCTTGTACCCGTTGCCTCCCACCCCAGCCATAACATGCAGCAGAATAAGTTTAGGGTCTCTCTGAATAACCCATGCAAGGACCTCATCCAAACACCGTAGCACTCCTGTCCAGAATCTCCGCAACTCCCTGCACTCCCACACAGTATGGAAAAACGTCCCAACCTCCGTCCCACACCGAAGGCAATCCAAGGACGCTATCAGCCCCACCCTCCACAAGCGTTGCCTAGTGTAATGTGTCCGATGTAGGTACCTAAATTGTATGAGTCGCAGGCGCGTGGATATTGCGGCTCCCCTAGGGCTCTCCAGTGCCTCCACCCAATCCTCCTCATCTAGGTCCCCAATGTCCTGTACCCAAGTTGTTCTGAGGTGCTGCAGGTCGGTGGTGCAGTGTCGGACCACGGTTTGATAAATTCGAGACAGTTTTTTGTCGGGTAGC
This sequence comes from Lissotriton helveticus, assembly GCF_964261635.1. Taxonomy (NCBI): domain Eukaryota; kingdom Metazoa; phylum Chordata; class Amphibia; order Caudata; family Salamandridae; genus Lissotriton; species Lissotriton helveticus. Next base: position 104,581,192 of record NC_136072.1, read on the forward strand.
TCCCCCATAAAGACTTCTGCCTCTATCGGACTAAATTCAGGCAGGTCATCCAACCCCACTATATACGGCGTCAGGGCATGTCTGAATTGAAGATATTTATCAAATTGAGTTCTCGGCATCTCGTATTCTGCACGCAGGTCCTCAAAGGACTTAAGCTCGCCCCTGGACATGACATCCCCTAGGGTAAAGATGCCAATCGCATCCCAACCCCGAAAGCCCATCAAGGTAGCTAACTGGGGCAAGTGGCCATTGTGCCAGAGTGGGGTCTCCCAGGTTAGCACGTTCCACCAACCCATCCTACGCAGCGTCTGCCTCCAGACCTGGAAGACCACCTGCGTAGCTGATGGCAGGGCCTTCCTGAGCGGCGCCGAGTATAGCAGCGTATGGACGGACACCGTGCCCATCATGGCCCTCTCAACCGCGTAGGCGGGGTCGCCTCTGTCTGCATACCACCAATCATTTAAGACCATTAAATGGGACGCCTGGTAGTAAGAGAGGACGTCTGAAGTAGCCAAGCCCCCGGCGTAGGTTGACCGGAAGCAGGTCTGCAGGGCAACCCGCGCCACGCCCCCCTCCCACAGAAAGCGGCTGAGCGCCGAGTTGAGGCACCCAAACCAACTACGCGCAATCAGGGCCGGGTGATTCTGTAATTGGTAAATCAAACGTGGAAGTGCCACCATCTTAAAGATGGCCGACCGACCATGGATGGAGAGTGGCATTCTAGACCAAACCTTGATGTCGTCTCTTGTGCGCTCCCACACCGGGGTAATGTTACGTTCCATAGCAACGGAGGCTTCCTCCGACAGGAACACTCCCAAGTATTTCATGCCATCTGTGGCTATCTGGAGCTCCCCGGCCCAGTCCCCAATCGGCTGCGGGCCGCCCAGAATCCACAATGTAGATTTCCGAGGGTTCGAGTATAATCCAGAGGTTTCGCCAAAGATTTGCAGAATCCGCAGGAGCCTAGGCCCCGAGCGCCCCAGGTTAGTGAGAAAAAACAGGACGTCATCCGCGTACAACGCTATCCTATCCGTTACGCCACCCGCCCACTGGAAACCCCTGAGCTGAGCATCCGTTCTCACCCACGCCGCGAGAGGTTCCATAGCCAGGGCGAACAGATACGGGGAGAGGGGGCAACCCTGCCTCGTCCCACGCTCGAGCCGAAAGGAGCGAGAGATCACCCCCCCACTCGCACCGCCGCCGTAAGATCTGTATAGAGGAGCCGCACATACGCCAAGAAACGAGGGCCCAAATTGAGCCACCCCAAGAGAGCAAAAAGATAAGTCCAGCTTAGGGAATCGAAGGCCCTATCCATGTCGGCTAAGAACAATGCGGCCTGTTCCCCTAGCCGTCGCCAGGCCGACACAGCGACCTGTGCCCGACGTATATTGTGGCGTGTAGCCCGCTATGGCATGAAGCCCGCCTGATCGGGATGTACCAGCTTGGTAATGTATGGCTTGAGTCTATTGGCGAGGGCCTTGGCAAGTATCTTAGCCTCTGTATTAAGTAGAGATATCGGGCGATAGGACTCATGCGCCTCTGGGGGTCGCCCTGGCTTCAAAAAAACCACCACCTCCGCATGGCGCCAGTCCGGTGGCAGCGAGCCCGACTCCCGCGCCTCCTCCACAACCGGGCGGAAGTGCGGGCTCAGCTGAGTCATGAAGTGTTTAAAGAACTCGCTGGGGAACCCATTCGGCCCCGGAGCTTTCCCCGGGTTCAGTTCTCCCAATGCTGTGGCGAGCTCCTCGCCCGACAGGGGGCGATCTAGTATTTCACGTGCTTCGTCTGCGACGGCCCTAGGTGGAAGGTCATCTATAAAGCGGTGCACAACCTCCGCGTCCAAACATTCCCGTGGCGCGTAGAGGGCCTCATAGTATGTGGCGAAGCTTTCAGCCAATGCCGCTGATTCCATGAGGGGCTCCCCACTTTGTCCCACTATCTGGGGCAGGGGCTGTGCGTGCCTGACACCTTGGCATAAACGATGCAGCATCTTACTGGACTTATCGCCCCATTGATAGATACGACTACGCGTGGCCAGCCATGCCTGCTTGGCCTCGTCTAGAAGCACCGCTGAGTACTGCCGCTGGGCAAGAACAAGCTGTCTCCTGGCCGCCCCTCCGCCCTCCTCTCTGCCCTTGCGTTCCAGCGCCTCTATGTCCGCCTCGCGCCGCACTAGGTCCCTACGCCTCTCCTTGCGCGCCTCCGCACACCACGAGATGTCCACACCACGCAATGTGGGCTTCATCGCCTCCCAAAGTATCACGGCAGTGTCAACCGTGCCCTCATTCTCCGAGAAGAAGTGAGCAATTTCACATGTCATTTGGGCCCTGTAGGGCCCCTGCGTCAGTTGCCAGGGTGACAACCGCCATCTGAAGGGCTGCCGGGCTCGCCCAGTATCCAGTATGACATAAACCGGCGAATGATCAGACAGCGCCCTTGGCAGGATTTCGGCGGACAGCACCCTATGCGCCATGCCCCTCGGAACAAAAATGTAATCCAGCCTGGAAAAGGAGTCCCGTGCTGCTGAGAAGTACGTGTACTCCCTGTGCGCGCCATGCTTGTGTCTCCACGTGTCCACCCAATCCAGACCCGTGGCCAAGGCCCTCAACCTGGAAGTGTGGCCGACCCCACCCGCCACTCCACTAGCACCATCTGCGCTGCGCCATCTATCCAGTGCGACATCCATCACGTCATTCCAATCCCCCCCCACGACAGACATGGCGTCTGGCATGACCACCCACAAGGAGAGCAATTTCTCGACTAGGGGCCACTGTAGCGGGGGCGGGGCATAAACACTACCAATAAGGACTGGGTCACCTCTGATCTCTCCATGTACAAACACAAATCTACCCTGTGGGTCTGTCCACGTGTGTTTATGAGTAAATGGGACCCTCCGGTGAACAAGGACTGCCACCCCCCGCGACCCTCTCGTGAACTCGTGGTATGCGTGTATGAATCCATTTCTCTGAAGGCACAACGCCTTGGTACCAAGCAAATGCGTTTCTTGCAGGAGGAGTATGTCCGTCCCCCTCCTCTTAACCCATGTAAACACAGCCCCCCGCTTCACTTTATCCAGCATGCCCCGCACATTCCAGCACAGGATTCGTGTCCCACCCGGGCCTAACCGCACTCCCTCATCATCCATAGCCATTGAAGGTGTGTATCGTGCCGCAGCCTCATGCCACGCCGGCCACCCTGGCAACCTTGAAAACAGTCAGCAAGCCGCAGTACCCGCGCAAACCCCCTCCCCTCGTAACCAAACCCCAACTTCTCCCTGACCACCCCCCACCCCGCACCTCCCAAACATGGAAGCACCTGTCGTGGTCGGAGTATGATCCCGGCCCAAACTGGGAGCCACGAACCACCCCCTCCAACTAAGTCCCTTGCAGCAGCCCATGTAGAACTAGGCCATCGCACCCTCCCAACTAACCCTGTGGGACGCCAGCCTCGACAGCATTACGGCTGGTCCCTTCAAAGGAAGCATTCAAGCAAAGTATCAGTCAGGTCTCACAAATGTCAAGGCGCATCTTCCTGGGCGTCCGGGGCACCCCCGCCTCGACCCGTGGCTGATCCAGATTTCGAGCTGTGGCTTGAGCGCGAACGGCCTCTGCGCCTATGCCGACCTTCCTGGCCTTCCCCGGCCGAATTGCTCGTCGAGGAGTCAGACTCTCCCCCCTTCGCCGTGTTGGGTCGAAGTTTTACAGTCTCATCAGTCCATTGGAAGACCTTCTCCGGGGTATCAAAGAAGAAGGTGCGAGATTGAAATATCACCCTCAACCTAGCAGTATAAAGCAGAGCGTACTGCAGCTGCGGGCCTTAGCCGCTGTGAAGGATTGGCGTTGTTGTTGCACTTGTTTGGTATAGTCTGGAAAGATCAGGATACTGGCGTTGTCATATGTCAGCTTACCCTTCAGCCTCGCCTGCTTAAGGATCGCATCCCTGTCAGCATAGTTCAGGATTTTAGCGCTCATAGGGCGCGGGCGCTCGCCCACCGGCGGCTTTTTCGTCAGCGCCCGATGGGCCCTCTCGATCACAAAGCAGCGAGAGAGAGCTTCAGGTGGAATCCAGCTCTCCAGCCATTGCGTCAGAAAGCTCTCAGCGTTACCCTTCTCACAGTCCTCCGGAAAACCAATGAACCTCAGGTTACTACGCCACGCCCGCCCTTCCGCCTCCTCCGCCCTGTGGACAAGGCCCTTCTGTGTCCTTTCAAGTACCAGGACTCTTTTCTTCAGGGAAGAGACATCGTCCTCCACCTCCATAATGCGTGTCTCTGTGCCCGCGATACGCTCCACGGCGTTCCGCAGGTCTTGCCGGAGGAGCATTACGTCCGAGCCCACCGCTCGAATCTTGGCATCTAAGACGTCCCGGGATTGCGTGATCGCCGCCATGAAGGCAGCGTTGTCCGGCACCAGCGCCGATGAGCCCTTCGCGCCGGCCAGCCTCCGTGAATTTGTTGATGGGCCCATGCTTACCCTGGCCACCACCACCTCTCGTCATGGCGCTCTCGTTACGTGGCACCAGCACACCACCAGGTCCCAGGTCCAAATATGGCCGCTAACCGTCTGACTCCCGCCCCGGGGATGTTAGGGGGGAGGGGGGCAGCGGGCTCTCCACAAGCGTCCTCAGTAGCAGCGAGAGGGCCCCGACCACGCCAACTAGCTTGCACACCCCAGCGGCGCCAGGCCCGAGTTCAATTTGGGACCAATGCCACTACCAGTGTCCCACCGGGGCCTGACAAGACCCCCGAATGTTCACCACCGGCCTCCACGTCCCCACTCGTAGTAACACTGACCTGGGAGATCTGTACAGTCTGTAGTCGTGCAATCGCGCCCTTCGGTGTGCAGGCGCCGCCGCTCCGCAGCGGCTCGATATGCCCTCTGCTCCAAGTGCGGCCAGTGATTCCCAATCGGGAGCCCCCGCTGGTTTCGGCCCAACCAGCACCATCCGCCGCCGTGCCGCACAATGCGTTGTCTGTGGAAGCCCCGGGCCCCGGAAGACGCGGTGGGTCTGCGCCGCTTCCGTCTACGTTGCAACTTCTCCAATCCGCCGGGCCACTCCAAAATTGAGGCCCCGGCTGTGTAGGCCGCTCCGGAGCGCTTCAATCACGGGCGACGCCCTGGCCGCTAAAATCAGTCCCACGCTTCCACTCTTAGACAGGGGACGGCCGCCCGAATCAGGCACCGAACCAGCACGTTGAGACCCGTTTACAAGGACCAGGGCAGGATATACTTGAAGGATTCTGACAAGGCTGGTCGGAGCTCGCGCTCTACACGGCCGCCATGCTCGCTGGCCAAGCCACGCCCCAGGTAGTGTCATGTTTTCACATTTTTAATATTTATACTTTTGTGGACACCTGCAATAAAATAAATGTAACCACTGATCCACCTTGCAAAGGCTAGGCCTATTGGCTTTCTCCACTATTGGAGTCTCTGCCCTCTGCAGCATCATGTCATCATTATGAACCCCATCTCCGACCTACTAAGCCTTAGCTCATCGCTGTTACAAACGCAGCCTATATCTTACTAGGAGACACATTCCATGCACTCCAGCATTGCCCCTCCTGGGAACCCAGAGGAATAAAACGGGTTCTCCTAATAGTGCACTTTCACACTGACATGTCGCCGGGACACACAAGCTTGAAGACCTTTACACGGACGGCTCTCTGACACCTTTCAATAATCTATCCCACGAATACGATCTGCCGACTCGTCAATTCCTTGTACACAATTCAATCATTCAATCCCTTACAATGGCATGGGGGCCATGAACACTGGACCAGAAATGCACCTGCTTATTCAGTATTTCCATGTAATGGGCAATGGAAGTCACATAATACGCTGGCTGACGGAGGCTCTATTAACGCATACCCTACATCCTCTGACGTCCCTCCGCACCCGGTGGGAGGAGGATAGGGGATCTCCTGGTCCGACAGCGCATGGAACACGATCCTGGCTTGTCCTATGCGGATACAACGGAATGCAAAATTCTGAATTATTCAGACCTATGTCATACAGAGCTCATACCTATCCTCTGACAAAATAAACAACTACTTTGAACTAACTAACTCAGCTTGTCCGAGATGTATGCAAATAGATACCACTTTACTACACATGCTATAGTCCTGCACCACATTACAACTTTACTGGCAAGATGTGATGCCAGCATTGGCAACATACAGTGATAGACCCCGAAGGCAGGCACACATGGGAAGAATGCACATTGGGTCTTTTTTTCTTGGTCCAAGAAGCACAGAGTCATTTCAAATCAAATCAGGGACATTTGTATAGCGCATCACATCACTCCAAAGTCTCATGGCGCTTGCAGACGGCTCTGACTAGACACTGGCTTATATATCAAATAACAATGACTTCAACTGTTTTCAAAAGCGGTTATGGTCAGGGATGGTATGTAGATAGGCAGGGATCTTATTCCATGAGCCCGGAGCAAGGAAGGAGAAATACCGACCTCCTGTTCTAGCAGTGCGGATTCTTAGGGGGGTAAGCAGCTAAATGTTGCTAGATCAAAGTACCCGGCTGGGCTGGTACCAGCGTAGTTTGTTAGACCATTATTTGGGCCCTCTTCCATACATGTGCTTGTGTGTCAGACAGAGGGCCTTAAAAAGAATTTGCTTCCTCACCGGAAGCCAGTGTAATGATCTTAGAAAGGGGGCAGAGGAAGATCTGGGTGGCAGATCGAGAACCAGCCTAGCTGCCGTGTTCTGCAAGGTTTGGAGTCTTTTTCATGAAGTTTTCGTTAATAGAAAACAACAGAGCATTTCCGTACTCCATACAGTTTATTATTAATCCCTGGACTAATGGTTCCCTGGCTTCAATCGGAATCCATTTGAAAACCTTTTGAAGACTTCGCATCACTCCAAAGCAGGTGCCGGTGATGTTATTGATCTGACTTTTCATAGACAATTGATTGTCCATATAGACGCCTAGATTTCATACTGTTTGTTTAGGAGTTGGGCAGGGGCCAAGATCAGATGGCCACCAGTCAGGAGACCAGTGCTCCTGAGCCTTACCAAAGAGCATAATCTCGGACTTTCCCCCGTTCAGTTGTAGGTAGTTGGAACGCATCCACCTGTTGATGTGGGACATGCATTTTTTAAAACGCTGTTTTGTTTCTGCAGGATCTGGGCCAACGGTGACCAGAATATGCGTGTCATCCGCGTAAGATATGACGTCAAAGCCATAGAGTCTGATCACCTTGGCCAGTGACGTCATATACAAATTGAAGAGGGTCGGGCTTAAAATAGAGCCCTGAGGTACTCCCAACACAGCTGATCTTTCCTCTGATACATTTTTGCCCATTTGGACTGCAGTGAATTGATCAGCTAGATAGCTTTGGAGCCACTTTAAGGCATTTCCTCTGACACCAATCTCCCACAGCCCATGTTCTAAAATGCTGTGGGAGATGGTGTCAAAGGCGGCAGATAGGTCGAGCAGGACTAGAAACACTGACTGATGTTTATCCAGAGCCATCCTGATGTTGTCCGTTACTTCGACCAGTGCCGTCTCGGTACTGTGTGCCGCCCTAAAACCAGATTGTGAGGGATCAAGAACTCCATGGTTCTCAAGGTGGGCCACTAGTTGTTGATTTATGAGAGATTCCAACATTTTGCCGAAATAAGGGAGAAGGGATATGGGACGATAGTTTTGAAGTACATTTGGATCTGATGTCGTTTTTTTTTTAGAATGGGTCTGACCCTGGCAACTTTCCATATTTTGGGAAAAACAGCCTCCGAAAGGGATTTATTAAATAGATTTGTTAGATTTTCTAATAGCACAGGTGCGATAGTGGGGAACATTTTTGGAAGTACTGGGTCTGTAGGCAAGCCTGACTTTATCCTTAACATGACAGTAGTGACCGATTTTATGTCACACTTGACAAAATCATATAGAGTATGTGGGGGGTCAGAAAACAAGCCGGGCACATTATCGGAATAAGGATTGTTATATTGTGATGGAAGGGAGCTGTGAATGGTTAAAATGTTATCTTCGAAGAATTTAGAAAGCGAGTCCGTCCATTCCTGGAATTAGGAATCGACGGCTGGTTAGTGGGGGTAGTACATTCTTTTAAGATCTGATAGTTCTTTACAAGAGTTTTCTGCCTGATTTATCCGATTAAGCAGAAATAGTTTTTTTGCCGATTTGATGTCATTCATGTAACTATGATGGATTTCTTTATAGATTTTACGATTATCCGTATTTTTACTCTTTCGCCATTTTCGCTCTGCGGTTCGACACAGGGACTTAGTGATCTTTAATTGGTCTGTGAAGCAGGGAGCGATTCTGGGCTTGATTTTAATCTGGGTAATAGGAGCTATTTTATCTAACACCTTTGTGATTGCTTTGTCAAGGCCATGTGCTATTTGATTTACACTAACTTCTTGGCCTAGATGGTCTAGACAGAAGTGCTTTGAAAAGTGATATTGAGTAACTTTACTCCAAGATCTTCGTGATATTAGTTTGTTAGTGTGGTCAGTTTTGGTTATATTATTAAAAAAGGCAAATTTTGACAGGTGATGATCTGACCATAGTTGGGGAACTGGGGATTCTATTATAATGCCTAAAAAGTTGGTGAAAAGAAGGTCAAGTGTATGACCGGCATTTTGGGTGGGACCTGTGACCAGTTGGCGCAGTCCAAGCGTGTTCATGTTTGAGATCAGTTTGTCGGTGTCTGTGTTGGATAAAATTTCGGCATGATGGTTGAAATCTCCGATTAGAAGGAAATTATCAGAGGCCAAAATGTGGGGAGCAATGATCTCTCACAATTTGTCAGAGAAATCCTCTCTGGGTCCAGGGGGTCTGTAGATTAGGGCCCCTCTCCAGGTGCCATTTGATAGGCCATCTATCTTGAAAATACATAGTGCTACGTGATTCGAGATTATGGTTTCTAAAATTATGATGTTTAAATCCTCGGTGGAGGCTACAAGTAAGCCACCTCCTCTTTTCTCTTTCCTATCCACTCTAGTTATCTTGTACTGTGACGGAAAGGCAGTATACACATCAGGAGATGCATCTTCATGTAGCCAAGTCTCTGTGATAAAACAAATGTCAGGAGCTATGCTGTCTAAGAGACTCCAAATCTCTCACAAGACTTGGGTCTTATTGTAGCTAAAAGACTAAGTACCAAACAAAGGAAAAACAAACACCCCCCCTGCCCTCATCAGCTGGATAAACTCACTAGAGGTATGGGCACAAGCAGAAAGGACGGCATTGCATAGGGAGAAGATAGCAGGTAGGCGTAAATACCCCACCGCGCAATGCTGGGACACAAAACTGTCGGAGCAAAAACAAATAGACCAGGAATCAGATAGTAATAACTTAGCCGATGGCAATGGAAATAGGACTGATGCAAACTCTTAAAGCAACATATGTTTCTGGTACCACCCATAACAATGTGGCACAGGCATTGCGAAAGGAGAACACAGTGGATACATCTGGGGGCAGGGACGACTTCAATTTTCCGTTTCATCTGTACCTTGTGGAATGGGGGCTCGAGACTGCGGGATAAATATTCTCATGGCACAACTGTTTTCATTAACATGAAACAAGACTGATGTGTTGATTTGTTTTAATAATTTTATTTTCATGTTAACATACATTGTATTATGAGATGCATTTTAAATTACATGGGTCCTACCTGGTTGCAATAGGCAGATCGGATCAGACTTATATTGGGACATGGCAATTAGCAGTGATAACTACGAATATCCTCACTGGGCACATACAATATATTGTAATTACTGCCACTGATTTTAGAAGTGTGATATATGCATGCCACACCCAATGGATTCTAGTAGTAATGTTTTTATAATTACGTTAAGAATGCATTGGATTTATATGCCTGTTCCCATTGTATTGCTTATTCCATATAACATGTGAAATCTGTATCAATAATATAAAAACTGCAAATAAAAATACAAATTAAGAAATACAAAAATTAAAAATTATGTCATCCTTGTGAAACAGGTCAAGTGATGTAATGTTGTGACTGTTACAAAAAACAAGAAATCTGAAAGTAGCAGAGTGAGTTGTGATGGCTAAGAAAGTAGCAAAGTGGTCAAGATTATCCCTTCACCATGGTGAGACAGTGAGACAGAAGCAACATCATGGTACCATTTACAAGTACTCAACATGCCATGGTTACTCTTCTTTTATACAACAATACATTTCCTGGCAGCACTGGGTACCTTCCTTTCCCTTCTCTCCCCATCTCCCCCTGTACCACAAACTTCATCTTATTTTAGTCATTGTAACACTGGTTTGCTGATACATTCAACCATAATATACACACGGACATTATATTTAAACTGACAAGCCTGGTTAAACCACTATGTCCCTATCAACGGATCCTTAGCATACATCTGACGGGATTAGGGATTGGCATATTGGGTAGATCTGTGGAATTTTTGCCCTTGATTGGGTATGCTATCATGTCTTTTACTTGAACATTGCCCCTGGCGTGGCTATAGTGTTGTTGCTTTGTTCATGAATGATTAAAAGCCATAGCCTACATGTGTGGGTTGAATAGAATTTGGCTTGAGAGCATCCTAGGAGCACATCTTTCTATGAGGAGCATGAAGGCCACTGCAATCTTTAACTAAGACAAACCTTAAATGTGTTACTGTTGGTATAGCAATGTTGTAGGGGGCGGACATTAAAAAAATATCTGGCATGGCTGCAAACTCACAAACAGTGATTCTTTTTCAATAGCAATGACTCTATAACATGGCTGAAGTTAGATACCTGTTTGTTCTCTCAGCTTCACTGAATACAATACGTTTCCATAGTCATGTGCACCCAAATAAAAGATAGTCCCTGTCAGGTTCATCTGAAAATTAAAAAGAAGAGGAAGATGAGATTTATTCAGTTCCCAAATACCTACGTCGGGCTCACCTGTCAATAAAAAATCACAGACTGGTCCTTCCTGATGTAAAATACTAAAGTAGCTTAGAATTACTCAGGTCTTGAATATCCCCCATAGGATCACAGATTGATCAGATTCCCCAGTCATATCCACACAAATAGAGTGTGTAGAAGGATTTGTTATTTTCCCAAACTTTAGATCCCACTTTAAAGTTGACTCAGATGTGAGATACTGAGTAAGATAAGCAGTGTCCCCATCACTTTCACCAAAACATACCCCATCCACGACCACCCGAATGTAAGCTGCAGAGGTATTTCAGAATTACACAATTTGCAAATACCTTGTCCTATCCAAACTATATGAAATGTTAAAGCCAAGTAAACCTTTTTAATCCTCACCCAAACAGGATGCATTCTGTCATCTGTTGACAAAGAATTATGATGCTAGGATAGATGTAAGGGTGAACCACTGCAGGACTCAGGTATTCAGGATTGTGGGGGATGTTTTTAATTGGCTGAAACATGGATCCCACGCTAGGAGAGCCCCATGACTCATGAGAAATGAGACTTTAACATATTTGAGATTTCCGTTGCCAGCTCTCCCAAAGATTTCAACGTTTTTGGGCATGTGACAGAGGGATTAATACATTTCTATAAAATCTCCCTTACCTGAAGCATTTTTATTTTCATAGGTCCCCTACACTGCAACACTAAGAAGACAATCTTCTCATTGTAAAGAGGTTCTCACCAGAGCCACCATATGATCCCTTTCGGAACCACAGTAAGGAGCGGCCTATAATGAGGAATGTCACTATGGTAAGCAAGAGCCTTCATCCTTTTTAGGGAACACCCTGAATTTGGGTTTTTCTTCCATTAACGTACCGATCTCAGTGACCGAGGTCTCTGTACTGCTTATCAAAGTGTATCAGATACTTTTGTGATCCATAGTTACTCAGGTAGGGTGTATTTCTGATACCTAATATATCCTTTATCCTGCTCCTCCTCCCATTTTCTATGGTGAGGTCTCCCATAGGGACATTTTGTCATTGCTCATCCATTTTCTACCACGGTCCGTCTGAGGTACTGAAGCTGTGTTGTGTACAACTTCAGACTAAGAGGGGCAGTAGACCAAAAATGAAAATGCACTTGGTGATTGAGTCACCAAAGTCGGCAAAACAGACATGAATATTGTGTGCATTTAGAGTATGAACAGACAGTGCTCTGTTTGACAGAAGGCAAGCCTTCAAACAGGTATCAGAGCTCTCTTTTACAGTACTGCCTTAAGTGTGACACAAGTACTAACCAATCTGAAGCTTCAGCATCATACTTAAAGTGTAATTGTTGGCATGGTGACAACCAGATAATTTTCAGACACTCACAGGCATGTGCATCAGAAGATGAGGAGGAGAGACTAGTGAAGGAGCTGCTGAGGGAACCTGTGCAGGGGACCTGAAGAAATTAACTATAACATCAATTCTGTATAGAGTGCTGGTGACAGCAGGTGCTTACTAGGGAGTGTTTGGGTGTGTTCTTCCAAAGGCCTATGTGTGGAGGTAAGTGACTGTAACCCCCTTTTGCTAAGAGTTTGTATATTAGGTTTAGATATGGCAATCTGCTATTGAAATTTCTGGGGAAAGAGGCGACTGGCTTTGCTCCACATCCTTGCCCGGCTTGCCGCAAAGTCAACCAAACTGAAGCACACATCCTGTTTTTTTGCACCAAGTACCGGCAGCTGTGCAGGAGATGGGTTCGACCTTTATGTTCAAATCTGGGTGCTAGGCAGCACCAGACTGCATTTAGGATCTTAAAAGTAGATACCTCAGGGCCAATAATTTTTGCCCTTAGTCGCTTTTTATTTTCCTTTTGGCTGACTCGCAACATATTTTTAGCATAGCAATGAAGTTATTTTTTAATTTTTTCCCTCCTTATGTTGTACATGTATCTCAAAATATCAAGTCGGTACATATGGTATAGTACCCTAAATGCTTGGTGGTTGCATAGAATCCCTTTTAGCTTGACTAGGTTGAATGAATGTATGTATCTTCATATGTTTGTTTTTAATTTGATTCAGATTGTAATTTGTACCTATGCATGTAATGGTTTAATACTATTTTAACCGCATATTTATTTATGTTTTTATCTTTGTATACTTTGATGGTGTTTTGTACAAATGACCGAAAAAAGTTTTATATGATGATGATGACTGTGTGTAGTTGCACACAGGTATTTGTGTGTGTTTAAATGTGCATGTGAGTAAGTGTGTGCATGTGCTTGACCTTTGCCTATTGTTTAAAGTTGATTATTGCCATACCGTGGCCCTCTCAGCTGATCTTTAAAACACAATGGCAATCCAGTTATTTTAGGACCTTCTCTGTTGGCCCTTTCATATTTATGCAATTGTTGTCAATTTGGGACCATTCAAGCTGGCCCTGCCATATTGATAGCAATTTTTGGCATTTTAGGGTCATACATGGCATGTTTTTTTCCACAGTGGACAAAAGGCTGACTCTGGCATATTAATAGTGACTCTCTAGGGTAAATGATTGTAGGCGGTTCCCAACTAGGGCAAAATGAAGTATTTAACATATTTGTGGTCATTCTTAGCATTTTGGTGTGATCCACAGCATTATGAGGACCACGCTTGGTATGTTGGTAACCCTATCATATAACAGTGGTGAATTGGGGCATGTATTATGATTAAATGATGATACATTGGACAGCTAAGGCAGCATCTATGTGTCTATTGTAGCAGTATACGTGAATACTTGATGAAAGTAATCAATTGATATTCGGTCATCAATTATTTATTTACAAAAAAGTGAAAGGTAATACTTTAGGCACAAAATAAGTGTTTTTTGCATTACAAAATTGTTTGGGGTACCATGTTTTTTGTTCAAAAATAAAATGTTTGAATGCAAAATATGAACATTTTTTATAAATCAACAATCTGAAGTTACTGTACTTCCAAATATCAACTTAGCAGGTGATTGAATCATAATAAATACCTTGTGTGAAACCCTAATGTGTAAGTCTAGTGTAACCCAATTGCTGCTAAGGTTGCAAGATCTCTATACCCGGAGCTACATCATTTGTGTACGAATAAGTAAAATCTATCTTGCTCAATACTATATTCGGTCTTAGGATGCACAATTTGAGATGTGAGCATTTTAAAAATTCTTCTCACCTGTCCCTTCTAGGGATGTTTCGGTTACAACATATGATTGAGAATCTACTTGGAAATGGAAGGATGAAGAATTAAAGCAACCGATATGTAGACATTAGCATTCATGCCACGGTAAATGGTAGGCCAAGTAAAATCCCATATAGCTTTTTGGATACTTTATGGGTAATTGAGCTGACCACTAATGTCTCAGATTTCCTTCAGGGCAGGTGCACATGCAAGGGACAGACAGACTTTTTGCTACGCATGAAAGTACTGTTTTTAGATAATACAGCTTTTTAGAAAATGTATATGGAAAATGTGCTCTAAAACGCACTATTTAACCCTATTTGTACACATTTTTTGTAACTTGTACCACACATCATTTTCATCAACCACCACTAGGGTGTCGCCGAACTCATGAATCACTACATAGTTCAAAGCTGCCATCTTTAGGCGCCTCCCTGTATAAATCGCCCCGTAATGCGCAAACTATCTCTTTAGAATGAGACTTTAGAAGAAATACTTAACTAATGAGTAGTTTCTAAACTCCAGTGTCTACAGCTTTTCTGGTGAGTCAAACATGCGTTTTACCAGAAAACAATTAAACACACATAGGGGCTCATTAGGATGGCGGACGGAAGAGCCCCCGCGGCCCTGGAGTAGGCGGAAAAAGCCTTTTCCGTGTCCGCCTGCCGCGGATACTCCGTCCGCCATATCAGGATAGGAAAACGTGTCAAATTTCCGTCCGCGACGGAAAAGCATGCACCGCCGCCGAACTACACACGACCACGTGGCGGACGGAACACATCCGGAGGCCCCGCCGTACGTACTGACGTCTAAGACCGTCCCCCAAATCAAGATGGCGGAAAATACACATAAAACCGCAGCGGAAAAACAACCTGTCTGAACACGGCGGAATCCCCACAGCGAACATAGGTGACATAGCAGAGATACCCACCGCAAGCTGACCACCACCATGGACCCAGCGCTACACGCTTTCCCGATGCTCTTCGCGATCCACCACGTCCTAGTCATGGCCCACTATGGACGACGACGCAGGTAAGGCACAAACCATTGGCTGCCTGGAGGGGAATACCAGCAAGGGACGTGACGTAGGGAGGGGGAGTGTCATGTTACCGAAACCACTGATGAGAAGCAAATACGAATACACATTTGTAGTACGCAAGCAGGAATGACAACGACAGACCACGAGACTTGATAGACTACCTTTATTGTACAAAATAGGGGTATAATCACAGTGTATGCGTGAGCATGGGCAAAGTGGGCACCAGAGCAGCTACATCATTGGCAGTTAACGAGAGGGCAGAATGCAGTATCAGAGCATCAACAGGGCATTGTGGAGTACAGAGCAGGTACATCATAGGCAGTAAACGAGAGGGCAGAATGCAGTATCAGAGCATCAACAGGGCATTGTGGAGTACAGAGCAGGTACATCATAGGCAGTAAACGAGAGGGCAGAATGCAGTATCAGAGCATCAACAGGGCATTGTGGAGTACAGAGCAGGTACATCATTGGCAGTTAACGAGAGGGCAGAATGCAGTATCAGAGCATCAACAGGGCATTGTGCAGTACAGAGCAGGTACATCATTGGCAGTAAACGAGAGGGCAGAATGCAGTATCAGAGCATCAACAGGGCATTGTGGAGTACAGAGCAGGTACATCATTGGCAGTTAACGAGAGGGCAGAATGCAGTATCAGAGCATCAACAGGGCATTGTGGAGTACAGAGCAGGTACATCATTGGCAGTTAACGAGAGGGCAGAATGCAGTATCAGAGCATCAACAGGGCATTGTGCAGTACAGAGCAGGTACATCATTGGCAGTAAACGAGAGGGCAGAATGCAGTATCAGAGCATCAACAGGGCATTGTGGAGTACAGAGCAGGTCCATCAGAGGCAGCACGTGAGAGGGGCTAAGTGCATTAACAGTCCATTGCACAGAACATGTCCATCAGAGGCAGCACGTGAGAGGGGCAAAGTGCATCAACAGTCCATTGCACAGAACATGTCCATCAGAGGCAGCACGTGAGAGGGGCAAAGTGCATCAACAGTCCATTGCACAGAACATGTCCATCAGAGGCAGCACGTGAGAGGGGCAAAGTGCATCAACAGTCCATTGCACAGAACATGTCCATCAGAGGCAGCACGTGAGAGGGGCTAAGTGCATCAACAGTCCATTGCACAGAACATGTCCATCAGAGGCAGCACGTGAGAGGGGCTAAGTGCATCAACAGTCCATTGCACAGAACATGTCCATCAGAGGCAGCACGTGAGAGGGGCTAAGTGCACCAACAGTCCATGGCAAGGCACAGGTCCATCATAGGCAGCACATGAGAGGGCATACAGCAGCATGTGAACAGCAACAGGGCAGTGTGGACACCAGAGCAGGTACATCAGAGGCAGTACATCACAGGGCATACAGCAGCATGAGGGCTGTATGGGCCAGGAGGCAGGGTGGCTCTGGGAGCGGGGGATAGTTGCAATTGGCCGACATCGGGTTGGGCATGTGTCAATGGTGTGTGTTTCTGTTTCTTGGTGACATGTGACTGCACCCTGGACAGGACAGGACTGGCAAGTGGGCCTGACTGGGTAGAAATATCACCCACCATGGGAGGTGCATCTGCTGGCGGGGGAATGCTCTCTGGGGACGTGCTTGAGCCAGCTTGTCGTTTGCTGTGTGGCTGCCTTCTGGCCTCTGCAACATGTGGCATGGGGGATGCTACTACAGGGTCAACCTCCATCCGCTCGTGACGGGCCCTGATGGGAGTGGAGGTAAGGGGTGACTCCACTGCGGAGACATCTGTATTCCGTTTCCCAGAAAACAGCAACCGCAGTGCATCAAGGGGTGATGTATGCCTGTCCTTGACAGCACCACTGTCCATGGGAGATGCCTTTGCCCTTGGATGTCCAATTTCCGTAGGAGGAATGATGTCTGTGGATCTTCCCTGTTCCCTGGATGGTGCCCTGTCCCAGGCAGCAGACTTGTCTTTGGTGTACACATCCCCAGGACACACCTTCTCCCTGTGTGTGTCCCTGCCCCTGGGAGTGTCCGTGCTCTTCTTAGGTGCGTATGTCTTGTGACTGTCCTTGTCCATGCCCTTGGGAGTGTCTCCTTCCTTCCTAGTCTCCCTGCCCTTGGGAGTGTCTCCTTCCTTCCTAGTCTCCCTGCCCTTGGGAGTGTCTCCTTCCTTCCTAGTCTCCCTGCCCTTGGGAGTGGCTCCTTCCTTCCTAGTCTCCCTGCCCTTGGGAGTGTCTCCTTCCTTCCTAGTCTCCCTGCCCTTGGGAGTGTCTCCTTCCTTCCTAGTCTCCCTGCCCTTGGGAGTGGCTCCTTCCTTCCTAGTCTCCCTGCCCTTGGGAGTGGCTCCTTCCTTCCTAGTCTCCCTGCCCTTGGGAGTGGCTCCTTCCTTCCTAGTCTCCCTGCCCTTGGGAGTGTCTCCTTCCTTCCTAGTCTCCCTGCCCTTGGGAGTGGCTCCTTCCTTCCTAGTCTCCCTGCCCTTGGGAGTGTCTCCTTCCTTCCTAGTCTCCCTGCCCTTGGGAGTGGCTCCTTCCTTCCTAGTCTCCCTGCCCCTGGGAGTGTCCCTGCTCTCATGAGGTGCCTTCCTCTTCTCACTGTCCATGTCCAAGGTAGTGTCAATGGAACTGGGAGTAAGGTTTGCCTTGGGAGTACCTTGTGTGTGGGATGCCTGTGCAGCATGTTTTGCCATTGAACCCAAACCCTCTATTGGATCACGTGTCTGTACTCCACTGTCTCTGACGGTGTCTCTGTGAACAGATTTAGCTGACCTAGGGGATGGTGTCTGAGCCCTCCGAGACTTGACGTGCTGGCTGACGCTGCTTCTAGTGCAATGACCTGTGTTCGAGTCCTGGTCAGACAATTGACTCCCCCCTGAGACATCCAGTGTTGTAGATGGTGGAACAGAAGTTGCTCCCAGTCCCTGCGACTGTACAATGGCAGACGACACACTGTTCCCCAATGACTGCACTGGCCTGTGTAGAGCAGCCAGATCGCCATGCATACCTTCCATGAAAGCTACCACCTGCCCCAACTTCCTATCGTGGTCTTGGAAAGCATTAATCATATTGGTCTGCCCCACACACAGCTGTCGCAGCAGATCAACAGCCTCAGCACAAAGAGCATTTTGGCTCACGGAGGCCGGGGCAGCGGTTCTGGCACCGAACGCTACTCTGCTCCCCCTACTCCTGCGTGCACGAACAGTACATGGTGCAGTAGGCGACAGGGTGGGCCCTGTGTGCTGTGTCCCGACCAAAGGTGTTGATTGCCCACTCCCAGTCTGTGACAACAGTGCTGACTCACCAACACTGTCGGAAGACGTTGACGATGTTGTCTCCACATGCGAGTCCTCCGGGACGGTCCTGTCCCCCTCTCCGGCGCTGCCCCCTTCTGTGTCAGTCTGCGTGTGCCCGACGTCTGATCCGGATGCATTGGCTTCAAACATCTCCTCGGTCTGTGGCTGAGTGTCCACTGCCAAAGCTGAAATTCACAGAAAAGAGGTGTAAGTCACGGCCACACTCACGTACAGTACTGGTACGGAAACCCTATTGCCATTGCTGACGATGTACTTCGATCCCCCAACCTACACACGGGCCACCCCTACCAGTCATCCTCACACGAAATAAGTGGCGTTGTCCGTGCGACATGTACAGCATGCGGACAGGGCATGAGCAACTACATCTGCACACCAGTCTTGCCATGGGGTGACGGAGCACTACAGCATGTGCACCAACACTCAACTGCTTAGCGAGTGCCGTCTCAATATGCCGCACCGGAAAGTGACTTTTAACTGCGCCAATGTCACCAACATGGCATTGCAACGAGACGCACGATTCACGGAAGTCACTAATGTGTCTGGCCAACATAACATGCATTGCACTCACAAGCAACATTCACTGACAGTATGCTTACCGCCACGTTGCTGGTCATCCACACGCAACCGCTCGGACAGGGCAGGGTGCGTCACAGCTATGATACGGTGCATGAGAGGGGTCATTGAGCGTCGGGCCAGTCGTGCCGTTCTTGGAATCATCCCTAGTGTCACTTCCGCTACGTTCCTGCTCAGCCTGGAAATGTCGTCCCAGCGTTTGTGGCAGTGTGTATGTCGTCTATTGGACACCCCCACTGCTCGTACATCACGTGCAATGCTCCTCCACACGTTCTTGCGAAGGTGCAGCTTGACCTACCATGATGGGAGACAAAAGGGTGCAAGTTAGTGGACAGTTGGCCAGTCACACAGATTGGGGCAACACGTTACTCTCAAGCAGCCATGCACATTGCGGTTCATGCGTTGGTCCCACATCACACCGCCAAGATCCCAGAGCCCAGGTGTGATGGTACACATCATGCACACCAACTTGTCCCCCACTGCACTTACCACCTGTCCGGGTGCGCCGTACAGGCGTCCGTAGTTGCAGAGCACACCGTCCACGAGGACATCCAGCTCCGCGGCGGTGAAGGGACGAGACCGGATCTCTTTGCCTCTCGACATGGCAAGGTCACGGAGTAGGGCACTAGAGCGGCAGTCGGTGGTCAGCTCCGCAGCAGCAGTTGGAGGTGATGGTCACAGGCAGCAGTCGGTGGTCAGCTCCGCAGCAGCAGTTGGAGGTGATGGTCACAGGCAGCAGTCGGTGGTCAGCTCCGCAGCAGCAGTTGAAGGTGATGGTCACAGGCAGCAGTCGGTGGTGATCGTGGAATGTGTGGTATTGCACATGACACATTTATAGGGCCCTGTGGCCATGTCAGTGGCATACGGCGACATCCATTGGGCAGCTCTAGAAGCGTGTTTGGAAATGGGCCAATGACTGGCCCTGGTGTTGCGCTGCACAGCATACCGTACATTCTATTGGGCACACGCCGCCCTTGTTCGCACCTCACTTTGTCTGCACGTGCACAGACCGTCACGCTCACACACCGGCAAGTGCATGTGCAAGGTTCCGGGACGGATGGTCGATTTGCAACAATGTTGTATCACTGGCGCCAACATGGCGGGGCACGTGTTCGGCGGGGGACGTGCAGGCCAACACATCCATTAGCTGATGTCAATGCACATGGCAGGTCATGCCCCCCCTTACAGTGCCATTGCATCATCCAGCCTTCACCGGCCGGCCGGCCGGCCGGCCCTGCCCTGCCCAGGACCGCCGTGCCGGCCATGGCAACCACCGCCATTGCACGGCCCTTCCACTACCGCCGTGCCAGGCCCTGCCCAGGACCGCCGTGCCGGCCATGGCAACCACCGCCATTGCACGGCCCTTCCACTACCGCCGTGCCAGGCCCTGCCCAGGACCGCCGTGCCGGCCATGGCAACCACCGCCATTGCACGGCCCTTCCACTACCGCCGTGCCAGGCCCTGCCCAGGACCGCCGTGCCGGCCATGGCAACCACCGCCATTGCCTGGCCCTTCCACTACCGCCGTGCCAGGCCCTGCCCAGGACCGCCGTGCCGGCCATGGCAACCACGGCCGTTGCATGGCCCTTCCACTACCGGCGTTCCCTGGCGGTCCGTGCAACGGCGGTGGCTGCCATGGCCGGCAGGGCGGTCCTGGGCAGGGCCTGGCACGGCGCTAGTGGAAGGGCCGTGCAATGGCGGTGGTTGCCATGGCTGGCACGGCGGTCCTGGGCAGGGCCTGGCACGGCGGTAGTGGAAGGGCCGTGCAATGGCGGTGGTTGCCATGGCCGGCACGGCGGTCCTGGGCAGGGCCTGGCACGGCGGTAGTGGAAGGGCCGTGCAATGGCGGTGGTTGCCATGGCCGGCACGGCGGTCCTGGGCAGGGCCTGGCACGGCGGTAGTGGAAGAGCCGTGCAATGGCGGTGGTTGCCATGGCCGGCACGGCGGTCCTGGGCAGGGCAGGGCCGGCCGGCCGGCCGGCCGGTGAAGGCTGGATGATGCAATGGCACTGTAAGGGGGGGCATGACCTGCCATGTGCATTGACATCAGCTAATGGATGTGTTACCCTGCACGTCCCCCGCCGAACACGTGCCCCGCCATGTTGGCGCCAGTGATACAACATTGTTGCAAATCGACCATCCGTCCCGGAACCTTGCACATGCACTTGCCGGTGTGTGAGCGTGACGGTCTGTGCACGTGCAGACAATGTGAATGTCGAAGGCGGGCCGCGTATGCCCAGACGTAAACAGCGGATGCAGTGCACCGCCATGGCGTGGTCAATGTTTGCATCTTAGCTGATGATGTACCTTGTACCATTGTCTGCAGCTGCCTGCTCACGGTTGTGTGCGTGATTGCGCGGCTACACATGTCATGCTCCATCCCATGTGTGTCCATACCATGTCCATCGGTGAGCCACAAGTGTCCATCACGTGTGCATGTCCACATCGGGTAGTACCCTACACAAGTTTGTCGTACCTCACATGTACACAGTAGATCCCGTATGTATGGGCACCTGTGAATCAGTTGTCAGTGAGTGGTATGTGTCAGATGATGACTATGGTGGGGGTTCTGTTGTGTACTGTACATGTGTGTTGCCTATTGTGTCCCCATGCATGTGATGTCCGTATGCCCACCATTACTGGTGTTGCCATTGGTGCATCATGAAATGGGGGGGTGGGGGGGGGGGGGTGTTTAATTTAGTATGTGTGCATGTACTTGCATGTGTGCATGTGATGTTGGGCCTACACATGTGGGTCATGTCACATGTCTGGTTGGCAGTAATGTTGAGGTGAGACACTGTGCATTGCACATGTTGCTAAACATCATGTTGCTAGTGGATGCACATTGTTGCTACGTCAATCCATGTTGTCCTGACAATCAGAGGAGTCACACATATGACATTCATACACTGGATACTACATGTAGGTAGAGGGCGTTGACATGTGATTGAGTTGCACACACATGCGTTGTATGTGAATTGACTTCCATTCCATCTACTCCCACACAGGAGGGCTCCAAATGTCCATCGCCCATACACTGTGCTGGAGGATATGGTGGACGAGGAGGTGATCCGGAAATTCAGGCTGGATCGCCGTCGATTGTTGGAACTTGTGACCCTATTGTCTCCTCACCTGCAGCCGCGAAGAACCTATCCAGGTTCCATGACACCCACGCAAAAGGTGATGGCGGCACTCCATTTCTTTGCAACAGGCACATTCCAGTACACAGTTGGAGATGCCGGGGGAATGTCACAGGCCATGTTCAGCACGGTACTCCGGGATGTACTGACAGCCATGATGCTGTACAAGCATGACTATATACATTTCCCTCAGGCGGCGGAGTTGGCAGCGGTCAAAGCTGACTTCTATGCCCTGGGTCGTATACCACACGTTGTGGGTTCCATTGATGGCACGCATATCGCTATCATTGCACCACGGGCACGTGAGCAGGTGTATAGGAATCGGAAACACTTCCATTCCCTCAACGTGCAGGTGGTGTGCCAGGCCGACAACATCATCTCACATGTGTGTGCAAGATTCCCTGGCTCTGCACATGACGCCCACATCATGCGGAGCAGCATGGTCCCCCAACTGATGGCTAATCTGCGTCCGGCACAAGCGTGGCTTGTTGGTGAGTATGCTGTGGTGACATGAGTGATATCTGTGTGGCATGGTGTGCCCCACAATGCAGGTTGTGATGTTTCTCTCTCTCTCCCACCAACACAGGCGACTCGGCTTACCCAAACAGGCCTTGGCTGCTCAGTCCCATACGCAATCCCACTACAGCTGGAGAAATGAGATACAATGATGCCCATGGTAGGACACGTCGAGTGGTAGAACAAACATTTGGCCTGCTCAAGTCTAGGTTTCGGTGCCTGGATAAGACTGGAGGGGCCCTGCCTTACTCACCAGGCAAAGTATGCAAGATCGTGATAGCGTGCTGCATGCTCCACAACCTGGCTGTGCGCTATAACATTGAACTGCTCTTGGACCCTGATGAACTGCAAGTTCCTCGCAATCCCGACCCACCCATGTCAACTGATGAGGATAGTGGTGAGGAGGAAGGTGTGGACCAGAGGCGCCAGATCATTGATCGCTACTTCCCTTGATTGTGAGTGTGCTCCTCTTGTGCTGCTTGGGTATGCCCTGTGAATGTGTGCTGGTGTTGTGGCATTGTGGTGTGCTTCATCTCTGTGTTCTGCTATGTGATGCATGCATGTGTGTGTGTGTTAATTTTTGGCCAATGCACGTCTCCATGATGTGTGTCGTCTCATCCATTACTGTTGTGATGCATGTGGGTTGTTCAATGTTGCACTGCAGTGTGTTCTGATGAGTGTGATCATGTTTCCTGACATGTCTTTGCGGTTTCTATTTTCCCTAGGTCACTCCCGCAGCGCCATGATTCTGTACCAGTTGGATACCTGTACCTAGTAACATCTGTTTCTGATGCATTCATGTGAATAAACATGGAGGCAACTCATGATTGAGTGAGTAAGTGGCATTTATTTACAAATTGTGCATGGGTGTAGGTGCATATTTACAAATGAGTGAAGGGGTGGGTGAGTGAGAGTAGAAGGTTATGGCAGATGAAATGTCCGTGCTGACACCACATAGGGTGGTGTCTGCCTAGTACAGCAGGCCTGTGGCAGGTGGGACCGGATAGTTGGCAGGGTGAATGGCATGCTCAGGTACTGTTATAGTCATTTTCGGTTCCTCTTGGAGCGTGTGCCAGCTGCTTCCACACTGCTCTCGCCCACTTCCAGCCTCGGACGGCCCCTCCGTCTTTGTGACGGTACGGAGTCAGCTGGTTGCGCTGGGGCATCAGGTACCACATCCGCCGCAGGTGGCGGTGGCGGTGGCGGTGGCGTTGTTTGTGGGGTTGTGGGGAGGGTGGTGTTGGCGGATGTACATGGCATCCGCATGTTGGTTGTCATGGTAAAAATGTCCACTAGTTGGCCAAGCCGCCTCTTAATGGCCCCCAACATAGCAGTGTTGTCAACAAAGTCCTGGTGGGCCCGGTCTGCCTGTGCCTGACCACGTTGATAGCTTACCTCCACCCTGCCCAGTGCTTCCAATGACTGTTGCACAGGATTGTGTGTGTTGGTATCCTCATGTCGTCTTTGGCGTATGCTCCTGCCTGCCGGATCTGGCCTTGCATCTCTGCCTTGCCTCACACTCTCCCTGCGTGGCTGGGATGGTGCTGGCACGGCGTTGGCCGGTGGGTTGGGCAGGGGCAGAAGTGGTGATAGTAGTGGTGGTGGTGGAGGTGGTGCTGGTGGTGGCTGTGCAGGTCACAGTGGCCGGTGTTGTGACAATGGCAGAGGCCGTAGTCGTTGGTGCAGGTGTGACCTGGGAGCCAGATGGCCCTGGCTGCCTGCTTGTGCCGGGATCATCCTCTGCCCCGGAGGTGGCTGCCCAATCGTCCCCTGAGACTTCTGTGAGTGGCGAGTCTGGAGGGCGGGTGTTGCTTCCAGCTGTCAGATTAGGATGACCTGCAAAACGGAAATGTGAGAATAAGTAATGTGGACTTGACAGGTTGTTTTCATTTTGTTGCCGATTCTGTCTGCACTGGTACTCACCCCACCCACCACCACCACCGCCATCCCTATGGACATGGGGGCCTGTTGGGAGTTGTAGTTCCGTCCCCTCACACCCACCACCACCCACCACCACCACCGCCATCCCTGTGGACATGGGGGCCTGTTGGGAGTTGTAGTTCCGTCCCCTCACACCCACCACCACCCACCACCACCACCGCCATCCCTATGGACATGGGGGCCTGTTGGGAGTTGTAGTTCCGTCCCCTCACACCCACCACCACCCACCACCACCACCGCCATCCCTATGGACATGGGGGCCTGTTGGGAGTTGTAGTTCCGTCCCCTCACACCCACCACCACCCACCACCACCACCGCCATCCCTATGGACATGGGGGCCTGTTGGGAGTTGTGGTTCCGTCCCCTCACACCCACCACCACCCACCACCACCACCGCCATCCCTATGGACATGGGGGCCTGTTGGGAGTTGTAGTTCCGTCCCCTCACACCCACCACCACCCACCACCACCACCACCGCCATCCCTATGGACATGGGGGCCTGTTGGAGTGATTTCGACGTTGGTGAGTATGTGGACTGCATGCATGGGTTGGGGTCTGGGAGATGTGTCTTCACAGTTGTGTGAGGCACACCATGTAGTTGTGCTCATGGTGCTTGGTTTGTACTTACCAGCCTCTTCTCCCTCAGCAAGTCCATCAAGGCTCTCAGGGTGGATGATGGTCATCACCTTGTCCTCCCAATCCGTGTAGGGTAAGGGCTCCGGGGGGGTTCCAACGCCTGTGTGATTTGCCCGGAGATAGTTCTTGGCTCGAATGGATTTCACTCGGGTCTTGAGATCATGCCACCGCCTCTGTATATCCTGCTTCGTCCTCGGGACGCTCCCGGAGGCATTCACCCTGGTGACTATCCAGTCCCACATGCTGTTTCTCCTGGCTATGCTGGTCTGCTGCACTAGGGCCCCGAATAAGTGGGGTTCGACACGGATTATCTCATCTACCATAACCTTTAACTCGGTGTCAGTGAATTTTGGGTTTTTTTTTGGTGCCATGGTGTGTGGTGCTCGGGGTGTGGGTTTGCGTGAATGGGGAGGTGCAGGTGTGTGGTGTGTAGGAATGGTGTGGTGGGTCTTTGTGTGGTGGGTGTGTTTGGGTGTGGGTTGTGTGAATGATATATGTATTTGCTGTCAGTTCAGTAGTGTATCCTGCTAGCAGCTATGCAGTGATGCAGAGGATTTGTGGAGTGGGTGGGAGTTATTTTATGGTGTGTGTCTTGGCCGTGTCTGAATGGTTATTGGCAGTCAGGTGCTAGGTGGGAGTGTTGCCAGGTGTGCATTGTGTGGTGCTTGGCGGTGGATCATTGTGTGTTGTGATTGGTTTGGATGTTTTCGGTGGGTGGTCGTTCTTTTTCGTGTGTTTGGTGATAACTTCCGTCACAATGTATGGCATTGGTTTGACAGTAGGGATGTTGTTTGTGTTGTCGTTCCGCTGTGGAGCACGGATTCTCGGTGCATTGGTACCGCTGCGGACGTGGATGGCGGTGACTACCGGGGTACTTGCGGAGTTATCCTAATTGCGGACACGGACATTGCGCAGGTATCGCGGGGGTAGTGGATGTATTCGCGGTCATGTGCGTACGCGGCGGTCGGTGTTCTTTCTGTTCCGTCCGCCTGCCGCGGACTCAGGTGTACTCCGACCGCCGCGGACGGGGATTGGTGTGCTCCGTACGCCGCGGTCGGCGTTTTTTGCATGTTTTATCCTAATTGCTGTTGCGGATTTTACGCGGACAGGTCCGGAGTATCTTGCCACCTTCCGCGGTGGACGGTACACGTTTCCGTCCGCGATCCTAATCGACCACATAGTCACAACCTGCAGAGAAAAAGAGCCATTAAGCAAATGAAAGGTAAAAAATAACAAAGCAAACACAGAGACAACAAAAGCTAAAAATAAAAGGCTAAAAGATAAACGCTTTTTTATGTTTAGACCCCATTACCACGTATAGAGGTAAAAAATAAATCATGGCACACCAAGGATGCCTGTTGGTGGAATACCAATGAAAGTAAACAGACCCACACCCAATCACAATCAGACGTTTCCAGAGAGATGCATTGGGAGGCTCAAAGGTTTCAGTGAATGGTGCAGAGAAGGAAGTGGGGCTATTGCTAGGTTTGCGGGTGGGAAGTAACGCAACCCATGGCTCTGAAATTAAATTCACATCATCGCCATCTAGCATCTATCCACCCCAAGTTGGCTGTTTCCAAACAGTCCATGGTCAACTGGAGAGTTGCATGCATTTCTAATGCGTACCAGAAAGTCCAAAGACCATATTTGAGATGCCCAATTAGAAAACCAGCAATTGCTTCTTTCATTAGAAATGCTGCCTTGGAGATATTTTCAGAACAGCAACATTGAGGTTGAATCATATGTCCACAAAATACTATTTTCTTGAGTTTGACACCTTACCCAATATCCTGTCTAGTAGTTCGGATTACTCTATGAAATATTATTTCATGCTTTATTGATATGACATCACACTGCTTTGGAAATAAACGTGCTGTTCTACCAATGTTATCGATATTAATAAATTATCTATGTGTGACTTTGGCCCAGAGATGTGTGATCTTGGGCCTGTCAATGATGTCCATTTCTGGCCCAGTGCTTTGTGAGAACTGGCTTGATACAACATGAGAATCAGGAAAGGTTCAAGGTGAGACTAGGGAGGTTGGGGAGGGAAAGCTTCTGACCCCCAACAGGGATTCTATTCAAGAGACCAGGGTCATCACCCTCAGGCAAGGATCGGCCTCTGCATCATGGCTTGAACATGCATACTCACAGATCACTGCTTTCTCAGACTTCGTTTTTTTAATCAAGTAATAACAATCAATGTCCAAGTAGCTCTGGCAATCCCATCCAGGACTGTCACAAGAGGGGGCGGAGCTGAGGAGAACAGAAAGAGCAATATGTCTTAACTTACGCACTACCCTTTCCATGATCCTATACTCTTTCAGCAAAGTTTAGTCATAGATTGTAACTGGAAGGAATTCTGCCATCTTCATTAATAAGGAAGCACCTACCATGGTCACACACCTATATGGCACCAGAAGCCATGTTTGCATCCCACATCAAGGCCTGATTCACAAAGGTAAACTTACAATTTTTTGTAAGTTTACGTTTGTTTGGAATTCACAAAACTGCACTTTAACCGCAAGTTTACGAGTATGGCGACTCTGCAGTTGGGGTGGAGAACACTGCAAATAAACAGATACAACATGTCTATCTTTTAATGTGCGAAGTTCTATGCCCGACTTCAGAGTCTCCACCCTCATAAACTTACAACTAAAATGTAGTTTTGTGAATTCCAAACAAGCATAAATTTAAACAAAAGTAAAAGTCTACATTTGAAAATTAAGCCCTAGGTTTTGACCCCTGGCCTCGCAAAAAAGTATGTAAAGCCTAACATCATCCCTGGAAGTGGCACGGATGGTCCGTGTCACGAAGGAGTTGCACAGCAGTGTGCACATATGCAAACAGTATTCACGCGTACTCCATATTTTCTCGAGTTCATCCCAATTTATTCCAAAATGTAATCAATTTTTTCACCATCACGTCAAAGACAAAGTTTCTGTGCTTTATGCATCTTAGTACTCTGAAAATGCCCATCCAGGCTTATTTACAGGTGATAGCTCGAAACTTCACAATTCCAGAACATTTCATTCTACCCAATGCATTTCGGTCCTCTCGACCTTCTTCAGGGGTATCTATAACATTAAGAACATGTTTCAGTGAACAATACCAATGCTCAATAATTTTACAATAAATATTTGAACCTTTGTTTGGCCCAAACACCACTGTGCCAACACAAGTGTGACTTAAACATGTGTGAGACTCTTAACCACGCTGTTCTCAACCCCATCCTACAATATTTACGCTCCCCGCTGAAGCTACCCCAGTTCTCAAAATGCACAATTCAATGTGCCCTCCTTGTTAACATCGCACTCAAGGCCCTTTCAGAAGAAAAAAAAATGGGATGTAATGTCAGTCGCAATAAGGAGTTACTGTGGGTGGAGTTTTGTGGGGTGATTTGTTGAGAAGCAGAGTTGAATTCACATTTAGGGCACAGAAGTTTTTTCTTTCTTATTATTCTTTTGGAATAAATTTGGTTGAACTTGAGAAAATATGGATAACGCGTGAATACTGTTTGCATATGTGCACACTGCTGTGCAACTCCTTCGTGACACGGACCATCCGCGACACTTCCAGGGATGTTTATATTAAGTGCTTTGTTTGGGACAGAGCATTATGGAGTTCTGCACGCTAAAATTGAAAAAGAGACACAAAGTGTGAATACTCAAAAAAAAGGGTGTGCTTCAGGCGCAACCACAGTGAAGCCTAACATCATGCCACTTCACCAACACAGTTCCACACTTAATTTTAGTAGAAAAATGAGCTACAACCCTTTAAAATATGTGTAAATATTATTGCACTGAAACCAGTATCACCTCCATGTTACTGGATCTTCAATGCAAATTTGGACTGACAACAGCCATAGGTATTGGTGAGCACTGTATGATACTCGGTCAACATTGAGAATTCTTAGTCAACCGTTGTACGATACTAACCCAGTCCTGTTTGAGCTTGGTGAAGTAACGTGTGATGTTGGCCAAAAACAATCTGACAAAATGAGAAACATATCACAATGAGAAAATGATAAATGGGGAAGATATTGGGGCTCCAGTGCAACATGTATGCAAGCACTTGTATCTCCTCCCTTTTTAAGATCCGCTTTGGTGGAACTATCTTTTCCTAAAGTTCTGCCTTTTACTATTGCAGCATATTTATGAAACAGTTTATCACCGGAGAGATTATGGGGCATATTTACAAGCCTCTTGCGCCGCCGGTACGTCACTTTTTCCCAAGTTAAAAGTGACGCGCTAGCTTGTAAATAAGCCCCTAAGTGATTTGAATAGAAACAGAGGATGTTGCGCAGCACAGCTGAGACTCAAACCGGGATCCCCAGCTCTTGAGTCAGCAGCTGTGGCATCTGCACCACATCCTCTTCACTCCTGTGTTATCTGTCAGGGAGCTCTTTCCTTCTACAAGACGATAATTGATGAAAACAGATCTTTATTTACTATATAAGCAAAACCAATGCATTACCAATGCTTGTTCACTATGGAATTACAGCAAAATAAGCTGCGTCTGCATGCAGTTTCTACATGCATAAAATTAAGTCACTTTTTCTTTACCGAGGTACCAAGAAAAAATATTCTAGCAGTCCTGTGCACTCCACCAACCTCATACCCCTTCAACAGGCCTGTTCCTAAGTGACATCTATTACAGTGTTTCACACTTATTTTTAGACAATAATAATAACCACATTGTAGCAGTGAGCTTAGAAAACATTCATGCATTTATGAATGTTATTACATTAGAATGGCAGGCCCATCATATTTCTATGCCATTGGTGCACATTTGACAACAGAGAGCTATCCACACCAGACAGCACTGCTTGATATTGGTCCAGCACAGGGTGATGGTGGCACAACCATCTGCACATTGGGCCAGATCATTATAATCTTTGGCCAATGCTGATCAGTCTTTTCCCACCACATTTTGATCCAGATCCAGCTCTTTGTAAAGAGAAATACCTGCACTTGGCCTGCATTATGCATTGAAAAGTGACTGTGTAAGTTAACGTATACCAGCCTTGCTGCGAACAGTGCCCAACATGGATCTACCCAAATAGAGCTTAAGCTCTTTCTGCATAACGCACAATAAACGAGATTTAATTGTGACTATTTATGAACTTGCATAACCAAGCTCATTCTATAAACAATCGTATGCAGATCAGTACATCATTGTACTAGGTGTACACCGTCAGGGTGATACCGGCAGTGATACACTAACTAGTTGTATTCACATATGGCTGACTTTTATTACATTTTATTTCAGTAGTTGTATACATGGGAGTATGCAATCCCAGTTTAAAAGCCTGTCGCTAAGTTCTTTATTACATGTGACTTGTGACATCCCCATTCCCTTAATCACCCTATTCCTCTATATGGTCACTGAACTCTTCACTGACTTGTAATGTCCTTATAATTTACAACAGGTACTTTATCCCATACATCATGCACATCTAAGCCACCTTGTGTGCCAAGCTATCTTTCTGTATTGTCATTATATAAGTCCAGAGTCTTATCCTAATTCTAGTAAGCCTTGACTGGCACTTCATAATCGATATTTGCGGGAAAATGATAGGGAAGTCAGTAAGAAAATCAAACAAATATCACAAGTTAGTAACTGTCTTTCAGTTAACCTATTGTAACTAACAAGTTATTCAGTGTTACAAGAGTAGTTCAATTTTCAAAAATGTAATACCTAGATTTCAGCTCAACCCTCATCCTCCATTTGTGCCCTGTGGATTCAAGACATGACTCTGCTTTTGCAAAGTAAATTCCTGAACTTGATTCTTCGTCTCAAACAAAGGTTCTTCTATACGACCCACTGTAGGACCTTTGTACTGCACTTTCTGGAAAATGCACTGCTACCGCAGACTGCCCCACATTGACTCCATCCCATAGTAAAGGAGACATGCACGTTTTTATGGTGCCCATGTTAACAGTACATTAAATTACCAATACCGCCATTTAACCCACTCATGTGGACCGCACTCATCCTGCTTCCACATGCTTCACCTACTTTGAAAGACATTCAGATGGATCATCGCAGAATCCAGAAAGAAGGCCATCCAAGCATTAATCACCAACAGACTCGACTATGGCAACACACTCTATGCCAGCGTCGCCCAGAGACAGCTGAAGAAACTACAGAATGTTCAAAACGCTACAGCCGGACTGTTTCTCAGCATCCCCTGCCGCAGTCACATCACGCAACACCTCCGACAACTCCATTGGCTCCCAGTCAACTTCAAGCTCCTCACACATGCCTACAAACCTCTCCACGACGAAGGAACGGCAAACCTGAACCACGCCTTGCATTCCACATCCCCGCCAGGCAACTCCATTCTGCCCAACTCGCACGAGCCTCCGTCCCCAGGATCCATAAGACCAGAACCAGAGGTACATTCTCCTACCTTGCAGCCAAGACCTGGGCCACTCTGCCCCTCTATCTCAGGCAATCCGTGTTGCTGACCCAATTCAAAAAGGACCTCAAGACCTAGTTCTCCCAATGATCCCCCACCCAAAAGGACCAGCAGCCCCCCTCCAGCTCCTTGAGATCCTCACTGGTGAGTAGCCATGCCTTATGAGCTCATGATTGATTGATTGATAGATTGGTTTATAATCAGACCACTAGAATTGATGATAGCTTGCTCTTTTTGCAAATATGGCCATACCTGGTACATATGAAGGTCGTCCCTAGAAGTAACAGCAACCATAATTCCCTCCACTTGTTTCATTTATAAGAAAATCATTAGTGCCCAAAGTTGATTACTTATTCAATGTCTTTGATTACATGTGGTTGGTAACCTTGGAAGTAAATGCAAGTGTTGCTGTATTTTTGCACTTGATAATAAACTATGTGCAATATAGTGTTGAATGCTGATGTTCATTAATTGACCACCATCTAGCACATGGACTTTATGATAATGTATGTACAATATATTCTTATTATTGATGAGGTGATGTTTACAAATTGATCTTTTTGCCTTCTTTTAAATGTGGAACATTTTAAATACTTGTATATGTTTACTGAATTGTGGTTGCCTTTCAGTGTAATGGAGAATTATGGCTTTTTAATTTGGGCGAGAAGGATGTACTGTCATGGATTATATTACTGCTGCCAGATTTTATCTTGATTGTAATGGTTTTAGCTGATTGTTTTAATGTGAGTTATGTGTGTTTTTAAGGAGTTTGAATCCGTCCCCCTAGTCTCTTCTTGTTCTACACAGATTTATAATAATTACAGGCCCTTTGAATTGACGTGTTCTTTGTTCCAGTGCTCTCTTGTTTACATCACTTCATCAGTCACCAGTATACTACCTTGTCCCTGTTGGTAAGTCCTCACCCAGTTTTTTGTTCTTCCTCTCCTCCTTTTAACTTCCTTCTAAGTCACTCTTCTTACACTGAATACCTTTTCTGTTTATTCTCCCTGGGGGTCCACTCCAGGTTATCCTTGGATTTTACACTCCACCCCCTCACACTTATTGTAGCCTTTGGTTTACTACTAAACCTATGGCTAGAACCTCAGGGCTTTCTGCCATCTCCTCGTCACTGTTATTAGGGAGTTACAGTATCTCCCTGTCTTTTCTTTTCTTATCTATTGTCTCTGCTTTGTCTATAAACTTTTCCTTTTTTCCCCCATATTTTCTCACTACTTCTACATCAATGTGCAGCCCTATATAGTTGTTGCGGAATATGTATGTACCTTTTACATTTCCTTGAGGTTTCCATTCTTCCCAATATTGGTTTATCTAAGCTCTCATTGTATATTTTCATCCACACCCAACTCTTATTATTTCATGGTCCAGAAAGGGTTTACATATCCCCATTAAGAAACAAAGGGTCGTATTAACAAGCGGCAGCGATAATTATCGCTGGCTGCTGTTAGCGTGAGGAAATCTATCGCCGGCGATAATCTCCATGTTAGCGTTGTATTAACAACGCTTAACGCCATGGAGATAAAAATCCCAGCGATAGCGGGGATTATTGCCGTTTTCAATGGAATATCGCTGGTTTTCCAGCGATATTCCATTGAAAATGCTGATAATCTTGTTGATAGGGCCTGTGGTTTTAGCCACATAATCCACCCCCCATTACAGGTATGCCTAAATCAGGAATTTAAGTTAAGCCCCTGTTAGCGATATAAATCGCAACGCTAACGCTGACGGGGCCTCGTTGTTAATATCGCGAAGCCCCATTAGCGATAGATTTCCCTGAAGTATTCCCAGACACGCCTACCACAAGCCTACCTTGCATCTCATTAGCGATGCGAGGCTAGGCGATACTAAATCCGTTCGCTAAGCGTTGAAAACCAACGCTAAGATGCCTTGTTGATACGGCGATAAAATTATCTAAAGCGGCGATAATGTATTTATCGTCGCCTTGTTAATATGCCCCAAAGGGTGCTTACCCCCCAGGTTTCGGTGCTGGATTGCTTCACTACAAGAAGCCTATCTTAAAGAACAGGACTTTGTATCAATACAAAGACAATGGTTTGGGTATTTATTCTACTGCTGTTAATAACAAAAATGGTGTTGTTATTCTCATTCACAAATCCTAACATTTACAAATTGAACATGAAGTTAAAGATGATGAGGGCAAATGGATTCTTTTGAAAATTAAGATAAATGAGAGTTAGCTTTCTATTTGCAATGTTTATGGCCCCACTTGATTTGATCCAAAATGTTGGGAGAGTTTCTCCATGCTAATAATGTCTAGCCAACAAATACCCTCATTCATAGGGGGAGACTAAAATCAGCTAATGGGCCCTTGTATTGATCGACACTCTCAGACTTGATATTCACTCACCAAAATGCAAAAAGCTTTTAAAAAATCAATTGTTTCAAGAGGGTTGATAGATGCCTGGAGAGGTTTTCACCCTGATGAACTGGAATGTACCTTCTGTTTAAGCTGGGCGGAGTTCGCGGAGTTCCGCTACGTGGACCTCCGTGAAGTGCAAAAAAACTCTGTCATGCTACGCAGAGCTCGCAAGCGGAGTGCGTTAGAAAAATGACGTTCACTGTAATTTTCAGCACCGGGTGTTTGTCCGCACTGTGAAATTATCGCGAATGGCACCATGCACAGCGCAAGCTGGCACAAACGGGCGTTGCTTCCTTTCTGCCACTCGAGTAGATTTTCTACTTGAGCTGCAGCTTTCTCAACGCGAACGAACGGTTTCTCAATATAAGCAGTCGTGATTATGGACGGCTACTCGCATTGAGAAATCCAACTGACCGCATTGAGAAATCTTGCCGGGAGGTTGATTTCCTTTGCTCGCAGTCGCCAACTTGATGTTCACAAGCACGAATGAGGAAAAATCTCGCCGGGAGGTGGATTTTCCTCATTTGCGCTAGCCAACTTGATGGTTTTTGGAACTCTGCGAGCTTTGCGTAATGCAGAGTGTGGAAAGAGTTCACCGCCAAGGCTTACTTCTATTTCCCTGAATACCATTCCACATGTAGAATAGACTGCATATTACTCACACAAAATATTTTCCAATCTATGTTGCACGTTGACATTGGCACTATCCTTATTTCAGGTTATGCCCCTGTTATAGTCAACTTGGATCTTCAATCAGAAACTCCTCGCTCTAACAGATGGAGATTTAATGATGTTTAATTACATTGTAAAAAAATTCTAATTATTATTTTGATATCAATCTCACTTCTGATATTCAGATTATTTTGTTTAGGATGATTTAAAGAGACTGCCAAAGGCAACAAAAAAAGAAGAAAGTAGTTAAAGATTCTTCAGAAATACTCAAAACAATTAAAACCCTTGAACATGAACACTTCTTCTCTAGTCAGGAAAACATTTTCTATTGATTGACTCAGGCCAAATTACAATACAATTGGCAATCCCTGACAGTGCATGTGGTACCTTACTAAAAATTAATGCTAAATACGAGGGAGGCCATATTAAAGCCAGTAGTTTACAAGCAGATTATTTAAAAGTCAAGAAGCAAAAATCCAAGATTAGTGTTAACACAGATAAGCATGGAATCAGATATTCCAGTGATTCAAAAATTCTAGAATACTTCACAGAAAATGATTTTCAGTATTACGTTTCAGAGTCCTCCACCACCAAGAAAGCTCTGAATGCTTTTTTTACACTCTATCCCTAAAGCTACTGATCAAATAGTAGATCTTTCTTCCCTAGATACTGAAATTTCCATGAAGGAGATCATCCTGGCAATTTCCAAACTTCCAAAGGATAAAGCTCCTGGCCCATACAGGGTTTCAGTCGAGTTGTATTCCCAATTCTCACATATTTCATTCCTTAAACTATTGCTCTTGATTCAATATTTTCTCTCTCAAGGAAGGGCATATGGCACATTTCTTAAAGCTATGTTATGTTTGCTTCCCACAAAGAACAAGAATTTGTACTTATGTGGATATTATAGACCTATTTCCTTCATATATGCAGACTGTAATATATTTGCAAAAAGTTCTTGC
Organism: Lissotriton helveticus; assembly: GCF_964261635.1. Classification (NCBI taxonomy): domain Eukaryota; kingdom Metazoa; phylum Chordata; class Amphibia; order Caudata; family Salamandridae; genus Lissotriton; species Lissotriton helveticus. Next base: position 104,616,842 of record NC_136072.1, read on the forward strand.
TCTGCACATAATCCAAATAATTTCAGATCTATTTGGTATAGAGCAATCTGGTTTTGTGAAGGAAATATGCTTTTCAGATAACTCTAGAACCTTCTTAAACATTGTCCACATGACATTCACATCTACCTATCCCAATGCCACCATAACATTGGACACTGAAAATTCCTTTGACCGCATTAATAGGAATTTCATGTTTGCAACATTAAAGTGGCACAGGTTCAGCCACAACACATCCTTAAATATATCCACTAATTATACTCTGCAACTTACACCTCTATTTTTGATACACATTCATAGTGCTTTCGTTTGCATAGTGGCGCTCTATCCTCTACTTTTTCCCATTTTAAACACAAAGACAATGAGGGTAAATTCACTTCATACACGGATGATATTTTGCTTTTTGTCTCCGATCCTCAATGCACCATTCCTGAATTTTTCCATCTCTTAAATGAATACTCTGTTGTCTTGGGATACAAACTCAATATATACAAATCAGAAATGTTACAGCTGAATAAATATTGCTTTCAAGCTGTTGAACAGATTTTATTTGAAATTCTAATAACATCAAATGCTTAGGTATTTTATATTCCAGTCCCATCAGGGACATTATTCTAATTAACCGCAATGCAGTTAAATCCAAAATATCAACTTTGACTGACTGATGGTCTCCCCTATTTTTGTCTTGGTAGGGTAGGCTAACCATTATAAAAATGATGATGCTGCCAATTATTAATTTCTATTTATTCATGCTTCATGTTGCTCTCCCACATACATTTTTTAAATCCCTTAATAGTTTACTGATACAGTTTTAATGTATAAGGAGGAAAGTGACAATATGGCCCCGATTCACAGACGTAATCTGAGACAAAATCCTAAACTTACTACTTTTGGTAATCACAGAAGGAATTTAGTAGTAGTAAAGTTAGTATGTTGTCTTAAGTATGTCTTAAATCTGTCTTAAGTCTGTCCTAAGTCTGTCTTAAGTCTGGATTTCGTCTCAGATTAGTTCTGAGAATCGGTCCCTATATATTTAGCAAAGTTACAACAACCTAAAGATAATGGTGGGATACATTTTCTGAACCTCTAGCAGTATCATCCTGCCTTTACCCTTCAGATTGCGACCCCCCCTTTCAAATGATTTCCAACTCAAACCTATCCTTTGCCGCAAATTGAAAAGCTCTATCATCATCCCTTTTTCTATTCAAGACTTGGTTTATATTTCACACCCTCCGAAGTCATTTTAGTCACTAATACTCACTCAGTCTGTTTCCTTATTCACTCCATTCCTCATTTACTCCAAATCTAATTTAGAAAATCTAGAGTTTTTCCCTATCTAGGTATAACAAACACATCAAACTAAATAATAGGGTCTCCTCTTAGAAAGATTGGATACATAAAAGGAATAGAACTACAGGTCAGTTGTTTTCAGATAGCACCCCTCCATCCCCTTGATTTTCATGACATTCATCCCAAATTCAGAATTTCTTCCTATTATACTACCAGATACGAACACCTCAAGGTGATTCTTTAAATATTTTCTTCACCCTTACTCTTAAAATTCGATGCTCAACCCTCTTTTTCTATCCTTAACCTTTCCTGTGAAGTGAGTCCATCCTTCATATATAAGACCCTAAATAAATCCCCTGCCATTAGACCAAAGTCTAGTGTCAAATTACAATAGGAACATAATTTTCAAAATTCTCTCTCCATATCTGGAATAAAATCAGTTCCAAACGGTGGCGGCCTGTAACTTTTCAAATTGGTGAGGCGTAAAAGTATGAGACAAGTTCAAATACTCAAACAAAGCGGGTGAGCCTGACTAACATAAGGAGGGTTCGGGTGCTGGCCTCAACAAATGTTTGAGGAACAGTGGGACAAATTATGCATTTTAAAGTTAACATTTGGAGAGAAAACAATAAGGACATTCCTCATAGTCATTAAGCAATCACAAATACAGTTTGCCCTGTGTTGGGGTGTGATAAATGAAAGCTTGGAGGGAAGGGCAGTGAGTAGGTGGTGAAAACCACATACACTTAGGAGTACACAAATAAGACAAAGCATCCACTCTCACTTTTACAAAAATAATCCCTTTAAAATATACCCAAAGGCCAGACCTTGTGTTATCCTTAACACAGGGTCGCACCTCAATTCTGGGAGCATTCATTATGACTGGGTATGCAGATTTGTCTGAGAGCTGCACTTTGTCTTTGAGAATGCAAAAAAACCTTTTGCATTCTCTAATGGGTTTTGTTTTTTTTTTGTAAACCTTTATTTGTACAAAAAGGAAATACAAATCTGGGCCTACAACCAGACCGGCCGGCCGGCCACAATACAATAGAGCAATCCAAAAAATACAGAAGAAAAATATACAGATACAATCAGGATAATATGCAGTCAATACAGTTCGAAAAAGGAAGGGGGGGGAGAATCTGGACGGCCCACAAACAGGAAGAAGGAAGGTTAATTTTTATAATATTACAATAAGGAGTATAACAGGCTCGGATACAGTATAAATGAATCCAGGTTCCCAGAGCAAACTATTGGCCATAAGAAAACTAAAGAGGCAGCAATGCGGAAAATTATCACTACAGTCTACATCAATGCGAAAGCAGATGCGGTTAATTCAAATCAACATACAAATAGACTCATCGTGTGCACCTCTACCACCCAATAGCACAGCAGAGATAGGACGATGGAACCGGAACACTAACATCGCTAAAGCCAACCCGTCATACTAACCCTAGGGAAAGAGAGAAAGAGAAGGGGAGGGGAAAGAAAAGGGGGAAAAAGAAAAATACAGACTGAAAGAGAAGAGCGCCGCGCCGAGACAAGCATCCCGTAGTAAGGACACAGAAAGAGCAGGAGTATTAGCAACAAGGAAGGGATGGGAGTCGGCACTGAAATGCAGCATAGCCACAAAAGGAGGGAAGCAGCAATCCAGACCTCATCCCTATAATACCACGGGAGGCAGGGACAGCCGCGGCTCTCCTATAAAGGGATACAAAAGGGCCATAGAACGAAGGAAAATAAACCGGGAAAGAAAACCCATCCCACCCATCCCACCCAGCACCCCTGCAGAAGGCTACGGCCTACCCCCCCAGCAGCGTGCCTGTCGCCCTAATCCCGAACCCGAAGTGTAGGAAACACGAAAGAGAAAAAGAATAAGGAGACAAAAAGAAGAATAAGAAGACAAAAAAGATGTGAGGGAGGAGTGAAGAAGTAAAAACAAAATGATCGGCCTCAGCCCTCCGCCCAACCAGTCAATCGTAATACGTGTAGACGAAAGCGATACAACTCAAGCATCATAAAACGTACAAGGGGGTCACCCACCACACTATGCACACGGGAAAGCTCGCCATGGATATGTATACCAGCAATCCACCGGAAGCAATGTATCTCACCCCAGGCCTTCCTTAGCTACATGCAACTCCCACCATACGACAGCGAGAAGCGAACAATTCGGTGCAAGGCAATCACACGAACAAAAAATAGTCCGATGAAGACGTAGGCCAGGGAGGGCAATCCATAAGCAAAAGATCAAAAGTCCGGGTATACAGTGCAAGTGTCCCAACAATATTAACAGGGGCAGGAAAAGACAGGAGTTCAGTCTCGCCGCTCGGGAAAGCGGGGGTTCCCCTGCAGAGCAGAAACACGACCTCATCAAGGCAAATAGATGTAGCAAGCCATCATGTTTCTCGGACACTCGAGTAGGATCCGACCCCAGAACGACATCCGGCCCCCAAACTCCAAACAGTGAAGCGCAGGAGGTGCAGAAGCCAATCGTTCGCATACCTGTCGACGGCCAGTGGCAGTAGTTCTCAGCGCGGCCGAGGGGGGTGAGGCAGAAGCATCACCGAGACGAGAGGGGACCGTGAGAGACCGGCCCTCTAAGATGGCGGCAGACCGCACCGATACCCCAGAGGCAATGGGGTTCAAGGCCGCATGCAAGGACCGCAGTGCTTCCAGAAGGTCGCCGATTGTAGGCTCGCGCACACATGTCCAGGCCCCCGTGCAGTCCAGTAGTCCAGGTCCGCCGTCCGGAGGATATCCACGGTCTATCTCGATGGCCGCCATTTTGTGGATTCAGGCTCGTCACCACCTCCCACGACTCCCGGATCAGGGCCTCAGATGCGGACCTCCACAGATACCAAGGGGGTCCCGCTATGGCAGCCTTGGTGCAGAAAGGAGAGCCGCCAAAGTCAGGTTGCAGCCTGCAATACCTTTGGCGTGGTCGAAGAGCAGATCCCGGGCGCGAGGCTCCAGGATGGACGGACGGAGCCGCGGCAGGGGGGCCCCCTTCACACGAGCAGCCCTCGGTGCACCGTGCCCCACACCAGCTCCACGGCCGCCAAGGCAAGTCCGGATCAGGACCACCGGGATGTTCGCACAACGGTCTCCCGCCAGCGGCTCACGCTCTCGGCCGGGGCCGACGCGTACAACAATGCCAGGCTGGGTCCAATAGGCGAGGCCCCGGCTTCATCACCGCGGAGGCCCTGGTTCCTCAGGGGGCACAACTTCGGAGTAGCGGCACGTAGGAGCCTCCAGGTCAGACGGTGAGTAAGAGCAACACGTTGCGTTTTAATCTCTGCTCGAGTGCATCGTCCCGGGGCAGGATATATGGCAGGATTTGCGAGTCAGGCCGGAAGGCTGACAGAGCCGAGCTACAGAGCGACCATTACGATCGCGAGCTTGGCTCCTCCCTGCATTCTCTAATGTTAAATAGAGCCACTTAAAGCTCGAGCCAGGTTCAAGCCAGACCATCAACCCCAACCCAAGCTGAGCTTTCCAGAGGCTTTTACCTGATCCCCCCACCCACTGACTTCATGTACAAAGAATAAAAAGTAAAGTAGTGACGTTTGATGTACAGAAAAAAGAGAGCTATAAACACCCATGTGGCTGAATTACAGAACATGGAAACCAGAAAACTTGGGCTCAACCCCGGCTTCCCGGTTTGATCAAATTGTATGATCCTATACAAATATTATATTTCAACTTGCCTTCTTCACTATCACATGTGAAAGAGCATTAAAATATATGTGTTCAGGATGCGTGCTGTATAAAAACCTCTAGTCTTTTCTAATACCTTATGCCGCAAATAGGACACACTTGACAACTGACTTGCCGGGTAGTGCTTAGTTTCTTAAATACAATCTTTAAAAACGATCACTTTTATCAAATACCTTTCAATGTTATGGTATAATTTGATGGACTGAGGAGACATGTTTCCCGTGTTAACGACTGAAATACCCTACTTTGAATTTTGAAGAGGCTTTATCGTGTTTTTACGTGCTATCTGCTGCTTGATTTGCATTCAAACTATTTTTAAGAATTACAGCTCTACTCTTGGAGCCAAGCCAGAGCTTTAGTTTGACGCTCTCTGTTAGTTTGCGCTTGACCGATTTCTAATTGCCAGTAGCAAATGCTTACACTTCCATGATTCTTTTTTTTAAAAAGGGCTGCATCACTGTAAAAATAAAAATAGAGGGGCATATTACCAACAACTAGCGATAATTATCGCTATGTTGGCTTAGCGGCAATAATTTTATCGCCGTGTTGCGGCGATTTTTATCGCTTCGGAGCCTTGCTATTATCAAGGTTTATCTCCTAAGCGATAAAAATCGGCCGAAATGCATGAATATCGCTGTAAAGTCAGCGATATTCATGCATTACCGAGCTAATGCTCTTAGCCATGTTATCCACCCGCCATTGGATAACATGGCTAAGAACTGCTCAGGGCAGGTGTTAGCTTTTGGAGATATTCGCGCTTAGCGCGAATATCTCCAAAAGTTGGTAATAGGAGATAGCGATGTTAGCGACTGTTTCCAGTCGCTAACATCTTGGCACGCCCACTTTGCATGTCATTAGTGATAAATATCTCTGACATGCAAAGCGGGGCCCAAGTTGGTCGCTATCTCCTACTAGCTGTCGCTAACTGGTGTTAGCGACAGCTAGGTAATAGGGAGATAATTTTATCTCCGCTTTCTTGGCTTTTAAAGCCAAAAAAGCGGAGATAAATCCCTTGATAATATGCCCCAAAATTTCACATTGGCTTGTTGCAGTGTAAGTAGGCAGCACCCCTATTACTGGCGAGAGTTTAGCCTTCATTCAAAAAGCATGTTTCTACAGGCAGACCGGTGGCACATATTTTCAGAAAGAAAAACGCTCCAGAACCCTTATTTTACATAGAGAAGCTGCGCACACAGTAATTCTTCCAGAGTTTGATAAAACACCAACCAACAACTGGGTGCTCATAAAGAAGGCTCTACTGTCAGCTGATGTCTCGATTGTATGTGCCAGTTGATCAACATACATCCAACACATCAACTAGCTGGCTGTTTGGGGGGCTGAAAGCCCGAAACCGATCCTAGGATACTTGTTTCCAGTCCAGGGAGGACCTGGCTTGGCAGTTCGGACTGGACTGTTCCCATTGGGCACAGGGTCAAAACTGATTTGCATATTGCTGGGTCCAAATTGGAATGTCATGGTGTGCAAAAAACGATGGATTTGGGCCCAGAGCTCTGTACAGGGGTGAATGTATGACATTGTTCTGCATTCTGTCCATCAATTGTTTTTTTAACACATGGACAACTACACACCTGCTGCCCACTGATTATCCCCGAAATTGGAGTTGCACAGGCGACCTCTTCTGCAGCCCACTCCCCCAGCTTCCGTTATCGCATTAGGAAACAAATAGAAGTCCGGACGCAAAGGGAATCCTTCAGTTGTTGCCACCCACTGCACTGCCCCTTACCCTCTATGTGAACAGCGCTCTGATGACCCCTCCCTGGGCCACAGCATAAATGCCCCATTAAAATCTCACCTCTGCTGCTTTGTGTGGCCACATCCATTAGACTGACATCACTCACCTCGCTTGGGCCTCGAGAGTTAGCAATAGTCCTCGCTCAACCAGCACATGCGCAGGAGGACTCTGACATCACCCAGGTCCTCCAAAAAAATGACACACCTACGTCCTCCAAAAAAATGAAATTGCTGTAAATCATTTTCATATGGGGACATGAAGCAGTAAGCACTTTTTGAAGCTGCTTCATGGTGTTCATTCTCTCTCTTTTGTCTCCTCCTGCTGCTAGTAAGCCACCCCCCTCATCCATTTTCACCAGCCGCCTGTGTTGGCAGGAAAGGAAAAATACAACTATAATAAATCATGTTTATTATCGTTTTATTTTTCCTTCCCTGGCGTTTTGCGGCAGCTGGCAGGGGTGTGACACTCCTCCACCATAGCGGAGGAGCCGCCACTGAATCCATAATACACTCATCCTCACGCTCAGCTAGCACAACACAAAAATTATATTTTTTATAACAGATTATCTTTTACCCCACGGCTCTTCACAGGTTCAAACTTTCTATTGTCAATAAATGTTGGCCTTGCCTTTAAGGAGTGGGGTGATTTTCTACATATGTTTTTTTTAATGCCCTCATGTAAATGTATTTTGGTTACAAGTTTGGGATAAGAGAAATGATATTTATTCAAATAACATTCCTTTTGATAAATGACCCATTTTGTTGGAGGTTTATTTTTTATATGGCACTCTCAAGTTATGGTTGGAAAATGTGTTGACTTACGTATTGCTATTGCATCATAAATCAGTACGACTAACTGGAAAAACACTACGATACATTTTGTTTGTCGGGGGGGTGGAATACAATATGTCATCATCATAGACTGGATAGAGCTAACACTACAACCACACACCTGAAGATTAAGCATGACCTACTATGGATGACACTCACATCCTTCCTATCGAGACAATTTGTTACCTCTTCAGCTATTACTACTACTTTTGAACCCCCATCATTCTTTTTGAAGGATCTCTAGCTTGCTGTATGCATTAACATCACATTGCTAAGTTTACGCTTCTTTATTTCTCCCAGGATGTCTCCCTTTTTGTCCTCCTTCCCTCCCCTCCTTCTCTCCCCTCTTTTACTTTCCTTGTTTTTTCTCATTCTTTGAACCTTAAAAACTCTTAAAATGCTAATTATCTTATTGAATGTATTATGGTACCATATATGTACTTGGTAGCATGGCTAAATACTTTATGATCGATTCAATTACCTTTTTGCTATCTATAAGTGTTTTATATGCTTTTTTCAATTTATAATCATTTCTATTATTTGATTCTCTTCAATGAAGAGTTTTCAAACTCAAAAAGGAAATATAAATATAAATAAATTACTTAACCGTTGTTGAACATTTATCTTTTCACAAAGTGAGCTTATCTTTATTTCTAGATTTGTAAGAATCATTTCTTTTTAAAAATCTGTTATGGGGTGCAACTCCAAACTATTTTACCATAACATTAATAGAATACCTTGATGTTGTTAAGCTACTGGAAGTGAGGCCTCAGTCTTAATATGAGTTCCTATGAGCTCCTGCAAAGTTCAGACTATTTGTTTCCAGTTAATAAACAGTTTTTGATATAAATCCTTAGTTTCCCTTTGGTAGCTTGGCACAACCAACTGGCTTTCCTTTGAGAAAATTGCAAATTGCACCTGAACAAAAACCCCAAAACAACATTACAGTTTAAAAAAAAGTTAAAGAAGCACGGTCTGAGATTAATTGTTGGTTCATGCTTTTTGAAGAATTGAGGTTTAGGTCTAGTCAGGGTTGTCCCAATCCAAGCCTTTTATCTTTGGACATTGAAACATTTCCTCATTTTGAACATTTTCAGAAGGACGAGGCTGGAAGGTATGGCAAGGCAGGGGTCAATGAGACTGGATACCTTTCTTTCAAGCCCCCAAGGTAGCTTTGAATATCATAAATAAACGGTCAAAGTAGGACAAACTAGGAACATGTATTCACCAATGGTGAATGTTCATTGAATATACTTTACCCCTGGCCACAGTGATGAAAAGATTAAATATTTGTAATTCCCAACTTTTCTCAAAAGTTGTATAACTTTTTCACTAGTGTGCTGAAGACCAAAACATTCACTGAAGGTCTCTTGGACACCTGGCCATGCGTTTAAGTGGAAAATGATTGTTACCTCAACCAAAAGTCCCATCATCAGAGGACATGCTGGTTGTCTCACAGGCAAATGCATCTGTTACTGTTCCTTGAATTCGCATTTCAATGTTTCAGAGATGTTTGACAAGAGGCAGAGTTCTACCATTCAGATCCTGGACCCTTCCTGTTGGAGGTGAGCAAGAGGCTAACTTCTCAGACCTACAGAACAGCTTCTATGTCCAGAAAGCTGGAGTATTTACTTCTCAGACTTTCACTAGGCAGATAGGATTTTTTTCCAAGCAGGTTGGCTTCTCTCTTCTCAGTCTGTTTCAGCTCTCTCATCTGAGAATGGTTGCAGCAGTCCTTAACCGCATGCGTGCGGGCGGAATTCCGCTCGCACGCTGAGATTTGCGGAACCGCATGTTACGTGACGAGCTGGGCTCGTCATGAGCGTGCGAGGAGGCTACCTCATGACGAGCCCAGCTCGTCATGAGCGTGGAAGGGGTTAACCAAATCCAGCTCAGGTTCCCAGGTAATCTCATTCGATCTTTTAAAGCAGCATAGTCAAGTTCCTCTTGACTTGCTGCTAAATCAAGCACACAAAGCTTTCTTTTCCAGTTTTGGAACAACTGAGCCTGGTTTACAATTAACCATCATCCTTTAACATGTCCTCTGAAAGCCAATCCAATACGGCCCACACCAGATCAACAAAAAATAGCATCCATTCTAAGAGCTTCTACAGATAAGTCATAGACTCTCTCCTCAAAGAAGAGGCGTGTCTTCAAACCTTTAGTCATGTGGATGTGATCAGGAAGGCCCCAAAGAAGCCTTTGTTGGAAGGTAGCTTTACTCTATGACATTTGGTCACAATTCTGAAGAGAGTAGGAGGTTTGAAAAGCGATAATTTCCTATGAGCCACTTAGCACTCAATTGAAGGGAAGGATTTTAGGCCTTCAGAGCAGATTGGTTTCTTTAAAGACAGAAAATATGACAAGTAAGAAAATTCACCTTAGCAGAACATATTTTGAATATTGCTTGTGACTTATGTTTTTTATTTTACTTAATTAGACATATGTCACCAGAATGATGTTCCTAACTATTTCCTAAAAGCAACTCGCAAGAAGGAGTTTTAGCAAATTCCAGAGTTTCAAAGCGTTGGAGTTGCTCCCTTGATAACCAGCTCTTAAGCAAGTGGTTGCATTTTTAAATGTAAGTATGGATGTGAAGCTACGTTTCCTTTTTAAGCACAATTCAGTTGGTACTTCGAAATTTTGAAATGTACAGTTACAGCTGACTTACACATTGTTACAGTTGGCATTTTAAAAGCAAAAATTAGTTCAGCTTTTCTTTTCATATCCATGACTAGCCTTGCATGATAAATGTCTGTTGATCCGCTCATAACACAGGGTTTTCTTCAAACACAAGAGGAAAAAGCTTTCCCTACAGGTCCATATTCAGAATTTGACGTCCTATCTGTGTTTAATTTCTTTGCACTTTATAGTCCACTTACAAAAAATGTCAAATATGCAAAATCAATGGTAGTTATGTGTTTGTGTTTTCTTCATATTACCCAGCTCTAGACTTGATATTTGGATAACTGGACAAACCCCTGGGAACATGAGGTTTTGAGGATGTTTGCAGCTCTCTAGGAGGGTGGCAGGTGGCAGCCTACCTTTAAATTAGTGGAACTGGAGCCCCATCTGGGAATGTCAAGAGCTCCCGTTGAGAAGGGAACTGGTGGTCCAGATCGCGGCAGCGCCTCCCCCCCCGGTCCCAATGGTTTCCCCAGTGAATTTTTTAAGAAAAACAATATACCCAACTGGCCCCTCATTATCGGGCGGCGTTGGAAGAGGCTAGGGATCAGGGCAGGCCTCCCCCAGACTGGCGGCATGTGGAGGTGGTGGTGTTCCATAAGCCGGCACGGCCCCCAGAGCAGCACTCCTCCTATCATCGCATCTCGCTTCTCAATGTGGAGGCCAAGGTGCTCGCTAAAGCTCTGGCTAATAGGCTCCTCCCTTATATCTTGGATCTGGTGCATCCGGACCAGGCTGGCTTTATGCCACAACGGGCGACCCGACACAACATTCAACGGGCCCATGTGGCTATGGAGGCGATTCGGGGCACAGGGCGGCAGGCGGCGCTTCTCCTAGCCCATATGGATAGAGCGTTCAATTCCCTTAGCTGGGTATACTTGTTTGTCTTGCTCCCGCGGCTTAACCTGGGCCCTCGCTTCCTATCCTACATGCGCCTTTTGTATACCGATCTGACAGCCTCGGTTCGGGTGGCGGGAGCCGTGTCTTCTACGTTCCACATCCGGCGCGGTACCCGGCAGGGGTGCCCGCTGTCGCCGTACCTGTTTGCCTTGGCCATGGAGCCGCTCGCTGCCTGGGTGCAGATGGACGCATAGCTGAGTGGGTTTGACTGGTTGCGGGGCCCGTCCGATAGGTTGCGGTTGGAGGGCTTCAATACTTGGGGGGTTTTCTGCCAGATACCCCAGCCGTGTCTTGGTAACGAAACTTAGTGCCGGTGTGGGATCGAGTACGGGCAGACCTTAAGACCTGGCCGCGTATGCCGCTTACTATTTATGGCAGATCGGCAATTTTCAAAATGGTGGCGCTTCCGCGCCTGCTATGTCAACTCCAGAACCACCCGTATCCAAATCCCCCTAGCTGGTTTCGCAAGGTCAACTCCCTTCTGGGACAGTTCCTATGGGAGGGGGGTGCAGTTCGTGTGGCATAGCGCATGTGCTTCCTCTCCACCTATTGTGGAGGACTGGCCACATCGGATATTCTCTCCTATTTTCAGGCCTCTCATCTATTGGTACTAAATGACTGGTGGTACGGCGATCGTGCGGATCCAGCCTATGCTATGCAGCGCGATTTGATGGGCTCCAACACACTCCATACCATCCTCTACTCCGCACCCCTGCGGAGTGCACTGCCAACGGTCGCTCGGGCGGTGTTTCTCATTTGGAGGCAAGCCCTACGCCGTGTGGGGCGGTGGAACGTTCTGACGGCAGAGACGCCTTTATGGCACAATGGCCGCTTCCCCACGCTGGTCTCCCTACAAGGCTTTACCGGGTGGGACAATGTGGGCATCTTGACCTTGGGCGATGTGATGCATGATACCATGTTGAAATCCTTCCAGGAGCTCAGAGCTGATTTTGATATGCCCAACTCTCAATTTTTTCGCTACCTTCAATTTCGCCACGCCCTGTCCCCTAGGCTGGTAGGACTGGAGACCCTCCCGGACTTCAACCCCTTGGAGGCGAAAGTGTTTGTGGGGGACCTTGTAACTAAAAAGATTTCTCGCATATACCAGACGCTAGTCACACATAGTTCTCTAACGCTTCAGAAGCTCAGGGACCACTGGGAAGAAGACGTGGGTGGGTTGGAGGAGGAGGATTGGAGGGAGGCATTGGCTTTCACCCAGGGGCGCTGCCATAGCGGTACGTCTCCGCTTGATCCAGTTCAAATACTTACACAGGTTCTATTACACAAGAGTTCGCCTTTATCGGGCGGGTCTGATTGCCTCGCCGAACTGTCTCCGCTGCCATAGTGAGGAGGGGACGTTCCTCCATACGGTGTGGAGCTGTGAGATTGTGGTGCGCTTCTGGAGTGGGGTTCTGGCCTGTTTAGCTGAGGTGTTGGGTTGGGAGCTCCTGAGCACGCCATAATTTGCCTTATTGCATGTCATGGATGGGGTTGGGGGCAACATTTACAAGAGACACTTGATGCTACTAGGCCTTACCACTGCTAAGAGAGATATAGCTAAAGGGTGGAAAGACCCCAGGGCCCCTTAGATGACGGTCTGGAAGAGGGGTCTGGATTTCTACATGGGCCTGGAGCGCCCGATCTTTGTAGCCAGGGGCTGCCCGCGGAAGCATTTTAAAATTTGGAAACGCTGGCCAGATTATAGGGGGGTGTGGCTGGAGCCCCCGACAGAGCAGGATGAGCTCCCTCAGGATGGGCAAGAGGGGAGATGTGGGAGAGTCTGGAGCATGGAATGGACGGGACGAACGGATGGCCTCCATCCTGTTATGAGGGTGGTGTAGTACATACTGGAGTGGTTTTTGTGGACCTATTTGTGGTAAATAAAATATTACCCTGTCATAATTTCTATAAATAAACAAAGTGTCATGCATTAAATGAGAGGCAGAGTCCGTGGTATCCGAGTCAAAGGGCTTTATTCCAATAACTCGAGTTAAGGGAGAATCTGTTCCATCACCTCTAAGGTTCAGGAAGGGTCTTCTAAACATTATTTTCTGATTACATATTTATACGTGCAATCTTGTACATAGGAGGAGCGCTCGAGGCAGAGCAAGAGAGAAAAGAAGATAAGAGCATGTGGGCGTGCATGAGGGTGTACACTTGATGAGTCATAGGTGAGTCATAGGTGGGTGGATACATGGAGGGGGGTGCATGGCAGGCTTGGAACTTTGCCCTACTTGTGCGTGCAACTTGATCATGACGTGCAACTGACGTGTGACTGGGGGGAAAGCTGACATTCAGTCTAGTAGATAGGCCTTCAGTGTCAGGGCGACCAGCACGTCTGGTATTATCTGATATCTTGAGTCCGGGGATGTTTTATCTGAAGCAAAGGTCGCTCATCACTAAGAGCCAGAGAGGGCATATATTTCTTCGTGCATTGCATGGGGAACGTGGGCTTTCTACGGATGCAAGCTCTGTAATTTACTTAAACGGAGACAGAAAGGCTAGGCCCTTTCTCTGCAGACGGGTTCTGTTTACCTTCTTCACTGGGCAGGAATGTGATTCTGTACAACAAGCAGATAACTATTTTGCAAAACACTGTCTTGGCACTCCGTGCTGGGTCTCTTTTGGCTGAGCCAGAAGTATGCGAGGTCAGGGATACGTAACTGTAGCTCTCAGAGTGTCTGGAGACCTGGAGCCCTAATTCAGAAACAGGCTCAGGCTGAACCACAAAACTGGTTCATCGTGACTTATTTAAAAGTGCACAATGCAAATACATGGGCCTTAAATGCTAACTTAATATTTCTTACATGGGAGACTTGATGACTGGCATCCTAATGCAGGACGTAAATGCAGAGGCCTTGTGATTCAGGCCACTTAAGGGAAAATGCATGTATGACATGCACATACATTAAACATAGGGTACACGCAGGGGACATATTGGTCATGTAAAATTTCATCTTCCTCATATTGTGAGCTGTGCAACCGTTTGGGGGTGTGTGGGGGAGGAGGGGGGGTGGTGGTGGGTGTCGGGGGTAGGGTGAGTTGGGAGGTGTAGTTGGAGGGGTAGAGTAGGGTAGGTGGGGGGTGGTTCTTAGTCCCCTTTTTGTAATGTTTGTTGATACCATGGAAATGTCATTTGCAATTGATATCATGATAATTATTGTTGCAGGCTCCCCTGGGCGACAGGGTCCTATGTTGCTTTTGCAAATATGACAATAAAAATTTGTTTAAAAAAAAAATGTGGAACTGCAGAGATAAGCAAAGATACCACCACTAATGGAATATTTCTGTTAGAGGAACCTTACTAAACAACAACACAAACGTAGTATCTTAGAGGAGTTCAGCAATACCCATGTGCAGAAGAACAGAGGAGAGGTACCACAGGAGTGGGGGAGAGAGGCAGACAAGTAAATAATTTGTTTGATTTGAAGTGTGGGATCAGTGTGGTTCCGTGAATGGGCTGTCTGTGTATGTGCTTGTGTGTGTCTGCATGTGCATGCATGTGTCTGTGTGTCTATGTGCCAGCGTATGGGATGGGTGTCTCTATGGTTTTGCCAATTAACCCCTGACATCCTGGGTTAGTTCTAGGGCAAGACAAAAAAAGGTTAAGGATAGAGCCTTGAGGGAAAGTTTAAAGACTTAAGGACTCAATCCCCCATTCTTATAATCACTATACAAAAGTTCTAGGCAGCCATTGAACAATTTGAATTGATGGTGTTGAGAATAATGCTGATGATATTCTTCATGGTGTTAATGATCATGGATGGTTTGAAGGTGTTGAGTTAAGGAGGTAGCAAGTCTCGAAAGGAAGGGTGAATGATTCTCATAAGGGGTATGAGACCATGTTTTAGAGCCTTACCTTTGGAGCTGGAAGGTTGTAATGGAAGAGAGTTGTCGAAGGGAACAACAAAATGGTTGCACCTGTTGACCTTGAAGGGGGAAAGCATTGTACCAAAGTGGGAAACATCCTTTAGATCGCGGTGATTACACCGCAATGCATTTAGAACGCAGCCATTACAACACAAGTCGTTACATCGACTTGCGCTGGATGGCGCTATAACCTAAGGAATAGTAAGATTTACTATTCCAATACCTTCCCTACTGTACGTAGACTGGTGTTGGTGTAGTAAATCTTACTATTCCTAAGTCCAGCGCCCCCCAGCGCAAGTCGTTATAACGACTTGCGCTGTAAAAACTGCGATGTTAACATACCGCGATAATTTTGATCGCATTGTAACCTCACATATTCTACCAAAGTAGCATCACAGACAATTAGATGGAGAATGTAACTGCTGTTGGAAGTCTGGAGTGAGCTGTGTTGATGTAAATCATTTAGATGAAGATGACCATCTAATTGTCATTACAAATTGGAATTGGTAATTTCCCAGTTGATGCTATTGAGGAGAACTATTTACTTTTTGTGAGGCATCCAGCAAGCTGATCTATAAACTTGGATTCATGTTTCGTGGGATGTTGATGATACGCATGCTGTGATAGGGATATCTGGAAAAGGAAACTTTAAGGTATTTAAATATGTTCAATCATGTTATGGAAGTAGTTTTGCATTGCAGATAGTGTCTGAAGATGATGGCAATGCTGTCACTTTGTTTACAGTGTTGGTTGCGTCATAAAAGGGAGTGGCCTTAGAGTACAAGAGAGTTCGTTATTGCCTGTGATTGAGTATTTAAACATGTATTAGTGAAGCAGAGAATGTCGGGATTTTAGGTACTTATAAGAAGGGTATCTTTGGGTGATGTTTATTTGCAATCTTACATTACGAATTATGCATTTGAGAAGAATGTTTAACAGAAATATTGGTGGGGTGGTTGTGAGTGCTAGAGATGGAAATGGGATTGTGGGGGTTGGACTATTTTAGGGAGCTATATGTAAATTGTCAGGATTGACAGGTGATAAGGATGTAGGGCTACTGGATTTCGATATGAGCTAAGAAAAATGTCCCTAAGCATTAGTATTACAAAGGATGCAGATTGAACATATATTGTGGTTAAGGTTATTGGTGACCACTTTGGTGCCAACTGCCTTAAAGCTTGGAGTAGAGCCCATTACACATTGTCAGCTGTGAACAAACAATCTTCACAGCTGTAGTTATGGTGGGTCATGTGCAACTGACACAAGTTATAGGCCCTGGATGCAGAAGTCACTCTGGTTTGTTGGACAATATAACATGTTACATGAGGGCACACACCAGATTAAATCAATTTTAGAAGACGTTTGGTAACTTGGAATGTATTGTATGCTAATTTAGTCAGATTGATTAATCAGATAAACCATTATGCACAATAGTTGAAACCCTGCAAATACAGTAAAAATCTGTGTTGTTTCTGTGGTTCATTAACATGATAGTCCTACTCCCAAGATGGCTGCTGTATTTGGTCATGGGAGCACTTGTTAAATTTGAATTATGTTCTTAGAGCTGCTTCTTAAATGTCTGTCATTATATGCATACGAGCCATTGCCTTTGCTGATTCCTGGATGCTACATGTAAAGCTGGGTTAAAAAGGCTGATGTTGCAGCTTTTGAATTACGAGGCTTGTTTTTGGTGTTTCGGGCTCATCACCTTTGATGAAAGAAGCCTTATTAAAAGGGATGTCATTAAGGACATCAGAGAAAGCAATATCTCACATCGGGTGATGCATTTGAACCCCCAGGGTAGCTTTACTTCAACTCCACATACAGAAAATTATCATAGCATAGAAGGAGCAGGTTGGCCACTTCCTGGCCATCATTGCTGCACCTCAGGAAAATCAACCTGATCAAGTAAGTCCTAGGATGAGGATCAGGCTACGATGAACCATGAACTCATCCGCAACACAGGTGGATGAAAGAGCAGAGCATCATCTCAGCAGCAAGAGCTATGATGGGGTTTGCCTATCAGGTTAATGTGAATTGCGCCCAGGCAATGATGTCTGGCCTCTGTTATACAACCAATTCTGGAAGCAGGTCACCATATAGCTCCAACCTGAGCTCTTGTTGACAACCCACATGTGTGCGAGGGGGCAAAGACAATTGACCAGCTGCTGCCCATCAGAAGATCTCCACCAGGGGCTCTTATTCCTACTGAATGAGGACTTAGAGATGGAAGGAGCACAGTGCACAAAGACATGAAGTGACAGCCTCCCAGAGATAGCCTTTGGCAAGGTCATATAATGCTGAGTAAAGTGAATTAGTGGTGCGAGCTCCATTAGGTTTTCGGTTTGTTCTCTAGAAAGAGCTTCCAGAATTATGCACACTAAGCCGGTGAAGAATGGTGCTGTGAAGCTTCCAGACCCAAGTTGAGCACCTCAAAGGCTCCAGCTGCTCACTGGGAAGCTCTGCAATGGCACACCACACCAAGAAGTGGCTTGGTGATTCAGGCTCCGCAATGGACATGAGGGACAGCGATATCAGGCAGGCGGTCGAGCAGGCCTATGGTAATTCGAAGGTCAGCTGAAGATAATTGGTAAAGGGTATGGAGATCACAAAGAAGGCAGCCAAGTATGTGCTACCTTGACGGGAGGCATCTATGCTGCATCGAATTGGAAAGTGGCTGTAGGAAGAATGTTTCTGGGAGCATTTCTGTTTAGCCTGTTTGCAGAATCTGGTGGCACAAAACGTAAAGCAAGGCCTCATAAAGGGGCCACCTTGCTATTTTCAGGGTCTATGTTTTGGCCTTGCACTATTCTCTGCTTATCTCTTTGTGTTTTGAGGTAGATCCAAGCTAATCCCCTTAGCAACCATCATTAAAATAAAATGTACTTTACCAAAAGCCTTTGATTCATATCTTTTTTTTAAAGTCATTATTTTGCTTATTTGTATGTCCACAAAGCATAAGGGTAAGGACTTTTCTGGCTGCAGAAACTGGAGTCTAATTAAGCCCTAACCAGAGCCCTTCACTCCATATCAGCTCATTGGATCAACCAATGTTTATTCAAGAGGATGAAACATAGAGGAAGATTACTGATGGTCTATTCCCAAAGGCAATTTTCCAAATCAGTACACTTCTGGACCTGTGAAGACTCTGCCAGGGGGAAAAAACGGTTGTGTCGCTGAAAGGATTACCATCTGGACTGCTGCTTTGCTGGACTACTGTCTTGCTACGATGCAATGTTGCCTACTGTTCCCTGTATGGGTGAGAAGGACTTGACCTGCTTCACTTGAACCCAAAGTGACTCCAAGGGCTTGCTAGCTTGCCTCCTGATTTAAGTCTCAAGTACATAAAATACTTCCATCTTACCTGCACCTGGACTCTGCCATCTGTGAGTCTGCCCTGCCAACTGATGCCACCCCAGTCCTGGGCCCTTGTAAGTGAGGCCTAAAGTGCTTCTATAAGCCAACCTATTCATCCTCATTGGAATCAACGCATCTTTATATTTTCTCGGTTCAGAACCAGTGCATCTTACCCTTAGGTGGATTGGACCTGGCTTATCATCGGCGTTGAGTGAAGCAGACCAAGCGTGTTGCCTTTGAAACTAGCCAGTGGCAGCACAAAACTTGAGGGGGCCCCATGCAAAGTACACAGAGGGGGGCTCCCCGGCCCACCACCTGCCACACATGCTGAGGAGGCCCTCTGGAGTTCTGCCCCCACAGCAGGGGCTTATGTTTGGCCAAAGCTGCAGAAAATAATCATTTAAGTATTGCCTAATATACATACGAACGTTACAGGAAAATAAAATAAGGGCATGGCTGTTGCAATTACATTTTAATCCCAGTTGCCGACTCAGACCCACCGCCTCCGTATGTACAGTTTACACTGACTGCGCATAACAATTCAGTCAGACCAGCCCTGGCTGCCCACCTTATGCCCCACCCTGAAGACAACAAACCTGATCAGCATGCACCTTCTAATTTATGAGCATTGAGCGACAAATGTAACTTTAAAACTAGCTCCCAGATGGACTTTTTAAGTGAGTGTACTGTGCGCTTCGTGGGCTACTGGAGCTCGGGTTCCCCCCCGCACCACAGGGGCTGCGGGGGCCTTTGTTACAACTGTGGAACCAGTGCATTGCCCTCATAACTGACGCATCCTCTGCTGAAGGAGCAGTAGCAGTGTATCACACTCAGAAGCAGTTCATCGCACTTGGAACCAACACATCACTGCCATTTCATGGAGAAAATCTATGCATCTCATCCACTGTGTGGCTCGACGCCAATGCATAGCTTTGGCTGTACCCGCTGCTTTGGTCGACTATGTCGCAGTCCGGATCAAGGTACTCTTGTTCAGCTGGCCTAACTGGGTCTCTGTGTATGGCCCGCACTCCATCGCAGTCGGACTAAACTTTTCACTTTGTCCTGGTCCGGCATGCCCAGATATCCCACTTAGGCGTCTATCGCTTCTGAGCACTACTTTACAGTTTATTCTTTAGAAATTTGTATCTCGCCTTCTATTTATTGGATTTTTGTCGTTTGGTCTTGTTTTATTTATAAAATTATTCTCTATTTTGCTAACCTGGTATTAATTCTTTTTGTGGTGTTTTTTTTAAAATTATGTTACTGTTTGAAGTGTGGCATAAATACTTTACACAATGACCCTTGAGTTATGCCTGGCTATTCTGTGCCAAACTACCATAGGGTGAGCACAGGATAATTTAGTGTGTTTTGTGGCTTACCCTAACTAGGACTGTAGTTTCTGCTGGGACAGGGTGCATGTCCCTGACAACCAGAAACCCAATTTCTAGCTTGCGTTAAACATCAAAATCTGTATGTTATTCGCCAGAAATGTGTAATAGGTTCTATTTATCAACCCAATAACTAACGAACCCCGTGGTATCACTATTTACCAGGTGCGATAAGTAGCACCTATACTTTTAGATATCTAGAGAGAGATATCTATGTGACTTGTGTATGGTCACCAAAAGAGTTGAACATAATGGAGCCTTACAAGAAATTACCACCCTCAACAACTGCAAAACTAAAAATGTAATATATATGATCCTGTGCCCATGCAATCAGGCATACATAGGAGAGACGGGCAGAGAATTGCGGTTACGAATAGGAGAACATAAATCCGCAATTAAAAATAATAAGGAGAATGCACCACTAGTGACACTATGGAAAGAGAAGGGACACACTGAAAAAGACCTGAGATGGGTCATCTTAGAAAGGATAAGGGAACAAACCAGATTAGGAAACAGTAAGAATAGGAGGAAACAGCAGGAACAATGGTTCATGGTAAAATTCAACACCATCAGATGCGGATTGAATTCAAGAGAAGAGTGGGAAGCCCTAATATAAATATAATTCACTAAGGAAAAGCTATAGAATAAGAAGCAACCTGAGATGCTAGAAAACAATGTATAAATAGAACAGAGTAGGTAGATCAGTATAATTACCCTTTAGATATGAAATGGACTAACTGACACTTCCTTCTACCAGTTCCATAACATGTAAGGCCATTGAATAGGCCGTCGAAATAGCGGATACTACTTTGGGGAAAGGGACCCCTATAGCTGATGATGAATTTACCACGAGCATCACCGGGGAATTATACCATCAAGAGCACCTACGGGTAATAATATCGTCTGTAGTGCTAGTAGTAAATAAGTAAAACATAAAATTAATGTGCATAATACTTCCCCCGTAATAATCTCCCGTTATCGATATAATATAGTGATACCGGCCCCTGAATTATATACATAAAACGAAACTACAAACAGAGCAAAAAAAAAGAAAATGTAAAATCTGGATCGAGCGGTGAGAACATAAAACAAAGCACTTAAAATCCAGTAAAGAACATCATTAGTTCAAGAGTTACTAAGATGTATCATAAATAAAAAATACAGGATACGTAGGGATACAGGGTTTAACCGTTGCATAGAATAATAATAATACCATCTTAAGATGGCGCCACCATTTGCCAAGGTCGTCATTACTAAGCGCATGCGCGCGATTCAGGTGTAATCAATTATCCTAGATGTTAACTCACATAAATACAGCGTTCTGCGGCCGCTGTTATCCAAGGCGAGAGGACGAGGCAGAAACGCGATTTTCAGAAGGAAAAGGTGAGAGCAGTAGACCGATTAGACGCAATACGGGGGTAGTCTCTCTCCTCCTTAGTCCCATACGTCTAGTTGGTGAACGAAGGGGGAACCCGCCGGTAATAAATTATAATGTCCACTTCTATTTCTTTAAAGAAGCCTCATGGGAGGAAGGGATAACTTACTTATACGTGAGGTAACGGGTATTATCATTACACCCAGATGACTTAGTGGCAAGAAAAGGGGTAAGCCGTCCCCGTCAATAGTACAAAACGTATAAAACGTAAATAATGAATGTCAGAAATAGTACACCGGCGAGGGTTTACCGACTGCTAACAGGCTAGGGAAAACGGGAAACATAGGACAGCTTAAGCGTAGATAGAGAGCCAAATCCACCAAGTAATAGTTTAGATAGAGAGAGACCAAAACTAGTGAGCCCGATTGTGAGAGATTAAACGTAACGGAAAACGAATATCAGAGGCACACATATATATGCCTGTTTATCTATCCGTACAGGACATATCCAGTTCACGGACGAAATCGCGTGGATATATGCCCGTCCAAGAAAAGTTTTATTATGTTTTAAGGTAAGATAGTTTCAAATTGATACTGCCGGTTATAATAGAGTAAATCAAAGACGTATAATAGAGGTGGGCTTAGCCTTTTAACACTGTTAGAACTCTAATGTGACATCCCTTGTTTGAATAGATAAAAAAAACCCTAACGGTCTAAGAAGAGTGGAAACACCATTGAATATCGCAAAGATAGATGAGTGGCTCATTACTGCCGCATTCCACACCCGGGAAGAAAGGTAATCAGCCTGAATGAATATATAGGCGTAGATAATGCGCTACTGTTTTCAAAAAGAATGATGAGAAAAAGAAAGAATGACACAGTATTAGAAGAAATGGGGGATTATAGCTAGAAATAGTACCATGTCTTTCTATTTTTGACTCGATTTTTATGTAGCTGGCTCAAGAAAAGTGTAAATGCCAGGAAATACAAACAAGGAGGAGAAGAAGCACAGCAACAATTATTTCTAGAGTGCAAAGGTAAACGGCCTCATTTATCTAGTGTAAAACAGGGAGAGAACATATGTAACAAAGAATTTGAGATTATCTGTTATACCCCTATCAGGAAAATCGATATTTATACCAGAAGCCAGGACCTGAATCCCTAATCCCCACCAACAGGGGTGTCCTGCCTATATACCCAGTTGGTAAGAACTTATTAGAATATTATCAGTTTAACCCGATGATAGTGTTGATATGACAAGATCAGACTAGGCCCCCAGTAGAATACGGGGCTTAATATTTCCACATTAAAAGGGAAACGGAGGGATATAAGATGATGTTATGCTCTCTTAAGTCAAATGTCATGATTTACACATATCTTGTTCATTTACTATGAATGTAATAGAATACACACCTAGATGAGAAAGGCCAGGTGTGTGAAAATGTGAAGCTCTCCTAAGATTTCACAGCAAGAGGGAGGGAGAGAAAAATGTGAAATATTGATAAAATTATTAGACAAAAGGAAGGGTGTATAAATTAACTGGGTGATGAGACCATGAGATGATTCTATAATGTCATGAATTATCCGAAAATAGTGATACTTTGCTTTTTTCCCCATATATTTACAGAAAGGGTGTTTTAATAATAACCTTTGAAGCCGGTGACCCCAAAGAAACGGCAGTCCTGAGGAAGGTGCTACAATATCTTTTGTTCTCCGCACCGAAACGCGTCGACGCAAATTTTTTCTTGTAAAATCCAAACCAGGTCCAGTGAACAATTGATACGCATATAAAAGTAGTACCATTGATGTCACTTTCCCATGACCTAACAACCTTTGGATCAAACAATTAAGAGTGGTAATAATATCATACAGCCACACTGTGTAGGGGTGTATTGAAGATTGTGTTTGCTTGTATATTACAAAAGATTCTTTTTCACTCTATGTAAACCTTGCATGTGATTTTTTACTTTAAATGATTCTGATGGTTAATATCTGATTTAATAATTTTTATGTGTATGAAATGTATTGAACTGCTATGATCAACTGTTAAAACTAATTGTTTTTTTATATATATATCCTTTCAAAGATCGCGCTTTGAAATTTTAATTTGTTATTGTGTATAAACTGTCTAATGTTTTATTAAAAAAGACTGTGAACGTTCCTATTTTAGTGTGGAAATTTAAATTCTTTGGTTAGGTTCCCTAACCCGATGACCGAGTGTTTAGATGAGACAGGTATGGAGATTTAATAAGGCCATACATATATGTGCACCCAGGGATTTTCCCTTGACTGCACCTATACTTTTAATCAGGTCCCAAGTCTGCAAATGATGGAAAAATAAGAATCTTCAGGCCCCTTGGTACACATTTGTGTTCAACCAACGAGAAAGTTACTGTTTTCATAATCTTTCAAGTTTTATATATTTTTGCCAAGGCATTGTTGAATGATAAATGTTCTGCAGTGAAAAACTGTAACTGATTAGGCGAAAGCTCTCTGCCACATTCCATGCTCTGAGTAGGTTAAATCTTTTTATTGCAAACAATACTATAATGGAGAAAACACTGGATGCCGGAACACAGAAAACAGAAACGAAGAGCACTAGACAGCAGGAGAAAAGAAGTGTCAAATTGTATTTATTAGTGAAAGTTGTCACTCGAGAGTTCTGAAGCGAGCCCTTCTTGGAAACCTCTCGTTTCACTGCTGCTTGAATTGCACGTGTCAGTCTCTCCATCCATTCATAGAGGGCGCGAGCCTCTCAAGAGAAAAACTCGAAGGTGCGCGAGGCAGAACAATGGGCGCGAATAGTTCCAGACGCGTGCCTGCGGTTCTCTTACTCAGGTGCACAACGGTGGCAACAAATATCTGTTTCACTGACTATATCATTACCACGACATGGGTTGGGTGGACGTAAGCTGGAGTAAAGGTATGAACCTGTGTTTTGAGTGGCAGGAAAATTGCACGTTACTATTGGTTCGACGCCAGCTGGTCCATTTGCAAAGTGCGTCGAATGACCACCTCGAGATTGCTACAAAAACTCCCGGTTGCTCATTGAAAACTGTCCATTATGCTGCCTTTGAAATCAAAGTAATCACGTTTCTTGGAAAGCGTTACCAGGAATTCCATCTACTGATTTTTGACGAGGTTCTGACTATATTATGCACCTGTTGTTCATGCACATTCTGGTTATTAAATTCAGGCTTAGCCATGCCCCTACCTCAAATATTCCTTGTCTGTGTGCATCCTCACTGGCCGCCTTGTAGAATATGTTTTTGTATTTGTGATTCCTTGCGAATATTATACAATATACCCCCTAAGAAAATATAACAGTATTTATTTAACTCTATACCTTTGCAAAGGTCCTTATATGAATTTAAGTTTGGCTAGCAGTTTGAGCACAATACATATATATTAGGCTGTTTGAGGTTTGTCAGGCACAGGGCATCTGCCAATAATAGGCGGATGCCCTTTCCACCAATTGTATGGTTTCCCCTCCACATTTAAAGGTGGGGGAAATCTTGGTTTCTGATCCTGGAGCTTCAGCTGGCGCGGAGTTGGAAACCATCACCTGATCAGCGGCGACCGTCAAAGGTAAGTGCCGTGTATCAGGGCGCGGCAGGGGGGAAAGTCGGCGGGCGACGGAATACGTATTATTTATTTATTTATTTAATCATGCCTCACTGCGTTTACCTATGCCGGCCACCACTTCACCAGGGACCACCAGCTTGTAAAAGTCAGAAAGCTGACCCTATTCTGGGCTGGCCTTCAACACTGATTTTCCTTGCCCGGGTCTAATGGCCAGCACTGCAATTTTACCTAAAGTGGCTGATACTCTTGATAGTACAAATCCCTGTCAAGCCAGACAGGATATAAAAATATGGGGCCTCATTTATGAGGTTTTGCCGTAGGGAAGCGCAGCAGGCCTTCCTGCTGCGCTTCCGTATGGCAAAAGAAAAGGGCAGGAATGCGCCGTATTTATAAGATACGGCGCATTCCTGTCCTTTTCCCCTGCCCCGGCACACAATGGGCTGCCTGCGCCAGCGTAGGCACCTTTGCACAATGGTGCAAGAGTGCCGGCATTGCGGGGATGATTATTTTACAGGAAGGGAAACCTCTCTGAACAAAAATAACCCCAAGAGGCGTTTACTCTTTCTATGTGTGCTGCAGAATGCAGCACACATAGAAAAAGGAAAAACGAGGAGAAATAAAGATATTTCTCCCCGTTGTGCCTCCCTTACGCCTCCCCTGGGGAGGCGTAAGCTTTTGGCACTGCCTTAGATTTACGATTTCTCGTAAATCTGGGGCAGTGTCAAAAGGCCATGGATGTTGCTGGGAACACCCCCAGCAACACCCACTGCATTCCCCTTTAACGCAGAATAGGGACTGATATTTGTCAGGCAGCAGTACTCCAAAAAAAGTGGTTAGTGCTGCCTGATAAATATCATGCAGGCTTCGGCGCCATGGAACGTCAGAAAAAGTGAAGTTCCAATGGCGCAAGGGGCCTCATAAATGAGGCCCTTTGGTAAGCAGTCCTCTGCTGGGCCAGCTGAGGTAGGGCCATGGCCACACTTTCACTTGGGGACCAACCATCTAACTCAAAGTGGCACACTAAGTCTTGCTTTTTTTGGTAAAGTTCTAGGGGGTGATTTTTTTACAGTGTCCCCCTGGAGTATATTCGATTTTTTGGGTGGATAATATCTTAGGCCCTGATTTAGAGTTTGGTGGACAAGTACTTTGCCATGAACATGAAGGATATTGTAAGTTCAGTATGATATCTGTATGCACTTGTAATAAAGCGGGTGTGATATCTGTCAGAGTGCCCATCCTCCAACTGTAAATCATACAGTCGGACTGTTCTAGTTTTATCAAATTTTAGAGAAGTGGTTTAGGGAAACAAATGGTGGATCCACACACTAAGATGTTCTTATTTCAGATCTGGTATCTCCAACACTTATTTTCATAGTTGACCAATCACAGCCCATCTTCTAATCCCTTGAAATGGCCCTCTGTTGTATCGTTCTTCATTTCCCATGTGTTTTCCTTTAAGGCTCGTGTTGGTGCGAGCCTACCTTTAGAATGCTTATGACTTAGTATGACATAGTATGTATTCGGATTGTAGAGTCAGTTGCTGCCTGACTCATTGCAGTACAGTTGTGCTTCCTGGCACCACCTGTTCTTGCCTGTATCTTAATAAACTCCTACACAAGAACCCTGCCTCCACCTCTACTTTTCAAGTGGCGACGATCGGGATTACCTGAAGATTATTTTTTTTTCATTCCATCTCTTGGGAAAGAAAGAAAAGAAACCACGTCGTTTAAGAAAACTTCACAGAGGAAAGAAAATAGCCTCAAATGGGTAATTATTCTTAACCCCTTCCCCCTAACCCCAGCGTTTTGAGACTTTGATTGACTTTGTTTAATTTGAAGAAGAGAACGAGAAGTTACTTACTACCGCGCTGCCTGCATTTTTTAAAGCGCCTCCAAAGTTCCATGCGCGCTCTACTCTTGCGCGAAACAACTATCCATGCACGCTCTGCTCCTGCGCGTACAAACAATCGCGCCAGCTTCGTAATCATCTCGATGATGTATTCACGCAAGGTCACGTTGCGTGACCCCGCGAAGCGGCCATCTTAGGAGCTGCAATTCACAGTTACCGGGACAACGACCAAACAACGAACGAAGCAGCGCTGAGGGTTTCTTTCAAAGGGAATATCTTTTTAAACAACGAACGAACTTTAACGTGGTTTCTTTATTTAAGAGGCAATTACCAGGAGAACAGGTGAGATTGTCGGGGCACATAATTATTAATTTGTATTTATTGCAAATAAGCTGCAATTTAATAACTCCTTTGCGTACCCTTATTTATGGATTCTGGGGATCAGTCCCAAAGTGAAAGCTTTTCTCAAGCAATAATGGCTCAACAAAGCTTTGTTATTAGTCCCCCACAACCCTTTTGGGCTACTGGTTCACAACCAGACATGAAGTGGGTGGAGTGGAAAGAGTATTTTAATAATTACATCTGTGCTATTGATGAGAATGCTAAAATGAAGCCAGAGCAAAAGAAAAGAATACTTCTACATTCCCTAGGTCCTAAAGGATTAAAAACATATTCACGTATGCAGAAGTTAGCTGATGCTGATTCAAGTGAATTTGACAATGCCATTGCTGATATGGACAGGTATTTCGCACCTAAAGTGTGTATAGGTGTAGTGAGACACAAATTCTTCCAAAGGAAACAGAAAAAGGATGAATTAGTTGATGAATGGGTTGATGACCTTAAAAAACTTGCTATTGACTGTAAATTCGGAGACCTGCATGACGAACTTATTCGAGATCAGCTGGTTATGCACAACGACAACTCTCCTATTCAAGATCGCCTTTGGGTGAATGGCGATGCACCTCTCGACGATGTACTTGCAATAATGAGGAAATCAGAAATGTCGGGAAGGTGCGCCACTGTAATTAAAGATACGGTTAAGGATTCTGACAAGGCGTCATCAGCTGTTTTCAAAATCCAAGGAACACCAAAATATCAGCATAAGCAAGTTCATAACAAAAATTTTGGTCAACCTTTCAAGAGCCAAGGAATAGATAACAAGTTGGAAGATAAAAAGTGTTACCGTTGTGGTAGCAGAGAACATATGGCTTACTACAAGTCATGCCCTGCCTTACGGAAAAAGTGTAGCGTTTGTGGTCTCATTGGCCATTTTAGCAAAATGTGCCGCAGACGTACTAATGTCAAATGTATTTGGAATGAAGATGTGTGTGTTGATGGAAGTAGTGATGATGAGGATGGTTGTGTAAAAAATGTGAGAGGGAATTACATGTTGAACATTACTGAGGAAGGCAATTATATGTTGAACATTACTGATGAAGCAATGGAGGGCAAACCTATCTGTGAAGTCTCCTTAGGAGGTGTTAAAGTTAAGGTATATGCAGATTCAGGATCTCCTTATACAATTATCAACGAAGAGTTATGGAGGAAAAATTTCACACAGAAGATAGGTGATAAGTTAAATGCCTCAGATGTTAGTCCTGTGAGTTATACAGGTGGAAGAATTGACCTTCTGGGTTTCAGGTGGCTCACCTTCATTTTTAAAGGTAGGATGACCAGGGGCAAGTTATACATAGCAAAAAAAGGACCCTCTGTTCTAGGGTGGTATGACCAGAAGAATCTCCATATCATTTTAGACCCCAATAGCAAGGAGAAAGTGCTAGTTGTAGATGAAGGCAGCAAATTAGAGGATATTTTGAAATGCAAGTTTGCCAGCGTAGTAAGCAGACAACTAGGAAAGCTTAAGGGTTTCGAGCATAGAATAATGCTCAAAAGAAATGCACAACCCAAGGTACATAAGGTTAGGCCTATTCCCTTGTTGATAAGAGACGAAGTAAAAAAAGAAATTCAAGGCCTATTAGCTAAGGGTGTCATCGAGGAGGTAGACTCCTCAGAGTGGATTAGTCCAATAGTCGTAGCCAGGAAATCCAACGGTAAAATCCGTTTATGTATTGATTTACGCCATCTTAATCAAAATATTGTGATTGAACGTTTCCCTTTACCAAAAATTAACGAGATGGTCTCCTCCTTAAGGGGAGCGACTTGGTTTTCCACAGTAGACCTTTCCGCTGCCTACCACCAGGTGGTCTTAGAACCCGAATCCAGACATCTAACAGCCTTCATCACACCATTTGGCTGTTTCCAGTTTATTAGGATGCCATTCGGCCTTGCATCAGCCGCGGCAGTGTTTCAACGTTTAATGCACAAATTATTTGGCGATATGGATGGCATTTGTTTTTTTCAAGATGACGTTCTAATTGCTGGCACTGACAAAGAAGATCATGACGTAAAGCTGTGGAAAGTTTTTGACACACTTAGTGCTGCTGGGTTGACTGTTGAATTGTCTAAATGCAAATTTGGGGAAAGAAGTGTTTCATATCTTGGCCATATAATTAGTGAGGAAGGTGTCAGACCAAAAACTTCGCTAATAGAGACTATTGTTACTTCACCTGCACCTGATTCTAAAGAAGGAATCAAATCCTTTTTGGGTATGGCGGAGTATTGTGCCAAATTTATCAAAGACTTTGCTTCAAAGGTATATCACATTAGATCCTTACTGAAGAAAAATGTGAAATTTGAATGGTCTAAAGAATGTGAGAAAGAGTTTTCTGATATCAAATGGGAATTGCAGAAAGTGAGCGCTCTGTCTAGTTTCGACCCTAATTTAGATTGTGTCCTGACAACTGATGCTAGTGACAAAGGTTTGGGCGCAGTTTTGTCACAAGTGGATGAAAAGGGTAGAGACAGAATCATCTTATTTGCATCCAGGGCCTTGTCACCTGCGGAAAGCAGATACCCCATCATAGAAAGGGAGGTTCTAGCTTGCGCTTGGGCCTTAGAACACTTTCGTGCCTTTGTTTGGGGGAAAATGGTTCACATCAGGACGGATCACAAACCATTGGTCCACATTGTGTCCACGGACGGCACTGCTACAGCCTCTGCTAGGTTGGCAAGGATCTCTATGCGCATGAAAGAATACATTTACAATATCACATATGTACCTGGAAAAGACAATGTGGTTGCCGATTGTCTGTCAAGACTTCCTTCCCCTCTGGAAGAATGTGTGGATGACCCTTGGGGAAGCGTTAGTGTGGCATTTATACATGATTCTGGGTTCCCAGCCATTAGCAGGGAGGATTGGTTGAGTGAACATAATGCTGATAAGGATTTAGTTGAAGTATCCAAGTTTATTTGTCATGGTTGGCCAAAAGAAAGATCCTTACCTGGCTCTATGAAGCCTTTTTGGGAAGTACGATCTGAATTGTCATTTGAGAAAGAACTTTTATTGAGAGGGGACAGGATCGTTCCACCTTCTGGGCTAAGGAAAAGGATTTTACAATTATGTCATGAGGGGCATTTTGGCATAGTAAGGACTAAACTATCAGTGAAAAGTTTGTTTTGGTGGCCCAAAGTCGACAGTGAAGTAGAAGCTTTTGTCAGAGGTTGCCCTGTTTGCAGTTCAGCAGACAAATCCTTGAGGACTTTGAGACCAGCTATGAGTGATGGGCTCATTCCTAGCATGCCTTGGGAAACTATCGCTGTGGACATTTTTGGCCCTGTAGGGGACCCGAAGGAATATGGATTGGTTGCCATTGATCTGTTTACCAAGTGGCCTGTAGTTAAATTTGTGGATAAAGTAGATACTCTGGCTGTGTTGAAATTTTTAGATAAAATTTTCATAGTTGAAGGTTTACCAGTTAATATCCTAACCGACAATGGTGTACAATTTCTGTCCAAAGTTGCCAAGGATTATTTTGTGAGATGTGGTATTACGCACAAAACAACCTCTTTGTACAATCCTAGCGGCAATGGAACTGTCGAACGCTTCAATAGAGTGATTAAAGGCATTTTGCAAGCTGCAAATTACAAAGGTCTGGATTGGAAATTGGAGATACAAAAGGCTGTGTGGTCTTACAAAGTGACCTTGAATAATTGCACAGGAGTTTCCCCTTTTGTGATGATGAGAGGTAGGCTACCAAGATGTAAGGTTAACCCTAGTTGGTTTTTCAAAGACAGTGTCCAACAGTGGTCACCTGTTGAGGTCAAGAAAAAATTGGAATTGGTTCATGACAGGAGTAAGGCTTACTATGACCAACGTCATAGTGTGAAAGATGTCATTGTGAAGACTGGAGATTGGGTTAGGATTAGGAAGCCTTACAAAGTTTTGAAGGGTGAGAATAAGTTTGATTCACCTAAACAAGTCCTGGAAGTTCTCAAGAACTCAGTCAGGTTAAGTGATGGTAAAGTCTGGAACTTGAAAGATGTGGCTTTGGATATTTGTCAGAATCATGATGAGGGTAATATCGTGAAAGGCAAACTTTCTAGCTTTGATTGGGTTGAAGACTACTTTCATGGCAGTGAACTGCAGTCCCAACTTGCATCCGCTGTTTCACTTCCTCAATTAAGGGAGGGGGATGTGGTAACCAGTTCTCCAGTTTCTCCTGATCCTGAACAAGAAACCCCATCCTTTTCTGTTAGTAGAGACACAGTTCCAGCTCCCACATTACCTGCTGATAAAGTTTCTAATAGGACGCTAGGTGACGTTCCTGATTCTCAAGCCTCGCATGACCTAGATCAAGCTGGTACAGCTTTGCATGACCCTGGTCGCAGTATGTGTTCAAGTTCTAAGAGGCCAAAAGTTTTGCCTAGTTGGCTTAAGGATTATGTTAAGTAGTTCCTTAGTGTTCATTTGTCTCCCTCGTTTTTCCCTACTTTCCTTTCTGGGTTTCCTCTTCCTCTCTCCTATGTTTCCCCTTTTGTGTTCCTTATGAGGGGGGGGATGTGTTGTATCGTTCTTCATTTCCCATGTGTTTTCCTTTAAGGCTCGTGTTGGTGCGAGCCTACCTTTAGAATGCTTATGACTTAGTATGACATAGTATGTATTCGGATTGTAGAGTCAGTTGCTGCCTGACTCATTGCAGTACAGTTGTGCTTCCTGGCACCACCTGTTCTTGCCTGTATCTTAATAAACTCCTACACAAGAACCCTGCCTCCACCTCTACTTTTCACCCTCTTATGGATTTGGGAAGCAAAGCTCTGTATATAGTCCAATGGTATAGCCGACTTAGCATGATGCACATTGAGAGGAGTAGGATGTGGCCTGTAAGCTGGGACTATTGGGTGGTACTCCATAGGGCGGACATGAAGCTCCTGGAGGTAGAGAGGCAGCTCGTGAAGCCATCCTTCTATCTGAATCTGAAAGCACTTGCAATCTATCTAAATTACTAAGAAATAAATAAGCCAAAAGAAAATCATTGGACCATTGACTTAAACCAACCCCATATTTTTTTTAATGCATTGTATGCTCGTATTCTTTTAAAGTACACCTTTTCCTTTTCTTAATCCTTAATTTTCTTAATCCATAACTGAAAATGTGGAGAATATTTCACTTAGCAAAAACTTGTAAATACAGCTCTGGCAATCACCGTCACCACCCACACATTCCAATAGACGATATTCCTAGGTGTTTTGCACTTCCTAGTAAAACATAAATTGCATCAAGTCAGATTTGTACCTGACGCTTTTATTACATACAAAAATATGTACCAGGAATCCTGAAAAAGTAGACATGACCAATCCTTGTATCATGTTGTAACCACATGTTTCTATTCCTGTGCATCTAGTGATAAATTTAGAATGTATTGGTTATATTTATGCATATAAGCTGGGGTATAGTAAAACAACCACTGAGAAAATAGTTGCATTTTTAATTTAACCCCACTTAAGGCTGTTCTCAGAACCTTCTGCCCTTACATCACTCCTCTGTAAACCTATTTTATTCTACCATGTTCTATGTTTTCCCAATCAAATTTACAAAGTTCTCAGTATTTCAAATAAATGTAGCCCGTTGACCCATTCCTTCATATGTTGGTTCGTGGGCAGTCAGCATTTTGAGAGTAGATGTTAAACTCGTCAGCCTTAGGGTGGTCTTCCCAACAGAATTATTGCTATTACATACACTATTTTTGCTGATCTCGCTTTTGTTGCCCACAGGACTCTGGGCACTTTATCACTGCTTATCAAATCAAGTCAAGTTTCATTTATAAAAATATATACATTTCACATTGCCTAAATACATGCACTACATTAAAACAATACATACCCTTCTGCATTTTCACAGATGCAAGATGCAGCCTACATAGATTGTACACCTCAATGGGCTTACATTTACTTCATGTAGCTTCCCTTAATGCCATTGGTCTGGTTCAAAAGTCTGGTGTATCTATCATCCTCCACTACAACGCAATTGAGGTGCAGACTAGCTAGGTAGGGCGCACACCTCCAGTGCAAAAAGGAACTGGGATAAAACCAGGCATATCTAGTTATATTAAAACAATACAACTATTGTACAATGATTCTAAATATGAATAACAATAAGAAAAGGACATCAAATAGTATTATAACTATGCAACAGGTGGATAAAAGTGCTATGTGTGGTTTTAGTCTAGAACGGCGATGGCTTAGAAGTATTAGGTCGCCTCAAGAGCTTTATTGGTGCTAAAACAGCTAAAGTGCATACATGCAGGGTGCCGCCTTAGATGAGTAATAATATTGTATCTATGCAACCAGTAGGTAAATTGCTGTGTGTATTTGTCTAGGGCAGATAGTACCTTAAAAGTATTAGTCCCCCTCAGAGCTTTGTCGATGCAAAAACTGCTAAAGTGTGTCCGTGCAGCGCAAAGATTTAGGTAAGAAAGAAATTATATCTGTACAGTGAGAAGGTAAAGTGCTATATATAGTTGTCATGTAGGGCGGCTAGTAGCTTCAAATTATTAGGCCACCTCAAATGCTTTGTCTATGCAAAACAGCTAAGGTGCATCCATGCAGGGTAAAGTCATTGTGTAGAATACATCAACGCCAGAGATAGACCCATGCAGTCTAAAACAACATTTTAAGACCTCGATAAGTGCTGCTCGCATATCAGGTGGCACCTACAAAGACTCACATCGTAGCCCTAAACCTCCCATTGAGTGAAAGTGCGGGCGCAATGTAGACCAATATTTGCCATTTCTTCCAAACAAACATAGGAAATGAGATAATGTTGCACAAGAGTATAGAAACTGCTAAATTATGTTAATATTACTGTGCAAAAAGTAAAATAGTGCTTTGTGTGACTGTCATTTGAGAGGTCTGATGAAAAGGCATATATCTACCTCAAAGGTTTATATCAGAGGCGTTACCTATACAAAACAGATAAAACATATGAGTGTAAGGCAGCCTAAGTTGTAATATAAGAAATATCAAGAATTGTCCTGAACTGCCAAACACAGCCTTTGAAGTCTGCTATAAATGCTACACAACAACTCTCATGAAGATATGAGACCTATATTTAACCATGTATTCACCCTAGATTTTCATCAGAAGACAAATACAAGGACCGTTTGGGCCATTGTCAGGTTGTTGTCCCAAGCATCGATAACATATTAAATGAACTCCCTTAATTCACTTTATTGCTATGGTTACTACTCTCATAGCCCTGTGTTTTAACCAGTTTTCTTCCCTTCCAAGCTGCAAGTGCATGTGCTCACTCCCTAAAACATGGTAAAAGTGGCGTATACCTGTGCTCACGGCCTGTGAATCAAATGCTACTAGTGGGCATGCAGCACAGATTGTGCCACCCACTTAGGTAGCACTGCAAATATATCTCAGGTCTACCATTGATGTGTGTGCAGTTTTAAACTGCTATTTCGACCAGGAAAAATAATCCTTTTGCCAGGCCAAAACCTTTCTTTTTATACATATAAGTCACCCTTAAGGTAGGCCCTGTCATTTTCAGTTTTACATGTCCTGGTAGTGAAAAACTCTTAAATTTGTTTTCCACTACTGCAAGGCCTACCTGTCCGATGGGATATGTTTGGAAGTACCGTATTACATTTAATAGGCTACAATTTCCAAATGGGAGCAGATAACTAGTTCATGTTTGATGTCATAGGACTTGTAATGAAAAACTCCTAACTGATGGTGAAGTCAGATTTTAAATTATAATTTTGAGAATGTCACTTTTAGAAAGTTTGCATTTTCCTGTATTAGCCGTTTAGTGTCTGCTGCCTGTCTTTGGGTCACATGACGGGGTGAACTTGACAGTGGAACTTTGTGTATTCCTCCTAGACAGGCACTCACACAATCGAAACTTCAGGTGTGCCATCCCTGGCAGGATGGCCGCTAGAAGCTGGATGCAGCCCTACTTAAACTTGAATAGGCTGTGGCCCAAATCCACACAAAGGTTGTTTAGCCCCTATAGTGAGTCTGGATTCAGGGCAGGGGTGGCATGGCACCTGTTAACTTCAAAATATAGCCTTTGGAAGCTTCTCGCTCACTTCAAAGGCAGAACTGGGTATAAATAATGGACCTCAGAAACCATGTCTTCAGTACACTTCTGGACCTTTGGATACTCTGCCAGGAAGAAAGACTGCTATGCTTCTGTAAGGTCTGCCACTTTGCTGGATTGCTGCTCTGAAGGTCTGCTGCCCTGCTGAGCTGACCTGCTGCCCTCTTGACTAATTGAGAAGAACTGGATCTGCATCTTTTGAACCGAGAAACCCAGAATGACTCCAAGGTCTAGCTGGCTGGCCTCCTGATCTGAAGCGTCAGGGACACAACAGGCTTCAAACAACCTTGCACCTGCAGCTGGACTCTGCCATCTGTGACACAAATCTGCAAGTGGTGCCAGCCCAGTTCTGGAGCCTTGGAAGTGGGCCTAAGGTGCTCTGCCAGCCTCTGTGGGTCCAGCGGAACTGACATGTCTCTTCTGCTGCATGGCGCAACCCTGAGCAGACCCGATGCACGACTGCTGTTGCTTGGATCAGAAATGTCCCAAAAATCCCTATTGCACAACAGCCCATTGTTTCATCGAAGCCGCTGCTACGTGATGCATCCTATGCACAAGCCCTCTCCTCCCTCGTCAACAGCAGGCTTGACAACACCAGACTCTGCATCACAGCCTCACAGCTCCTCGGAACCGACACTTCGCCCCAACTGCGCAACGCATCCTCAATGCCAGACTTCGCATCACAAGCCCTAGTCAACAGAATCCTCAACGGCGACAAAGGACCTTGCACTGCAGCCTTGCCGTGACTCCGAACGTACCCATCACTTTAGCTGCATGATGCACTTTCTGCACTGGTCCTCAAAAGGCTCTAGAAATCAGGATTTAAGGTACTGTATTCAGCGAGCCTTACTATGTCCCTGTAGGCGGTACGTGCACCATTGCAGTCTGCCAGAACTTGTGACTTTGTCCCGTTCCGGAGTGACCAGATATCCCCAGATGGTGCTTTGTGCTTTTTGGTGCTATTTTACTGAAATCTTCAAAATTGCCTATCTCCAAATTACATATTAATCTTATCTTTTAATCTTTTTTAACTCAGTAGGACTTTAGTTCCCACAGACATCTCCTAAAGGAGTTTCTGTATGTATGTTCAGAGTACATAACCATCTGGGTAATTGCGATTGAAATGTAGTAAACATTTTAGGGTGGAATAGTAAACCAGTTTAGGGTTATGGCATACTTGTTTTGGATAACCCAACCAAATAAATGTTTCTCCTACGAACTGATCACAGAAGTGGTTGTCAAAAAGATCCTGTTATTGAATCTAGTGCAATATACCAAATTAGATGTCTGATAATAGTTATATAAATCGGGAAGAGCTAAATTACCTTTTTTCCTTTGAAGATCCTATAAGACATACATCAGGGTAGAAAAGAAAAATAATGAAAGCTGTAAGATATTCGTGTTTTTCAGAGACAATCTTCAAATTAGTGAGATCGGGAGATAATTCTGCCATATGATCCTAATAATTTTCAGTGAACCACATGTCTAAATATCTTTTGGGTTCTCTGCTATAGTTGGATTATTGAAAAGAAGGGAGGGCGTTGTGGTGCTGCTCAACCACTGAATTATAGTCAAAGTTGGAATTTTGACACTGCATGGATATTTCAGGGCCATTTGCAATCTGTATAACTGTTTACTGAGAGATGTACAAGTCCAGGTCTGATACCAGTAACAATAAGGGAAATGGGGCAGTGAAGAGTAGGTAGTAGTCTTTTACAATGTTTTTTTAGGGTAGCAGATATTTATTGATATGAGTGGTGATATGAATACTGTCAGTGTTGTGCCGAACATAAACTCAAGTCAGTGGAAAGAAGTGAAATAGCTGCTGACATTTATGGTAATATCACACACATCACTTAAAGTTTATTGGCCCAATCTTCAATAATATCGGCCATCCAACGTGGTTCCTTGGTATTACCTATATAATTAGCAGGTCAGGAGAGTTGAATGTCTAGCCATAACCCTTTTACTTTCAAGAAATGGTCTATATGGGACCCATCCCAGCTTGCACGGGATAACTTTATAAAGGGAGCAGAGTAGGCAGAGCACTTTCTCCTCTGTCATAAGTCCTAAGTAGTGGAAAGCTGCCCCTTGCCAGGATACTTTATAGGATATGTTTATCATTGCTCACTGGTTCAGCATGACGTGCTTCTCCGAGCGCAACAGTATGCATGTGTGATGAAGAAGAGGAGTATTATGGGGTTAACAAGGTCTAGGTCCTGTCTGGACAAAACATACGCGCCTTAGGAGGATGTATTTCATGAATCACCTGAGTTGAGCCAAAAAAGACTACATGTCCCATGAACCCACAGGAATCTCAAACGACCTACTGAAAATGGCAGCCATCTTGAAGCATAAAGTGTAAATTCCTCTTTGTCCATAGTGTCCTTTCTATGCAGTTGGGATACATATATAATTGCTATATTCACAAGAGTCATCAATAGGATTATGAACTAACTACAAAGAATCAACCCTGTAGGTTATGAGTTATTGCAAACTCTAACGGGAGTATAGTTGCACAGAAGTACTATTGTATTGCATGGTATGCTGATGTAAAGATAGTGAATACATATATGACCAAGGTTAGAAACTAGACAACTAGACATGCAGTGCTAACAAATGTTTTCATGCTACATAGAGCTATTTTGTAATATACAAGCTAACTCTCCTTGGTAAACATGCCTTTTGTAATCCTGATGGTGATTCAGATATTAACCCTTTGCACGCTGATGGCGGAACCGCTCCGTCATCAGCTGCGGTGGCGCTGTGCTGATGACGGAGCGGTTCCGTCATGGCCCTGCCGCTGCGCCTGCACGGCGCGGATTCCGCGCCTGCACTTGAGCGGGCGGGGCCATGACGGAACCGCTCCGTCATGAGCACAGCCCAACCGCGGCTGATGACGGAGTGGTTCCATCACCAGCATGCGGCCGCCGCTCGGCCGCCCTGCCCCCTTAGCACTGCGGTGGAATAGCCGCCGCAGTGAAGGGGTTAAATGAAACGTAATTGTATTTTGCTCAGCATAAAGGCCAACTTTGTTCAAGCTACAGTTATACTGAAGCTCTCCTTTGCTATTTAAATCACAATGCTGTGGTATTGTTGACTAAGCGCAGTTATTTGACCAAACAGCCAAAACGTAGTTGCGTGACAATGTGTGTGGTACATCCAATCGCTGCATTGCTCCCTTGTCCCATTCCCCTTTCTCCGAGTCTACAGTGTAACTCCACAGTTGTACTGTGGATATGGCGGAAGGTTTTGCAAAGTGTGGAAGGTCAGGTCTGGATTTCCAGGTTTGTGCTTCCTGACACCCTCTAAAGCGAATATATACAGGATATGCAATGTGACAGAGCTTCTGTGAGGGCTTATATTTGTAGTCCATGGATGCAGGCTGCAAAACATTTCCATCGATTATGTTTTTGTTGTCTGGCACAACAAAAGGCAGAGCTTCATCTATTATGGATCACTGAAATATTATCGACGGACACATTATCGACTTACCAAAATATCGTTGACAAATTATCGACAACAAAAATATCGACTTACTATACTTATTACACAAACTACAAAAATATCGAGTAAAAAATATCGAGTACTAACTATATCGAATACATAAATATCGCTTAAAAAAATATCGACTACAATTATATCGTTGGACATGAAATTAGCCCTAACACTACAAAAATATCGACTACAAAAATATAGACTACCACAATATCGTTAAAAAAATAATATCGAGTTCATGTTTGCACACTTTTCTTTCTAAAATACCATCTTTATCATCAATAAAAGTCATTTCTCAGTAAAAAAAAAATTTCACATATAATACCTGTTTCTTACATAAAATTACTATTAATCCACATTTACTATACATTCTATTACATGCATTTTATCATTTTCTATTATTATTTGCATTTAACTAACATTTTCATTACCTATTTTCACATATAAATATATTTCATTTAAACACGAACCTGCTTTAATGCGGGAACAACCACATACCACCATTCTCACATCAACAAACACTCCAATTAACTTAAAAAAATTTAAACTAGCCTATACTATGCTTCCTTACATCCTAAAACCAATCAAATCAAAGCACACATAACACATATACTATAAAAGGGCTACATGCATTCTACCATTTGTTGCTGCTACCTATCTGGAAAGTAGATGCCAACACTTTGAAGATTTTGCTGCAGAATAAACATCTTTAAAGATCCAGCTTACTAGCTAATTAATAAAGTAAGTAACACAGCATTTTAGTAGAAAACTACATTAGAAGTGCACTATTTTCCTTACATATCCTAACTCTTAGACTTATTTTATTTTCATGTCTTCCTACTTTTCTGATAGAAACTGCTCCAACACAATTCCTATTACATGGTCATATTTCTTCATGTGCAAAATCAGATAGTAAGTATATAATAATTCTCTGTTACACACCAACTGCTTTGTTTAAACACTAATTTACAAGAGTATTTATTTTTAATTGACATTATATTTACAGATATACAGAAATGGTGCTATTTCTACAGCAAAAACGATAAAATTAACCTAATTACACATGTAAGTATAGATGTGTTTGTTATAAAACGGCCAATTTCATTAATGCACATTTTTAAACAACATATCTTGCTTTTTACATCTTCCCTATAGATCATTTGAAAAATCCAAAATCAACTATAACAAAACACAAAAATACCCTTCAGAAAAATGTAAGTATAATTGTTATTTGC
Organism: Lissotriton helveticus; assembly: GCF_964261635.1. NCBI lineage: Eukaryota > Metazoa > Chordata > Amphibia > Caudata > Salamandridae > Lissotriton > Lissotriton helveticus. Next base: position 104,656,618 of record NC_136072.1, read on the forward strand.
TAAAATGTTGGCACAAAAAACGCTAACTATATTCTTAACACCATGTTATTTATTTTAAATTGCCTCTACAGATATTCAGAAAACATCATACATCTATTCTACATATCATATGAAAACATTGTACACAAAATATACCAATATAGAAGAATCGCCTTTTAAAAAATGTAAGTATATTTATCATTTCTCTAAAACTGCCTAAAATAACACAGTCTATGTTCTTAACAACATCTTATCTATTTTATATTTCCTCTACAGATATTCTGAATACATCATACAGCTATTCTACCTACAACAAAGAAAACGACATATTTAGAAGTTAGTATACGTTTAAATCTGTTACATTTCCAAACGGTTCAGTATTAAAATTATAATATTTTGCTTTTATTTCTTCTATCTACTCTACAGATCATACCTGTACTAAATTGATGAACTCCAGCAATTACTACTATTCTACTATTTAAACAAGTAAGTATATGTAATGTTTACATCAAATGCACTAGTAGACAAAAATGACAACTGCTTTTGAGTAGGAAATACATTTGTTATATATAAACATTAACGTTGTTTTTCTATATTTTCATACCAACAGCAAATAAAGACATACATACAAGAACATCATTCAAAAGACATTTCTGCTTCTGTGACTACTACTTTGATTAACTGTAAGTATAAATGCATCACTAATGATGTTAGCACCACATAAGTAAAAAAATGTGTACTGATTTTGTTTCTTTCTACTCTTTCCTAGAACAAGTAAATCAAAATGACTGAAGGTGCAGAATTTGTCATGTCTCAGAAAAATAAATTGCTATTATGCTACATGGGTTATGTGTATAATCAGGAGAGACAAAGTGGTAGAAAGGTTTTTTGGAAGTGTACACAATATTACTCCAACAAATGTTATGGGAGGGCCACTACCAAGGAAACTAATGTGCTATTTACTAGAGAACATAATCATCCCCCAAATGTCACCGAAATTGAAATTAGAGATGCCTTAGAAAGTATTAAAAGTGCTAGCACACAAAGTGACAAACCCACCACCCAAATACTTAAAGAAGAACTGGTAAAAATACCTCACCATGCTTCAGGTCAACTACCCTCTATTGATTCCCTGAAACGCACAATTGCACGCACCAAACGACTCACTAGCACAACCCAACCCAACCCAACTTGTTTTGAAGAAATTATTATTTCACCCGAAATGTCCATCACACACAATAAAGATAAATTTATTCTTTTTGATAATGAAAGCAGTACAAACAGAATAATTATGTTTGCAACTGCAAGTAATTTACGAAAAATCCAACAGTGTCCCCAATGGATGATGGACGGAACATTTAAACCCTGCCCAAAACCTTTTTACCAACTGTATTCCATCCACGGTTTATACCATCATTCTAACATACCTTTCATTTACTGTTTGCTACCCAACAAACAGCAAACAACATACACCGAAATTTTAAATGTTCTCAAAACGGAAATCAATAATTATTTTCCCGAAAAAATAATTATTGATTTCGAATTAGCTATGATAAATAGCATTTTGAGAACATTTCCCCACACAGCAATCCAGGGTTGCTATTATCATTTTAATCAGAGTATATGGAGGCATCTCCAAAAATCTACTTTAAGTGTACTATACTCTACAGATAGCACCTTTGCCTATCAAGTTAAAAAGTTAATAGCCCTGGCCTACGTCCCTGTTACAGATGTTGCAGAACATTACAATTTATTAATTGACAGCGCATATTATAAGAGGAATGAGGATAAGCTAACACCATTGCTAGACTATTTTGAAGACACTTGGGTGGGAAGGTTGCACAGATCAGGACATCGACGCCAGCCCAAATTCCAAATCCCTTGGTGGAATGTCTATCTCAGTACTTTAAACCAGGAGGCGAAAACAAACAACAGTGTTGAAGGGTGGCATAATGCTTTCCAAGCAACTACAAAGAAAGGCAAACCCACATTCCACAACCTTCTTGAAGCTTTGAAAAAAGAACAAAGCTATCAGGAACTAAGAATGGAACAATCAGTGTCACAAATAGGGCCCAAACTCACTAAACAAACCCAACAAATGTTCCGACTGCTTCAAAGTCAAGTCACATTATACCCTACAACTAGAGGTTTAGAATACCTGGCAATAATAGCAAAAAGTCTTCTATAAAAATGTCAAGTAAATATACGAATGTCTTCTTACAATACTAATAAAAATAACATGTCATAAACATATATAAAGAATTATAAATAAAACATATTTGTTTGACAAAATTTTTAAAAATATGTTAAAAAATTCGTAACAAATATGCAATGTTTATAATTTTTTATAACATACACATAACATTAGAAATAGACATTTCCCACCCAATCAAAATTGTAAAATAAATACTTACAATTTTTGGAATTGAGAGACGCAATCAAGGAAAAATCAATCCATACAATCCAATCCAATATCTTACTATTCCAATATGGGAAACCCTCAAAAACCCGAAAATAAATTATAAAACGTAAAAAAACGCTCCAGGAAATCCCGAAAACAGTAGTGTGTACACGTTAGGATTTAAAGTTATATACACACAATTTTAAAAAAACGGTCACGCATATCAAAGTATCAATCCGATTCGAAACCCTCCAAAAAACCCGAAAAAGATTTTAAAAGTGAAAAAACCGCTCCAGGCAAACCCGAAAAATAGGAGATAAAAGTCAAAATATAAGCATAATAACTTAAACATTTGTTTCTCCGTTAAAAAACACGCTTCCTTCCATGTAGTTTTCATGCGAGGAACCGAAACCTGTAAAATAACATACATAACGAAAGCCACCCACAAATACCCCCTTCACATTTGTAAATATACTAACAATTAACATTAACTATGTAAGAAGACATTTCCGAACACTTAAAATTACACTTGAAGGAAAAAAAGCACGACACATCTATAACGCAGACTTTTCACCCAAACGCTACTTAAACTAATAATACATACACCAAAAAACACTACAGACTTTGATTACACCCTCAAACATGACCACTTACTTATAATTTGTAATAAAAAATAACCTTACCTCTCTCCACGCGAAGCAACTCCCAACCGCGAGCTTCTCCAGTCCTGAATGGAGCGCAATAACCTTACGCGGTAAAAAAGTAGTCCCCTTAACCCATTTGTGTAAAAGGATAATAGAATAAACAATGTGAAATAAAAAATATATAATACATACACATGTATAATGTAACAAATGAATACACTATACTCATGACAATTTTCCTTTATTAACAAAAAATACTATATTTAATATAAATTAATATATAATATGTATTATATATTAATAATATAAAATAATTATGTAAAACTTTGAATAAAAGATGTAAATATTTAGTTATTCTGTATATTTATATGAATAATTTTGTGTATAATTTTTATAAAACATTATAAATGTTTATGGGAATAATTAATAATGATAAATAATATAACTTATTTATTATTATTAATATAACAAGTAGAACCATTTAGTACATAAAGAATGCCCTGAAAAAAGTCTCTATTTTATCTGTGAATATATATATTTTTGTTAATAATCAATGAATGTTTATGTTTATTAATTAATAATAATAATAATTATTAAAATAATTATTATTTTTATTAATTATTAAAAAAATATTATATAATTATTTCTAATTATAACAAAATTATATAATTGCTTTACTAATATTTGATAAATACCAGATATTATAATTAAACATATTGTTTCCCTATACAATTATAAACTTTATAACCAAAGCAATTTATATGTTTTATGTAAAAACAACATTGTGTAAAATATACACCAAGAAAATTTATTTTGCTTTTTCAATTTATCCTAAGAAATGTAATAATAGTCATGTTACTTGTTAAAAAGAAATATGTATGATATATTTTATTATATTAATATTTAATATTAACATTATTAAATATTAATGTAAGAAATATATAACAAATCATTGTTTTAAGTTATTTCTATATAAATACTTTAAATTGTAAATGACTGATGGGAATATGTAAAATTTACAGAAAGAATCTAGTAATCCAAATTATTGTTTACATTTACCACATGTATATAAATGTAAATATGTTATTGTGTGAATAATAAAAGTTAAAAAAAATGTGATGTTATATTTGTTTTTGATTTTATTGTAGTACACAATAAAAAAATTAAAAATTGTTTAATAAACTAATTTGAAAACATCTATGTTGCATAATTATTTATTATTAAAATACAGTAATGAACAAATTTATACAAATGTGCTGCACACTGACCAATTTTATATGTATTGTTACTACTCCAGTCAATCTAAAATCATAGAAGCTGCAGGACACTAGCAAAAAATATTTTACTATTCCTACTACACTCAAGGTAATACCATAAAATGTGGTGGAGACTAACCAATGTATTTTTATTAATCCAACTCCAGTGTTGGTAATATTACTGATGTTGCTGGACACCAACCAATTAATAATTAGAATTCCAACTCCACTCTAGCTACTGTCTGGAAACATGCTAATACATAAATTGTTTTTATGTAAATAAAGTATACTAATGTAAAGTTATAATAATATCTATTTTCGTGTAATAAATTTAATGTATCACTGTTAAGTTAAACTATACATCAGCACTCTAAAATACCCAAAATTGTCCCAAAACACTAAAAAGACCCCTTGACCCTAAAGGCCAAAACTGACCCAGAACACTACAAATACCCCTTTATCAACAAACTGAAAACTGACCCTGAACCCTACAAATACCCCTTTACCCACAAACTAAAAACTGACCCAGAACCCTACAAATACTCCTTTACCCACAAACTGAAAACTGACCCTGAACCCTACAAATACCCCTTTACCCACAAACCAAAAACTGACCCTGAACCCTACAAATACTCCTTTCCCAACAAACTGAAAACTGACCCTGAACCCTACAAATACTCCTTTCCCAACAAACTGAAAACTGACCCTGAACTCTACAAATACCCCTTTACCCACAAACTGAAAACTGACCCTGAACCCTACAAATACCCCTACAACCACAAACTGAAAACTGACCATGAACCCTACAAATACTCCTTTCCCAACAAACTGAAAACTGACCCTGAACCCTACAAATACCCCTACACCCACAAACTGAAAACTGACCCTGAACCCTACAAATACTCCTTTCCCAACAAACTCAAAACTGACCCTGAACCCTACAAATACCCCTTTACCCACAAACTGAAAACTGACCCTGAACCCTACAAATACTCCTTTCCCAACAAACTGAAAACTGACCCTGAACCCTACAAATACTCCTTTCCCAACAAACTGAAAACTGACTCTGAACCCTACAAATACCCCTTTACCCACAAACTACAAACTGACCCTGAACCCTACAAATACTCCTTTCCCAACAAACTGAAAACTGACCCTGAACCCTACAAATACTCCTTTCCCAACAAACTGAAAACTGACCCTGAACCCTACAAATACCCCTACACCCACAAACTGAAAACTGACCCTGAACCCTACAAATACTCCTTTCCCAACAAACTGAAAACTGACCCTGAACCCTACAAATACCCCTTTACCCACAAACTACAAACTGACCCTGAACCCTACAAATACTCCTTTCCCAACAAACTGAAAACTGACCCTGAACCCTACAAATACCCCTACACCCACAACCTGAAAACTAACCCTGAACTTCCAAAAAACTCCTTTACCCACAAACTGAAAACTGACCCTGACCCCTACAAATACCCCTTTACCTACAAACTTAAAACTGACCCTGAACTCTACAAATAGCCCTTTACACAAGTACAGAAAACTGACCCTCAACCTCAAAAATACCCATTTACCCACAAACTTAAAAACTTCCCAAATCCCACTAAATACACCTTCACTCACGACTACCAAAATTACCCTGAACCCTAAACAATTAACCTATAACAAAAACTATGAAACTAAGCCAGAACACTATAAATAATAATGAACACAACATTAAACATAAATATATACAAAAAACAAATATTTTTCAAAAAACTATTATAAAATATATTATCACATTAGCTATAATAATAATTTAGATTAATTAATATTGTTTAATTCCAATTAATTAATTAACATCAACATTAATTAACACATTACATTTAAATGTATATAATTAATGTAATAAAGTCATTATTATAAATTAATTACCAATTAATTTATTTAAATGATATGCAATATATTAATTACATCATTAACTAATTATAATTAATGTGTTAGCAATTAATAAATGTAAATAATATACTAATTCTTAATCTAATAAATAACTAATTATTCTTAATTAATAACCAATGTATCAATGAAAATCATATACAAATTTTTTTTAAAAATATTAATTATTAATAATCAATTAATCAATTAATCAATTAAATTATATGCTAATTAATCAATTAAACAATTAACTAATTAATATTAATTAATAACCAATTAAAATCTAATAAAAACAATTACCACACATATATTAACTAATTAATTATTATTAAATTACTTCCCACCCTATTCCCCTATAAACCCACAACCCGCTCCTAAACATTTGGTACTATTTATTTATATATTATATATATATTATTTTATAAAATCAATATTTTCTAACATTTTCTCGATATTTTTTACTTTCACTATATTTCGATATTTTGTCTAGTCGATATTTTTAAGTCGATATTTTTGTATTCGATATTTTTGGGTCATTTTTGCAGTCGATATTTTTTTCAACGATATTCCTATAGTCGATATTTTGTTAATGTCGATATTTTTCCGTCGATATTTTGTCCATTCGATATTATGTAGTCGATATTATGTCCAGTTACCATCTATTATGCATTGCAGCCATCTCCTTTTGATTCACCTAAGCAGCCAAGTGTCAACCCTGCTCCATTACCCTCACAAGAGTTAATGTTTACAGAACCAGAACATTTTGCAGAGGTGTTGCTGCTATAGTGGCTAGCGCTCAGATTATGTTTGTTCATAGTTTTAGCTAGTGGTTGTGTGGTAATATTTTTTCTCACAGTAGTCCTGTAAATCTCGCAGATAGAGAGGCATAGTTACCGATGAGGTACAATAGCATCAGAGTTCTGCAGGCCCACTAAACCTACAGTCAGTGCTTAATCTGAAAATAAATAAGTGTTATGGCCCTCGCCAGGAGGCCATTGCAGCTTGCACCACCGATTGCCCTGCCAGCCCGGCCATTGAAAGTACCAACACAAGTACTAACCATCACAGTCCTACAATTGGGACAATTCAGACTTTACCAGGCCCCTAAAGGTATAAACATGGCTTGGGTAGCAGGTATTGGTAATTTTTATGTATGTAAAATTAAGAAGCAACTGTTGTTACACTTATTTGTAAATCAGACGAACAGTGCCATCATGTGGCAGACAGTCATAAGTGCCGGTGTTGACAAGTAAGTGCTGGTGCTGAGCACCGGAAACCACCTGCTCAAATTAAGCACTGGCTATCAGCATAACTCTTTTTACTATATTTTATTTTTGCCTATCGCACACTCTCAGCACCACTGTTACAAATACTGCGGTTACTGCCTGTGGGTCGCCAAACTCTAAAGAGGTGAATTTTCATGTGTAGTTTGTGAATTTTATGGCCCGTATAAGCTGTTATGTGCAAAAAAACATGGCTATTGTCTGTAGAGCATCAAAGTTGTAATAAAAACACTTTTAAAGTTAAGTCACGGAAAACATAACACCCTTTTCAAATGATAAGTATTATCTGAGATGAAAGATTGCATTTTCGGGCAAGAAATGTGTGTGAGAATATTGTAGGAAAAGCCGTAAACCCCATAACTTTCGGGTAGGACAGTAGACGGAATCTACGCAAGAGTTTGCTAGCATAATAAAAACTTTCCACACCACTAAATTTATAGCTAAATAGGTTTACGCCCATGGAAAGATATTCATGAAATGATGTGCTTTAAAGTGTACAATGTAGCTTAAGGTATGAACAGCAATCTAGGCTTGATTTTGTTATGAAAAATGCTCATAAACATAATAATAACATTAACAACTTCTTCCCTTCAGAGGTTGCGAATACTTCAGTTGCAAACGTGTTACAAAGCACATTATGCTTAAGCATGCAGACAAACCTTTTTAATAAAGGTCATGAGAAAACAATTTAGCACACTAACTTTAAAAGTGTTAATGGGACCTTTCACCAGAGAAATATGAAGCGACTCTTCTCACCTCAAGCGCCAAATACATTGATTTTATTGGCACCCCTTCAAGTGTGCATAAATTGTTCCTGTTTGAACCTCCAGTCATCTCTCTGTCAAAAGAACTCTCACATCTTTTTTTTCCTCTGCCTCATAAAAATTTCATCACAGCTTTTTCATAGGTTTGTGATGGGTCATGTCAGGAAGCACACAAAGAAAAAAATCTGCTAAAAAAAAGACAGCCTTTTACAGCAACATAAAATGAAAGTATCTGTCTGGACACCCTGATAATATATTTTAATGTTCTGAATCTGTAATGACGTCTTTCGAAAACCTCGTTTCTGTTGCAAATTTTGATGGGAATGTTGCCTTATTAAAGTTAATGTGGCCTACTTGGAGCAAGTACATCTTATAAATGTAGACATGGGATGCACTCTCAATCTCCTGAGCTCCCTCGCGGCAGTCCCTTTCAGTCCACTGTTATTGTTGCATGCCCACAGGCAGAGAACAACATGTTCTGCAAAAATAATAATACTTTCATATTTCTGATCTCTCAAACAGTACAGGCGCCACTTCTCAGCAGCTTTCCTTGTAAGGGAGCAGGGTGAAGTCCAACTACTGCTGTAATTGCCTACCAAATAGAGTCATTATGGGCCAGGTGTATGATCGGTTTTAGCTGTCACAAATGGAAAATATGGCCGTTTGCAACCACTAGAAAGGGCTTTAGTATGTGCAAACCCTATTTTGAGAGTCAGTAACCTATTACCAAATCTCAAAACAGGGTTTGCGACTCGCTATTAGAAAGGGAGGTGCCAAGGGGCGTCCATTCCTAATAGCGAGGCGGTATGTATGATTTTTTGTGACCATAAATGCAGTCGCAAAACAATTACAGTTATCACCTAGGCAGGCAGTGGTCACACAGACCACTGCCTGCCCTTAAAAAATGAGGCCACCATCCCTGTGTTCTTGCCCATTCCCAATGGATCCCAAATTGCGACCTGCCTCATGAATATTGATGAGGCAGGTCCATTTGCGACCCAATTGGGAATCACCAAGTGTGTCGAGGACACATTAGTACATTTTGTTGGTACATTTCGTTTTGCAAGTTGCAAATTGCGAGTCGCAAAGAATCGCAATTTGCAACCCGCAAAATGAAATGGTCGCACATTGAGCCCTGGGTAGCTTACGGGTAGAATTTTGATTCCAGGATTATATACAGCTTAACACAATTGATGCAGTCATATTAGATGCAACTTACAGAAAGAAGTTGCTCAGAAATTACAAGAAAATGGCAGGTCATATCAGAAATTCACTACCTCCAAATAATTAATTTCTTTAGTTTAGGATTTTACAAAGCATGTATTTCGGCAAGTCATATATAGCCTAGTTGTTGTGAGTTCATTTCACTGCACAAATTTAACCTCTCAAATATTGTTGGTGCTATTCACAAAGGTTATATACACGTACGAGTAAATTTAGACATGTAATTCTCTCTTACACGTTTGAGTAACTTTACTGCTTTTGACTTTTCACAAAATCTGAGTGTAAAGTCACTCAAAATGTGTAACTTACCTAACTACTCCCCTCACTTTACAGGGAGGAGTCACAATAATTGTAATTTACAACTGTAAAGCTACTACATGTAACTTACAATTGTATTTTACATCTCACAGAATTGCCGCAGTCTCTGGCCTGTGTGTGGATATTTCCCATGGTAGTAAATAGTAGAGCTCCGCACTTGAGGTGGAATATCTGCTGACGTGGCGGAGACATGTACATGACCTCTGCATATCCATTATTGGGAAAATAATATGCACCTGAAAGAATACAGACACACCTGACATGCGATCCCTCAGAAATGCATAAAGACAGCTCACACCCTAGGTTCTGGGTTTTTTCTCTTCAACTGGCGGATCCTGCAGCCACCACCGCATTGTTGAGAAGCCACTATGCTGCCAGTGTTGAAGAGGAAGAACATTATCACTGAGCAGGAGGAAACCCTTGTAGTTAAATTTGTGGTTACAAACTACAAGCAACTACATGGACTACACCCTTACTCCTTGAGTGGAACCAACAAGGCATCCATATAGCAGTAGGTGCCTGATTTAGTCAATGTATTGAGGAAAGAGGCAAGTTGGGAGGAGGTAGATGGAGTAAACGTTTCCAGGACTGAGCTGGATAAAGTGCTTCCTGGAGGACAACTGTAGCCCATCTCTGTCTCAATCCCTCAAGAAGGACATCCTCTCGACAATACACACCCACCTGCTGAATGGGCTGCTTATTCAGGACAACACTAATGTTATGTTATGTTAAATCTGCTTGTATAGCGCATGGCTACCCCAGCAATGGGGCGTCCCAGCGCTGCGGACGGACCTAGCGCTGGGACGCCCCATTGCTAGGTGCTAGGTAGGATCATAACCACCCCTACTCTTCATAGCTGGCAAGATTCCAGGTCCATGGGTGACAAGGTAAGGCAGTCTTGGTTTTTATTTTCGAATAATGGAATGTGTAATCCTAGTTTATACTGAGTTTTCTAAGACCACAAGTCCCAGAATTCTAAGAACAAATGTGGCGTGGCACTGGCCTAGTTACAAGTACACATCAATATCGTGGCTCCACATACCTGCATTATTAGTTGCACATCGCATATATACCCCTACTAAATGCCTAGTATCACTAGCCCTAAAAATGGATATTTGTTGTACTAATGTTTATTTTACTATTCTTCATACTGCTGGATTGATTGTTTCAGCTGAGGCAGAAATAAGTGCCACTGCTGCAGGGCAACACACAGACCACCTGGAGAACAAACATCCTACACAGACCGGTATATCCCCATGCTAACAAGCTGACTAACACACTATGGAGGGTTGTTCTGGTTTGTTTTTGGTATCCAAATTAGAAATGTCAATATATGTTTTGCCATGTGTTTAAAAACAGCCTGTAGAGAATTGTTCTAACTTGTTTATCGTCCAATTCAGAAATGTCACATTAGGATTTGTCATGTCCTTTAACAACAGCCTATAGAATGTTATCACTTGTTTTTGGTATCTCAATCAGAAATGTCAACATGTGTTATGTCATGTCTTTTAATAACTGTAGGGAAGCAGGCCTTTTGCAGGATTCCCCCCCCCACTTTTTGACCCCATTTGGACTACTAGCTGCTGGTTCTGTGACTTCGAGTGTGCACTGAGGCCAGCTGTCCAGACCTCAGTGTCAGTGTTCTGACCCAGTGCAAAAAGTATGTTAAATTGGATACACCCAATTGACAGGTAATGACTTACTTATAAGTCCCTAGTATTTGGCACCCAAGGTACCAAGGGCATGTAAGGCAGAGGGTCCACCCAGGGCTGTAGCACTAATTTTCTACCCTGTGTGAGCAAGGACAAAATTGACCCCAGCCTGCCATTGCAGACTGAAAGGGCAGTGTTTACACTGCAAACCTGACTGGCAATTACCATTAATGGCAAAGCCTCCCCTTTCCATAACAGTATATGTAAGTATCCACTATGAAGCCCTATGGCTGGGAGCTGCATATTGTTGCGCAAGGCATGATGGCTTATCTATGTCTTAGCAGCAACACCCCTATGTTTGATGTTTTGCCAAGAAAAGTTAGTAGCCCCATTGGCTAGCACAGGGTTACCAGCTGGCATCCTAGACTGGCTAACTTTCTGAATAAAACTACCTCACTGGGTACTGTAAGGTATCAAATTATGTGTGGCATTAAATGTGACTTGATGCCCACATCAAAATGTATGTCACTTTTACAGTTAAGCAACTTTTAGAAAGTGCCACTTTGTGCCCCATGCAGTCTAATGGCCTACCAAAAGCTCTTCTACACAGATAGCTTTCTGCCCACCTGGGGAGATGTGTCAATGACTACCAGGCTCAGGAACAAAGGCAGTTGATGAAGAGTGAGGTGTGACCTCCTCTCCCAGGAAGGCTACAAGAGGTGTTGGCCCACAAGGCAAGCTTCAAAAGGAAAGCTGCCTTTGAAGTGCTGCCTAAGACAATAGTAGTGAGCAGGATGCATTTTGTTCCTGTAGACAAGTTGGAGACAGGACCAGAGAGGGAAAACCCCTACCCAAACTGGTTTTCCTGTGGGTGCGTTGTCCTTAGGTAGCCACACCTTTGGTCCTGACAGTACAAAGAAGGTTCAGATTATGGTTATTACAGATTTCTGACAGAGAAGTACCCTTTGGAGTAGTAACCTTTGGCATGTGTTACCTGCAAGGTTTTGCCAACCTCTACTGCATCACTCTCAGCCTGAAATTACACTGAGGACCTGATGTACCACAAATATGTATTTTAGTTGGGGGGGTTGCAGTGTCTGGAAAGTTTTTGCCTTAAAATTCTAACCATACATATCTTGAATTCCTCAAATTATATTTTTTTTTCACAACAAATGTTATTAACTTATTCAGTACATGAAGGCCTGATTGAAACTCGCATGGATGTATAGACATAAAGGCTACAAGTCTTGATAGTACTAGTAATGCATAATCAAACAAAACAAGCACAGACCTGGCTAAACCCCCTAGAGCCCTGTACATCACCTGCATCTATAGACACATTTACTCTACAAAGAAAATGGACCCATTCTTACAACTCGTACCTATTTGATTGTACCTCCATTTCAATCAATGCCATAGCAGGTTGCACAAGTGTTAATATTATATCTCTAAAATCTATCTACCCAATGCTACCAAATCTTTGCATGTTTCAGGAGACAGCCCCACAATTGGAAAACCGCAATGTCCAACCCCATGCATCTGTACATGGCCTTCTTCCAAACCCCCACCAAGTGTGGCGACTCTGCCTTCCAGTTCTGGGATATGTCCCACTTGGCCAAGGTAAGCCCCAAAAACAGTCAATGCTGCTTATACCGATTTCCCCCATCACCTCTGTACTGTGGAGAAGGATCAATTTGGTATCGAGAGGGATTTCCCACAAAAGAACTTGGGCAAGGCAAGAGGTCACCCCCCCTGAAATGCTGCAACACTTCACAACTCCAGAATGTGTGATGTAAGGTCCCCTCCTCCATGCCCCTTTGAGATACATGGGGAAAAATATCCCACCCAATGGCCGCACCACGAGGGTTCGCCACTGCCTTCGTCTAATCATCATTGCGCAAGACCTCCAAGTCCCCCCCACCGGGTCGACTACAGAACTGTCAAAGTAGTAGGGCTATGCATAATCAGGGTCTGGTATATTTGTCTCATTTTATGGACAACCAAGTCCCCCATATAATAGCCTACACTCCAGTGAGCTGAACTCAGGCAATTCCTGAAGGTTCCGTACATATGTGAAAGTATAGCTTGACGAAATTGTAGGTGTTTGTAAAACTGGCTGTGATGGTGTTGATATTCTTCCTGTAATTGTTGGAAGGATTTCAAAACAGTACCCTTCATGACATCACCTAACATAGAAAGTCCGATGGTATCTCAGTCCCAAAGCCGAGGTATGCAGACACCTGCAGAAGAACAATCCCGTGCCACAAAGGGGTTCCCTAATCAATTACTCCCCCATCAGTCCACCCGTCTAATAATCTGCCTCTATACTCGTATGACCGCACGGGTCTCTGGGGAAGATGATCCATCCCTCTATGACTGTAAAGAAGTCAAGAAGCAACCCGGCCGCCCATCGTCCACCTCTCCGCAGCATAAGCTAGATCCACCTGGCCACTGTAAAACTAGTCGTTAATATTAAGTAGATGAGACTCTAATTATATTTTAACCATTTTTGTGCCATTGTGCTTATTAGATGTTCTTGGTTAATTTTCAAAATTTGTTTGAGAATGTTATTGTGGTGTATTAATAACTTCAGTGTTATGAAACTATTGGTCATGTCTCTGCTTCTTGCGACATAGGACTAGATGTAGGTAAATTAGATTTACCTATTCATAAATACCAAATTTTACCGATTCGGTATTGATTAATCGGTAAATCTAATGTGGGTAATTATTCAGTAAAAAATACCGAGTCGGTAGGATTCGGTATTTACCGATTCGGTAATTACCGAATCGGTATTTGTCATTGATTCCTATGGGACTTGAAGGCCATAGGAATCAATGGCAAATATCGATTCGGTAATTACCGAATCGGTAAAATTACCGAATTGCCAAGGGGGACAGGGTGTCACTTTGACACCCTGTTGCACCCCTGTTTCTGGCTTGTGTGCCATGTGGCACACATACATGCCCTTAGGGCATGTATGTGTGCCACATGGCACAGGTGTACATGCACAGATGTGCATGTACACAGGTATTCGTTATTTACCACCAAATAGTATTTGGTGGTAAATAACGAATCGGTAAGGGCCTGTGTTATGTTATGTTATGTTATGTTAATGACAATTTCTTAAGCGCACGTACACCCTTGGGTTTCTTGGCGCTGTAGGTTCATGACACTAGACACAGATCTTAAGCATAGGCCTGTTGGAAGAGCCACGTTTTTAGAGACTTTTGAAATGCCAGAAGATCATTGCTCTGTCTAATACAAAGTGGAAGAGCATTCCAGAGAGAAGCAGCCAGGTGGTGAAAGCAGCTGCCACCCTGGCGCTTCTTCTTAAATGAAGAGACATTTGCAAGCCTTAGATGTGTAGAGCGTAGATTGCGCTGAGGTGTATAGTTAGTAATGGACTGCCTGATGAAAATAGGGCATTATCATGGAGCGCCCTGAAGGTGATGCACCCTGCTTTAAAAGCAATTCGCTGGGCTACTGGCAGCCAGTGAAGTTTTTCACTTTGGTTGCTTCCAGATGAGCCTTGCCGCCTGGTTTTGAACCATCTGGAGACGTTTTAATAGGCCGATCGGAAGACCGAAGTAGAGACTGTTGGAGAAGTCTAGCCGGGAGAGAATAAGGGTGATCACTACTTGAATGAGTGCAGAGTGTGTTAGAGGGTGGGCAATTTTCCCGATCTTCCCGAGTTGAAAGAAACTAGAGAAAGAAACTGTTTAAGGTGCCACCTACATCTGTATTTACCGATTCGGTAAATTTACCAATTCGGTATTTTACAGAATCGGTAAATTTACAGAATCGGTAAATATACCGATTCTGTAAATATAAGGCCCCCTACATGTCAAACACCAAATACCGGTCTGTAACGGCCAAAATCGGCCCTTACCGACCGGTATTTGCCATCCTCCATCTGGCCCATAGCTGTCAGTAATCAAAAAGCAGGGTTTCTCAGTAAACGATATTGTCACCTAACATGATTGTGATATATTTTGTTGGGAGGCTCATCCCAGATTCCCTATAATTTACTTTGTTTAAATCCTTTGCATACATTTCAACTGAAATGTCATGTATTTTTCCCGCCACTGTTCATTGTTTCAATTAGAATCATACGACAAATCATAAACCAAGCATAATATTTGTAGCACAAACACATAGTCTAGCCTTCTATTCTATATGTCTAATTCATATAATAGTCCTCAAAATGAAGCGTGTACCTTCCCTCTGCAATCGTGGAACAAATGTGTTTTTATAATTGATTTTCTAAAAGGTACTTTCATTGTTGTTCACTACACTACCCTTCGCACACCCAGCACAAATGATCTAATCCCGAAAAACTAATTATTACCCCCTCTTTGTGAAAACCCCTTGCAAAAGTACTTTCTATCAGCTGCCTCCATGAATGTATCAGTGGGAAGATTAGAAGAATAAATCACTTTCTTCATCAATCTGAGAGCAAAACCATATGAAGTCTCAGAGCTCAACGCGTGGGTTATTGGCTCTGACATTGGGCTTGTTCACAAAGTTTTTTTCTATGAATATTTGGGGCATATCAGCAATGAGGCGTGAAAAAATTATCGCCGCTTTAGTGTCCGTTTTCGGACGAAAAACTGCGATAATTTCATCACCTTATCAGCAAGGTCAAGCTATCACGTGAAACCTTGCGTTATCACCATTTCCCCTAACGCCCAGCTTTGCATCTTTAATGGGATGCAAAGTGGGCGTTCCTCCCCAGGATAACGGAAGAAATGTCGCTAAGCAACACTTCTCCTATTATCAAGCCTCACGCAAAGCAGCATAGCAACAAGAAAAGTAGCAATAACCTCTGGTATCGCTACTTTGCTTACGCCTGCTTTGAAACTGACTTAGCCATGATATCCTATGTAAGGTGGATATCATGGCTAAGTATGTGAGGCCCTATCAGCAAGCTGTCGCCAAAAGTTGTGCGATTATTGCTGGATTTCCAGCGATAATCGCACAGTTGGCAGCCTGCACTCTGAATTTTATCGCTTTGGAGATAAGCGTTGCTGATAGCACGCTATCTCCACAATAAAATTCAGAGTTGACCGGCGATAATTATCCTCACGCTGTTAGCGCTGAGCGATAATTATCGCCGGCTCTTGCTGATATGCCCCTTTGTGTTTAAGTTGTGAATTACACCTGAGTAAACAAACCTGAATCACAAATTGATTGCATGTGAACAGCATTATAAACATAGCTGTAGATCTGTCCTGATGTAACAAAGAAATCATTAAGACCTGCATCAGAGACCAGCAAAGTACTAATGCTAAAAGCCTCTAGTCGTATTGAGAGATAAAGTTTAATGATACGTGCCTTCCTCATGGACCCCATAAGACATCCCATCAACTCATCTTATCATATTTTTGAAAAACTAGAAATTAAAAATCTAGTTCAATCTGCTGAAATGTCTTTTTATATCAGTCCCAGTGGGCTGTCTTGTTATGTTTAGTGGGTTTTTTTCAATTTCTTGTCTATCCTAAAAGATGGTGTTTAATTAATATTAGCTCCAAAACTACAAAAAGGGGCCATCATATGTACTTGCAGAGTGTTGTTGGGACATCATTATCAATTAACTTTCTGAAGAAAGCGTCTCTTTCTACGCACTGTCCACTTGAGTATCTACTCCTGAGGCTAAACTACATCAGAATTTCACATTTGCTAAGTTTATTTAGCAAGCAACGTTTGAATTTATATATTGTGGCTGTTAATTCTCATCGGAAGTTTTTTTTTGTAGTGGGCTAATTGTTTGCCTTGAAAACATAATTGCTGATACCGCTGGCCTTTTCAGCAGCAGCAACAAATTGCATAGAGAGGCAGGTTTCAGCTGTCTTTTTACTAATGGTTTAATTCCACATTTTACTAAAAATGTTGCACGTATAGAGCCAGTGATGCTTCCTTCTATTAAATACAGGAGTATCTGTTGATTTATTATCTTCAAGAATATTGTTTTAATTTGGTGCAGTCACTATCTGTTACTATAACTTTCAGGCACAATGATGGAAGGTGGCATTTCTTGGACACTGTATATCAGAGTCACCTTCTATTACTGCTGTAATCAGGTTTGAGGTTATTATTTTCATTCTGTGATTGAATGCTTTTGCCAGTAAATGACATTTGAGCAGGATTCACATACACCGGATCGGATGGTTATATCAAATGTTACAGGGTGCCTGTTCAGCACTCGACAAGGTGCCAACAAGGAATCACGAAGGTAAAACAAGAAGGTGTCAAGAAATTGGAGTGTGGACAGTTTCTGCACAAATGAATTGCAATGGGGACAAGGGACAGAGCGTTAAAAAACAACACAATACAGACATTCTATCAGCAGATGACTGATTTCCCAAGCCCCAGGAGCAGGGCCATTCTTGTAAGAATTTTTTTTGCAGGTGTGAACTTCCCTTTTAATAATTTTGTTGGGTATTCTTGAACTGGAAATGTAACTGTTCACGTGTTTGATTAGTTTGTGCCCTCTTGATTTTTATGAAATGTCAGGGTAAATAAATCTCAAAGTTTTGTATAGAGCGTAGTATACGCAGGAAGTTGAGTACTTGATTATAGCAGTCTTTTTGATTCGTAAGCATGTGCAAAAGCAAAGAACAGCAGACACGTGTTTTGCCCGGGGGCCAGCAGGCCGGGGTTTTCTCAAGGCGGAATATCTTAAGTTAATTAGGTTGTTGTTCAAATTATTGTGGAGAAGAGGTTTTGGCAGAGTTGCGGCATCTGTGCGTCTGGAGAGCTCTGTGGTCCGTGTGAGCAGCAGACAACTGATTTCCCGGGCCTCAGGAGCAGGGCCATGCTTGTAAGAATTTCTTTTGCGGGTGTGAACTTCCCTTTTAATAATCTTGTTGGGTATTCTTGAACTGGAAATGTAACTGTTCACGTGTTTGATTGGTTTGTGCCCTCTTGATTTTTATGAAATGTCAGGGTAAATAAAGCTCAAAATGTCATATTGAGCGTAGTATATGCAGAAAGTTGAGTACTCGATTATAGCAGTCTTTTTATTTGTAAGCATGTGCAAAAGCAAAAAACAGCTGACACATGTTTCGCCCATGGGCCAGCAGGCCGGGGCTTTCTCTAGGCAGAATATCTTACGTCAATTACGTTGTTACTCAAATTAATGTGGAGAAGAGGTTTCGGCAGAGTTGCTGTTTCTGTGCATCTGGAGATCTCTGCGGTCCATGTGAGCCGTAGACGGCTGATTTCCCAAGCCTCAGGAGCAGGGCCATTCTTGTAAGAATGTCTTTAGCTGGTGAAAACTTCCCTTTTAATAAGCTTGTTGGTAATTTTCGAACTAGAAATGTAACTGCATGTGAGAAATTGGGGTTTTGTTTGAGAGGGTTTGAAGCACCTCTCAGACAATAACCACAATCTTTGTCAGGGTGAACTGCAAAAGTCAATAAATTAACCTGTGTTTAACCCCCTGCTATGCTGGCACAAAATAGGAAGGCTTAACTTAGAGACAATGTGTGCGGTATTTATGCAGCACAGAAATAGTAATAAAGTGAAAACAACAGCAAAAAACACTGTTGAAATATAGAGTTAATTTTACAAAATAGAATGATATCAGAGGAACAAGAATCCTATCAGTATAACGGTTATTTTGAATTTAAATTTTGCGAAAATGGCACCAAGAAGCAGAAAGCACCACTCGTGGTTATCTGGTCACACTAAACTAGGGGAAAGTTTAGGCTGACCACGATGGAACGCGGGCCATACACAGGGACTAGGTTTGTCCCGCTGAAGAGTTTCCTTCTCAAGTCTGATGCTAAGAGTTCCATTCGCGTTGGAGGAGGCCGCATGGAGGAGGCTATCGGCATGATAAGCAGGTTGAGTATTGCAGACAGTCAATGCTGTAGAGCGAAAATTTGTCCATCGCTGGAGTTCCACAGTGGTGGATCTTCGCGGAAGGTCACTGTTGGTGGGGAGCACACTGTAGCTCTGAGGTTGGCGTGGTCGTTAGTGGCAGAATTTTGGCACGAACAAGAGCTTTCATGGTTGCAAAGAGCCCAAATATCAGGATTTTCACCTTTTTCTTCAATAATAATAAATAATAATAACATTTATAAAAGGCATTGTTACTCCAACTGGAGCATCCCCGCACTAGGATTCAAAAAAGGTCACTATCTACATGAAACATCAAAAATTTAATAAAAATGAGCAAAGAAGATCTCGGGAGGGGGCCAGGAGAGTGCAAAAACCTCTTGTTTTGATGTTTTAAGTCAGTCTAAACAGCCATGTTTTAAGATTCTTCCAAAAGGTTGTTCCTGAGAGTTCTTGTCTCAAACAAGCGGGCAAAGTGTTCCACATTTTAGCGGCTCTACAACTGAAGGAACAGCCTATCATACATTCTCTTTTAATGATAGGGACCATGACCAGTGCAGTACCAGGCAACCTGAGTCTTCGGCTGGGCTGATAGGGTCTCACCCTAGAGTTAGGGGGGTCCTTTGCCATTTACAATTTTGTAGCAAATGGGCAAAGCTTTGAAAGATATTCTTTTTTTCCAGGGGAAGCCAGTGCAGTTTAGCAAGAGCAGGACCCGAGGACGAGCCTTTCAGTAGGTTCCGTAATAAATGTGCTGCTGCATTCTGTACTCTCTGAAGCTTTTTTAATCTACCCTGCATAGCACCAATATACAACACATTGCAATAGTCCAGCCTGGACAAAACTAGAGCCTGGAGTATTTTTTCCTGGCTGCTACAGGGAGGAGGCCAATGATTTTACTCAGCGTTATGAGAATGCAGAAGCATTTCCCAGCTAGGCAAGCCATTTGCCTATACAAAGTTAGAATTACTTCAAACCATATCCCTAGGTTCTACACTTTTGGCTTAGGAATTGGTATTGGACCTCTGATCCCCAAAAAGAAGCCCAAACAGAAGGTTGTTTGCCTAGAATAAGAACCTCGGTTTTAATGGCATTGAGCTTGAGGCAGCTCTGGTTCATCCATGCTACGAGATCCACCAGGCAGGATCTGAATAGAGTTACCACACCTTCCTCTTCCCGAGTTAGTGCAATAATAAGCTGTGTGTCATCAGCGTAAGACACAATAGTAATATTGTGTCACTCGACGACCTCTGCCAGGGGGTTAATATAAAGACTGAATAATGTAGGGCTCTGCGCAGAGCCCTGAGGCACCCCATCTGCGCTATACTGAAGACAGAACCCAGATTGAGTGTCTATACTGAAGACAGAACCCAGATTGAGTGTCATGAAGAAGATTGTTGATCTCTATGAAAGTCATCAGTTGCTTGTTGATGTGTTTCTCAGCTACTTTTGAGAAGACCAGATGCAGGGAAATGGTCCTAAGGTTTCCTGGTACAGCCGGATCTGATGTCAGTTTTTAAGGAGTGCAATGACAGTAGCGTGCTTCCATCTTGCAGGTAACTGTCCCAGCATGAACAAAATATTGAGCAAGTCACACAAAACCTGGTAAAATAGACTCATCCTATGAACCAAGATGCTGGGAGGAGCTGGGTTGGCTGCAGTGCTTAATTTGTGCCGGTGCTTTCCGGTGCTTAGCACCGGCACTTAATTATCAGGGCCGGGTCTACACATCTGCTGCACCGGCGCACATCACACATTGATGTTTTTTCAAATTTACAGTGCGCAGCTGCAGCGTGTTCACTGTGAGTCACGGCGGTTTACAGTGACTAGTTGCGGCTGTGTGAGAGTCTTTAATAACTAAGCCTGCCCTGAGGCTGAGCCCAAGTGCAAGAAAAGATTCATGAATTAATAAATATATGTACATCATGGCAGCCGCGGCCCTTAGTTCACACTACAGTGCAGTGTTGATTGTTGCAGACAGTGTTGCCACTTGCCGGTGGCCGTGCCGCGGGACACAAACACTTTGGGAGGGCTGAATGTTGGGGGTGGGGGTTGGGGGGTAGGGGCTGTGCAGGCAGCGCGGGCAGATTTTTTCAAAAGGCCACGCCCCACCATAACCGTAGTTACCTCCACCTACTTGTAAAGCGAGGTGATCCACCGCAGCTCACCACGTCCGTCCATGAGTCATTATCGTCATTGAAGTCAGCTGCTGCCCGAGCCGACCGACGACGACATTGAGCCTGGGCAGTGTGGGCAGGGCAGCCTGTGCAGTCATCGATCACAGCCAGTAGTACGATACAGACCAGTACTGTCTCGTTAGGTAACAAGCAGCACCAGGCCGTGGCTGGCTGCCTAATCGCACAATCAGTTAGCAGCGCAGGCTGTGTAGCCAGTGTGTGTCCCTGCCGACCGTCCCACCAGTAACGGTAAGACTTTAAACAGTAAACTAACGCTAAGCTAAGCAGTCTAACTACTAGCGACGCCATTCCAATTCTGTGCCAAAACCAAGCTCTGTTTTTTTAGGTTGGGTGGTGGCATGATTGGACGGTCCGGTTGTAAGATCACCTGCGTGGTGGGAGGCAGCTCGCCTCAGAGTCCGATGGCTATGTAAGATACGATTAGGATGCATCCATGTGATTCATTCATTCAGGTTCACTAGTATTAGCTTGCCGCCACGCCCTCCGACCGTAGCAGTACACTGTGGGGCAGATTTATGAGGCCCTTGCGCCACGTTTACACCGCTATTGCGTCACGCAAGGCGGCGTAAACGTGGCGCATCCCTACGAACGATTTACAACATGACGCATCTAGGCAGATGCGTCACGTTGTAAAGCCCTGCGCCGCTTGTGGGCGTTCCGGCGCAGGGTGGGCGTTCCGGGGCAGGTGCGCCTCGCAAAAGTGGCTGAGTGAAATCTATAAGATTTCACTCAGTCACTTTCAGGCCAATGCTGCGTCAAAAGCCTGCGCCTGCTTGAAGCAGGCGTAGGTCTTGACGCAGCATTGTTAAGATAGGGCACCCCCGAGCCTTGCTGGAGCTGCGTCGCGCTTGCGACGCAACTCCAGCAATGCGCCACCTTTACGGCACAGATGCGTCACGCATCTGTGCCGTTTTTGCCCCATGGTGCGCCGCATTGTAAATGCGGCGCACCATGGGTGGCGGAGCTGTGGCGCACTGTGGCGCACATTAACTGGCGCATCCCTGGGGATGCGCCAGTTAACATAAATCTGCCCCTTTATGTACATATTTGGATAGGGCCTGCTGGCGCCGTTGTAATGGCCTGCGGGTTTAAGTAAGTTAAAAAAAAAGGTCCAGGCCCTGGCTCACTGACGTCTGCGCGCTTAATCCACAAAATAAATGCATGAGGAGAATAAAAACAAAAAATAATAAAGTCAAATATGTAGTGGATTATGCCGGGCAAAACGCCTGCTTCTTTCAAGTATAATTTCCCACAACAAACAATCCTTCTGAATGCCCAGGTGAGACAAATCAATAGCACGACTCGAGATATGAGTTAACTAGGTGTTGTTTTCAATGTTTTCACAGCCTTTGCTGAACACAAACAGAAGAACAATTTCCATTTGTTTATCTAGCTGGGGTTATAAAACTATGGAAATACCTCAGAAAGGCTGTTCAATAGTGAAACTAGTGGTTGAAAATTGCCTATTCGTCTTTCAGACTTCAGTGTAAACTACTTTAACTCCAAACATACCGGCTGGCGCGCAAACCCGCACTAATTAGTTTCCAGACCACAAAACACAGTCTGGTTTCACTTTCCCAGGCCTTCCCTAAAAGATAGGCATAGGCAGGGAGCAGCATTCGTTCCCTCTTCCTTCCGTCACAGGTTCTGAACTAATTAAGGAACAAACTACTGGTGTGTTTGCAGTGTGTTCCAGAGTGTCAGATATGTCATGTAAAAGTGTAGCTGTTTGACTAATCTTTAACTAAGGGGCAAGGGCACTTGGAGAGAGCAGAAAGTACCCAGGGAGTCGTGGGTCACAGCCAAAGGGCCGGCCAAGGAGACCAGGGTCCTGGCATTAGCCACAAAGGTGAGGAAAAAATGGAGAGCAGGGGCCCTAAGGAGAGGCGGCAGCAAGAGGGCCAAGCAGGCAGTGGCAGCAGAATCCGGGCACACGGGGGCCGTGCGGTAGTGGAGTGACCGGGTCAAGGGTCAATTGATGTGTATCGAGTGATGGCATGTCGTTGCATGCTGCGAATGCCTGATTTTTTTTAACATGAATGGATCAACAATAAAGTACCAACAATTAAATTCAGCATGGACCATTCACGGAATCAAATGCCATTCTTTGACGTAGAGGTTTATCCGTCAGAAGGTGGTTTGGCCACAACTCTCTATAAGAAGCCAACAGATCGCAATAAGGCACTCCATTTTAAAAGCAATCACCCCCAAAGCCTTAAAGACAACCTCCCATACGGTCAATATTTAAGAATCCGATGAAATTGCCAATATAAAGAGGAATATTTGAGACACGCAGAAAATTTGACGACTAATCTAGTACAATGTGGGTACCCCAAAAAATTGTTGAAAAAATCACTCAAGAGAGCGTGGTGGACACCACGGGAATGCCTACTGGAGAAAAAGTTAAAGAAAGAAACCGACAGAATGGTGTTCGTTTCAACATTCTGTCCAGATTCAAATGGACTAAAGAAGGTAGTCAAGAAGAGCTGGCATTTACTAAGAAACTTGGACGAAGCCTTCTCAAAGGAACCATTATTTGCATTTAAAAAGAACTGCAGTATTGCAAACCAATTGGTTAGAGCGGCACTTCCACAGAATAAACACCCGAGTTTAAGGACAATGTTAGGCCTACCGCCCATCCAAGGACATCGGAAATGTGGAAACTGCTCATGGTGTGACACCACAAAAGAAGGAATTACATTTGAACACAAAAATACAATTTGGAAACATGAGGCATTCCCGAACTGCAAATCACGCTATGGTGTATACGGGATCATATGCCCCTGTGATCTAGTATACATCGGGAAAACCATTCAGGAGGTACGGCTAAGAATACAACAACACAAATCAAGAATTAAGAACAACGTACTGACAGCTCCCCTAGTCAACCATTGGTGGGAAAAAAATCACAAAGATACAGACTTAGTTTGGACAGTAATATCTAAAGTTGACAATGATGCAAGAGGAGGAGATTTGTATGCCAAACTCTCACGAAGAGAAGCTATGTTAATAGTAAAGTTCAACTCTGCTATACAGGGATTGAATGAGCTTACAGAGATGTTCAAACTATGTTGAAAAGACAAACTAGGATCTCTTCAGTACCCACCGGTAAAAGAGTGATCGCCATATGACTTAACCCTAGATTCTCGCGGAACAAACCAAGGAAAAGGACTCCATCAGATCCAATAATATGTGACGCTTTATAGCGGACAAGTTGCTTCCCGATCCCTCTCTTTTCAAAATAAAACAAATTTGTGGGCTCACAACCCTCTCACGTCCCACATGTCCAAATATCGGGATTTTGGTACTCCATAAGCACAAATTTGTCTCCACATCGCCATCCCGATCCCACTGACACCCGCACAAAAGCAGTGGCAGCACACAAGTAATCAACGAGTTACATGCGCAACCTTTCAGCATAAGACTTCAATTCCCAGGAGCCCCTTGCTCCCACAAATAACATTGGGCGAGGACCGCAATAATCTTTTACAACAAGAATAGAGGTGTCGATAAGTTATGTTAAAAAATCAGGCATGCGCAGCACGCAACGACATGCCATCACTCGTTACACATCAATTGGAATCCTGTAGACTTCACAAACAAACGAGAACACAGCACCTTAAATTTGAACTGATATAAGTCCTTTGACAATTAGCCCAATTCCAGCCACAGAAGCGAGTAAATATAAGACGGGTCTCGCCGACTCCAAACTACAATTCCCGTGATCCTTTGCGGACCCGGAAGCTCGTCACTTTCACAGTGGACGCGGCGTTGTCTCAACGAGTGTGAAGAACATTAGGAACTCCGTGCCCCGACCCATAGGTAAAACATGCGATACAGCTTTTTAGTCTATAACTAGTAGTGGCACCAAGATGAGATCAAGATAACAGACAGGTGTTCTGTGTTTCTCTAGGTGGGAGCACGTGATTTTCGATACACAGCAGCCCGAGCCTACGAGGCAGGTAAGCACAGCTTTTAGAATCATATCGACTCACATGGAACAGGTCCTAGCACAAGAGATCCCCAAAAAACAACCGGTTCTTTCTCTTTACACAGACAGGCAGACCACGAGACAGTGGGACAATCAAAATAGCTATTAAAGTAAGTGCAATTGAAAGAATTTTCAGATAGAGCATGAGAGATGACGATTTTATGTTGATGGTGATGTTTTGACTATGACCCTCTTTTTGCAATAGAATTGTGGACACGTCGGGGCAATTTTTCAGCACAGGCACTCTCTTTAACAGAGGTAAGATAAGGAGGCTAGTAGTGATGGAGGCAGTAGTTTGCATATACACTCATGAGAACAATCCCCTAAAGAAAGGTTCTTTCCTTTTCTTTCACAGACTTAGGTCCTGATGAGAACTCCCTAACAACGCGAGTTTGAAACGCGTAGACTATCAAGGCCATAAAGATATAAGAAGTCATAGACAATTTAAAAACAAGATGTCTTTTTGAAAAAAAAAAAACTGATGGCTTTCCTGTGAATAGTAAAATTCCAGTGTATATTTAGACTTATAATTGTGTGTTGTCTGTGTTTTCATGAGAGAGTTATGACTGAATGTATGAATTTTGAGAAATGTATAAAATGTATATAATGCGCTGTGAATTGTTTGTTTGATTAATGTATTTGTTGTGTACATATGGTCTTAAAAAAATGTGTGAAATTGGTTAATCTAGAAAACTAAAAAATTTAACATCAAAAATCATTGATGAAAATAAAGTGACGAAATCAAAATACAGATATGAGTACAAAGCATTTTGTTTAATTTGGATGTTTTGAGACATTTATTGAGTCGAATCAAATAGCAGTACTAGCACTTCTCTTTGTTTATTAGTAGCTTGTGGCCAAACTTTGCTGTTGGGGGCCCGGACCCAGTGATGGTTTTTCGTACTTCTTAAACAGCAAGAGTTCCTCATTGAACCATTCGGCTAAAGGCTAAAAGTGAGTAACTGAATGATCTGCCGAAGTTCCAATCCAATCCTTTGGGAGAAGCTTTCACTGATCCCAGCCCAGCATTTACGACCTGGAGAGCACATCTTGGGGATCAGGGTTCACTCCAATAGAGGCCAGCAGCAGAGCTCAGGCAGGTGTAGGGAAGTCCAGGCAGGTCTAGTGCAGCAGGGTAGTTAGACAGTTGCAAGGAGGCCTCTGGAAGCTTGGTGTGTCCCTGTAGCTCACATAGGTGGTCATCCAACTAACCCTTGGAGTCACTCTGGGTAACCTAGGATCAAGGCAAGCAACTTCCTTCTTCAGACAGTATGGCAACCCTTTAAACAGCAGAGCAGGGCTTCTGGGAGCGGAGCAGTCATTCTTCTGAATATTCCACAGGGCCAGGATTGTTCGGAAGAGTGGTTCTGAGTGTCCTATTTTTATACTTGGTGCAAGCCTTTGTGTGGCGGAATTTGCTGTCCTACCCCCAAAACTTGTTCTGGTCAGTCCTTCCCTTGGTCTTGGCTCCAAACTGTCTAGGGGGACAAAGCAAGGACAGGCCGAGTGTCAGGTCCCTGTATATGCTGTGGGCAAGCTTTTCTAAAATGTAATAAGGGCAGGGTACAGATCCTCCTCAGTGATTCTGCCAGGAAGGCCTTCCCCCAGCTATACCAAGGTCAGAATTTTCACTGTCTGGGCCCAATACCCATTTGTGATGGGGAACTATTAACATGCACAAGCAGCTGGAAACTCCATGAAAAACATAAGAGATTTTGGCCAGGAAAATGCCAAACTTTTCAAATGTGGCCTATTATAATTGCCTTCTAAAAAACAATTTTACTATTAAAAAGTTGAGGGCAAAGAGCATATATTTATCTGCTCCCAATCTGAAGTCAGCACTTATTAAATGTAATAGGTTACCCCAGTGTTAGGTTACGGGAGAGATAGACCCTGCAACAGTGAAAAACTACTTTAGGAGTTTTCACTGTGAGAACATGTAAAACTTTAAAAACACAGGGCCGGATTCACACATGTAAGCTAACTCTTTTATGTAAGTTTATGATTTTTTGCATTTCACAAAGGATTTCTATAAGCAGTATTTTTACGACTGTAGAGTCTACGCACTTGTGTTGGAGTCTCCCCACATAAAAAAGATAGGCAGTCCTAAATATACTACTGCTTTGTGTATTGCAAAAAATCGTAAACTTACACACACAGAGTGTAATTTTACCTTTGTGAAACATTTCCTACTTTTTAAATGCCATTCTCCTTGTCCTATGAGGTTTTAGGGCCTGTCTCAAGGTTTGACTTATTCGTTTGAAAAAGGAAGGTTTAGGCCTGTCAAAAGCAATTTATTTTATTTTATTTTAAAGTTTTTATATAGTGCTGGCTAGACCCAGAGGTATCAGAGCGCTTTACATAAGTATCAGATCATAGTTACAGGTTACAACATTCCAAAGGTTACACAGTTATTAGAGCATGGCAACATAGTTACTTGTAAGGTCGAGATAAAACAATAAGCACAAATACGTAAGGGGAAAAGCAAGCACAGGGAGAGATTTAGGGGAGGGGGTAGGAGCAGGGGAAGTGGACAGATAATGAAAGGCGGGAAAGAGGAGGGGAGGGTGACAGACACCATAAGAGAAAGGAGGGGAAGGGGGACGGGGGCACAAACCAGTAGACAAGCAAAGCAACGTCCAAAGTCCAGGAAGCTGTGATCCCAGGGGAAGTGGTATCACTTCCCTATCTCTGTTGCAAGAGGCTCCCTTTACGCAGTGGACTCTCTCAGAGGGGTCTCTGAGACTCCAAGGCCTACATTCTGGATCCTTCCCCAAAAAGAGGAGAGGGAGTGCTTTGGCAAGGTCGACATGGCAGTTTAAAACTGCACTGCAGGCTGCAGTAGAAGGCCCGAGACAAGGCGACTTTAATGGGTGGCACAATGAGCACTGGAACCCACTAGTAGCATTTAGTTTACAGGCCATGGGAACAGGTAATACAACATACATAGGGCCTCATTTATGAGACTCCTTGTGCCTCAGGAACATCCCTTTTTGTGACTTTCTGTGGCGCATAAGCCTGCGTAATATTTATCAGGCAGCACTGAGCAACTTATTTTGGCTTATTGCTGCCTGATAAATATTAGTCTCTTCAACGCAGTATTCTGCGTTAAAGAGGCGTGCATTGGGTGTTGCTGGGGGCGTTACGAGCAACATCCATGGCCTTTTGACACTGCCCCAGATTTATGAGAATTCATAAATCTGAGGCAGCGCTAAAAGCTTAAGCCTCCCAGGGGAGGAGTAAGGGAAGCACAACGGGGAGAAATATCTTTATTTCTCCTCGTTTTTCCTTCTTCTATGTGTGCCGCATTCTGCAGCACATATTGAAAGAGGAAAAAGCCTCTTGTGATTATTTTTGTACAGAAAGGTTTCCCTTCCTGTACAAAAATAATCATCCCCGCAACACAGGCACCCTTGCACCATGGTGCAAAGGTGCCTGCACTGGCGCACAGCAGCCCTTTGTGCGGTGGTGCAGGGGAAAAGGACAGGAATGCGCCGTATCTTATAGATACACCGCATTCCTGAACCTTTCTTTTGCCGTAAGGAAGCGCAGCAGTAAGGCCTGCTGTGCTGCCCTACGGCAAATCCTCATAAATGGAACCCAAAGGACTTACAAGTAAATTACATGCACCAAGCAAGTGCAAGTCAATTATACCCCAAGTTTTAAGGAGCTAGCACAAGCATGTTATCACTGATCAGCAGGGAAAAAGTGCACAGTCATGAAAACCTACAAAAATGGGGTTTAGCAATGGAAGGCATGAAAGTGAAAACATTTGAGTTGACTCTGTAGAAAGTGTCATGTGCAACATTGTATAAGTTCATAAATTTCAAATTCAAAACTTTTGTGCCAATTGGTGCAGAACAAAAATGGAAAATGGATAACTAGTGGAAGGAGGACAGAAATACTGAATACAGCATTCTGTGACTGGAATGGCTAGATTGAAAATTGTACGAAGATGCTTCTGTTTGTATGCTCACCCCATTTATTTGTGAACTGATGCTGAAGGTTTTTACACTCAGTACACTGGAGCACTGCCGACAGGAACCAGTGCATGTGCTCTGACCTTTCAAACAATTTGAAATTGACTATACTACTGATTGGTACATTTAACACCCTATAAATTCCCGGTATATGTCACAAAAGTGTACCTAATGCCTGTAAGGTAAATGCCAGTAGTGGATAGCAGCACATGATATGCCATCACTACACTGACAATGTGAAGCATGTCCCCAGGGCTGCCCCTACAGATTGAGTGTGCAGTTTAAAACCTGCCAATACCACCTGGAAGAATAGACTGTTTGCTAAGCCTAAACTTCCTTTTTAAAGTATGGTATTTAAAATGTAGTTTTATGTTTTAATTTTCTTGACAGTGTAAAATCTCTAAGATAATGTTTCACTGTGGTGAGGCTGGCTCTCCCACACACAAGTACTGGATTACATTATAACACCTTATAATGCTTAACTTTGGTCTGGGAGTAGATATAAAAAAAATTCCGGGCTCATTGTCATAGTACTTTAAACTCCAATGTAAAGGTCAAGTTGGATTTTATATTACAATTTGAAAATAACACTTGTAGAAAGTTGTCATTATCCTGCCTGATCAAACTGCTCCTTGATTAGGCTCCCAGAGGTGAGACAATGGAAGATGGGTTGAGATTCCCATGACAGGATGGCTACCTGGGCGGTGCTCAGGTACTTAATTATTTTCACAGGATGCTTATCCTATCAATAGCAGATGTATCTCAGACCTGGTCCTGTCCTTCTAATATCCTGCTAGCCAGATTTGAGAGTTTACTGTAATCGCTCAGGAAATTCTGCAAAATACAGCAGGGTCACTTTTACCCCATTGGTTAGGGAATGGCCTGAGGTTTCCCTCACGCATCGGCAGGCACTGGCTATAAATGTGGCATCTACAATACCCTCAGAACACATCCAGAGGCGCGGGGTCAGGCCACGAGCAAAGGTGGCCACTTGATTCATGAGAACCGTGAGCCGGCAGGCCCTGCATGGTAGCGGCAGATCATTAAAGGCCATGGGGTTACCCAAACTGGTCGTGCGCTGCCCCTCTGCCCTGGTGAGGCTGGAGGGCTCATACCGGCCTCCGCTCCTGAACTACTGGAGGGCCATTCGCTTGGGCCAAGGCTGTGGCGGTGGGCCTGCGGGGAGCGTGGCGCACCACCCTCAAGTGTGGGATGCTGGTGCTTCCTTGCTCCTCCCACTGGGATGCTTCCTGACTGTTTAAGCACATCCCACCTGCACAACGAGTCACTGGGCAACCTGGCCTGAGGCCCCTCCACCAGGATTGGTCCCCTCTACACAGTCCACAGGAACATCTGCCAGCATCCTCTGCAAATGCAGCCTCCCTCCAGCTGCATGCACATGAGCCTGCCCAGACCAGTCCTAGCAGCCTGGGGGATGTTAACTGCCATCTTGAGATGGGACACAGGGACTTGCCGTGGCCTGTTGGGGGCCCTTGGGTGCTGCCTTGCACTCATCCAATGTACCAGTGAGTGGTTTGCCATTGGCCTATCCCTCGGATGCACATGGGGGCCTGCACCATCTCCATATAGATGCTTGACTTGTGCCCTCGCCCACATCTGGGCCCATCCTCATTGCTCTCCTCCCCCCAGGACTGGGCCTCCAGCACCCCCTGCCTCTGAGCCCAGGGCTATGGCATCTCCCAATCAGCCATGGATCGAGTGATAATGGGCACTGGCCCCCATCCTGCAGTCATCCAGCCACACAGCGACAAGGGGCCCATCCTAGACTTGCTCTACTGCTCCACTTAGGCCATGCCTACTTCTGGAGCCATCTTCAGCATAATTTTCCTCCTTCATCCAACTGCTGCAGGTGGCACCCACCTGGGGGAAAGGGGGTGCAAATCGCCTGTGGCCCCCTAGGATCGTGCAGCAGGCCTTGGATTGAGGTTCTTTAATTTTGACTCCATCTTACATTTGTCATTAATTTGTGTTGCCTTTACACAGACTGCTCTATTCATGAAGTGTTTCTGCCCTTTGGACTGCAACGTGTAGAAACCCCCCCCCTCTGTCCTTGCTTTGAAAGCAATCTCAGACACTAGCTGGCCTAACTGCATACAGACATGTTCTGCCATTACTGATTGACCTATAAGTGCTGTAATTGATTGACTTATGGGTTGGGCAGAAACACGACGTAAGGGGGACATTCTGGTTACATGATGTTTTTCTATTGGCTAATATTTTGAAGATCTTGTATGTCCATATTAGGTATTTTGTATGCTTGCAGAAGCTAGGACTGCCCCTTTCTTTTATGCTGAGTTTGTAAATCCCAAGCATATAAAATACCTCTGTGTTCTGTATTCTTTAGACTACCTCATTCAGTTGCTATGGCTACTGTGTGACGTGGCTTCACTTATTAAGTTTAATAAAGATGTCTTTTCATATTTCAGCTTCTTTTTTTTTTTTTTATTTATTTTTGCAAAATACATGAATTGGTCGTCAAAGAGTCATAATTTACAAAATACATAGTTACTATTGACATTCATTACATCAATTCATCAATAAATCAATAATCCTGGAGCCAGATACATATATATCAAAAAAAGATAGATAAATGAATTTTAGAGATTATATGTTGCTCACATTGAATACATAAAAGAAAGATGCAATTAACAGCACAATAAGGCAGATACATAAAGGGCTACTAAAAAAGGAGTTAACAGAAATAGACCATCAGACAGTGGATTCTAGTTGATTAGTGATCTTGCCCCAAATCTGTTGACCTAGCTTCTTCTTCCTATGCCCTTTAAGGGCATACAGACTATGCTCCATATTATGAACAGCAAAAAAACGCGCTCTCCATAGTTCAAAAGAGGGGGGCTCCTGCTGCAACCACCAAGATGCTAATAAGAGTCGGTATACCGCTGTAACTAAGAATATTAGTTTTACATGTGGCTGTAATAGATCTGATATTACCGGCCCCATTTCTGCACCTAGCATTATCTGCGTAGCACTTAGTTTAACGGGAAACCCTAAAGTAGCTGTTAGGTAATTCTCTATCTGTAAAAGTAAAAAAGATAACCGAGGGCACCCAAATATGGAGATCGTCGGCAGATATGTATCCACACCTATAGTATTTCCCAATAGTATCGCCCTGCCATTTTGAGATCTTATCAGGCGTATAATATAAATTAAAAATGGATTTGTAATGCTGTGCAGATAATTTTGCCGAAAGGAATAAATTTGTTGCCATCGCCAGTGAGACTTCTATCCGTATATCCTGCCTCCCAAGTTTATTCCCCCATTTAACATTTTGTTGCTGTAAATCATTCGCCTTAGTGTTCAGTAAATGGCCATATAGCACTCCTATTTTTGCAGATTTGATATTATCCTCTATCAGAGGGTTAGCTTGTAGATTGCTGGCTTTTTGAGATATGAAGTTCCTAATTTGCAGATATTTTGCAAAATTCTCCCTGGGTAGCTGATATTGTATACGAAGTTGGTCAAAAGATTTCAGGGATCCATCACAAAAAAAATCCCCCACTAACCTTAATCCTTTTTGCCACCATACATAGACCACCCTATCCCATAAGTCAATTGGCAGAAATATTGGAGACGTCAAGGGGGTATACCAAGAAATTTTCCCTATTCCAAACATTTTCCTTAATGTCCGCCAGATTTTATATGCGGCTAACAGTACCTTAAAACGTGTACGTTTGTAATAGCTCCATTCTGTAGTAACAAACAATTTTTAGCCTTCACAACTAGTAGCATCTGGTGAATTGACGGGCACTCTTCCATATTCAGAGAACCAACACCGGTTACCAGAACATTCATCCCTTGAAACATACAGGCGTAATAATAAAGAGTGAAATCTGGTACTGACCAACCTCCTAAATTTCTAGGTAAAATCATAAAACGCCCGGCACGGCGGGCCTTACCACGGGCCCACATAAAGCGCATACAAAGAGCCTGAAGTTGTGCTAAGCTAGTGGTAGTTACTTCTAGAGGAACACACCTGAAAAAATATAATACTTGTTGCAAAATCATCATTTTTAGTAGGTTACATCGCCCTACTAAAGAGAGATGGAGACATTCCGCCTGATCCAACTGTTTCCTCACCCCTAATGTTAAGTCCTCCCAATTAGACTTGACCAGGGCTGTTGAAGAGACCCTTAGTTTAATCCCCAGATAGGTAACTTCTTCACACACCCGTTAATCAGAATACTTAGGCAAATTGGCACATAGTAGCTGAGTTTTAGAAGCGTTCAATTTATAGCCAGCGACTGCCCCAAAATTAGCGGCAATAGATTCAATCTCCTCCATTGCAACTATGGGGCATGTCGTGACGACTGCCACGTCATCGGCATATGCTAGGACCTTAAATTGATAGTTTTGCATCACCACCGGTGGAATCCTAGAACAAGCCTCCAGCATTCTTAAAAAAGGCTCAATGTACAATGAAAATAAAAGAGGAGAACAGGGGCAACCCTGCCTGGTACCCCTCTGTATTTGTACTAAGTCCGACACGAGTCCCATGGTACTAATACGGGCCGTAGGTTGCAAGTACAATGTCTGCACAGATTTTATGAATTCGGGGCCAAACCCTCTTCGCTTCATTACGTCCCATATAAAGCACCATGAGACCCGGTCAAAAGCCTTTTCGGCATCCAATAAAATTAAGCATAATGGCTCCTGGGTAACATTAACAAAATCAAATAAAGTGATCACCCGACAAACATGATCCGCCGTTCCACGGTGCGGAATAAAGCCATGCTGTATAGTGGAAACTAGATTGGTAATTACCTTAGACAACCTATTCGCAAGAATCTTCGAATAAATGTTTCCGTCCGCATTTAAAAGCGAAATAGGGCGGTAAGACCCAGCTAGGTTCGCAGGTTTTCCTTTTTTGTGAAAAACCACAATGCATGCTTCACTCCAGCTCCCTGGGGGCACCCCTTTCTGAGCATTTCTCATCGTCTCTAGAAGATCTTTTTTAAAACAGAGAAAAAGGTCTTATAAATTTCCACAGGGAGCTTATCTGGGCCTGCCGCCTTTCCCCTGGCTAATCCATTAACTGCCATTTCTAGTTCCTCTGCCGTTATAGTTGCCTCTAGGCTTACTCTTTCATCCTCAGATAGATCTGCCGTACAATATTGCCCGATAAGTAGAGTAGCACTATTTATGTCATATTCATCTCCTTTGTACAATGATTCGTAAAATTGTCTAAAGATCTCTAATATTCCGGTTTCGTTGTCTACTAAGTTTCCTCTTAAATCTAGTAAATTATCTATCCGCTGTGATGCTTCCCTTGACCTTAATTTCTGGGCTAAACATCTGCCACTTGCTTCCCCATTCTCATATTGTATTTGTTGTTTAATAAAAAAAAGTTTTTGCACTTTCCTGCGACCAATTAAGATTTATCTGCGCTTTAAGCCTAGCTACTGCCGTCATCTGATCATTTATATCCGCCCCTAACCGTATACCCTGCGCTAATGATTCCTCAGCCTTTGTTAATTCTTGATAAAGTTCTTGGAGTTTTATCGCCTGCTGCTTTTGATTGTATAATCCATAGTTCAGGGCCTCGCCCCTGAATGCTGCTTTGAAACAGTCCCAAACATTGCCCACACTACTTGTTCCTCGATTAATAAGAATTTTTTTTTCAATCCACTGTTTCATGTAGTCAGTGAATTGCTGTTCTAGTAATAACTTACGATCAAAAGAGTATGACCTCGGTCTTTTAGCAGTTACTAAATCCGTTATAGATAGAACCACCGGTCCGTGATCAGACGTGATTCGAGGATAAATTTGAATAATAGCAGATTTAAGCAATAACTGAGGAAGGAAAAAATAATCCAGACGTACCAGCTTGCGGTGGGGGAAGGAAAAGAATGTATACCCAGGAGCTGTTCCCCTTAAAAAAGCCCATGCATCTACCAGCCCATGTGCCAAGATTAGTGCCTGCAATGCCCTAAACACACGTGGCTTCCGACCGCTGTATTTTGCATCTTTATTACTGAGAATGTTCGGGGCTAAGTTTATATTTAAGTCACCGCACAGAATCAATGGTGTAGGCCAAGTAGCTAGCTCGACATTTAAGTGCTCCAAGGTTGATGCTTCATCAAGATTTGCTCCATAGACTACACAGACAGTAAGATTAACCAAGCCTACGACACATTCTGCAATTGCCCATCTGCCTAAATCATCAACTGTAGTTCTGCCGGTTTTGCCTATATGCTTCTTTCCCAAAATTGCTACCCCTCTTGATGAACCCAGATATCTTGTACAAGCAATAAGATTGAATCCCAGCTCTTCGAGCAATCAGCGTTTTGACCCTACAATATGCGTCTCTTGGAGACAAATTATATCACAAAAAAGAGCCCTTAATTCCTGTGCTACCGTCTTCTTTTATCTATTGAATTTAACCCCCTAACATTCAGTGTACCTATCCTAATACCCCTACCTGCCATTTAATTAAATCAAATCTATCTAGACTAGCTCCATCTATTGATTGAAAAATAACAATCTTTTTACCAGAGTACCTCGTTTCCGACCAATTTTCATGTATTATTTTATGTTTTTCCCCTCCTTCCCCAACATCGCCCCCCCTACTCCACCCCAAAACCCCCTGCCCCCTTCCCCCCCACCCCACACACCCATTATGAGGCTTAAGGACCATGTCCTCAGTGATGTCGAGGTGCTATGACCATCCCCCCTCCCAATGACCTCCCTCCACACTCTTATACACCATTTCCCCTCTCTCTCCTCTTGTTAGTTGATATTCCAACATATTCCAACATACCCTATACAGATATCAAAGACACACTATCTGTTAACCTGTCTTTTTCCCAATCCTATATAAACAATAAACAATAAATTCACGTCATTTTCAATACTTTCATCCATTTGGCGAAATATCTATTGCATTTACAATGATACATTGCTGTACACCTCCTTCCAACTTATGCAATTTCATCATTGCTAGAAGAAAAGAAGAAGAAAAAAAAAAAAGGACACAGTATCCATCTATATCTCAGAGAAAAAGGCAGAACCTTTACGCATACGTTATGCATGTTTGATGAAAGAAAGGGGAAACAGTGCAATAAAGAAGAGAACTACAAATTACCACGTGGTGACTACCCCCATCCCATCAACAGTGAACAAAATCTAACATACTCATAGGGCAATGTGCCCATTGTAACTAAAACATATACTTTCATTTTTTAGGGCTCTTCCCAAGACCCGTTAGATAATCCTGCGCTGCCCTGGCGGAAGTGAAATACCTAATGTGTCCCTTGAGAATGACCTTTAACTTGGACGGGTTAAGCAAAAAGACCTGGGCTCCTTTGGCTTGTAGAGGAGCGATTAATTTACGCAATTGCCATCGTTCAGTTACAGTTGCAGGGCAGAAATCAGGGCGGACATAAAACTCACAACCCATACCGCTCCTTTTTCTCCCAGGACGTGCTAAATCATAGAGTGCTTCGCGTAACAGATAATTATTCAAACATATCAGTATTGCCCTGGGATATGAATTCTGTTCAGCCTGCCATTCATTTCCATGTTGACGCACCGTGAACGGGAATCTATGTGCTCGTATTATTTCGGTTTCCCAGTTCCATGCGCTCAGTTCCGGAAAGGCCTCTTTAAACATCTGTACAATAAATTTACGCGGTTCTGACCCTTCTCTTTTTTCCGCTATGCCCAATACGCGTAAATTGTTACGGCGTGCACGGTTCTCCAAATCCGTGAGTTTCCAGACAGTGTCTACTTTGGATTTCTCTGGAGTTTCTATAGCAGTTTGCTGTTTCACAAGAGAGTCCTCCGCCGAGGACACCCTTTCTTCTACTTCGACCACACGAGTGGTTGTTTCTGCACATGTCTTTACCAAGCGCCGTACAGTATTTTGGAGCTTCCTTACGGCTCCCTGTGTACGCAACCCCTCAGCTTTTGTTTCACTTCTATGTGCCATGATAGTTTTATAAATCAAACCAAGAGTGACTGAGTCTTCTTCAAAATGCTCATCCAAGTTAAGTTGGGCTAGAGGAGATTCTCGCTCTTGCTGTGAATTTACAACAGTTTCCCCAATTTTTCTCACAGTGTCCTGAGATAAAGATTGCCCAAATTCATCCAGATCATCCGGATCGTTGTCATCAGGGATATCCCCCCATTCCCCTAAATTACTGGAACTATCCAAGTCTTGTTCTTTATCGGATACAGTTGTTAGGTCTGACATTGAATAAAATTTACCGTCTGAGCCAGCATACTCTGATTCTGCCCCCTTCTCCATGCACTGCAGGGCAGGGTCACTGTCAAATCCTAGCTGGGAGTTACCATCCTCCGTGGCCGACATCATCGTAGTTACTATTATTGGGATTGCATTTTCTCCTCTTTCAAGACCATTTTCATTTCTATCCTGACTGCTATCCGGAGTAGCCGTGAAAGTATCAGAACTTGGGTGTAGCACATTGGAGGGTACTCCAGCGGCTTCATCCTCATTTTCTCCTAAATGTCCCAAATCTGACTCAATGGCAACTTTAGCCTTTACTACACGCTTTTTATCAAAAATTGCAGGGATAGTCTTTTGCTTTACAGGTGTCTCCAGGTCCAAGGATGGGTTTTGACTGTGACTGTGACTCTGATTTAAATTCTGGTGCTGGAGGGCCACTTGTACAGGTGCTGCAGTCGAACCCTTATGTATACTGGTATTATCAGAAGTGACACTCTCAGCACTGATTACAACCGGTTTAGTAGTACTAGTAACATTGCCTGTTGTTACTCCTTTCATTACATTTCCTTTAGTTTTGGGGGCATTCTCAACAGTATCTGCGCTTGCCGTACCCTCTGCAGCCCTTCCAACAGGTGTGTCAGCCGCTGCTCCCCCCTTGTTTCTAGCAGTGCCCCTTCCCTTCGGCGTCATTCTTACCAGAACTAGTATCTCTCGTTTTTCACAGGGAGTCCGGGAGTCCGGGAGCTGTAGAATCTGCTCACAGGTTACAAAGTATCTAGTCCGGCCTAATGTCTATTTTATTTTTCACTTTCGTTGTTCCTCTTCAGCCCACTCCAGCCCACTCGGCACGGCCAAAGCTCTCCAAGCTGCTGATGCAAGGAAGTCGTGATACAGGCTGGTGCCGGTGTCGAAAGCATCCAAAGCACTCAGCCTCCACGTTCAGGCCCGCATTCAGCCTCGTCTCTCACACCTCCTCCGAGCCGAGTCACTCAGTCGGCAGCACACGCGCAACGTCCAGCTGCAAGCAATCCTCCCTTACGGACTCCAGCGCCGACCGACCGCTGACCGCCGGGAAGCCTCCACACGAAAGCCTGTGCAAACAGACCACCGCAGCTCCCGAGCAGCTCCCAGGCAGTATGCTTATTGCAGATCCAGGGCAGCCCACCTTGCCGCGACAGCACACAGGTCCTGACTCGCGGGTAATCACCACTACGGGGAGGTCAGTGGGAATCCTGGGCAGAGCACCTCACACGGCCACAGTAGCGGCCGCCATCTTGCCTCCCTTACTCTTTCATATTTCAGCTTCTGTGCCAAGTTCTTTTGTATTAGTGAGACCCCTGAGAATGAAGATTTCAGTTCTTCAGATGGCGCCCAACGTGGGGCTTCATCAGAGAAGTGGCTTTCTGTGGGAGTGATCTTGTCAGGAGACAAAAAGCTGCTGAGGAGGACAAGACAGGATTCTACTAAGAAGGTACTCTGTGCACAGGGATTCTGGGGATTCTTCGTCTCTGCAGCCCAGTGTATTTCTGCTCTTCCTGATTTTGATCCTCCACATGATGTCACTCCTGACTGAGAACCTTTTTGGCGTGAGTATTAAAAAAAAAACAAAGCGACCGTTAGGTCATTTAGAACTTGACAGTTAGAATTTGGATAACCTTTTTGATTGGTAAGAGTAAGGTAGTTTAGTAACCCTTACTGTAGCTTTGGAAGAGTAAGGTAGTTTAGTAACGCTTACTGTAGCTTTGGAACTTTGGAATTTGTGTTGGCCAACTTTTGGATTTGTATAGGTTTGTATATGCAAATTGCAATTTGTGTAGACAGGTAATGAGGAGAATTTTCTCTATTTGGTTTAGTTGAACGGTGCACGTACGAAAAGTACATTAAGCACTATTTTGATTATAATATTGTATATTTTGCAATATTTTGGGCATGCCTGTTTGAAAGCTCACATAAGAAGAATGTGTTGCTTTATTTGGAAGGTACCATGTTGTGATGTGAAGTAAATTAGCCGGCTTCCCTAGAGGGAATATCTAAATAGGTTTAGATTTACAAACATATTTCTTCCTTGGTGATTTTGTATCCCCAGGGAATTAAAATATGGACATAATACATACAAGGATCCTTTGTTCTGTGCAATTTTATGAATGAAGATATGCAGAGCGATTTTTGGTGTTCTGCTAGTCAAAGCTAGTGAATTGAGTGTATTTTTGCTTCTTGGACATACATCAGTCTGTTGGGCTGTTTTCGCAGTCTTTTGGAACACAATTGAGAAGCGTTTCTTGTAAATATGACTTACAACTAGTATTTACAAATGGTTTGGTTTAAGTACAGTCTGTGGGCTGTCCTTTATTTCTGACCTGAGTATTGATATGTGGGTTAAATGTGTGTTTAAATGTCTATGTGGTTTTCCCATTAGTGCAATTTCTGTAAGTGAATAGTGATGGCGCTATTCACGAAATGCATGGCTAAAAGCGCACCGTATTGTGTGTCCTGAGTGTTTGACCACTTTCTGTTTATGTCTGAAATGAGCTCAAATGTGTTTGTGTTTTTTCTTGATGTTTTCAGTCTATTAAGCAAGATGTCTAAATGTTTAAAAACTAAAATGTAAATTCACATTCACTAGGAATAAAAAGTCCCCAAAAACGAAATTGGG
Organism: Lissotriton helveticus; assembly: GCF_964261635.1. NCBI lineage: Eukaryota > Metazoa > Chordata > Amphibia > Caudata > Salamandridae > Lissotriton > Lissotriton helveticus. The sequence goes on from NC_136072.1 coordinate 104,696,959, forward strand.
TCTTTTGCAAAAAAAAAAAAAAAACTTACAGCATTTTCCTTAGATACATTGTGTTAGATATTAACAGGCAAACAGATCAGCTGAAGTAAATTCCTGCTGAACTCAAAATAATATAGAACACGCATTGATATGTTTTAGTTTGAAAAAGACTGCCAGCTGCTCATGTTACAAACACTTAGAGACAAGCTAAATAAACAGGGATATTTATTCAGTCAGGATTTTCCCCTAAGTTGCACAGGTGAAACTTTGCATTTCAGAATGTTGTTTTAAAATGGTTTCAAAACTAAGGTTCATTATTTTGTATTATAGGAAGACATTTTAATTAAGGGTTTTCCTCTCTTTAAGCATTTCTCTAAGCATATTCTTGGCTCAGTTCCTAAGTAATAATTAACCCATGTAGTGAAGAAACATTTAAAAAGAAAGAAACCGTAACAGATGCTGAAACAAGATAGGGCAAGTGCAAGGAAACCAAAAAATGTAACGATGTCTTGAACATTGATTGGCAATCTCAGATAAAGATCAATCAGGGAAATTGCTTTTGCAGGTCAGTTTCGGGTAAAGAAGTTAGTTTCTTACAGTTTAATCTGGTTAATGTGTACATGACCTGGGGAGGCCAGGCCACTTTGTTCGTCGGCCTACGTGGCACAGAGAAAATAAAAAAAAAAAGAAAATGAAGTCAGATTCGAGGAATTACAGAGCCTTAATATGTGGAATTATCAAAAATGATTGGGCTATAAAAATAAGTGCTACAAAATTCGTTTTTACTATTCATGAAGCTTAATACTTATACTGTGACCTCCTAGCATTATAATTTAATTTAAGGTATGGTATACTGCATAATGAGGACATTAGCATATAGAATTTCACTTGACGCAGGCGTGAAAAACTCATTTTTCTCAGGATTTGCAGGAGATATGTCTAATGTCCAATCTCTGCAATTTGTAAAGAACATTCTGAGGATGATTAATATGTAACATTATTATAGGATATTTATTTTTAAGTGCCCCAAATATCAAAGTCAAATTTGGGTAAAATTTGGGCATTTTTGCCATTTACAATAGCTTTAAAGTGCCTTAGGCTTCAGTAAATGCATACATTTAGGTATAATACAAATTTGCAGGTTGTTCCCATTTGGGTTTCCTTTTAAATAGGTCAGTGAGCCAATGTGCCTGGTGCAGAGGTTTGAGTTTAATATCAGGGTGGAAGGTTTTAACTTTTGCTGGACCTAACTGAGACCTTCATCCATTTAAAGTTGATGAAATGAGTACCATTGCAAACAAGCATTTGTTCTGAAAACTGGTATGTGTGTTAATATGTTCTGCGAATTATTCACAGTAACTGTTTTAATAATCTAAGTATAGAAATAAATTGTAGCCCCTAACAGGAGTAATATATATATCATGGGGCAGATTTATGAAGGCCTTGCGCCGCCGGTGCGTCACTTTTTCCCATGTTAAAAATGACGCACCGGCGGCGCAAGGCCGTCATAAATCTGCCCCTATGTGTTTTTAAATAGGGTTGGTTATTGCAGGTTAGAAAGAGTTGGGAAGGTTTTTTGTCTTTTTTTCAGCCTTAGAGTGAGGAAGAGATAGAGGGCTGAGGAGCCCGCAAGGCAGATTTTGACCTTAAGGTCAGTGAGGTAGTATAGGAGTAAGTGTAAAGAGATGGAGAAATTATTGCTTGGAAAAGCAGGGCTTTAAAGGGTGTTGGTGCACGGGACACGCAGAGTGTCTGTGAAAAAGTTTTTGGAAAGTTAAAAAGGTTTAGCATGTTTTCAAAAGATGGTTGTTACAGTTGATATTTTGTGTGTTATGTGCAGAAATGTTCGTGCGTTTTACATATTTTTGCATTTTATCCTTTTATGAATTGTTCCTGCTGGTCCTGTGTGTCAGAAGCGACACAGTTAGTTGTGTTTTGCCAGCCAAATGTCCACTAACTGGTGATCTGCTGTCAAAAGGAGGGTGAGGATTTTAAGCCTGACAAATTAAGCAGGCCTGAATATTCTGTTTTGGGCTGCAGGTTCACAGTGCCTAAAAGTGCATGCAATAGTGTTGTGTGTTACCGCTTATTTACATATGCTATTGTTTTGTCTATGCTTTTTGTGCTTGATATACAGCGCGTATATCTGATGGCTTGGCATATGTGTGTTTTTTGTTGGGGTTTTTTTGCGCTGATACTAAATTTCACAGATATGATTTTTCATGCTGTGAACAAAACAAGACAACACTTCACCAGTGTATGTCAAATTTGGCTTTAATGGTTTTTGAAGAAAAATAAAAAAGAGATATACAGAATCAAAGTGTGTCATCTGCAATTAGTCACGATACTGTCCTCTTCCCTTAAAGGAACAGGCAGCCCTAAATGTATGTATCCTGATTGGACGTAAGGATAAATTATAGATTTGTGACTCTTGTACACGGTGACCTAATTTCTACAATACATTAGTCAGTTTTGTTCTGCTTCCTAAGTAGTGTATGGCTTTGTACCATAAAGGAAACAAGGCTTCATTTTTACCTAGTCCCATTTCCCTTTTCCAAATTCCTTTCACCAGTTGGTGTATTGCTCAGGTTCACACTTCCAGTCTGCAGTAATGTACCAGAGACCCCATATTATGTATAATTCCCTTTTGTATGACCAGTCTGGTTTTCAAACATTTTCTTTAGGCCTACTCTGATGTTTTCCAGTCTGACTGTTAGGGTAGTGATGGACTGGTTAACTGATTCAATACTATAGTAAGACAAGTTTTCCACCTCAATAGGAGACACCTTACGTTTTTTTGAATATGACAAATTCAATGCCTATTCCAATTTGGTTTTTAGTTCCTTTTTTCGGCTGCTTTAATTTTTGATGGACCAGATGTATTTTAAATAATGGAAATACCAGGACTCTCTAGTTCTTGTCTTTTGTTTCCACATTTTGATCATTAGCTTTTGTATTGCATAGTCCACCTGATGCACAATTGTTAAAGGGAGGTATATACATGTCCCTGATAATATGTATTATGTATCTCTCTTTTGAGGTGCTCTAGATAAGGAATTTAGGAACACCTATATGTAATCATTTAGAGAAAAAAATGTGTTTGCCCCATTAGACAATGCCACTATGTGTGAGGACATCCATTCAGATAGAATTCCCATATCGCTATCTACCCTTAGATGGTAGAGGATATGCTCTCACATGGAAACCCAATTAAAGAGGCTAGAGGCACTGTTTTGCCTACTGCCTTTGTCTTTGTATTGCCTTTGAGAATGACAGTGTGTTCTAGACCAGAAATGTCCCATGACGTATGGCCACTCCTTTAAAGATTGCAGGCCACTTGCTTGCAGTCTCCTTGTTATACAATGAACTGTTTTTGTACTTAAATTGAAGGAAACAACTGTCTCACATTTCCTACGTCACTAGGTTCTGCGGGATCTTCCAGAGTCAAAGGAAGAATAATACCCTGCAGAACGGTGATAAAGATGAGTTCTAATTCTCATCAGTGTCAGCTACAGATGAGGGCTACATACCTTGGCCCTACAGTCCCAGCACCCAGACAGCGATCGCCAGCGTGCCATCAGTGATATCTCCAATGTATTGTACTTGCTTCATCAGAAGGCGTTGAACATCAGAAAAGAAGGAGGATCTGGTTTTGCCACGGAACCAGAATTTCAGTGCAAAGAGCGAAAGAGAAGGATTCTTGTTGTTTGAGGCTTCAGTTTTCCACCCACCTGTCATGTGCTGGTTAACCTCTGACGGTGTGCAGTCCCTTGAGCCCCTTGGCCTGAGTTTTGGCCACACAACCCCTTTTCCTTTGCTCCAACGGAAGTGCAGTGCACCGGAGGATTTGAGATTGGCAAAAGGCACTACATTATGGTGCCCATGAAAGAGCAGCCCGAGCATCCTCTGACACTGAATAGAGAGTGTTGGAGCCTGAAAGTTTTGCTGAGAGTGACAGTCTGTTGCTCTTCCCCGATTAATAGTACTTGGGTCTGCATGAGATGATCTGTGCCCTTGATCAATGAAGAGCACACTATCTGTAGTGCCTGCAGCACAGGAAATATTGGTGCACTGCATTGAGACATTGAGACTTTCAAGTGAGCTGTGAGTGTTTGCCAGGAAGGCACTCCAACGGAAACAGGATTTGATGGACAATAGAAGCCTGCCAGAAGAGGCTTCGATGGACTCTGGGTATTTCCCGTGCAATCGCATAGAATTGGTGTTTGGAGACTGATTCTTATTGTTTTATTGGCATTGTCAATAGTCACTGAAATACATAATGTTTGCAAAATAATTTTAGGATTTGCCTGTGTAATGGCAAAAGGGGGGTCTGAGGTTCTTTAATTTTGACTCCATCTTACATTTGTCATCAATTTGTGTTGCCTTTACACAGACTGCTCTATTCATGAAGTGTTTCTGCCCTTTGGACTGCAACGTGTAGAAAACCCCCCCTCTGTCCTTGCTTTGAAAGCAATCTCAGACACTAGCTGGCCTAACTGCATACAGACATGTTCTGCCATTACTGATTGACCTATAAGTGCTGTAATTGATTGACTTATGGGTTGGGCAGAAACACGACGTAAGGGGGACATTCTGGTTACATGATGTTTTTCTATTGGCTAATATTTTGCAGATCTTGTATGTCCATATTAGGTATTTTGTATGCTTGCAGAAGCTAGGACTGCCCCTTTCTTTTATGCTGAGTTTGTAAATCCTAAGCATATAAAAGACCTCTGTGTTCTGTATTCTTTAGACTACCTCATTCAGTTGCTACGGCTTCTGTGTGACGTGGCCTCACCTATTAAGTTTAATAAAGATGTCTTTTCATATTTCAGCTTCTGTGCCAAATTCTTTTGTATTAGTGAGACCCCTGAGAATGAAGATTTCAGTTCTTCAGGACCTGCATACTGGCCCAGATGCTAGGGGTGAGTGTGCTACTGGCTATGGGCCTAGGAATGACCCCTGAACACACTGTGGGTGCTACTGCTGCTTTACCTGGCTGAGTGAGCCATTTCGCCCCTACTCCAGCAGTGGCTCCCTTTAGCCAGGCGATTTACTTCTCCTCGCTTACATCCACCCCAACACCCACGCTACTCCCAAAGACAGGGTGAGTCGCTGACCACGAGCCCGCCTATCAAGCGTTTAAGAGTCTTGGGCCTACCTACACACAGCACACTGTCACCCATGGCACTGGCCTGAACTGAAGGTGTGGGTCTTTCATTAGGACTTCCCCACTGTGCCCCTGGGGATATGGGGATGTGGGGGTGTAAACGGTTGGCCCAACAAGGCTGACTAGCTCCTGATGGGGATGCTACTCCACCATTGGTCCTTCACCTCCTGGGAGCACACCGCTGCCTGGCTACCAGTCCGAGGAGACACCAGCACACCCTTTCAGAGCAGTGGAGTGCCTTTCCCCTCCCCATTGGGAAGACCGTGCTTGCCCCTCTGTCTTTGCACCTGAACTGGAGATGCCCCCTGGTAAGACCACTGCCAGCTGCTCTTCTTGAATGCTGTAACCCAACACTACACTATGGCTGCACCTCTGGGAGCACAGACCGCTGGGCCCGCAAATTCTCCTCCCTGTCTGCAGTGGGTTTCCACCATGGAGCACATCCTGCAGGAGGTCATGGAAGTCGACTGCCATCTGAAGGTATGGACTCTAAAATCTCTGACATAATGGCCAAAACTAAATCCATCCGTGCAGACATAGCAGGCTTCCAGGACCGGGTGGAAGGGATGGAGCAGTAACTTACAGCTGGAGAGGATCACCTCAACACCATCCAGGAACCAAGAGCTTTTATACCTCTGGAACAAGATCATGGACTTGAAGAACAGAATTCGCAGAGACAACATCTGTTTAGTTGGATTCACTAAGTGTGCCGAGATGTCAGGGATTTCCTCAAGAGCCTTTTCCTCACCCTCACATCCCTGACCTTCGCCCTCCCTCCTGGAGATCCAACGGGCGCACCTCATTGGTCCCCCACACCAGAACCCAATGAGACAGCCCCGCCCTATCATTTTCTGCTTCCTCCAACACAAGCAGGTGTGGCAGCTCCTACCTTCGGTTTTGCTTGTGTGGCCCGTATGATTATGAGGGGCATGAAATTCACATAGCCGCAAACTTTTCACTTGAGACCAATGACCGAAGGAAGGGTTTTTTGGACCTCCAGCCCCAGCTCAGCCAAGGGGACATCAAGTATGGACAGCCTCCATCTGGTGGAGACTGATGCACAGGTGGGGACTGAGACAAGGGCAGAGAGCTAGAGATGCCGGTCCAATCCCAGGGCAACAGGGATTTGGCCCCAAAGGCAGTGGCTGTCATCACTCAGGACCAGGGCCGTAACAAATCCCCGTCTCCGCTGGAGCGCTCCCACCTCGATGGCTGGGACATTCTCATGGCTGCATGGTTTGACTCTTCCCTGTCTTTGGTACTGAGTTCTGGGGGCTGTGACATCCTAGCAGCAGACGGATGAGTTTCCTGTTGCATGCCTGTATTTCTCCACAGTGCCATTTGCATTGCCCAGTTATCTATCAAATGTTCATGAGCGGCTATACTTTGATCTGTCTTCTGTTGCACTGCTTTGCTTGCTGTGTTGGCACATGCTCTTGTACTGCTTTTTTCTGAGATGTATTTTGAAGTTCACATTGTTAGAACTACTTGCCTTTTGGTGGCCATTGCGCACCTGAAGGGCGGGCTGTCCAGAACTGTGGTTTACCACTACAGGATCCCCCCTCCTCATGGCCTCTAGCCTCTCATTGAGCCTCTCACCTCACACCTCCCATTACCCCTCAACCCCACCTGAAAGTGTCCCACCCCATTGCTTTCGGGATATGCCTGCCTGCCGCATACTGGCTACCTGTCTTTGGAGACCCGTCAGCTTTTCGGGGGTATGCTCTGGCCTTACACCACCCAGCTTTCCTCTGCCGCTATGTCTCTGTCCTGTTTTTCTACTGCCTACTTTCTGCCCTGCCCCTCCTTCCGGGCCCCATCTGGCGTGCTGGCACTGCAACCCTTAAACCTGCGGTCTATAGTCTCCTTGGGGCCGGCCCTCAGCTAAGTGCTGATTCATGTATTTCCCTTTCCCCCACATTTCTTTCTACCCCCTCGGTATTTGGCCCCCCAACCAGTGCCGTGTCCAAGGGGCCCTGTACTACTGTTCCCTCCTCTCTTTCACCCCCCTTCTCCCCATTCTTTTGTTAATCTCCCTTTCTTCCTCCTCTCCCCTCTCTCTTCCACCACTCATCCCTTCCCCTCCACGTCTAGGTTACCCTTTGCCTCTTCCAGCCTTCCCCTTAGCATCATCATTGCCCTTTGTCCTGACGGCCGAGACTGTGCCTGCATCCTCTCCCTCCCTGCGTGCCATCTTGTGGAATGTCAGCGGGCTAACACACTACATAAAGAGCAAGAAGGTGCTGTCCTACTTGCAGTCAATATGGGCGGATGTGTCCCTTTTACAGGAGAACCACCTCTCCAGCCTAGAATCCAAGAAGCTGCGCCAGGATTGGGTGGGAAGAGTGTTCCATAGCAGTTGTCCTGAGACGGTGAAATTGGGCTCTGGCCCCTCCAGGAAATGTGGAGTTGCAGCACTGTCCTCAAGACCTGGTCTGACCTGGCCAGACATTATGTTTTTGTGAAGCTGAATATTGGGGAGTGGATGCTCTGTGTGGGCTCAGTGCACGCCCCTGCGTGCTCTAAGCGTATCTCTTTCCTCCAACTCAACCTCCTACTCACAGAAATTGGGGACTGGAAGGACTGGAATTTAGTGCGGGATGCGGTGTTGGACTGAACTGGTCCATTGAACGCCAATAACAATGCAGGCAGGGCCCTCCCGGGTAGACGTGCTTTCTGATTGCAGCTTGGTGGATCACCGGTGTCTCTCACGCCCGGCAGGCCAGGAGTATACATTCTTATCACCCCTACATGATACCCAATACAGACAGGACTACTTCCAGGTTTGCCACCAGGTGGTGACCATCACTGGGGAATCCCGGATCATGGAGACCACACTCTCCAACCATGCACCGGTTTTGCTTTCCCTCGACCTCGGCCTTGCCTTCCCAGGCTGCAAGCCATGGCACCTGAATATAACATGCTACCGCACCCGCCAGGGCAAATCCCAACTTTGCGCACACGTCACCACACACATGGATGACCACAGGGTTCTGTGGGCAACTGCAAAGGCACCTATCCACGGCCAACTAATGAAGGATGCAGCTCCGGCCAACATGCAGAGAATGATTCGCATGGGGAACTTGTGAGATTGAGGCCCCTGCATTTGTACACTGCAAATCCCTCATCCCCCATTTGCCGCCACCTGGACAAGACCTGTATGGACCTCAACCCCTATTTACATCCAAGGCTGAACATGCACTACAGAGTCCTGAATGTGACTACGGTTAATAGGGCAAGAAAGTGGGTTGCCTCCTGGCGGCCCAACTACACCAACATGAGGCTGCACTGGCCATCCACTCCACAGGCAGCGATGTTCTCGCCCGGATCGATGTCAAAACCTTACTAAGGAATGGATGCTGGACCTCTCCTATTTGGAGCTTTCCCACCTTCATCAATGATCCCCAGGGACCCCGCTCAGCAGCTGTAAATCCGTAAATAGAAGCCTGTTTAGGATGTGAGGGTGTGGTCCATCTTGTGATGTCATTAGCATTTAACAGTATGGAAGCACACTGCTTGCACCCAAAGGTACGTGGCCACAATGCACTTTGATATAAAATGTGATGCATCAGATACACATCTTCGAGGGAAATGTGAGCAATGTTTACCTCTTTCTGTTTCTGGGCTGTGCTATTTGAAAATAAAGCACTAACTATGAGAAATATCAGGTGTGATGAATTCACTCTATGCTTGCAGAGACATAAACAGGTGTGCACCTCTGCCCTAGCAAAACCCATCCATGATACTAGTCTCAGAGGAATACCATTATTCTACTTTCAGTGCTTTTTCCCAAGGGCGCAAATGGGTCATTACACCAAAACCTACCCTGCAACTCTATGTATATGCTAACGCGGGATTACTGGTTACTAGTTATCTTACCAAATCCCAACCTTGTCGACTGAATCGTTGGTACCTGTCGTTGAGTAAAAGGTAATCTTTATAATAAGTCAATCAATTTAAGAACTTACGCCACTCTAAATGACCACTGACCAAATTTAAGTTTTAAAGATTTAATATAAAGTCAAAGATAACTGAAGATACAAACTTCTCAAAATGAGATTAAGAAGGTAAATCGGTATCACTATGAACATGAACTTCTTGAGTAATCTAAGTCTGAAAAACAAAATAATAAGTACAATCTCGAAAACCATCAGGGTTGCCAAAATAGATACAAGTTGCAACCTCAAAGTCATTACAGAAAAGAAAAATTAAGGTTAGTCTGTCCCTACACTATACTAAGTGACATCCCTACTTAGCAAGATCTTAACCCTCTAGGTGTCAGCCGTGGTGACTTCCTAAGAAGATCACGCACTTCTCTTTGTCTCTTCCCTGATAATGGGTCTCTCCTGATCAGCCTATCTGCCTACCCATCCGCTTCCTTAGGCTCCCAAAATCATCTGCTCTGCTCTCCTCCCGGGTCTCTTTCCCTAATACCAAATCACATTTTCAATAGAAACGCCCCTTGGGACGCCCCTCACGTGGTACATCTTTGCGCGGCAAACTCCATGATGGTACTCTTGAAGACCCTCGTTAAAGTTGACCTTGGTTCCCAGGCTTCTTCTCCAGTGCGCCGATACCCCCTGAAATTCCTGGAAACTCCTCCATGCCTGCGCAAGGCGCCACTGAACAAAGTCCCTTTCATTCGAGCTGATTAGGACCCTCGCACCTGCATACAGTTCGTCCTGCAGTGGGCCTCAAATTCCAGACTCCACCATATCTTTAGTCGTAAAACACTCTCAAAGCTCTGTGCTGGACACCTCGCGACCTCTTCTCTAACGAGCACATGACGATTTAAACGACATGACATTATCTCCTCTGGCCTACTTGATTTACATGCAGCAGGTCCCTGCACTCTTAAAACGTTAACTTGATTAAAACAGCAAACATTCTTAACTAGCATACGTTTCTAAAATAACACATCTATAAAGCATATACTTTTAACCCTAAGTTCAATAGTACATTTGGAAGAACCATGTCAACCTTATCTCACATTAATTTAGCAGCACGTTCAGGTTTGCTGTGAATTGCCCTAAGGCCTACACAGTATACTGGATTTCAAAGTTACATTTAATTCGGACATGATTCTTTTAACATGAGAACATGAGGTTTTCACATATATTCCAACATTTCTACATTAATCACACACCGTTATAATTATAGTTACTCTACTTAACATTCTATACATTTCACTACTGAATATAAAACACTCTGTATATTTCACTCCTGGATATAAAACACTCGTGTGCAAAACATGTTTAAACTAACTACGTGCTTGTAAATATGGCGTACTTATACATTTTTTTCCCAAACTTGTGCTCTCTCAGTCCCCCCTTTGATGACCTTCAGGGGTCATCATCACCAAAACACCAAAAATGTAGAACCCTTCAAAGTGAAGACAGGGCAATTCCACCTCTTTTCATACTCTCTAATGCTTTCAGACTCTTATATTGAGTGTCCTGCATCGCTGTCAACTCTTCTTCCTGTTTTCTCATAGTTCTCTGCAACCTATTTGCTCTATAACATTGATACAAACGCACCAATCCCCACAAAGTGATTACACAAATCACTATTATGATGATGGGTTTCAGTATGTACCAAACGATACCCTTTCCTAAGTTGGCAAACCAACTTCCAACTTTACCCATTCCATGACCTACTTTTTCCCACACATTTACCTTTGCTAGGTCCTCAATTTCGTAGTGTATGGCAGTGATGTTTTGTATATACTTCTCTAGAGGTTTTGAATTGTCTGGAATGTAAGTACAGCATTCCTGGACCTTCAAAGCCTTACAGACTCCTCCCTCTTTAGCTAACAGAACGTCTAAAGCAAGTCGGTTCTGAAGAACCATTGCCCTAATCGATTGCATCTCCCCTTCTATCAGCATCAAGGATCTTGCAGTACTGGCAGATAGCCTATCTACGACTGTAGCTAACCTCCTGATCTTAATGTCATTCATTATCAATCCTAAGAAAGGGAATGCAGCACCTAGTACATCTCCAACTACTTCTGCTGCACCCAGCCCTCGTTTCCATCTAGTTGATATTTCCTTCTTAGGCGTGTCTAAATTCTCAACATGATATATTTTAGGGAAGACAACAGCCAGATAGCATGATCCGTACCAATTATCTGGTAACTTCACATAGGCATTTCTTCCACATACAAAATATACATTTGGTATTGCTTGCATCCCTTTCAAAAAGTTCTTAGAGTAATACTCCAATTGAAAGGCATGTTCACAATTGACTTGACCTACATAAAAGTTTTCATAATAGGAGTAACTCCTGTGAATGCACAGTTTTCCCCGTTTATCCTTATCCAAAGCAATTGGACCAATACTACCTTTTCTTTGATGTGCCCTTTCCTCCTTGGTCCAATCTGTTTCCCATTGTCCTGATGCCTTCAAAATCTTCTGCCTCCTGTATCTAGTATCTACCTGTGCTATAAACTTTTTCTCAACTTCTGATATTTGACAAGTCAGATTGTTCCTTCGAGCATGTGAAGTATCTAACGTTCTCCATGGAATAAACCATTTGTGTAATCTGTCTTCGCTTTTGTAATAGTCCCATTTGTTCAAATGCTTGAAATTCGGAACCTCTGGCAATGTCGAGTCGAAATTCGAGAAATAATACTCGAATCCTTCTCGTCCATAAAACATGCTCAATAATAAACTGCACGTTATTCCATATGTCAACGGAAGATGATGGTATCTGATACCCTCCTCCACTGAAGCTGGTAATTGCATACAAACGTAACAATCCTTCACTTCCATGGCATCAACATATTCATAAAGCAATTTAGCATAAGCATTTGACTTGTAATTTCCCTGTGACTCATCTGTGTGAAGCCTTTTTATTTCTGCATCTAACAACGCTTTGTCTTTCTCATTGACGTTTCCCTTCCCTTTAATAATGGTAGTTTTCGGGGTTGATACTCCCTTATCCTCCTTGACTGCGGTTTCATCCCCTTCGTGTCCCCCTAGGAATGAAACAGTTACCACTAAAATTATAAGAGAAACCACTACTCCTAAAAGTGTAACAGCTATACATTTTGCCCTGCGGTTCGGGTTGCCAGCCTCCATGTTCTCAAACAGTGTAGTTCTTGACTTTCTTCCAGCATTCACTTCTTCTCTTTTCTGAGCCAAAAAGTCTTTCTTTCTCGCAATGTCTTTCTTTTGAACACTTGGAAGCTTGACAATTTATTCCGCAAAACAGTTCAAAGTCCAGTAGAAAATAGACAACCCTAGCCCTTCTCCATCCACTAAAAGGAATCCCCTATCACTTTTCTTCTTCCACTCGGCGCTAGGTTATCTTGCAACAAGTTTACAATTTCTTTTCAAAAGTCTTATTTTCGTCTGAAGTTATGTATGACTCAAGGAGTGACACTACGTCTTCATAAATGTCCATCCGAAGTATCATTCCCTCAGGTTCTGGGCAGTTCGTACCACAACATGGAAAGTCAACTTTTTCTAGGATTATTCTCCTTATTTCGCTCAAGACAAGTGGACGGACAAAATTGAGAGTTAGCGTTTTTTCAATTTCTACTCCTGGTACTATCAGTTCTACATCCACAATTACAAAGGGGTCCGTCCTAATCAAAATCACTTTCTTCACCTTTCCAGTTCTGCGCCCCTTTGAAGACATTCACAATATGGTATTAATCCACAACAATAAGCGCTCCTAGCATTTCTACTACTCGCTCAAGCATTTCCAAACGAAGAAGAGTTCCCTCCAATATTGGATATCGTGAACAGCAAACTGGAAACTCAACTGTCTCTAAAATCAATTTTCTTATTCCACTCAGGAGAGCAGGATGAACGATGTTGAGTGTCAGCAACCTTTCGGTCTCCGCTCCTGGCAGTAGAAACCTTATTTGCACTGTGATGATCGGGTCAGTTCTGATCAGTTCCACTTCCCTGATCCTCCCTGTTCTGTGTCTCCCAGACATCTGCAACGAGGTAGGTCCAGTCGGGAGTAGAGTACCTTCTACTAGGCACTCGCACCCTCCTTGATCTTCTAAGACCCTCCTCGGCTTGATCCTGGATATCTTCTTCTGGATCTGAGTCTTCGGATATAGGAGTAAGCGTTTCTTCCTGGGCCGACCTCAAACTTAGCCTTCTTCTCCTTGTTGGCCAAGTGGCAGCTCCAAGCCTTATTCTCCTATTCCTTGTCCTCTCACTTGGTTCTTGGTCGCTCTGATACGGATCTGAGTCTGAGTCGTATTCACTTCTGCTCTCTCCTTCAGTTGCGTCTTCTGTCTCACTGCCGTCCTGCCTTCGCTCTTCTTCTGAATCCGTTGCGTTCCCAACTCCTTCTGACACCCCCTCAGCTGCCTCAATCCCTTCTTGCAATTCTTCTTCCACTTCCGGGCTTTCGTCTGGGATGGGAGCTGTTCCTTCTAGAGGTGCTGGAACTCTTCGAGTATGGGAAGCATGGATCCAATTTGGCAGCCCCCCGCACTTCACCGCGGTGTTCGTTATCAGGATTACCTGAAAGGGCCCACGCCAGCGAACATCTAGGCAGTTCTTCCGGACGTGTTTTTTAACTAAGACCCAGTCCCCTGGGTTCAGATCATGACACAGGTTCCTCGATGCTGGAACTTCAGCCGCATGCACCTGAAGGGACACAGAATGGATGGCGTCAGACAGTCCTTTACAATAATCCAAGATCAGATCATCTGTAATATTCAATAGGGCAGTAGTTGGAACTGTAGGAAGTCTCATGGCCCTCCCCATCAGGATCTCGTGGGGAGAGAGACCTGTCCTCCTGTCAGGTGTGCTGCGCATGCTCATGAGCACTAAAGGAAGAGCATCCGGCCAACTCAAGGATGTGGATGCCACTACTTTAGCCAATCTATTCTTCAACGTGCCGTTCACTTGTTCCACAATTCCTGAAGCTTCTGGTCGATAACTACAATGCAGCTTTTGATCGATATTCAGTGTGGAGCACAACATCTTCACTATTTCGCTGTTAAAATGTTTTCCTCTGTCAGATTCCAAAGAGGCAGGCACCCCAAAGCGCGGTATCAACTCCCTGAGCAACAATTTAGCCACTGTGAGTGTATCGCACCTACGTGTAGGGTACGCTTCAACCCATCTGGAAAATAAGCATACAATCACCAACACATACCTAAGGCGATTGACTCTTGGCATTTCGATGAAATCTAATTGCATTCTATTGAAAGGCCCCCCAGACCTCCCAATGTGACTCAGTGTGACTGGTGTTCGTTTGCCTACGTTCAGTTGTTGGCAGGTAACACATCGCTTACATACTGATTCTGCTGCTATCCTAAATTTAGGGCAATACCAGGTCTGCCTAAACACTCTCATCATAGCATCCCTTCCTAGATGTACTGGACCATGTATTTCTCTCGCCATGGGATTAGCTAATTCTTCAGGTAACACAGCTCTCCCATCTGCTGAAACCCAAAAATCCATTTCACTTCGCACACAACCTGCTGTTTCCCATGCCCTTTTCCCAGTTTCTGGTGCATTCTCCTGCATTATTCTTAAATCCTCCCAAGTGTCTACAGTTTCTAACATCATACTTAATTCAGTCTTTTCCTCTGCACCTTCTATTTCCACCTTTGAGAAAGAATAATTTTGTTCCGCACAATAGCGTGCGACTTCATCAGCGTATCTGTTGCCTTGTGACACAAAATCTGTATTCTTAGTATGAGCTACACATTTTACTATTGCGATGTCAACTGGACCTTGCAATGCTTCTAACAGCCGCACAAATTCTCCATTTCGAATGGGCGAACCAGAGGAGGTCATGTAACCCCTCTGAGACCACAACTGCCCGAAATCATGAACCACACCGAAACCATATTGGCTGTCCGTGTAGATGGTGACTCTCTTTCCGTTTCCTGCTATGCAGGCACGAGTTAGGGCAATAATTTCTGCTACCTGTGCGGAATGTACTCCTTCCAGGCAAGCGGCTTCCACAACTCCAGTAATGGTACAAACAGCATAAGCTGCTCTCAACCGACCAGTATCGTCTCTTAAACATGAGCCATCAACAAAATAAATTTCATCAGGGTCTGACAATGGCTCATCCACAATATCTGGTCTGGGTTTCGTGCATAGTTCAGTCACATCAAGGCAATCGTGGTCTTCACATCCTTCGCCTTCTATTACCGTAGGTAATGGCATCAAAGTAGCAGGATTCAAGACAGAGCATCTCCTGAGAGTCACGTTCTCTGCGGCAAGTATAACTTGCTCGTAGCGCGTGAGCCTACTATTGGTCAGATGCTGCGTCTTCGTCCTGGTCATTAGCAATTCAACTGAATGTGGTACATACACCACCACTGGATGTCCCATCACAATACTCTCGCTTCTTTCAATGCTGACACCCGTTGCAGCAACGGATTTGAGACATCCGGGCAACGCTGCGGCTACTGGATCTAATGTAGCCGAAAAATATGCAACTGGTCTACGGGCATTTCCGTGGGTCTGTGCCAAGACGGACAAAGCACATCCCTCTCTCTCACAGCAATAGAGTGAAAATGACTTTTCGTAATCTGGCATTCCCAGAGCCGGAGCACGACATAAATCGTCTCTCAGCTGTAAAAACGCCACCAGCCATTCTTCATCCCATGGTACCGGATCACTCACCTCCTTGTGCGTCAGTTTCTGTAAGGGCTTTGCTTTCAGTGAGAAGTTAACTATCCACTGTCGGCAGTAACCCACCATTCCTAGGAACATTCTAACTTCTCTCTGTGTTGTAGGCGCATTCATTTTTCATTATCGCCTCAATCCTCTCTGGGGACACCTTACGTTTCCCTTTTTCTAACCTGTGCCCTAGATACTGTACTTCTGTCAGACAATACTGCAACTTGCTCGGAGATACCTTATGTCCATTTTCAGCTAAATGGTTCAGTAAGGCAATTGAATCTGCCTTGCAAGCTTCCTCTGTCTCTGACGCAACATGTACTGTACCAGAACCGAGTTCTGCGGCAGTACTAGATTTTCGAGATTCTTCTTCAACAACTGGTTGAAGATGGATGGGCTGTCTGTGAATCCTTGTGGGATTCGACACCATGTTAAAACGCGATCTTCCATTTTAAAAGCAAAAAGATACCTGCTCTCTTCATCCAATGGGATTGAAAAGAAAGCCTGACAAAGATCTATCACTGTGAACCATTCTGCTTGACATGGTATTTGAAACAATATCACTGAAGGATTCGGTACCACGGGACAACATGAAACGACTATGTTGTTAATTTTTCGTAAATCCTGCACTATCCTGAATTTCCCGCTAGGTTTCTGCAAACCCATAATCGGGGAGTTACAAGGACTACCCACGATTTCTTTCAGTATTCCCTGCTGTATCATTGACTCGATCACAGGTTTTATTCCCGCAATCGTTTCCTGGGACAATTTGTATTGAGGCGTTCTTGGAAACTCAACATTTGGTTTTACCAGAATTTTTACCGGTTCTACCCCTTTAATCAATCCTATATCTTCTCCTGTGAAATCCCACACCTCTGACGCCACTGCATCTCTTAAATCTTGGGGAAGATCTTCTACAGTCAGAGTAGGATATAGTTCTTCACAGAATTTTGAATTGGCCACGTTAAAGGTAGCATCATCGTCGGTAGTCTGTACCTCCACTCCTTGTGGGGTGCAGTATATGGTGCAGTTCAATTTGCATAACAAATCCCTTCCCAACAGACATACCGGACTCGAGTCACAAACCACAAACTGATGTTCATTCATGTGGTTTCCAATTTTCACAGACACTGGTTCTGTCAAGGGACTAGTCATTCTTTTATTTGCGACTCCTACCACCTGAATTGTTTCCCCTGACATTTGCAAGTCTGGAACCACCGCTGATCTCAGAGTCGAACGAGTAGCCCCAGTGTCCACTAAGAACGTAGTGGGACACCCTGCCACTTCTGCCTCAACAAATGGCCCTCTTTGATCCACTTCTAGGACTGCCCCAAGGGTACAGTCCTCTTCACTGCTCACCCGTTGTCCTGTCAATGGATCAATGTAATAACACTTTTCTTCCTCGATAAACAGAGGCATTTGTTTAAAGACCTTTCCCCCAGCTGCTATCTTCGGTGGCTGTGGGAATTGGGCCCGTGGAGCCGAAGTCCCCCCTTTGGCCACCTTATTACTTGGGACTGTCACCTTTTGCACTGGGACTTCTTGGACCTGCTCTTCTACTTCCAGCTCTCCATTTTCAGGGTTAAAGGGACACTCGCGTCGCCAATGCCCCACCTGGTGACACTGATGACACTTTGTCGTTTTCTTTAAAGTGGCAAAGTCTATCCTAGGTCTCTGCCCTTCCTCATTGTCCTTATTCTGACCGTTTGGCTTTCGTCCCATCCCCTGTTTCTGCTGGCCACCCTTCCCAGCGGACTGCATTTGCACCACCATCAATTTCTCCTTTAGATTCTTGGCTTTAGAATCTATCTCGTCACTGCAGTACCTCGCATAACGTAAAATCTCATCTAGTGGTTTGTTCTGCCAACAGATTAAATGTTGCTGTATCATCAAACAAATATCAGGTCTCAACCCCAAGACAAACTTTGACACAAACTGCCCTATATCTTTGGGATCCATTACATCTAGTCCACTGTATTGCTTGAATGTTTTCAATAACCTTTCATAAAACTCGTGAACTGTCTCCTTGGGTTCCTGCCTTGTTCGGTCTATTTTTACCCAATCTATGTCCTGTGGTGGTACCTTATCTTTCAGCCATGCTATTACCCTTTCATACTTTCGCATGACAATCTCGGATGGTCCATTAGTTCGAGCATCCCTCAATGGTTCAGCATTTGGCCATTCGACACTAGTCTTACAAGGGGTCCACAGATCAGATGGGACCACGATGTCAAACAACGTGTTCAAATCAATCCACAATACCTTCGAAATTTTAACAAACCTCTCTACCTGCTTATACCACTCTACTGGATTGTCCCGCAACTTCGGAAATGAGTTGGTAAATGCAGCTAAGTCTCCTCTACTCCAGGGCACATGTACATAATTTCCATTTGATATTTCTCGCAAAGGGAATGCCTCCATATGCATTACCCTTCCCTCTGGGGTCATCACATTTGTACTTCGTCTAACCGTGCCCTTTTTCGACCACCTTTCTTCCCATTTATCCAGTTCCCTCCACACTCTTATCCCTGATACCAGCTCTCTTATGTGTGTTTTTAATCCAGTAGTTCTCTTCTCATCTAGATCCTGGTCTGCGTACTGTAATCTGTGGTTACTCTGTAATGCCCTTGTCCTAGACAAATCCACGGCATATCTATCTGCCAAATCAGTCAGTTTCTCATGAAACGCTCTAGCTTTCCTAGTAATATCCTTTGCCATGAACAATAACTCATCCTGTTCATACAATTCTATCCTTTCCAAAGGCAATGTTCCATCTATTATCTCATCAACATCTGATTTTAAACTGGTAACATCAAGCCTTTTTGCCTTAATTTCAGCTTTCAAGACACTCAATTTAGCTCCTCCATCCGCATCTCTCCCATCCCAGCTCCGAGATCTACGTTTAGGTATGGGTGAGTTATAGGGAGTCCTCCCCTGTTCCCATCTCTCTAAGTCCCATGCCTTTCCATCTTCTCGGGGTGGGTGGTGAAACACTCCTTCACGCCTCATGGCCCCTCTCTCCCCATCCTGGCTAGTTTCACGGGATGCAGGGTAAGATGTTCCATTACTCCCTCTTTCCTCCCTACTTCCCTGTGATTCCTGATTATTCGAGGCGTGGCGGGACCTATCGCTGTTCTCCTTTCTCCAATGTTGAACGTCTTCCCCGAGTGTATGATGAAGGCACCTAAACCTATTCTGAAAAGCCCGTACCGCCTCATCTCCTCCTTTCCCCCAGAGACGGGACATTTCCTCACATTCTACAATCCTAGTATTTTGTTCCGGCTGTTCTCTCTGATTTGTAGGACATGCATCCCCTCTATTCTCTTGACTTTGGCCTTCCCGGCCCTGACTGCTTTCGCTGGCCCCACAATGAGATACAGTCCCGTTACCCCTGCTTTCCCACTCTGGTTCTGTTCTTGTCCTGTTACTTGGAGATACTATGGACCCGTCCCATTCCCTCAAATCAGCTCTTAACTCTGAATAGGATCTTGGCCGTGGTCCCCTTAGATCCATTGGTCCTCTCGGACCTCCCTGTTCTGAATTGGGACCGACAGTTGTGTCTAATGGGGTATTCCATGTTACCGATCCTGGCAACTGCTTCCATGCATTTGTCACGTTATTCCTCCTTTCCATCTCGATCCTTTCTCTATCCAATTGCCTTTGTTGTTCCCCCCTATCTCTCTCAGGGTTATAGATCGAAACTATGGGTCCTATGGTCACAGGCACTTGAAGAGCGTCTGGTAATCCCACAGACTCAGCCCTTTCGGTGGTTGGCGTTTTCTGCACCACAAACCTTCCCACTACACTCTGTACAGTGTTGTTTGGAGGTGTTTCTCCACTTTTGATAGGTGTCCATTCCGATATAGGGAGTGGTGTATATCCCTCTATGTCATTCCCATCTTCCCTTGCAAGCCCTCTATCTTCAATTTCCTCAACTCTCGGAGGTGGTCTATCCATTAACAATCTGTTTATCAGATTGTCCTCCGACTCGCTTTCCTCGTCTTCTTCCATGAGGTTTCCTCCTCCTGACACCTCCCTCATCGGATACATTTTCTCCACCTCAATAGTCTGTACCCTCCAACGCTTTTCCTCCTCATCCCATTTGGAATCTCGCACTGCCCTTACCGATCACGTCAGTCTTTGTTGACGCCTGTTCAAATTTCGGTCGTGTGCAGCCTTAATCCATGCATTAAGAGCCTCAAACTGTGTTGGTCTGGGCGAGGGTTTCAATGAGGACATGGTTGCTTTTAGCCGATGTAACACCTCTAATTTAAACGTCCCGTACCTCGGGAACTGCATTTCCTCATTCCCTTCCGTAAGCTTATTCCAAGCCCCAATCCACAATATGGTATGCAGCCCCACATTCGTTGCCATATAATGAGCTGGCGTACCCTCTGGCGGAGCCTCTTCCCCATAATAATGTTCACTTCGTTTACGTTTAAAAATCCCTTTCAAACACTTAAAACACTTCATGATTTCTCTTTTCTCCGCGTTCGTTTACTTCCTGATGACACTCCACCAATCTCAGCGCCGTTCTCACTAACTGGCCTATCCGTACGCGACTTTCCTCCGACGTCACTCTAGCCGCCCAACCAGAGCGCGGCTCTAGCTAACGTCACACCAACCGCTCAATCACAGCGCGGCTCTAGCCGACGTCACCCGTCCCCCTTCGCAGCAGTTCCCCTCCTTTCTCAGCTCGTCTCCTCGGTCATGCACGCGTCCCATTCATACTCTGAAAAATGATTACTTCCGTCCAAGCGATCACCTTTCTTGACTGTACGCCCACAGTCTTTCTGTAGTTGTCACCTTAACTTAGCGAAATATCTTTCCGTTTACTTCCAGACAATCGCCTTCTCCGATAGGTTACTCACACACAGTAACTTTCGACCAGCGTCCGTTACTCATACACTCACTCTTACACTCCCCCTATCTTGGATCCACGGCGGTCAATGGTACCTCGTGACCTCCGTACTATGGTCGACAACTACCCTGGATGTTCGATACACCCAAAACCACTTAAGCTCTGGCCTGAACTTAAGATTTCACCAGTTCACCCGTTTACCAGGTTACCAGCTTACCAGGTTGCGCGCGCTCACAACCTTCTCTCATTCACACTACAGGCATTCAACTCCGCAAGACATTACAATACAAATACAACACAAAACACCGCAATCTGTTCACGCATGACCCTTTTTATACTCACTCTCCGATACTGCTGCTTTTCTCGCACCGTCTGCACCTTTCGGCACACGATTCTTCCGCTGCTCGTCTCTCGGCGTCTCGGGCCTTGGGGTAAACTAACCTCTCTAGATTACCTTCCTCAAGAAGATAACCATCCTCACTCTGCTACCAACTGCTAACGCGGGATTACTGGTTACTAGTTATCTTACCAAATCCCAACCTTGTCGACTGAATCGTTGGTACCTGTCGTTGAGTAAAAGGTAATCTTTATAATAAGTCAATCAATTTAAGAACTTACGCCACTCTAAATGACCACTGACCAAATTTAAGTTTTAAAGATTTAATATAAAGTCAAAGATAACTGAAGATACAAACTTCTCAAAATGAGATTAAGAAGGTAAATCGGTATCACTATGAACATGAACTTCTTGAGTAATCTAAGTCTGAAAAACAAAATAATAAGTACAATCTCGAAAACCATCAGGGTTGCCAAAATAGATACAAGTTGCAACCTCAAAGTCATTACAGAAAAGAAAAATTAAGGTTAGTCTGTCCCTACACTATACTAAGTGACATCCCTACTTAGCAAGATCTTAACCCTCTAGGTGTCAGCCGTGGTGACTTCCTAAGAAGATCACGCACTTCTCTTTGTCTCTTCCCTGATAATGGGTCTCTCCTGATCAGCCTATCTGCCTACCCATCCGCTTCCTTAGGCTCCCAAAATCATCTGCTCTGCTCTCCTCCCGGGTCTCTTTCCCTAATACCAAATCACATTTTCAATAGAAACGCCCCTTGGGACGCCCCTCACGTGGTACATCTTTGCGCGGCAAACTCCATGATGGTACTCTTGAAGACCCTTGTTAAAGTTGACCTTGGTTCCCAGGCTTCTTCTCCAGTGCGCCGATACCCCCTGAAATTCCTGGAAACTCCTCCATGCCTGCGCAAGGCGCCACTGAACAAAGTCCCTTTCATTCGAGCTGATTAGGACCCTCGCACCTGCATACAGTTCGTCCTGCAGTGGGCCTCAAATTCCAGACTCCACCATATCTTTAGTCGTAAAACACTCTCAAAGCTCTGTGCTGGACACCTCGCGACCTCTTCTCTAACGAGCACATGACGATTTAAACGACATGACATTATCTCCTCTGGCCTACTTGATTTACATGCAGCAGGTCCCTGCACTCTTAAAACGTTAACTTGATTAAAACAGCAAACATTCTTAACTAGCATACGTTTCTAAAATAACACATCTATAAAGCATATACTTTTAACCCTAAGTTCAATAGTACATTTGGAAGAACCATGTCAACCTTATCTCACATTAATTTAGCAGCACGTTCAGGTTTGCTGTGAATTGCCCTAAGGCCTACACAGTATACTGGATTTCAAAGTTACATTTAATTCGGACATGATTCTTTTAACATGAGAACATGAGGTTTTCACATATATTCCAACATTTCTACATTAATCACACACCGTTATAATTATAGTTACTCTACTTAACATTCTATACATTTCACTACTGAATATAAAACACTCTGTATATTTCACTCCTGGATATAAAACACTCGTGTGCAAAACATGTTTAAACTAACTACGTGCTTGTAAATATGGCGTACTTATACATTTTTTTCCCAAACTTGTGCTCTCTCATATATGTACAGCATCTTCATTCTGCTCTGCTGCTCAGAGTCTAGTTATGCTCAATGGAATCAACACCATGCTACAATAAACCATACTAAGTTGATAATGACTGCATTGGACTGTTTCTTTAAATAATTCATGTATCATATCTAAGATGATTTTCTCTAATGTCATGCAAAGTGCAACAGGAACAGCTTGTAGCCTGAGTTGCAAAAACTGAAGAGCCGTCTACTTCCAATGGTTCCATTGCAATTACAGGGTCTGCTCTTTTTCTGCTGATTACGCAATGACGAGTGGAAATTAAATTTGCATGACACGTTTATGAAACTGACAGGAGCTTACTGATATTCTCCGAGAGTAGACCACATTGTTCGCCTGCACTTACATCTAATGGAAAATAGATCAGATGCTTGAAAACTGCTAGAGACATACAGTGAGTTATAGGGTAAAGAAAAAACACTGCAGGGGGAATACAAAAATCACTGCCTAGTGGATTTAGAAAAGGTTGCTTCTGTCAGTGCAACATGGTAAGATTTGCATATAGATCAGGATGAACTGAGTATCAGAGTCTTTGTAGGAATTAACCAGCAGTCAAGTTGGACATAAAGGCCAGACTGACCATTATCCTATTATGCAATTTCCAGCAGGATTGGGGCATTTAGGCATTGTTTTTAAAGAACCTTGAGGGATGTGTAATAGGAAGTGGCGGAGCGTGTTGTTAGCCTCCTGGGCTTAACGACACATTCTGCAACTTCGGAAACGCAAGGCTGCACCATATTTACAAGAATGTGGTGCAGCCTTGCATTTCCCCCTGTAATGGTGCTAACTTAGCGCTAACGCAGGCACCCTTGCACCAGAGTGCAAGGGAGTCTGTGTGCAGGGGAGGATTGGTTATGTGTAGGAAGGTGTCCTTTCCTGCACATAAAGAATCCTAAAATGCCATTTTGTAACTTTCATGTGTGCTGCATGAAGCAGCACACATGAAAGTTACAAAATTGCATTTTTTTAAAAGGTTTATGTACAGGAAGGGACACCTTCCTGTACATAAACAAACAATGGCATTTTGCTTTTTCCAGCACACATGGGAAAAAACCAAGGAAAAATAATAAATTTCTCCTTGTTTCGCCAACTTAAGACCAGGATTTTCCTGGTCTTAATTTTGGTGCTGTCTCCTATGTATGCCACCCTTGTACATAGGAGGCAACATCCATTGCAATGGGTGTTGTGGTGGAACGCCCACAGCAACACCCACTGCACACCCCTTTCACGCTAAACATAGCGTGAAAGGCTGCCCTGTACATAAGGCAAGGCCCCTATCGCCACAGGAACAGTAACGTTCCTGTGGCGATAGGGGCTTGTACATATGCCCCCATGAGTGCTGTCACTTTCTCCGGTTCCTGAGGTTAATTACAGAAAGGAGGATGGGAGGGGCGGGTTCAGAAGAGAGAGAAAATAGAGAGGGAAACTGATAAAAGAAGAGAGATTAGAGAGGAAAATAGAGAGGGGGAGAGAATGTATGGGAAAAAGATGGAGATATAGAGGAAAGATGATAAGAGCAGTAGTGTTATTAAAAAACAAATTCCAGGGCTACTTTAGTCCAACCCTTTGGGGCTGTAATGTCCTTCGTTGTCCTCCGTTATTTCCAGCTCGCGCTCATCAGTCTGTGCTTCTCGAGCCAGGTTGGAATGTGGAACCTCGTGCCGCATTCGCGAACGGTTGGAGATCAGGGACAGAGGAGAGGGGCGGGCGCTGATGAAGCTGGTGGTTGCCCCGTTGCTGTACATTTTAAATAAAGCACTTCTGAAGCGTATAGGTGTGGACTTGCGTTATAATAGGCACATAAATTCCAGCACTGAATATGAACACATCACTTTCTTAAGTACGGTAGCCCTAAAGGAACACTCCACAAAGAATGATCAGCGTGTTCACGACAAACACCTATTCTCCAATTGAGGTGCGACAGATCTCAATAGGATCCTACCCTCGCTCTGGCACAGCGACAGCCTTCTAGGAACATTGCATCCTCACAGGGCGATCACAGACTTTTTAACTAAGCCGGATCTACCTGAACCATTAAAATAGTTTTGAATAGGACTGATCCAGACTTATTTTAAGATCCACTTCCTGTGCACTACACTTTCCTTGCCCTCTTACCCGCACGCACCCCACGACTTCTTCAAAAGATCTCCGGCAAAGAGCCTCGTTTACGGTGAGCTCGACGAGGAGCAAAGCCCAACGATGAAGCATGACATCCTTCGGGGTGTGTGAGGGCATCATGAAGAAAGACCTGACTTTCCCCTGCCCCCTCTAGGAACTGCATAACCTTTGCAGCACAGCTCCCAGGACCAAGCCACAATAGTTAGTTTAATTTTACCTGGCTCGAGATGCCCGGGCGCAGAGTTGCTCTGGCTGTTCATGGTGCTGAAGCGGGAGAAGCAGGGGAGCTGGTTTACCTCTTAGACAGTGCTGATGGGGAAACGGGTAGGAAAAGTCGACAACGGGGGCAGTGCTGTGGTTGGTTGAAGGTGCTGTAGAGTTCCCTCGTGTTGCAGCATCGAGTAAACGGGATGGTTGCCGGACTATCCACCAACAAGCCTTGGCAGCGGTAAGGTCAGCAAGATGTTATTTTGACATCCGGAGGTCCAGGAGAAAGCAGTAGCACCTGGAAGTTGCTGGAGCACACTACTACACAACTACATTTCCCACAATGCACTGGACCATCTATTTTTGGGAAATGTTAAGGAAGTTCACTATAGCCAGATAATATTTGATTCCGTTACATTGTTTTGTCCTGCAGCCTGCAGGAGACCGGTGCCACTAGTCCAAGGGAGTCTGAAGTTGCCTTTGGCTCCACAAGGGGCCTATATCTGAGGAAATTGATCTTTGGTAACCCTGGGCATAGTTTGCATAGTACGCGAACTGCGCAGTGCACTGTGCAAAATGCTATTCGCACTGATTGCACAGTGCCGGATGCTTGTCCGCACTGTGCAATCATTGCAAACCGCATCTTGCACAGTGCAAGCGGTGGTTTGCTACCGCTCGAGTAGATTTGTACTCAAGCGACAGCTTTCTCAACGCGGACTGGTAGTTTCTCACCGTGAGTGGTCGCGAGCATACGTGACCACTCGCAATGAGAAAAAGACAGCTATCGGTGACTCTAAGGCATACGGTTTCATCATCACTAAATTCACTAAACTTGCAGTGTTTGATAAGCACATCAAGCCTCTCAACAAATTCATCCATAGTTTCCCCAGCTTGCTGTCTTGCTTGATTGAAAATGTACCTTTCCTGGTCAACATTCGGCATTGGATTGAACTTGGTTTGCAATGCTTCTTTCATCTGACAGTGCGATATTGCATCAGTTTTCTTCAGCACTTCTTTTACTCCGTCACCAGCAAGGTTCTTTAAATACTGAATCATTTTCTTATCATCTACTTCTTCCAGGGCCTCTATAAAGTCATCGAACGTCTCGAACAATGCAGTCAACCTGGCATTTTGCTTCTTGCCTGTGTCAAACAGAGGCAGTGGTGGTCTTAGGAACGTGGCTGCATCAGACTTTGTGCTCCCTTCTGCTGCCATAGAAAAATGTCACTATTCCGATGGCTGTTGTTGCTCTGGATGCCATGTGCCAATGTGCATGTACCAGCCCATCATCCGGGCCTGGGTTAGTCATAAGGCATTTCCCTTGCTCGCGCTGATTAATACGTTTGTACATTCATACCCGGTTATCAATGACTTTAGAATTTGCTCTTGATGGATAGTGGCTCTGTGGTATGGCGTGACACAGTATCTCTTCTTTGAGCCTTACCAACAGTTTCTGGTGGGCTTTTCAAATGCTCTCCTCCGCAGGGCCTTCAACTTCTTTAGGGCCATATATAGGCAGGAGCGGGGCTTCAACTCCACATACGCCAACTTCAGACTGCTTTGCATTGATTTTCGCTACACATGGCATGCACAAGCAGTTTGCTGTACCATTGCAAACTCTCAGTGAGAGCAGTCTTGTTTCTTCGGGGCGTGTATCCCCTACTCATCGCCAGATGTAGTATCCTCTCCATCCTGGGAGCATGCCAATGAATACACCACACATGGAGCTCCATAGCAGATGCCTTTATTCCTCAACATATGATTACACATCTGCACACTTATTATGTCATAACCGTTAATAACCACACCTTAACGCCTCCAAGCAAGTTATGTAACTCCTCTGTTGAGCCCGCCGAGAACCACAAGGGTCCTAGCGCACAGTCTCACAACACTTTCACACCTCCTGACAGGGGGTTAGATTCCTGTCTTGGTGGCAGCAGATGCGGGCTGCCAGCCAGAGCACAGGGAAGGCTGGGGCAACCTCTAAGGTAGCCAACTGGGTGCATGTCACATCAACTCTGACACAAGAATTGTGCAGGGGTGATGAGGCAAGTTGTTTGATATCAAATGTGACATATTTCAGCGGTACCTGAATGGAGTTGACAACCTCGAGGTTGCCTGGGTGCCAGCCCATGTTATCCTATGGACCGCTGATCACTTACTCTAGCCCTTAATAGAAAAGGCTACTATAGGGACATATTAGATTGCACTTATATGTCCTCACCTTTAACATAATGCACCCTGCCTCCTGAGCTCAAGAGGCCTTCCTGATGAGTTACTGGCATATATTAAAAATTGTGCTTTGATCTTGCCACACAGGATGAGGGCAAAGCAGAGTTCAAACAGTTTTCAATGTCAGGATAGCTGTCATCTGTTTAATGAGGTCACTCAGGGTAGTACAAACAGTGGTTCAGGCGCTGGTGACCCCTTTAACACCCAAGCCCTGGGTACCACTGATACCATTGACCAGTGGCATATAAGGGGGTTAAAGTCCTTGCTAATTGAGGTTACCAATTCACATGTATACATTTTAGGGAGCGAGTACTGGCACTGCGGCCTGGTTAGCCCTGTGTACTTTCAGAGCCATAATCATCAACAATAAATCTAAAATGTGTGTGGAAGGGTGACCTTACAAAAGGCACTTTCCTACAGCCACAATGATTATCTCTTTTCCAACTTAAGTTAACAGGATAGGATGTCTAGCCAGGTGACATTTTAAAATTCATAGTTCTATTAGTTTAAAAAACATGACTAAAACAATGTTTTGCCATTGTCCCTAGAAATCTTCTGGGCAAAGTCAGACAGGTTCTCCCCACCTGCAGAATGGTTTTCACTGTCATGAATATTTTGACCCATCATTTGTTTGTGTGGATAGCAACTATACTTCTTTCAATTTTGTGGCATGATCCTGCTTAGCAGACTTTGAGATCAGGGGTGTGCCCCTTCCTAATTGTTTTCAATGAAATATAAGTTTAACCATCCTAATTACAAACCTATAAAACAAATTGTGTAAAAAATTGAGAATTGTGTCTAAATTAAAATGTCCATTGTCAAGTGGGAAATTTTCTCTTTTTCCCATTTCCAATATCAGAACATTTACTCTTCTGCGGTGTTCATAAATCTTCCCTAATATATCTTAACTCCATTGTATTAGCCAACACTGAGTTGGCTAATAGTTCCCTGATTCACTAGGTTTCCATCTTGTTCTAGCACAATTTCTGTCACAGTATTGCCAAGCAAACGTAGCTCAAACGTCTCATGAAGCAAAGATACATCTACTAAGAGTTGCCAACTGCTGAGGAATAAGTTAAAGAACCAGCAAAGAGGGCCAGGGTAATTTGAACTGGTTCTAAAAAAATATTTCAATTTATCCTAACAAAATGTATGCTTCATTCTGGATAAATTGAATCCCTGTAAACAGTATTAGCCATTCATAGGCAGACCTGTTGTTTCCTATACATAATGGAGTAGCATAATTTTGCTTCGTCCTTTCTGAGTTGACTAATCCACATATATGTGTATTTACCTTTGGCCATATATATCCCTGTAATGTAATAATAATGAGAAGTGATGCACCAAAGTACAGAAGGTGCATTTATTGTGTGTTTTGATATACACGTGTGTTTCTGTGTGCGTGTCTGTGTGTGTGTGTGTGTGTGTGTCTGTATTAAACTTTTCTTTTTTAGGGACAAAAGGATTGCTGGAAATACTCTCCTATAGGTTTAGATTGTAAGGTGGTGCGCTAAAATGTATTTCTAATTTTGATGCAGTGCACTTACCAGGGACTAGCAAAGAATCAATCAATTTGTGTTAGTATTGTGCTTAAAACAAGAGAAGTTGTCGTTTTAGTTTAATAAAGTATATTCACATATATGAGTACAGTAACAATTAATAACTCTCCTTATTTTGGATTTATTTATAGGATTGAAAAAAGCTTTTAGGGTAAATTGCCAAATTAGCGCGACTGTGGGCCTTAAGCTTACAATTAATACTGAACCTGGAAGTTGTTTCCTGCATGTTTTTCTTCTTTGCAGGTGCAGACTAAAGCATTCTCAGCTAGTGAAGGACATATCCTTTCTTTGAGATTGTGAGAAGAAGAACTGTCAAGGTCAAAAGAATTTAATGAAAAATAAAGGGAGTACTACCAGTTGACGATATCTGTTGAAGGAAGACTGGAAGATGGGAGTATCGTACTAGGCACCTAGACTCTTTATGGGAAAATGGAATAAGAAGTTAAATGATCATGCTTCTCAAACTTTCTGTATGTCTCTTATTAGCGGCTCACCTCAAAGTTAGTTAGATGCCCCTTAGACTTGGAGAGGTACAGATCTCTCTGGACACATCTGATTGTTGATTGTGTGGCTTCATGCTATACGTGATCTTTGCCTAGGGAACTTTGACAGAGGTTAAGATGCAATATCCTTCCTTGTTTTTCTGATTTAATAGGGTTTTCTCTATTCTAAGTTTAGTGTAGTGTAGGGTTTAGTAGATGTTGTGCATCTCTTCCATGTATAGGGAAAAGGATCAAGAATATTCGTCCACTCAACAAATATTATTTCTAATTTTCTGTATCGTGGCTACGGAAAGCCTTATATGTTCTTTGTTATGGAGGACCAATATTGTACAACGGTTTAGTCTTCCTTTGATGGTACTATATGTTTATAGTATTTTTTTCCGATTGATTTGCATTAGTTTAGCTTTGAGTTTGTAATAAATCTTTTTCAACTTCAAAATACAGACTCTGACTATTAAAGTTTTGTCCAATCGATCACACTGTCCAATAGATTAATATTTTGTCAATAATTCCTTTTCCCCTCAGGCTACAAAAAAGGTCTATTGACCTGGGTAAATCAGAATGATTGGCCCAGAGCGTTCTCAATAACATATACTTGGAGTGGACTCAAGATCAGCCACTAGCTCATGACTGGTTGGCTGTGATGTCTATCTTAGTTGTCTTCTCTTACTTTGATGGTTTTCCACCTTTTACTGTGCTTCTTCCAGCCAGAAACATTTAGATCTTGCAGTGTTATTACCAGGCACGGTCCGTGACGGGCGTGCCACAGGGTGGTGACGTGGGGTGGGGGAGGGCAGGGTGGGGGGTTGTAAAATGCACGAAACGGACGATTTCAGGTAAGTACCAAATAAAGTAAATAAAATGAATTTTGTTGCGCACGCTGCATCACCAAAGGTGATGCAGCGCGCGCAACAAAATATATTTTTATTTTTTTGGTACTTACCTGAAATTGTCAGTTTCCCGTATTTTACAACCCCCACCCTGCCCCTCCCCCGCCCCATGTCACCGCCCGGTTGCACTCCCGTCACGGGCCGTGCCTGGTTATTACTGAGTTGTATCCGTACATGGCCTACGTAGTATTGCCCACCTTATGAGAGTGCATGTGCTTCCTTGCTGTCTCTACCTTTTCCTCTTTATTCCCCCAACTGTGTACTCTCACTTCGCCTTGCTGTTTAATGCTCCCTGTCTCTCTCTCCATCAAACTCCTCACTCTGTTGGCCATGTTACATATTTATTTATTTATCTATCTGTATATTTTGTAATGCTCCCCTCACACATCTTTTTCACTGATTTTACATTTTAATTTACTATTTAAACTTGCCCATCTGTGACATTAAAATTTTAAATAAAAAAGGGTTGCATGCAGCAGAACACATGCGCCAGTGGCACCCCACATGTATGTGGCTGCTTCATGACACATGATTGTGTAGCTGTGGCCATCTTGGATGTTTTTTTGTAATAGAAAACATGTAGAAAGAGTGGCAGCCAAGCTTGGTCATGTGTCTTGATGCAAGTACTTGATTGGTAACGAGCAATGGCAAAGCCAACAGTATTTAGTTTGAAAGAGAGAGACCCCTTACACCAGGGGAATAAGGTACTTGTTCAAAGTGGAATAGAGTGTTTCCCTTGGCACAGTTTATTCGTTAAGCCCACATGTTAATTTTGGATATTTAAACATTTAAACACTATAAAACAAACCAATACGTATATAAAAAGGCTGATATAAATTTATTATTCTTAAAAACATAGACAGTCACAAATTTAAAAAATATGGTGGTACCATATTACAAATGATAAAAACAAAGGGAAGAAAGCAAAAAACCTTTTCTTCTAACAATTTATAATACAACTCAACACAATATCATAAGGAAAATCAATGACGAATTCAATGGACAGAACAAGATAAATAAATCAAATTCTACTACACCACAACAAAGAGAGACACATAGAGACAATACAGTTTTGTCATTCCAGCTATGGCACACCGGGTGTATAAATCTCAGACTGGCAATCTTGGGTACATATACTTATTGTACTTTACAAAATTGACACGGTTACTCAGTTGTGCAATTCGTTTTGCGTCGACGCGTTTCGATGGCTTATTTCACATTCTTGCCATCTTTTTCAAGACTGTTGTATTTTCGTCTCTCTTTATCAGCGGCACTGGATGGTTGCCTTAAATTAGAAGTTCCTTTTATTTCATACTTTGGGAAGAGATTCTCTGTTTGTCCTGCACAGGCATATTATAGGGCAGGGCTAATCTTTTATACCTGCTAGGGATTTCCTTGCTGCTTATTCTTTCCACGTGATAAAATCAAGTCAAAAGTCCTGCGCAGGGGTTATCTTTATTTATTATTATCTATTTGGCGGTAACCCACTGGTCGCGTCTGCTGGAAGGGACGTCCCGCCTTGTTTAAAAATGGCTTGTATCTTGCTCATTAAGTCGCAGTGTTTAGTGAGGAGTGGATACTTGGCTGCGCCGTCTTTTAATCTTGCAATGCGGCAGCAATCGTCTCTCCACTCCCGGTCCGTTGTAATCCTACGTCTGTTTTCCCGTGGCGTACAGTAGACCTCTTTGAGCAGAGACCTGTCGGCTTTGCCACTGCTTATTTATTTCAGTGGTGTTTGCCTTTTTATGTGACATCATTTACTCTAACAGTTGCAACACCTAGAAGTCTGTTTCTCTCTCTTGATTGTTTTATCTCTTTTCTCACTAGCAGTCCCGCTTATATGTTATATTCTGTTAAAGGGTTCTTGTGTAGGATGCATCTGCTGTTTGTATGGCTGCATGGGACTTTGAGTTGGTTGACCTTTGTCTTTCAGTACAGCAAATTTGGGGTTTGGTGATTACAATCCCTTGTCTCTTGCCTGCCCTAAACCATGTGCATTTAGTACATTGTAGAAAAACAGGTTGCCTTACGTATCACGTTCGGCACTTTGTTGCATAAAAGTGTGTTGCTTGCCCTGCTCGATTGTTGCCTTGTGAGACATTTTATATTTATTGCTTGGTGGTAAGTGCTTAGATCCTTTACTTGGTTATGGGAATTAATTTGGCTCAGACATAGCCAGAGGGGCAGCAGAGTCTCTGTGAGTGTCATGCAATGTTTATGGACTTTAATATTTCAGCTGGTACAAGGTCTTCTTTGGAAGCACTTGATTCGATTTCAGATGAAGTGTAAGATGTCAGTATCCTATCTTTAACTTCTGTCTTAATGTGCCAACAAATAAGTAGCAGTAATGTTTCTTAAAAGTTATCCCCAGTTTGGTAATATTCTTTGTTTAATGCAAACGTCTTCGAAAAAAGTTTCAGAAGGAGATTGGGAAACATATTTAATTCATATCCTTCTTGTCAAACTTGAAGGTATGTGTTTCTACGCTAAATTTGTTTTGTTCCCTGAACATTGGTTTGTGATTCTGTACACAGTATCAGCAGAATGAAAATTCAAATGTAAACTATAGAAGTTGCTGATGTTGCATTTTCACTGTCAGACAATCTGGTGTAAATGCAGCCTGCTGAATGCAAATGTTGTGTTACAGCAAATGTCATGCATATCAAAAGAGATATTGTTCAGTCGAGATGAAGCATTCCTTCTTATGCTCTCGCTGAAAAGATCATTTGATGCATTCGGCCAGATATCAACATTTTAACATCCAAGACATCTAGTAGGGAAACAAAATAACACAATGTAAGTTATGGTTGCATTTCATATTTCGGGCTAGGGTTTTCTAGTTAACACTTCACAACCAAAGAGATCTTCAGAGTTCTTTAACAGGTTGGTGAAAATTGCAATTGCTATAGCTATCGCGAGAAAATTCCAAGTATAACTTAAAATTAGCAAATTTGCATTCCTTGGTTTAAAATGTTTACGTACACTAATGTTGTTAACTCATAATTTAATTAGTACTGTATTTATTATATTAAATAAAGAAAGCTATTAAAAACAGTCCATGTCCCAGAGAAAACCATTGCGGAAATGTTTGCCACAAACAGCGTCATTGGCCGTGCTCTCCCCATAATCGTACGTATGCCGTGTAGACTATGAGGAACATTTAGAGTTTGGGGGAGCGGGTGAACCACCATAAGTTAGCAGCTCACCCACTCCACCTTACTCTCAGTTCCTCCAATTGATTTAATTCTGAGAGAACCGCAGTGTTGTCCCCGGAGGAGCCTCATCTGGTTCCCTCGTAGTAAATTCTTCACCTAGCAACTCATCTGCCTCTTGGCCTCTTGTGATGGTCTTCCTTCTCTATTTAGTGTGACTGTCACAAGACTTCCCTATCCGGGACTATATGTCTTGCACCTTCTCTTGCCCAAGCACCTCAGTTCTGGCACAACTGCAATTAGTTTTGAGGTTATCCTCCTCTGACTACAAGATCCACTAGGGGCAAACTGAGGTCTGTTACAGTCAGCAAAAGATTATGGACTTGAATGTAACCCAGAGAATGTGTCAGTGGATGAGTTCAAGTCATGCATTCTACCATCAACTTTTGATCTCCACAGTGTGCTGCCCTGCATGTTATGAGTGTTCATAGACATGGAATCCAATCAGTACTTCATTCACAAGGCCCAAATAGTTTGTTCAGCTCATCTCTAAATGTCTGGAAATAGTCAAAGAATATAGATACTTAGTCCTCTGGTTTGATAGCGTGTTAAAATGGAGCACTCACCTGGAGGCCCAAGCAGCTAAAGCTTTCTCGTCAGCCTGTAGGCTAAAAACATTCAATAAAGAATATGGGGATATGTCACATAGACCTATGTTAAAGGCATTTGAAGTAATGATCCCCCCGCAAGTACTGTACGGCAGAGGTTCTTTACCTGAGTGGCAAACGTGGGTGGGATCGCGAGGAAGGAAAGATTTTTAAAAAAAAGGGCAAAGGATGTAAGAAGAATCCTCCAGAATATAGCAGTGCGCCTTAAGGAGATACTTTTGCAGCCATCCCTGGAAGTAGACTTTACAAAGAGAATGCTTAGAGACCAAGGGCTCTCATACTAGATTATATGAGGGAGAAAAAATCGATCAAGTGGCTAAAAAGCTAATGGGAAAATGCAGGTTGGTTCCCATATCTGGATATTCTGCCCAACGAAGGGTTAAGACACGAAATTCTAAGGGTTTGTGTTGGTATCAATCCTTGGAAGATGGGAGAAAAAATAAAGGCAGCATTGATCCAATCAAATCGTATTTGGAAAAGTGGGATAGGAATAAGAAATGATATCTTGCACATATTGCTCGATTGCACACTGATTTTGGCCTAACGGAAATTGTTTTTATGTCCAATATTCTTAAAAAACAAGGTTAACTCACGTGCCCAAGCAGTTACTCACGATATGCGAACTCTAGAAATTACATTTGCATTGGGAACATTTTTGAAAGCAACAAAAGACTTTGTATGGAAGAAATCAAAGGAGGAGCATTGATTTTAAATGTTCTTAGTGTTCTTCCATCAATGAGAATTTTATATATTTAAATTTTTGTAAACTGTGTCAAATGAATTATGATTGCCTAAAGGGGTTACACTATTTCTTTGTAAGCTGCTTATTAGTTATTCATAGAATTAATATTGTTATCACTACTCGGATCCTAATTGTGTTTTATGTATAGGTTTATAGACTACGGTCAAAATAAACAACGTTTTCTCTATCTCTCTCTCTCTCTTTCTCAGTACTTCATTGACAAGGCCCAAATAGTTTGTTCTGCTCATCTCTAAATTACACACACAGCGTCTTCATGTGATTGACTGTTCTATTGCCGTTTTTCACCATTAAGTTCCAGTGCCGAGCACTGGAAACCAGCAGCTCAAATTAAACACTGGGGGGCATATTACCAACAACTAGCGATAATTATCGCTATGTTGGCTTAGCGGCAATATTTTTATCGCCGTGCTGCGGCGATTTTTATCGCTTAGGAAACTTGCTATTATCAAGGTTTATCTCCTAAGCGATAAAAATCGGCCGAAATGCATGAATATCGCTGAAAAGTCTGCGATATTCATGCATTACCGAGCTAATGCTCTTAGCCATGTTATCCACCTACCATTGGATAACATGGCTAAGAACTGCTCAGGGGCAGGTGTGAGCTTTTGGAGATATTCGCGCTTAGCGCAAATATCTCCCAAAGTTGGTAATAGGAGATAGCGATGTTAGCGACTGTTTCCAGTCGCTAACATCTTGGCACGCCCACTTTGCATGTCATTAGTGATAAATTTCACTAACATGCAAAGCGGGGCCCAAGATGGTCGCTATCTCCTACTAGCTGCCGCTAACTGGTGTTAGCGACAGCTAGGTAATAGGGAGATAATTTTATCTCCGCTTTCTTGGCTTTTAAAGCCAAAAAAGCGGAGATAAACCCCCTTGATAATATGCCCCTGGATTCTGGGCAAATTCGTAAACCTCATTAGCATCGAAAAACTACTTATTAATGTAACTGTAAGTAATATACAGCGCTCTAATTTGTTTGGAGTGTTGCGCTATTTAAAGCAACAAAAAGAAAATGGGTAAGGGCAGCAGATCCTGGGGAATGGAGGTCAGGGGCCTCTTAGCACAGAAGGAGGACCTTGTACAGTTTAAAGGCAGGTGACAGGGGAACTTAACACATCTACCGCCTACTAACTTGTTCCTAACCCTCCTTGTATTGCCTCAGCACAGAGCAGAGACAATACAATGAGGATCAGGCTCAATTTATTAAGGGTGCCACTTTTTGCAGGTACTTTTGTAAAAATCGCAGGATTTTTACAATATTGCAAACTAAGCAATTGTTTTGCTAATCATGAA
Organism: Lissotriton helveticus; assembly: GCF_964261635.1. Lineage (NCBI taxonomy): Eukaryota > Metazoa > Chordata > Amphibia > Caudata > Salamandridae > Lissotriton > Lissotriton helveticus. The sequence goes on from NC_136072.1 coordinate 104,732,970, forward strand.
ATTGCGATATCCTGGAGGTTCTGAAAAGAAGTTCATCACACAAGGTCTGCTTACATAGAGAACTAGTATGCTTTGGGAGTTGTCTTTTTTCCATTTGGTGAAATGTTTTGACCTATCTCCAGCTCACATATTTGATGCAGACACTGCAAATTGAGTAATCTGCATAATGTGGAATATGAATGACTCCTTTTTGTCTTTTATCTTTAGCTTCTCCATCTTTCAATCAGTTTACTTATTAATTTTGTTTTAAGGAATGCCTCCGTGACAAAAAATGTAGTTAATTTTTATTTCTGTAATGAAATTAATGAGAGCTGAATCTTGTGTAAATATGTAGCATAACAGTTAATAAGAGCTGCTGGAAGAGATGCATTTTTGCAAGGTTTATGGAGCTATATGAACTGTATTACATTTTTTAAACATACTTATGTCACTGTCCTTTCTAAATAAATTAACAGTGCATGACAACAGTTTACCAGGGTGTGTAATACTTCATAGTAATACATTTGATACATGAAGCAAGAGAATTTTCAACAATTCATACTATCAAAGGAGGTGCAATATTAACAACTAAATATGATTAGTAATTTTGAATTGCAAATGGCACTGCGATGAAAGGATGGATAAACAGAAGTATGAATATATGCCTAATTCAACTGCTGGCACTACTTTCGATTATATACATTTCGTAGTGCATAAATGTGTATTTATCTTGTTTGGTTGACCCATTGCTTTGGTGTTCCTTCTGCTGCAAGCTGTTTTTGTTTTTATTTATGTTTTACAGCCTCTAATTAACAAGATACCCTGTATAGACTACACTATGGACTTTCTGAAAATGTTAAATTTGATGAAATGTTCCGATGAAAGATCTATTAGACCTTTTAATTGGTATTGTCTAAGACAAACAGATTGTAAGATTGCAAAACCAGATCAGTACATAAAAAAAGAAATAAACAAAGAGTGCACAGTGTTAGAAAATCCACAGTTGGCCTCCTTTTGTTTTGGCCTGGGTATTTGGGTCCAGATGTAGGAGGATGAATACCGGTCGTTAACGGCCGATTTCGGCCGTTACCGACCGGTATTTGGAGTTACAGATGTAGGGGGCCTTAAATTTACCGATTCGGTATATTTACAGATTCGGTTAATTTACCGATTCTGTAAATTACCGAATCGGTAAATTTACCGAATCGCAATTTTGTGATGTAGGTGGCACTGAAAACAGTGCCACCGGCCCTTAAGAATTCGTTATTTACCATGACATGCTATGTCATGGTAAATAACGAATTCCTGTGTACATGCACATCTGTGCATGTACACCTGTGCCATGTGGCACACATACATGCCCGTTAGGGCATGTATCTGTGCCACATGGCACACAAGCCAGAATCAGGGGTGCAACAGGGTGTCAAAGTGACACCCTGTCCCCCTTGCAAAATCGGTAATTTTACCGAATCGGTATTTACTGATTCGGTAATTGACATTGATTCCTATGGACCTCAAGGCCCATCGAAATCAATGGCAATTACCGAATCGGTAAATACTGATTCGGTAATTACCGATTGTTACAGATTCGGTAAAAAAATCGGTAAAAATACCTACATAGCATTTACCGATTTGTAAATACCGAATTGGTAAAATTCGGTATTTACGAATCAGTAAATACTAATTACCTACATCGGGCCCCTAGTGTTTTGTCTTCTACAGTCACTGTAGCCTGTTAAACTGAACCCAGGTACATCTACTCTGTTTAAAAGGACAACATCGCCAGACTACTGGTCAGATTCAATAATCAAAGTTGATGGGCAGTGCTGCATTAAAATGGAGATAGCAGAACAGTGCAATATTTAGTGAGCTATGCCACTGCAGCTGCCATTTCCTGCTTTGACGCACTTTAGGATGACTTACACCTTACACACACCTTTTGAGGTTCTGTGAATTCTGAACCCGTGGGTTCCATTTTGTGTATGACAGCCATTTTGTGGTTGCCCTCACATAGGCCGATGACTGTGGCTGAACTAGTCTTTTAAGGACATGTACACCTTAGCTCGAGTTCGTGCTGACTCCTGTTTGACCTGAGTGAACTGACCCTGTTGCCTGAAGCTGACCTTGTTAAACCAGTTCCTGCCCTTTAGCTGATAAAGATTGAGGATCAAAGCACAGGACATTGTAGAGTGTGGTATGCACACACACACACACACCTTATCCTGCTTCTTATCTGTTTTCTGTTCCTTCTTTTATGATCTGTTTATGATATGGGTTGTGGTCCTTTTATTATGGGTTTTTCCGGCTTGTGTAAGAAGGAATGTTAGGCATTTTGCTGCTTGCAAAAGCAAAGACTGCCCCTTACTTTTATGCTGAGTTTTGTAACCCTGATCATACATAAGGCCTCTGTTCTATGTACTCCTCAGACTACCTCATTCAGTTGCTACGGCTTCTGTGTGACGTGGCCTCACTTATTAAATTTAATAAAGATGTCTTTTCATATTTCAGCTTCTGTGCCAAGTTCTTTTTTCTATTAGTAGGTATTCCCTGAGAATGAAGATTTCAATTCTGCGCTTTGCACTAGCATAGCTTTTGTACTGAAAGGGTACATTTTACTGCAAAAAAGTTAGTGTAGACATATTTGTGCTGTGTGTTACAGCACACATGTAGAGTTTCAAACGTTTTGAAATAAAAAAACTTTTCTCAAACTTTAGTCCAGCCTGGAGATGTACATTTTGGGCGCAAAGCCTAGTCTACCATTTTTTGTAGATAAGGCTTTGCATCAAACACCATAAGATGTGGCGTGGGAATGTCCATGTACCAGCCATGATGCACCCCCATGATGTAAAGTGCTGCAAAGTACTACAAAGCACTACTTTGCTTTACGTTTAGTGCTGCTTTCCAGGGTGAATCAAGATTAGCCCTGGAAAGTAAATCACAGTTCAAGATTTTGCACTGGTTCTCATCACTTTTTGTGATCCCGCACTGGCGCTAAACTTCGATAAATCTGGCCCGTGTGTTCTAGGTTCTGAAAGATTGTTGGCGAACCACACATTTGGCTCTAAGCATGGCCAGAAGGATTCTAGTACCAGATTGGCTTGCATGCTAACCAGATCCAGGAAGATTGAAGAGACCATGAGCGGTCATTGTATGTGTCATTTTGCTCAGAGGAGCACTCTCTAATTGTACTACAGTATGTCACCCCAATCCAGAACGAATATTCACCCTTCTAGATGAGGAGCCTTACACAATAAGCCATTCGTAACTCTAGGTCCTGAGATGCCCATTTCTCAAGGTAGGGATAATTCCCAAACTCATGACTGCAAAAATAAACATATTGCAATCGATTGAATTTGAATAATAGCTGCCTCCCCTACTCTGCTACCGTCTACATAGTTGACTGTTGTATATTTTCGTACATTCACGATCAGTTTAACACTGTGGACATTTACTGTTTTAATGGGAGGATTATAGTCTCTGTGTTCTGGTTGTGTTTATGAACAACTTATGACTTACTCAAGGAAAACACTGTAATTTACATTGTAGTTTCATAAGATAGTTCAGCAACCAATGTTGCTGCACTGCATTGTATGAAATCTACTACTTCATTGTTGCTCTCTCCCACAGTGCACAGTAGGCTGATTTGCACCATAGTGAAAGGGTAACTGTGTGATCTCTAGCATAGGTTTTGTACTAGAAGGGTACCCATGTACCACCCATGTGATTCCCCTTGATGCATAGTGCTACTTTCCTTTAATTTAGGGCCACTTTCCAATGCAAAACAAGTTTTGAGGTGGAATGTAAATCCCAAATCAACATTTTTCTTTAGTTTACATTTGATACTGCACCAGCAAACTATTGATAAATCTGGCCCTATATGTGGTGATTATCTTGGGAGCCCTCCACCACAACTCCATTGAGTGTAATTATGTTTTGCTTTGGGTAATTTATATGCTTTGCATGATTGATAATTAGTTTTACTTTACATACATTTATATGTTTGATGTATTATTAGAAGCAAACTTTTGTCACAGGCGAAGTACCCAGTTTTCACCTTTGATAATGCTAGGTTCTTTATTTGACAGTAAGAATTGGGGGAAATGTGCTCTTTATGTAGTTCATACTGTGCTCCTGTGTCCTGGAGAAAACAAGAGCACCCCAACTCTGGCATAAACAAAGAAAAGTTGGTTCCACAGTTTCCCCAGCCAAGATAACAATTTGCAGATCCTGCCCCACTTCAGGAATAACAAGCAAAACGCTTATTCCCAAAAAGCAATATACTGTGCAGAAAACAGAAGCTCCCATGCCTGCAATTTATTCAACACAAGAATCCCAGCTATAAAATTTACTGAGAAGGTATTAAAGATGTGCCCACTTGGCTAGGCTGATGATCATTCAGCCCGATCAATCATCATTCATAAATGAGCCATAGGTGGTAGTTCAGATAACATTATAGACTATTAAGTCAATACCTTAAGGGTATGAAAGTTAGGATGGCCCTAGAGTGCAGCTGATGAACAATGTAGTTTGAGACAGATGGTGGTTGTGAGGGCTTTAGTAGGAGCGTGTTGGGGGTATGCTGTGCTGGGTTGAGCAATGTACTGCTGTTGTGAGAGTAACATTAACAATAATGATCAATTACATATACCTGTAAGCATTGTAAACCTATTATTAGTTGGGTGTAAAGGTTTATCATCATGGTGAGTGTTAGGGCTGATTGTTCACTTGTTTTTTTATATTTCACTCATGTGTGGTCAGGGAGCAGAGACAGACTGTAATTGCCTCACAACTTATTTCAAGATGTTGGTGATTGCCACCTTACATAGTTTATCTTTGGACAGGCTGAACATATTCTTCTCCTCAGTGGGGGTTGTTAGGAATGGCATGGTCTTCCTAAAAGATAGGTTCAGTGGTGTGGTAAAAGCCAGTAGATGATTCATAGTGTGTCTAGAGAGGCAATGAATTATGGTTACTCTGCCAGATGTGAAGGACTGTCAATGTGCTATTGCATTAGTTGTAACATCTCCAAGTGAAATGGGTACCTTTCCTTTGGCTTCTTCTGGCAGGTGTTTGTTTAAAAGTACGTATTTTCCATGTTTTGACATATTTCACTCTAAACATCTGGTGCTTTTATCCTCTGGAGTAGCTGAACCCTATTGAACAGGTCTCAGTTAAACATTCCTTATTTAAAAGGGCAACCATGTTCGATATAAATATGCCATACCTCCAACTACGGCTATAAAGTAGTATGTTCACGAAGCTTGTGTACAGTTGGCAAAGTACAGGAATAGAAGTGAAAGGAAAGTACTCCTACTGGGTTTCTGAGATGTAATATGCTCTTATAGAAGCTCATGTTACCTTCAATAAGGCTGCCCAAACTGTTTCCAGGGAAAGTCTGGGGTAAATGCCCTCTTAACACCAAATCCGTAGCATCTATGTAGTCCGTTCAACTATTCGGATTGCTTTTATCAACAATAATTATGGTAAATACAGTCTGCCTAAGCTCAGCTGCGCTACTCATCAGAAAGGAAATTTCATTCTTCAAAGGGTGTCTGAAGTGCCAGTGTCTGCTTTTCAACACAAACGCTCACAAATATATTGAGGAAAGGACTGCAAAATGAGCCTGTGGTTTCCAAGGTATATCTGCCGTTTGTTAAAAGCTGGAGAAGAAAGGGCTTCATGGTGGAGATGTACTTTGATGCTTAGTGTAAATAACTAAGCCTGGCAGGGGCATGTGTAGGAAGTTTATCACCTGCTTCATCTCTACTATGGTGTATGGAAATGCTGCACTAATGATAGTGTCATGATAGCATCACTAGCCTTTTGCTGACTCCAGTATACAGGGATCCAGGTCTGGCCAATAAAGCCTGTATACCCCCTGTGGATTTCCTGTTCAGTGGCTGGAAAGTGTAGTGGTCCTCAGTCTGCCTGAAGAAAGAAGACACTGGTTCAGTTATAAGTAGAAATACTCATGCCTACATGACATGGCTTCTCTATGTTTAGTGACTTGAGAAGATCAGGTGGATGTAGACTTACGGCTAGAGCGGTCAACCTCGAAGCTGGGGACCCGGGTTTGAGTCTCGGCAATGACGCTCAACATCCTGTGTTTCTGGGCAAATCGCTTAATCTCCCCGTGCCTAACAAAAATTAATGTGTCCATCTGTAACAAAACTGGTGCTAATGTAAAGCGCTCTTATTCTCGAGTCTAGTTCGCGCTATATAAAACTCTTTTTTAAAAAACAGACTTGGTGATGCTACATAGGAAACACAGGTACAGGTTGAAACTAGAAACTTTACACTGGACCTGAGCTGGGGCTGTAACTTAAACCTGTTACCCCAAGGACCAATGTAATTTACATAAAAAATATTTATTTCTTCTAAATGGGCAGTTAGTGGCAAAAATAAATGCAGAACTGTCCTCTTGTGAATATTTTTATCTGAGAAACCCCTTCCTGCTTAAACCAGGCTACAAACAGTGAGCCAAGGATTCCTCACAAAAATCAGTTTACATTTTAGGGGTCTGATGCAAAGGGCATTGGTGGACATCATTTGCAGTTCATGCCAAGACTGTGGATCCTCTAACCAACATCTCAGGAATACAGTTTCTGAAACTGTATTTGAGTAATGTGGATATTACCTATCTGTGTTTAGCCTTTCCCAAACTGCCTTAGAAGTAAAGACATATTAGTGCCTTGACAAAGGTAGAGTCACATTTGTGATGTTTCATCAGGACGAAGTACAGATATTGGATGAAGACATTTCCTTTGATGCCTATTGGGAATAACTGGACCAGCCCAATGAGAAATCTGAAGACATAAAATGTTGATGACAAAAAAAGAACTGCTGTGGCTGTTTGTGGAACCTATAAGAAAGAACAGATGAGGTTCCCACTGCTGCAAAAAAATCCTGACTACATGGCGAGGTCTGTGAAAATAGTTTGTCTTCAGCTCTGTATTGAATCACTTTGAGTGACAATCTCCCCACACATCTAGAGTTTCTATCCTCTGGCTGACCCAAAATAAAACAGGGGTCCACATCCTATCTCTTAACTGCCTTCCCTTGGGGACCTTTGTTCGAGTGCTCTGAGAGTGAAAAGGGCCCCGGTACAGCAAAATCTGGGACCTGCTTTGAAGAAAAGCTGAGGACCAGTTGTAACTGGGAATTTTCCCTACCTTCTACTATGAAATATCTTGCCTGTGCTTGGAAAGTGCATACGATCCTGTGGACAAAGGAAGACAGCAGTGTTTTAGAGAAATACCATTGTCCAGTTGGACCTGGACATTTTGCTATGGACGTAAATTAAAGTTGTGAAGAGCCATCTAGCAACTTTGAATAGGAGATGGATGTCTTATGGATATGTCCTGAAGATTTGGTCTTTTATCCATGTACTTTGTATCGAAGCACTTATTTTCTGCAGAAGGGCTGATTGTGTCCTTTCAAAAATATAATTAATGATGCCTGCTTGTGGGTCAAATTCTTCATGTTACTTTTCCAAAGCTGGCCTTTACCAGTAAGCAAAATACATAATTTATGTTATACATATTTAAGGATCCATCTAAATTGATTGTCCCTTTGGAACAACAGGTATTTCCCTGAGGACATTGTGGCTGCTTAAGCCGAACTACCAAAGGTGACCCTGAGATTTCTCACATAAACCAGTTTACCTTTACAGATCAGATTGTTTGAGCCTTGTTAGATCTAATTCACAAACCACATAAAGACTGTGATCCCCCTCCATCATATGATTTCCTACTGTGTCTATGATGCCCAACACTGATGCCTGAACCTTTGCATTGGGATGTATAACGTTACAACGCATACTTTTACAATGCACACCTTTACAACGCATTTTTACAACGCAACATCCATTACAACGCATTCCATTACAACGCATGCCATTACAACGAAGTTTTAAAAACTACCTTTACAACGCATTCCATTACAACACATAATACCTTTACAACGCATACCATTACAACGCATAACATTACATTGCATGTATGGTAAGTATTGGATAGTGTAGGGGTAAAAATTACTATTCTAATTCCAGGGGGTGCAACAGTAGGGTAAGTGTTGGATAGTGTAGGGGTAAAATTTACTATTCTAACTCCAGGGGGTGCAACAGTAGGGTAAGTATTGGATAGTGTAGGGGTAAAAATTACTATTCTAACTCCAGGGGGTGCAACAGTAGGGTAAGTGTTGGATGGTAATGGTATGCGTTGTAATGGTATGCGTTGTAATGACTGCATTGTACTGACATGCGTTGTAATGGTATGCGTTGTAGTGTCATGCGTTGTAATGGTTGCGTTGTAATGGCATGCTATGTAATGGATGTTGCGTTGTAAAAGTTTCGTTGTAATGGTAGTGCGTTGTAAAAGTTGCGTTGTAAAGGTTGTTTCCCTTTGCATTGCCATACCCACATTCATCTCCAATCAGAGCTGGGCGTCTTTGCTATTGATGTAAATCGAAAATAACCCCGAGTCTGTATACAGTGTGAGCCAAAAGCTCAACCTAGACCTTTGAACAGGCTTGTCAACAGTGAGGACCCCAGTGCAACCAAACAATTCAGGGGTTTAGGCTAAGAAACAAAACGTGGAATTGCAACTTGGATGCACTGAGAAAGAATGAGATGGATATGGTTTGTCAGAATGGAATAGTGAATTCACTCTGGAGATAAAAAGGCCCAGCTTGTTGACACTGCCACCATTTGAACACATACTAAGGTATCCAGGAGTGACAATGAAGTGCTGCATTGTCATAAGTTGAGAGTCCCTGCCACATTACACTTTCCCATTCTCCTCACTGTGAAGATAGTATTTTCAGAAAGGCTGACTACAGTTGTCTTACATGTATTCAGTGGAAACTCCCAGGTACGGGTTGGTTTTGCAGACCCTTTGCATGGAGGAACTGCTTCCTAGCTGCAAAGTAGAAAGCTAAAGCAGTCCCTCAGGAGCGGTCCCTTGTAAAATGAACACCCTCTGAGGAATGGTGGTTGCTGCCTGAGCACACAGCATAGAAACTGGACACAATTATTTTATTTATTTATTTATTATTTATTGCCATTTATAAAGCGCGAAAAAATACCCGCAGGCGTCTCGGCGCTGGACAATTCGCATAACTTCAGCTCGGTATTAGATGCTCCAAAGGATTTTTAATGGAAACTATTGATTAAAAAGCCATGTCTTTAATCTTTTGTGGAACTGGAGGAGTGAAGGGCTTAGCCTGATGTCTTGAGGCAAGGTGTTCAATAATTTGGGAGCCGCAACGAAAAAGCGGCGGTCGCCCCAGGACACTGTTTTGGAACGTGGGATCACTAACTGGTTAAGAGTGGAGGAAAGGAGCTGTCTGGAAGGTTGATAGGGAACCAACTGGTCCTTAAGAAAGTGCGGACCTTGATTGTTTAGAGCCTTATACACTATACAAAGTGATTTAAACTTGATCCTATTCCGGATCGTCAACCAGTGGTATCTTTTAATGTTTTCTGACATGGCCGCGAATTTAGGAGTTCCAGAGAGCAAACGTGCTGCGGCATTTTGTATTGCCTGGAGCTTCGTCGTGATCCTAACCTGAGCGTTTAAGAATAGGCCGTTGCAGTAGTCAAGAGATGTTAAGACCAAGGAGCTAACCAAAGTTTTGGTAGCTGCCGCTGGCAGGAACGGACTGATTTTCCTAATCATACGTAATTTGTAGTGGGCTGTGGTTGCCACTTTGTTCGCGTGATCCATAAAGTTGAGACCCTCATCAAAGGTAACTCCCAAGTTCCTCACCTTGGCTGCTGGACTTGGGAGTGCTCCAAATGTAGGTGGCCACCAGGCTGATGACCAAACTGGTGATAGAGGTCCGAAAATGACTACCTCGGTTTTTTCGGAGTTGAGCTTCAGGCAATTTGTTGCCATCCACTCTCCAATTGCCAGCATTCCATTTTGGAAGCGTTGAACCACCTCACCTCCGTCACCTTTGATGGCCAGTACCAATTGCGTGTCGTCCGCATAGGAGGTTAGGCTCATCCCATGTGCTTTGATGACATTAGCAAGGTCCGACACGTAGATATTGAATAGTGTCGGACTAAGGGATGAGCCTTGAGGTACCCCACATGGCAACGAGAGCTTAGCAGATTGGTAAGGCCCCAGGGTGACAGCCTGGGTTCTATCTGCGAGAAACGATGTGAGCAGATCTCTTGCAGTATGGCAAATGCCCATCTTTCCGACACGGTCGACCAAGATCTTATGGTCGACCGTGTCGAAGGCTGCTGATAGATCAAGCAGTACCAAAACTGCTGTCCCGCCCTGGTCTTGAATTGCTCTCACATCATCTGCGGCTTTAATTAAGGCAGTTTCGGTACCATGATACTTTCGGAATACTTTCGGAAACCGAATTGTGTGTCGTCCAGCAATCGGTGTTTCTCAATGTGCTCCGATAGTTGTGAGTTCATGGCCTTTTCAGCCACTTTGGCTATAAAAGGGAGGCTTGCTATTGGCCTGTAATTCATTTTTGTCCAGGCTTGGTTTCTTTAGAAGAGGTTTCAATAAAGTATTTTTTAGAGAGTTGGGATATGTCCCGGAGGTCGAAATGGAATTGCATACTTGTGTAATGACCGGAATAATAGAGTCCATCACTGGTGGGAGGACTGAGAAAGGACAGGGGTCCAGTGCGGATCCCGTTTTAATTGTGGAAACAATGGTCCTTATATGGTCGATTGTTAGAGCTTTGAACCTAGTAAAAGCGATTGCTGGATGTATACTGGAAGGAGAGGAGTTCGTTATAGTGGGATTAGAAGTAAAGGCTTGGTAGATGTCATCCACTTTAGCGAAAAAGAAATTGGCCAAAGCATCACACAGTATTTGAGATGTGGGTGGAGTAAGGTCGAGAACGTTGCCTGACAAAGTTTTGGTAATCTCATATAGTTGTTTGCTAGAGTTTTTGGCTTTCTCGATTTGATCTGAGTAATACGACTTTTTGGCCTTTACAATCATTGCTTTATAGACGGCCAATGATTCTTTGTAACGGATCCTGCTCACTGTACCGTACGTTTTTCTCCAATGCCTTTCGCTGTTCCTATTGTGTTGTTTTTGCGTTCTTAGTTCATCCGTGTACCACGGAGCAGTTGGAGAAGATCTGTTCTTAGATATAGACTTGATGGGAACTAAAAGATTGGTCGCGTGGCCTAGCCAGTCCTGGAATTGTCGCGTTGCCATAATAGGTTAGGTGGACACCAGCGGACGCGTACTGTCCAGCTGTGTTTTTAAATCTAGCTGATTTATGTTCTTCCAGGCTTTAAACGAGCCTAGGTCGGAAGGAGTAACTTTCTTACTCGAGAGTGCCTTAATTGTCATTTTGCTAAATATGGCATAATGATCGGTCCATGGCATCGGTAAGATGTCTAATACCTGTAAACCCTCAACATTAGAAAATATACCGTCTAAGGTATGCCCCGCCAAATGGGTAGCCGAGGTAACCAATTGTCTGAGCCCCAGTGTCTCCATATCTGTAATGAGAGCGGAGGTGTCTTTATGGTTGTTTTCTTCTAAATGGATGTTCATGTCGCCCAAGACCGTAAAGGACTCTTCGGTGGCAAGTGATTCCAATATCGTACTTAAATTAGCCAGAAAGCCTGTCTTTATTCCTGGGGGTCGATATAAAAGTACCCCCTTAAAATTGCAAAGAGCACTAAGCTTAATTCCAAACTGCAGGGCTTCACATGAGGTGGCAGGAATGGGTGAGGTTCTAACTGCGAACCGTTCCCTGGCTATAATAGCCAGCCCACCACCTTTTTTTCTTACTCTGTCCTGTCGATAAGCTTTATAACCGCTAGGTGTTGCAATCACTAGATCAGGTTCCGACGAATCGTCGGTCCATGTTTCCGTAATAAAAAGAAGATCCAGGTTAAAGTCAGTAATAAGATCTGCTATTTCCTGACTATGTTTGCACAATGAGCGCGCATTAATAAGAGCCATAGCAATGGTTGTATCTCTAAAATTGGTTTGTAACTTGGCGTGCGTCTTGACATTGTTTGTTAGTATCGCGCTGTTACAGTGTGGACAAAGCATAATTGCTTCCTTTGGGGCTAAAATTAGGTCATGTATTATACAGCCGGGAGCCGGGAGCGGTCGGAGATCCATCAGGGAGGAACGGGAATAGACCAGATTTCGTTTGGTATGTGCCAGGCCAGGGGTCGTGGCCCTGGGCCCGGTCCCGGCGTGGACGGGCGCAGACGGGCTTGCCTTTGGCACGCCCGCTGCGCGGACGGGAAGGTATTATGCTTTTATACATGTATAATACAGGGTTGGAGGAGGGGGGAGGGCCCAACAACTACACCGCAACCCTACCTCCCAGCAAGATGGCGGCTGAGGTGGGTCCAGTCAGGTGTCAGCGCCAGGAAAACGGCGGCACTGTGGGCAGGGAGAGCGAGTTAAGAACCTCGGAGCGACGCTAATCTCGCGCCGAGGTAAGGGGTGATATTTAAGAAAGTGCTGTTTAAGATATTTACAAGTTTTTAAAAAAGCGCTATTCTCAATCAATAGCGTGCAGTCAATCCAAAGTGCAAAGAGGAGCAAAGATCCCCCAGCTTGCGCCTCAGGGGAGAAATACACGAATGTCCCGGGGAAATATTTCACACCCTTAAGTAACCTGGGAGGGCCCAACAACTACACCGCAACCCTACCTCCCAGCAAGATGGCGGCTGAGGTGGGTCGAGTCAGGTGTCAGCGCCAGGAAAACGGCGGTGCTGTGGGCAGGGAGAGAGAGTTAAGAACCTCGGAGCGACGCTAATCTCGCGCCGAGGTAAGGGGTGATATTTAAGAAAGTGCTGTTTAAAATATTTACAAGTTTTTAAAAAAGCGCTATTCTCAATCAATAGCGTTAAGTCAATCCAAAGTGCAAAGAGGAGCAAAGATCCCCCGGCTTCCACCTCAGGGGAGAAATAAACGAATGATGTGCCTGGGATTGATGACTTTCAAGGAAAGCAGTGATGGCCTGAAGGCACTTCACATGTGTGTGACCTAATAAGGCCAATTAGGGATAGGGGAATAAACTTTGGGCATGTCTTCTATAAATTGAAGTTGGCAGGAGAGACCGCCTCGCTTTCCTCCCTGGGTGTTGAAGGGTAGCACAGCACTGTCTTGTCATTTCTTTCTCGGAGGATGAGTCTAGTCTAGTGATAGTGGCGCCTCACTTGATTACCGGTGTGTCTGTACTATGCTATTTAGTGTGTTATGGTGCTTAGGGAGGGGGTCCTCATCCTTGACCTCATCATTCAGAACTCCACATGAGAACTATACACATTTTGTTTACAATGTCCTAGCACACATAAACCCTTATTCAGTTTTGTGCATATATGTACAAAAGATAGCAGTAAACAATCAATGTGTTCGTATTTTCTTTTCTGTATTCCAGTAGTTGTTGCCCACAGCACTGTCTTGTCAGTTGCAATGATTGACAGAATTAATATCTTGAAGGAAGGGCTTCCTCCTGCTCTACACAATCCCAAAAGACCACTCTTTAGTATGGACTGGATGCAGGAACCACTGTAAATAGTAGTTCTTTCATTCCAAGGAGCTAGTTACTTGCGCCCCAGCTGGGACAAAGATTGGTCTCCAAGGGCAACTCCAGATGTGCATGCCTGTCTTAGTTCTATTATAAGCTACTGATTAGGAAGGATAGTTTGCTATGCTACAGGGTACTGCACCAGTCTCTTGGGAAACAGCAAGGCAGTGGACTATTGATCTGGTTGAAGTCTCTGGACAGGGACAATTGAAAACTTCTACCCTGGTATAATATTCTCTTATGGAGACCCTTACTTCCCCTAATAGTCAATTTCCTTGCAAGGTCTGGACTTCATTGTCAAGAATATTGCAGGTCTGCTGTTTTTAGGATGTTCTGGTATGCCTGATTAGACAAGATCATAATATTGGGTCAGAGGTTAGTGGTGTGGTACCCCTGAGCCATCCTGCTACCTAACTATGAAGATCATTGTAGCTTAGTGTTGCACATGTCTGAGCTAGATGTGCTTCCTTACAATGGGAAAGGAAGGAATCCTTTGTGCCTGGCCCCAGTAGAGCAAGTTCCAGTAAAGTAGTCTGAGGCTTGTCAGAAGTTGAGATTTAGAGCAGAAAAGGTGCAGCTGCCTTTTACCTCTTGGCTAAGATAAATATGGAAGGCTAATGATAGCTAGACAAATCCTGTGCCAAACTCACATAGAAGTCTCTGGCTAGGAAATTTCAATTGAGGATCGAAAACTAACAGAGTGTTAAAGAATACCACTCATAACCATGTATTCTAAGACACCAATATTCCCTTCTGTTACTATGAGCTGCCTTATTACCATGCACCTGAACAGCAGAATACAGACAATTAACTTCAATTTGCTTCACCAAATATTAAGTGTTGGTCAACATGTGAATATCTAATTGGTTTTTCACCAACTTCTATAACTTTTGAATACATACTGGTACTCTGAAAGAGTTCTAGTCATCATTGAGACAAGAGCTTAAGGAATCGGATCAACACCAATGTTTTATTTTGGACTGACAAAGGCACCCTTCCTCCCTGTGTTCACTGCATTGATTGCTTATGCTGTTTCAATGTTGTCAATGGCAATAAAAACAATCCATACAGCAATTTTTTTTTTTTTGTTTTTCATTTTTTTTTTTTTTATATAGCGCGAACTAGACCCGAACCGAATCAGGTATCAGAGCGCTTTACATAGCACCAGTTACGTTACATGAGGATACACTTTCATTTTAGGCACTGGGAGATTAAGGGATTTGCCCAGAATCACAGGAGGTGTATGGCGTCGTTACCGAGACCCAGAACCCCAGGTCCGAGGTCGAGCGCCTTAGCCGTTAGGCCAACCCCTTTTTATGCAGGGATTTAGCCTGATGAACAATACTTAATCTACTGAAATAATCTAAAAATAGGAAGCTTTACAACTACAATTTACATGGACCACTAATAAACCTACTTGAGAAGAAAGAAAATCAACAAATCTTCTCAAAGTAATTAAAGAAGACTAATTTAGACCATGGGTGCTGCAGCAATATGTTAGCTGGAAGCAGATAAATCCTCTTTCTTTACTCTAGCCCACTATTCAAGTTTTTAATACCCTTGATGGCAATATGCCTTTGCGGTTATGTTTTGCCTGTGCCATATTACAGATGCAGGTGTACAAGCGAAATTGCTCTCAAGAAACATGCTAACTGAACCACTCACCAGATGGGGACACAGATCCCCTGTCTTTACTCAAGTCTACTGTTTTAGGTTTATAATACCCTTGATGGCAACAAGCATTTGCGCTTATGTTTGGCCCATGCGCCTGTGCCATATTACAGATGCAGGTGTACAAGCAAAATGGTTTTCAAGAAACATGCTAACTGAACCACTCCCCAGATCGGGACACCGAAGAGTCATAGTAACCTCCAGAACCTTTGAAACAGGGGTGCAGTTACAGATTTGCAGCCAATTTTCAGAGCCCAGTCCTCTTCCAAGGAAGGTAAGAAATATACAAGAAGAGACAATGACAAAACAAGGGTAACACAGTCAGTCTCTAGAGTGGCATACTGGCCCCTACCCAGACAGAGGCATTTAGTGGTCACCATGAGGGTGGGGCTGTCTCTGCACACACACTTGTGATTGAGTTCGGTCCTTCACTTATCTAGTAGGTAAAGCATGGAATAATATCCCTTATGCCCTATGCCACATTGCAGATGAAACTCAGTTCTGTAGGCAGTTCATATGAAGAGAGTAGCTGTGGGGAATTAGAAAACTGGAATAGAGCTTTCTGATTATAAATGTTGAAAATCGGAAATCCTGGGAACTCCCAGATTGCTTTGAAGAAGCGATGTAGCCATTGCAACCCCAGAACACAGGAGGTTGAGCCCTCTAAATGCAGAGTGTCGGTCGAGGAATGAGATGAAAGAGTTGGGTGGGGGTCCCACCAAAGACTAATATGATAACCTCTCTTGAAACTCTGTTTCACAGGGGGAAAAAACTGAGAAGTCGACAGAAGTCTCATGAGGAATCTTTATATCACTGAATTTCACTGGAATCTCTCTTAGACTGAGGGTGCCAGTCTCCTGATTCTTCCCTTAACCTAGTGGGGAGTGATCTTGCAGTAGTGCCCCTAGGTATAATAATAATAATACCGACATTTATAAAGTGCGAACAGTTGCCGCAAACAGAGGTGTCCCGGTGCTCTAGCAAAAGGCGGCAGGGGGAGAAGGCCTGCACATAAAGCCCTGAGAACACTAGCCTAGGCCAAAGAGCCACGTTTTTACCGCTTTCCTAAATAGTGGCTTCGATTCAATGTGCTGGATATAGTTTGGCAAAGAGTTCCAAAGTTTGGAGGCCCCGACTGTAAAAGATCTGCCACCAAGTGGGGCTCTCCTAAATCGTGGGGTGCAGAGCAGATTTTGACTCCTTGACTGATCCCTAAGTGAGTTGGCTCTGTGGACACTTGCTGACATGCGGATGATGCTGTGAGTCTGGGTGGAAGGAGGGTGCTAATGATGAGTGTGATATTTGGCTGAGGATCTGAGGACCCTTAATCCCCCACCATAACAATAATTCCACATTTGTAAAGCACAAACCTGTCACCCTAACTGTATCCAGGCACTTGGGGGCCGTCGGGTAGATTAAGTGAGCTATTGCCCACATGATGTTGAGCTGCTGCCAGCCCCAGGAATCGAACCTTGAGCCCGTGCTCTGGGGATCAGCCACTCTGCCTGCTGTGCTACACCTCTATTGCCCAACAGCTGTGCTTCTATGGTATCTGCTTGGCCCTGGGACATCAGACCAGCAGTCCTGAGCTCCAGCACAGGACCTCAGTCCTGGTATAAGTTCTGTTTGCCTGGATCGGTAGGAGAGTCACCCTCTGTTGAGAAGATGTAGATCAGAGTGTCTTGCAGAAAGTCCTATCTGGATTTGAATTAGGATCTGTGCAAAGGTGCAGTCAACATCTATCCTGTGTGGGTCAATGGAAGACTAATTGCAGGCCTGTACCTACTGTGAACCTCCATTATACTGGACTCGTGGAGCCTATTTTTTCAATGCAAAAACATTAATTTATTGAGTGTTATTTAAGTTATGATTCCATTTAAAAATGATGGACTGTTCCACATTGTTAGACTGAGAGTACAGTAGTAAAGCGGGTGACCTTGGTCTTCAGTTTAGGGTGATACTATGGATTTCATGACCTGTATTTCATAATTGGTGCACTGTCCCTATTTGTACCATTGTGCATCTTTAAGCAGGTGCATCGTGCAGAAACACAGACAGCGTGTCCTATTACAAGTAAAGCACTGCCCTCAGGGTAACCACACACTAGAACTTGGGCACCGCATTAGTGAAATGTGGACTGGATGTTTTAAGGAGCCTTCCTGTCTTTCTCTGTGCAGTCGTCAACACACCTGCACTTCAAAGAGGGGACATTGATCCTACTTCAGGATGGTGCAGTAAGTGACTGCACAACCTGCAAGGGGATGCCAGAGGCCAGTTTTACCCCCTCGAAAAAGATCTACCCTCAGTCTCTGCGCAAACAATGAGTTACTTCCTAAGGGCGTATTTGTCTCTGTGCTCACGTCCATAATAAGGGGCAGGCACATAGGCAAAGCAATTCCCTCATTTAAATGGGGCCTCGTCCACATGCAAATGAGGGATAACCCTCACAAGTAGAGCTAATGCCAGTGGCGGCTCCTCCACTAAGGCAGAGGAGCGTCGCCTCACTGCAATACAGCAGTGAAATAAAGGAAACATAAAATGATAATAACTCAATATTATCATTTTATGTACACCTGCTGGGACATCTTTGCAGGCGGGTAAGGGCTGGGCTGCTCACACAGGAGTAGGGGGCGGAGTGGTTTTCCCACTGCAAGTGTGCATGAATGTTTGGCCGGCCGTCTCATGCTGCCCAAACATTCATGCGCACTTTGCATGTTCTCCACCCAGGCTGCATTACAGCCTTGGTGGAGAACATGCCCAGGCTCCCACTGCCTGTCTCAGGGCAGAACCATGGTGCTCAGACCAATCACAACACTGCATTGAAGCGTTGTGACTGGCTTAGGGGAGCCAATCACAACAGTGCATTTCGGCGTTGTGATTGTCTATGAGGAGCCAGGTGCTTCCTCCTTCCTGACGACAAGGGACAAAGAGGAGAGACACGGCAAGCAGGTGCTTCTTTAAATATATATTTTTTCTATTCCCTCACCCTTCAACCCCGCACCCAATCGGAGCAGGGCACCACTGGCTAATGCTATGTGAATGACAGTGCCATCAGTAGTATAGAAGTGCCCACACAAGTGTCTGCAACCCCCTCTATAACACTGCAATGCCCGGGGGCACCAAAACAGGCAGTCCCTGGGCACTGTATGTAATAAAGCCCCAGATGTAAACAAAATACAATTGTTACAATTAGGGCCCAGTAAACCTTGATTGCCCAGTGTCCTCAGAACCAGTTCAAGCAGCTCCCATTTACTAATAATGCAAAGGGCCAGATGTAGGTGGCCAAATACCGGTCGGTAACGGCCGATTTCGGCCGTTACCGACCGGTATTTGGAGTTTCAGATGTAGGGGGCCTTAAAATGACTGATTCAGTAAATTTACAGATTCGATAAATTTACAGATTCTGTAAATTACCGAATCTGTAAATTTACCGAATCTGTAATTTGTGATGTAGGTGGCACTGAAAACAGTGCCACAGACCCTTCAGAATTTGTTATTTACCATCAAATACTATTTGATGGTAAATAACGAATTCCTGTGTACATGCACATCTGTGCATGTACACCTGTGCCATGTGGAACAGGGCATGTATGTGTGTCACATGGCACACAAGCCTGAATCAGGGGTGCAACAGGGTTTCAAAGTGACACCTTGTCCCCCCTGTCAATACGGTAATTTTACCAAATAGGTATTTACCGATTCGGTAATTGCTATTGGTTCCTATGGGCCTCAAGGCCCATAGGAATCAATGGCAATTACCGAATCGGTCAATACCGATTCGGTAATTACCGGATTGAACCGATTCGTAAAATGTTTCGGTAAAAATACCTACATAGCATTTACCGATTTGTAAATACCGAATCAGTAAAATTCGGTATTTACGAATCGGTAAATGCCATTTACCTATATCTAGCCCCAAAGGCTTAGACCATCAGCTATATTGGACTCTTGGCAGAGAAAACAATTGCAAAGAAAAAGTTATACCTGTGTTTGCTAATAAAAAACATAATTCCTGTCTCTATTATAGTGAATGCTCACAGGTTAATGTCATTTGTTATTGAAAGGCAGTCTGGGACTTCTCTGCTGCATCTCAGTTTCCAATCTCCCAAGCTAGACACGCGTTATTGCTTCTTTTGGAAAATAAAATAAATGTCATGTGGGATTAGACAACTCAGCTGCATCTGCTCCCTCATTGTCTAGCTACACCACTCATTGTGTTTCACAGCATGAACATTGCATCAAGATACCGAATATGGCTGCTGTATGATAAATGCCACTGATGAAGAAATGGTCTGCTTCCAGGGTCATTATCACAGCTCCTGCTCATCTCCCTGAATGATTGCTGTTATTATTCACCATTTTACAGGGACAAAGACTCAAAAGCTAATGTGTTTCTATATCCGGAATCTTTCAAGTCATCTTGTTTGCATTCTGCCTTTACCCCCATTTAGATGTCATGTGTTCTGTTGTGGTTCATGCTCCAATCCATTAGATTAGAGAACAATTTATTTTTTGCAGGTCTTAAAATGCTGAAATATCTGAATCGTGAAAGGACATACTAAAAGGCAATGCAAGATTCAGGATAGGAGAGCGTGCAGTGCTGATTCAAATAAAAAAAAATGGAGAACTGGAAGGTCAATATAGTGCTCTCTGCCACCATAAAGTAAGTTATTTAGTAAACTACGATGCTTTGTGCCTGTGAGAACAACATGTGATCCCTGGGGAAGCACTACCTGGACCCAGGGGGCTGGAAATGCTTGCTTGCTGCTTTTGTTACTGGAGCCGATATTGCCGCAACTCTACAAAACCAGTCACCAGTAACAAAACCATCCCCCACTGCTGCAAAACCATCCCCCACCCTTCCAGCCTCCCGGGAAAACCTCTGATGCCCGGTACTACCAGTCCGGCCCTGATGAGCACACTTCCACTAAGTTGCTATTTCACATTCATTAAAACTTTAGGCAGATTTCGAAAACCAAAAATCTGGACAGGCAACCTACACAGAAGTAAGACTACGAGTTTGCAGTAAATGTGAGACTAACGTACTTAACAATGCTGACCAGTGTAAAAAGAGGGTGGCAGTGAGGCACTACGGTTACAAATTTGGGGCCTCATTTATGAAAAGTGAAGCATCGCTGAGTGAAAACAGCGATGCGTCACTTTTCACTGCGCTCTCCCTGCGACACTAACGATGCGTCATATTTACAGTATGACGCATCATGTCGCAAGGAGTTACAGATACGTCAGTATTTCTGAAGTATCTGTAGGCGCAAAAGTGACGCATTGCTGGAGTGTGTCACAAAAGTGACGCAACTTCAGCAATGTGTACTTTCACATGGGCAAGTCCCATGTTGTTGGTGCCTGCGTCAGTCTTACGCCTGCCATGAGGCAGGCGTAAGATTTTGACGCATTAGCGCCCAAGAAATGGCGCAGTGAAATCTTATAGATTTCACTGCGTCACTTCTATGACGCTTTCTTGCGTCAAAATGCCCCCCTTGCATACATTATACCTGGGGCAGGTATAATGTGGAGCAGAGGTTTACAAAGTGACGCATCTACCTAGATGCTCCACTTTGTAAATATGATGCAACAAGGCACATTTTTTACTCCGCTGGTGCGTCACAAAAAGTGACGCACCAGCGGCGTAAAAGTGACGCAAGGGCTCATAAATGAGCCCCTTGGTAGTTTGGTGAAAAGAACATTGTAACAGAGACTTTTTGTAAGTTAAACTGCTGCTAACTCCACACAGATACATAAGAAGTACTTGTTTCCCTTTGGGCGTACCCCTTTAAAAACCAATACAGGCAATAAACTTACAAAAATTTGCCTAGGAGAGATAATGAAAAACTGGGACTATCCTGGCAAATTCTAAATGCTCGGTTACCCTAATCCTATGTCACTCAGCACCCCAAAAACACCAGGGGCCAGATTTATCAATCTTTCACTCAACGCAACACAGCAAGACAACGTGCTGCTCTGCACTACCTGAAAAGGAGAGGGCAGGAATGTGCCATAATTATCAATACATGGTGCATTCCTACTCTATTCCTGCAGGGGTGCGCAATCCACTATCTAGCACCAACACAGGCCCTCTTGCGCCATGGTGCAAGGGTGCCTGCTTTGCAGGCAGGATTGTTTTTGTGCAGGTGTTCAGGAAGGGACACTTTCCTGCACAAAACAGTCCTCTGAGGCATTTTCCTCTATCCATCAGAAAGATGAAACAAAGAGGAGGAATAAAGATATTTCTCCTTGTTGCGCCTCCCCGGGAAAGCGATGTAATTTGACAGATTCCCAGCTATACCAGTCTTGGTAAATCTGGAATTGTGCAAAAATCTGTGGATGGATGTGTGAGAACACCCATGCTCTACACATTGAATGCCTTCCCAGGGCAGAGTAACGCAAGGCAGTGACTTGAGTAACCTTGCATTACTCCAGATTTACCAAACAACGCAGAGTCACGCAAGATAGCCTTATGCTGCTTGGTAAATCTGACTTTAGTATTGTGTTGCCCTTGCAACATCATGTGTGACGCATGGGCAATACAATACTGTTAGACCTGGCTTTTCCAGTGGGTTCATTCCCAGACGTTTAGCTTTTGGGCCTCCTATTTTTTACCCTGTTTTAATTGGTTTTAGGACTCTGGGAACTCTACAACTGCTATTCACTGCTAAAGTGCTTATGCTCTCTGTGTAAATTATTATTGTGGATTCGTGTTTCCATGATTGGCTTATTTGATTTACTGCTAAGGCCCTAGTCCAGTGCACTGTGTGTACCCAGGGCCTGTAAATCAAATGCTGCTTGTGGGCCTGTTTTATTTCAAAATGGGTCTACTAGAGCTTTCTTCCGGTCAGGTTAAATTTTGCCTTATTCTAAGGAAGAGCTGCAGATGGCGACTAGAATCTGAACAATAGAAGGGACTATCAGTTTGACTAAGTGCATAACCCATGGATCAAGAGAGGATCCTGAGGCAGCTTTTCGAATGGGGCAAAGATTAAAGGAAGGAGAAGCTGGAGTAAAATTAGAGACAGAATCCCTAGTTATAGGATTGTTAGGATCGGATGGAGGAGGCTGGCTAGAAGTGTCTCCTGAATGAATGAACCGCATTTGTTATAGCGCCAAACAGCTACTCAAATGAGTGTACTGGTGCTATCAGAAATGGTAGGAAAGCTGGAGCGCTAATAAACGTTTTTAAGTGTTTCTTAAAGACAGAGGGCCAGATGTAGGAGACCAAATACCGGTCGGTAACGGCCGATTTCGGCCGTTACCGACCGGTATTTGAAGATAGAGATGTAGGGGCATGTAAAAATACAGAATCTGTAATTTTACCGATTCTGTAAAATACCAAACCGGTAAAATGACCGAATCTGTATTTTGACATGTAGGTAGCACTGTAATCAGTGCTACAGGGGTTTAAGAATTCGTTATTTACCACCAACTAGAAGTTGGTGGTAAATAATGAAAACCCATTAAAAAGCAGGTTTTTTTGGCTTTTTAAACAGTGCCATGTTGCAGATATACATGCCCTAAGGGCATGTATGTCTGCAACATGTGCACCCATGCACAATTGAGGGGTGCAACAGGGTGTCAAAGTGACACCCTGCCACCCTCCAATGTTTCCTCCAATTACCGAATCGGTATTTACCGATTCGGTAATTGACTTTCATTCCTATGGGCCCCCAGACCCATAGGACTGAATGGCAATTACCGAATCGGTAAATACCGATTCGGTAATTACCGATTCATACCGATTCGGTAATGAATCCGGTAAAATTACCTACATCCCGATTGCCAGTTCTTAAATACCGAATCGGTATGATTCTGTATTTAAGAATCGGTAATCTGGGATTACCCACATCGGGCCCAGAGACATCTAAAATAGAACGTAGGGAGACTGGAAGCCTTTTCCAAGCCTGGGCCCCAAGAACCCAAAGGATCTGCCGCCCATCTGGGCTAAACGTACTTTAGGAGTGCAAGCATAGTTAGAGGAGGAGGATCTTAGGGATCGAGCCAGGATATAATGCTTGACTCGTTTGGTAAGGTATCCGGCTCCTATCCCATGAAAGGCTTTTAAGAAAACAACCAGAGCTTTGAATTTGAGCCTCTCCTTCAGTCTCAACCAGTGAAGTAATTGAAGGAGGGGGGACATCGGGGACCTTGGTTTTGGTTGGAGAATCGCCCTATCTGTGGTGTTCTGTACCACTTGAGGCGTTGTATCAGATAGCCTGGAAAACCCAGATACAAGGCATTTGCGTAAACCAGTCTTGATGTCACCAAGGCCTGGACTACTATTTTCCTGGACTCAATTGTCAAGACAGGAAGAAATGTTCTCAACAAGCGCAAAATGCCAAAGCAGGTGCCAACCAGAGCAAGGACTTGAGACTTCATGGACAAGGTGTTATTTGGCAAAACTCAGAGGTTTCTTACAACTGATTGCTCAGTGTGAGGCGGCGAATATTCTTCTGGCCACCACACGTTCCAGTTACTGACAGCAAGTTGGCCTAAGACAACAATCTCAGACTTATCCGAGTTGCATTTGAGCTAGTTCGCCTGTAGCCACGGGAAAATCTTAGAAAGGCAGGTGCTGATATTTGCCCTGTCGAAGTCTGCACCTTTTCCACAGGTGAAAATCAACTGCATATCGTCTGCATAAGATACAATCTTTTCACCATTTTCTTCTGCTATATGTGCCAGGGGGGAGATGTGCAGATTAAAAGAGTAGGACTGAGAATAGATCCCTGATGTACTCCGACCCTTATTCCTGGCATAGGGGCTGAAAAGGGGGGACACATCTCCTGGGCTCTGTCCTGCAGGAAGGAGTCCAGCCAAGTCAATACTGTCCCACCGATACACAGATTCCTCAGTCTGTCAATGAGTCTCTCGTGCAGGACAGTACCAAAACCTGCCAACAGATAGAGTAATACCAGCACAGCCCTCCCACCCTGATCCACTGCTCCTCTAATATATTCGGTTACCTCCAACAGGGCAGTCTCAGTGCTAAAATTAGCTCGGAAGCTGGGCTGGGAAGGGTGCAACAGATTGTGTCTTTCTACATGGTCAGATATAACTTTATTGACATGTCAACTTTTGAAAGAGCTGTAAGGAGAGATATCGGCCTATAATTGGCTGGATCATTCTGGTGAGTCAAAGGTCTTTTCAAAAGTGGAAGAATTTTGGCCTGTTTCCATCTAAGAGGCATTTTACCAGCAGGGAGAGAGGAGGTCAATAACATATTTACTGTGATATTGATTGTGGGGGCAAGGGAAGCAAGTCATTTAGCCGGGCAGGCATCACTTGGAGAGCCGGACAGAGGCCTTCAAGATAGTGGAGTGAGTCTGCTGATGGAATTTGAGGAAAATCTGTTAACGCAGAACATGATGAAAAGTCAGTTCTACATGTCAGGGAATGATCTGTCACTAGGTGCTCTTCCATACCTTCCACACAGGATTGTTCAATTTGGGCGATCTTATTGTGGAAGGACAAGGCAACCTTCTGCGCCCGTTCGGCTGAGTGTGGGGATTCCTTCTTTATTGCCTCAGGGGTAGTGAAGGATTTCATTATATCAAAGAGTACTTTCCCCTTATTTTGGGCCATAACAATCTTTGCCTGTAGATAATTTATTTTGGCCTCCTTGAGTCCTTTACCAAACGGTAATGGGATTTCTGGGTGTTCGTGTAGATTTTCCTATCATCCAGTGAATAATGTTTCCTGTTGGGGAGAATTTTAGGATTGAATTAATCTTTAATTCAAAGAAGTCATTCCTGAGTTGCTGCATGAGTGGAACCATATACTTTGAGAAATTAGAATTAGAGAGACTGTTGACAATATAGAAAACTTTCCTAGGGGGGTTGTGGACAGTTTCTTAGTGCAACTAAAATGTTAACAACATACCCATCACCTATTAAGATCTGCCTGTTGTCTGTTGATCCCAGTCTTGAGGTAGTTAATGCTTTCAGCCACCTATCTGCTGGTATTAAGAAACTGATCTCAAGGCCCACATTTGATAATAACCAGAACCCAAAGTAGTTCAATAATGCTTGTTCAAGGGCAAATAAAGAGCCCGTGTAGCACCTACAGTGGTACCAAGGGATGTAAGCCTTGTTAGATCACTGAGGCAATATTATAAACAAGTGGCTAGGCAGCGGAAAGACGAGATCTTGAAAGAACATTGGGACAATCTTGCCGGTGCTGCTAGACTCAATAACCCACACTGTTTTTGGGCAGCAGTTAAGGACATGAGATCTATGGGCCTTACATTTACCCCTTTAAGCTGCAACATAACCAGGGAAGCCTGGGAAGCTCACTTTTCTAAAATATACACAGCTCCATCTCAGAGCGAGGACACCTTTGACATTCATGCTTCGCAAATTTAAATATCGGTATTAGAAGTTGAGGGCCCCATCCAGCAAAGCTTAGGCAACAAGGCCCCCGGCCCGACAGGCTTTCCATTGATCTTATTAAGCATAAACCGGAGTTCTTGGCGCCCCTTTTAATGTTTTTAATAATTTAACAAATACTTTTATTTCTAGCACATGGTTGACCAGCATTATTGTCCCAATTTTTAAAAAGGGGTACGATCCAAACCTAGTTGTTATGGGTCGATCTCTCTGATTGATAACACACTTAAGATATTTGAGAGGGTGCTATTCAATAAAATTAGGTCCTGGGCTGAGGAGGAATACATTTTAAACAAGTGTCAGATAGGTTTTAGAAGTAAATTGGGAACTGTGGAACAATGCCTAAACCTCAATCTGATTATCGGCAAATATACTATAGCCTGGCAATCTCCCTTTTACATGGCTTTTATGGACCTTACCTCCGCCTTTGCCTTTGTTAACATGTCGCGTTTATGATCATGCCTTTTCAAATACGGGTTGGATGAGGTTTTAGTTCATTTTTTAGGTTATTTGCACAGGGATTTGAAGGTTCGGGTGAGGTTTAGGAAGGACGGGGAGGTTTCAGGTGACATTATTATTGGTAGAGTGGTCAGGCAGGGGTGCGTACTGGCCCCATTCCTATTTATTTTATACATTAATGATTTACATAATGTACTGTCTGAACTAACTACTGATGTCCCGATCATTAATGGCAATACACTACCCGTCCTACTATACCCGGACGATACCGTCCTAATGGGCCGCACCCTGAATGCACTACACATTTAGTTAGGGGCTTTGTAGATTTTATGGCCAGCCTAGATCTTTGTACTAACTTTAAGAAATCATTTTTAATGAGCTGCGGCCCCAAAAAGCACCTTATTAATACAATTACCTCAGGTTCTGAACACTTGCTATGCACTCACACTTTCCCATATCTAGGGCTAGTATTTTCAAATAATGGTTCCTGGGCAGCCCATTTGGCACACAGCAGGAGTAAATTTTGAAAGGCCACTAACTCAATTTTGTGCCTTCCGCAACCTAAAAGAACTGAGATAGTGCTATCTATGATGAGAATATATAAAACACAGTGCATACCCACCGCAACATACAGTGCTGAAGATTGGGGTTTTACAAACTGTTTAGCATTCAGGTAGAAGAAAATAGATTTTGCCGAAGAATTTTGGGGGTGCCAATTTCTTCCTCATATTTTGTTTGCCACAAGGAGTTAAACATTTTCTATATTGAGGACTATATAAGATCTCGCCCGGCTATATTTTTTCGCTAAAAGTTTGGCAAAATCCAGCAGCAACGTTAACGAGAGAAATTATAGCTGACTGCCTTAAATGTGACAAGGGTAGGGATATACCGTGGCTTGCTGCTGTTAGGGAAAGCCTTATTAACGTGAATTTTGACCACATCTTTTAAAATCCAAGTGACATGGATGGCATAAGTAAAAAGATCCTTGAGGAGGCTTTATATGAACGCTACATCAATATAAGACTTGCAATAGAACTTTTGAAATCATCAGTCGCACGGTACATGTCCCTGGTGGACGCTAATTGCCCCCATCACATTTGCTACCCAGCTACCTTTTGAAGGACACAAGTCGCTAGGAGAGATGTTTGCTCTTTCGCCTTAGGGCAGGCACCTTAAAATACTTATTGTGCTTCCCTATAGGCTTTAACGTCAATTTTGAGCAAACGCTGTGTCCCTGTGGCAATCGTGGTAATCAATCAATGTCACATTTCTTATTCTTTTGTAATTTTTATCAAAAATATACTAAACAATTGTTAATTCCTTTTTTCAAGGCACTTGTCATTACTGACTATAGAACAGTCTATATGGAAATCCTTAAGCTTAAGAGGGAAGATTTGATTTTTTGTGTCAGCACTTTTTTGAAAATGGCAGTTTGTTCACGTGCCTCAATGAGTACTTTATAATAGACTTGATTGCACTTAATTATATCTTGCTGCTATTTGGCAGGGATCATAAGTTTGTACTTTGGATGGTGCTCTGGAGAAATTGTTGGACTATTCTGTACTAGGATAGATAGGAATCTCTGGACTGAACTCAATATCTGGCCTATTCCAACACCTATATGTACATGGAAATGCTTTCACTGTATATAATGTTCACCACTTGAGCACCTTGCACAATCGTCACCCATTCGCACTTTACATTGATGTTTTTGGTTTTGACAGTCATATGTAATGGATATATAATTGAATGAAGTAATAATTCTGATATAAAAATAACAACATTATATTTTTGATCTCATGTCTTATTCATTAAGTGCTAATACTCTGTTTGCTGTGTGTTAGAGAGCCTTTCCTTTTTGATTGCATTAGAAGCACCCCCAACTTACTCTTGTTCTACCCAACAGAACCACTTTTGCTTAAACGCCATGTATTTCACCGTCCTAACTTTACAGCCTATATTTGATTGCCCTTTAATGTACTATGCTGCTAGTTGTTTACATTTGACTGCATCTATACCATATTATGCTGCTATCTGGTAAATCTCTTTGCACTTCATCAAATTTAGTTGCTACCTGCCATGAGAAATTTTGCAATAAGTTTTTAAAGAATTTTGCCATACGTTTTTAAGAATTGGCCGCTTTGCACATTTGTGTCCTTTTGGAA
Source organism: Lissotriton helveticus (assembly GCF_964261635.1). Taxonomy (NCBI): domain Eukaryota; kingdom Metazoa; phylum Chordata; class Amphibia; order Caudata; family Salamandridae; genus Lissotriton; species Lissotriton helveticus. Next base: position 104,761,180 of record NC_136072.1, read on the forward strand.
TATGTGTATTTTATTGCTGTGCATGTTAAATTGTGTAATGTTTTTAAATGTATATTTCTGCTGGTATTTTGTTTTGTGCTTTTATGGATATTTTATATCGGAATAAAGATTTATAAAAAAAAAAAAAATCAGCTTGAAATGGTACACAAAGAATAAGCTTGACAAGGTACGATCACCACATTGTGTACAAGACCGGCCACGAGGCCTGAAGGGTAGAGAGAAACTTCCTCACAAGGGAAGTGGGAGACGATACGTCCTCCCAAGTGATATCCAATAACAAAAAGTATCCTGCCAAAAAGGAACTAGAATATAAAGTGTAGGCACAGTTCTCAGAGGAGTAATGACATGCTTCTACCAGTCCTGGGAGCAATACCTCTTTATATAGTAACCCTCACACACTCTAATAATGTCATGCTTCATCATCGGGTTCACCCTTGCTCCTAAAGGCCAGGGTGGGCTCAACCGTATTTCAGGGAGCGCTTTTGAGAAGAGGTCAGGGGAGTTAAAGGTAATAAATTCACCACACACTCCAGGTATCCCTTTAATGTGGCGATATGGTGGATATTAAAATACCAAGAGTCAGGTATTCCATGGATGTAATGGTCCTATGAACCTAAATATATGCCAACATGTTTCAGACAGTGAAAAGCCCTATGGGTCCACGGCTTTCTTCAGGGCAAAACATAGTAATTAATCCCTCCCTGGAATTATCAGCATAGTACAACACTTTCAATTAGAACTGTTTCACCAACATAAGCGCCATATGGATATACTTGGGGTCAACATATCACTAGAACTGAAAAATCTATGCTACTGGAACATGATGAATTAAGTAATTAATTACGTTAAATGGCATTTTTTAAGAAGCACACCTTTTTCCCCAATACACGGTATTCTGCCACTACACTAAGTGTATGGTGCCAGGAGGAAGAAAGATTAAATGCCCAAAGAGAACACCCAGGTTTTAGAGCTCAATATAAAAAGAAGTATGCATTCATGTACAAAGCCACAGAGGAAGGTGTTCCACTATTTCAAAGCTGAATAAGTGTACAAAAGCCCTGCAGTTCTGTCAAAGAAACAGCAGAAAGCTCAAGCTTCCTGGTGTCCACCATCCAAACAGTATCAAAAGAAAGCTTGAATGAGAATTGATAAAGCCTTTTCATTTTGAGTTTTGATCTAGAATTGTCTTTACGTGTAACATTTTAGGTGGAATTCAGTGACTAAGCAGCTTGTTACTTCCATTGTAGGACAAATATATAAGGGTGATTTAGTAGATGTTCAATGGAATAGTCATAATATTTGAGTAAAACATATACATGTATCACTTGTTATTGTACCTATAGTTGCCAAGTATTTGTAATCACAAATATAGCCCCGGTCACTACTGGCATTCCTGCTGCAACAGGGAATATTAAAGCGCTGCTCTGAGGATTTTAACCTTTCTGTTCATTAAAATGCATTAACTTTGTCCTAATTTCTCTTCTTCTGCCTTGTCCCTTTTTGGTTTTTTTATGTGTACACTTCTCTGTATAAACAGTAACCTGTGACCCTGCTGACTAAGAGAACTGGGACAGAACAGGCTACTCAAGATCGTCAGAGACATAAAGGAAACAGTATTATGAAAGAGATGAAGTGGTGGAAAAGGGGTAGCAGTAGAGATGCTGTAGAAAGATATGTGAATTAAGGAGATAAGTAACTTAAAAAAGAAATTGGTCAGGTAGGCAGGAGGCAAGATAAGAACAGTTGCGAAGAGGAAGATGAAGATGAAGATGAAGAAAGAGAAAGAGAGGTATAGAAATTGAAAAGGTTTTGTAGTGCAGCAGAGAGAGATAAGGAGAAGGCACTCGAGAAAGGCAGAAGAGTACAGTGCTATAAGGAGCGAGGAAGAAAGAGAGGTAATGTATAAAAAAGAGGTAACACCAGACAAAGGTAAACATGAGAGACTCAGGGTAATATAAAGATATACAATGTGAGAGAGACAGCAAAATAAGAGGAGATATGAAAAAAGGGGGTCAGGTAAAGAGAGAAGTGTGGAAGAGAGAAAAGTAGAGCGAGGGTAGAAAGAGAAATGTGGTGTAGAACAAAGAGAAGCTGACAGGCATTCATGAAATAGAGAAAGAGAGATGACATTTATTCAGTGACAGAGAGATGTGAGCTAGAAAAAGAGGAAGGGGGAGAGGTCAAGAGATTTATAATCAAAGAGAGGGTTTGTGAAAGCTAGTTGAGGTGGAATGGTGAGTTGCAATTGAAAAGGGAGTCCAGGTGGAGATATGTGTTTGTCTGTGTGTGTGAGCGAGAGAGAAAGAGAGGAGTTGTTGATAGATTACATAGAGGTAACCAGAAAGGAGCATTATGTTTAGAGAGATGAAGGAAAGGGAACAGAGGTACAATGAAAGTGACAGGAGGCAGAGAGGTGACGAAGTAAACTAATTATGAAGCAAATTGAGAGCATATGTAGCAGGAGATAAGTGACCTGAGAGTGTGAAAACCTAGTTGCGGTCTTAGATTTTGACTGCCAAACAGAAGGTCTACGAACCAGATTTACTGTCGAACAGATGTTAAGTGTGTTAGTGACATACTCCTCCAATAGCCCGACAGAGTAAGGGCAACAGAGGTTTGGCCATTTGACCACCTGCCAAATTTAGAGTGGACAGTCGAATAGGCAGGTTTTACTATTCCTTAAAACAGTGAAACATTTGACAGTAAAAACATTTAAATGATGTCCATAGTGCGAGTGGTCATTATTATCTTTTTTTCAAAAACAAAATTCCACTTTGGGATTTTGAATTTGAAGAAACAAAAACCAAGGTAAAAGTTTGAAGGGCAGCCATCATGTTTGACAGAGCCGTCCATCAAGCGTTTAACTCATTGTCAGGAACCACCAGGGTGACGGCTCCTGTCAATGACTAGAGTTGTTTGCTGGACAAAGGGCAACTCTAAATTTGAGGACGGGTACTCTGTCACGGTGATGGAGTACTGTCGCCCTGAGGGAGTAAATACCAACCTCCAAACTCAAAATCAGACCCTAGTCTTATATTCCTACAATAATAATAATATATTTATATGTATTGCAGTATTGTTGTTTCACTCAGATCAGTCAGGGTGATTGAGTATTTTACTATGTCACCCTGAGGGAGTAAATACCTACCTCCAAACTCTAATTCAGACCCTAGTCTTATATATTTCTACATATCATAATAATGTATTTCTATGTATTGCAGTATTGTTGTTTTACTCAGATATGAAAAAGAGTGTATTGCTATTTTATAAGAAAATATTTATGTTGTTTCATATTGGTGTGAAGCATTCTTTAGCTTCAAATATGCTTGCTAAATTTCTTGGTTCTGGTGTGCTCAGAGGCCATGTAGTTAAAGTCTGTGCAGTGGCACACTTCTGTAAAACTAACAGTGCTTCCAAGCGTAGCATATTGAAGCTGATTTTAAGAGAATAAAGAACTCAGCATTTGATTTATAAATGATATCTTTTCCTGAAGTCCTCATGGATTTCATGCACTACCCTGGGGAAGAAGATCTTGCCACCTGCTCATTGGATGTTTTTACTCAAATTAACAAGTTACTGTCATGTGACAAGGTTCCATAGGCGTGTTCTGAGAAAACTTATATTTTCTGCTCTTCTTGTGCTCCTACTGACCGTTTTCAATCGAGATCCCTGGTCAGTTGAAACAACAATCGTCTTTACACGTTTTTGCTTTGCTGCTTGATACTTGCATTAAACGGAAGTTAGACTATGGACTTCTCTGCCTGTTGTGATTTCTTTTTACCAAAAGAGTGCGATGATCGAGAGAGAGAGATAGTTGAGGTAGAAAGTGGAGATCAAGATTGATAGAGACAGATGCATTCACAGACTGAGCTAGAGGGGGGCAAGGTTTAAGAAAGTGAGCAATCAATGAAGTTGGGTAAATTGAGAGTGAGGTGAGGAAGACAAAGCTGAAGTAGAGAGAGGGGGTGAAGATACACAGAGCAGTAAAAAAAAAGAGTGAGAGTTAAGGGAGAATTGAGAAGAGGTGAATTGGGAAAGGAGAGAGACATGACACAGAGATTATTTTTCGATGTAATTACCACCAACTGTCTGAGGGTGGAAGAGTTTAGGCTGGGCGGGATAAACATACACACTGAGGGGCAGATTTGCCATTTTTTGGCTCTAAGCAGCTGATTAACGTTGGTTGTAAGAATGGGAGAAAGTAGTACTGAGCTATAGTTATTTAAACATATGGAAGGATATGGAAGGCTATGCAGAGCCTGCAATCTCCTCTGACCTAAGATGGTACATGAGAAAGAACATATGTTGTAGTCTAGATTAAGTCCATGAAAGGGGCAAAGGGTTCGCCCCATCCGACCGCACTATTGCATGGCGCCTCTCTGGCAATCACTTTCTTCATTTTGATTGATTTGTTCCAATATTTTACTTCTTCAGCCATTATTAATCTGTTTGTGTGAAATTATCATCCTTTTTCTTCCATCCACAGATGGGATATTAATGCCATTTTCAAGATTCTAGTGAGAATGCTCTGCCCATCCGGACCTCTAGCACAAACACGACAGATGCAGGAGTTCTTCCAAAACCGCGTTTATTAAAAACCAATGCATTTCGAGCATCTAGTGCTCTTCATCAGGGTACGCTGTAAACAATATAGAAACACATGTATATTAACTTCATTACACTGCTACGTATATAACAAAGTCATTCCTACTCATTGCTTGATGCTTGATACCTTATTAAAAGACTTAACACACTATCATTGCGTTTCTGAAAATGACAGATTTCTAGATTTCAGAATCTAGATTTCTAGTCTAGATTAAAATATTTGGGCCCACTCAAAAAAGATCAACGTAGAGTGGATGATAGTACGAAACCAATGTCTTAAGCAAAGTACATCAGAAGTATGGCAGGAAATTTAAAGCTTCCGTTGAAGGCACAATACGGCATGTACACATGCCATGGTGATGTGCAAATGACAGGGCTGAAAAACTCTGCACACCCTGAAAGCTTCTTTGTTTGGGAGAAAGTGGATGAAATAAAGCACAGTTTTATCCTAGACTCAAACATGAGTAATGTGGAGCGGCCCATTGTCCTACGCTAATGTCTCAACCAATTAACCACAAGCAAGAGAGGAAAAGAGGGCTCCCTTTGCAGAGTGAGTAGCAAAACAAGTCCACCTGCCCAGTCAGAGCAGCTGAGAGGATCTGCACAGTTCTGCACCTCCTGCCATCTGCTATGGCCAGAGAAAGTAGATGAAATAGGAGGCATTTATAATCTAGAATGGAAAGTTTAGGCAAGAACATATATAACCAATGGTAAGCCAACCACCATGGAGTCTCAACCGACGTATTTCATAAGCAGAAGATACAGAGGGAAATCCATAGCTCGCTTGTAGATGGAGCAGTGAAAAGCAGAACACATGCCATGCCCCACTATGCATGGGTGAGATGATCCATAAAGCTTTGCGCTGCCTGCAATCAGCTCCAACTGGGGAATGTAAAAGTAATTGGACACATATTTAATCCTCACTTATAGATTTGGCTCAGATCATATTACTGTAACTGATCATAGGGCACTGCACAAAGCGTCCAAAGCTCGCGTCTTCTGTTAGTCTGCCTTTCTGTGTTTCCTTCCAGGTTTCTCTTGTCGAGAGTCAATGTGTGCCTCCTAATGTTTTCCTTTTTATCTTTGTCCTTGTTTTAAGATCTATCTGTTTTGTTTAGGGCCATGATCAGGGTAACCCAAAGTTAGAATTTCTCAATGGACGTAATAAGACATTTTGCAGGATGAATCAGAAAACAGTAGTGTGTGCCCCGTAATATGCAGCACTGAGGGTTTGCAAAGATTTGCAGACCCTGCGGTCAGCTCCGCTAAGGAAAAAGTAAATTAAATGTGAATGCTGTGCAGGCCAACTCAGCGAATACCAATGAAGAGGGGCTCGAAACAATAGGCTAGTGTTTCTAACCAATAGGCCTCCAAATTAGCAGCTTGCAAGGGAAACAAAGAGCGGATGCTACAGACTATTGGAAAATGGAGTAAATAGGTCTAGTAACATCTAGAGAGCACAGGGGATTCACACACCTGCCTATCTAACAATGTATCCGGGTATTTGATTAGGGGTTTGCAAGAAAGAAGTGGGAAGGAAAGTCAACTCTGCTCTCTAACAGCTCTTCTGGACATCATAAGCAATTGGAAAAACACTGTAGCGACTATAAAGAAGCGCATCTCTAGTCCAATCTGATGTGAAACCAATGAAGCATTCAAGAAAAAGTTCATGTTTTATTTCCAATACAATTCTAGAGTGCAATTCCTTTTAACATAAGTATTTGTAAAGCACATGCTCACCCAAGGTCAGGTGCTGGTGCTGAATAACAAATGTTTATTGTTACCCAACTCAATGGCACTCATTTTATCAACCTCAGAAGGATGAAAGGCCAAGTGGACCCGACAGGATTTGAACCTGTGACCATGAAGTAGAACACAGGTTCCTACAGGTGACTCATTAGTCCACTAAGCCATCACACCCCGATGAAAAAATAAGAACACATTTACAAACAACGGCCGCAGGCAGTGAGAAGGGGTATTTAGCATACAAGTTCTAGGGGCATTTTGTGTTGTTCTTATAATAAGGCTGTGCTTTTAGCTAACATATGCGAACATTGACAATAAAAAACAAGCACTGGCAATGCCCCAAGATCACCGCCACGGCCCTGAGCTAAGATAATGACCCCAAAGCAAGCTCCTACGAGCCGGCTCTCACTGCCAATGTCCGAGAGCCGACTCACCCACACTCTTTCCCCACCCCAGGCAATCACACACTGCCGCTCCCTGGACTCCGGGCGTTGCGGTCTCTTCCGTACCTAATGGCAGTTGAACGGATGAGGAGGTCAGGTTGCTTGGTGATGCCTTACACTTCCTGGTATTCACCGCAGCTCCTCTCCGGGACGAGCCCCTTGTTGCCGAGCAACCCGCTTGCCGGCACCAATCCTAGCACGGCAATTCCCTAGCTTCAGCAGTGCAACCACAGGATTCCCGAGGCTCCTGAGCTGGCGGCGGTGATCCCAAGGGTGATTGGAGTAACGATTTAGCTTGGGGCGATCTGGGGCATGTTTAAATGGCGTGAACACAAGCCTGCGGTGATAACACACACAGTCACAAGCAGAGACGTGGGTGAGGGGGCAGGACAGAAGGCTCGGACAGCGGGAGGGGTGGCACGGGACCAAAGTAGTGCTCAGCAAACACGCGGTAAAGGGGTCAATAGCCGTGGAAGGAGACATAGCCGTCATAAGGCGGGGCTAGCAGCGCTTAAACCAATCAGAAGGAAGCATTTAGGCAGCATGTAGTAAGGACAAAGCCACAAGCCAATGAAAAAGTGGGTGGGGGAGTGGGCGGGCCTTCCCTCACCTATAGTGTATACTGCATGCCTCGCAAAGCGAGCAGCGCATGCGCTGCACCGCTAGCCGAGCCCTAAAAACATAGCATGCTGCTCTTCAGTACCTCTACACAGGTGCACAGACAGGCTGCTGAGCACCATGCAAAACATTTGCGCAACATTGTAGAGGTATGTGCTTGCGGTCCAGAAGAGTATTTTTACTGGAAGCATACCTGTCCGGGTCAAAATCCTATAGCTAGAAACTTTCTGTAAAATTCCAAACAAAGTGTGTTGGACAGTGGAGCACACTAGCAATGTGTGAAACATTTTGAGAAATTAAAACATTTCTCCATGTTAGTGTCTACTTCAAGGCGTAGTATTTTGTTACAAAAAAGTCTGGTCTGGCTATATTAGTAGATCAGCTTTGTTTCAAAAGCTACAGGTGCGTGCACTAATCCATCCAAGTTAAACCCAAATCTCGCCTCTTGAGACAAAGTGGGCCAGAACTCAAGGTTGGAGCAAAGTAGAGCAAAGTGCTATTTATGGTGAAAAAAGACCACCTGTCTCGAGGGAAATTCCTTTCGTGATGGAAAGTAAATGCCCTTTCAAGAGCTTGCTCCTCTTTGCATCACTTTGCATGAGTTTGTCAAGTGCAATCCTTTGTAAATATGTTCCTAAGTTTCCGTGGCACTCTCATATTAGAAAACAGCAACATTGGGGCCGATTACGATGGCGGACGGAAGGACTACCGCCAGGCTGGCGGTAGCCAACGTCAGCCCGGTGAGGACAATCCATCCACCATCCTCCCTGAAATGACCCCCGCCACATTAAGATGGCTGTGGGATCTGCCACTTTTCCGCCGCGGTCGCCTTGCAACCGTGGAGGAAAAGGTCTAATATGGTGCCGGTGTATATCATACCAGCCATATTAGGATGGGCTTAGGGAAATGCCTTCATACGGTCCTTGCTTTGGGGGCCCGTTGCGGGCCACCAGGGTGAAGGGGGCGGTGGGGGATGCACATGGGGAGTACCTATGGTGCCCCCCTGCGTTTCAAAGTACAACATGGCAGACACCGCGCGGTGCCTGTCATGTTGTGTTTTTTTAATTTTTTTTTTTTAAAACCTTTATTCATATAAGCAGAGCAATACAAGCGCAGGCCTACAACCACTGGGGCCGGCCGCAAAATCAGGAGATCAAAAACAGAGCAGTTTAGACGTGTATGGTAAAAAGTAAGTACAGTATAGCCGTGAAATGTGGTCGTAACACAGGAAGCGCAAGGATAAAAAAGGTTTCATTTTTATGATTTTAAGAGGAGGCAGCGGCTATATCTACCAAGGCGCCATGCAACACAGTCAGAGAAAAGGAGACGGGAGGGGTATATCCCCCCATGCAATCAGAAAGCAATAATAAGGAACGGGGCCAAATACACCCTACGCCCACCAAAGGTGGGCCAGAAGTAAAGGACAAACCATAGCAAGCAATTTAGCAAGACGTCGTGTAGAAAGCCCACCCGCCCCAAACAGTAAGAAAGACAAGTGCAGACACCGGATAAATAAAGGAGAGAAAAAAAGAGAGACATAGCCAACCCCCTTGAAAGGGGAGAAAAAGGGACCATAGAACAAAACAAATTAAAATAACAAACCCCCCCCATCACCCGCCACCCTACATCACCGTAATGGCTATGGCCTACCCCACTAACAGCGTGTCTGTCGCCCCAGAGTCACCCGAAAAAAGGGAAATAAAAGAAGAAGAAGAGAAAAATAACGAAAGGGAGAAAAAGAAAGAATGAGGAGAGGAGCCGGCGATGGAAACACTCGGCCCCCCCCCATCCCCGCAACAAAAAAACTTACAAATCGAGGCCAGAAAGAATACAGAGAAAAGCCAACGCACAGGGTGCAATCAAAAACAGTCCACAAGACGAGTCCCGGATACGCCATTAACTAAGAGAAAGTCCCGCCAGGATCTAGGCAAGGTCACCCCTGGCCACTTCTGTGAATAGTAGAACTGCCAAACCTCCGTGCAGTCAGGAGACAGTACGACACAAAAAGTCCATACCAGTCAGGTAAGGCAGGCGGCATCTTCGCACAACACTATCCCAGCCACCAAGAAGTAGCCAACGATACATGGCGGCAGCCAGAATGCAACAGTACGCCAATCACCAACCAGTCCAAAATCAGGTCTGCCCAGCACGGAGTGGAGAACACAAGATGTGGGAAACATTGCCGCACCGGCGCCAGGTCCATTTGGTCCCTCAAAATCGTAGACTCATCCGGGGACCCTGGCTCAGCAACCGGAGGAGAATCAACGGGACCAACTCGGGGAGAAGGCACTACGGTACAAAATGGCGGATCAACAATGGCAGCGATCCGTAACTCCAAGTCCCGGGACTTCCAGAGCAGATCGGTTTGTGTCATGTTGTGTTTTGAAACGCACAACATGCATTTTTAGCATTGCGGCGGGCGGTGCTTTCAGCACCGCCCGCCGCAATGTTAAAAATGCGGGATGCACCCGCCACTGTGGCGGGTGCATCCTAATTTGGCACATGGGACCTCCGCCATTAATGCGGACGGTCCCTTGCCACGACAGGATGGCAGACGGACAAAGTCCGTCCACCATCCTAATCGGCCCCCTAGTTATAACAGGACTTTTCGCACTCTCACTTGCTTTACCGGGACCAGTGGCGGTCTTGGGCAATTAGGCACTTTGTACATGCCTTGCAAATTCCAGATTTAAACCCATTTGAGACTAAATTAGTGAATGTTACTACCTATCTGGCAGAATTATCAGAATAACAACCCAAGCACTAAACTTCAAGCATGACCAACTTGTGGGATCGATTACATTTCTTCCACGTCCCGACGCACTTAACCAACCTCTAAACTGAGAATGGGCGCCAGGCAAGAGAATAGGGGACAGAGGGGAGGGAGTAGAGGAAGATAAGCCGAAACTATTCTGTTCTGTCTTCTCCGTTGTTTTGTTGCGTAAGCACTCAACCGCCCTTTAGTCATGGAGGATGATTTCCGAGCACAATTGAAATTTCTTGCGTTGAATGCGAGTGTTGGTAATTATAAGTGTTATTTCTTAATCAGCAAATTATATATAGAAATTATGAAGTACTCCCTGCCATAGTTTATAGGAAAATTGCAAGTCACCAAGGAGTTTCATACACATATAGAGAAACGAGGACAAAGGCTGAGTTGCTTGATAAGGTTATGGAACTCTGAGGTGACTTGCAATAGCCTTACCATGTATGGCAGGGGGTAATTTAGTCCATATAATACATGGTCCCACCATTACCCTTCCACAATCCCTTAAAACCGTGGTGTGTAGCTCTTTCATATGAAGGAGCGGGTATGTTTACAAACATTACTTATAAAAATAAAACCTTTAGTGCAAAATTAAACATATCAAAACTTGTTAGATATTTGTGACAAACAGATATTAGAAACTGTTCAATACAAGTCTGTTTTTAAAAATAACTGCAGGAACTCAGCGTGTGTAGAAACCTGCAGAAAGATTGTAGGTTTTCTGTAACAATTTAAGGAGTGTAACAAATAAACATGTTCTCTTTGCTTGTCTTTGTAAACTGAAAAAATAGAGCAGAAGGAAAAAAGCAATGTTCTATTTTCGTTGTTGTAAACAGCTGCTTGAGTTATGCTCTGTGACCTGGCATGCCTTTTACCTGGCTGCTGACTCTGGCAGCAGGCATTGTGAGGAAAGAACTCAACTGTGATAACTAGTAATAGTCAAGTTCTGATGCATTATAAGTCCCTAATTATAGAGAAATTAGAGACTGGCGTTCCTACAGGGATTACAGCATCCCATGTATTAAATAATAATAATCTTCCAACTCAAAACACCAGTAGATTGTAGAGATTTGCCTCGGTATATGCTCGTCAGTACCCCTAAAACATATACAGCTATATGCTACAACTCATTTCTTCTTCTGCTTGTGCAGAGTTTCTGTTTTCAACTTTTCAAGTCACTGTCTATTTACACAGTGTTTATGAAGCAAACTTATTTCCTTCCCTTCATGACACTCAGAATCGCAGCTTTTCACCTAGCCTTGTAACAATGTTTCTTCCTATTTCACGCAATACTTCTTGCCTGTTTCCATTAAACTGTGACAATGTTTCAATTGTCATAAAAGAGGCAAAACCCTTCTGAATACAGATTTCACTGCCAATATGTAACAGCATTGACATGTTGCTACATTTCCTCAATGTCCTACAGTCTGAGAAACATTTAATCTGCATATTTACAGTGGTGCACTCTTGCAAAGAGGAAGGCGAGCCAAAACAGTGGGGTAGCAAGGAGAGGGGGTGGGGGGCCAGTGCACCCCAGGGGGCAAGTGTTTTTGGGGTGGTGGCCTCCCCCCTGCTCTTGCAAAGTACCTAGCTGCGCCACTGAGCCAACAAATTAACAAGGAGAGTCGAGCCAGAGACGAGCCATGGGCTTTTAAAATATTTTTTGCATTTTTTTACATAGCACAAACTTGACCCAAAAGTAACACAGCGCTTAACATGAGCCCAGCTGCATTATAGACAGACATATTCATTTTTGGGCTTGGCTGGGCTCTAAGATGTACGGCCCATTTTTGCATGCGCAAATTGGTTTGTGACCTGTCTACGCATGCAAAAATACCAATGGGCCATGTACAAACTCTATTTAGCGAGTCACAATTTACTTGCGACTCGCTAAATAGGATTTGCAACTAGCTATTAGGAAGGGGCGTTCCAAGGGCGTCCCTTCCTAATAGCAACTCGCTACCCTATGTAAGAATGTTTTGTGACCGCAATTGCGGTCGCAAAACACTCGCAATTTACCGCCCTCTTCAAGAGGATGGTAAAGCACTGGCAAAAGAGAAGGGATCCCTAGTGGACCCCTTCCTCGAAGGGGAAAATATTTTTTAGGGGCCAGTGACCACTACCTACCCATAAAAAATGTAACAAAAAGTATGTTTTTTAGTTTTTTAAATGCATCCCGTTTTCTAATGCATCCCGTTTTCCTTTAAGGTAAACGGGCTGTATTTTTTTTTTTAAACGGCTTTATTTAAAAGCAGTCCAAGACATGGAGATCTGCTGAGCCCAGCAGGCCACCATCCATGGGAGGGCCAGCCATTCCCAATGGGGTCACAAATTGCGAGTGCCTCATGGATATTGATGAGGCTTGCAATTTGTGGCCCCATTGGGAATCGCAAACAGTCTTTCTGACACTGTTGTACATTGTGGTAAAAAAGGGGGTGGTGATGGACGGAGCATCTGAACCAATCAAACACTCACACCAAGTCAACAGATCTGGGTTTAATCCATCACCGTTCTTTCGCCCACTCTGCCACCCCAGTTCAGACATGGCCATATGCAAATCCGTCTGACCCTGTGCCTCATGGGAACAGTCCAGCCAGAACTGCCAAGCCATGCCTTCCCTGGACCGGAATCAAGCTTCCGAGGATCGGTTTCTGGCGTTTCAACCATCTTCAGCCAGGAGTGTTTGATTGGTTCAGATGCTCCATCCATCACCACCCCCTTTTGTACCACTGTTGTACATTGGCATTAGCGACTCGCAATTTTTCGCAATTTGCGAGTCGGTATGCCAATTGTTGTACATCTGCCCATAAAAGCCCATGCACCAGCCGAGCCTTGAAAATGTTTTGCACATTAAACGCCATATAAAATGTGATAAAGAAGCATCAAAATGTAAAAGTGTTTCCTTTAATATGCACAAATGTTTTAACTTAGTACTTTAGATTATATCACTACGCTAAGAGGCATTTGTTAATAGTGACAATTTTTAAACTTAAATGTAAAGATATTTAAAAAGGTTAAAGTTTTTTTAGTTTTTTTTTAGATTCTTGCTGCATTAGAAGTCATTTTATAGCTTGGCTTGATTTGGGCTCGAGGGCCCAAGAGGACCTCGATCTGAGCCAGAGCAAGGTATCTACTATTGTGGAAAGAACCTGCAACAACGTTGATCATCATACACGAAGGGAAGGCTCTACACACCTAAAGGAGCTACTCATGAAGTTCAGTGGCATAAAGCAAAATGATGAGGCCCTCCCAGCAGAATGTGACTAGGGGCCCCTAAGTCTCCCATATCAACAGATATTCATTGGCCTTGGGCTGAATAGAGCCCCCTAAAGTGTTAGGGACCCCCTGCAGAGCAGGAGCATGCTCTATTCCCCTGGTGAAGTTTTCAGGCAAATTCTCATCTCAGAGTTTCTAAGGAGGTAAGCGGGAACCGAAGTAACGAGGAGGGAACGAAGAAGAAGCTCAGCGGGAGCTGTGCACCCATCAGACTCATGGAAGAACAAGAATGTGTGCACAGGTGGGAACTGTTTAAATAGGACTATGCCACCCATCATGTACGCAAGTAATGTGGGATCCCACAAGAATGGAACAAGACTAAAAAATGAAGGCCTTGCCCAGTGCTTAGGCAGGTACGCGCATAATGTGGTTGGAAAGGCAAGCTTTCTTAACAAGGATTTCTGTGGATAATCTAGATGATTAGTGATGTGCTGTGGGGTTAAGTGACCAGGCTGGTGAGAGCCAAGAAATCATGATGTTACAGCTTGTTCATTATTCCAATGATCAGGTACTGCTCTATTGCAGTTGATTAGCTCGATGGCGGGTTGCATTTCATTGGAGCTGATATTCCAGGTATAAGATGGAGTGTGATTAAAGAGGCATTCTGAGAGCCTAATTACATACAAACATCCCACCTACATGCACACACCAGTAGACATCATACTAGCACACACTTCATGACACAATATCAAAACAAGCCTTGGAGCACCACACTCTAATTTTTTCACTTATTCATGTTCATGGTAGGAGATTGGCACTGCTTCTGCTTGTCCTATGCCTGCTACGTCTGCATGAACAACTGTCAAGTGTTGCTGTCTCTGTCTTTTTTGTACCGTTTATGTGATGCCAGGGATATGCTGTACCTGTACGGATTTCATGGAAAATTAGGCATTGCTTGTGTTGCGTCAATGCATCTTTTGTGCGTGTGATACAACCAGCACAACTTTTTGGCAAACCTGTTCTCCATCTATGCCGAGTGTTAGTGAAAACAATCAGTGCACACAAGCAAAAACAAACTGATTGGAATTGTTCATCTTATTTTTAGTGTTACAAAATGAAATTATGTATGAAAATATGGCAGCCCTTGCCACAAAAAGTGCTGTGCAAACTTCAATAGCCACAGTCCCTAGGCATGCAATAACAACCATGTGCAAAAAGAAAATGTCTGGTTTAAATGTGCTAATAGATATACACAGCAATACATCATAACTAACTGAGCATGTTAGCATATTAAATATGATCTAATAGCTTTGTCAATGCCTGCATTTTAATATGAGGTTACCTGATAAATTTACTTCCCCGCCTGATTGGTTAAGGCTTAGAGCATCTTATGAACAATTTTCAGCGACAACTAATGTCTATTCATCCATGATAGAGGAATAGCTATGGACCCTGCATCTGATGTTTTATAGAATATCTGTCCTGATGTGGAAAACGTTTTTTGCTGCTTCCACAGCATGAGGTATGAAGAAAGTCCTGCATGACAGGGGTACAGGGCCATCAGCTTTGGGGATCTTCCTAAAATGGATGTAAAGGCATCATGCAGTAGCTTCTGAATGTAGCCTAAAAGCCCTCAGACTTTCTGTGAATGTACAATTTAGCACTAGAAAAATTAGCATTGCATGTGCACTCATGGATGGCCATCTTTGAAGTTTTTTTTGCTAAAGTACAATGAAAAAAATTCAAAGATGGTCTCCATTATGTGTCATGGGCATCCATCTTTGGATGGTTTAAAGTTCCTTTAAAGATTGGTGTTGTTTGCAATGCCCCACAGGATGTGGAGCACTGCTAGCAGTACCAGTGTTTGGGACGCTGCCAGATCCTAGCAAATACAAATACAAACTTTAAAAACTTTTTAAAGAAAAGAAAAACATTATGTAAGGTAAAAGTAGAAGAGGACACATTGTCCCACCAGTTGTTAGTAGTGAAGATGTGCTGTTATGTGCTTGGTTGAAATGCCATAATTCATGGTGAGAGGAACCAATTGCTGAAGTTGTCTGGCCCATTGCCCCATGATGTATGCTGCAGTTGGTAGAAGGAAATGTGCATGACACAAGAGCAAGCCACTGGATGAAGGTGGCTGATTAATAGCCGCTGTAAGTGTATGACGTGATTTGTAAATATTTATCAGGAAAAGCAGAAGCTACTGACTAGTCAAGGCTGTAAAGAAGAATGAGCAAGCATGCAATAGTAATCCACGTTCAGGATCACTTGTATGGAAAACCTCTTTAGGTTATTCAGAAGGCCCTCACTCACCAACCTTGTTGGTGACATGCTTCATCATTGGGCCCTAACAGGAGTGGCCGAATGCCACCCTGGTGTGCTGCAACGCCAGGTTACTGCGGAGCTGATCCAAATGCACGAACAGTGAAAAGTGATTCTTTTCCTACAACCTTTAGTATGTGGACATCCTACAGTGTTGCTGAGCTGTGAATGGTGGCACTCTCTGGTTAAACTGAGGGTGGCAAGTATACCATGTTGTTTTCCTTCTAATGTTCGATGGACATGTTACTTTTGTCTCACCACAGGCTCCGGCAGAGCGAGACAATGAGTGAGAAACTATACAGTAAGCATACTACTGCTCGTGGTCTCTTGGTGCTGATCTTAAATGGTGGTACTAAACAACAGCAAACATCTGAGGCAATGCCGAAGGAAGACCCTCTGATGGCATTCTTGGAAAAAAAACAGTTACTGCATTTAGACAGTATCCTAAACTAAGACGTTTTAAAGAAATTTGGTGCTCTAGGAGAATGGAATTTCAATCTTGTTAAAAAGTCATTCAGTTGATCGTGAAGCATATCATCTTGATTTCTGGAAATTCATAAAAATATGCTGATTGTAAAGACACGGGTTAAGACATACCGATAAAATGTATGTCTAGGGATGTCACAAAATTATCTTTGAGATGATGACTGTGAATTTCTCCATAATTGCAGAAAGCAGTGAAAGTTAGTGATTATTAGAATTTGGATTATTATTTGGGGTGGGTGACTACCCACCTCAAGGAATAATCACTGCTCTTCTCAGGATGAACCCTTAAAATGACTAAATCAACTTGAGTTCAATCTCCTGGTAGCTATGGCACAAGCTTAACTGAGGGCAATGAGTAAGAGTGTATGCAGAAACAAAACAGTAATGAAGTCAAAACATCAAGCAATAACAATCACAAACTAATTCATGAACTTTGAGTAATTTATTTTGAAATAAAATGATAACAACACAACAAAAATTCAATAGGGGAACCAGAGATATGACTTTTTAGATTTTTATAGAAACAGAGGCAAGAAAAAGTAAACAGACAACTATAGTCATTCGTTGTGGCAGACCGGTACCAAGGTGCAATTTAAAGCTGACCACAATGTGGTCAGTTACACCAAGTGGACTGGTCCTGGTGAAAGTCTGGAAGTTAAAAAAGTTCAACAAAGTTTCCAAGTTTCAATTGTATGGAGGAAATGTTTTCAAAAATTTCCAAGCTTTCTTCTGGTGCCTGTACGACCACAAGAACACACTTACTTCCAAAGACCAAGGAGAAAAATGCATTCACAGACTGAGATAGACGGGGTAAGTTTTAAGAGAGGAAGCGGTCAATGAAGGTGGGTATATTAGGAGTGAGGTGAGGAAGACAAAGCTGAATTAGAGAGAGGGGGTGAAGATACAAAGAGAAGTAGAAAAAGAGAGCGAGGTTAAAAGAGAAGTGAGAAGTGGGGAAGTGGAGAAAGGTGAGAGAAATAAAACAGGGGTTATTTTTCAATGTAATTACCACCAACTGTCTGAGAGTGCAAGGGTTTACGCTGGGCAAAACAAATCTACACACCGAGGGGCAGATGTAAAAATTTTTGGCTCAATGCAGAACAGCAACTTTGGTTGTAAAAATGGGGTAAAGCAGCTCTGAGCTATAATCATTCAAAAACACAGCCTCCTGCTGCTCAGTACCTCTACACAGGAGCACAAACAGGCTGTTAAGTACCACGCACCAATTTTGTGCCCCATTGCAGAGGTATGTGATTCATCCAAAACAAGATTTGTACTGGAAGCATACCTGTCCAGCTTAAAATCCTATAGCTAAAAACATTTCTGTGAAATTCCACAGAATATGTGTTGGACCGTGGAGCACATGTGCAATGCGTAAAACATTTCGAGAAATGTAAACATTTCTCTATGTTAGTGCCAACTCCTAGGCTTGTATTTTGTTAAAGAAAAGTCTGGTCTGTCTATTTTAATAGATCAGATTTGTTTAGAAAGTTACGGGTGTCTGCGCTAATCCATCCAAGTTAAACCCAAATCTCACCTCTTGAGGCAAAGTGGGCCAGAACTCAAGGTGGGTCACAGTAGAGCAAAGTGCTATTTGTGATGAGAAACTACCTCTCCCGAGTGAAATACCTTTTTTGTTGGAAAGTAAACTCCCTTGCAAGAGCTTGCTCCTCTTTGCACC
Organism: Lissotriton helveticus; assembly: GCF_964261635.1. NCBI lineage: Eukaryota > Metazoa > Chordata > Amphibia > Caudata > Salamandridae > Lissotriton > Lissotriton helveticus. Next base: position 104,779,067 of record NC_136072.1, read on the forward strand.
ACTTTACATGTGTTCGTTCCAGTGCAAATCCTTAGTAAATATGGCCCTACTGTGAAGCCCTAAAATTAGAAATTAGGATTTTACTTTTTATGAGCAACATTGTTATAGCAGGACACTTCACACTCCCACTTGCTTTACCGGGACCCAGTGGCCGACCTGGGCAATTACACGCTTTGTCCATGCCTTGCATATTCCAGATTTAAACCCCTTTGCACCTGAATTAGTGAATGTTACTACCTATTTGGCAGAATTATCTGAATAACAACCAAATAACTAACCTTTGAGCATGACCAACTTGAGGGAGCGATTACTGACCTTCAAAAACCTTTATTGTAAGATTACTTAAAATCCTTTACAAAAGCAGAGCAAATAAATACAAATTAAGAAGAGGTAAAATGAAATGAATAGAATCTGAATAGGGTTTAGAGGCAAAGTACAATCGTAGTCCGCATAAAAAATACATTTAAAATTGAAACAGGTGTTTGGTATTACATGCAAAGAATGTGCATAGCTACATCACCAAAGTCTATTAACTAGAAAAAGTTGCTATGGGCATTAGTAGTGTTAAGGGCAATACAAAGCAAAAGCGAGTAGAGGTGTTCCGTGATTTGTAAGTTTGTTTGTTGTCAATTTGTGCGCTGATCTTAAAGACAGTCCAGACGCAGCATAAAGCTTCCCAATTCGTGTGAGCTCCATCGGGACTATGGTAGTGTATACATGCCTTAAGGCCTCCTTGCATGTTCTTACGCCGTGTTGTAGGAACATGGTTCTTAGATACAAGCGCCTTGGGGACTGCAGAGCTGGACAAGAACAAATGACATGCTTCGCAGATTCTTTGTGATATTGGCACAAACAGCATGCAGACCTTCTTGACAACCCATTTTTCCTGTGAACTCTATAATCTTGAATTGGCAAAGTTAATAGCCTTGTCATCAGAACACTTTGTAAAGCCTGCCTTCCGGGGCGTGGCCAAGATGGCGGAGTGAGGAGACGTGTTTCCCGAGAGCTCCTCCGGACCCAACCCGCCCGGACAGTTAATAAAGCATATCTCCCCCCCCGCAGTAGCAACGCTGGTGTGAGATTCGGTGGCGGACCCCCCCAAAAGACTGGGAGTCAGAACGGCAGCTCCTTGTGGAGTGGGGGAGACGCTGTAGAAGCCGCTCCAGAGACGGGTGAGGCGTGGGCGCCACGGAAACGGCTGGTGCTGCCCAGGGCTCCGTGGAGCCGATAACGCCTCTGCACGCCCTCATCACCTCCGATTCGACCCCCTGCGGGAGCCAGTACCCCAGCGGCTGCACGAGAGGAGCAACGGTGATCGGCGGCGGCCGGGCCTGGGCCCAGCGGCAGGGTGATGCACGCGGGCCGGCGGTACCCAAATCGAGGCCGGGGACGCCGCCTAGCTCGAGAGGTGCCTGAGCCGAGCGTCACGACCTGAAGCAGCGGTGAGGCGTACTCGGAGCGGTGTCCGGCTGGGGAAGGACGACACACCTGAGGCACAGCGAAGCCGTGGGCGGCCGAGGGCCCGAGGGGGCGCCAGACGAGTTTGGAGACAGCCCGGGAATAGGCCCAAGCGGAGAGTCGGTCTCGGTGGAGGCCCCATCGCACGCACAGTCACAGACGGTGAGGAGTAGCGGGAGGAGCAGTACCGCGGTGGCGGCTCTCGCGGCTTGCTCGGCACAGCGCGAACGCAAGCCTCACACACGCGGAGGGCGGCAGTGGTGGAGACGAGGAAGGTAATGGCCGCCGGGCCTGCCGCCCCGACGTAGCCCTCGGTAAGACCGGCGGAGAGTGAACATAGGCAGCTCCTAGCCTGCTGGAGGACCGGTCCCGAGGCCTCACGCCTCGGCCTGTGTGACTGGGGGCGGATCAGGACCCGGAGTAAATGTATGACTAACTGTAAAACAAAAAACATAATGTACCTACTAACCTGTCCATGCGAGAAAGGCTATGTGGGAGAGACTTCACGCTCTTTGAATGCCAGACTGACAGAACACAGGTCTGCAATCCGCACCTCTAAAATCAATTTACCTATGGTATCACATTTTCTCGAAAACAACCACACTACTGAGGATATCAAGGGGTTTATATTAGAGAAAATGGTTCCGAAAGATGGAATCGATGTTGATAAACTCAGGAAAAAACGTGAAGTGTACTATATTTTTTTATTAGACACAGTCCAAAACGGTTTAAATCAAGAGATATCGTGGGAAAATGCAATTATTTAATTGTCTATTCTCTGGTATGAATCGATTATTCTGGTTTAGGACAACCCCTTCTAATGTAGAACTGCCAGGTTTATATTGTGATCTGTATCCTTAGAAGTTTAACATGCATATAGCCTTTGACCAATAATATATATAGACACACTTTAATAAATCTGATTGCAAACAATTGATTTAGAATCCGTCTATGAATATGCACTTATTATGAAAATCAAAGGTTATTGCAATCCGAATTATGGATTGGTTGTTTAAGTGACTGTACACTTTGATGTTATTGCACCTATTCATCTAAGGTATAAGATGCGCTGTGGTTTTAGATCTTAACATCGAAGAGCCCCTATATATACTTTATGTATGTCAGTTTGAACAAATAATATCTTTAATTTCGGTTGCTTCGCATTAAAGAATTATTTCTCACGCAAATAATCCTATATAAAACGTTTTTTATACTCTATACTAAATACGTCCCAGACTAAGGACTGATAAACAATTGTGGCTTTTCATAAAATAGCATAACCTTTTCGTTTGCGGCCAATCTGAGTCATTTAGACAGAATAGATAATAACAGTAAAGGTCAACAATGGTAGCGCATCGCCTCGATCACATAGTCCGTCATAGTGCGTGCTCATGTTTTAACTAAAGCAATTTGGAACTACATAAACATGAACTACACAGACACGGTTTTCATACGTGTCGTAACTGTTTGATCTCGTAGTCATAGGTTGGAGCGCGCTCGTTCAGTTGACAAGTTACACGTGACAGAAGGGGGGACCCAGGGAGAGTCAGGCGCGAGCTGGTCTTTCCCTGGGTGCGTTCGCGCGAGCAATCTGGGAAGAGCAGGTGACGTTGATTAGGGGAGTTCATAAGGGGCGGTTAGGCAGGCGGTTGGGAAGTGCGTAGCGGGAGGCAAGGGAAGGGAGGTTCTTTTTGCTGCCTTACTCTTGTTTACTTACTCGGTGGGCCATGGAGGAGGCGTCGGAGGTGCGACGGGCTGTCCAGTTGCTTTGCGCTGCCGGGCGCGAGGACCTTCTGAGGCCCGGCGTGCCGGGGGAGGCGTGGGTTGGGTTGGCCCGCCCCCCTCGCAAAGCTGCCGAGGGCGTGTCGCGGGCGGTGACTGCCTGCTTGTCACCCGACCCGGAAGAAGACAAGGACGGGGAGGCTGCAATGTCGGCGGTTTTGTCGCTGCCGGCCCCGGTTCCCTCAGCCTTGGGGCCCCCGCCGGCTGACCCGGGCGCCCACCAGCAGGTATGTTTATTGCCATTGGGGAATGCTGGCTTGCGTGGGGCGCCCGGGGGGAGGCGGGGGCGCTCTGTACGCCGGCAGACCCAGCGCTTGGGCAGGCCCCCTCCGGGCAAGGCCATGAAGTCTTCTGTGTGTCCTGGGGCTAAGCGGGGGAGGAGCCTCGATCCTCAGTGCCTCCCCCGGGCCCCTTTTCCTGCCCCTGTGGATGGGGGACACCCCCCTCCTGTGCCAGTATTGCCTGATGGGGCTTCGCCCTATTTATGGGTTAATGGGCAGTGTTACCTGCTGTCTCCTGCCACCCCTGTGTTGGGACACGCCCACCCCCCTTTTCCCAGTGATGGGGTTCAAGGCTGCCCAGATTGTGCCCCCCCCCCCCTGTTGCGTTGCCTGTTTTTTCCCCCGCGGGGGCCCCCTCGGCCGCTGATTTTGACCATTCAGGTGATGTGTCCTCTGCTCCACCCCCCCTGGCACCCGGGTCCACGGCTCCTGGGAACGTTGGCCTTCCTTCTGCTTCGCAGCAGCCCCAGGTTTCTGGTGGGTTGGGTTTGGACCTCAGGGGGGCGCCCCCTGCTTCCGGCCATGCGCTGTTCCTGGTTCCTCGTGGGATGCCCGGTGTTTCCCAGGGTGGCTTGGCGGAAGGGTCAGGTGGTGACTCTGGGTTTGCGCCTGTTGTTGGATCTTCCGTGGGTGTTTCCCTTGGCTCTGTGGGGGGGGCATTCTTGTTAGTTCTTCACAGCCTGGCTTGAGCGGCCGCAGTTTTTGTGTTGTTCCTCCAGCTGGGTGGCTGTTGCCTGGTTCTACGGGATTGGGAACTGTCCCTACGGCTGTTTCCAGTGGTGGGATCACGGGAGAGTTGTCTGGAGCGGATCTCTCTTCTGCAGCTTTGCGCGCGCGGCGCTTTAATGACATTGATTGGCAGTTTTATGATGGGGGAATTGGCGATGGGGCTCTGCCAAGTGGCAGTGCACAAGTTTCATTTTCTGGAGATGCTTTACATTTGGATATACAAGATGATGATTTGGAAGAAGGGGAATTGAGGGAGAAGGCTGTTGGGCTTTTGGCAGCACGGGCCCAGAGGGGTGGGATGGGGCAACTCCCTGTTTCTAGTATCTTGCAGGAGTCATGTGCGGACCACGCAGCGGTACGTGAGGCAGCGCGGAGTAGACCACCTCGAGGGGATCATGTGGATTTTCAGCAGAAGTCGGCAAAGTTGCCAAGAGGTAAGGATGGATGGTGGGCTGTGTGGAACCCAGGGGAGAGTCTCCCGGCTAAGCGTACCAGATCAATCGGTACGGGTGATGGGGTTATTGGTGAGCGAGTCGCTCTGGCACCGAGGCTTGAGCAGCCGGTGAGTTTGAATGTTTCTAATGTGCAAAATGCAGGGGAAGTTTCTACCATTGGGGCTGGGGTGGCTGCTGCACAACCTGCTAAGGAGGATAGTATCCTGCCTAAAAAATTGCCTTATTCTGGGGTGGGGATGCCTTTGGGGTCCCATTTGTCTGAGAAAACTAAAACTCGCATCTGGACTGGTGAGTTTGTGGATGTGTTTTGGCTTCTCCATAGAGATGTCCAAGCTAAGGAAGGGTCCAAGGAGGAGGAATTGGAATTGGCTCGGAGGCCTCGAGTCCCGAAGTCTATTGAGAACTGGACTTCGGCCTTTTTAATTTATGCCAGCGTTTATTGCCAGCGTCATCCGAGTAAGGCGGTTGACATGTTTAAATATGCTGATGTCATACGTAAGGCTCATAGTTATTTTGGAGGCTTTGCCTGGTTGTCATACGACGAGGAGTTCCGGACCCGTATGAGTGTTTTTCCAGAGCGTTCCTGGGGTGAGGTTGATGCGGAATTGTGGCTCCAGTGGATGGCATCTGCTCACCCGCCCGCTACGACCCACACGGCTAGCGGACAACCGGTGCATTATCGGACCTTTCCATTTCGCCCCGCTCTTTCTGGGGCGGGGGTTTGGGGCAGAGGGCAGTCCTCCTCCTCTGGCACGTGCTGGCATTTTAACAGGGGTTCGTGTAACCGGCCGGCATGCAGATATAAACATGAGTGTGCGCAGTGCGGGGGGCGACATGCTCTCACCCAGTGTTTTCCCGGACAGCGTTTTGGAGACCAAGGGAGGGGTTCCGGGGGCAAGGGACAACCTTCGCACTTTGTATCTAAGGGCTCCTACTCCTATTAAACTGGCCGTCCTTGATTCGTGGTTGGTGGACTATCCGGATTTTGAGGCTGCCAAGTCTTTGTCCTGGGGTTTCAGAGTTGGTTTCAGGATTGGGTATCAGGGCCCCCGAATGGGCAGGTGGTCTGGCAATCTAAAGTCTGCGAAGGAGTTCCCCCAGGTTGTGCAGATGAAGTTGGATGCTGAGCTTGCAGCGGGCAGGATTGCTGGTCCTTTTCTTCGCTGTCCTCTCCCTGATTTGATAGTCTCTCTGCTCGGTGTGGTACCAAAAAAGGCGGCTGGGGAGTTTCACCTCATTCATCATCTGTCTTGGCCTGAGGGTGCCTCCATCAACGATTTCATTGACCCGGCTGATTCTACAGTGACATATGCTTCCGTGGACGACGCCTTGCGGCTCGTTCGGGCAGCAGGTATTGGTGCCTTGCTGGCGAAGAGTGACATTCAGTCGGCTTTCCGGCTTCTGCCCATTCATCCTTGGGATTTTGGTCTCTTGGGTATGCACTTTGGTGGCTATTTTTATGTGGATAAGGTGTTGCCAATGGGCTGCTCGGTGTCATGTTCCCTCTTCGAAACCTTCAGTACATTTCTGCAGTGGCGCTTCACTTTCGTCAGCAGCCACGCCCTGGTCTGTCATTACCTTGATGACTTTCTTTTCATTGGTGAGGGTCAGTATGGGCAGTGTCAGTTAGCTTTGGAAATCTTTCAGGCTATGTCCAAGGAGCTGGGCGTTCCTTTGGCGCCGGGTAAGACCGAGGGTCCGTGTAAATCTCTGACGTTTCTGGGGATTGAAATCGATACCCTGGCTATGATGGCACGTCTGCCTGCTGATAAAGTGCGGGAGATGTCTGATTTCATCAGGTTGGTGTTGGGTGAACGCAAATTGGAACTGCGGAAGGTTCAGAAGCTTTTGGGGTATCTGAATTTTGCGTGTCGGGTTGTTCGGGCGGGTAGGACGTTTTGTAGACGTCTTGGCCTCTCGATGTCCGGCGCCAGCCTTCCTCATCATCGGGTGCGCATTACAACAGCTGTTCGTGCCGATTTGAGTATCTGGTTGCGTTTCCTGCAAGATTTCAACGGCGTGTCCTTGTTTTTTGCGGACGAGGACATTGTGTGGCAGGTGCAGTTTTTCACGGATGCCTCAGGTGCTAATGGCTTCGGCATCTTTTGGGAAGGCCGTTGGTGCGCGGCTGGCTGGCCAGTGCATTGGCGGGACCAGGGTCGCAGCATTGCGTTTTTGGAGCTCTTCCCGTTGTTGGTCGCTCTGTACATCTGGGGGGCGGAGTTTCAGAATCGTTCTGTCTTGTTCCACGTGGACAATATGGCTGTAGTTGACCTCGTTATTAAGCAGAGGGCCCGTGATTTGCGTGTATTGAAGCTCTTGCGCGCTTTCATGTTGCGGTGTCTACAACTGAATATTGTCTTTAAAGCACGGCATGTTCCAGGAGCCACTAATTGCATCGCTGATTCTTTATCTCGATTTCAGTGGTCAGAATTCCGCAAATTGGCTCCCGGGGCGGACCTAGAACCGACGGCGATCCCACAGTACGTATGGGCATTGGGGGATTGAGGGTACACCACTTGGTCGAGCATTCAGTGGCTGCCTCCACCCGTCAGAGTTATTTGAAGGCCTGGCATGAGTTGTTGCAGTTTGGTGAGGAGATGGCGGGTCCAGCACGGGCTGTGTTATCTGATGAACAATTCTTATTGCAGTTGGTTTTGCATTTGGCGGACAAAGGCCTCTCCCACACGACCATTTCCGGCAAGTTGGCTGGGGTGTCTTTTTACGGGCTGTTTTGGTGGGGGAGGGATCCTGTTGGGGGGGTGCTGGTTCGGAAAGTTTTAAAGGGTTGGGTAGGCTTCAGGCTGGTGCGCAGAAGCTACGGCAGCCGGTGACCTTTGATTTGCTTCTGCTGCTTTTATCACAATTGGAGGTGTGCTGTTATGATGCATTTGAGTGCCAGAAATTTCGTTTGTGTTTTGTGTGGTTGTTCTGTGGGGCGTTTCGGGCCTCTGAACTGCTGGGTTTGAGGGAGATAGTGGGTATGACCAGCGGTGAGGTAGTGGTGGAGCATGACAGGGTGCGTATGTGGTTGCGTATGTCCAAGACTGATCAGATGGGGAGGGGTAAGTGGGTGTTTTTGGGACGGAGCGGTGTGTCTTCTTGCTGCCCTGTTGGGGAATGGGAGGTTTTTGTGTCATCCCCTCACTTTGCTCCGGGGGCAATTTTTTGTCATGCTGATGGCAGCCCCATTATTGTTTCTCAGTTGTTGGCTGTCCTTCGCAAGGTTTTGTTGGGTCTGGGGCGGGATCCTTCTCAATTTGGTACACATTCCTTCAGGATTGGGGCAGCGACAGAAACCGCCTGGTTGGGGTGGGATTGGTCCCAAATTCGGCGTATTGGGCGATGGCGATCGAGATGTTGTGAGAAGTATGTGAGAAAATAGATCGCCTTTGCTTTGCCTAACATTTCTTTTTCTCCTAGGTCCTTGGCCATTGGTCGCTGGAGCAAAAAGGAGGGTGTGGATTCTTGGCCACTCTTTTGTTAAACGGGCTGCTGTAGCCGCGGCACGTCAGCTTTGTGGTAGATCCCTTAGTTTAAGCAGTCTGACACATGAAGTCTCCTGGCATGGCACAGGGGGTATGCGTTGGGGCGGACTCTTTTCCGCCTTGGCTTCTCTGGTCTCGGGGGGGTTGGGGGGGTCCACCGGATCTTCTGGTGTTGCACCTTGGGGAGAACGACTTAGTTTCTCTATCGGGTTTGACTTTGCTAAAGTTAATGAAACAGGACCTCGAAGTCATCAAGACCACATGGGTGAGCACCATGGTGATATGGACAGAGTTGGTGCCTCGACTGAAATGGAATGGGGCGCGGAGTTATTCAGCCATGGAGAAAGCCAGACGCAAAGTGAATCGAACCATGAGAATTTTTTGTAAACATTTATGTATATACAGTTTGGCTCATCATCATTTGCAAGTTTCAGAGACGCATTTATTCTGTGAGGACGGTGTCCACCTGTCCAAATTGGGCATTTCATTTTACCTTTTAGAGCTCCGGGACTTGATAGCTAAAGTTCTTCAGGTGCAGTTGTGGTGTGCTCCTTCCCTTCCTCCTTGTCTGTGAGTGGGGCAGGAAAACGCTAAAGGTTTTCCTGGGTGGCGGTTTTTGCTAGTGGGGTGGGCAGCCTGGAGCGGGTTGGCCATCCTGAAGGGTAGCTCATTGGGGAATCCAGGGGGTATTCGGCAAGAGTTAGTTTCAGGTTCAGTTAGGTAGGGATGTTTAGGCATACTGTGCAGATTGGAATTTTATGAAATAAATAAATAATTAATGTGTTTAAGAAATGTATTATGCACCTGTCTTAAAATAAAGTGGCCTTTCTTGCTCCTAGAAGAAGTGTGGACAGTGATTTCTTGCGCGAGGGGGGACCCAGGGAGAGCCAGGCGCGAGCTGGTCTTTCCCTGGGTGCGTTCGCGCGAGCAATCTGGGAAGAGCAGGTGACGTTGATTAGGGGAGTTCATAAGGGGCGGTTAGGCAGGCGGTTGGGAAGTGCGTAGCGGGAGGCAAGGGAAGGGAGGTTCTTTTTGCCCCACCCACCCTCCCCCTTTTTCTATTAGTTAGGTTTTTCCTCTGCGGTGCTCTAGGCGCTGCTCTGGTCTTCGGGCCTTGCCACTGTTAGGACAGGTGTCTTGGTTCTTTCAGGAGGCGGTTTTTGCTAGTGGGGTGGGCAGCCTGGAGCGGGTTGGCCATCCTGAAGGGTAGCTCATTGGGGAATCCAGGGGGTATTCGGCAAGATTTAGTTTCAGGTTCAGTTAGGTAGGGATGTTTAGGCATACTGTGCAAATTGGAATTTTATGAAATAAATAAATAATTAATGTGTTTAAGAAATGTATTATGCACCTGTCTTAAAATAAAGTGGCCTTTCTTGCTCCTAGAAGAAGTGTGGACAGTGATTTCTTGCGCGATCTCTTTCTGTTATTTGAATTCCTTTCCCACCCCGTCATTGGTCAATTTGCATCCCGTTGCAGCACAAATAGAGCACTCTATCGCGTTGTTCTGTTCGCATCGTTTTTTCGAGGAGACCCCGAGCCGGTATCAATAAGACGAAAAGCTGTCGGCAACACCCGGTGAATATGTAAGGTAAATTATGTAAGTTAGTGCATGTAAACGACCGGTACTACGTTTTCTGCTCCAAGAATTGTTTAAGGCAGCAATAATTAATTAACGCCTCCTGGTTTCCTACAGGAACACGCCGGCACTGGAGGTTTAAGCAGCAGCCTGATATATCCAATATGTAACGTGCGGCGATATTCACCGAACATTTTATAATCAAAAATTCATAATTCAGGTAACAACCACGATTTTTTTAGCAACGGGTTGAAATCAGCCAGTTAGGATAATACTGGTCTTGAAATAGTATATTTAATGAAAAGCAATTCTCACATCTGTTCTTAGGTTCGAATATCCGACCGCAACATTGTGTCACATCTCTTAATGAATTCATCATTTAGACGCCGCGCCACATATTCGGGACCTCACACTGTAAGTAATACATGTTCATGGATGTATGACATTACAACGCATGCTTTTACAACGTATGCCATTACGACGCAACTTTTACAACGCAAGTCGTTACAACGACTTGCGTTGGGGGGCGCTGGATAGTGAATAGTTTAATTTACTATTCCAACTCCAGTCCCCGTGGATAGTAGGTAAGGTGTTGGATAGTAATTAAACTATTCCCTATCCTAGAGCGCCCTCCAGCGCAAGTCGTTGTAATGACTTGCGTTGTAATAGTTGCGTCGTAATGGTAGTGCGTTGTAAAAGTTGCGTTGTAAAGGATGTTTCCCCATGTTCATGTATATGACTGTAGCCCTTGGTCTAGTTACAGTGAACCAACAGAAGTAGGTGTAGAACATGTCTTTTATATTAATTTCACTATATTGCATCTAGGAGGAGCGCTCTCTGCTGCCATCTAGATCATTAGTCCGTGGGTCTGTCGCGCTCTCCCGACATGAAATCGTAGAGACGATACCGTACAATTGCTCCATTTAGTAAGTAAATTTCCCCTTTTTCATCTATCCTAAAATAAGTCAGTCTAGGTTGAGCAATGTTAGTCGAAAGGATAATCTCGAATATCAATGCCCAGATAGAAAGTGTGCGGTATAGTTATATAAATGAAAACCATTCTAGTCATACAGACTGATATCATAGAGATATCGATAGCAAATATAATCGAGTCTGTTCCCAAGGGTTTGATTAAGTCTAAAGTCTGCATCTATTAGGAGAAATATGTAGACTCTTTAGTGTTTACTTTCTGTTTACCTATAGGTACTTGCGAGATCGGTAGGCATTGATAGTCAGTGACAATATAGTTAGATCTAAGTTGCGACATACTCTAAAATAGACCTCTTTTCATTTACAGACATTATATTTTTGTATATATGGGCGCTTAATATTGTCTACATCGATATACGGACAGAGCTTAAACCACAGCATATCTAGACAATTGTTTTCTTCTGGGTAAGAATATGTATTACCATAATTGTTGACGAACAATTAAATGGAATCATTTGACTAGAGATATAATAGTGTGCCAATGTGAATAGGTTGATCTCTCTACAAGTTTGTAAAAACACATTACAATCAAGTCAACCATATTAGGTCATTTTAGACTATGTTGTAAATATGTAAATATGAATGCAATGTGAGTTTGTATGGTTTTACCTTATATTTATTTTTAGGTGTACATAATTATGTAACAAAACTGTTTCTTTTTTCTATTTTTTGTTTAAACAAATTCTCCTTTGTGAAGCTGTATATCAAGATTCAGAAGGCTCAAAACATCAGTTAAATTGTATAATATACCAGACCATGTATAGTGCAGGTGTACATATATATATATATATATATATATATAATATTTTCCTCAGTATTGAATACCCGCATGAATAATGAGTTAATTGTGGAGACAGGTTTATGTATTGTATCATTTACATTCAGTTTATGTGTGTTTTATAGAGTAGTGGACGGCTACCTGATGAAGGCATGAATGCCGAAACGCGCGTTGTAGACATCTGCCGCACTGCCTGAGTCAACGTCTCCGCCTACCACCTGGACTCGTATATTCTGTTGACTTTGTATTAACTGATTTATTTGTAATTCATTTTTGCAATTTTGATTCAAATTTTTTTATATAAGTTTATATAATTCTAAAAATCACAAAAACAAAAAAAACAAGACAGACATGATATATATAATAAGAATAAATAAATAACTTGAATGGTTATAAAAGTTTTATTCTTGTTGTTGTAGAATGCTTGTCTCGCACATTCACATATTCCAGACTTTACAGGGTATTCTTCAAGACAATACCTGTTTAGAATAAGTTTCTAGCTATAACTTCTTTACACTAGTGTGCTCTGCTGCTGGGCCAGGAACGCGGAGCGGTGCCGCTGACACAGACACACACCAGTGAGGCTCGGGAGGGAGGCCACCAGCCCAGGCCTGCGGCACCATCGGAGCTGCCTCCCTACACACGCCCCACAAATGGCGGGTCAGAGGGGGAAGAAAGGGGAGCACACCCTTCCTGAAATGCTGGGCAAAGGACTACCAAAGGTAGATAAAGGGCACACATCTCCGAGCTCGAACAGGAGCGTGCCGGAGCCTAATGACAGTGAGGTGCCCATTACTAAGTCCTTTCTAGAGACTCTCTTTAATTCCCTCAGGGAAGACTTTCACTCCCTGAAACAGGAGGTGACAGGGGAAATCCGGGAGATAAGGAGAGAAGTGGATGGCCTCGGAGAAAGGTTGCTCGGGATTGAGGAGACGGGCACGCAAGGGACGAGGAGCTGGAGCATCTTAAACAGGAAGTGGCACGACTGAAGGACCAGCAACTGGACCTCCAAGCACACAACGAGGACCTGGAAAACCGGTCCAGACGCAATAACATTCGAGTCCGGGCGTCCTATCTAAAGCAGAGGGGACGGATGTCACAGGATACCTACAGGCCTTATTTCGAGAGGTCCTCGGTGAACCCGCAGACTTTGAGATACGTATAGACAGGGCCCATAGAGTAGGACTGGCGCGGCGGTCATCTGCTCCTCCACCGGACATCCTGGCCTTTTTACCAGATTACCCCCTCAAAGAACGCATACTCAAAGAAGCGAGGCGACAACAACCCCTGCGCTTCAGGGACCACCCCATCGCTCTCTTCCAGGATCTATCGGCAATAACACTCCAGAAGCGAAAGTTCTTCAAGATAGCCATGGACTTCCTAAGAGAGAAACACTGGAACGGGGCTCTGCATAAATTCCGTTCGCTACAAGAGACCTGTGACACTCTGGGCATCACTCTACCTGAGGAAGGTACATCGCAGCAACACCCTGAACGTCCCACTAGAGATGGCTGGCACCGAGGGCCCAGGAGATGGAAGTCGGGCACCAGTTCCAAACCGGATACAACCACCATCAAGTCGGAGATGACCAACGCCATTCTAGAAGTGGCCAAAGACACTGCGCTCACAGACTAACATGCCTCCGGGGGGAGAGCGAATTAGCATTATTCATTTTGCAGGTCCGCGGGGGGGCTGGGGCACTCGGGGTACGCAGTGGCTGGACGTCCACTCAAGTAACTCTCCGCAGACCTGCTCAGTAGGGGTAGGACTGGGACTATCATTCTTCGATAGGGGCACTAGGCCCTAGATGCATTGGGAGTTGGGGAGTTGGGGGTGGGTTGGAAGTTGGGAGGGGCGGGGAGGGTGGTGGGGTTGGGTAGACTTGAAGGGAGGGGTTGTTTTTGGGGAGGGTCCCTCTGTCCACCTCTTCTTTCTTTCTTTTTGTTTCCCGCATTTTGGTCACTGCGCACTCTTCTTGGAGCCTTACACTCCGCCCTGATTAATACTGGCACACACTAGACTCAAGGTTCTCTCCCTTAATGTAAGGGGGCTTCATAATCCAATCAAACGCCGAGCGGTCCTGTCCCTGCTTGAACACTCTAAAGCTGATATCTGCCTCCTTAAGGAGACACACCTCCTGCCCACAGACCACTACAGATTTAAATCACAGGCCTTTCCTACACAACTCTTCTCATCTGCATCCAAAAAGGTGGCCTGGGTGGCGATATTAGTATCTAAGGTGTTTAAGGGCAGGGTGTTGCAGAAGGAGGCTGAGATGAAGGGGCGATTACTGGTGTACCGCTTCCTCATAGCAGGGATGACACTATTGATATGCTCAATATACTCACCCAATGAGAAACAGGAGACATTCCTCCGAACGGCACTAGCAGCAACCACAGCTACCACTGAAAGGCACCTACTCATTGGGGGGGATCTCAACCTAGTCTTCCACAACACAGCAGATCGTTCATGCCAACGTACGGGGCAAGTGGGAGCCCTCTCTGAATCAGGACACGCACACATTCGGGAACTTGGTCTCATAGACCTATGGAGACACCTCCATCCGAGCAGCGCGGCCTACACCTATCACTCAGGGGCACACAAATCCTATGCGAGACTCGACTACTTTCTTTGCACATCCCAGTTAGCGCAGCGAGCACGTGACATAGAGATACTGCCAGCCTCACTCTCAGACCACTCACCGGTGGTGGCCACCTTCTCTTTACCGACAACACCCGCCCCGCAACGAGACTGGCGCCTTCGGGAGTCCCTTCTCCGGTCCCCCGCGACAATAGAGCGAATCAAGGGCGCTATCACGCAATTCTTGACTCATAATGATAAAGCAGATACCACGCGAGCGACGCAATGGTCGGCCCTCAAGGCGGTCCTGTGAGGTGAGTTCATCTCTATGTCAGCTGCCAACAATAAAGATAGGGAACAGAAGCGCGCTGAGCTTATGCAGCGCGTGGCGGAGCTAGAGCAAATGCATCAGCGCACTGGAGCCATGAGGGCCTGGCGCCAACTCTGCAAAGAGAGGAAAATGCTGGTGGCTCTTGACCAAGATGCGGCAGAGTATGCTGCTCTCCGCCTTCGGCAGGCATACTACACTGGGGGGGATCGCTGTGGTCGACTGTTGGCGACCAAATTGCGGGAACAAAGAGTGCGACAGGGAGTACAAGCCCTGCGTACAGCCGGAGGGGAGCTGGTCACGGAAGACTCGGAAATAGCAGAGGCCTTTGGGGCATTCTATCGGTCCCTTTACACGGGCGACGCCCTAGACCTCCAGACAGGTCAGACATACCTGCAGGACGCGCAGCTGCCGTCCTTAAATACAGCCCAGGCTGATCTCCTGGATAGGCCCATAGCCCTGGAGGAGGTTGTGTCCGCGATCTCCCGCCTCAAACAAGGGAAATCGCCGTGACCTGACGGGTACTCTGCGTTTTTTTATAAAACTTTTTGTCACCAGCTCGCCCCCCTACTCCGGGACCTTTTCAACTCCTTTGACCAACCAGGCGCGATTTCTGCCGACCTCCTAGAGGCCTCTATCTCGGTCATACCAAAACCTGGTAGAGATAAGACTAACTGCGGCTCCTACAGGCCGATTTTGTTACTGAATATAGACTTGAAACTTTATACAGGTATCTTTGCAGCCCGGCTCGCACCCTACATGCCACAACTCATTGAAACGGACCAGGCCGGGTTCATACCCCAGCGTCAAACCAGCGACAACACCAGGAGAGTTTTACACCTTATTGAGGCTGGGTCACGCACAAGACCAGACTGCATGCTTCTCGCCATCGATGCGGAGAAAGCATTTGACAGGGTGCACTGGCCCTATTTAGAGCAGGTCCTACGTCTTTTTGGCCTTGGGGACAAACTATGCACTCGCATCCTGAACTGCTATAGGCTGCCCAACGCCACGGTACGTGTCAATGGTCACACCTCCCCAAGATTCCCGATTGGCAGAGGGACCAGACAAGGGTGCCCCCTCTCGCCAATCCTCTTTGCCTTATATATGGAACCTCTGGCTCAGAGGATAAGACAACATGCCCTTATTAAAGGTATTAAATTCGGGGGCGACATCCACAAGATCAGCCTCTACGCGGACGACATCCTGCTCTCTGTTACCGACACGATACCCTCACTACGCGCACTCTTCGTGGAACTCCATAGCTTTGCACTCGCTTCGGAATTCAGGGTGAATGAAGACAAATCGATCGCACTTAACATTTCGCTATCGCCCGACACCCTGGCGGCTGTGCGGGAGGAACACGGCATACAATGGTCGGACACTGCGGTCCCCTATCTAGGAGTCCTATTAGGTCCTACTATCCCTGCCACGGTGGAGGCGAACTATGCCAGGCTTCGCACACAGGTACGGGGGGAACTATGGAGGTGGAAACGTCTTCCGCTCTCCTGGTTGGGGAGAATAGCAGCCACCAAAATGACGTTACTGCCACAAATTCTCTATCTGTTCCAGACCCTTCCCCTGCGCCCTCCCCACGGTTGGCTCCAGCAGATGCAATCTGAGCTGGCACGCTACATTTGGCAGGGTCATCGTCCGCGCTTTAAACACGCTATCGCGATCCTGCCACCGGCATATGGCGGGGTGGGAGTCCCAGATCTCCAGCTCTATTTCTATGCGACACAACTGCGCAGTCTTGTAGAATGGTACCAGTTGGAATCGAGCAAACCCTGGCTGTTCCAAGACCAGGCAGTTGCCGGTATGCCACTTCAGGGAATTCCCTTTCTACCGAGGCGTCATAGGCCGCCTAACCTGTACGCATCCCAGATCACCAGCACAGTCATGGAAGTGTGGGACCGGGTAGCTACCAAACATGAACTGACGACCTTTCCCTCCCCCTTGACGCCTCTTTTTGCAAACCCCGACTTCACACTGGGCCAAGACCCAAAAGCATTTTTAGACTGGCGACGCACTCCTTGCAGGGAACTGGGGCACCTCTTCAACCTAGAGGGCATTTTGTCTTTTCAGCAATTAAAGGAAGCCTACACTATTACAGAGAAACACAGGCTAGGATACTTGCAGGTTCGACACTGGGCCCTCCATCCTGATGTTAAACCTGGAGCCCATTGCTACCTCCCTCCATATGAGAAATGGCTGACAACCCGCACCTCCGAGAAGAAACTGATTTCTGACCTATATCAACACCTCCTTCTCACTAACACCCACACATACAACGCAGAACGATGTCGGTGGGAGAGGGAGATAGGAAGGGCCCTCACACACAAGGAATGGACCGGGATTTACCATAGAGCACGACATTCAGCGTACCACTCTGGTCTTACTGAAACACTCACCAAAGTAGCCACATACTGGTACTACACACCTGAGCGTCTGCACCAGGCGAATCCTTTAGTCAGCGACCGATGTTGGAGGGGTTGTGGGGAACTAGGCACATTGGAACATCTACTCTGGAGCTGCAGGCACATACGGGAATACTGGGATACGATCATAGACGAGGTAGATTCTCATCTCGATACTCAGCTGCCCCGCTTCCCCGCATACATCTTGTTGGGGCTACCCAACACCCTGATGTACCCACTAAAATCCCGCAGAGGCCGCCTCATCGCCATTGCCCTAGGGGCAGCTACCCAAAACTTGGTGGCACACTGGAGATCACCACACAGCCCCCCACACACAAGCTGGCTACACAGGCTATGGGTGGTGCTTGGGATGGAAAATATATCGCTGGTTCAGGCCGGGAGGGGGGAGGAATTCCCAGAGCTGTGGCGACCATTCTTGACATTCCTCACAGGTGAATTTTAGTGAGCTGAGTTGCCCCAGATACCTACGTCTCCTAAAATTGGCAGATACGCCAATACCAGATCCAAAACCAGTGAAGAAGGTGCGAACACAACGGCCCAAATGAATGAGTTTATTGCTTCCCCAAGCGGATTGTTATGATCATGACTTTTTCTTTGGTGGACAGAGGTGGGTGGGCGGGGGGAGGGAAATGTTTCTCAGTTTTAAGGCACTTCAGTTGCTCTCTATCCATACACAGCCCCTATGGGCAATCTGTTTGCTTTGCAATGGCGCATGGTCATGGGACATCTCCCATATGCCTGACATTGCAATGCCTTCTTGTTTTCTTCCTTGTGGAAAATCAATAAAAGAGTTGAACCATAAAGCCTGCCTTCCCAGTCCTGCTTTAAGGTAGGGCTGGCATGCAGTTGTTTCATATGAGTTGATGAGACCCTATGCCCCCTGTACAGATCTGATCCGTTCAATGTCTTGTTGCCTCCAAACTGAGAATGGGTGCCAGGCAAGAGAATAGGGAACAGAGGGGAGAGAGTAGAGAAAGATAAGCCAAGGAGGATGATGTCCGAAAACAATTGAAGATTCTTGCATTGAAGGCCAATGTCTGTAATTATAAGAGACAAATTATTTCTAGGGGTGGGCGGAATTTGTGTAATCGCGTTATGCAAATCTCTGCGAAACTGTAAAAAATCTCGGCGAACTCGCTGAAATTTCACGAACACGTGGAATTGCTTGTTCGCAATGCTTTTTCCCTGTTCGCAATTGCTGTTTGCGTGCTCGGGGGGAAATATCTTGCGAACACGCATTTTGAGAATGCAATAAAGCAAAAAATGTCACAAAGTCGCGGAACGCAGAATGTTGGGCAATTTCGCGTTCTCCACGGAATGCGAAATTACCCAAATTCCGCAAATTCAGCTAGTGGAACGAAATTTACCGCCCAGGCCTAGTTATTTCCTAATCAGCGTTCGTGACTTTTATGGAAATTATTAAGTACTCCCTGTTGTACTTTATAAGGATATTGCAAGTGACCAAGGAGGTCCATAAATATACAGAGAAAGGAGGACAAATTCCTAGTTCCTTTATATGGTTATGGAACTCTGAGGTGATTTGCAATAGCTTTATCATGTACACCAGGCGGACATTGATGCCATATACACCATCACTTTTCCCACAAACAAACATGGTGTGTTGCTCTTTCATGTGAAGGAGTGAGCATTTTACAAACATGAAGAATAAAAAAATAAATCTCTAGTGCAAAATTAAACATATCAAAGTCAAAGATGCTTTATTCGGTATGTAAAAATACAACCACATAGCAACAGACATAATAAACAAAACGACATACATATGTTTCAGGTTTTTTTTTAGAGCATATTTCCACTGAAATATGTTCAAAATGTATCAAAGTAAAACGCAAAACATTATACAATTATTTCTGTGTACAATATACAATAGCAGCATTTGTCCAGTATTAATATATGTGCAAATTGGCCTGATGAAGTGCAAAAATTCAATACCATCCTTCCTAAAGTGCGATATGCATTTAACAGCACAGAGCAGAATATTTAAAAAGGTCTAACTATGCCGAAGTAAAGTACAAGCGCTGTACCATTCTTTCAGTGCACAATATACATTAGCAGCAATTATACAACGTTCATATATGTGCAAATTAGCATGATAACGTGCAAAGTGTCAGTACCATCCTTCCCACAGTGCAAAAATGCATTTAGCACCTCGAATCAGGAAAAATTAATTCATATAATAATTGATTTTCCTACAGAAATACATTTCAAAATATAAGTGGCCACATGAAAACATACATCTGGAGTCTCTAGATTAAACATCAGTTGCATCGCTGTTTGTATACCATGCGTGTTGTATTTTAAAAAGATGTGTTTCAAATTAAATTTTCTAAAAGAAGTATAAAAGTTACAAGATAGCATAAAATGACAAGTGCTCTGTTTGGATTTATCATCACAAGGACACAGACAGGTGCCGGGTTTCTTAACCACGGGA
Source organism: Lissotriton helveticus (assembly GCF_964261635.1). NCBI lineage: Eukaryota > Metazoa > Chordata > Amphibia > Caudata > Salamandridae > Lissotriton > Lissotriton helveticus. Next base: position 104,798,399 of record NC_136072.1, read on the forward strand.
AAAGCCACTAGGTGATGCACAATTCCCAAACGGAGACGGGTCAATACAAAACAATGGGAATTAATACTAACAACAGCGAGATAGGTTTGGAAGCCTTCATTGATGTTATATTCCAGGTAGAGATTGAACGTACTTTGTTTTGCATATCTTTCCGTTCTAATCTCAGCTGTGTATTTGAGGAGTGAAACTTTCAGCTCCCGCTTCGATAGTGTAGAACCTATTGTTGGATCTTTAAAAATGTTTAGACCATACAATGTTTTGTACCAATGTTGTATATGACTCATCCAGGGGATATTTGATCGGCGGTCAAGTTTAATACAATCAGTAATTACATCCTGGGTAAACTTTGTCTCCTCCTTTGCCCAAATTGAGCGCCATAGGGACAAAGGACGTAGAACAATTAAATCATTTACATGATTCATGTCAAGTTCCCTATGTATTATCTCAGTTGAAGCCGTAGCCGGGGCACTGATTAATCGTTTTAAAAACACATTCTCCTCGCGCTGGATCAGTTTGGCACTCTGGGCATCATGCCCCCAAACCCCAGCCCCATATATGGCTGAAGATATACATCTTGCATTAAATATGGTTAACATTTCATAAATTCTGCGACCCCCTAATTTGGCTGCAAATCTGAAAATACAACTTGTGTTCCTAACCATTTTAAAAAGAACACTTTTTTGTTCATTAACCCATCTCCCGTCTCCTGAGAAAGTAATACCTAAATAACAAAAACTACTGACAGATTCTAATCTCTCCCCATCTAAAAAGAAGGGCTTACATTTTCTTGGTCTCTTACCACATATCATTGTAACCGTCTTCCCTTTGTTAATTTGTCAACTTCCTACTTTCAGTAAATACGTGGAATTGATTAATTAAATGTTGCAGTCCATTGTGAGTCCTAGAAAGGAGGACCGCGTCATCCGCATATAAGAGGATTGGGATCGGGTTACCATTGATGATAGGTGCATCTGCATTAGTCTGTCTTAAAATTTGATCAACCTGATTTATAAAAAGAGAAAACAGTAAGGGGGAAAGTACGCATCCTTGTCGGATACCTCTCCTGATTTTAAAAAAAGGGGTGCACTCACCATCAGTTCCAAATCTAACTTTACTGGACAAATTGTTGTACAGTCAGGCCAGCAGATGGATGATTTCAGTAGGGGCACCCATTGCCAACAGAGTGGGCCAGAGCAGTGCGTGTTCCACCAGATCGAATGCTGAACTCAAGTCGGCAAAGCACAGGTAAAGATTACCAGCTTTAGCTGTGGTATACTTGCCGACTATGAGTTCCAGGTTCACGCACTGCTCCATTGTACCCATTCCCCTACGGAACCCATACAGGACTGGGGATAAGATGTTTTTTTCCTCAGCCCAGGCTTCCAATCTCACTAATAGGGCTCAACTAAGAATTTTAACTGTCGAGTCCAATAGTGAGATGGGACGGTAATTTCGGGCCTCTGACCTAGATCCTTTTTTGTAGAGGGGTACAATAATTGACTGACCCCATGTCAGTGGTAAGCTATCTTCCACCGCAGCATTAAAATAGCGTGTTAAAATTGGGGCCCATAGAGTCATTTCATGTTTATAAAAATCCATGGGTACCCCATCAGGCCCAGGTGCTTTACCCCCCTTACTATTTTTATTTGCCTCTGTGACTTCATCCAAAGTTAAAAACAACTGCATTTTCTGCCATTTAAAACATGATGCTGTGTCTGTATTAAAAATAGACCCATCTAAATTAAAATCAGAGTTAAAAATCTCTGAAAAGTACGCAATCCATGCATGTCAGCTGACATAAGAACTGACTTCAGGAATATTATAATTCTTTAGGAAGGGGCCGTTAATAGTTTCCCAGAATAGTTTATGATTTTTTGTTTCAGCAGCAATATCTAGTTTGTTCCAAGCATCATTTTGCAACTCTTTTTTCCTTGATGCCAGAGCAGATTTATAATTAATTCGTCCTTCTCTAACTCTTTCTCTGTCTCTTGGTTTGTCATCAAGCACTATTTTTAACTTTTTTAATGCCTGGGCACAATGTTTTTCAAACCACACAGTTTTATTTCTTTTGGGCTTTCTATTTCTTACGGCCAAAGAGTTCTCAACAGTACTCGTAATTTTTAGAAAGTTAGAGAGTAAGGCGGGCGCGATCACATTTGGTGCTAAGCAATAATCAACCTCTCTGCTACATTTACAAATAATATCCTTCGTCAATTTATATGGGTCTATTTTGGTCCATTTCATTCTCATGCCGTTTGGTCTCTCGCCGGGATCCCTTGGACAGGCCTGCCATACACAATTGTTTTTGGGCCCCAACCCATTAGTTCCACTGAAATACTATTATGGTCACTCACAGGCTGCTCTATTACTCAGACGTTGGAGTAAACAGAGCCATTAGACACCAAAATATGATCAATATTGGAGTGGGCGTCCCTTCCTCTAAATGTGGGGCACTTTTCATTGTTTTTATTCTTTGTACATTCTAGTAGCTCCAGATTTAATTTAGCTACCAGGTTGTTCAGTGCACTACCATAATTACTGTGTGGAAATGGTTAAAAAAGATATTGTCACCCCCGGATACTCTTCCCTGTATCCGCAAATCCCCTTCCGGGCGTGACTACGAGCTTTGATGTTAAAATCTCCTGTCCAGAGTATTACAGAGCTATTATTTGAAAGTGCGATTGCTTCTTCAATTGCACACTCAACGTCTGGAACGATCTTATCCCGGTTGGGACCCACAATATTGTTATAAAAATTCACGATAATTAAAGCCCTGCCTTGGCTGTGTGTTAAGCGCAAGACTGACGCATGCTCACCCACCACCACATATCCCCCAGCATTAAATTCCGTTAGTTTTGTGGAGACCAGAGTCAGTAGGCCGCCCTTTGCTCTACCAGCCTTAGATGCTACTGCTGCCACACTGTAAGAGGTGTAACCTTCAACTTGTATTTGTTCTCTATGCCACGTCTCTTGTAGACATATTATATCGTAACCATATATGATAAAGTTGTCCCAAAACGGGGTGCATAATTTTGCAGCAATTCCCGCTATGTTCCAGGTGGTAATTACAAGGGAGTCGGCATAATTGCCTCTTGTGGCCTCAGGATGGTTAGTCAATAATGATGTTTCTAGACTCGCTATCATATTAATCTCATGTGTAACGTTTACATTTGTCATAATTACATCATTATCTTTACATAATTCATTACTGGACAAGTTTGAATTTGACTCAGTTACAACTTTTACAAAGCATTGACCCCCCAACTCTTTTTCCATGGTTACTGTATCGCCAGATACAACAATTTCAGAATGAAGGCCCATAGGTGATACATTCAGTCAGTCATTCTCCTCTAATGAGCTGAACAACTGGAATCTGTTGGAAATTGGGACCGTAAAATTGTCATACATACGAAACAATGAAGGAGAAGAAATGGGGGGGGCATTAGGATGAGTGATGTGGGCAGCTCTTGGATGCTGAAAAGAATGCGTAGTGATTTGTCTTCCTGACTGATTCCTGTAAAAATAATCAAGTGGGAACAACGTGATGTTATATTCTTGATTGGATGGCATGGGTGCATGTAAAATCAAGTCTCTCGCCCATTCGGTAGTCCTGTAATTTATAACTATGCAGTCCCCATTTATCTCCTTTTTATTTGGGCCCACCCATCCTACCCTCTGTGTAGTAATAATCTCACTAGCCCCTCGTATTGGGAAGCCACAGTTTTTCACCAACCAGTGCAGGGTTTTAATTTTTAAAGTTTCCTGATTTTCAAATTGGGTGGGCAGCAGTTTGGGTACATTAGCGAGGATTACTACGTATGGTCTACATTCCGGCGGTAAATTAATTGTGGCTGGGATGATGTTATTAGTGTGGCGCCTCGGTACTGGCAGATTCATGTTGTTATAAACGTGATCACCTGTATTCCTCTGACCCCCAGCGGCTTTCTGCCCAGTTATTATATTTGAGGAGGTGGTTGCTGACCTATGCGTTCCGCTTGCGGTTGCTACCAAATTCACCACCGTGGTGGGCACACTAGGAATTCGAGTTACTGTGCTTGTTGTATTTTTGCTCAGTCTCCCAGATGGAACATTAATTGTAGGAGATCTGGCTTGCGTCCCCAGATGTTCAAGGACATCCAAGTTAGCTATACCCAATTTTTCTAGATTCTCTACTTTTTTACTTAGGATTTCTAGAGTTTCCATCACTGGCGCAATGTAGGATTTAATCATTTTTTCCAAATATTGCACCAGTACCTCAACACTAGTTGGAATTAGTGTTTCCTTCGGGTATGTACCTCCGCTATATTGGTGCATCTCACCCTCCCTCTCATGGGCTACTGGAATTTGTACAACTCTCTTCTTTTTGCATCTATATGTCTTGCCCTGCTTATTGATTATCAGCCTTTTCCTACTATGAGTAGATTTCCTTTTAGACCAGGCAGGCCCACAATTGATTTCACTACTTAACAAACTGGTGTCACTAGTTTCTACGATGGGGATAATGCCATTAGTGTCACAACCTTCAAATTCCCCTATGTCATTAGACACATCATTCCGTGTTGTGGGCTGCGGTATGACACTTGCTGTCAGGTCAGGCGTTATTGACAATCTGCTCTCCCTAACACAGAACACAGTGGGTTCTAAAGGTTGTGGTACTTCAAATTGAGTTTGGTCATACCTTGGCAAACCTGCAAAAGATTGTAACAAAAGAGAGTCATGTGATAACGTTGTTTCATTTGTGATGTTAACATGTGTATTGGCTACTTTTGGCGGTTGGGTTATTAAACACATACTAGCTGGTAAAGAGAGTCTCCTTTCTGTGTTTTCAATAGCGTTAACAACAACCCCAATTGTTTGCTGCAACATTCTGTCGATAGCAGTTAGGGTAGGTATGGGAGTTGGCACCAATGTTTGTTTTCTTGTAGCTGAACGTGTATGCATTGGTGTTTTTCTTACCACCGCTCTGCTTTTACTTTTACCCTCCATCAGGGCTATTACAAGCTATTACTCTTTGTAGTCAAGCTCAGTAGGGGATTACCTTGGTTATGCAGAAGAAGACAAAAGTCAAGAGGGGTGGCCCAGCCCAGTCTCCTGCGGTCTCTGAGGGCCTCAGAGGGCCCGCCCTTTGCCCGGGCTTTGCTCGACTTCCCGCTCGCGTCCCGCGAGGCGGGGCTGACGCTGCACTTATGCGCCTCCTGGCCGGTCGTGCGTGGCGCTAGGGCTTCTGGGGGTTGGAGTCCCCTGGCCCGCTCTCCGCTCGGCAGCCGCGCTCCAAGGTGGAAGAGGAGCGAGGCGGCGGGAGGCAGGCGGGAAGCGGCGGATGGCTGGCAGATGGCTCCGCTGGTGAAGGCTACTCTGACCCCACAAGGTAGCTTTTTGGCCGAGTCCCCCGCTCAGCCAGGCTGACGCTGCACTTATGCGCCTCCTGGCGCGGTCGTTTGCCGGTCGTGCGTGGCGCTAGGGCTTCTGGGGGTTGGAGTCCCCTGGCCCGCTCTCCGCTCGGTGGCCGCGCTCCAAGGTGGAAGAGGAGCGAGGCGGCGGGAGGCAGGCGGGAAGCGGCGGATGGCTGGCAGATGGCTCCGCTGGTGAAGGCTACTCTGACCCCACAAGGTAGCTTTTTGGTCGAGTCCATATCAAAAACCTGTTAGATATTTGCTGCAAACAGATATTAAAACTTGTTCAATACAAGTCAGTATAAAAAAAACTGCAGTAGCTCGAAATCTGTAGAAACATGCAGAAAGATTATAGTTTTCTCTAACTATATTAAGGAGTGCAAAAAATAAACATGCTCTCTTTGCTTGTCTTTGTAAGCTGGAAAAATAGAGCAGAAGAAAGTAAAGCTACTTCAATTTATGCTCCGTGACCTGATATGCCTTTCACTGCTGCTGCTGACTCTGGCAGCAGGCATTGTGATGTAAGAACTTGACAGTAATAACCTATAATAGTCAAGTTCTGATGCATCACAACTCGCCAATTATCGAGAAATTAGAGGCTGACTTCCTGCAGAGTTTACTGAATCCCATGTATTAATTATTAATAATTTTCTAACTCAAAAATAAAAATTCTGAAATGCCTGGAGTAAACTGTGCAAAGTTAATCTAAAAGTATAATATCGAGATTTGCCTCGGTATATGCTTACCAGCACCCCTAAAACATATACAGCCATATGCTATAAATCATTTCTTCTTCTTCTTCTTCAGACAGTTTCTGTTTTCAACTTTTTAAGTCACTGTCTATTTACAGTGTTTATGAAGCAAACTTCTTTCCCTCCCTTCATGATACTCAGAATCTCAGCTTTTCACACTTCCTTGTAACAATGTTTCTTCCTATTTCACACAACACTTGTTGTGTGTTTCCAGTAAACTGTGACAATGTTTTAATTGTCAAAAAAGAATCTAAACACTTCTGAATACAGATATCACTGCACACAAGTAGCAGCATTGAAATGTTGCTACATTTCATCAATGTCCTACTCTCTGGGAAACATTTAATCTGTATATTTACAGTGGTGCACTCCTGTGTAGAGGCGGGCGAGCCAACAATTTAACAGGGAGGGCCGAGTCAGAGCCGTGCCATGGGCCTGGCTGGGCTCTAAGAGCCCATGCAAGAGCTGAACTAAAATCTATTTTTTCTTTTATATGCACAGTTTTTTCAACTTAGCACTTCAGGGTATATCACTGCACTGAGAGGCATTGGTTAAAAGTGACAGTTTTTAAACATAAACGTAAATATATTCATGCCACCCTTACCTATCATGCCGTTAGTCATGTGGCCTAGATTCATACATGGAACAATATTATCTATATATATAAAAACAAATGTATGTCTGTCTGTCTGTCTGTTTGTCCTTTATGCATTGCTACACCATTCATCCGATCGCCATGAAACTTTGGGAAGTTGAAGAGTGCACTCCCGCGAAGGTTTCTGTCATAAATACTTTTTAAATATCGGCCCCCCAGGGCCCTCATAATCTTTAGAATACTGATGTACGCTCCATATGGAAAAACAACAAATTTTGTATCCACAAGCACTCAAATAAATAAATAGAATTAAAACGACATATTAAAATGAATAAGTTTCAATAAAATTGACGCAAAGTAAATTGAATGCTATCATGACGAGTTTCCTTGAATTTCCTTTCTTCGGAGGTCGCAGCAACGCGCGACGGGTAAGCAAGTAGTTTATATAAATCAGACACAAGAGAGGTGCTTGGTGAGAACACGCCCCAAACTCATGTATTTCATTGTGCTCTCAAACGCAATAAAGAAAGAAAAGAAAGCAAAACAGGGGAAATACCATTTTTGCCAGGGATCACACAGGGCCCGATTCACAGAACTAACTTAAGACAAACTCCTAAACTTACTACTTTTGGTATTCACAGAAGTTAGGAGTTTGTCTTAAGACAGACTTAAGACAGACTTAAGACAAAATCCTAACTTAAGTCTGTCTTAAGTCTGTCTTAAGACAAACTTAAGACAAAATCCTAACTTCTGTGAATACCAAAAGTAGTAAGTTTAGGATTTTGTCTTAAGTCAGTTCTGTGAATCGGGCCCACTGTTTGGTCAGGTGGGAGAATTCCTAGGTTTTCTGATTTCACTTTGGGCTGTTTACCCACAAGATAGCTGTCTGTTTTCCTCTCCTGTTTTACATAAACGGTTAACTTTTTTTCAATTCTTGGCGCATTAGAAGCCATCATATAGCTCCGCTCGATTTGGGCTCGAGGGCCAAAGAGGACCCTGATCTGAGCCAGAGCAAGGTATCTACTATTGTGGAAAGAACTTGCAACAACCTTGATCACCAGACACAAAGAGAAGGGTCTACACACCTGAATGAGCTACTCATGAAGTTCAGAGGCATAAAGCAAAAGTATGAGGTGCTCCCTGCAGAATGTGGAGTGGGACCCCTGAGTCTCCCATTTCAACAGATATTCATGGGCCTTGGGCTGAATAGGGGACCCCCCTAAAGAGTTAGGGCTCCCCTGCACAGCAGGGGCCTGCTTTATGCCCCCGGTGAAGTTTTCAAGTAAGTTCTCATCTCAGAGTTTCTAAGGAGTCAAGCGGGGACCAAATTAACGAGGAGGGAATGAAGCGGAAGGTTAGCAGGAGCTGTGCACGCATTAGACTCGCTGAAGGATAACAATGTTTGCAGAGGTGGGAGCTGTTTAAACAGGACTATGCCACCCATCAGGTACGCGAGTCATGTGGGATCTGGTGGGCATAGAACTAGCCTAAAACAGGAAGGTCTTGGCCCAGTGCTCAGGCTGGTACGCGCATAATGCCATTGGAAAGGCAAGGATATCTGTGGGCAATCTAGATGATTAGTGATGAGCTGTGGGGTTAAGTGACCAGGCTGGTGAGAGCCAAGAAATAATGATGTTACTGCATGTTCATTATTCTAGTGCTCAGTTACTGCTCTTTTGCAGTTGATTAGCTCAGTGAGGGGTTGCATTGCTTGGGAGCTGATATTCCAGGTATAAAATGTAGTGTGAGTAAGGAGGCATTCTGAGAGCCTTATTACATACAACTATCCCCCCTAACATACATGCGCACACAACAGTAAACATCATACTAGCACACACTTCATGACACAGTAGCAAAACAAGCCTTGGAGCACCACACTCTAATGTGTTCACATATTCATGAGCATGGTAGGAGATTGCCCCTGCTTCTGCACATGCTGTGCCAGTTATGTCTGCATGAACAAGTGTTCACTGTTGCTGGCGATGCCTTTATTGTACCATTTATGTGATGCCAGGAATATGCTGTACGTGTACTGTTTTCATGGACAAGTGGGCATTGCTTCATCGTGTTGCTCCATCGCTCTTTTCTGCATGTGATACAACCTGCACAACTGTTTTGCAAACCTGTTCTGCGTCTATGTTGAGTGTTCCTGAAGACAGACAAAATCAATTAGTGCACAAAAGCAAAAACTAATTGATTGGAATTGTTTATCTTATTTTCAGCATTACCAAGTGAAATAATGTATGGAAATATGCAACAAAAAGTGATGTGCATACCTCATTGGCCACAATCCCCAGGCATGCAGTAACAACCACGTGCAAAAAGGAAATGTCTGGTTTAAATGTGCTGATAGATATACACAGCAATACATCATGACTAGCTAAGCCGTGTTAGCACATTCAATATGATCTAATAGCTTTGTCAATGCCTGCATTTTGTTATGAGGTTACCAGATAACTTTACTTCACCACCTGACTGGTTAAGGCCTAGAGCTCCTTATGAGCAATTTACAGGTACCTCTAATATCTATTCATCCATGATAGAGGAATAGCTATGGACCATGCATCTGAAGTTTTATAGACTAGCGGCATGGGTAGGAAGAAAGTCCTGCATGCCAGGGGAATAGGGCCATCAGCTTCAGGGATCATCCTAAAACTGATTTAAAGGCATCATACAGTAGGAGCTGAATGTATCCTAAAAGCCCTCAGACTTTCTGTGAATATACAATTTAGCACTGCAGAATTAGCATTGCATGTGCACTCATCAGTGGCGGCTGGTGACATTGAAAATTGGTGTGTCGTAAAAGTTCAGGATAAGTGTCTTGTGGTGAACGAGCTTAGTGATTGAGCCCAGCTGTCATAAGGGGAGGTTCTGGGGGAGGGCTGACCAAACCAGTCATGCGCACTCACCATTTTCTCTATGCAGGCTGCATGCAGTCTACATAGAGAAAATGGCGTCCCTACAGGCGCCTGGCTGAGGCGCTGTCCGCTGCACCTCACCAATCACAACGCTGCCATTGCAGCATTGTGATTGGCTTAGGCGAGCAGGAGGGAGCAGGAGCTAAGGTGGTGGAGCGTGACCCGGGAAAACTTTGATTGTAAAAATGGGAGAAAGCAGCACTAAGCTATATTTATTTAAAAAACACAGCCTGCTGCTGCTCAGTACCACTATGTAGTAGTATACTTGTAAAGCGCACAGCTGCCCCAGCAACGGGGCGTCCCGGCGCTGTATAACTCTGGGGAACCCGTCCTGGCTTTCCCTGTGGGATGGTCCCTTGCTGGGAGTCCCCAAGGTGGAGCCAGGCATCCCCGGAATTGGTGGGGCCGTTGTGGAGATTAGGCAAGCTAATGCCCAGAGTTGCCGAGTGGAACCCCTGATTAGAGTAAGCACCGAAGCGAGAATTATCGAGTCCGCTGACCAAGGTCCACGACCCTGCCGTGTCGGGAATTGAACCCTGGTCCCAGGCTGACTTCTGCTTTCAGGCCTGCCGCCTCTAACCAGTGAGCCACACTACTCCACTACACAGTAGCACAAACAGACTGTTGAGTATCACACACAACTTTTGCACAACATTGCAGGGGTATGTGGTTGCCATTGATCCAGTGGGTTACCATCAACAGATAATGTAACACCACATACTCACATGGGCCTATAAATTCATTCACAACACGCTGTCAATAACCGCTGGGGTCATGTTTTGTAATTCTCCAGATTACTTATCTCTTGTCCCTAACTAATCTTTCACTGATCAAAAAGTTCTTTCCTCTTGTCAATGGACCATTAGTTGAACTAATTGATGGTGAAATGGATTGGGATTTCAATTTACTTACACATTGGAAATGATCACAGAGTCGGGATTTATTTAAAAAATGTATCTCAGATTAATTTCATGTGAACCACTTACACAGTACAGAACACACTCCATCTCTCACAGAAAGGAAAATTCAAATAATCAATTAAATGCATTCATTATACTTTGCAATGACACTGCATGAAAGGGAAAGGATAGAGAGAAAAGCACATAAGCGCATACACAGATATATTTGTAGTTACCAAGAAGGGTGTGAAAACCAACTCCTAGGCCTAGGAATTGGTAAAGATCTCCCAGGAAAGTTCTGGAAAACAAAGGCTTCAGGACAGGAATCAGGACATGACAGACGACCTCTCTATCACCGACGCTTGTGTAGCACCCCTCTATGACACTCTCTTCCTCCTCAAGATTCTACCGCGATCTTCTTCTAAATTCATTTGCTTACGGGAATTAGCTCAGTAGTTCGATTCTTCTTCAGCATCACTCGTCACTCCCACAGCATCCCGGTCTCATCCAAACTAACTAGCTAAAGCTACCTCAATTATACCTTTCTGTAAGCTGGTACCACCCATTAATGTTTCAAACTTATGGAAATACTAACTCTGATTGGACAGACAAGGGGAGGTGATCATCACACCATGCTTATTTTCCATTATTTTCTTTCAGCTCTTTGTTTAAAATCCCACCCCTTAAGTTTCATACATCAGTCTTTATTTCCACCCATATTCACAATGTAATTGTCTCATATTAGAAAAAAATGTGTAGTTCCCATCCATTTCAGTGGACTGTCGTTCCGGTTCTCATGAATGTATCCACCAGGGAACCTTGGACGGTGTTCAAGTTGACATTGCATCTTCTAGGCTGGTTGCACTACGCATGTGCGGTAGAACGAGAGGGAATAAATAGACTGTGGTTCATGTTCCTAGGCCCATAATAATCACTATTGAAAGAGTCAAAAAGACAAATGTTAAAAACTAAAATAAATGGTTTCACTGTATACCACATATCTCTACTCTAATCCCATTTACTTATTATTACTCTCCCCGCATTAGCATTAGTAGAATAGCTGGGTTTAGTTATTCAGCAAGCAGGTGGCAAGCATGTGAGTTTCAAGCAGCCATTTTGTTAACTGCTGCGCAAGTGCAGAAAGTTCCCGCCAAGAGAAAGATACGTCATACTACGTAGATGCAGTAGACGCATGTGCACTTAAGATTTTCGGTTAGCGGCCATTTTAGAATCACTCTCAAGTTACTGGTTAATAAGACACATAGGCAAGCTTTGTTCTTACTAATAAATGTTGTGTAATGCATGTTATTTTCACAACAAGTTTAGTACGGGGTTAGTGCTTACATGAGAAGATTTCTTCCAAGCAAGTCTCTTTTTCATGAGTCCTTTTTCCATCAATCCCCTCTCTGATGGCATTTTGAAGCCATCACAGAATTACTGATCCCTCATCATATGCCAACTTTAGCATTTTTCAATTTCTTTCCTTTTTCTATTCTTATGTTTATCTTTGTTCTTTAATCACTTCATTTGCTCAAATAACTTGCCTTTCATTTCTTCCAACTGAATCTCTTCATAATTTATTTTGTTTCCCTTGCCATTCATTTCATATCTTCTTCTTTTCAGTTTATTAGTACAACACGTACACCATATTATTATTGATAACACTATTATTGCTATACCTACTATATGAAATAATACTTATCCTAGGAAACTTTTCCCTATATTGGAAAACCAATTCCTTACTAAAGAAAAACTAGTTGTTAGTCTATTTCATACATTATCAACTTCCAGTGGTTTCAATTCTTCTTGCATTTTTGTTATATTCTTAATATATCGCTTAATTTATGAAGCTTTTAGCTGGGACATAGGCGCAACAATGTTACACCTTCAACTTTTTACAGACTCCACCCTCTTTAGCTAACAGTATATAAAGCGCAAGTCGATTTTGCAAAACCATAGACCTAATTGCAACAATTTCTGTATTAATCATCAAGAAGCCTCCAGCAGTATCAGTCAATAGACGATCAACTACTGATGACAATTGACAGATTCAATGTGAATTTAGTACTACTCCCACTGAAGGTATCAATGCACTGAATATGTCACCTATTATTTCTGAAAAACTAGCTCTCTTTCCATGTGTTAATTCATTAGTATTTTCATTGCTTCCAGTGATTCGTTTTACATGATAGATCTTTGGAAAAACTATTCCAAAATAGCAACCCCCATCCCACCTGACAGGCAGCTTATAATAAGCTTTATTCCCACACATGTAGTAAACTCCAGGAAATACTGGATCAGTTCCCCATTTTAGTCACCAACCTCCCAAAATTAGGAAGTTATGTTCCCATTCACTGGAACCAATACATTTATTATAATCTGTCTTTAATCTATGGAGGCATATTTTCCCCATCTTTACAAAATCTAGGGCCACCGCAGCATCTTTTCTCTGCCCATGATGGAATGTGATGTTTCTGTTCAGCAGATTTTCTTTGAAAATCCTGCCTCCTTTCTTCAACTAGATTCAAAAACACTTTCTCTTCTTCACCTAATGAACATGTTAGATTATCCTTGTGTGCCTTTTCTATATCTTCATTGTTAGGAAAAATGTGCCCATAAACTGTGCATCTAAACTAGTTTTCACTAGATTCATATTCTTTTGAACAGGAATTTATGTAAACACTACATCTATATTAGAATAATAATATTGTAATTTCCCTGTTTTATACAATAGGCTTGACAGTGCACTACAAGATATACCATATGTTAAAATTAAATGGTAATATGTCACTCGATCATCTACTGAAGTGGATAATTTCATACAAACATAACAATCACAAATCTCCATAGTGTCTACTTACTGAAATAATAACCTTGTGACTACGTTTAAAGAGGTATCGTTGTCAGTTACTGTGTGATGTAAATCTGTCTCATCTGATGCTTCTAATTCTACTCTATCTCCTTTCATGTTAGTATGTCTTTTCATTAATGTTAGTGTCATTCTTTTTATTTGTTATCATAAGATAAGGAACTGCTATCGTTAAAAATAGCCAAACTAATATTATTAATAACAAACTACATGTACAAACCCTGCAACATCTTTTTATATAATTTCGTTTTGGTCTTTCTATATCTCTGGTCTCAGCCATTTTGATTCAAGAATATTTCCCTACTTTCTTTTTAATTTTTTAATCAGAATCTTTTAAGTACTTCAAGGAGGTCACTTCCCCTTCGTCAATCTGTTCTATGTCTGCTTCTTCTTCAAATTCTTCATTTATATCTAGAATTTCAATTTCTTCAAGGATCACATAGGTCCACTCAGGTCCTTTGAACTTATTGTTTAATATTTCAAATCTTGAACTTCTACGAATGTTTTTAGAGTTTGACTTGTAACTTCGTTTACTTGTTCTGGATCTTCATTTATTGTTTTTAAACCATATTTTAATCTTTTGACTTCACATGGCCAATTGTTATCTTTTCTGACCCTTTTAACTTGCACTGCACTTTCACCTTCTTGGTCTCTTTCAAGAGCCCTTTTATTTTCGTTACGTTGTGAAACAACCTGATTTTCTTCTTCTTCTGAGTTCCTCTCTACCTTCCCTCGTTCAGGACTTGTCTGTGTGGCTTTTTCTGACTGAACTCGATCTTCAATTGATCTGTTTGCCTGAGTATGTTCTTCTGTCCCTATCTGGTCCTGCTCAGAATCTTCAGTTTCTTTGTTTAATTCTTCCTGAGCATGTTCTTCTATACCTGCTGATCCTCAATATTCACCTGTTCTTCTAAATTTGCTATACTCCGTGTTTTGATGAAGACTTTAGGAACGTCAACTATTGGTACCCAGTCCTCCTGAATTGTGCTCGGTTGTCAAACTCTCTAGAGTCCCATGCTCTAGGATATTCGACTGTACAACCTTGAGCAGCTTTAATCATTTGTGTCAGTTGTGGCCTTTTTTCATCAGGGTCTGTCACCATTTTGGTATGACTGGCGTGCACCTAGTTTGGCAAACCTGCAAGCTTAACTGCTGTGGTAGAGACCAATATAACTTGTCATGGCTCATCCCACCTTGGTGCTAGACACGACTCTCTGGTGTAGTTCTTTACCACCACCCAATCTCCAGGACTCAAATCATGAGCTTGATCTGGCTGCCTGGTCACTGCATCTTCTCCAACCTTGTGAGAGATGGAACGCACTAGGTCAGCCAATACTTTGCAATAATCCAATACCAGATCATCAGTTATATTCAGCAATCTATGTCTTGGTTTAAATGCCTGTCTCATTGCTCTTCCCATGATAATTTCATGGGGACTCAATCCTGTGTTCCTGTCAGGAATACTTCTGAGTCCCACCAGAAAAAGAGGCAACGCATCTGGCCAACTCATTGAAGTGGATTCATACACCTTTGCCAATCTTGATTTTATTGTGCCATTCAATTGTTCTACCACTCCAGAAGCCTCTGGGAGGTATGCACAGCGCAGTTTTTGTTCAATCTTGAATGCTTCACAGATTATTCGAATTATTTCATTGTTAAAGTGAGTTCCTCTATCTGGTTCCAAAGTTACTGGAAAACCAAATCACAAGGACGTACTTCAATCCCTTGCAAGGTGGCAGTGCTATGAAATCTAGCTGTAGCCTCACAAATGGTCCCTCTGCTTTCCCTATTTTTCCTGGGTTGATTTGTTGGCAGGTTAAACATCTCTGGCAAAGGCTTTCTGCGACTGCCCTAAATCTTGGATTGTACCAATCTTGTCTGAAGAGTCGTATCATTGCGTCCCTGCCTACATGTGTGTCTCCATGGTACATTCTTGCCATTTGTGAGAGCAAACAATCTGGCATAGCTGGTCTGCCCTCATGGTACACCCAAACACCATCTGCTTCCCTTCATTCACAACCCTGCTTTATCCGATTTTCCTTTCCACTTCCTTCCACTTCCTCCTGCAACTGTCTCACCTCCTCCCATGTCTCAAAAACTGAAAATTAGATAAGTTGGCAGCTGATTCCACTTGTTTCCATTTTTCTGTTTATTGACATTTTGTTTGTAGCACAATACTGAGCAACCTGGTCAGCGTAATGATTACCAGCTGTCACTTTGTCATTTCCTGACTGGTGAGCAGCACACTTGACCACTGCCAGTTCTTTTGGCAATTGTATTGCTTCCAATAGTTCCTTCACAAATTTTCAATTTCTAATAGGGGATCCTGAAGAAGTCATTTATCCCCTTTGTGACCACAATTGGCCAAAATCGTGCACAACCCCGTAACCATATTGGC
This sequence comes from Lissotriton helveticus, assembly GCF_964261635.1. Classification (NCBI taxonomy): domain Eukaryota; kingdom Metazoa; phylum Chordata; class Amphibia; order Caudata; family Salamandridae; genus Lissotriton; species Lissotriton helveticus. The sequence continues at coordinate 104,814,223 of NC_136072.1, forward strand.
ATCAGTAAATATGGTCACTCTTACTTTCACTAGATGTCCCATCAAAATTGACTTACTCTGTTCTATGCTCATACAAGCAGCAGCAACAGCTTTTAAGCAGTCAGGTAATGCTGAAGCCACAGGATCCAAAGATGCTGAAAAATAGGCTACTGGACGTCGGCTTAATCCTTGTCTCTGTGTTAAGACTGAGAGTGCACAACCTTTTCTTTCACAACAGAACATTTCAAACTCTTTTGTAGAATCAGGCATTCCTAGGGCTGGGGCCTCACATAAACAGCTTCGTAATTTCTCAAAGGCTTCGACACTTTTATCAACCCAAACTATTGGATCTTTTGCTCCTTTTCGTACCATCTGAATTAAAGGCTTCGCCAGTAAGGAGAATCCAACAATCCACTGTCTACAGTATCCTACGACTCCTAGGAACATTCTAATCTCTCTCTGAGTTTGAGGTTGTTACATTTGTCTTATTATTCTGATTCTTTCTGTGGTCACTTTCCTCACTCCTCTTTCTATTTGATGACCCAAGTATTTTACTCCTGTTTCACAAAATTGTAATATTTCTGGAGATACCTTGTGTCCTCTATCAGCCAAATGATTTGATAGTGCAATTGAATCAGTGACACCATCATGTCTGCACTTTGATGCCAGAAGCAGGTCATCAATATACTGCACTAAGACTGAATTTCAGGCATAACCAACTTTTCTAGACATTTTTTCAAAATCTGATTAAGAATAGATGGATTTTCTGTATACCCTTGAGGAACTCAATTCCATGCCAAAATATGATCCTCAAATATAAAAGAAGAAAGATACTGGCTATCTGGATGCAAAGGAATCGAGAAAAAGGTTTGACACAAGTCAATAACAGTGTACCAGCCAGCGTTCCAAGGTATTTGATATAAAATCAATGCTGGATGTGGCACCACTGGACAACATGGTACTACAATTTTATTGATTTCCCTTAAATCTTGCACTATTCTGTACTTTCCACTAGGCTTTTTGAGACCTATTATAGGCGAGTTACAAGGACTGCTCATTGTTTAGAATGCCTTGCTTAATCATTCGATTAATTTCAGAAGCTTCTCCTGCTTTAACTTCTGGACTCATTTTGTATTGTTGGGTGTTCGGGTAAACTGCACCTTTTTTCACAGTCACTTTTACTGGGTCTACATTCGTCATTAGACCTATTTCTTTTCCTGTGAAATCCCATACTTCTGGATTTACTGTATTTTTTAGTTCTTCTGGTAAGTCTTTTCTGTCATTAATGAATACATTTCGTTTACTTCGGTACCTTGCTTACCTAACATTATTAACGTTAGGGGTTTAGAATGCAACACCATCCGGTGTGCAATAAATCGTGCAATTCATTTTACATAAAAGGTCTCTTCCTAACAAATTCACTGGACTTAAATCACAGACTACAAATGTATGCATATATTTGAAGTCTCCAATCTGTACCTCCATATGCTTTGTAATTGGGGTTCTGATCTGCTGGTTGGTAACTCCAACCATTTGGATAGAGTCTCCCGAGAGAGGTAGGTTTGGGATGTCTGCTGTTCTCACAGTAGAACGGGTAGCACCAATATCCAATAGAAAAGTGATGCCATTACCTTCCACTTTCCCATCTACAAATGGGCCTGACTGATCTACTGGTAAGGATGCGCAAAGTATGCATTCCTCCTCCTCCCCCCTCATGCACCTCCATTGCATCAACATATCCTCTTCATTTTTATCCAGCAAAAAATATTGTGAAACCACAACATTTTTTGTACCGCTTCCTGGGAATCCGGCGTCTGCACTGTACTGTGCCTGATTCACAAAATTTGGCATAGGGGCAGATGGCAACTGAAACTTCTGATTAACTACCTGCTGCGGTTGATTCACAAATCCCTCATTCTGCATCTTTGTTGATTTGGGCCATTATTATTCTGAATATTTGTACACTCCTTTTTCCAATGTCCAAGCTTTCTGCATTCATGACAAGGAAACCTTTTCTTTGCATCCTCTCTGCTCATTCGTCCCTTTTGTTTACCACTATTTACCACATTATCACTCTGATTCTGCTGTTTTGTCTGTCCATCTGTTTGACCATCTAATTTTATTCCCTGTTGTTCTGCCAACTTCACTTGTGCCCACATCATCTTTTCTTTTAGTTTCTTATGCCTATCTTCAATATCATTTCCCCAATATTTAGCTTACTTTAATATCTCATCTATGGTCTTACTCTGCCAATAAATTTTATGTTGCTGAATCATCTGACTAATCTCAGGTCTTAATCCGGTAACAAATCGATACACAAAGTGTCCCATATCCTTATCTCCAATACTTTCAAAACCAATATACGGCTTGAATAACTGCAATAACCTTTCATAATAGGCATGAACAGACTCATTTGGCTCTTGGGTAATACGATCTATTTTTATCCAGTCTTACTACTTGATGATATTTCTTCATTACATCATCTGAGGGTGCTCCTGTTTTTGAATTTCTTGGATATTCTTCACTAGGCCAATCAACTGTGATTTTACATTCTGTCCATAAATCTGCAGGCACCACTATATCAAGCAAACCATCTAAATCTTTCAACAAAACCTTTGAAACTTTCACAAACCTTTCAACTTGCATATACTATTCAACTGGCTTCTCACTCAACTTTGGGAACTCGTTTGTAAATGACAAAAAATCTTGTCAGCTGCATGGAACATGCACGTATCCACCACCAGGTACCTCCCTCATAGGACACAATCTTTCTACCTTCCCTGTTTCTTTCATTAAATATGCATTAGATGCTTCCTTAGCCTGTGTTTCTTCCTTTTTCTTTTGCCATCTCACTCTCCATTTATCAAGGTCTCCCCATTTCTGCAAAATATTCAATAATTCTTTCACTTGCAGCTTCCTTCCGGACACATTCATATTTTCCAAATCCTTATCAGTAACCTCCACTCGGTAAGGCTTCTGTAATACCTTCGGTCTCCCTATATCTATTCCCATCTCCGAGGATAGTTCTGTCAATTTCTCATGACACAGTCTTGCATTTCTAGTTATACTCCTGCATACAAAGAACAATTCTTCTTCATCATGTGTTCAATCTATCTATTCCCACATTTCCAGCAATCAATTCTTCTAATTCTACTTTCAATTTCTAAATATCTAGGGGCAGATTTATGAGGCCCTTGCGCCACGTTTACGCCGCTGTTGCGTCACGCAAGGCGGCGAAAACGTGGCGCATCCCTACGACCGATTTACAACGTGACGCATCTAGGTAGATGCGTCACGTTGTAAAGCCCTGCGCCGCTTGTGGGCTGTTCCGGCGCAGGGTGGGCGTTCCGGGGCAGGTGCGGCTCGCAAAAGTGGCTGAGTGAAATCTATAAGATTTCACTCAGTCACTTTCAGGCCAATGCTGCGTCAAAACCCTGCGCCTGCTTGAAGCAGGCGTAGGTCTTGATGCAGCATTGCAAAGATTGGGCACCCCCGAGCCTTGCTGGAGCTGCATCGCGCTTGCGACGCAACTCCAGCAATGCGCCACCTTAACGGCACAGATGCATCACGCATCTGCGCCGTTTTTGCCCCATGGTGCGCCGCATTGTAAATGCGGCGCACCATGGGTGGCGGAGCAGCGGCGCAAGATAACTGGCGCATCCCTGGGGATGCGCCAGTTATCATAAATCTGCCCCCTAATATTTAAGGAGGTGAACTCTGTTTTTCAATCTCTTGTGCCCATTTCTCTAAATCTTCTGGTGTTACTGATGTGGCACTTCTGACCCCCGAGGATGTTACTGTCATTCCTTCCTTTGAACTGCTAGGTATAACTCTCTTTGGGGTTTCGCTTACATTGTCTCTTATCGGCAGATCCATTAATGAAATTACTGAATCACACTCACTGGCTTGGTCATCAATTATTATGATTTCTTTTCTGGGATTATTTAAAGGCATTACTGTAGCTGGTGTTTTTGGACAATTTACTTTATCTCCATATAAAGGAACAACAGGACCTATAGTTTCAGGTATTTTCAATGCTTCAGGATTTACATGTAATTGAATTATTTTCTGTATTAATTCTTCTCTAAATTTGTTCAAGGTTTCTTTTTCTTTATCATAAAGTACTCTATTAACTGTTTGCTCATGTATTACCTGTGGAATCAATGGAGGTCCTAAATCTGGAGCACTTGGGATAACTGTATTTGGTCCTTCTTGATACGGTGGAGGGTTTTTATTCAAAAAGTCCTCTAATAACTCATCATCTGCTTCTCCATACCTAGTCGCATTCAAATGTTTAGATTTTTCTTTACACTTACTCCCTGTTTGTTCATCAGCCATTAATACAGGATACAACCCTTCTGATACCATTGTTCTTCTCCATTGTTTCATTTGTTCTTCACACCTCCCATTCATACCTCTGGTATAAAATCCTGCAAATTTTCCTCTTCAACCCTTTTCTCTCTCAAATGGCTCAGTCTCCCATTCTTCTAATGCATCATTCTGGGTTAATCTAGGTCTTGGTTCTAATTCATACATTCGCATCGCCAAATTTTGTAAAATTCTTCCATTAAAGGTACCATGCTCTAGAAAAGCTAAAACACCATCATCCTTTGTGTATTCGATCCAATTTTCCTTCCACACACAGGTATGATAACCTCTCTCCATCATCATAAACAAAGCAGGCATTCTAGGTGGTGGAATAGGAATTCCCTCTCTAGTTAAAACAGGTTTATCTTTCTTGAAGAAATTCTTAATTTTCTGTATAAATGACTTTTCCCTCCTTTCACCATACATTTTCCTGGACACTCAATGAATAAAGCAATAATCTGCAAAACCTCGAGCGTTCTGGTCAGGGCAATTTACCCAAAAGGCAAATGAGAAACGATCATACAAATTTTCACTAACCAGACAAACTGTAGTTCTTTTCAGGCTTCAGGTCACGCTCGTAATCTGACCAATGCTAGTGCGACCTTTCAATCGACGTCAGTTTTGCTTCTTACTACTGACCCCTTCTTCACAATCTGTGTTTGTCACACACCCGCTGTTTCTACCGATCCCAGCGTGGCTCACTGTGACGACAGTGCAACTCCGGCAACTGACCCTCCCTTCACAAGGTCTTGCGAAAACTTCTTTTCCTTTACTCTTTCCCAAATAAAATCCATTAACGACAACATATAAACATTTGCTACTCTGTCTGCTCCACTAGATCAAAGGATAGTTAACTTCCTTTCACTGCAAGTAAAACATTCCGCTCACTCTGCTGTTGAGTAAGACCTTCTGTATACTTTTCATACACTGCGAATAAAACCTTACATTTACCCTTGAATCAAGCTCAGAAGATCCTGCTACTCCTTCAGTGTTACCCTTACTAGGTGATATTAACACAAAGTTTCACCAGTTAGCTCTTTACTATCAATCACTCTCACTTTTACATGAAATAGTCCCTAATTTAACACTGCCAATCCTGCCTAGCTTCTCAGTGTTATTTCAACAGACGATTAACCATTACTTCAGTGTGGTTTCTAACGCCACCCGCTATTCAATTTTCCCGGGAATTCTGGACAACATAAAACAAATGTACCACAAACAAAAAATCAATACTTATCACCAAACTAGTCAATAATAACCATAACTCTGCTACCAGAAAACGGATCCAGCGTGTTTCCAACAACATATAATCTAACACCACATACTCACCTGGGCCCAAAAATTCATTCACAACACACTGGCAATAACCGCTGGGGTCATGTTTCGTAAATCTCTAGATTAGTTATCTCTAGTCCCTAACTAATCTTTCACTGATTAAAAAGTTCTTTCCTCTGGTCAATATACCATTAGTTGAACTAGTTGATGGTGAAATGACATAAGATCTCAATATACTTACACATTGGACATGATCACAGATCAGGATGTATTTTAAAAATGGATCTCAGATAAATTTCATGTGAATCACTTTCACAGTGCAGAACAAACTCTGTCTCTCACAGGAAGGAAAATTCAAATAATCAATCAAATGTATTTATTATACTTTGCAATGACACTGCATGAAAGGGAGAGGATAGAGAGAAAAGCACATAAGCGCATACACAGATATATTTATAGTTACCAAGAATGGTGAGAAAACCAACTCCCAGGCCCAGGAATTGGAAAGGGTCCCCCAGGAAAGGTCTGGCGAACAAAGGCTTCAGGACAGGAATCAGGACACGACAGACGACCTCTCTATCATCGACGCTTGTGTAGCACCCCTCTCTGACACTCTCTTCCTCCTCGAGATTCTCCAGAGATCTTCTTCTAAATTCATTTGCTTAAGATATTTAGCTCAGTAGTTCGATTCTTCTTCAGCATCACGCATCACTCCGACAGCATCCCAGTCTCATCCAAACTAACTATTTAAAGCTACCTCAATTATACCATTCTGCAAGCTAGTACCACCCATTAATGTCTCAAACTTATTGGAAATACTAACTCTGATTGGACAGGCAAGGGGAGGTGATCATCACACCATGCTTATTTTCCATTATTTTCTTTCAGCTCTTTGTTTAAAATCCCACCCCTTAAGTTGTATACATCAGTCTTTATTCCCACCCATATTCATAATGTAAGTGCCACATATTAGAAAAAAGACTGTAGTTCCTATCCATTTCAGTGGACTGTCGTTCCGGTTCTCATGAATGTATCTACCAGGGAACCTTGGACGGTGCTCAAGTTGACATCGCGTTTTCTAGCCTGGTTGCACTACGCATGTGCGGTAGAACGAGGTGGAATAGACTGTGGTTCGTGTTCCTAGGCCCACAATATTCGCTATTGAAAGAGTCAAAAAGACAAATGTTACAATCAAAAATAAATGGTTTCACTGTATACCACCTATCTCCACTCTAATTCCATTTACTTATTATCACTCTCCCCGCATTAGCTGTAGTAGAATAGCTGGGTTTAGTTTTTCAGCAAGCAGGTGGCAAGCATGTGAGTTTCAAGCGGCCATTTTGTTAACTACTGCGCAAGTGACGGCTAGGGCGCTCAACCTCGGACCTGGGGATCTGGGTTCGAGTCTCGGCAACGACGCCAAACATCCTGTGATTCTGGGCAAATCGCTTAATCTCCCCGTGCCTAACAAAAAAAAATGAATGTGAATCTTCATGTAACGTAACTGGTGCTATGTAAAGCGCTCTGATACCCGATTATTTTAAGGTCAAGTTCGCACTATATAAAACTCAGCAAAAAAAAAAAAAAAAGTACAGAAAGTTCCCTCCAAGCGAAAGATACGTCATACTACGGAGATGCAGTAGACGCATGCACACTAAAGAGTTTTGGTTAGCTGCCATTTTAGAATCACCATTGATTAATGGTTAATAAGACACATAGGCAAGCTTCGTTCTTACTAATAAATGTTGCGAAAGGCATGTTATTTCCACAATACAAATTTAGTAAGGGGTTAGTGGTTACATGAGAAGATTGCTTCCAAGGAAGTCTCTTGCTCCATCACCGTCTAGAACAAGATTTTTTACTGGAAGCATACCCGTCCAACTCGAAATCCTATAGCTAGATAATTTCTATGAAATTCCACACAATGGGGGATATTCTCAAGAAATTGAGAAAATTATCGCTAACCTTGGTTAGCGATAATTTTCTTAACGCTGCGTACTGCGGGAGACTATCGCCATGTTAGCGACGTATTCACAACACATAGCTACATGGCAGTAGCTACATACAGGGATCAACGGTGAAAACGTTTGCTAACATTAATGTAATGGCGATAGGAATTCCAGCGTTAGCAGGCGAAAACTAAAGTTAGGCCCATTAGCGATAAAACAACTCACATTAGTCAGCCTAACATGAGCTTTTTTGTAACTATTAGAAAAATAGCCGAACCCCAATAGACAAAAAGCCCCCCCAAAAAACGAAAAGCAGAATGAAGCAGCCAGGGCCAAGTGCAGCACACATCAACAACCCCCTCAAGCCACCCAACATCCAGGATGACCAGGATGAGAGCCTGGACACCTCGCTGGACCTGAATCTGGAGCCTGGATGCTTAGCTCGACCTGCACCTGGAGCCTTGATGCCTCTCTGGACCTGTGCCTGGAGACTGGATGCCTCGCTAGACCTGTGCCTGGAGCCTGGATGCCTCGTCGGACCTGCGCCCGGAGCCTGGATGCCTCGCTTGACCTGCGTCTGGAGCCTGGATGCCTCGCTGGACCTTCCCCTGGAGCCTGGATGACTCGCTGGACCTGCGTCTGGAGCCTGAATGCCTCGCTGGACCTGCGCCTGGAGTCTGGATGCCTCGTTGGACCTGCGCCAGGAGCCTGGGTGCCTCGCTGGACCTGCACCTGGAGCCAGGATGCCTCTCTGGACCTGAGTCTCGAACCTGGAGCCGAATGCGGAGGAGCTGTTGAGTTGTTGATCCATGGCGGTAGACATTGAGGCGCAAAAAACGCCCGTACCTGGTGGTGAAGTCTGGCAGGTCGCATGGAGACACGTTGCTAACCTGTGTGAGAAGACCGCCTTGTGACCCTTGGAGCTGTTAAAGGTAGAGGCGCTTCTGCGCACCAACGTAGTGAGGTCCTGTGATCGTGGGAAGATGGCGGGCCGGAAAATCAGGCACGGAGGGCGTATGTAATGAGCAATAGCGTGTCTTTATTGCACCAGTGAACAGAGGTATTATAAGGTTGGAGAATCTCAGGATCAAAGCGAAGGACGTGAAGAGGGCTCCTTGATTGTCTTCGGTATCTTCGGATGGTCCTTCGGGGAGGTCGGGTGCTGGGGTGGTCCTCGGAGGTAAAGGAAGAAACAAAGGAGCGGTTAGTCCAGCTGATCTAGCTTGGAATGCACCCGTAACCAACACCGGAGGAAAGTGAAGGGATTCGACGGAAACAACGGTGAGGGAAGGGGCGGGACGGACTCGGGAGGAAAAAGAAGAGAGAAAGAGTGCTTGGTGAGGGGCCGTGAGGGGAATCCTACAAACTACGTGCTGTACAAGTGGTGACGTGCTATACAGTATACAACAGTGATGGCCAGGCCACGTGTGACTAAAGAGAGGTTGTTATTTACAAGGCACCTAGTGTGCTACTGAGGTGGATGGTTGGTACTCACACGCTCCGCCGCAACTCCCTGGTGAGTTGCGGCTGCTCTTCAGCCTCCTCCTCTGGACTCCACCAGTCCTCGCTCCACTCTTCTTCCTCTTCCTTCGTCTGGTCTGCGCCTTCTCCGGTCTGAGCCTCCTGCCACGGGTTCGCTGCTCCGACGGCGTCTCGGTCCCGGCTTCCGCATTTTCTGTGTTCCGGCTCCGGCGATGAGGAGGGACTTCCGGGGTCGTGGGGGTGTGGTTCCGGTCCGTGACTGCTCCTGATAGGTTCCTGTAAGACAGAGAGGGGAGGGGTGCGGGTTGTCATGGTGATGTCCACGGACGCCTCAGGCTTGTTTGCAGAAAAGGGGGTGAGTCCGTTAACAGCCGGTCCGGGAGGGGTCCGGGATCGAGCGGCAGAGAAGGGGGTGTGTCCGATAACAGGCGGTCCGGGAGGGGTCCGGGACGGGGTCGCATCACAGGTCCGCATCGCATACTACGATCCACTACTACACCAGGGTGCACGTAGAGGATTACCAATGGTGTGTGCTTTCTCCCTTCATCACAGATTGGATTATGTTGGGCTGGCCGTATGCTGTGGAGGGTCAGCCCCCTGTGCTACACTGAACTTGCATGGCGCGAGTGCTGCATCGTCACACCTAAGGGGGGCCTGCTGCTTCAACTGCATCTGGAGGTCCACCAGTGGACTAGGCGGCGACTGCTGTACCCTTGGCTGATGCTCCTGCTGGCTGAGTCACATATTTGGAGAGAGTGCAGTGGATTGCACCATGGTTTCAATGTGCAGGTAAGGAGAATGGGGGACTCATAGCGCAAGAGGGCCGGGGGGGCGAGTTGCTCAGGCCTAACACACATAGATTACGCACCCCTAGTGTCAGCTCCTCCGCTATGGCGGAAGAGCTTTTCCCCACTGAATCAATCAGTGCAGAAGAGGAACAATAATCACATGATGGTAGCTAATTGATGTAATCATGCCATGATTCCTCAGGGGGTGAGAGGGTGGGTAGGACTACTCCAAACACGGAGCAGGACCATGGCAGATTGGCAATCCCACTCAATTGCGCTATGACTGTTTCGTCAGCCCACTCAGGACGCCCAAAGCACAGTCATGCCCACTTCCCTGTTTGAAATGCAGGCTGCATTACAGCCTGCTTGGAGAACATGCCCACCCATTCAGCCCTTGGCTGCATGACTTTTCCCATTGCCAATTGCCAATCCCACCGCTGCATCTCAGCGTTGTGATTGACTCAGGAGAGGGAGCCTGGCTGGCAACTTCCTTTTCCTGGAAGCAGACGCAGAAGAGCAGGAACTACGAAGACACGGGACCCGGCTTCGAGGTAAGACTTCCCTCATTAAAATGTTTGCAACACCCGCTCACACACACATTCCCACATCCTCGACCCGTCCTCTGAACTTTCCAGCGTTTACCACCTCACAGCTGTCCAGCCACCCCCCAGAACTTCTCAATGGCCGCTGCTATGTGCCCATGCACAGCGGGCGTACCACTTATGTGCCAAGGGCACATACGTATTATCGACGCATGCCATAACATCACATTCTATTTAAATGCATACTAATACTAGGCACATTGCAACAGTAGAGTAGTTGTTGCATAGCAGAGACATAAATACCACTATTCCCACCTCAGTGAGTGCAGCCCAAAACTAACATTTGCACCCCACACCCAACCGTGAACCCAGGAATACCTTTTTGAGCCCCCAAAACACACCCCAATTTTCATAATTTACCCCAAAACACACCCCAATTTTCATAATTTACCCAAAACACCCCCCAATTTTCATATTTTACTATATAATACACCCAAATTTCATCTCCAACAACCAAAACCCATACACACTCTAAAACGTAAAATTACCCCATTACTGACCTCACAATGTGTTGTACTCAAATGCGATGTAAAGACACCTGCGTTGTCGGAGTTACGTAGTTAATGATGTACTGCCTGCATTGTACTGGATGTATCACATGCCGAAGGCAACCCATAGGTTAGCCCGTTTGCGTCCGTCTGTCCCTGAACCACGCTCAGCACCAAAGAACCTTCCTCTTGGACACTCCACCGCTATGACGCCAGCACCCTCCTTGCCATCAGCCCTGGACACCACCTCACCGGCTACGGACAAAGTCTGCTCCGGAACGGACATTGTCATTGCCATCACTGAAGGATGAAGTATCACCCTCAAGGAGCACCCTGACCATCAAGCAGGAAGCATTGCCATCAACTACCAGAACACACTCCGACTGAACACGCACACTAATGACCCAAGGATAACCATGGAACACCTCAAATTCCAGATCCGGACCAACCCCACAACCATCCTCAGCGGCACACTCGTCTGCAGGCCCCACGGGCCATGGACCCCCATTCTCTGATACCATTGTAGACCTCATTGCACACCAGGCACTCACATCAACCGTCGACATCCTACTCAACTGACTCAAGTTCCACCTGGACAATCCCAGTGACAAGAACAACACCCCCTCCTGGGGAAGCTCAACAACATCAGAGTCAAGCAGCTAGTCACCGCAGCAAGCAACATAGCAGGACCAATGGTCGAGCACGTCTCCTCCGCCAGCTGGACGTTCAACGACAGCCACACCAATGGACTCTCCTGGACCAACCATCATTGTATACATCACATCTTCACCATGCCCACTGTACACCACCACCATCATCATCGCACATACCGCAGATGGATCAAGGCCACCGAAGCACATCTCGTCAACTCCTTCAGTACCACCACTACACCTACACTAACAGATAATGACACTGCAGTGCCCAAACGCAAACAATGGATATCCAACTGCGCCGACACCTGGGCACCACTCATGGACGGCACTGCATCAGTACCTTACACCTGCGTGATAGCAGGCATAAGGGTGGCGCTGTGCCACAGGGATAGGCGGGCACCATGCATTGCTGGAGTTATGTTATGGTTGTGACACGACTGCAACAATGCGTGACTCTAGCACAGACAGGTACGTCAGGATTCCAGACGTATCTGTCATTACTTGCGTCATGGAGCGCTGTCCAGTGAATACAGCGCATCCATAGTGTCTCAAGAAGGGGCCAGTGAAAAGTGTTGAAACGCTGTCTTGTCACAGCACTGAAACACTTTTCATGAGTGAGGCCCAGGAATGCACACTATCTTATTGATGGTGCGCAGTCCTGCTCTGTAATTTTGTAGCAGGGCAGAGCAGCAACATTGCTTGCAGCGCAGTCCAGCAACAAAACCTGCTGAATGAGGCCACAATGGTTATCTCCATTTTAAGACCAGATATTTTCTGGTCTTTAAAAACTGCCTCTAGTTGCAGTTAGAGGCAATTTTTGGTTCTCTCGACCTAAGGAATCCTCTTGTGAATATGGAGCTGTTGGGTGTACGGCAGATTTTGCATGGGAACCCCTCCCTTGCATGTCATTAGCTATAAAGATCACTAACAGCAGTTGCGATCAATCTAATGGATGTTTTCGCCAAAAAACTGTCGCTACCGGCTGTTTACGACAGCTTGGTAAATGGCGATAAGAACATTGCTGCATTAGCGGCAGAAAAGTGCCGCTAACGCGCCGATAAGTCCTTGAGAATATGCCCCAATGTGTGTTGGACAGTGGTGGACACGTGCAATGTGGTAAAATTTTGAGAAATAAAAACACTTCTCCATGTTAGCGCCTACTTTAAGGGGTTGTATTTTTTAAAGAAAGGTCTGGTCTGTCTATCATAGTAGATCAGCTTTGTTTCAAAAGCTACTGGTGTCTGTGCTAATCCATCCAAGTCAAACCCAAATCTCACCTCTTGAGGCAAAGTAGGCCAGGACACAAGGTGGGTCACAGTAGAGCAAAGTGCTATCTGTGATGAGAAAAGACCACCCCTCCAGAGTGAAATGCCTTTTGTGTTAGGAAGTAAATTCCCTTGCAAGAACTTGCTCCTCTTTACATCACTTTACATGAGTTTGTTCCAGTGCAAGTCCTTAGTAAATATGGCTCTGTATTTCTGTGAAGCTCTCAAATTAAAAATGTGGATTTTTCTTTTTATGAGCAACATTGTTATAGCAGGACACTTCACACTCCCACTTGCTTTATCAGGACCAATGGCCGACCTGGGCAATTACCCACTTTATCCATGCCTTGCATATTCCAGAGTTATGCCCCTTTGCACCTGAATTAGTGAATGTTACCACTTATTTGACAGAATTATCTGAATTTCAACCAAAGAACTAACCTTAAAGCATGACCAATTAGAGGGAGTGATTAGATTACTCCCACTTCTCCACGCACATCACAAATCTCCAAACTGGGAATGGGTGCCGGCAAGAGAATAGGAGACAGAAGAGAGGGAGTAGAGAAAGATAAGCCAAGGAGGATGATGTTCGAACACAATTGAAGATTCTTACATTGAAGGCCAGTGTCTGTAATTAGAGAGACAAGTAATTTCCTAATCAGCGTTCGCGACATTTATAGAAATTATAAAGTACTCTCAGTCGTACTTTATAAGAATATTGCAAGTCACCAAGGAGTTCCATAAGCATACAAAGAAATAAGGAGAACGGCCTAGTTCCTTTATACGGTTATGGAACTCTGAGGTGACTTGCAATAGCCATATCATGTTTGGCAGGGGGTCATTTATTCCATAAAATACATGGTCACACCATCATTTTTCCCACAAACCACTTAAAAACATGGTGTGTAGCTCATTCATATGAAGGAGTGAGCATGTTTACAAACATGAAGAATAAAAATAAAACCTCTAGTGCATAACTAAACATATCAAAAACATGTTAGATATTTGTTGAAAACAGATATTAGAAACCGTTCAATACAAGTCAGTTTTAAAAAGAAAACTGCAGTAGCTCGTGGTAGAAACATGCAGAAAGATTGTAGTTTTTCTCTAACTATGTAAGGAGTGAAAAAAATAAACATGTTCTCTTTGCTTGTTTGTAAGCTAGAAAAATAGAGCAGAAGGAAAAAAGCAATGTTTTTTTTGTTGTTGCTGTAAACAGCTGCTTGCATTATGGTCTGTGACCCGACTGCCTTTTACCTCGCTGTTGACTCCTGCAGCAGGCATTGTGATGAAAGAACTCGACTGCAATAACTGATAATAGTCAAGTTCTGATGCATCACAAGACCCCAATTATAGAGAAATTAGAGGCTGGTGTTCTTACAGGGATTACAGCATCCCATGTATAAAATATTAATATTCTTCTAACTCAAAACAAAAAACTCTGAAATGCCAGGAGTAAACTGCAGAAAGAGAATCTAAAAGTATAATATTGAGATTTGCCTCAGGATATATTCTCGCTAGGACCCCTAAATCGTATACAGCCATATGCTATCACTCATTCTCCTTCATGTTGTGCAGAGATTCGGTTTTCAACTTTTCAAGTCACTGTCTATTTACACTGGGGCATATTTACAAGAAACTGACGCATCTGTAAAGGTGCATCAGTTTCTCCACGCCACCATATGAAACCCTTGCGACAACATGGATGCGCCGTATTTACAATACGGTGCACCAAGGATTGACAGTGGCGTCAGGAATTCTGACGCATCTGTTGGCACAAAAGTGACGCATTGCTGGAGTTGCTAATGAAAGTAACGCAACTCCAGCAATGTGCCACAACAGATTGGTGAGTCCAATTTAAAAAGCCTTGCGTCATTCCTTACGTCTGGTCTGAGCAAGCGTAGGGATATTGGTGCAGTGAAGGTGTAGCGTGATGCAGTTAAATGTTGTAAATTTCCCTGCGTCCGTTCTACATGGCTTTTTGTGTGGGAACGCCCACCTTGTATACATTATACATGACAAAGGTATAATGTGGCTCAGGGATTTACAAAGTTACGCATCTCCCTAGATGTGTCACGTTGAAAATTGCCCACAACAGCTGCTGCCTCACAAAAAGTGACACAACGCAAAAGTATTGTAAGGGGCTTGTAAATCTGCCCCACAGTGGTTATGAAGCACACTTCTCTCACTCTGTTCATGATACTCAGAAACTATGGATTGGGGGGCTCATATTATTAAATCAACATTAAAATTAGCTCAATCGACAGGTGGCATCATGAAGGTGTTCTGCAAGTCTAGCCAGAGAGCAGTTAGCCCGGCAATAGAAATTTACAAGGCTCAAGCTCGATGTGGCGCGCTATATGGCGCAGAGTTATGGGGTCACTCCAAACTCGAGACCCTATCACAGGTCGAGAATCAATACCTCACACAGCTGTTTAGACTACCACGGAGTACCCCGTTAATCCCGCTCCGATTAGATACAGGGCTAATGGCGATTGCAGATGTATCAAACCTTAAACCCCTAATGTACTGGTGTCGCCTGTGGACTACTCCCGAACTTTTACCATAGAGGGAGGAACTGTTAGAATAATGAATGCACAGGGGGCTGCCAAACTACCTTGGTTAGCACATATCAAATATATGCTAACCAGTATGGGGTTGGGGGATTGCTGGGCTGATCCTGAGTCTGCCTGCTCACTAATATCAAGGAAACAAATGAAGGCCCATTATGAGGAGTACAGAATGGCTCAACTTCACTGTTGTTCGCAAACAGGCAAACTAACCTCAGCTTTTTTAGAAATAAAAGATAGTTTCTGCTTTGAGTTGGCCCTAGAAGTCATCAAACCAGTAGCGGCAAGAAAGCTCTATTTGCAGTTTAGGCATGGGGTTCTTCCGCTTCGCTGTTTTACATCTAAATGGAGAGGTTTGCAAGTTGTGCATTGCCCGGCATGCGATTACCCTGAAGAATCAGTACTCCACGTTTTCTTTAGCTGCCCTGGCTACTACAAA
This sequence comes from Lissotriton helveticus, assembly GCF_964261635.1. Taxonomy (NCBI): domain Eukaryota; kingdom Metazoa; phylum Chordata; class Amphibia; order Caudata; family Salamandridae; genus Lissotriton; species Lissotriton helveticus. Next base: position 104,830,081 of record NC_136072.1, read on the forward strand.
GCAAGGAAACATTGGTTGGTGCAGATTTGTAGGAACCTCGGAAGTAGACATTGTTCTGAGACATTCAGGATACTGAAGCATGGCTCCAGTATCCAGATCGTCTACTCAGTTGCAGGATTCCTATTTTCTATGTGGTGTACCCGAAGGGTCTTTTTGAAATCAACCATAGACACACTGGACCATTCCTAGGGAACAAAAAAAATGTATAACATCATAACCCGGTATAATATTCCTCTGTGGCTTCTTTTATCGTCTTGAATTTAGAAAATGCTATTTGATCGGACTGGAGTGAATCTAACCACTGGCTTCGTATGTCGGACCACAGGGAACTGGTTGTCTGTTAATTGATATCGATAATTTTTCTAAAAATTCCTACCTGGAAGTCCCTATGGATATGGGGAACCTTAGTATCTGCTCCAGAGTAACTGAAACATGGGAATTTGGCCATCCTTTTTATGAATCTTTTTTAATTAACTTATTTATTTATTTGCACTATGCACTTTCCGAAATTAAAACTATGTCTCCTGCCTTGTAACACCCCCCACGATCGTTGTTTTTATAATAATGTATTGAGTTACTCATGTATGCCAATCAGGTCTATGATTTTTTTTACATCTCTCTAAATTTGATGCTTGTATGTTTGGATGTAATTTTATAAATGATTTGTTTGTACGTGCTTGTACTTTTTAGGTCATATTGACCGAATAAGGTTTATTGAACTGAACTGAACTGATCCTCAGAATCAAAGCTTTTCACTATGCCTTGTAACAATGTTTCTTCCTATTTCATGCAACACTTCTAGCGTGTTTCCAGTAAACTGTGACAATGTTTCATTTGTCAAAAAAGAGCCAAACCACTTCTGAATATTGATATCACTGCCAACATGCAGCATCAATGAAATTTTGCTACATTTCCTCAATGTTCTACCGTCTGAGAAACATTTTGGGCCAGATGTACGATGGATTTTTGCATGCGCAAATGGGTTTTAGACTCATTTGCGCATGCAAAAAACCTATGGCCCATGTTCTAATGCTACTTTGTGAGTCGCTAATTAAACAGCGACTCGCAAAATAGGGTTAGCGACTCGCTATTAGGCAGGGGCGTTCCAAGGGCATCCCTTCCTAATAGCGAGTCTGAACCCTATGTATGCGGTTGCAAAACACACGCCGTTTACCACCCACTTCAAGAAGGACCCCTTCCCCTTTGTGAATGGGTGCACAAACATTTTTTCAGAGCAGGCAGTGGTCCCAGGGACCACTACCTGCCCCTCAAAAAATTAAAAAGAAATGTTTCATTTTTTTATTTTAAATGCATTCCGTTTTCCTTTAAGGAAAATGGGCTGCAATTATTTTTATAACTGCTTTCTTTAAAAGCAGTCCCAGACATGGAGGTCTGCTGACACCAGCAGGCCACCATCCCTGGCAGTGCCACCCATTCCCAATGGGGAGCAATTTGCGACAGCGTTATTAATATGCATGAGGCATGCAATTTGCAACCCCATTGGGAATCGCAAATAGTGTCTCAGACGCTGTTTTATATAGACAATTGCGCTTGCAAATTGTGGCTCGCAATTTGGAGCAATTTGCGAGTCGTACATCTGGCCCTTAATCTGTATATTTACAGTGGAGCACTCTTGCGTAGAGGAAGGCGGGCCAACAAATTAACAGGAATAGTCGAGCCAGAGCCAAGCCATGGGCTTCTTTTATGCATTTTTTTATATAGCGCAAATTTGACCCAAAAATGACAAGGCGCTTTACATGAGACCTGTTGCATTACAGATGGACATATTAATTTTTGGGCTTGGCTGGGTTCTTAGAGCCCTTGCACCAGCGGAGCCTTCACATTTTTTGCACATAAACACCATATAAAATGTGATAAAGACGTATCAAAATTAAAAAGTGTTTTCCTTTAATATGCACAAATGTTTTAGCTTAGTACTTTAGATTATATCACTACACTGAGAGGCATTTGTTAAAAGTGACAGTTTTTAAACTTAAACGTAAAATATTTATGCCCCCCCTAACATTCCGTTAGTCATGTGGCCTAGATTCATACATGGAACAACATTATCGTTTATTTAAATCAGACACAAGAGAGGTGCCTGGTGAGTGCACACCCCACACTCATGTATTTCCTTGTGCTCTCACATGCAATAAAGAAAGAAAAGAAAGCAAAGCAGGGGAAAAAAATATTTGCCAGGGATCACACAGTTTGGTCAAGTGGGGAAACTGCTAGGTTTTCTGATCTCACTTTGTGCCATTTACCCACTAGATGGATGTCTGTTTTCCTCTCCAGTTGTTCTTCTTTTTTTTATTCTTGGCGCATTAGAAGCCATTTTATAGTTTGGCTCATTTTGGCTCGAGGTCCCAAGAGGACCATGATCTAAGCCAGAGCACAAGAGAAGGCTCTACCCACCTGAAGGAGCTACTGGTGAAGTTCAGTGGAGTAAATCAAAAGATATTCATTGACATTGGGCTGAATAGGGGACCCTAAAGAGTTAGGGGTCCCATGCAGAACAGGGGCTTGCTTTATGCCCCTGTTGAAGTTTTCAGGTAAGTTCTCATCTCAGAGTTTCTAAGGAGGTAAGCGGGACCGAACTAATGAGGAGAGAACGTAGCGGAAGTTCAGTGGGTGCTGTGCACCCATCAGATTCGTACACAGTTGGGAGCTGTTTAAATTGGACTATGCCACTCATCATGTACGTGAGTCCTGTGGGATCTCGCGAGCATAGAACAAGGTTAAAACAGGAAGGCCTTGGTCCAGTGCTTAGGCTGGTACGCGCATAATGCCGTTGGAAAGGCAAACTTCCTTAACAAAGCTATCTGTGGGCTATTTAGATGATTATTCCAGTGATCAGGTACTGCTCTATGGCAGTTGATTAGCTCTGTGAGGGGTTGCATTTCATGGGAGGCGATATATTTCGGGTATAAGATGGAGTGCAAGTAAGGAGGCATTTTGAGAGCCTAATTACATGCAACCATCCCACCTAACATACACGCGACACACCAGTAGATCGCATACTACCACACACTTCATGACACAATATCAATACAAGCCTTGGAACACCACACTCTAATTATTTCACATATTCATGAGTATGGCAAGAGATTGGCACTGCTTCTCTAGATCCTGTGACTGCTATGTCGGCATCAAAAAGTGTCCATTGTTGCTGTCTCTGCCTTTACTGTACCACTTATGTGATGCCAGGAATGTGCTGTACCTGTACTGATTTCATGGAAAGTAGGCATTGCTCGTGTTGCACCTTCGCTCTTTTGTGCACAACTTCTTTGCAAACCTGTTCTACAGCTATGCCGATTGTTCGTGAAAACAATCAGGGCACACAAGCGAAAACAAATTGATTGGAATTGTTCATCTTATTTTCAGTGTTAAAAAATGAAATAATGTATGAAAATATGTCAGCCAATGTCACAAAAAGTTCAGGTGCAACCTTCAATGGCCACAGTCCCTAGGCATACAATAACAACCATGTGCAAAAAGAAAATGTCTGTTTTAAATGTGCTAATAGATATACACAGCACTACATCATGACTAGGATCAACAAAGACAAAGAGGCAGCAGGGTTGACGGCAACTGCACTACCTAGGCTAATCACATAATGTGCTTAGAACTCACCTCACATGGCTAGCTGCCACATGACCACAAATAGATAAATATAGAAGGTGAATGAGAGGCAATGCATACGATCAGCAAATTGCAGAGCACACAAAGTAATATTCATTCAACAGTTGTTTTTCAGTTTTGTTGCATGTCTTTATTTTACACAACCTATGCATCCTCTTTAAAGATGCAGCGACTGCCTGACACTGGTCTAGATCGGACACACACCAATAAGAAAAAGTACATTCACAGAATAGACTGGAGGCGTCCATTTTCCATTTGAGTTTCACCTCCACCTTGGAGGCCACGTATACTACACCTTTACTGAGGATACATAGGTACTCTTTACTGGCCTAAGGCCTCTTCTCTGGAGACCACATCCATAAGAAGGACGTTTTGCATGGATTAAAATCTACCGTATTCATTCCATTGGCAAACATTATTCATTACTCTTTTCCTGACCTGAAGAACCCCTTGTTAGGGTGAAATACGTTGAATGTGTCTACACCTGTACAAAGAGCTTGTGTAAAACAAAGACATGCAACAAAACTGACAAACGACTGTTGAACGAACATTAATCTGTGTACTCTGTAATTTGCTTATTGTGTGTATTGCCTCTAATCTACCTTCTTAACATCATGACTAGCTTAGCATGTGCTAGCATATTAATTATGATCAAATAGCTTTGTCAATGCCTGCATTTTATTATGAGGTTACCTGATCAATTTACTTCACCACATGACTGGTTAAGGTCTAGATCATCTTATGAACAATTTTCAGCAACCACTAATGTCAATATATCCATGATAGAGGAATAGCTATGGACACTGCATCTGATGATTTATGGGAATAGAGGTACCGATGTGGAAAACGTTTTTTGCTGCTGCCACAGCATGAGGTAGGCAGAAAGTCCTGCATGACAGGGGTATAGGGCCATCAGCTTCGGGAGATCTTCCTAAAATGGATGTAAAGGCATCATACAGTAGGTTCTGAATGTAGCGGAAAAGCCCTCAGACTTTCTGAGAATGTACAATTTAGCACTTCAAAATTAGCATTGCATGTGCCCTCCCTTGGATGGCCATCTTTGATGTTTTGTTTGCTAAAGTACAATAAAACCATTCAAAGATGGTCTCCACTATGTGCTCATGGGCATCCATCTTTGGATGGTTTAAAGTCCCTTTAAAGATGGGTGTTGTTTGCAATGCCCCCGGGATGTGGAGCACTGCAAGCAGTATCAGTGTTTGGGACGCTGCCAGATCCTAGCAAAATAAAAAAAATAAAAAAACTTTTACAACTTTTTTTTAAAAACAACAACATTTTAGGTAAATGTAACAGAGGACACATTGTCCCACCAGTTGTTAGCAGTGAAGATGTGCTGTTGTGCGCTTGGTTGAAATGCCATCATTCAGTTTGAGAGGAACCAATAGTTGAAGTTGTCTGGCCCATTACCCCATGAAAAATGCTGTAGTTGGTAGAAGGAAATGCGCATGACAAAAGCGTAAACTACTGCATGAAGATGGTTGATTAATAGCCCCAGTAAGTGTATACCGTGATTTGTAAATATTTATCAGGAAAAACATAAGGTCCTGACTAGCGCTATGCTGTAAATAAGAATGCACATCTCTTGTAAAGTAAAGTAGAAATACATTCATTTGATAACTTTATTTCGGTCGGGGACCATAAAAGTGCAATAAGATATATACAGGCACGACAATAAAACCATAAATACAGTCAAGTTAAAAGTTATTAAACGTTGAGTTATCAAAGAGTAAGGGTACAATAGATAATTATGGGCCATTATTTCATACTGATGAAAAGAGTTCTTCTCCGCCACATGCCATATAAAAAACGGGAGACAGCAAAAACAATGGGAGGGGCAGTATCATAGGTTAAAACTCTTGAAGCTTGTGCAAATTGTCTAAAACCCAGATTTTTACACAGTGGAAGGATCCAGCATTTCCGAATTCCGCTGTATGCCGGGCAGAAAAAAAAGATATGTACAATGTCTTCCCTCCAGTAGTTGCAAGCAGTGCAATTGGCTTCCATCAAGTTTGTCCATCTGGATGTTAGTGCCCCTATCGGTATGGAGCCATGCCTCAGTTGAGTGTATAATTTTCTTGCAAGTGGAGGCTGCACCAGGTCCAAAAACACCTCCGTCATGAAATCAACTTTCATCAATAAAAACTCTGTGGACAGCCTGCCCAGGGAGGTCGAGCAATGTAGAGTTTTAAGGTTATGTGACCTTACAGCTGCCACTATTTGGGACCTTTGCGTCCTCACGCAGCTGACTTCAGGTGCATCCCAAAGTTGTGGCATACCAATTTGATGAAAGAAAGCCTTAACATGAGCCAGCCAGGGAAATACAATTCTAAAGTATCATGTGAACTCGGTCCTATTTTCATCAGCCCCTTAAATTAATATTTGTTGTAAAACAAGTAAAGTAATAGTCATTGTGAACAAATGGGAACGGCAAACATAATTTCTGAAGGGCTAAGGAGAAATACACGGGGCTGAACTAATGATTGTGTTAAATGCTCCAGCCTGTGATTTTTCAAGAAACTTTTCAAAAGCTCAAATTAAAACTTTCCTGAAAACGAGATCAGTTGAAAGGAAGACAGAAGACTAAAAGAACCTGAGAAATCCCCAAACTTTACAAGACATTTCTGACATCTTGTTCGCTTCCTGCTAACTTCATGACATGAGCAAAAAAGATGGCGAAGACATCTGAATGCAACATTCATCATTAATTGTGAGTATGTGAGCCAGTGTCTTGCTGAACAGCATCAAGCCAGGACGTCACTCTCAAACATTAGAGAGCTGAACCTTAGAGATAAAATGTTCCTCTGCATGTAGATCTTATAAAAGATGTAAATGCAACACATACAATTTATAAGTGCTTGAATCTCCAAAGTTGAAAAGCTGCTCTGATGATTTACTGACAAGGGTGCTGAGGGAGTAATGGAAGCAGTGAGAGAAGATGTAATATACACCCATGAGATCTCTATATCAGCTCTATGGTTCCCTTTTTGAAGCTGCAAGTGAAAGTCCTTCCTTTAAATCTTCCATCTCCTCCAAGAGCTGTCATGCTGATATTGTCCCTCACATTTTATCATTGAACCATTTACCCAAGACTAGCATAATAAATGTTCGCATTTTTCATGACTGATAAAAGGAGGGTCCCTGACAAAATATCGATGTTAAAAATATAGAAGTAAAAAATATCTATGCAAAAATATAGAATGCAAAAATATCGACTCCCTATACTTAACCCTTTGCATGCCACGGACGCGCTGTGCTAATGACGGAGTGGTTCCGTCACAGCCCAGCCGCCGCGCCTGCGTGGCATCAATTCCGCGCCTGCGCTGAGCGTTCCATTGGGTGGGCGGGGCTTTGACGGAACCACTCTGTCACAAGCACAGCGCGCCCGTGGCTCGTGACGGAACCACTCCGAGCAAGGTGGCGCCGCGCGGCCCCCCTCCCCCCAGCGCCACGGGGAATTACCTCCGCGGCCAAGGGGTTAAACACGTTAGTATAAAAATATCCCAAAAATATATATAGAGGTAAAAAACGTAGGGGCCTATTAGGTTGGCGGGCGGACTTCCCTCCGCCCGCCACCCTAGCCAGTGGTGTGGCGGTCCCACCCCGGATGATTAGTATGCCACCACCACCATGGGGGTGGCATCCTCCATTCCCTGCTCACAGCACCGCCCGCCATAATGCTGGGAATGCACTACGTGCATCGTCATGCACAAGGTGACAGGCACCGCGAGGTGCCGGCCACCATATCTATGACAATGCAGGGGGTACCTACTTGTCGACCAGGCGGAAAAGCGGCGGACGGTATTCCTGTCCGCCGCCGTTCCCCGTATACTAATATGGCTGGGTAAATGGGTGGCGGACGGGGAAGGATGTAGGGCGGATCGCCACCGCCATGTGGGCTGTGGCGATCCGCCCTACATCCTAATGACCCCCAAAGTTGTGAAAAATATCGAATTTTATATATATATATATATATATATAAAAAAAATATTAAATATGTTTATAATAAAATGTATATAAAAATTAAAGTAGGTTTAATACATTTTAAGAACTACAATAAATAAACTTGAATAAAAAAAGTTAAACACACATACATAATAATTCATAATTACTTACTTTAAAACAATTAATAAAGTATTAATTTTAATGTATTTTGTAATTTTAAAATTATATAAAAAATTTACAAATATATATATATATATATATATATATGTATATGTACCTAAGTGTGTGTACCAATAACATACAATCTAATAAAGAAAAACATTGTATTATAAATTAAAACATTAAGCTATTTAAAAATCTTCAAACTTAAATGTCCCACCACAGTAAGTGCAACAGTAGGGAAAGTGCTGGATGGTGGAGGGGTAAAAATTTACTATTCCCACTCCAGTGAGTGCAATAGGAGGGAAAGTGTTGGATAGCGAGGGGTAGAAATGACTATTCCCACTCCAGTGAGTGTAACAGTACGGAAAGTGTTGGATAGCGGAGGGGTAAAAATGACTAATCCCACTCTATTGAGTGTAACAGTGGAGAAAGTGTTGGATAGCGGAGGGGTAAACATTACTATTTCCACACCAATAATTGTAAAAGTAGGTAAAGGGTTGGATTGCAGAGGAGTAACAATTTATATTCTCACTCCTGTCAGTTCAAAATTAAAAACAAACCACATTTTAACAATAATAAAAATATTTACCCACTTGTGTGCTGCCGTCGCTAGTGCTGCCGCCACGCGGCCCCGCCCATTTTGCGGAAGTGCCACACTGCCGCAAAATCGCGGCCACGGCAAAGGGGTTAAAAAACACAATAAATTAAAAAATATATAAATATGTTACAAATTTTATTACAAATATATTTAATATGACATTTAAAAAAACATATTATAATGTTAAATACATATAACAAATACCTACAAATATTATATATATATTTCTAAATTTGTTTATTGAAATTAGAAGAAAAAGAACAGCATTATAATAAGCATAATATATCTGAACTAACATAGACATTATCAATGAATACAGAAGTACAATGGTTATCATAAACATGCTGTATGCAGAAAGGCAATACATTTAAAAGAGATGGAAAAAGGGGGGAGGAAGAGGAAAAGGGGATGATCAATATATTATGACTCTATAAAAATAGGAGAAAAACGAGATATGTAATTAAACACTGTAGACACAATGATACATTGGAAATAAATAGCATAATGTAAATCCATAGATGTGAGCAATAATATTACTGTTGAGTTCATGCTAATTAAAGATCTCCCCTTTAGAGAACCTTACCTGGACCTGATTTCCAACCCGATGGATAGGTCATTGTACTTTAAATTTAGGGTGGGAGTTCTGCCTTTAGGACAGTGGACAGCAAGCTGGAAACCACCTTGGCAAACCATACCGTCCTGTCCTTTTTGTGTCAATAGGGTCGAGTCTATTGCCCATCTAATGTTTGAGTGCCCAGCGTATGTAGCACCTCGCCGTAGATGGCTGAAACCTCTCTGTATGAGTCTGGGCACTCGATCACACTTGGAGGCCCTACAGATCCTAAGATCGGACGCCCGTCCTCTGTTTGCATGCTGCTTGGCAACATTTTTGGGCTGGGTATGGAGGATAAGATCAGTGAGGAAATCGCTCCTCCAGTAAGGCTATCCCCATAGACTCATCTTGTTAACCACCTGATGCATTGTTTCCCCTCCCTTATCATCATACCGATGACTGCTTACTATTGTTCATTGTACAAAGTGTTTAGAGGGTCGAATTGCTAAATTGTTTTATATTTTTATCTGTTTCTGTACTGTAATGCTTTTATGAAATGACAAATATTTCGAAATAAAGCTATTCATTCATTCAATAATATCTTAATAATTTAAGAAAATGACAACATGGTGTATTTATGGTGGTTTTTCGGACATCATCGGAGGTATTTACAACGCTGACAATAGTAGAAGCAGACCAGGGTAAGTATGTAGTAAGTGGAAGCCATAAAAGATCTTTTTAATGGATAGAGAAATAGGGGCGACATAGTTGGTATTGAGTCTGTGATGAAAACAGACGGCATTCCACCAGACTCTAAAAGTGACTTTCTCTGCTTGTTTCCAATTTGAGGTAATTAAATGTAAAGCAATTGCTAATAATAAATCTAACAACTTGAAGTTTGATGGTGATTGAGACCATTGAGGTGATAAGGAGCCTAGGAAAATGTTGAGTAAAGAAAAGTAAATATTAACTTTAAAAATCTGTTTAATTTGGGACCAAACTAATTGCCAGAACTGAAAGATATTAGGCCAATCGAATAACATATATTTTAAATCAGCACTAGAACAGGAACAGTACCAGCAGGTCGATTGAGTATTAGGTGAGAAAGATGCTAGTGTTGCAGGAGAGAGTAATAGATGTTGATAAACAAAATAAAGGGTTTGAGAAGTATTATCAGTTCTTGATGTCTTATGAATCTTAAGCCATAGCTTATACCAGAAGGAGGTAGACCAGCATTGCGTCAAATCCTTTTCCAATGCCAATTCAGTTCTTGACTTGTGTCTGTCTGAAGGTAATAATAGACACTTATAAATTGAAAATGCAGAGGGAGAAGTATTTAATATTGGAAAAAGTGTAGAACATGCTACAGGAAGTTTGGGGATGGGTGGAAGTGTGAGGAGATATTGATTAAGAGAGGAAAGTAGAAGATTGTACTGAGAATTGAAATAATTAGACAGTGAAAATTTAATTTGAAGATCTGCAAAGGATAGGGGATAGTTATCAGTCAAGAGTTGGGCAATAGAGAGCATACCTTTGGGTCTCCAAGATCTCCAGTAGATGGTACGATTTTTGATACGTAGTAATTTATTGTGTCAAATGGGGTGTTGAGAGAGAGAAGTAATATAAGGATAAGAAGATGGTAGAAGAGGAGCTAGAATCTTACGAGTATAAGAAATACCTGGAGAACGAAGAGAGGATATAGTATTAGTGAAGCCAAGAGTTTCCTGGAAGTCAAAAGGGGAGACAAGACATTTCCCTATAGATATCCATACTGGGAGATGTACAGAAGGTTCAGAGGAAAGCCAACTTGAAGCTTGTTTTAAAGAAAAGGCAAAGTGATAAGTTTTAAAATCAGGGAATTTAAGGCCACCACCAGATTTGTCCTTTATTAAGGAAGATTAGGCTATTCGAGGAGATTTGTCTTTCCAAATAAATTTCCTTAAAAGTGAATCGATTTTCTTAAAGTAATATCCAGGAATGTGCACAGGCGTCATCGAGAGAATATAAAGAATCAGAGGGGTAAGCATAATCCTAATCGTATCTAGTCGTCCCCACCAAGAGAGAAAGAGAGGGTGTCAACGTGCAATAGTATCATTTAATGTTTTATTAAAATAGTCAAAGTTTAACTTTAAAGTCTCTGGGATATTCGAAGAGAACCATAAACCCAGGTATTTTAGCTTAGAAGGTTGCCATGAAAAAACAGTATGGATAAAATAATGCTTAAGGCGTAAAACATTGAGATGCAAGACCTCACATTAATCTGGATTAAGGCGGTAGCCTGATATTTGAGAAAATATATCAACCTGATGTAGAAAAGGATGGAGAGAAGTACCCGGATTAGAACCATATAAAAGGATATCATCCGCGTAAACAGACATTTTAACTTAATGAGAATCGAGATGGAAGCCAGAGATCTGAGCATCCTGTCTGACTTTAGTTAAGAAGGGTTCCAATGTTACTACAAACAATAAAGGTGATAAAGGACACCCCTGTCGTACCCCCACTAAAAAGAGAAAAAAAATCGGAGATTTACCATTAATAAAAGATAGAAGCTCTAGGGCTCTAATATAGTTAGGACATTAAGGAGATCAGTTTGGGAGGGAAACCTATCCATTTTAAAGCATGAAAAATGAAATCCCATCCAATCCTGTCAAAAGCTTTTTCAGCATCTAAAGCTATAGGGGCAATAGGATAATTGAAGGAAGAATCCTTGCTAAGAATGTTGAAAAAGACTCTAGAGTTATCAGAGGATAATCAACCCTTTACAAAGCCGAATTGCTCGGGACCGATAAGTTCAAGCAGGATAGGGTCAATGCGAAGGGCCAAATGTTTGCAAAAATCTTATAATCCGTATTGACTAAAGAGATGCAGTGATAATTCTTGCAAAGGGAATGATTCTTTTATCTTTTGGGATTAAACATATCATAGCTTCTTAAAAAGTACCATGAGATGAACCGTTTGTAATAAAAGAATTAAATAAAAGTAAAAGATTAGGAAGAAGCAGCTTAGCAAAATGTTCAAAGAACTCAACAGTGTACCATTGGGTCCAGCGGCCTTCCCTCGTCATAATATCGATACTGCATGGATAATTCCTGCTAAAGTAATATCGGTTGCATCGGTGCTAGAAAATCAAAATCAATATGTTGGGAAGGAGGCGGGTTAATGGATTGAAATTAAGAGGATAGATCTGATTTAATTGGTTGTGTCTCAGGAGTACAGAGATTTTTATACAAGGAAAGAAATTTGTTTAAAGTATAATTGTCTTGAAATATTGAAATCCCAGCAGAGTTCTGAAAAGATTCTATTCTAGTTCTTTCTCGCCTTATTTTTAGGTAATTAGCCAGTAATTTTTCCATTTAATTATGGCCTCTATAGTAACAAGTGCTGCTTTTCAATAGGTAGGAGGAAGCAGCTTCCGTGGAAAGTCTGTTAAAAGTGAGCTTAGCATAAATAGGATTTTTAAAGAGATTCGGTGTTAGAATGATAATAAGTTTGTTCTAGTTGTTTAATTTTAGTGAGTAATTGAGTAGTTTGTATTTCAAAAGATGTTTTTTTATGGGAAACAAAATTCATTATGAAACCTCTAGCAGCCGCATTAAAAGAATCCCAGATCATTACAGGAGATATATCATGAGTTGAATTAATAGCAAAACATTCAGAAACAAAAGAACTGGCTAGAGAAATTGGGATCAGCAAGTAAAGAATTATTAAAACGCCAGCTACCAGCATGTGGAGCAAATGGTATCAGATCAATGTCAACAAAAACCGGGGCATGATCTGATATTAAAATAGATCCTATTTCAGACTGAAGGACATGTTGATTTAAGGGTTTACTTAACCCCTTCGCTGCTAGGCCTTCCCCCCCGTGCTAAGCCTTTTTTTGGCTATTTGGGGTAGTGCGCGCTTAGGCCCCTGTAACTTTTTGACCACATGAGGTATCCACGCCAAATTTGCGTTTCCCTAGATGGCCACCGAGCATGGGGCCAAAAACCCAGGTGCCCCTCCTTGCAAACCCAGGTGGTTTTGAGATAGGCAATTTTGATGTCGCCTCACTACGTTTTTGGCCCTTGCCTGTCGCGGGTACTTGGCCCTCCCACACAAGTGAGGCACCATTTTTATCGGGAGACCTGGGGGAAAGCTGGTTGGTAGGAAATTTTTGTGAGCTCAGTGATGCCACACTTTCACACACAAAAATAAGTGAAAAAAGTGATTTTTTCATCTACAATTGAGGTTTGCAGGGGATTCTGGGTAAGGAAACGTTGGGGGATCCATGCAAGCAAGCTATACCTCCCTGGAAGCCCCCGGGTGTCTAGTTTTCAGAAATGTGTGGGTTTGGTAGGTTTCCCTAGATGGCCACCGAGCACGGGACCAAAAACCCAGGTGATCCCCCGTGCAAAACCAAATCGTTTAGACATAATTAGTTGTTTATTTCTGCAGCGTGAGACTTTTGGCACAATATTGCAAGGAAAATGTTACAGACATTTTGAGGTTTGCAGGACATTGTGGATAAAATACCTTGTTGAAATTCATAAGAGAGACATCACCACGTACTCCCATGGGTTTACGGCAATATCTACAATTGGTAGGTTATTCTTAGATGGAATGTACACCTTGACAGAGAGACCAAAAAGACAAAGATTCCTGCACAGCCATCTATTCCTCAAACACACACACATACTGGTTGGATTTGGCACGAGGGCGAATGATGGTTCAAGGCAAGGCACCAACCGCTTTACAGGCCATTCACATACCTTTCATATGTGATGCACACAAGACCATTCACACCACCAGACACATAACCAACACATCACAACATTCACAAAAAGGGACAAGGTACACCCTGCTTCAGAAAGACAAAAAAGATAAATATTACTGCACAGCCATCTAATCCTCAAGCACACACACATACTGGTTGGATTTGGCATGAAGGTGAGTGATGGTTCAGTATATTCAATTGTATTGGCAAGTGATTTCACAAAAATTAAATGCACTGTTAATAATTGAAAGGACGAGAAAGGAACCATTGACTCACAGCTCGTGAGCTGTAAAGCAACGACAAGGCACCAATCTCTTTATAGGCCATTCATACACCTTTCATACGTGCGACACATACAAAACATTCACACCACCAGCCGCGGGCCCATCACATTACAACACTCACACCAGCAGACAGCGCCATTCAAGAGCCTATCACTTTCACATGCCCACATTCCTGACACAGCAACTACACAAACTGATGGATTGCGTGGAGTGGCGCTCAGCCAGCAGTGTGTGTATTGACCAGCAGCAAGTCACTACTCACACACCGCCAGCCGAGTGCCAGTCCACGCACACCGCCAGCCAAGCATCAGTCCATGCACACTGCCAGGCAAGCGCCAGTCTACACACACCGTCAGCCAAGCACCAGGCCACGCACACCACCAGCCAAGCACTAGTCCATCCACACCTCCAGCAAAGCGCCAGTTCACGCACACCGCCAGCCAAGCACCAGTCCAAGCACAACGCCAGCCAAGCGCCAATCCACCCAGACCGCCAAGCCTCGCGTGCTGACGCCATTGATGACGTGGTGGGGGGCAGGGGAGGCAGGGGAAGGTCTTCCCCTGCCTTCCCAGGTAAAAATACCCACATCGGCCGCCCACGGGGGGAGCAACAGCGCTTCCCCCATGGGTGGGTGTCATGATGAGCTGGACTCATTATGAGCACACAGCTACTGTGTGCATGACGAGTCCAGCTCGTCATAAGCACCGAAGTGGTTAAATAAAAGGTAGTCATTAGGGGATTGTGATTGGTGTGGGGGTGAAAAGTAACTATATTGTCGAAGATCTGGGTGACAGACCTTCCAGATATCAACAAGAGATTTACGATGTATGGTGGTGGTAAATTGTGAATGCATTTTAGTGTTTACAAATTTAACTGATGAGTGTCTATCCAATATGGGGTCATGAATTTGATTGCAATCACCACCAAAAACAATATATTCATCATCAAACAAAAGTAGTTTATCAGAGGTCTGAGACCAAAATACTTTGTCAACAGAAACTGGACGATATACATTAAAAATAACCAGAGAATAAGAAGTTTAACAATAACCCAATAACCATCAGAATCAGATTCTTGATGAACAACTGAAACATGACATTTTGTATGACATAGAATCAAAACACCATTTTTCTTAACTAAGGCCGGAGAAGAAAATACTTTACAACCGAAATAAATAATCTGTTGATGATACATTACCTACCCAGCATTTCTTTAACTTAGAAGCTTCAGTTTCGAAAAGATGTGATTCTTGGAGTAATGCAATGTCAGTTTTTAATTTAGCTAAATGGGTTAGCACCCGTTGCCTCTTAATGGGATTACCTAATTCCTTAATATTTCATGTAGTAACTAGAAGGTTTTAACATGAACAGACATTAAGCATACAGTGATATAACCAATCTTATAATTGAGAAATAGTGAAAGGACAAAAGTATAAAGATAAAAGTATTATTTTGTTAAGAGAGAAGAGAGAGAGGGAGGAATAGAATAAATACAAGGATGGATAGTGAGAAAGAAAGTTATGAAATAAAAAGATTGGGAGAAAGGAAGAATATAACAAAGAGACAGTACAAGTCAAACAAATGACGACTGTAAAACATACCTATAACACAGAAGACAACTGGGGTGGGTGACACCAGGTAGCGAAGAAGACCACATCGGACGACAGTGCATCTTGGAATGAATTAAACAGCAACACAATTGAGGAGACAAATGAGAAATGGGGAGTAAGAGAAACACCTGTAAATAGGGGTGAAAGAAATAGCGCAGTAAGAAAACAAAGAAAACTCTACAAATTAGCTAGAAACAAAAACACCAGACATAATTATACATAAAATATACATAGGAGCAGACGAAAGGTAACAAGATATCTATTAAGAGGGTTTTGTAGTGTCCATGACGTCTGCACCAACTTTTAGAAGAAAATGTTTCAGAACTGCTGGATCATCGTAGGTTGTAGTCGTTTCCTTATAAGTGACCTTAAAAAGACAAGGATGGATGAGACCATATCTAGCACTGATGAATCTTAATTGAGAACGAAGTTCAAGAATTTTTTTCTGACGATCTGCAGTAATCTAAGCTACATCTTGTGAGAAGAACAAGCGATGACCCTCCAAAAAAACTTATTTTTTAGCTTTGACTGCCGACAGGATTTGTAACAAATGTGTATACTGTAAGAAATACAGGATGGCACCCCAGGGGTTTGAAAAGATCTTGGGACCAAGCCTGTGAGCACGTTGTATGTTGAAAGAGACAGAGGGCGAAAAATCCAGAAGTTTAGATAGGAAGGATTGAAATTAGGCTATCGGATTTGAGCCCTCCATATTTTCAGGAGCTCCATAAATACCTAAGTTGTGCCTGTGATTTTGGTTTTCCTCAGTGTGTTTCTTGAGGAGAGCAATTTCTGTTTCTAATTGAGGCAGACAAGAGCAGGCAGTTTGTAAAGATTCTGTGGATTGTTCCATGACAAAAACGCGTTGTTCTAGGGAAGACCATTTACTACTCAGAAGTTGCATAGTTGTAGTAGTTTCTTCCATAAAAGGCTTTAATGCATGGATTGCCTCCAAATTCCGATCCATAGATACAGAAGTAGTATGACATGGGGATAGAGGGTCATTTTTAGTTTGTTTAGTAGAGCTCACAAGTGGTTTTGTTGATGAATGCAGTTTTGAGATAGTGCTTGATAAGGGTTCAGGTTTGTGAGGAGCGTGGTCCTCCATGTCGTTATGGATGGAGTCAGAGCCAGAGTGAATAACACGTTTAGAAGTAGCAGGCCGCCTAAGATTCTTTAGTCTTCCTGACTAAGGGGGGAGAAAATAATATGAAAACTGTTGTGTCGGCTCAGACTGATAATGAAGAAAGAGTAAGTCACAATTCTTTGAGTTCAGAGCAGGCAGAATATAAAAGTCAATATATGTGCAGGTATCAAAAACTGCCATTAGTAATTGGAATAACTTGATGTCAAAGCTTTGAAGATAAAGGGTCCATCAAAGCTGTGGTAAACCAAACACCTCACAATAAAAGGAAGAGTAAAGCACATTGCACCTGTTCACTGTAGAAAGTTCTCTCAAAAGAAAAAATGAGGACAAAAACAATTGGTGCAGTAGAAGAACGAAGGAAAACACCGTCCACCATTCAAAATGGCGGGCACGACTTCTTTTTTTTTTTTTTTTTTTTGGCAGAGTTTTATATAGCGCGAACTAGAACCGAACCGAATCAGTTATCAGAGCGCTTTACATAGCACCAGTTACGTTACATGAGGACACACTTTCATTTTTTTTAGGCACGGGGAGATTAAGTGATTTGCCCAGAATCACAGGGGGTTTTTGGCGTCGTTACCGAGACTCGAACCCAGGTCCCCAGGTCCGAGGTCGAGCGCCTTAGCCGTTAGGCCAACCCCTCTCCCCACTTCTTACTGAGGAGAAATACCCCGGAGCAGTTTGACCAGAACAGCTACATGAGGGGAGAAGCTGCAGCACTCTGGCTACTCACCAATTCAAGAGGAAGAGAATCCCCTTGTTCTCACTCCTCGGCGAGTGCCAGAGCGGTGTCTGGAATCAAATCGGAGCTCAGCGCGCCGCCGCCATCTTGCGACGGCACCAAAACCACGCCCCATATAAATATTATATTAAATAAAATAAAAAATGATTTGCAAATAAATAACTATTTTTAATAAAAAATGATTTAGAAGCTGTATAAAATGCACCTAGGAATGAAAAAAAGTGCAAAGTAAAAATTATATGGAAGATGAAAAGCAATGGATAAGTTTACTAGTTTTTCATCATCCACTGACATGTCACATTGGTCTCAGAAATGACATCCCCTACGCTTACAGCTCGAGCTCCCGCGCTAGGTTGGAAACTTAGGACATCATTCACAAATTTACAATTGTTACGAAAGGATCGAAGTTGTGGGGGAGTCTCCGCACTGAGAATTCTCCTTTGTGATTCACAAATGCCTCAGAGAGAACTTTTAGAACTAGGAAAAAAATAATCCTAGGTGTATGTCTAATTGTACAGCCCTTTAAGGCATTGACTATCTTTATTTATGTTTTACCCCTAGTGCTCGCTTTTGTTTCAAAACCTCATAGAGGACCCGAAGATTTTTATTTCAACTACTCTTCCTTGTTTTAAAACACATAACTAACTCAGTGACACGTTTCTACATCACCACAAATGGAACAATGATAGTTCACATTGAAGTTCCATTCACAAGTGTCATAAGTTACCTTGTAGCATTCATCTACTTCATCAGTACAAAACATGGACACCCGTGCCTCATGATCCAAATGCACCAACAGTGAAACAGTGATTCTTCTGCTACACCCTTTGGTTTGTGGAGATCCTTCAGTGTTGCTGAGTTGTGAATGGTAACACTATCTGGTTAAACTGAAGGCGGCAAGTATACCATTTTGTTTTCCTTCTAATGTTTGTTGGATATATTGCTTCTATCTTGCCACAGGCTCTGGCAGAGAGAGACAATGAGTGAGAAAGCATACAGAAGTCATAGTACTGCTCATGGTCTCTTGGTGCTGATCTGAAATGGTGGTAATAAACAAGAACAGGAATTATCTGAGACGATGCAGGACAGCTGGGTGAGATATTAGCACCCTTCCAGTTACTATAAAAACTGTTAAGTGGTCGGATGCTATACCTGAATTTCAAATATAAAGATTTAGCTAACGGGGGTTCTATAGGGTTCAGACATTCTTCTTGGTGAATGTTATCTTTAAAACTCAAGAACCTACTTGTCAGCTCCCCTGCAGTTCCTTTGTTTAACCATGTGTTCTTTACATACAGCCAATATCTCTTTTTAAGGATGGGCAGGATTCTATTTGGAATGCTCCTGGGATTAGTCCAGAGATCGCTCATACCCAGTCTATCCAACCAGCCCTTGATGATGTTGAGCCACTGTATACTCCCTCTAGTGTCAAGTGATAGTCCATCGAATGTGATTCTTTCATAGGTATGGGTTTGTTGTTTGACCAGATACGGATCCAGTAAGCAAGGGGCCTAAAAGCAATCGCATGAGTGACATTCTTTAGGCCCAGGTCCAGGCTCATCAGTGTCAGTGGCCCATTCCGAGGGAGCTCCAAGAGCAATCTCATTCATGAGTTTACAGTTTTTACTATGGCACCTACATTGTTGTGGCCCCATAGCTTTACCCCATAGAGTGCGGCTCTAAAGCCCTGAGTCTGGTATATTTGAATTACTGAAGTCAGTGGTCTGTAAACTGAATTTCTTAACTTTTTGACTAAGGCAGTGCCTACATGTTGAAGTGAGAGCTGGCTTTTTACAATTTGTGGGGCCCATGATGTTGCACTGGTCAACCTTACCCCCAAGTAGTCAAATTGCTTCACCTCCTCTAGTAAGTTTGAACCCAACGTTATGCACCCCTAAAAGACTTCTGTCGATTGAATGCCATGAATTAAGTTTTCAAAGTATTAATTTGTCTAGTCTGAATTCCTCACAGGCCACACCAAACTGATCCACTATATTTTGGAGCCCCATCGGGGTTCTAGAAATGAGCAAGGTGTCATAATCAAAAAACAGTGCAGGCACTGCTTGTCTGACAAGCTTGGGGAGATCACCTCTACAGTCTGTTAGTGATTCAATCAGGCCGTTGATGTAGAGGGTGAACAGAGTGGGTGCAAGGACACAACCTTGATGCACTCCTCTATTCACCCTGATCCGGTTGGTCAACCTCCCCTCACTCTCCCACCTGACTTGGGCATAATTAACCTTATGGAGTCTAATGATGATCTGCAGTAAATTTCTTGGGCCCCCATTTTGTTTAGGACTGCCCAGAGTGGTTCACGGGGGACTAGGTAAAATGTGGCGCGGAGATCCACAAACGCAACATTTAAATGATTCTTTTAATTATCACATATTTCCATAGGATCAATAGAAAATGAAACAGTTGGTTTATTGTGCTTTTGTACCTATGAAGTCTGCCTGCAAAGGTGACATTAGATTCCCTTCCCTCATCCATTTGAGGAGTCTCCCCAGCAAATGCCAGCAGAATATTTTCAGTGAAATATCGATAAGGTTGATGGGCCTGTGATTCGCAAGGTTACTTTTATCCCCTGTTTTTTTTAAATATGAGCATTCCTCTGCACCTAACCAGGAATCTGGTATTTCGCTCCCTTTAATATAGCATTGAAGCTGTGATTTAAAATCACACCCTATGTTTTAGATTCAGAGAGATAAAGGTCACCTGTGATTTTATTGAGACGTGGTGATTTACCCCATTTCAGAGTAGCAATTAATCCCTGGGTTTTTTCTTTAGTAAAAGTGAGTTGATCTATTTCCAAATCTGCAGTGGGGTACTCAATAGGGTCTCGACTAGTGTCTTTTGGCCCTGCATAAAGTTGACCAAAGTGATCTTTCCAGGTCTGTGACTGTATGTGGAAGTTTTCCTCTGTAACTAGGTTTTTCTACCCTTTATAAATCAGGTGCCAAAGTCATTTACTATGTTTGGCTTGCGCCGCAACTATAAAATCTCTCCAAAAGCCTTCGTACCAGTTCATTTTTGCCTTGATTATAGTGTTTTCGTATGCTTTCCTTTTCGTGGCTACCATAGTTCTTGAGCCAGCTTTGATAGCCCCCATCAACGCTTGTCGAGTTCATTCTTGTTTTTGGCCTTTATCTTGCCCCTGCCTTCCTTGTAGAAAAACATTTTTAGGTTACTCAGTAAACCCGTGAATATGTCCACCAGAGGTTGCATCTCCAATCCCAGGTGCCCAAGTCAACCAGTGAGTGGACTACTATGTTATACATTTGTGCCAGAGTGTTGGTGCTCCTCTCAATCGCGGACCATTTCACCCTCCTTCTTTTGTTGCTAAGAACACTTGGAGTGGGTAAGCTAATCTTTGAGCAAGGCTGGTAGGAAGTGAACACATCAGATAATTCTAGAGTTAAGGCATTGTGGTCACTACCAAATCTCTCAGTTAACCACATAGCCACCAGCTTGCACCAAAGGCGAACATCAAGCAGGATATAGTCAGTCCTTGTTTTACAATTGCCTCTTTTGTATGAGTGGCCGGGCTCTTGATCAGAGGTGGATCACCCGTTGCCAGCCTTCAACCCATATTTAAGAGTGAGTGAGGCAACTTGAAATGCTACCTTCACGTTCTTAGCTGGCTTTACCTGCCTCAAGCGTGGATGCCTAGTTTAGCATCCTCCTCATCCATGACAACAATCATGGTCACCTCAAGGGGCTCAAAGGTAACGTTTAGGTCCCCAGCGAGAACTATGTTGTGTGCTTCCCTCCCCTTTCTAGGAACTCATCTAGAGCTAGAATTGTGGGGGAATCGTGGTGCTGGGAGAAAAACCTGTTGTAGAAGTTGACCAGGAGCATTGATCTATTATTAGTAATTTCCTTGATGTACAGGGCCAGTAAAGTAATGTAATTTATGTCACATTCATTAATTTGAACCCCTAAGTTAATTGCAATCCAGATAATAAAACCACCTGCTGGATGACCCTTCTTTGACGGTGCAGCTTAAAAACTATAATTGGTGAAACCCACTCAAATATTTTGTCAGTTGTCCATGTCTCCCGAAAAAGGCATATGTTATAACTGTCCACCAACTTCCCCCACTCTTCACAAACAATCTTGGACCTGAGACCTGCTAGGTTTCAAAACTATAGTCTCATTTCCTAGTAGGCTCTGGGTTTGGGGGAATTTGCCATTCTTCTTGGCTGGTCAAACACGTTGTCATGGTTGGTAACCTGGTCATTGGAGTAAGTGACTGCCCCTCCACGTCACTATTGGTGCTGAACTCGGCTGGCTGTGCTAACTCAGTTAGTGTATGGAAATAGCAACCTTCCTTTGGTGAATTCATTTTTGCACAGTGAGGAGACAGTCTCTGTGCTTGTCAAATATGCTTGGCAGCTAGCCCTGCCTGTTCCTTGGGAGTTTTATTATGGATGTTATGGATTTGTCTCCCATGCTTTCGATCAGTTGCCAGGGCCTTGCTTGGTGGGGAATGTTTAAATTGGATCAGCGATACGTTAGGTGGTACAGCACGCAGGTCCAGATTGACTAGACCATCCGCTATGTCCCCACCAAGCAGACCCAATGTGATGTAATCTAGAGGGAAATGCATCAAGCATTTTTGCCTTCGCAAACGGGCCAATATTCACAGAATCGGCCAATTTGCGAAAGCAAAGAATGCTTTTCAGATGCAGCAAACCCCAATATGTGATTCGGTAACCTGTTACTGAATTGCAAAATAGATTTGTGATTCAGTGTTTGGAAGGGGCGGGGTTAGGGCGTCCCTTCCAAATACCGTATCCTAACAGTATGCATGAATGTTTTGTGACTGTGAATGTGGTCGCAAAACATTCGCATACTACCACCTACTTCAAGAAGGTGGTAACCCATTCACAAATGGTCCTCTTTGTGAATGGTTGTAAAAGCATTTTTAAGAGCAGGCAGTGGTCCCAAGGAACACTGCCTGGTCTTAAAACATTTAAAGAAAACTTTTCATTTTACTTTTTGTAAAGCCTCTAGTTTTCCTTTAAGGAAAAGAGGCTGCTTTACAAAAAAAATGTTTTATTTAAAAGCAATCACAGACATGGTGGTCTGATGACCTCAGCAGGCCACCATCCCTGTGATTTTTGCAATTACGAGGGGGTAGCAAATTGCAACCTACCTCATTATTATTAATGAGGTAGAGCGATTTGCGACCCCCTAGGAATCGCAATCTAAAAACTCTTTAAGTTTCATGTATTGTAAATTGTGATGACCTAATTGCGATTCTCAGGAATTCGCATTTAGGTACTTGCAATTTACAATTTTGATGCATGTGCCCCCTAATTCCTTATCTGAGGAGGGAAACATCCTTTACAACGCAACTTTTACCACGCAGTGCTATTACAACGCAGGTTTTACAACGAAAACCATTACAACACATTGCGCTGGGGGGCGCTCTAGGATAGGGAATAGATTTAATTTACTATCCAACACCTTCCCTCGTGTCCACGGGGACTGGAGTTGGAATAGTAAATGAAACTATTCACTATCCAGCACCCCAAAGCGCTATGCGTTGTAATGGTATGCGTTGTAAAAACTGCGTTGTAACAGCATGCATGGTAAAAGCATGCGTTGTAACATTATACATCCATCTGAGGAACAGCGGTTTACAGTTATAGTTATTATATCTAATCTTATCACTGAGCGGCATTGCCTCACCTGTCTTCTCTAATGGATGACTTTGCTAATCAAGACTTCATTTGTTTCTCCTGATGAACATGCCAGTTTAGGTACAATTATCATGAACACTCTATATCTACCCCATAGACAGAATTCCAAGGGGCTGTAATGAGTGACCCCCTACCAAGGCCTAGGGATCTCACCATCAGTACCGATCTTTCGTCAAATAGATTTGGACCTAGCACCCCTAACGAAGCCATTGCAGATGGGGGTCCTAACACAGAATTGATTTTCCCTTGCATCCCACCTTGATCACGAAAACTGCCCTGAGCCCACTGCGCTTTGTGTGGATAGGACATGGGGCCACTTTTTTTTTAAATGCTGCAGGTCGATGTGGTGAATTTCAGGTGTACTCGGGGGAACTATAGTCATAGGTTGAGTAACAATCCCTGTTTTGCAGTTTCCACAACCCATGCCCACCCAATCTTTACTCTGCTTGTGAGGAATTGTGTCCATTCCCATCCCTCTACTTATGTCTGAGCATGTCCTACTAAACTGATCTGTGAGGACCCCTACTGTCATTCTCACTGAAAGCACCCCTAAAGTTAGGTACTTAACAGTTGTTGAGAGTTACTCAGTTCACTGTGGAGAATATGGGTGTACGCTTTTATTAAACTGTTCCCCTTCCTTCTCTTAGCCTCTGCCTCACAAGATGTAGCGGGGTGGGTACGATGTCACTAGTGTTCCTGTTGGCAGTGACTTCAATACCAGTAACAAGAGGGTCAAACCGATTGGAGAATACAATATCCAGGGCTACTGTTTCCTCAGCATTAGAGTTTATGTGACCATTACTGGAGGGTTCAGGTGTGGGAATAGGCTCCAGCTGCTTCCCATTACTTATGTCTCTAGAATGCGCTGAGCACGTAGCAGTACTGCTGGAGGATGGTAGCATGAGTGGAGGCTTTTCGGAGAATTCTTTTACAAGAAAATGAATGCCACTTTCTGGGTCGCTTTAGAATGCTTGTTCTGACCACTAAGTAGGCTTTCAGCTTTTTCAATTAGAATGTCTGTTGTCCACTACACAGTGTGCTTCTGCACTCGCTGCGGACCTTTTGACTTACTTTGTAGCTCCATTTGGACTGCCCTTGGTCGTCTGTTTGCCTATTCTACACTGGGAATCCAAGTGTCACATAAAACTGTGACAAGTAATCAGCAGGCCTAGCGTAATCAATTCCTTTCCATGGGAGTCAATCCTTCCTACTGTTTTTTTGGCCATCTCTTATTCAAAAAGAGAAGGGCAAAAGCAACAGTACCTGGATTGGTGCATGGTGATAGTATCCTCTTTATGTTCCCATCATCTTGAGCCAAGAACCAAGGGGGTGGCCCAGCCTCCTCTGGGCTCCGACAGGCGTGGCCCGCCCGCCCTTGGCGCGGGCTTCACCCGGGCACAAAGTGGACATGGCCTCTTGGATGGACTGCTGGGAGTTGTAGTCCTCCACACAGGTTTACTGTCCTGGTGTCGTCCCAGTGGCAGTGACGGTGGAGGAACTGAGTATACACCAGTGTCTTTTAAGTTATCTTTCCCTCTTGTTTCAGATGTTGACTCAAATGCTTCTCAAGGATTTAGCTGCCTTGTATTTGCAAGGTTTAAGCACTGCAACCTGTTGAGGGCTGTGGTGATAGCTAAGATTAAAGAAGTGCTGCTTTTAGGTAGGAAAGACCTTACAGAAAGATTTAAGGCATATTTGTGGGTAGCAGAAAAGTCTGAGAGTCTGTGATTAGTTTGGGTGGGCACCTCACTTCACCTGCAATTTCCTAAATGGATTATGAGATTTAAATTGATACAGTTCTCATGAGCTGTTCAGTGGGTAAGTTAGCCAGTGAGTAAGCTGAATAAAGTCAAGCCTGTCCATGTGGTCCTGCTGACCTAGGCATAACTATGTGAGTGATTGTACCCATAGATATCGAAAACGCACAAAAAAGACAGCAGGATGAGGAATGATACTATTGGATGAGTTCTAAGAAGTAAGAGATTATGGCATATTTCTTTGAAAATATCCAAATTTGTTAGACCAAGGCCTGTCAAATATTTTATAGGATAGGTAGTTGGCAACAATGAAGGGAATAGTACATGTCCTTCCTTCTTCCTAATTAATTATTAATATATTAAATTTAGATGAGGTACAATTTAGAGCCATTGTGAAGCCAAGTTGCTAAGTTACCTATGATATCTAGAGTGGGGTCAGTGGTATAGTTGGCATTAATGAGGATGTTAATAAGCTTGGATTTTGCTGCAAAGTTATTTTATAAATCAAGCCAATGTATCAGTGTTTATGCTGACCAATGTTACATAGAGAGACCCGGGAATTACTGTCAATTGCTTCTTTAGTATGAAGATTGGTAATTGAGTTTGGTTGTTTTGTTCCATTGTGCAGAAGTAAGAACTAGGCTGTGGTGCATAAGGCAGTTCATGAGATATTCTTTTGATCTTTCTGAACCCAGGAAACACATGTGGTTGGCTGCCACCCGTAAGCTGAGTAGAGTACTCGTGATTAATATAGGGGTTTGCATGCTGTGGTGGTGTGGTGACATGATGTATCAGGACAACGGGTGACGCTTTGAGAGCTTGAAGAGAGACTAATAGCCAATAAAGTTTTTGGAAAAGTATTGGAGTCACTAACAACATCTGTCATAGGCATCTCCTGAAAGTTCTGGTCTTTAGAGTAGGGAATAGAAGCTGCAATATTTGCATGATTTTGTAAATATGGGAAGTATAACTTTTCCATTGTATTATTTCTTAAACGTCAGAAAGGCATTACAACCAGGATCCTTTGCAATGAGGAGATCAAGTATGCCTTATGAAAGGTGTGAAGACAAACATGAATGACAGTCGTGAGATAGTCATGTAGAAAATTAGATCTGCATACCTAAGGATTTTTCGGGCACCATCGTATCTCTCAACAATAAGGATTTCAAGTTAGGTTGATAGAGAAACTCTTCTGAAATTGTCACTTCTATTTGTGAGGCACCACACGCAAGGTAGTCAAGTTTGAAACCGGATAACAGATATAATGACACTTCCATTAGTGTAAGACTGGAAACCATTGTATCTAATAAAGATGGAAAGTAGGAATATAAGCTTGACATAGTTAAAGTGAGGAATTATTAATTATTTAAAGGGCAGTTGAGTGGGATTAAGAGAAGTGATGGCAGCCTGCAACAAGATACTGTGGCATCGTAGGGGAACCATCAGTAGTAGGGGCAAACTGCCTGCATCTTGCATATTGGACAAGCTATCATCATTGTAATTGTACATCCTGAGGGTTGCATTTAGTGAATATCACAAAGAAAATATTTTAAATAAATATTAGCAAACACCATGAGCCTCATTCATGCAAGCTACCACCACAATCTCCCAGAATAAATAACCGGATGTTTTACCTTAATGATTATTTTCTGCAGATCCTCTTCATATCATATTTTTTCTGTAGTAAAATACACTAATATTGCCCTTATGATTGATTTTCATATTTCAAGAAACACTAAATTGTACAAATAATAAAAACGAAATTATGCATAAAAAAGAATAACTTTTTGAAACTTCCAATAAAAATATTTTTTTTTCTAAAGAGTTCCAGGTATCCAAGGCTGTCCAGGAGATGAATAGCATATTATTTTAACTTGCATTTCCACTGGAAAATTGGAAATGAGTTGTATTATATGCGTTTCTCCGGCTTTTTGAATAGGAAAGTAGCTGCCATTAACTTTCCTGCATTATAATTGAGGTGGCAGTCTATTATACCAAAGAGCATTATAACATTGCTTCTTTGGGTGCACTGAATCAGAACAACAGAGATAATGGGTTGCTGTTTGAAAACACTGTGGTGACATTTGTACGAGAAATATTTGTCAATTAGTGGAAAATACTGTATTAGATAATGCGAGGGTACCAATTATTTAAAAAAGAACCACAGCTTAAAAGATAATTGAAATATATATGCATATATTGTTGCTCTGGCTTTAGCACTGCAGGATTTGATTGCCTCTCACACACACCATCCGCTCCCTTTTTGAGCTTCTCATTAAGCGACATTTTCACTTACTGGTGCTATTTATGCATTATGCATTGAATATTTTATATTTATTTCGGTTCTTTGGAAAGTGGTTGCTGAAATGTGAACTAAAGGCACCTAATAAAGGAATTTTTCCTATCTACATCAGAACATGCTGTCAGAATTGAGTGACTGTTTCTACTCGGGGAAACAATAATGGAAAAAGCTAATTCGTGGACGGATAAAAAAAAATGAGCAGGTTAAATGTCATGGCCAAAGCATTGAGACAGATGGTCCATTATACACACAAAACGGTAGGGACTCTGGTAATCTGGAGATGAGAAATGAGAAGTCAAAAGCAATCCAAGAAAGAAAATCTATGTAGGATAAGTAGTCCCACATATCAGGTTTCTTGGAACTCCCTGCTTGGGTTAAGGCAGGAATTTCCGCCTAAATTGGGATTGCAAGATATCTGGTAAAACCGCACCATGGTGATTTCCATGAGCATATTTTTCTATTAAAAACCTTTCAGAATGTATCCATTGTTAAAATGCCGGATTGAGTGAAAAAGCTGTGGAAATTTTCGGCAAACACCGATTTCCACAAAAGTTCCAGCTTCCATAGGTGTAAACCCATAACAGTGGCATTGTACCACAACTAGTAATTATATTACAAGCTTGGCTACTATAGGGTGTGGTAGTATGGCATCAGAGTTTATGACAACATCTTAAAAAGGGCTCTAGTAGAAATAAAAAAAAGAAAACAAGTTGTTATACCAGGACTCATATGATGTGCACATGTAAAGATGTAGCAAATATCACCAACTTCAAAACCAATTTATGACAAGCAAATAATGAGAAAAACCAAAAAGTTATGGATGAATGCTTGAATTTACCTCTGCAATCTATTGTTTGCTTTTCTCAGTGAATATCTATGGGACAGTGACAAAGACCCCACAGTGACTGCACTCAGTAGCCTAATTAGGGACCTTCACAAAATTCGCGCATGCAATGGATCAACCCACTATAAAGGTGCCATACTTGACCTCATCCATGCCAAACCGGAATCAGTTAACATGTTAGACATAACACCAATAGGCTGGTCAGACCACCATCAAATTCATTCTCAAATATCCACAAAAAAACCAGCATCAAGGGTCAAACGAGAAGGGAAAAACATAGATGCAAGACTACAGCCATGTAAACAGGACAGATCTGATGGGCCTATGCCAAACCTTCTTTGAACCTCGGACTGACCATCGGTTCATGAACCTTCGCATCTGTTCAACAGTAGTATGACTGACATAGCTCAGAAGGCTGATCCATTATGTCTAAAAAGACAAAAGATAAAACCTTCAGTGCTGTAGATCAACTAAAACATAAACAACAAAAGAAGACAATTAAAACATCTGGAACAACTTTGGAGGAAGGACTCACATATTACACATCTCAAACATTTGAGAAGGCACAGAATCTCAAACAAAAAGGCTATCTTGAATGCCAAAAAAGCGATCAGTACTCAACTAGACAGAGTGAAGAACTGGCCTAGAAAATGTTTTGATATAATAAAACAACAATCAGGTAAACTTGTAGAACTCACAATTGAAAACAACTCGACGGATATCTGCAATGCCTTCTACACTTTCTTTAAAGATAAAATCACAATCATAAGCAATTCTAATCCCAGTAATACTAGTACCCAGCCTAGGGAACCCAACAATCCCACGCTCACAGCTCACACCAAGAATACTGACCAACACTCCTCAACAGGCCCAAGTAAAAATGCAGCCTTCTGGAACAGTTTCAGATCCCTGTTTGAAAGGGGAAATCCAGAAAACCATCCAGTCAATGAAACTAAAACCTACCAAACATTTCAATAGTCTACTGAAAGAGATCAGCCAATCCGTCACTCCCTTAGGGACGCAAATCTTGAACGCATCTCTCGAACAAGGATCCCTCCCAGAATGCCTGAGGATGGACCATGTATCTCCTCAACAAAAAAAAATGGGCTCTGACCAGAACAACGTAAACAACTTTCGACCAATATCCAGTCTGCCTTTCCTGTCTAAATTGGTAGAAAAATGCACCTATGATCCGCTTTGTGAACGCATCAAGAATTTTTACCTGCTAGACAAACACCAATCAGGCTTCAAACCTGGGCACAATAGTGAGGTTGCCGTTCTAAACATCCTAGATGGTATACAAACATCACTAGACCAAAACAAATCCTGTGTACTAATACTTCAAGTTTTATCAACAGTGCTCAACACAGTCAGCCACAAACACCTCAAAGAAACTCTTGTATTCAGAATGCGACTATCAGGAGCAGTCCTTAACGTGTTCACCTCCTTCTTGCAGAACCAACAACAAAAAGTCAAAATCTGCACCACCATATCTGATGTAGCAGATATTGACAGGGGTGCTCTGCACGGATCTACAATGTCACCAACACTCTTCAATCTAGGCATGGAACCACGTACTGAAATCCTTAAACAATCAAAAATCTCATACCACATGTATGCTGTCAAACTCTCAATTCAAGAGGATATCCAGAGATTGGATGTTACCCCAAGAAAAACACAGGCTGGCATACAACCATCTACAACTAAATCCAATGAAAAACAAATTCATTCTTTTCTCCCCGAGCCTTAGATTCCTTCAATCGCAACCATGGGGCCTCATTTATGAGCCCTTGCGTCACTTTTACGCCGCCGGTGCGTCACTTTTTGTGACGCACCAGTGGCGTAAACAATGCGCCTTGTTGCGCCATATTTACAAAGTGACGCATCTAGGTAGATGCGTCACTTTGTAAACCCCTGCGCCACATTATACCTGCGCCAGGTATAATGTATGCAAAGGGGGCGTATTGACGCAAGTAAGGGTCATAGAAGTGACGAAGTGAAATCTATGAGATTTCACTGCGTCACTTCTAGGACACCGTTGCGTCAAAATCTTGCGCCTGCCTCACAGCAGGCGTAAGATTGACGCAGGCCCTTTCACATGGGGCTTGCCCCACGTGAAAGGAAGCATTGCTGGAGTTGCGTCACTTTTGTGACACACTCCAGCGATGCGTCACTTTTGCGCATACAGATACGTCAGAAATACTGACGTATCTGTAACTCCTTGTGACATGATGCGTCATACATTAAATATGGCGCATCAGGTATGTCGCAAGGAGTGCGCACTGAGAAGTGACGCATCGCTGCTTTCACGCAGTGATGCGTCATTTCTCATAAATGAGGCCCCTGGTATCTTAACCTCAAATCACTAAACTGCAACCCAACCATCAGCCACTCCGTAAAATCACTGGGCATCACACTAGATTTAAATCTAAGCATGTGAGCTCACATACAAGATGCAATCAAAAGCGTTAACCTAAATATGCACCTTCTAAGAACACTAAAACCATTTATATCCCCAGATGACTGCAAAACAGCGGTTCAATCTCTAGTGCTCTCAAGACTGGACTATGGGAATGCAACTCTTATAGGTCTACATAAAGCCAGCCTCGCCCCAATAAAAGTGACATTGAATGCAGCAGCAAGACTTTTAACAGACACGTTGTTATGATTGCTTTTCCCCATTAATCAGGATCCTCAACTGGCTCCCAATGAAGCTATGATCCAACTAAAGGCTGCATGCATAACACACAAAGTTCTACACAATTCTGGTACCAAGCACATGGCGAATAGGATCAAGCTATCTTGAGGTGGAAGGGATTCTAGAAGTGCTAAATCCCTATTACTACATCTGGCCAGATTCAAGGAAAGGAAAAGTCATGGATAACTTTTGTTGCATCTGCTCCAAAAATGTGGAGCTCCCTGCCACCCTCAACAAGAGCAATTACTTCACTAAGGGCCAGATGTAGGTAATTCTATTTTACCGACTCATAAATACCGAATTTTACCGATTCGGTATTTATGAATCGGTAAAATAGAATGTGGGAGATGTAGGTAAAATCGGTATTTGAAAAACCGATTCTGTAAAAATCGGTATTTACCGATTCTGTAATTACAGAATCGGTATTTCCCATTGATTCCTATGGGCTTTGAAGCCCATAGGAATCAAAGGGAAATACCGATTCTGTAATTACAGAATCGGTAAATACCGAATCCTGCAAGGATGCAGGGGGTGTCACTTTGACACCCTCTAGCACCCCAAATACAGGCATGTGTGCCATGTGGCACACAGACATGCCCTAAGGGCACGTCTGTTTGTCACATGGCATAGGTGTGCATGCACACATATGCATGCACACCTGGATTCGGTATTTTACCACCCAATTGGATTGGGTGGTAAAATACCGAGTCTGTAAGGCCTTTGGGACTCAGAAGAGTCCCACCTACATCTGGCAGCTTCAGAATCGGTAAAAATACCGATTCTGTATATTACCGATTCGGTAAATTTACAGATTCGGTAAATTTACTGAATCGGTAAAATTGGCCCCCTACATCACAAATACCCATTTACCGGTCGGTAAATGGCCTCCTACATCTGGCCCTCAGTCTTTTCAAGAAGGAAGTTAAAGCTGTACTACTAGAAAAACTTGTGTCAAAATAGAACTATTTTAAAACTGTAATTCACTTTATTTTGTACTGTACCCTATTGTCCCATACCTAACTCTTTGAATTCTATGTACAGCGGATCTTAAGTAAGTTTTATTTTTACTGTACAGCTCTCTCTTTGTACACTCTGATACTGTGATGGTCATGTTCGCGCTCTATAAAACACATTGTTAGAAATGGCCCTTTCTAGAGTGCTTGAGCACTTTGGGCACTGCTGTGTAGTGTCAAAGCGCCGTGCTTGTCATAAACATATTAAGGATCGGTGTATATATTACTGACTGATTTGAGTTATTTCTAAGTCCCTTGTCATGGGGTAAGACCTATACCAGGGGTATGACTCTAAAATGTGCCTCCAAGGCGTTCTGCACTGGTTGTGCCATCCACAGAGGTAGCTAATCAATTGTGCCACAGGTTTGCCCTGGTGAGGTCTGTGTTCACAGGTTACTGTTACTTGGTTTGGCATTTATAAAGCGGTGTGCCAAGATTCTGCATGTCTTCTACTATATCGGAGCACTCCATGGCAACTGGATGTGGTGTTGGGAAGGGGTTGGGCAGGTGTGTGTATGTGTTACCTGTAAGAGTCGTGAATAACACTGGATGGTGTGTTCGGTACAATGGAGCCTGCTTCTCACATTGGATTAGCATGAGGGGGAGTAGGGAAAGGCTTTCAGCTTTATTTCCTATGGGCAGAATAGTAATAGTACATTGTTTGGTATTGATGAGTTTGCAATGGCAAATCCTCTCCTGTAGTGTGAGGGGGCTCAAGATTATGGTGGTGGAAATGTCCCTTTGGGAAAGTGAGCATTTCAATGCTCGGGACACTGTGTGCATGGCGGTCTGTCTCCTAATTCACAACTGGGTGCTAGGGAGCAGCCTCATCTGCGAATTCCTGATAGAGGGTCATAAATTAGAAGTTCACGGGAAACTACAGACCTCTCACACTAAGTGGCCTTTCTGGGACAGTAAGGGTAGGGTGGAATTGACACCTGCATTCCAAGCAGCGGGGCCTTGGCCCTCCTTAGGATTATGATTAAACCTCATGGGGTAAGATGGCAGACAGGACTAAATTTAGAGAGGGCCTGCTCATTTCAAAGGTGGTCTTTTGAATTGATCATTTCTTCAAAGGCCATGGTGGATATAACTACTGGGGCTTCGGCGTCTGAAGCTAAAGACACTTACTACGCTGGTTCGGACTGCAACTGGACTATCCGCAGACTTGTGGTGGCTTGGAGCTTGTAGGGCTCCAAGAAGGGGACTATCACTTGGTAGATTTTGCCTGGACATTGCTGGCCTGCAGCTTAGTACCAACTGTCATGACCTGGGTCTCAAAGTATTCTCCAATGGCCGGTGAGCTGGCATCTTGTCCACAAGATCCCAGGGGCACAAAGGATCTTACTGTCTCCACGAGACTGTAAGGACCACACTGGGTGCTGCGGAGACAGGTAGAAGTGATTGTGGTTGGGACAGGGACTGTCCTGGAATAACCCATCATCTTCCTGTGTAAGATGTGTATGCGCAAGATCAGAGGCCATCTGAGGTGCCAGGACATGAGGAGTTTTAGGGGTGCAGGGGAAGCTTGCAGGGTACGAGGGACCCATGCTTGCAGAAGTGGATTGCAGCCCAGGCGAAGCTACCAAAAGTAAGCTAAAGTAACACTGCCTGCAAACTGATCACTCCAATGGTCCTACTGTTTAAGAGGTGTGGAAGTGCAGTCACACCTCACAAAACTGAGCAGTCCCTGAAAGTGTGCCAGCCATGTTCCTGAGGACCCATGACCAAATAACTAAATAAAATGGAGAAATTTTTAAGATTTGAACATACCAAAACTGCTACTAGTGGGTCTGTAGCACTGATTGGATGCTCACTTAAGTAGCCCTTTAAACATTTCTCAGACCTGCCATTGCAGTTTGTGTGTGCAGTTTTAAACTGCCATTTCAACCTGGCAACTATATACCTTTTGCCAGGCCTAAGCCTGTCATTTTAATACAGATAAGTCACCCTAGAGGAGGCCCTACGCAGATCAGAGAGCAGAGTTCAGTGCATATACAAAGGTGGACATGTACTTTTAACTTTTACATTACCTGGTAGTGAAAAACGCCTAATTTGTTGTCACCACTACAAGTCCTATTTCTCCCGTAGCATAACACTGGGTTATATTATTACATGTAATAAGAGATAACTTTCAATTGGAAGCAAGTTGGAATGTCGAGTTTGGTGTTTAAATTGTAATTTAAAACCCTCTTTATGGATGAGGTTGGATTTTTAGTCAAAAATGTTTAAATGCCACTTTTAGAAGGTTGCCAATTTCGTGTGCTAACCATTTGGTGCCTGCAGCATGTATCCTGGGTCACATGACTAGGTGTAGCTGAAAGTTGGTCTTTGTGTATTGCTCCCTCACAGTACGACTAAAGGGGAATAGCTGTTGGCAGGATGGGCCATCTCTGACTTGATAGAACGGAGGAGCTGTCGTGTAACACACCAGCAGATCACAAAGGCTCTGCCTTAGCACATTCACAAACAGTTTCTGTAAGGAATTGGGTTACTGGTTGAGAGGGATGAAACCCTATTCAAGCAGCAACCACAATCCTTGTCAGGGTGAAGTCACAAGTAACCCCAAATTAACCTTGGCTTAACCCTTTGATAGCTTGCCACAAAAGCTGTCAAGCTTAACTTAGAGGCAATGTGTAAAGCACTTATGCAGCATTTCAAACAGTAATCAAGTGAAAACACAACATAGGAAAAAATCACGTATGAATTTAGAAAAATAGAGTATAATTAAAACATTATTTGGCACCAAATTGACAAATTTCTATCAGTAGAAATGGAGATATGCATTTTTGAAGATTTAAGTGAAAATAGCAAAAAAAAAGCCCAAAGCGCCACTTGTGGCTAACTGATTGTGCGACATCGAGAGAAAGTTAAAAGTTCAGGTCCACCGGAATTGAGTGCGGGTCAGATACAGGAATCAGGTTTGTCCAGCCGAAAAGTCACCTTCTCATTCCAATGCAAAGAGTCCCACCAGCGATGGAATGGGCCGCACGTAGCAGGAAGCGTCACGGATGGTTGTCAATGTGGCGCAAAAAGCAGGCCTGCGGTTGTGGACAGCCATCACTGTAGCATAAAGCTCCTGTTGCCTTTGCAACCGGTCTGAGAGTAATTGGTTGATGCTTGAGTAGGGTTTCACACACACAGCCAGTAACACAATTTCTGAAAAACAGTTAAACACAGGAATATAGGAATTCGAAAACTCCTAGCCACATCAAGCATATCTGGCAAGCTGGCCAAAACAGTCAGTTGCTCCGCAAGGATGCAGGCAACGCTAAGATCTGAAATACAGTTTCAAACATATTACAGATGTCGTGGAGGCCTGGTGTAACCTATTAACAGTTTTAAGAGAGAAAAATTCATCCATGGCATATGGCAGTGGTAAGAAGGTGTTCTGTCATTTTATAACTTAAGGCACTTTCAGAGCAAGGTTTATGAAAAATGGCCTCTGAAGTGCATTAAAAAAGAGCCACTTTACCATCAGGTCCTAGGATGCTTGTTTCCAGTCCAGGGAGGACCTGGCTTGGCAGTTCGGGCTGGACTGTTCCCATGAGGCACAGGGTCAAGACTGATTTGCATATGGCTGGGTTCAAATTGGAATGGCATGGTGAGCAAAAAACGATCAATTTAGGCCCAGATCTCTGTACAGGGGTGAATGTATGACATTGTTCTGCATTCTGTCCATCAACTGTTGTTTTTGCACTTTACCATCAGATCAGAACTTGTGCATATATGTAAAGCATTTTTCACTATCATACAAACAAAAGATCGGGCTCAATGTTGTGTTCTCAAAATAACAACATAGAATACATACAGCATGGTGGAAGAGAGATAACTTGAGTTCCATTTATATG
The DNA here is from genome assembly GCF_964261635.1 of Lissotriton helveticus. NCBI lineage: Eukaryota > Metazoa > Chordata > Amphibia > Caudata > Salamandridae > Lissotriton > Lissotriton helveticus. The sequence goes on from NC_136072.1 coordinate 104,865,707, forward strand.
CTATGTGTGTGTGCTGCAATTTTATTGATTGATTTATTCAGCAAGAGTCATTCTCATCCATGTGAGCTACATACGTCTCCCTGTCTCATTGCTCTTCTGAATGAGATCAGGCAATTGCAGAGTTCTCCCGCAATAAACACATGGTTGCGGAAGGGCTGCTATCTTGTCAAAATTTGAAAGAGGAATAAGGCTGTTGCTGATGAGGAGGCAGCAAGGGATTTCAAACTAGAAGACTGCATGAGGAGTATAATTATTGACTACATTTTGATGCTTCAGATCAAAACATAAGTATCTCACTCAAATAAATCATATTCCTGCACCACTTGAAGAAGGGGAATGTCACAGCGAAGTCATGAGAACCACCAAAAGTGTCTGAAGTTGCCAAATGGAAGACATTTTAAAACATATCCTTAGGCTGATCATATGTCAGCCATTTTAGGACTGTTTTACAATTTTCCTATGATTTACTGCTGGGCTATTGTATCAAGTAAATATCAGGGCCCAGGTTAATCAAGCCTTTGTGTTGTTATCCTTTTGTAGCACAAGGCGACACTAGGCTACGCCAAAGTCAAAAGTCAAAGTCAAAATAATCTTTATTCGATTTTTTGTTTGCAAAATCATAAAAGCACATGTTAAAAACGTTTTTGTTATACAAAGCTATTATCTGTACAGTTAAAAGAGACAAAGAAGCTAAAATTAATTAAGAACAATTTTGAGTTGATCAGGGACAGAAGCCGTCTACTTAATGATGGAATAAAATGGTCATACACATATATACATGAGCACTGCCAATGTTCTTATAATCCTATACTAATTTACATGTGATCTTGTAATATTCCTAGGATACACAAATTCTTCTATAATGTTTACAAAAGCCACGCCAGGAGCGATTTGTGCTGTCTTGGTCGCTATGTCAAGAAATTAACATAAAGCAGCGACTTGCACTGTGTTACGTTACATTTCAAGCTGGGAGGTGTTCAGTGGGAGAACATGGGCATTCACATGTATCCAGACATGGATTTCGGCGCTTTGTCAGATTGACTAAAGGAATGCATCAAATGCTACATCTTCCACAATGTTGTTAAGGATTTTTGTATAGGAAGATTTTCCTTCCTGCACATAAACAATACTGCCCATACCGCAGGCACCCTTGCACTATGGTAAAAGGGAGCCTGCATTGGTGCTAGACAGCACACAGTGCACTAATGCAAGGAGAGAGCAGAAATCCTCCATATCCTTATAAATATGCCCTGGGTTGTGGTACAGATTAGTAAACATGCCCCAAGACTGCTGTGTGCAGTATTATCACACTATTCTGAGTTCCATTAACATCGTATGTTTTACTTCCTTTCTGGAGTGTTAAACTTAGACTGATGCGTGTTTTCTCTGCAGGAATCCTAGCAGGGGCCGTATTACACATGGGGCTCATTTTCCTTCATTGATCCGGGCGCACCTTTCAAAAAGGTGCGCCCGCTAAAGGTGCGCCCGGTGCAATGAAGGAAAGGACCCGCATTATTTAGAATGTGCTTCCCCATGGCTGCTACGAACTCGTGCTGCCCTGTTGGCAGCACATTCATGTTAAATACAGTTTAAGGGGGCTCCGCATTTCACCGTGCAGCCGCAACCCTCCTGCTCTTTTAAAGGGGATTAGAGATCCCCTTGCAGAAGGGTGCAGGTAGTTACTGCACCCGCCTACAAGGGGATATCCAGGGGGTCCATAGGACCCCCTTTTCCCCCTGCAGAGGGCCGCTATCAGGAGGCACACCTTTTAGGTGGCACAGTCAGTGCACCTCTTGAGGGCTTCTTTGCCTCCGAACCCATGTTTGAACTCCATCGCGGGTGCAGAGGCAAAGGAATTCCCTCATTTGCATGTGACACACCCCCATGCAACTGAGGGAATGCCCCCTAAAAGATTGCATTGGCGATATGTGTGCGCCCCCCTTCTGTAATACCAAAGTGCCCTCGGGGTGCGCAAAGTGGGCGCAAATGCCCCTTGCTCCCCAGGGAACTTAGGGGCATATTATCAAGGGGTTTTATCTCCGCTTTTTTGGCTTTAAAAGCCAAGAAAGCGGAGATAAAATTATCTCCCTATTACCTAGCTGTCACTAACACCAGTTAGCGACAGCTAGTAGGAGATAGCGACCATCTTGGGCCCCACTTTGCATGTCAGTGATATTTATCACTAATGACATGCAAAGTGGGCGTACCAAGATGTTAGCGACTGGAAACAGTTGCTAACATCGCTATATCCTATTACCAACTTTTGGAGATATTTGCGCTAAGCGCGAATATCTCCAAAAGCTAACACCTGCCCCTGAGCAGTTCTTAGCCATGTTATCCAATGGTAGGTGGATAACATGGCTAAGAGCATTAGCTCGGTAATGCATGAATATCGCTGACTTTTCAGCGATATTCATGCATTTCGGCCGATTTTTATCGCTTAGGAGATAAACATTGATAATAGCAAGGCTCCTAAGTGATAAAAATCACCACAGCTCGGCGATAAAAATATCGCCGCTAAACCAACATAGCGATAATTATCGCTAGTTGTTGGTAATATGCCCCTTTGTGTAATATGGCCACTGATTTTACCTGGCGAAAATCATGTCGAGAAAAATCTGTGTGGTATGATAATTCTGTACTATTTATAATACCATGTCAGGTGCAATGGAAAGTAATATCAGAGATTACGTTAGGCCTATAATACTTTTCATGTGAAGCAAGAATCCGACACATGCTACTAATGTGTGAGCATTATTTCTCTCTATCAAGTGGGGAAAGTACGATGCAGGACTTACAGTGCTTAATTTGAGCTGGTGGCTGCAGGTGGGGCCCAGCAGCAATGATATTTTTGGGACACCAGCACTTCCTTTTTAAAATCAGATTTTGACCAAGAAAGGAAAAACACAAAAAGAGGAAAGGAGGAGGAAGAGAAAGAGTGGAAAGTAGAGACAAGGGTAGAAATCAGGGATGAAAAAGAACCTTAAAGACTGAAATAAAGGGCCAGAGAGAGTACAGTGGTAAACTCGGTATTCAGCAACCTTGTCCTTCGACAGCATCAGCTATCGGCTTCTGAGAAACGTTGTTAGCTGCACTTATTTTACAAATTAAGCACCAACTAAAGGTGTCCAGTGAATTTGCAAGAGATTTCAACGATTCTTGTATTTGACTCATCATCAAGATGCAGTGCAGTTGCAAGTAGGTTGACAAATTCAGAATACTTAAAAACACTTCACAGGGCTCATAAAGAGATCCTGGAAACGAAGCTGTGGTGAAATAATTGCTTAATGAGGAAAAATATAACTATAAGGCAAGATCATTTGAACACCTACATAATTAAAGAGCATCTGAGGCATCAAAAGCAACTTCTGTGACTGCAGGCATTTTCTGAAGGAGTGAAGGCGGACTTCATTCTTAGTACAGATCAATTACACCTAGTTAACTATGTAAATGGGCGATTAACGAGTATTGCTTGCAGGCACTTAGGTAATTGCATCAGAGGAGCATGCCTGAAAAGGAAGCGTTCTAATCAGAATCTCAAAGTGTTAGCATTGACTGAAGCCAATCAAGACATTTGAGGAGTGGGTAAACCGTATTTAATGTTTCACATTAGACCAGACAATTGTGTACATAGGAATCCCATACACATGCAGAGATAGTTGTCTTGGAACTGTCACCAATGTGCAATTTGTTATGTAACATGACTCAATTGTAAAATAAACACCTATGCATTCCCTATTGTGCAGAGGGGGCACTACTTTCGACCCCCCCCCCCCAGTTCCTCCAGAGGGCACCACACAATGGTAACAGGTGAAAGTACCACTTTTGTTAAAACTGACACTGGCAGGAGGGCATTACTTCCATTTTTATAACTGAGGTACTGTTAGGGGTGGCAGTCTTATGTATGAGTACATATGTCAAGACTATCAGGAACCTCAAGGGTTCATCAACATCATGGGCATAGATACACAGCTGTCAAAAGGTGGGAGCATCTGGGGCTGTTTGACCCAGGCCCCACGCTTTTTTAGTGCCCTGTGATGCTCCTGTTAAGTGTATTTGTATAGATAGATAGATAGATAGATAGATAGATAGATAGATAGCTAGATAGATAGATAGATAGATAGATAGATAGATAGATAGATAGATAGATAGATAGATAGATAGATAGATAGATAGATAGATAGATAGATAGATAGATAGATAGATAGATAGATAGATAGATAGATAGATAGATAGATAGATAGATAGATGGATAGATGGCTAGATGGATGGATGGATGGATGGATGGATGGATGGATGGATGGATGGATGGATGGATGGATGGATGGATGGATAGATAGATAGATAGATAGATAGATAGATAGATAGATAGATAGATATAGAGATAGATAGATAGATAGATAGATAGATAGATAGATAGATAGATAGATAGATAGATAGATAGATAGATAGATAGATAGATAGATAGATAGATAGATAGATAGATAGATAGATAGATAGATAGATAGATAGATAGATAGACTGATTCATCATGAGGCAGGTAAGCTAGTTTCCCGTATGTTACACAAGTTACTAGTGGTACCTCAAAATGTGTCCTAGGACACTGTCGTTCTGTTGAGTGCGGTGCTCATGCATGAGAAAGGGGCCCTACATGATGTGGTGTAAGGATGCGGGGAAGTAACTCTACACACTGGTCCTGTGCAGAGACATGTTACTCTGAACTCCCTGAACATGCTTAATTTCAGGAGGAGGAGAATGAAGAGGTGCAATGTGTGAAGCAACTGCCATGGCAAAGCCTTCACTTCACAGAGGGATGAGCTATGATAAGCACTTGAGAGTGAAGGCAAGACAGAATGCCTCTCCCATAGAGCAACAAATGACAGTCTTCCTAAATGCTTAGAGTTTAAGTTATTTCTGATCCAATGTGCCCTTGTTAGGTAATCTTCAGCGGCTAAGGCAGAGGAGCGTGGCTGTGCAATACAGCGGATGGAGAACATGCTAAGTGCCCATGAAAGTTTGAACAGCCCATGGATGGCTGACCAAACTGTCATGCGCACTTATGGTACAGCAACCATTCCTACCTCTGGCATTAAAGGAGGAGGACCCAGCCCCGCCCTGCCTTAACCTGGTTGCAAGCTCAATACTAAACATTAAATGATAATAATGTTCTGCTATTATCCTTTTATTTTTCCTTTGCACTGCTGTTGGAGCTGAAGACCAACTCACCCACTGGGACATACTCACTACTTAAGCCATGATCTCCATCATGAAGTCCGTACATTTGGAAGCACCCACAGACCCCTGTCCCCACCACTTCTTCAAACTTGGGAGCAAGATGATTGGTGGCAAACTAAAGAAAGTTCGGAACCCCTCCATCACCTCGGGCTCCTTCCCTGAGATCTGGAAATACTCTGAAGTGAGACCTCTTCTGAAGAAGCTAACCACCGACCCGGCAGAACCGAAGAACTGCCGGCCCATCTCTCTGCTCCTGTTTCCAGCCAAAGTCATCAAGAAAGCAATCAACCAGCTACTAACCAAACACCTGGAACACAAGAACTTCCTGGGCCCCTCTCAATCCAGACTTCGAGCCAACCACAGCACCAATACAGCCCTGATCACAGCTATCGACGACATCAGGACCCTCATGGACTATGGCAAAATGGTAGCCCTTATCCTTCGATACCTGTCAGCTGTCTTCAACACCATCTCCTATCACATCTTGATCAACAGACTCCACCACATCGGTATCCAGGGAGACCACCTCAAATGGATCACCTCCTACCTCACCAGATTAACCCAGAGAATTTATCTCCCACCATTTACCTCAGAACCCAAGAAGATCATTTGTGGCATTCCCCAAGGATTGCCCATCAGCTCAACCCTCTTCAACACCTACATAAACCGCTTAGTCAACACTGTCAGATCACATAGACTCAACATCATCTCTTATGCCGATGACACGTAGCTCATCCTCTCACTGTAAAAAGACCTCTCCACCATCAGAGCCAAATTCCACAGATGTATGATAGACGTCGCCAGCTGGATGAAGAATGTCTGCCTCAAACTCAACTCAGACAAGACAGAAGACCTCATCTTTGGGAACAACACCTCCCGATGGAACAATGCATGGTGGGCCGTGGAACTTAGCCCAACCCCCGTCCAAACACACCACGCTCGCAACCACTGGACCATCCTGGACGGCAAGCTATCTATGAAAAGACAGGTAAATGCAGTCTCATCTGCCTGCTTCCAGACCCTACTCATGCTCCCAGAGATCTTCAGATAGCTCCCAGTCAATGCAAGAAGGACCGTTACGCAGGCCCTCATCACCAGCAGGCTAGACTAAGGGAACGCACTCTACGCTGGAATCACTGCATGCCTCCTGAAGAGACTACAGAGAATACAAAACTCAGATGCAAGGCTCGTCCTTGACCTCATCAGAAGGACCCATATCACACCCCACCTCAAGAAGCTACACTGGCTCCCCATCCAGAAGAGATGCCAATTCAAGATGCTGGCCCACACATATAAAGCCCTGCACAATGAAGGATCATCATACATCAACATAAGTATGTCCTTCTACCAACTGACCGGACACCTACGATCTGCCTCCCTCTTCCTGCCAGACACTGCCCAGATCCTCCTAACAGCAGAGGATGCTCTTATTGGCACCTGGAGGCCAAAACCCAGAACAACCTTCCCCTGCACCTCAGGACTTCCCCATCACTCCAGCAATTCAGAAAAGAACTCAAGACCTGGCTATTCGAAATAAACAACATTAGCAGCCAGCAACTCCAGCGCCTTGAGACCTTCACAGGTGATTTGCCCCGCTTTATAAATAACTGATTGACTGATTGTCAGGCAATATAAGTAGCACATCAGCTAAAAATCTCAATATCAAAAGTTAAGAACAATATGATAGTGACTTCTTTACATAAGAATGAACCAGTGTGTAATAGTCTACTTCACCCCAAGACTGCACAACCCTTAGCCTTTAGAAAAGTGTTCCCTATGGGGAACTTTTTACGGCCAAGTGAACTCTACTACAGTAGAATATTTTGTAAATGAACAGAATACCAAGATGATCAGATTAAATGAAAGAAGATATGATGATGCAAAGATAAATTCAGTGAAATACAAATCCTCCTTGATAATAGAGAGCAGTGGCTTTTTAAGAATAGAACTAGGAGCAATGACAGTGATCTCACACATTTTATTACCAACTAAAGCAATACATCACAATGAGATACAAAAATCCTCAGGAAACATTGGGGACTATTGTATTTAGACCCAGTGATTTGTCAGAAACTCGTTAAGTGACCTATTATAACATACAGAAGATGTAGGTCCCTGAAGGATAAACTAACCATGAACCATTTCTCCAATAAGAAAAGACGAAAGATCACATGGTTGGCGCTACATGAAGGGTTTGTTGAATGTCAAGAATGCAAAACCTGCAAATCAGGAATAGCTTGTAAGGCATAATGCGGTGTATGTATTGATCTGCCCTTATCAAAAAAAGTATGTGGCAAGTAGAATTTTTTTCTGTTCAGAAAAGAATTCTAGAGCATGTTTGAGCTATAGGAAACAAAGATATGAGCTACCCAGAGCCTTATCATTTTGAGGAAGTACATAATGGAGATAGTAAGGGCCTGAATTACTACTCCACAGATTGCTTAATGCCCACCATAAGAGGTAGGTAGAGAGAGCACAATTTACGCAGCTTAGAACCATGGTACATAATAGAGCCCAATAGAGTAGAGACTAATTGATTAAACATAAGTGAGAAACTGGCAGTACACTTAGGGGATTAGAAATGCTATGATAGCTGTGGATGAAGTGTATAAGTAAAAAATAAAAGTAATTGGTCATGATCATATTTACCCGGTAACAATCATGTTTCTTTGATGCAAAACTATATTTGCGGCTAGGCAAGTAGCTATCCAAGATATGATGTATAGAGTTATAATTAATTTGTTTTTCCTTTTTATTTGCTTATAGCTGTTGGTGCAGAGAAAAGATAAAGAGCCTGCAATACCACATACACAAAATGAGCTTACATGTGGAAATGTCTCATAGGGTTTGAATTCTAATTAATATATATTGTATATCTTCTTTGCAGAACTCTCTAGTGATCTGAGGTTCTTGAGACCACATGGGCAATATTTACTTAGAGTCTTATTTTTGAGGGATGAGATAACATGAAATGAGACATGCTGCCATTTTTCGTGAACTTTAACCAGTTAGGAGATAAGCAAAATAATGCATGTTAAAATATGATTTATTGGGATTTAACAAATCTTTTTCATTTACCACTCGGACATGATTGTTTTCAACAACAGGTATGAAATGGTTCTGTTTTCTTCATATATCTTGATACAACTTTAAACTGCATCATCTGATCACATTTTGATGCAAACCAGGAAATACAAAGAGTTATTTGTCATGTCTTTGTTTGTGTATCAATCCCACTGAAGCATAATACATTAGTAACAGAAAGGAAATGGCCCTCCTCTTGTGGCTCTAAGAGCACCAAGGACCACCACCTCCCCGAGGCTTTATCAGTAAAAAGGAGAGGGGCCATGCGGATCCCTCTATTGATCCCCTGGGAACAGGCACATCCCCGGGGCAATTCATATAAGAATGGGAGGGGTGCAGCACAGCCCCCCTCTCGGGCCATATATGGCCCCTGGGACTACCCCCGGTGCAGCCCCCTGGAATGTAAAAAGGGGGACTGTGTGACCCCCCTACTGGAGCCATTAATGGCCCTTGGGACCACCTTGGGGACCGCCACCCCCCAAGAGTGCTATGTCCTGGGGTGCCCCCTCCCGGGACATAGCAGTTTGCTTTTGTTTGGTGGGAGCTGACCTCTCCAGTCAAGAAGAGCAAAAACAACTATGATATTAATATATATATAATACTAAGATATGCTGGCTTGGAACAAGATTAAATATTGCTCTCGCAAGCAGGGAGCTACTATTCCAGCAGCTCCCTGTGTGCTATAGCAATGCCAGCTCCCCTAGGAGGCAGAGAGCTGGCTGAGGCTGGGGCTGTGGGGGCATTGAGGCTCCTCCCACAGTCACAAATATGCACACTGGGTGCCCTGGGTAGGACCAGCACACCCAGGGAAACACAGCTGGTCCCTGGGGGATGGGGTTCCAGGGACCGAACTCAGCCCGGGGAGGGAGGCCATGGGGCCCTCCCCCCATTTAATTGTGGCCAGACCCCGGATTATAGGGTCCCCGGGTCCCCCCTCACGATGTTACTTAGTAGTATGCAAAGGTATTCCCGACTTTTACAGTGTTAATGGACAGCTTAACAAAAGGTCTACGCGTGCTATTCCAACCAATTTTGGTGAAGAGTTATTGATGCAAAGGAATAAGAGGACATCTACACCAAATAAAGAAGCTCTTACTTTATTTAGTCAAGAAGAAGTACCCGTTTGGTGGTGATTCACAGAAATTAAACCTCAACTGGAAGCATTTACAAATATAAACATAGCAGATGCCGCAGTTGAAGCTCCACTTCATTAAGCCACAAACGTTCATAACTTCTTGGGCTTGGCGAAGCCAAATCAAATTTGTTTCCTCTCATATTCCACGTTGATTAACAATCTGAAACCCTTACTAGAGGTGTCAGACGCTGCCTTTCTATATAGTGCCACTAAAATGATGTACACTGTGCAGAGAATTCAGCGAGACCCAAATTGGTATACAGAGGCAAAAGTAGATAATGCTAACGCTCTAGTTGTGGTAGTGTGGGCGATCAGCTTGGCTTATCAGAGAGTGGTGCTGAGCATTTGTTGTACTCACAGAAGCAATAAATGAGACACACACTCAAGAATAAATCAAAGACCAATTTGCAAAAATAACATACATTTTTATATCATTTTTGAGACCAAGAACTTCAATCTACAGTAAGTACTTTTGAAATTATGAATTATTTTTTAGAGTTCGCAAAATAAATCACCCTTTGTGCAATTACACAATTTTAAAGTCATGGGGAAAAAGATAAAAATACAAGTAAAATCGTACATTCAACTTTCAAGGTTCACCTCTTGGATTTTGGTAGTTAGCACAGCCAGGTCCAATGTTCCACCAGCGGATTTGCGGTAGTGTCCCATTTTCGGCCAGGAGCAGGGTGCTGAGGTCGTTGGTAGCTGGTGCGCTATGAAGGGAGGGGCCACCTGCAGTCAAACTGCACAAGGGGACTTAAAGGTAAGTCAGAGAGGTCCCACTATAGGGAGCAGGTGGTAAGGGCCTCAGGATTACAGGAGCACAGCTGGTTCATTGGTGTCCAGGGTGGGAGTGTTGGGTGCAGAGTAGCTAGTTCAGCCAGACAGTGCACGTCTCGATGTCCTCACAGGCATGAGTAGGCACATTGGAGAGGCGATTCTGAGACAGCTGGAGCTGTCTCAGGAGTGTTGGCATCTCTTCATGGGTGCTTCATTTCTGGGAAGTTGAAGTCCTGAACCGACTCTTCGTCTTGCTGTATACTGAAGGGGGTCCAGTACCCCTGGTATTGTTGCAGCACGGCCCCAGTAGATCCTGGTGTCTCCAAACTTTGTGGGGAAACAGATTTTATCCTTCGGACCTGGTTTATCATGTTTAGTTTGGATGCTGCATCGGAGTTGCCGGGGTAAAGCAAGTCGATAAATCGGACTTCGTATGTTTGGTGACTGCGGTCTGAAGGAGAATGATACCTTCACTCCAAGGGAGGCATTTGTTGATTTTAGAAGGCTGGAGGAGCTCCAGGGCTCTTGGAGTCCTCACAGTTGCAGGATGAGAGAGCACACCATGAGTGTCAAGTCCTTAATGCAGCAGGCAGGGCTTGCCACCAATTTTCTGCAATTTTCAGTCGTCGGGTCAGCAACTCTTCCTGCTCGTTTTCTTCCCTGTGTCCAGTGAATCTAAGTTGCAAGGCCCAGGGATGCCACATAAATACAAAATATTGGGGTGTTAAAGGGGGAGACACATAGTCGCCAATGACCTACCTACCTTTATGGTGTCTACACCCTCAAAGTGACTACTTCCTATGGGAAGAGGTAGTACCTTTGCCCTGGTAGGTTGTTTTCCAACCATCTCAAGATAGAGGGTTTGAAAAAGTGGGGTCCACATTGCCTACCACACCTTAGGGGTGGTGCTAGCTGAACGTAGGCGCACCCACTCATCGAACTGATTTTCCTGCCTTTCGTCCCACCAAATGTTGAGTAGGAAGGGGGGTTGGCATCTTCCACTAGCTGGAGATGCCTGAGTTGCCCTTCAAAGGCGGCTTTGCCATTAAAGCTTCCCACCTCGGAAAGCCATTCTGTCCAGAGGGAGGTGTGAATCACATTTTCCCCCAGAGCAGGCTTTGTCCCTTGTGCTGGCCCTCATCCCCTGAGGTCAAAAACATGTCTGGTGGTGGCTGGCTGGCTAAAACTAGTCAGAGTCCACACCAGTGCTTGTTAGGTTTTCAGAAGACCCTCTAAAGGATCTTCTGTGTGCATTTATTAATGAATCCAACACTGGTATCAGTGAGGATTTATCAAGACAATATATTTGGTACTTAACATCTTAGGATACTTGAGCCCACCGCCTTGTGTGAGTTTCGTTGAGGCATGTACACGACTTCGGCACTGATCCCAGTGCAACATTAGTGTTTATTTACCCTTGGCCTACCAAATTTAGAGGCTCTAGGAATGGACTCACTTTAAACATCCTTCCTGTTCACCCTATACTAAACTGGTCTCATTATAATCATTAGGAACGCGGCTAACCAGATGCGCTATTTCAACGCACAATGCCCGCGGTTGGATGGGTGTCTCTGATGTATCACCCTCTTGCATATCATCTTTACATTTGCCCTGAAGAAGTCCGATGTCTTGGAAAAAATGTGTTGTCTGTTTTCTAGACAGATTGCTTATGTGTGAAAATCATTGAATAAAAAGAAGATTCGGACTCATCTTTGAAATCTGCTCTGAATTATTTGATTACTCTAACATACTGAATGGAATTGTTATATGGTGCACCTTTTACTTTGTTTTAATTTGTACAGTCCTGTCAGGACTGCACCTTGGCAGTGGGTGCTTTAATTGTGTGCACAGTAGCAGGTATATGGCACTTATTGACCCTTTCTTTTGGGTCCCACAGTGGGGCTTAGGTTAGATCATCTTAGAATACAGTGAAGGCATCATGGAGCTATGAAACTCTTAATGACAAGTATTCAGCCCATGTACTCTCCATGGCTTCCCTGTGCAATTAAAATATCTAAGAATGGACTTGATATTGTAGGGTCATATCTGCTCGTGCAGATATGTCCACACATGGGGTATAGTGCACATCAGGCATCAGGCAAAATGTGGGGGCTAACCAAGTCAAAAGAGGCACTCCTATAGGAGGTGAATGCATCATTGATCTAATGGAGCACTCTCTGATCTGTAGTGACTGTAGTGACTTTGACGAGTGGTTGCTTTCTTGTTGTCTCCTGGTGACAGCAGTCCATGGTTCTCCCTTTTATATACATTAAGTATGCAAATGCCTAAAATGTATAGCACCACTCACATACCCACTGACAGACACACACAGGCACTCACACACCCACTCACAGAGCCACACATCCACTCACACACCCACTGACAGACCCATAGCACCACTCACAAACCCAGTCGCCGACCCACACAGTCGCTCACACACCCACTGACAGACCCACAAAGGCACTCACATACCCACTATTTGACCCATATCACCACTCACACACCTGACCACAGAAACACACATGCACTCACATAGCCACTCACAGACCCACACAGCTACTCACACACCCCCTTATGACCTATAGCACCTCTCACAGACCCGCACAGGCACTCGTATACCTACTCACAGACCCGTCACGCACCCATGCAGCCACTCACAGACCCATAGTGCCACTCACATACCTATTCTCAAAGTTTACAGGTTACAGTTAGGAAATAAAAATGTAAAAAATGTAGAAATTCACTGAAAAAACAAAGGTTACAGAGACATTATAGTTAGGAAATAGAAATAAAAAAAGCTTAGAAACTCACCGAAAAAGCCAAAGGTTATAGGAACATTATAGTTAGGCTCAGATTTCACTCATACAAAACCATAAAAATTATAGTTACCTGAGCTAACTATAACATATGCCCCGCAATGCACTGCTTATGACCTCACATATTACTTCACTCATGACATGGGGCCTCATTACGATGGTGGTCTGTCCACCATCGTATTTGGCAGGTGTCTGACCTACTACATGTTGGTGGTTCCACCTGCCCGATTATAATGCGACCGCCATGTGGTATAAAAGGGGAGTTTTCAATCATCCAAGCACCATGTGCCAGGCACCATTTTTGGGGAGGCACCACATGGGACCACAGGAGACAGGGCCCTGCTATGGGCCCCCAAAGTCCCCTCCCATCTGCCTTTACATGGTTACAGGGACGTTATAGTTAGGCTCACATTTCACTTGTACAAAACCAGAGAAATTCAGCAGTTATAGTTACCTCATTATAACTCACGCCCCCGCAATACAGTGCTTATGACCTCACATATTATACCATTCATTACATGATGAGTGACATCACTGATGACATTACTGATGACATCTCAAATGACATCACTGATGACATCACAATTGACATCAGTGATGACACCATTCAGTAAGTGAAAGTGTTTTGCAAAAGTTACTGAGTGTAAAATATAGATAGTAAGTGGCTGAAAGAGTGAGTCTATGTGTGAGTCAGTAGGTGTTTATATGGAATATAGAAGAGTGAGAATATATGTTAGAAACTGTAAACATGAGAGAGTGTGAGTTTTTGTAGGGATGAGTGAGTGGTATCTTAGTGGGTGTGTGAGTTAGTGTGTAGCTGTGTGAGTATGTGTATGGGTGAGTGTCTTTAAAAGTGGGTACAATGGTGAATGAGTGGGTGAATGAGTGGGTGAATGAGTGTCTCCCTACGTGATTGTGCGGGTGTGTTAGTGACTGTAAATGTGGAATAAGATGGTGCATGAGTGACTGTATGGGTCAGTGCACACTTATGTAAGTGTGTCTATGGATGAGTGAGAGGGAACATTATTGGCTGTATGGGTGTGTGAATGAGTATGTTAGTACATATATTACTGACTGAGTGGCTGTATGTGTGCCTGTATAGGGAGTGAATCGTTATGCCAGTGGCTGTAAAGTGAGTAATTGACCCAATTAGACATTCACACATACATTCACACATCCACTCACAGACCCACTCAGAGACTCGCGCACCCACTTACAGACCCACTCAGACTAATGCACCTACTCAGAGACTCATGCAGTCACTCACAGTCCTGCTGAGAAACTCATGCACTCACTCACTGGCCCAATGAGACTCATGCAGCCACTCACAGACTGACTAACACACTCATGAGGGCTCTCACAAGCCTACTCAGACTCTCTCACACCTACTCACAGACCCACTGAGACACTCACTCATACACTCATGTATCCACTCAGACACCGGTCACAGACTTATGCACCCACTCAGAGACCCAATCAGATCCTTGTGCACACACTCACAGGCTGACTCATATACACATGGAGACACTCGCAAACCCTCTCAGACACTTATTTGTACATATTTACTCAGGAACTCATGCACGCACTCAGACATTTACTCAGACACTCACACCCCCACTCACAGACAAACTCAGACACTCATAAACCCACTCACACACCAAGTGAGACACTTATGCAGACACCCTCAGGTAGGCCTGGGCAGTGAACTTTGCTCCGTTCACGGAGTTTGCGGAGTTTTCTGCACTCTGCGGAGCTTGCGGAGTACAGAAAACTACACTTCGTGATGTGCAGGAGGGTATTTTCCCCACTTGCGATCGCAAATTATAAGTTTGTGATTGCGAACAGTAAGTGCGCTAGCTGCCGTTCAGGTAGAATTTGTACCCGAGCGGCAGGAGTACCAACACAAACTGCAGTTCGCACTGCACTACACCACTCATGGAACTACACTGAGTTTTTTGTAACTTCGCAGAGTTCCACATAGCAAAACTCAGCCGACTACGCCCAGGCCTACTCTCAGGCCCACTCAGACACTCACACACCCATTGAGACTCTCGTGCACTCACTTATACGCCCACTCAGACACTCATGTACTGACTCACACACTCACTCTCAAGGGTTACAGGTTACAGTTAGGAAACACAATTAAAAAACTTAGAAATGTACTGAAAAAAACAAAGGTTACAGGGACGTTATAGTTAGTAAATAGAAATAAAAAAGCTTTAGAAGTTCACTGAAAAAGACAAAGGTTACAGGAATGTTATAGTTAGGAAAAAGAAATAAAAAAGCATTGAAAGTCACTGAAAAAAACAAAGGTTAAAGTTACATTATAGTTAGCCTCAGATTTTACTCATACAAAACCAGTGGAGTTCAGCAGTTATAGTTACCTGAGCTAACTATAATTTATGACCCTGTACTGTTATGACCTCACAAATTACATTACTCATGACATGGTCAGTGAAATCACTAATGACATCACTGATGACATCTCAAATGACATCGCTGATGACATCATTGATGACATCATCCACAGAACCACTCACATAAAAACTCAAACCCACATTACCTCTCATATACCCATTCCCACTCTCACACAACCCCTCACATACCCATTCATGGACCTATACCAGTACTCACACAACCAATCCCTCAACCATTGAGCCACTCACACAACCACTCACTTCTACTGCCCCTGGCACACCCACTAATGCACCCATACAGCCATTACTGCACCCACTTACTCACTAATGCAGCCACTCACAGATCCAGACATACAGTCACTTACACACCAGCTCAAATACCTTTAGGGCCACTCACACACAAACTCAATCACCCATGCATAAACTCTGACAACCATTCACTCACCCATACAGGTACTCACACATCCATATGCTCACCCATATAGCCACTCAAACTGCCACTTAATCATAATCCAGCTATTCCCACACCCACTGACTTACCCAGACAGCAATTGATACAGCCACTCACTCTCTCAAACATCCACTCGCACACCCACTGAACCACCTACATACACATTCTCACATCCCTACAACCACTCACACATCTACTCACACTTACAACTATTCACACATTCATTCACTCTCCACTCACACCCACTCACTTGCCTATACACACACTCAAACAGTTGCTCACTCAACCATACAGCCACTTACACACCTACTCCTTCACCCTTACATCCACTTACACAACCACTCAGTCATCCATACAGCCACTCACATACCCACTCACACAACCATGCAGCCACTCACATGGCTACTAACTCACCCATACAGCTATTCACACACCCACTCATTCTCCAAAACAGCCACTCACACACCCATATAGCTACTTAAATACCCACTAACACTCACACACCCATATGGCTACTTAAATACCCATTAACACACCCATACAGCCACTCGCACACCCATAAAGCCACTCAGACATCCACTCGCACACTGATATAGACAGTCAGACCGCCACTCAAATAGTATTACTAATTACTAGTACAGAAAGAATAATAATTTAACTTATGTTGTAACTTAGTATAGCCTCTTAACTTAGTTTAAGCCTTAGATACGTTTATGAAACACAGTCACAGGACGATGTCATCAGTGATGTCATTTGAGATGTCATAAGTGATGTAATATGTGAGGTTATAAGCAGTGCATTGCTGGGGCGGGTGTACGTAATAGTTAGCTCAAATAAATATAAATGCTGATTTTCACTGGTTTGGTATGGGTGAAATCTGAGCCTAACATCTCTGTAACCTTTGTTTTTTTAAGTGAATATATATATGTTTGCCTCCACACAGCGTACTTCTCCACAACACTGACACGGCTGCACAATACAAGATCCTTCGCTGTCGGGTTAGTGGGGAATTTTGTAGTTTATTTAGTGAGTGCTTGAATTCAAAGAAAGTGTAAGAGCAATTAAAAAGAATTGGGCCGATGCATTTTGGCTGTCTGCCTTCAACTGGGGCTATGTATATATATTTCCCTTCCCAGTGGCAGTTGCCACTGAGACGTTATAGTTAGACCACGTTTCCATAGGAAAAGGATTTTTTGTTTGCCTATAACTCTAGCACATTTGAGGAACCTTCATAAAATTTACCAACGAATGTTCTTCCATTAGAAGCACCATGTTTTCTGCCTACAAAAGGATTCTTGAACCCATCTAGGCAATACTCAATATGGATGAGATTCATAAAAGCAATGTTGATTTACTCTGTTAGTTTTGAACCATATGGTAATAGGCATTAGAGGCGGGAACTGAACCATGATGCTAAGAAGGATGGAACCCCCCAATATCATAGAGTTAGGCAACTTGGAACCACATTGTTTCTTTCCTTTATAGTCATGAATCATTGTTAACATGGATAAGAGTCTCTTTTTCCTAAACTAAAGTTCTGCAACCTACACTATTAGAAATATATTCCAGGTGTATGGCGCGCTTTCAAGATTTCCTCCTCACCTCCTCCTGTTTGGGTCTTCCCTTGTCCTCTTTATCATCATCTAACGGAACGGATCATGATTACTACAAGGTTAATTGAAATGTTTATATTATAGATTTTTGTCCATATGCTCCGGATTACAGCAAACTCATCAATCTTTGAAAAGTGACCACTGTGAAAAGTGAAATGCAATTTGAATTGATGTTTGTGGTCAAACTTGATAAGAGACATTTGTTACATTTGAGGAGGTAGAGTATTAGGCTGAGATTTGAACCCGCTGGGCAAGGATTTTTGATGTTTTGGGGTTCGGATGTTAGACAAGTTGGGCAGCTAACCAGCAGTCTTTGACACATTATTTTTGAAATGTAAGCACTGTATAATGTGGATTGCAACTTGAGTTGACAAATTAATTTTTGATGATCATGAATGACATTAATCACAGTGGCACTGGATGTTAGGTACCTTATGTTAGTATCTTTGAGGAGGTCTGCTAGTAAACATTATGAATTAACATATAACTTAATTGGACCTCATTGACTATCCAAAATGCATGTACACCATAATTGTTGTAAAATTCGTTTTTTGCCTGTACAGTGATAAAGGAATGATAAAATACTAGTGATTAGTGACGTTTTCCATCAACAACCCACTTTTAAGAGCAACACACTCACAATCCACCTACCTTTAATGTATATGAGGCAAGGTGATTTGTGAATATAGCTAAAGCATCTTGTGGTAGCGCATTGTCATTTACAGATAACATATTTTTCCATTGAAATGGCCACTAAATTTGCAGACATACAGCGTTACTGCTAAATTTATATAAAACACATATGATAATGCAAGGAAACCGGGTTTCATTTGTGCACCGCCAAGTAAGTGTCTTGATTTTGCTTTTCTAACTGATGGATGCATACACTTCATTTACAGATATTTACATTTTGTTGTGCACTGCAAAAAACAACACCCTGCATTGTCACATAATTCACTGTAAAAACTCCTCTAACTTTGCAATCTGAGAAAGAAAAGTAAACACCAATTCTCATGTGTGTGAAAGAATAAAGCAGCCTGACATTTGACCTCTGTCTTTGAATCACCACAAATGTGACAAGTTAAGCACATAATTTAAAGGCATTTTTATTTATCGCTCTGACTTTAGTGACCCACCAAAATTCATCTTATGACACACAGTTTGGGAAACACTGGGTTAGACTATTAAATGCAATACAATGCTATACATTATTGCACAGAGTGAAAAAAGACTGTGATCAGAGGCTTTCAAGGAGTCTGTTCTGACTTGCTAGTAAAGGGTTTATAAAAGTTTCAGTGGTTGATGGACACTTGGATTTGACCAAGACGGCAGCACCATAACTTGCCATCCCAAATAAACAACAGCCGCTCGCATTCTATTATTCTTATGTGCTTGCAGTAAATGTTTTACTATGAATTGTGCATTTGCTGTAATATGTTTCCGCGAATGGAATGTAATTACATGGAGTGGCATAACAGCATGATTTCCCGAATCTTGAATAACAAGCACATCGTGCAAATTTCCAAAATTACACAAATTACACTGTGTAATTCAAATTTCAACCATGATTAGTTTTCATGGAAAGAGCATTTTTTTTGCTAATAACTGTTTGACAAATGTGTATGAAACTTCCCCCAAAAAAAAGATCACCAGCATCAGCTCCTTCAGGGAAAATGTAATGCTGATCCGTCACCAGAAAGCATTGTATTTGTTATTTGGTAAAGAAATACAAAGGTTGAAGTGATGTTATAGTTAGGAATGGTAATAAGACTTTAGCCTATGTAAAAAAAAAAGCCTATAAATTCACTGAGTTTATTGATGCTATAGTTAGGTGTTGAAATAGCAAAAAAAGCCTAACATTTAGATACCAAATAAACAGTAAAATTCACTATAGTTCACCAGTTATAGCTTACTATAACTTGCTCCCAAGCCATGTACTGCTGACTGATGCACATATTACATCACTGATGACACAAGTGTTCCCTAAAATCTAACATATTAACTCCTGACAATGAAAAGAGTCTTATTGATGTAGTCCTCCTTTCTTATAGCACTGATGAACTCATCTTCTATGTGATCAGGCATTCCTGGTTGACTTCTACCTGACTGCAAACAAGATGAAGATCCCCAGTCTTGACATCTCAACTCTTTCCTATCAGACAAAAGACTACTACAGCATTGCCCCTTCTTTGCACACAATACTGGCTATTCCCTGGAGTTCATTTACATAAAGATAGACCAAATGCAAACTCTACCTATCTCAGATTGAACTGGTTCAACAATACTTCATTTGTTTAAAATTGCTGGCCCTAATGCAATCCCTTATTCTAAACAACTGATGCAAATGTTAAGCTCCAGACATCTCAAACACATTGGCAAGAAGTCCTAGACTCCTTGATCCACTCAGTAAAATTATAGAAGAAGCCAAAAGGGTGACTCCCCTCAAAGTGGTGGAGAAATATAATGGGGCAGCTCTATGATTATGGACAAACTTGCCCCCAGCACCTTCAAATTTAAAAGATTAAACAGGCCTCAATTTGGTACAATGGATGATGTGAAACCGATAGGCAAAACTACACATTTACTCATACATCTAGTAACCCTGTGCCACGCTCCCATCAACTCTCACCTAGGCATGGATCATCCACCTGAAAATTCAATCACCAATCACAGCCAAGCATGTGTTCACTCAAACAAAGTTGGATCAAAGAGGCTATCCAACCATAAAGACGTCAAACCACCCATCCATGCAACTAACTAATAACTGCATGTGTTTGCGTTTGTCCATATGTGTGTTGTTCACATTCATGGGTGTTGTCTGTGTTCACATGCATCCATGCATGTATGTTTTCTGTTGGCACACCTAAACTCATCACGCAACATACGCCCATTACAGCAAAGAGGACGTGCGTAAAACAAGCGGAATCTGTTGTTTTTGCCAATGCTTGTTGAGTAACGAGCCCATAGAAGACATCCCTGAAATCCAAATGTTATCAAAGCATTCCTCATGATCCGAGAAGGTTCAGCCAAATCATGATTTACCAAGATTTGAAACGTAAAATTAGTGTTGGCATAGTTAAAAAAATGTGAATAGAGACTCTGGGACTTATTTATGAGGCCTGGAGTCACTTTTGCGACGTCGGTGCGTCACTTTTTGTGACACACTGGCGACGTAAAAAATGCAACATGTTCTGCCCTATTTACAAGGTGACCCATATAGGCAGATGCGTCACTTTGTAAACCGCTGCGCCACATTATACTTTTGCAGGGTGGGCATTCCCCTGCATCCAAGCCTCGTAGAAGTGGCGCATTGAAATCTATACGATTTCAGTGCGCCACTTCTAGGACGCTTCTGTGTAAATATCTTACGCCTGCATGGCAAAAGGCGTAAGACTGAAGCAGGCCCTTTCACCTGGGGCTTGCCCCAGGTGAAAGGAACATTGCTGGAGTTGCGTCATGCTTCCGACACAATTCCAGCAATGCATGAGTTTTGCGCCGACAGATACGTCAGTAATACTAACGTATCTCTCATTCCTTGCAACATGGTGCGTCATACAGTAAATATGATGCATCCATCATATAGCAAGGATTGTGCACTGAGTAGTGACGCATCGCTGTTTTCACGCAGCGATGAGTGTTCTGCGACAGTCACTTCGGCATCATTCTATCCAGTATTGTAATGCGTGACTCTAGCATTATATTTTATTTTATTTCCCAATTCCTGCTCAGTGAGTGTTGTTATGGTCATCCTTCATTAGTCTGAAACCCTGTCACAGTAGATACTCATTAAATGCACAGCCCATGACGCACCATAAACCCACACAAAAAGTGTATTTAAAGATCGCAGTGGGCTGATATGGTATGCAAAAAAAAAAGAAATGCAAAAAACCGACAGTGAGTCCTGACTTGAAACTGATCTTCGTAGGAGGTCGATTTAATGGGCTGCAAACCAGTGTCTCGTGGTCCACTAATGGATAGAACAGAGTCAATGATGTTACCTCTGCAGCAGGCAAACCTTGGCCCTACACATGATGAAAGGCCTGTCTCTAGAATGTTCTGACAAAGTCTGCAAATGTGCACATTTTAAAAGGTGTTACAAATCTGTGGCACATCTCACTTCTGCAATGTCGTTTTTTCATGTAATTGATCTGGGGTTTTCCAGCAATTTTGCACATGCAACCTTTTTTTGGTTACCTTCTGTCTTTTATTAATGACGTTTGTACAATAATGTTCCAAGAATAACTCTAAATATGCAGAAAGATACTTCAAAAAAAAAAAAGGCGAGTGGTTACAAAATGTCTTGGCGCGTTGCTTAAGTTGTATATACAACAAGCATTCTTTAAAAAGCGTTTAGTGGAAAATAAAAAAGGAATTGGTATGAGAATTGTTGGACCAGAATTTAACAATGTTGTGTGAAGGCGAGCCATGAATTTAAAGAGTGTAGTGCCATAAGCTGGAAATTGAAGCTTAGTGATTTCAAGGCTGCTGTGCCCAAGGAAGGTACAAGTCCCTAAAACTAACTAATGGTGTGGTATAAAACACTTCTCCTCCTGCCGCCAGGCCAGGGTTAATGTCCTAAACTGTTACTTGCAGTAGAGGAAATGAATTGTATGGATCTCAATACATAATAAATCCTGCCCCTCTGAGAGTCAAACTTGACTGTGCGGTCACTGGACCATATAATCACTCATAACTTGAATTTCATTCAATAGTAAACATGTCTCTGCTTCCTGAGATGCCGGTAATGTGAGTGCCAGAATCCTGTGTGCAGCAGGCTCTCGAATTAAATAAGAACTAGGCATAAATTGGAGCTTGAGAACAAATTGTAAAGGGATATAAACAAAATGGGTCCTATCCTCTTGGAACAGAACGTTTATACTAAATTATTATTATAGGGCTGGGAATTGCAGACATGGTGATCAGCATCTCCAAAATGAAAAGAAAAACATATTTATAAAGTGCACTGAACTCGAAGGTGTCAAAGCGCTATACCAAAAAATAGTAGTCCCAACAAACCCTGACAGCACGAGGCTGGGTTCATAATTAGAAAAGCCAAGTTTTCAGATCTTTCCTAAATAAAGAAAATGAGTCTGCCTTTGAAATGTGAATAGGTAGTATTCCCAAAATTTTACTTCCTCAACCGAGAGGGAGCGATCTCCCCATCTGACATTAGGATGGCGTGGCAGATACCAACGGAAGAGAGATATCTTGATCCTTTATGGTGTAGTGCTAGAAAGACCACACAAAGTACTTTAGATTTGATCCACTTTTGGTCAGGAAGCCACTGGAGGATGCAAATACCTTTTCTGACTGAGAGACACTTGGGAATATTCAGATTGAGGCACGCAGCCGCATTCTGTACCACGTGGAGTTTGTAAAGGGAGGAGCTGTTTATATTCAGATATATTGTACTGTAGTAGTCGAGGCGTGAAGTGATCAGAGCGATGACCACTGAGTGTTGCATTTCCGAAAGGATATAGGGAAAGATTTTCCAGAGAGCCCTAATATTAAAGAAGCAGTTGCTAGGGGTATGGCTATCCTGTGCCTCAAAAGTAAGAGCTTTGTAAAAAATGACTCCAAGATTTAACAGGAATAGGAAGAGGACCACTCCACATAACAACACTCCACTTGACCACACTGTACGATTTGAAAAAAAAATTTATAAAAAATTTAAAAAAACATTGAAATTCAATGTAAAAACCAAAGGTTAAAGCTTAGCTATAGAAGCCAAACTTAAACTGCAGAAACTTTAAAAATTCTAAAGTTATAGTTCTGGCTTTCATTTACAATTCATCCACCACCTTCAAATTATTATAAGCAGCACAATGTGTTAACCACTCTTTTCACCTAGCTAAGCAGATTCCTTTTACATCATTCATATGAAAGACTTTCTAAGAACATTGGTCAAACTAGGTTTTTAGACAACATCCAACTTCATTGAATACTACTCAATGAGCTCCCAATCGCCATAACCAGCAAAGCCTTCACATACTTGATATCTTCCTTGGAAAATCCTTAAAATATTATTGAAACTATTGACTTAAATCCCATGCCAGCCTCAATGGCATTTTAAGGTTCTGAGGTGGCCATTTCTCATTGCCCTGCTCTTCAACCTTTACATGGAAAACATAGGAGCTTTGCATGAATGACAAAGTTCAGAAATATATAGACCAAACATAGCCATAGACCACTCACAACTATATTTGGAAGTGAAAAAGAGCAAGATGTTCTTTTTCTCTGGGGGTGGCCAGAGATCATAGGCATCACTACCTGAAAATGGACTCTCAAAACAGAGTTTCCAATATGGTGAACCACCTTAAAATATCACTATTCCTAAACTGTCATACCATCCTCTTCCAAAAAATTAGCCACATTCAATATTGTTTTTCAAGCACAAAATCTCTTTGTTTCATGAGCTGCCTCCAATAAACAGCCTCTTGCTACCCAAAGACAACTAAAGAGTCACAATCCTCAAATGAGGCACATGTAGACTGTATCAGGCACATTCTATTAACTCCCTACTGGAAGGTGGTTCACTCTCAATACAATAGGCAGCACCTACAAAGTCAGTAATTACAACACCAACTTCTGAGGCAATACAATATCTTACCATCCTTAGTGGCATGTGAATAGGTCAGTAAAGACAATTTACTCCTAGAAAATAAATGATTTCAGAAACAACACACATGTAACAGTCTCTCTCTGGGCGCACGCATAAAACATGGAATTCATTCTACCTTACCTGAGAACAGTGGTGTTGTGAACAGCCACACCCTAGAAACTACTCTGGAGGCGGGAGTTACTGGACCTGATGGGCTGCTAAACTGCTGATAGGTTTTGTTATAGGACAAGCCGGTCTGCAGTCTGCTGACACAAGCTCATAAAAACATATACTGCCATGCTGAGTGGTGTGGGCCAAGTGATGCGAAATGAGCCAAGTACAGTGGAGACGAGAGCATAGATAAATGATGTAAAATCGTGAACAAAGCACACAGAGAGGTAAAAGGAAACAGTGAGCAGGCGAGTGAAAGTTGAGTAAGAAACAGGAGGTGACACAAGGAAACATGATGGTAGATAAAAAGTCAAAAGAGGAGAAGGAAAGAAGGCAAGAGAAGTTAAAGAAAGGAATAAAATACTGTAGGGTAAAAAATTAAGGTGAAATAAAGGGGAAGTGGAAGGAAGACTGAAAAGAAAGGAACAATGAAGTAAGAAAGGTTTAAAGGAAAGTATAGGTGAAAAGATGGAACGATGGGTGAAAGGATGAATAATGGAAGAGTGAAATCCTGTAGTATTGGACGGATGGATGGATCGATATCCAAGGTAGAAATCATGACACAGCACAAAAAAGTTCACCCAAAGCATGGACTTTAGCTTTGCTCAAACAACTACACTGTAGGGAAAGAATTACAGTGACACGAAGGAAAGATAAGTGGAAGGAAATCTGAAAAGTGAGGAATGGTGAAAGGAAGAAGCAATTAAAGGAAAGGATGGGTGAAGGTGAGAAGGAAAGCTGAAAGGATGTATGTTTGAAGAGTGAAATCCTGTAGCATGGGGTGGATGGATGGATGGGTTTGGATGGAAGGATGGGTTTGGGTGGATGCATGGATGGCTGGATGGATGGATGGATGGATGGATGGACAGACGGATGGCTGGACAGATGGATGGATGGAATGGGTGTATGGACGAATGGATGACCTAGGTTGAATTCATGACCTGCCAAAAGCATGAAAAGTGTTTGCCCAATGCATGGACTTTGGCTTTCTTCATCACAACCAACTCCTTCAGGGGGACCTCATCCAATGGCTACCTGGCTTCCGGAGGACTTTAGCAGATACAGTCTGCAACCTGCAACCATGCCCTGCTTGAGATTTTAGACTTCCATTTCAGAGACTAAGAAGGTCAATTCTTTCACCGGGATGACCCCTTGTTATAGCAGACCTGTGATCCATCATGGTCATTCTGAAGTTCTACCAAGGTCCCAGTCACCTGCAAACAGTTACATTGATTGGCAGTTTACTTTTTCTTGGTGATTTTTACTTTAAATCTTCAAAAATGTGTATCTCAGAAGCCACGGTTCAACCCTGCACAGAATAGCACATATGAAAGGTGTCAAGTGCCTTCTTTAGAGGTTCTTAGTTAGGTGATAAAATCAGCAAGGTGCAAAAAATCCCAATGGCAATCTAGCAGCTCTTGCTTCTAGGTGAAGTTTAATGCAGAAGTGAATTTCGAGGCACCAATTTCTTCTTGACAACAAGGAAGGGGAAGGATATTAACACAGGCTTCCTACAGGAAATCCAAAGCAATATTCCAAATGTTGGAAGTAAGAATCAGGGACAAAAATAGTAATAATATAGCAAATAATCGGTATGAAAATGGGAATGAATGCATTGTGATGCCTTCATCACTCTCTAATGCCTCCTTATATGAGTCAAAGAGATCGAAGAAAGCGACTTGACTTTATGTTAGCTTAGGAATTTAAAGCAGAGTTGCCTGATCCTACCACAATCAGGGAATGAGCAGTTTATTAGGCGTGACCATACCTCTTCCCTATAATGCATGGCGTTGACCTCACAGATGAAGAATCCCAATTTGACATTCTTTGCCAAGTTCAGACCTCTGCAGACCTATTGGTCCCCTCAAGATCAGCCTGATCGTGGATTACCCCTAGAAGTGACCAAGAAAGCGCCAGTGCTCACACCCAAGAAGTGCTAAGCACAGCATTCCCTAACGCACTCTCTGACTGAGCCGTGCAAGCACTATCTTCTTGAATCTTGCAGATTCTGGGAGGTTTTGGGCTATCAAATTAGCAAACAAGCATGAACAGAAGAGGCAACTTTCCAAGAACTCTCATCAGGTAAATAATCTTTATAGTGAATAAGAAATTGAAGATGACTTTGAAACACCTGAGAGTCACAAATTGCCTGAACCTCATATTCAGGTTGAGCTTGTACCATGATTGGCAGAGGTTTTAGCTGGAAGCTGATGATAAGGATCAATAACATAATGTTTCTATTGGGATGACTGAAAACAGAATGCATCTTCCTAGTACAATGCAACTTAAAATAAAAAGCAACAGGATATGATTGTTGAGTAATAAGAAAATAACCAAAACCTTGTGGTCAAAATATGACTGGCAAGGTGTGAACAGGAATACAACAAGAAGACAGCCAAACGTTACATCTAGAACTAAAATTAGAAGAATTGTTTCTTGATAGTCAGCCTGTTCTTTCATATTGACTTTAAAATAGTGTAAACTTTCAGGAAAAAAGCTGTCTATGGCTCTGCAACTGATTCAAGTAATCAATAGCCACAGGAACCAAAGAGTCAATATGAGGAAAAGAAGCAGAAATTCTAGGATTAAACCCATGCATTCATAAGAATGGTGAAACCTCTATTGGACTGTGAGTTGCACTGTTGCAAGTCCACCACAGACAAAAAGGAAGCCCATTTACTTTGAGTTGCATTACAGAGATTGTTACAAACTTTCATTGCTTAGCTTTGTTTGCTCATTTGACAGAGGATAAAAACTAGAAGAAAACTAGAAGAACAAGCTTTTCAACGCCTAATGTCTTACACAGGATCTCCTAAACATGTAAAACATTGGCCACCTTTATCAGAAATAATGGTATGAGGTAATCCATGAAAATATAAAAATCTGGGTAATTTTCACTGCTATTATTAACTCATTTGATTGCAACCCAATTTAAATATGTATAATCAAAGGGCGTGGCTTGGCGCGCAAACGGAATGGCCGCCTAACTGAACGGCTCCCGTTTCCTACACCATTAATCCTGCATTAATCCTCACTGGCTGGAGGGCTGGCTCTCCCTACCTCGGCGACATCGACGGAACACAGTCTCGGCTACTCTCGACCCTAATTACGGATCGCTAGGAGATAACTCCGGTCGGCTGTCGGCACTGGAAGTTTTGCCGGCGTTGACCCTGGAACTGCAGCGACAGGGACCTCGGCTGCGGGCGATCACGCGAGGCCGGTGCGGACCACGAGGAGGAAGGCCCTGGACAGAGGCCTTGCCGAGAGAAATCGCCGAGGCCCACGGGACGGGTGAGGCTTCGGATCCTGCCCTGCACAACGGCGGAACCTACCGGGGGGTCAGGAGCCGCTGATCCCCTGAGCGTGGTGGCATCGAGAGACCTGGCCGAGAGGGTGACTGCGCCGCCGGCGCACAGTGAACTTGATCGCCCCCTGACAGCGGCTGCAGAACACGGCGGGAGAGGAGCGGGCTGCTCCATCGACTGGGGGACCGTCGCCGCGGCGCAGTGAGTACCCGGCCATTTTGCAGTGACCCGCCATTGGGCTCGGACTGCTTTATCGCACGCCGGCATACCTGTGGCGGTGGTGCCTGCGCTCCGTGGTGGGGGTGCAGTCTCGTCCCTGCCGCAGCTCGCCGGGGCCTGGCCCCCACCTTGAGACTAACTACCTGCCCGCATAATCCTGATTGATTTGGAGCCTCATGGCACGGGGGTCCCGGTGTGCTGCCATTAGCTAGAAGGAACGCTGAGACGGTGCTAAAGAGTTCCGATCAGTAAGTGACGAGTGAGTGCTTCGGCTGCCCCTAATCCTTGCTTCCTCTGTATAACGCATGACTAGTTGCCCTCGTCTGGTCATCCGGCCCTGGGCACTGCACGCATCTTAGCTGTAACGGGCTGTGAGAGGACTGAGAGGAGAGGGGCCGGTCACCTTGCCTACTCCCGCACCAGATCTTAACCACCTAGGCAGACTCCGTGAAGGTGGCCCAGGAGCGACGTAGGGGCACCATGGTGCGCCCGGAAAACCGACAATCAAAGCTCAGCTTCGAGGGCTCCAAGAAGGGAACGAAGCCGGGGATAGTGGAACCTGGGCCTAGCGGCACGGACCCGGCCGTTATACCCTCCCCCATGGCCACTTTGGATCTACACGGCCTGTTTCAGGAAATGCGTCAGGGCTTTGCCACGGTGGTGGAGAAGGTGGATAGAATGACGTCCAGATTGGATGCATTAGTGCACAAAGTCGATCAACACGAGGAGAGGATAACCGCGACAGAACAGCGAATCTCAGACAACGACGACCTCACGGCTACTCACACCTCCCAGCTTGCTCACATGGATGGTCTTCTGAGAGTCATAGCAGCCAAGAATGAGGATTTGGAAGCCCGCAGTAGACGCAACAACATCCGCGTCACGGGTATTCCGGAATCCACAGACACTGGTCGAATGGAGATTTACATTGAGGCGCTCCTCCGGGCGTCCATAGGGGATGACGCCTTCTCACCTCAATTCATTGTGGAGAGAGCTCACAGATCCTTGGCTCCTGTTCCGAAGCCCGGATTGCCACCTAGACCAATTATTGCTCGGTTATTGAATTACCGCGACCGAGATGTTGCCTTGAGAACTGCTAGAGTCAAACGCACCCTGCATTACAATGGAGTTGCTTTTTCCCTGTATCCTGATTTTACCCCCCTGGTGCAGGAGGAACGGCGGAAATTCTTGACCGTCAAAAAGAAGCTGAGAGAGGCCCAGATGGATTATGCACTGTTGTACCCGGCAAGATTGAGGGTGACACATCAGGGCAAACAACGCTTTTTCACGGAGCCGAGTAAAGTGGAGGACTATTTGAGACAACAGCGCAAGGCACAGAGTGTGTTCCCCCTACGGGAGTACCCCGACATTGACTACCGGTCGCGGGAGTTCTGGGGGTGGGGGAGGTGGGTGGGCGTGGGACTGCGTGGCTGCTGGCATGATTGGGATGCAGTAGTGGGAGGGGGGATGGGATCTGTTACAGGGGAGGTTGTTTGGCTGGTGCCAGCAGTTGACTGGAAGTACAATGTGTTCCGTGATGTGGTGCATGAGCTGCTGCAACTTTTGAACTCGCAGCGCACGATGTTTATATCCGAATGTATCAGGAGCATGGCTAATTCTGCAGCTGATGCGCAATTGAAATGTTTGTCTTGGAACGTCCGAGGGCTCAACGATGCTAAGAAGTGCAGGAATGTCATAGCGTATCTGGATCGCCACCAGGTGCAGCTTGCAATGTTACAAGAAACACACTTAGCTCCCCGAGGTCGCATGACTTTTGGCAGTAGATGGGCCACTACCCGGTCCTTCTCCTCTTATTCCTCGTATGCGAGAGGAGTGGTTATCCTGATTAAACGTACAGTTCCCTTTCAGGTGTGTGGTGAATTGACGGACGTGGAGGGCCGATATGTATTACTATGGGGGCGGCTCGGCCGCGACACCTTCACCTTGGTTAACTGCTATGCTCCGAACCTTGATGTACCTTGCTTTTTCACCACACTATGGGGTAAAATTCTGGACATAGGGTCCCGCCACATCATCTGGGGGGGAGACTTCAATATAGCGTTGGAGCCTCACTTGGACAGGGCAGATAGGGAGACACACTACAAACCCAGATCAAGAGAAGCGTTGGAGGGTGTGCTCTCTGAGGGTAACCTAGTTGATGCCTGGCGTCAGCTGCACCCTGGCTGTATGGAGGGTACCCATTTCACATCACAGACTGGGACATGGGCACGACTTGATTACTTCCTCTTGACTAGAGAAGCGATAACGGGGGTGACTAATGTCACACATCTTCCAAGATCGTACTCGGACCACAGTCCGGTACTGCTGACTTTGATAGTCCCTGGCTGGGATAACCCCAGGCCGCGCTGGCGTCTACAGCTAACAGCGTTGCTGGATGAGGTATTCCGTGCCGAACTGGGGGAGGAGATCACTGCTTTTTTCCCGAGAAACAAGGGAACTGTTGATTCTGTTGATACTATCTGGGAGGCTTTCAAGGTTACTATTAGGGGACACTGCATGTCAAAGAGTTTTGGGGTGCTGCGCGACATACAACGCACAATCCAGAAACTAGAGGGTGAGATGAAGATATTGGAGGCGCAAATGGTGGAGGGCGATGCCTTAGCCGCACACGCAGCATTCAGAGCTAAGCTCACGCAGTATGAGGAAGAGGCACACAGAGAGACTAGGTTTAGGGGCAAACACTGGCAGGCGAGGAAATACTGCGAGGGTGACAGGCCTGGCAAGGCGTTAGCCATATTGACGGGGATGCCGCGCGCTGACAATACTGTCCTTGAAGTGGTCGATAGCCGGGGACACACTGTCAGGGACTCGGAGGACTTGTTAACGGCATTCGTCTCCCATTATCACACACTATACACCACGGTCACCACCCCCGACATACAGTATGATGACTTTCTAGGTGACCTAGCTTTATGCTGGCTTAGCGATGTTGACAGACAATTCCTTGCTGCCCCTTTTGACTTGGACGAAGTTAGGGATGCGATCATGTCTCTCCAAAACGGGAAGTCGCCTGGATTGGACGGACTTCCCGCGGAATTCTACAAGGCCTATGTAGACACCATGGCTCCGGTCCTCAGAGAGGTCTTTGTGGAGTCACTCGCGGACGGCATCCTTCCTAGATCCATGCGCGAAGTCGTCATCACCTCCTTATTGAAACCAGGCAAAAACCCCGCTTCCTGCGATTCATATCGTCCCCTTTCACTTCTCAATTGTGATGTAAAAATACTGGCTAAAGTCCTAGCCACCAGGTTGTCTCTCCTTATGACCCGGATAGTGTTGCCGGATCAGTCTGGCTTTGTCCCGAGCCGCTCCACATCAAATAACCTGCGCACGCTTTTCTCCCTGCTCCATACAGTCCATCCGGACCTCCCTGTCGCGGCGATCTTTTTAGACGCCACAAAAGCGTTCGACTCAGTAGAATGGCCTTATTTGTTCTCTGTCTTGACCCGCATGGGATTCCCCACTATTTTCATATCCTGGATCCACTTACTGTATACGCACCCCACGGCTCGAGTCCTGATTAATGGTCGTCTTTCTGCACCACTCGACATCTCAAGGGGTACCCGACAGGGATGCCCCCTGTCTCCCCTGTTGTTCGCGATAGCCATTGAACCTCTTGCGTGCCGACTATGACAGCTTCATGGTGAAGGAGCGATTCGCTGTCTCCAACGCCAGATTGATGTGTCGTTATACGCGGATGATATAACGTTGTTTGTTAAGGATCCGGTTCACAACTTAAATCCCCTGCTCAGGGAATTTGTGGTTTTCGGGCGACTGTCGGGGGTACAGATCAATTGGGCGAAATCCCAGTTCTTTCCGCTCACTGAGGTCGTCCCCGACTTTCACTTAGACTACCCCCTCGAGTGGTGCAGGTCCGAACTTCGGTATCTGGGCATTCAAGTATCCCGAGACAAAGATGAAATCCTGCGCTCTAATTATGGCGTCGCTGTGACCAAACTCACTGCTCTAGTAGACCGATGGATCTCCCTTCCCATTTCCATGGCAGGACGAGCTTCCCTGGTCAAGATGGTGGTGCTCCCGCGCTTCCTTTATTTTTTTCTCAATATCCCGTTTTACCCAGGCGCCTATTTTTTCAAGACCCTGAGATCGGAACTTTGCCGCCTTTTTTGGGGAGGCAGGGGTCCGAGACTTAAATGGTCCGTGTTGATATTGCCATATGATAAAGGGGGATTTGACCTCCCAGATTTCGAACTCTACTACCTCTGTGCGCAGGCGCACTATGTATATCACTGGCTTCGCCCTACGCCTTTCATGCCTCAATTGGCGGTGGAGGACTGGATAGCCAATCCCCTGCCTTTGAATGGCCTCCTTCATTGCCAGCCCTCGGCCATAACAACACCTCATACGTCAGTTACATGTACTATTGATGCTTGGTGCCGACTGGCTAAAAGACTCGACTGCAGATTATTATACTCTCCCCTGCTACCGTTGACATATCATCCCGGGCTCACATTACTACAAGAGACGGGCTTCCAGAGACTCTGTGCGGCACTGAAGATTGCTTGTTGGGGTGACCTCTTCACGGCAGGGCGCTTTAAAACTGCGGATGAGTTCTTTACGACACATACTCGCACCCCCCTTGAGGTCTTCTATTACTTGCGCCTCCAACAGGGTATGCGCGCCATACTTCCTGACTTTCCTACAGAACCTGGTGTTCTGCCCCCGCTTCACTTCCTACTGAGCTCGCAGGATGGCTCACACTTGGTCTCGGGTATGTACCGCAAAGTTAGAACGAGCGGCCCGTCACCGGAGGTCTCAGCGAGGACACGATGGGCTACCGAATTGGCTGTGGACGTTACTGATGACCAATGGTTCTACTGCTGTACGCTTACGGCTAGAGTGTCGGCAAGCTGCAGACTTAAAATAATTCATTATAAATTTTTACATTGCTTGTATTATACTCCTGTGAAAAAATATAGGTTTCAATTGGCTGGCACAGACCGATGCGACCGCTGCCGCGCGGACCATGCCGACTTCTTGCACCTTGCCTGGGACTGCCCATCTATACAGGTATACTGGCAACAAGTACACGCCGCCCTAGAATCCATGATAGGGTCCACCATATCACCAGACCCACTCACCATGCTGCTGGGACATACACCACACATCCCCTCACAGCATAGGAAATTTGTGGATACTGCGCTCCTCCTGGCAAAGAGGCGCGTGGCATGCAGATGGGGTCGCGGCCGGGCCCCGAAATTCAAAGAGTGGCTTACTGACATGACATATAGTCAGGACCAACACGCGACTTTCGTTGAGTTGCTACCAATGCCCACCAGGCCGAAAGACATATGGGGACCTCTAGTTACCTACCTTCAGGCTCAGATAGCCCGAGATGATAGCCCGGAGAGGGACACCAATGGGGCTGGCGGTCTTACCCTGACATGATCTGTTTCAGTCATTTAAAGATGTTGAATTGATTACGCTATTGTTGCTATTGAATTGCACTAGGCATATTTATTCCCCTTTGTTCTCATATTGCGTCGATATTGCTTAATGTTATATTACTCATTTCAGTTGCATGCATAGCCTGATCCCTCTACGAAATGCCACCCACCCTGTCCACTACCCCTTCTGTGTTTACATCATTACCCTATCGCTGATTTTTGTATGGACCCCACCTCCTGCTACACTGTTGACACCCTGAACGGACCATTGTGCACTACTCCGTTATAACTGCTATGTATGTTAGCCGCTACTCCATGGACCTTGTATTCCAGTCACTGTAATGTCACACTGCACGTTTTGTGTTGTTGTTTTTACTCTGTTTTGGAAAATGCCAATAAACAAAGTTAAAAAAAAAAAAAATAATAAATATGTATAATCAAATACAGAGTCAACGTTCTCGATATTTCATTCATAGAAATATCAAAGGTGAACCAGCACGAAAAGAAAAATGGTACAAATTCTCCAGTAAGTAAGCCTTCAATGTATCATTTTCTTTCTCCATTGGGGGGGTAAATATGCCCAAGAGTGACAAAAGCACCAAGTTAAATTGGTATGTTATAAACATATTCCCTATGAGGATAAGTGAACAAACATTAAGATTAGTAAAAACTGGAAAAAGGCATTGTGACTCCTAAGAAATATTAGGCAGAATTAAATTAGGTGTGGACTCTTTAAGCACATGATTAGGTGACCAATATAGCATAACAATGATCAAAACAAAACCAAAATGCCAAATATATTGT
This sequence comes from Lissotriton helveticus, assembly GCF_964261635.1. NCBI lineage: Eukaryota > Metazoa > Chordata > Amphibia > Caudata > Salamandridae > Lissotriton > Lissotriton helveticus. Next base: position 104,899,767 of record NC_136072.1, read on the forward strand.
TTTAGTTAGGTTGTTGACCTACAGATTATACCCCATTAGGCAATAAAATCCAAATATTGCAGCATAATTCGGAGACTCTGTAATATCAAAAGATAATACTTCAAGTTGATTTCCAAAAGAAGCTTGCAAAGGGGCCAGGCCTCTTGTATGAGACCTGAAGTCATTGGCAAGTATCCAACAGTTGAAATCACATCAGGAGTTTGTTTAATTATTTAGGGATATCATTGTTATTGGCCAGGTCCTGGCCCAGTCATAGTCAAGGAACATTCTACAAGCACCCCTTTCCAGCAGTGTAGATATATTAATGCCTTTCGTTCTTCCATTCATATAACAATCAGTAATAGTAAGAAATGATTATCAGTATTTTTCGTAGATGATGCAACAACCTCCTAATGTCTTCTCTTTATCAGGAGATGACCGGATTCTTCTTATATACTTATCAGGGTATTTAGTACAAGCCTGAATCTAGCATCACCAGAATGTAGACATAATTAAGGGGGTGATTACAATGGCGGAGGGTCCGCCACCGCCAGCCGTGTGGTGGCAGACCCTCTGTCTTCAGACAGCAATTTTCTCCTAGCCATATTGCGATGGCAGAGGGAATCATTCTGGTACCATGGTGGTCACAGGGACCGCATGACACTGTTCCACCACAGGCATTCGTTCCAATTGCCTGGTGGGCCAGCCTCCATGTTGTAAATGGTGGCAGTGCCTAGCAGGCACCGTCCGCCAAATTACAATGCTGGCTCAAGCCAGCCTTTCCATGTCGGTAAAACCGCCAAGAAAAGGCTGGCAGGGATTGGCTTCAGGGGCCCATTGTGGCCTCCCCTTGTGTTGGGGCACTCTCCCTTTGTGCTTGTTGGGCACCCTTGGTGCCACTTACATTTCCCTGCACCAAGTGCCACGTAGTGCAGGGAAAAACAAAACATGCACTTTTAACATTGGGGTAGGTGTTGCAGCCAGCAGCACCCGCCGCATTGTTAAAACTGCATTTTGCCGCAACCATTGTGGCAGCCGCATTGCAATTAGTAGTACGGGACCGCCGCCATGTAGGCAGGAGGTCCTATCCCCGGGACGATGCCCCTAAGTCATTTGCTGACATTCTTTTCTTCTTCTGACAAAGGATCGCTTAATGCCCCAAGTTGCATAGGTTCGCTTTTATGCAATGGCTCCTCAGGATATTATGATCGGACACATGAAGAAACTCTAGATATATTTAAATAGCTTTCTTGGGACTTTTTTCTTTTCATCTTTCTTGTTTCTATGCTCAATTACAACACAAAAAGATGATGGATGGAATGCTGAACCGTGTCAAACATTCACCCCCAGTCACAGATCTGGGTTAAATCCATTGTTTTCTGCTCAACATGCCACCCCAGTTTTGACACAGGCAGCAATGACCCTGTTCCCCATGGGAAAAGTACAGCCTAAACTGCCAGGCAAGGTCCTTCCTGGACCAGAAAAAGAGCATTCTTGGCCCGCCTTCGGGGTCCATGCTGAATTAATAGCACAAAATAAATTCATCGAGAATATGAAGAGAGTGAGAACAAACCAATTTGTCCTTCAAACCTTGTCATAAAAGAGTCCCTTGAGCTCTGTCTATCCACTCAGTCTGAGCTGATAATTGGTGAAATCGGGTCACATACATCAGTACACCATTATGTCCTTCTGATTATCTCATACTGCTACTTCAGCAAAATATTAAAAGTGAACGGACTACTAAGATATCAGTAAACTGTGATATCAAGTTCTGCTTCAAAGCCAGATTCAGAAGGCATAATTATTGTAACTATGTCACTAGGTCCAGAGCTTGCCCCATAGCATAATCAGACCTAAAATTTGTTCACATCACATTCTGTTAACCGCTTGCAGCTCGTCATGCTGCACAGTGGCGCTGTGCTCATGACGAGCTGGACTCGTAATGGCTCCGCCCACTACAATAGAACGCACGCACAGGCGGGGTTTCAGCTGCGCGTGGGAGGGCCGTGGCAGTTATGACACGCTCAGCTCGTCATGAGCACAGCTCCACTGTGCCTCATGACGAGCTCAGCTCTTCATAAGCATGGAAGAGGTTAAGCATTGGATGGTGAGAAGGTCTGTTAATTTGTGTACATTATTACCTGAGAACAGGACGACTCGTCCCAGTAGCCATGGTGCAACCCTGCATAGAGTAGCTCATAGCAATGGTGCTTTAGGTGTCTCCATATGAGGGTCCCAGCTAGGAGGTAAAAAACAAAAAAGGATGACAAAAATCATTGGCCATCTACTACTTCTTGATTGAGGGTGATGAATAATACAGAAGTAAACAGCAAGTTAGTAATATTTCACTGAAAAGAGAGACAAAGGGCCATATGTACGACCATGTCATTTATCTACTCGCAAATTGCGCACAATTGCGAATAGCAATTTGCGAGTCACAAAATGACATGTACAACAGTGTCAAAGACACTGTTTGTGATTCCCAATGGGGTCACAAATTTCATGAGGCACTCGCAATATGTGATCCCATTGGGAATGACTGGCACACCCAGGTATGGTGGCCTGTTGGGCTCAGCAGACCTCCATGTCTGGGACTGCTTTTAAATAAAGCAGTTTTTTTTTTAAAATGCAGCCCGTTTTCCTTTTTAAGGGCCGGTAGTGGTCCCCGGGACCAATGACATTTAGTTTTTGTATGACCAAACGGATCGCAAACCTGTTTGCGCATGCAAAATAGGGGCGTACAGCTGGCCCAAGAAAAGGACAAAGCACAGACATCTAACAAGAGAGGCAAAGAAAGATTCCACTGCAAGAAGCAAAAATCAGGAACAAAAATAGTAGCAAGAGGGACATAAATGTGACAAGAAATAAGGAAACAAATGTGTTGTAAAACATCCATCACTTGTTAATACCTTTCAAACAAGAAAACACCACTGGAAAAGACTTCCTCAGGCAGAGTTCCTTCAACAGAACATCATCTTGGGAAGGGTAGGTCATAAAGCTTGTCCGTGTCACTTTCGGGAATTTGGTGGTGTTGGCCTCACAGATGAAGAAGAACCCCAAATTGTATATTCTTTGTTCAGTGCAGAACTTTGCAGTCCCATTGCTGCCATTCTCATGCAGACCTTTGCAGTCCCATTGCTGCTATTCTCATCTGACACTCTGCACTGATCATGTAATAACCTTCACGGTGACAGTGAATATGCAGTTAAAATAATAAATACAGACCTCATTGAATGTAATGGGCACTCATTGTGCAGGTGTGTGTTTGTGTAAGTATGCCTTCATAAGCATGTCATTGCTTTTTAGTTTATGCCACAGTTGTCTTGTACATTTGTATTGCTGAGAAAATCTTGAAACTGGATGAGACAAACCTTTTCTATATCTGGAACACCACATCATTTGTTTATGCAAACAATATGTGAATATATGCTCATCAACATTCAGGTTTCAGGAGAGTTAAAAAGTTAGAACCTCAGATGTTTGACATCATTCATGTCACACAGTCAGCAAACACCCAAAATAGAGTCCAATTCAGAGGATGATTTTGTCTGACTCACCTCTCTGCTAAAAAGCAGAGCTCAGTTCCAATCAATGAAAAGGATTGTTGTGGAAGGCAAAGGCAATTTCAGATGGTTTACTGGAGTGATCCGTGGGTGTAATGACATCCACTTGCTGCAAGATTGGAAGGCAGAGGTGCTGCACCCTGTTAACTCGCGTTCATATTGCTTACCTTTTGCATGAGCATCAATGAGAAAGTCAAATATGATGCAGAAGGGTTCCTACATTACCATGGCAATGGGATGTATAGAAAAAACAGCACACACATACCATTGCAAACATGTAAGAGAAATAAATAACAGATTACAAAACTTCCTGTGAAATGTACCTGTATAACTTTCTTGAATAGCTGCTTAATATTTGGCAAATTCATCTTAATGACTAAATGTGAACCAGGTGTTTAAAGAATAGTGCATCCTGGTTGTATGTGAAAATTAACACAAAACATACATTACGATGTAAGAACATTGATATGGCTTAATGGCCAGAGCTGCCAACTTTGGAACCGGGTAACCAGGATCAAGTATCGGCGTTGGCTCAACATCCTGGGATTCTGAGCAAATCACTTTTGCCCACATTTATGAATCCTTTGCTTTGTCCTTGAGTATGCAAGGTGAAGCAGTTTTTTGTAATTCTGAAGAGTGATGGATACAAAGACTTTTATAGGCTCAAAACAAATCAAGACATTTTACTTGGTGATGTGTAAATGATAAATAATTGTTGAAATCTGATTTCAACAGATTATTGTTTGCAAGCTATGGTCTTATCAGTAAAACTGCATCTCACTATGAATTTTCTGGCTATTTCAATTGGGATTGTGTTGTTTGTCAATAAAATGTGCTGCAAAACTATGCTTTTGAAATATATTTGTGACAATATTCGAGAAGGGGTACAGGGCCTCCAACATCCCAGACAGTTCCTAATTCCTGCTTCAAGCCAATTTCTTCAATATTCTTACCGATTTAGCTCTTTAGAAGGGCATTGATTGTGCACACATGTTATCTCCATTTGCAATTCCAATACATGCTAAACTGAGATGATTGTTGTCAAGTTGTAATTTCTTTTTAGTAGCGGATAAGATTTCCATTGCATTTAACCCGAGGAATGTTCAGGCAAAAGGGATACAGTACACTGTTAGGTCTGGTATCCCTAAAGAGACCAATGAGTGACAATGAGGACTGGGCCATCTGATAGCTCCATTTAAATTATTGCAAACTCTATTTAAATCATTGCAAGAAATGGCCACAATCCAAATATTGCCAAAACTCCAAGATATGTTTTGCAACAAAATGATCATGTTTTTGAGACATACATTTTCTGGAATTTCTCTCCAAAACACAGCCCAGGAATTAGTTTTCCAGACCCTCTGGCACTAAAGTCAATGTACCAACATGAGACAGAGAACCCAGTATACTGCAACCTCCCACCACCCACTGAGATTTTACATGAGAATGGTGTGTATAGCCAACAATCAGTCCTCTGAGACTCACAGGAATATTTAGTGGACTCCAAACTCTCTCATCATGAATAGGCCTGGTAACTTCTGTCAAAGATTTAAAGTTATTTGTGATGAGGCCTTAAGGGTGGTCATTTTAGAAGATTAATTAATTCTTTAAGAAAATTGTGATGCATTTGCATACTATTCTCTTTGTGCAGACTGCTATATATCCTACTAAGTCCTCATTGGGCTTATTACAGATAATATTCTTTCCAACTAGTATAGTAAATCCACATGAATATGCCGTTACCCTAAGAGTGGATACTAATCTCATGGAGGTGATACCGTTGTATCCTGTAGACAGGAGTGACCAGGCAACATAGATCGAGTTAAGCAGTTGCTCTATAATGCCAAATTTAGGTGGTCATTAGGATGACGGGCGGACTTTGTCCACCCGCCATCCTGCCCGCAGGGGGCCCCCAGAGTGAAGACCGCATGCCTTTCCGTGGCGGCATTGCCGCCGCGGAAACGCACCTTAAAACAACCATCATAATATGACTGGCGGTGTCTGATAGACACCGCCACCATATTATTCCTTTTCTGCCCCGGCCGCAAGGCGACTGGGGCGGAAAAGCGGCGGACGGTCTTTCCGTCCGTCGAGGTCCCCCCCGCCATACTAATATGGCGGGGGAAAACGAGTGTGGATGTCGGGCGGATTGCGCCAGCCTGGCGGGGGCAATCCGCCCGACATCCTAATGGGCCCCTAAGTGTGGTGCTACTTTCAAGGAGGAACATCAAAATATGTAAATTCAACGAAAATTCAAGGGCACAGATTCCAAGATTCTAATATTGCTAGCTGATGGTCTAGGACCACTCCTGTATATAGTGTATCAACTAATGTAGAGTCATTAGTTATCGGTGTCATCGTTTAGCTTAATGAAAATTATCAGGTAATTTAAAGATTTACACTTGATATTGTTCAACAGTAGTCATTTGACATTTTTATTTAAAACAAGTATAATAAAAAGCGTTGATTTCCATTTTTGTGTTTGCAACTTTGTCCTTCAACAAAACATTCTGTCAGTGTATAAAATCGGATAAAAAACATGTAACTAACAATACTTTATAACACAAACACAAATTATAAACATCTTACGATCAAAGTCAGCTAAGAAATGCATCAATGTAATAATTTAACTTAGCTGTAAGACAACATTGCATATTGTTTTACACAGTAAGACCTTCAAAAGGAAACAAGTGAGTAGTTCATACTAAAATACATTTCATAAGTCAGTAAGATAAGTCCACATATTTAATTACATCCAGGAATACCTGCTTGGCTGCTGAGACAAAATAACTGGTCTCTGACTTACAATTTCTCGTGAATCTGGGGTAGTGTCAAAAAGCCACGGATGTTGCTCGGAACTCCCCCAGCGAAACCCATGGGATGCCCCTTTCACGCAGTTTTCTGAATGAAATGGGCACATATTATTAAGGCCGTGAAAAGCCACGTAACGCTTTACGTGGCCTTTATAAATATACCAGTGGCACATTGTACCACCAGGACGTAAAAAAATTGACATTCCAGCGGCGCAATAGTGCCAGTAGGGCCTCATAAATGAGGCCATTAATCTCCCCGTTACTAAAAAAAAAAAATGTGTGTCCCTCTATAATGCAACTGGTGCTCATGTAAAGCTCTCTGATACCTTTGGGTCGAGTTTGCGCTATATAAAACTGCAAAAAAAAAAATCCCCTGCTCTATCACCAGCCTCAAACAACCTATGCAAAAACAGCCCAAACTCATGTATGACTGGATTAGGAATGCAAAAATGTACCTCTAAGTATCCACACTCCTCCCTGGTATGGACATTGACAGAATAACACTGACAGACCAAGACCATGGAAATGCCTATTAATGATGAGAACATTATGGGGCAGATTTATGTTGGGAATGCGCCACGTTTGCGTCACGCAACTGCGGCGTAAACGTGGTGCATCCCTACGACCCATTTACAACGTGATGCATCTAGGCAGATGCGTCACGTTGTAAAGCCCTGCGCCACTTGTGGGCGTTCCGGCGCAGGGTGGGCGTTCCGGGGCAGGTGCGCCTCGCAAAAGTGGCTGAGTGAAATCTATAAGATTTCATTCAGTCACTTTCAGGCCAATGCTGCGTCAAAACCCTGCGCCTGCTTGAAGCAGGCGTAGGTCTTGACGCAGCATTGTAAAGATGGGGCACCCCTGAGACTTGCTGGAGCTGCGTCACGCTTGCGACGCAACTCCAGCAATGCGCCATCTGTGCCGTTTTTGCCCCATTGTGCGCCGCATGGTAAAAGCGGCGCACCATGGGTGGCAGAGCAGCGGCGCAAAATAACTGCTGCATCCCTGGGGATGCGCCAGTTATCATAAATCTGCCCCTATATCTTTGCTCATATCAGCTGAATAGAGGCAATGACATTCTGCTCTGTATTGCTAGGTAAAAGATGTACGCATTCCCTCTGTGCACGTAACAATCTCACATTTACATACCGTTTGGAACAGCAACATTTTCAAATATAGCCAATATAGCAATTCAATTGTAGCTTAATGACCTAAAATAAGCATTTTTTAGTACTTTAAAAAATTGAACCTGGTTCGAGCCAAACTCTAATTCAGTCCTGAATCCCTGGACGCATTTCTTTTATAAACTTGTCGAAAAATATTCAGTATTTCAAAATCTACTTCTTGAGCACAACTTTATTTCGATGGAACATGGGTTTCAGCTCAACATGGAGTTGCTCTATAAAAAAAAGACCATAGCTAAATATTTGGCTGAGTCACATACTCCACACTGGTATTTGGCCAGCACTTTCCTTAAAAGCCAGATATGAATTCTTAAGATTCCATTTTTTGTTACTCCACACAAGAGGTTCATGACTTTGGAATAATGAATTACAAAAGCGGACCTGTAGACCCTAAGGTTTTCATGCGAGAGACTGAATCCTCTTCTGTGCCTCTGTCAAGCTTTAAGTAAAAGAAAACTAAATTACTTTTCAAACCAATTGCTTTGATGTGTGATATTTATAAGTTGAAAGATACAGTTAAAATTTGTCTCATTGCCCCTATCAATTTTTCATCTTGTTGAGAAACCAAGTTGTAAAAACGTTATTGTCTGATGTTGTCAGCAAACATTTTTTTTATTGTTTTTATAATATATAAGCGCAGGAACATCTCAATCAATTAGCTACTTTCTTTTCCCCCCCTTTACCTAAGGATCATTAATGTTGCCTTTACCATGTCCATGACCCCAACTCCTTGAAAAAAAAAGCATCATAAGACCTCCTATTCTAAAAAACCCAAAGGCTGACCTTGTCAAGAATGATAACTACTGCCCATTACTGGTCTGCCTTTTGTTGTCAGGAACTTGGAAACACGTGTAGTCAGAAGATTAAGCAATAATCTTAAATAAAACACACTGCTAAATAACTTTCAGTCAGACTCCATAGCACTGACACACAATGTCAAACTTAATTTATGGTGCCCATCAGATGCTGACCCAGAATGAGGTGTTCTTCCTGATTTTGCTTCACCTCTGGATGGAAATCAATGCAGTGATTGTGACATATTATTTTGCATCTAGGCTTCTTTTGTAACTGGTCAGATGTCCCTCTAGTGGTTAAAATCCTTAGTAGATCACCGCTTTTAGAAAGTGAATATAAAGGACACCTCCATCGAAAATTCCTATGCTGTCCTTTAAGGGTCAGCACTGGCTCCTTCACTATTTATTCAATAATTAGAACCACTTGGACAATTCCGAAAAACTCTTGGAATATCTTGCTATATGTTGGATCTGGGCCTTTTTCCGGGTCTCCCCCAGATTTTTGCCTTCTGTTGCTGAACCAATATTTGTTGGCATTAGTACTATCTGCACTTTTTCGGTGCTTACCAGGGTAAAGTGCTTGTGCTCTTTCCCCAACATATGATAACTTTGGCTCCACCTGATTGGCACATTTAATTTACTTGTAATTCTCTAGTATATTTTACTACATGTACTAAGGGCCTGGAAACTAAATGCTACTAGTGGGCCTGCAGCACTCATTGTGCCACTCACTAAAGTAGAACTTTGAAACATGTGTCAGGCCTGCAATTGCAACCTGTAGTGCAGTTTTATACTGCCATTTCATCTTGACAAAATAAAAATTTTACTGGGCTTACATTTCCTGTGTAATACATATGTCACCCCTAAATTAGGCCCTAAATTCTTATAAGGCAGCTTGCACTGAATTTTAAAAAAGTAGGGCGTGTGGGTTTAAGTTTTACATGTCCTAGCAGTGAAAAATTCCTAAGGATGTTTTTCAGTGTTGTAAGGCCTATCTCTCTCATTGACTACCACTGGGTTGCCTTATTACATTAATTAAGTGATAACTTTAGTTTGTGAGCAGATATAGATATGGGGCCTGATTCACAAAGGTAGACTTACACTGTAGCGTACGTTTATGATTGTTTGCAATTCACAAATAATTTTTACCAGTAGTATCTTTTCAACTGCCTATCTTTTTATGTGCAGAGTCCCCACTATGAGTGCACAGACTCAGCACTCATAAAGATAGTATTTGTAAAATCCTTTGTAAATTGCAAAAAAATCAGGCCCATGGTGTTAAGACACAAATAAGTTGTAATTTAAATTCCTCTTTAATGGTAAGGTTAGATTTTAGGTAATAATTCTGAAAATGCTACTTTTAGAAAGTTGGCTTTTTCTTGTCCTAACTATTTGTGCCTTCTACTAGCGTCCTGGGTCACCTGACTGTGAATGGCTCTCCAGTTGGTGTTTGTGTATTCCTTCCAGCTGGTCACACAAAGGGGATTATGGATGTACAGGATGTGCCTTCCTGCTAGGATGCTTGGGGGAGGAGTACTCATCCCCACTTACATTTAATGGCTGTTGTCTCCAGCATACATAAATGAACCTGACACCAGTCTTTTGTCACCTCAGAATTCTTGAAGTCTTGACAGAGGAAGGGAAGAACTTTCAAGCACCAGATGTGGATACCCCCACTTCAAAGGGTGATACCAGATTTAAATATTGAACCTCCAGAGACACTGATCAGTACACTCATAGACCTGTGTATGTTACAGAGGAAGGACTACCTTGTTAACCCGAGTACTGTTTTGCTGTGCTTGAGGGCTGCCTTGAACCCTAGATGGCTGCCCTAGTGCTTGAGGACTGCCCTGCTCTCTGAAAAGGAAGAATGGATCTGCCTCCTTCAGTCCAGGCTAACCTGAGTGACTCGAAGAGGCGGTTGGCTCACCCCTCGCTGAGCTAAGGTGACACAACAGGCTCCCGAGGCCTACATGCAAGTGTTCAACTGATCTGCTGCACTTGATTTGCAACTAGGCCTGCCTGAGCACCGATGGACTCTGCTGGAGTGAGTTTGTGATCCCAAGAGGAGCCTCTCCTTGGCCTGGACCATTGGCTAGCACTAATTGAGCTCCTCCTGTGAAATCCTGAAGTAGGTTTTGAGCTGTTCACAACCACAAATGGGCCTGTTTGTGCCTAGACCCTGTCACCCCTGATGAGTGCCAGTGCGGAGCTCCACTCAACCCAACTCTGCGCAATAATGACCACCAGCGCCGACCAGCAACAAGAGACCTGCACTTCTTACTACTGCAACAACTGCACCGGGTGACCATCAACGTAAAGCTCTAGCAATTACAGTCTGCAATGCCTGACCTGTTTTTCGTGCTACAGCCAAGACTGTGAACAAGGCCAGGTCTGCTCTTTGTGCTATAGCGATTAAGCATGGGCGTAAAATCCGTTCCGCTCGCGGATTTTCGGCAAATTCGCAATCCGCAAACTCTCGCAAACTTGCCGAAAATTCGTAAATCCGTGCGAAGCTGATTTTTTGCTTGGTCGCACTTGCCAAGTAGAATACTATACAATTTCGCGGGAGTAAACACTTGCGAACACGTAGATGCGGCGGGCAGCGAGAATCTCGCAATTGCGAGATTGCTAAATTTGCAATTTCGCACAAGAAATCCACCAGCAGGCAGCATAAACTTTGAAATTTATGATTTTTATCAGAATAACTCCTCAGGTTGACATTTGCCTGCACTTTTTTTTTGCAAGGAGTCCATTTTGGGGGGGGGGGAGGAAGGAAGTGCCCCACTGTCCCCAACTTCCTGTTCCTGTCCAGCAGGCTCCTCCCAGTGCTTTCTTCATGTGCTGGTCACTTTGATTTGGATCTTGACCTGGAAGGATTACTTTTTGTGGATGCTGCTGGATATTTGGATTTTTGCAAAACTGAAAGCACTCAGCAGGTGCAAAAGTTCAATCGTATCATTAGTAACCATTCCCTGTAGTGCTTCCTGAGGGGCCCCTTCAGAGTTCAGTTGCCTACTTGCAACTATTCTATGACCCTGCCCTGACCCTCACAGCAGGCTCAGAGAATAGCTACAAGTATACAACAAAGGTCCTGTTAAAAAAATTACACTGCAACAGAAAGCAATTACAGATAAGGAAGCAGGTGCCAGCCTGGAAGTTCAAATTCAGTGACACAATAATCAGCCCCCAATTCATTCATGTCAGTTGAGGCAGGGCAAGTGTGCTTTTCCCCCCATAATCTACAGTGATGAACTAGAGGGTGGCTTGGGTGAGCCAGAGGGTGGCATGGGTGAGCCAGAGGGTGGCAGTGGTGAAACAGAGGGTGGCAGTGGTGAAACAGAGGGTGCTGTGATGAACCAGATGTAGAAACAACATGTTCGCGACCGTTGCTACCCGACAAGTAAGTTCGCGTTTGCGAACTGGTAAAAAACCCTTGCGAAATGGCAGAAACACTTGCGAACACAAAAAAAAAGGAATCCGCAAAATTCGCGAGAGTTCGCGGATTTTGCGGATTGCGAATCCGTAAATACGCAATTTCGCGGATTGTCAATTCGCAAAATCCGCCCATGCTTAATAGCGATGACCATCCGCAATTATCTTCCTGCTCCTCGCAGCCTCCTCCGCTATAACAGAACTCTTCACGCCATACTTTGAGAAGGTTAATTGTTCAACAGGTCTAACCTGGTCCCATTATTTGGCCCACCTGCCATCATGGTCAGACTGAACTTGTGACTTTACCCAGGTTTAACACAATCATAGGGGCTGCAAGAGGTGCTTTGTGCCTTTTTGTTGCTATATTGACTTGGTTCTACTGATTTGTTTTTTGATGTTCTGTTATCATTTTATTTAATTAACATTTACATTTACTCTATTTTTCTAAATTGGTTTGGTACTTTACTTGTGTTGCGTTTTACTTTATTACTGTTTGTGTGCTGCATAAATACTTTGCACTTTGCCTCTAAGTTAGGCCTGACTGCTTTGAGCGAAGCTACCTGAAGCACACTTTAATTTGGTGACTCTCATGGTTCATCCTCATTAGGATTTTGGTTGTTGCCTGAGTGAGGCTTCCATCCCCCTCAACCAAGAACCCAATTTCTCACATTTCCACAACTGTATCTCTAAATAGACAACTGGATGAACACTTTGGAATCAAAACTAAACAAGAGAAAAACTGTGTTTCTCCTTATTAGCCATGACCCAAAATCAACATGATTAGGAACTGTGACACAAACCTCCTAGAAGCTGGTCTTGGCACTTGATAATACAATCAAATTACATGTAAACTTAAATGCTATGGCAAAGTGGCTCACTATAAACTACATATTGTCTTCCAAACTTTAGTTCTCTTCTAGGTGTACTATGAATCATTTACAAAGGCAGGCCTTCATTGTGTTAAAAACATACATCATCAGAGCTACAGCAACAAATATTTTAGACAATAAGATGCTTGACCACATTATCCCTATATTAATCAAGCTCAAATGACACTGTCAACAAGCAATTATACTTTAAGGTCAGAATATATTGTGTTTAAAGCACTGAAACTCAAAGAATCTGCCCACCTAAGGAACAAGGCACATTCAAAGCACTAATAAGCTGCATCATAGAAACTAAACGCTGCAACAATACGTCTATGGAATTTCTCTCCTCAGATTTCACACCTAAAATCTGGAAGAGTATACCTAGTAGGTTAAGTCATGACCCCTTCTTTATGTCTATTAATGGCCAACTCAAAAATCATCTGCTCCTAACCAAATTCTGTGCACCCTAAACCTATTCCTCGTTATCTCACTCCTTTCTCTCATACCCACAAGGTAAAATTCATTGCTAATGTTGACTCTTTAACTGTAACACCTACCTCTTGAAAAATAAACTCACCTCCTCTACATTTTTTTTATTCGGTTTTTATACTACTCATGGAACCTCGATTCTCATTGTTCCATGTGCAAAGCTCTCTAACAGCCTGTGTGTTAGGCCTGTCATATTTAGAGAGGTCTTTCCCCATACTTTTAGCCTTTTACCTCCTGTTTTTGCTGATTCTTTTTGTTGGTGTTAAGACTCTGAGCACTTTACTATTGCTAACTAGTGCAAAAGTGCATGTGCTTCCCCCCTAAATATGGCGACATTGTTGTACACCTGATTGACATATTTGATTTACTAGTAAGTCCCTTGTAAAGTGGTATAACATATGCCAAGGGCCTGTAGGTCAAATGCTGCTAGTGTGCCTGCAGCACTGAATGTGGCCCCCATGAAGTGACTGTCAAACCCGTCTCAGGCATGCCACTGTAGTGCTTCATGTGAAATTTCCTGCCACTTCAACTTGGCATTTAAAACTACTTGCCAAGCCTTAAACTTCCCTTACATTGCATATGTCACCCTTATGGTAGGCCCTAAGTAACCCTAAGTGCAGGGTGCTATGTAAGTAAAAGTAGGACATATACTTTTATTACTATATGGAAAAGATTGACGCATCATGCCCTCAGCATCAACGCATTGCTCCAACCAAGGTACTTTCTCAGCAGGCCCTGTGTGAAAGTCCTGTAGCTGGAATGTCTTCCATTGCTGCCGGCCTGGCCTTTGGATTTGCACTGGTTCCTCATGACCTCAAGTAACCTTTTGACCACTAGTGACTTCTAAGTACTGTTTTTTCATTTAATCTTTAAACATTCATATCTCGACTTCTACTGATTGGATTATTATTATTTTGGTCTTGTTTTACTCACAAATAAATTCTCTGTGTGTCTAGGCCTGTGTGGAGTCTTTTTGCGTGTATTCATTGTGTTAATGTGTGTGTGTGAATGTGTGTTGCATAAATACTTTAAACTTTGTCTCTTTACATAAGCCTGACTGCTCTGTGCCAAGCTACCAGAGGGAGAGCACAGGTTGTCTTTTAGTGTGTATTCTGCTTACCCTGACTAGAGTGGTGGTTCCTGCCTGGCATTGGAGCATATGTCAGCCATCCAGGAATCCCATTTCTAACACCTTAGAATAATGTCTGCGCTCTACAAAAAAAACCATAAATATTGGATAAGGTTATGTTGGACCTGAAATCCTTGGTGTGGTATTACCCCAACTTTTTGCCTTCTAGCCTCCTGATTTTGCTGATTTGAATGTTGTTAACATTGGCTCACATATATTTGGCATATTAAACTTACTTGTAAGCTCCTAAGAAAGCAGTATCCAGGGCCTTTAAATTAAATGCTACTGGTGGGTCTGCATCAATTATTGTGACATCCACTTAAGTAGCCTTTTAAGCATATCTCAGGCCAGCTATTACACCCTGAGTGTGCAGTTTTAAATTGCTATTTCAACTCGGCAAAATAAACCTTTTTCTAGGTCTGGATCTTCCTTTTTAATACATATAAGCCATCCTTAGGGTAGACTCTCAACAGCTCAGAGAGCAGGGATAACTGTATTTAAAATGTTGGACATGCACTTTTGAGTTTAACATGTCCTGATAGTGAAAAACTCTTAAATTAGTATTCCACTACTGCAAAGCCTACCTATCCCAAAGGATAACATTGGGTTAACTTATTACATTTTAATAAGTGATAACTTTAAATTCAGAGCAGGTCATAATGTTGATTTTTGTGTCTAAAGAATTGTAATTTGAAAATCTTCCTTAATGGTAAAGTTGAATTTTAATGTCACAGTTCTGAAGATTTCAATTTTAGAACATTGGGCTTTTTCCCCCAAATATTTGGTGCCTGCAGCCTGTTTCCTGGGTCACATGAATAGATGTAGCTGGCGATTTGTATTTGTATATTGCTCTCATACTGTGAGACAAAGGAGCATAGGTGTTGGCAGGATGGGCCATCTCTGACTTGATGATGGAGAGGAGCTGTCGCCTACCACACTTTCATATCACAAAGGCTCTGTCTGAGCACACCTACAAAGGTTAGTCTATTGTGGCCCCAGACAGGCAGCTGCCAGAGCAAGGAGGTAGGAAATTCAAAACACCTCTAGGGGTGGCACCTCCATGAACTTCTACTTTTTAAAGGAGGGCACCAAATATAAATATTGGCCCTTCAGAACCAGCTCTTCAGTACACCTTTGGTTCTATGGAAGACTCAGGAAAGCTGCTGTGCTGATCTGCAAGAAGCACTGCTACTCTGTTGCCCTGCTGCCTGAGTAAAAGAACTGGAACTGCTTCTTGAACCAAACCCAGGATCACCAGAGAATCTCCAAGGGCTAGTTGGCTGTCCGCCTGATCAGTGCCTTAGGTCCAGAAAAGGCTCCAACCATCTTCAACCCAGCACCTGGACTCTGCCTGCTGTGCGTTCTATCGGCAGGTGGTGCCTACCCAGTCCTGGATCCTTGGAAGTCGGCCTGAAGGTGCTCTGCCAGCCCAGCTGCGGTCATTTGATGAAGAACCAACACAGAACAATGCATCGCTTCCCAGTGACATCAAAAACACTGTAGCATGAAGCATCCTAAAGTACGAACCTTGAACCTCAGCCCGCAGTCTCCTCTGAACTGCTGCTGTGTGATGCATCCTCGCTGCAGGCCTTCGCATTGCAAGCCCCTCATCTACAGCATCCTCAACAACGATGCAGGAATCTGCATTGCAGTATCGCAGCTTCTTCGGAACGGCCAGTGTACAATGTGCCTTCGATACAGGCCTTCACATCGCAGGCCCTTTGTTGACAGCATTCTTGACAACGATGCAGGACTCTACATCCAGCCTCACAGCTATTCGGAGCCGCCACTGTGTGATGCATCCTCGACACGGGCTCCTGCAAGGCTCCGCAAACCACTATTTAAGGTAGTTTGTTCAACGGGCCTAACTGCATCCCTGTATGAAGCCTGCACTCAATCATGGTCATCCTGAACTTGTGACTTCGCCCCAGTCCGGTGCGATCTGATAACCACAGTTGGTGCTACAAGCTTCTAGGCACTATTTTTACGTAAACTTTAAAAATGCATAGCTCCTGTTCAACTGATTGGATTTTTGTCATTTTGGTCTCAAATAATTTTACTTTCTAAATTGGTGTAGGTTTTTCTTCTGTTATGTTTTTGTCTTTTTATGGTTTGAAGTGTTGCCTAAATATTCACACATTGCCTCTAAGTTAAACCTGACTGTTTTTGTGCCAAGCTACCAGAGCGTTAAACACAGGTCTATTTGGAGCTTGCTTGTGTTTCACCCTGTTGGAGAGTGTGGTTGCTGCTTCAGTAGGATTTCACCCCTCTCAACCAGTAATCCAGGTCCCTACAGGTTTCCTTAGCCATATAATGCCAAAGATATTGCAAGTCACTGAGGAGTTCTGTAGACATTTGGAGGAACAAGTATTAAGGACAAGTTCCTTTATACGATGATAGAAGTCTAACGTGACTGTTTGAAGACAGCGAGGCCTCCGCCATGAGTGTGGAGGCCATTTATGAATCAGGCCCTGAATGCTTAATAGTTCAGATATGGTGTAGTGTAGTTCCTATTATCCCAATAGGCTCTGCGCATTGGAATATAACCTCCAATAGTATAGACCTAGACCAGACGTTAACTAGGTCTTCTACTGTCGATATTAGACTTAAAGTTTTGGGTTTGCCAGCTAGCTCAGAGTTCACTAGAAACTTTCTCGAATAGGCAAGGAGGAGTTGAACCTCCCTGGATAGACAAGAAGGGATTTAGTTTCTGACAACCGTAGAACATGACAACTTTGCTCTCCCCTAATCAAGAGTGTATCTCTAGAGTCGTGTGAAAACAAAAGACAACTTATTTTACTCAGTCAGTACGTACATTCTTAGTTTCACCAGTTTGTAGAGAAAAGGAAGAGACGGGCGTGTTCAATAAAAGATGTTGTTTATTGATCAGTCTCTTTTCTCGTACAAGAGAAATGGATCGATATTATAGCAATACTTATGGTTAAGTAAAGTGCATACAATAAAAGCAGAATTATGAAATAATACTGTAAAAGCATTGATATGGTTTCTAAGCCATATGCTATTTAAAATGGATAAAATATATACATACACATATACATTTGACTAATCGTACTCAACTGGTGCTTCTAACCACGCCTACCCCGGTGTACCTGATCTAAGCCTAATACGTGGGCTGGAGTAGAAAGTAGCAGTTTGAGTTAAGTTTGTTTTGCCAAGTGACTGACTCAAGAATTCTCTGCAAGGGGTTATTCAGTTCTGTACCTGAGATCTAGGATGGTTGAGGGATGGTATCTCTCGTCTGTGGTCTCGATATTCCAAGCTGCCTGCAAGGGCTGCTCGGAAGCGCCGGAGCTGGATTTCTCGGCAGGAGAAAGGCAGCGTCTCGTTCTCAGCGCGTCAGGAAGGCGGGGCAGCACCAGTGGGCTTCGCTCTCTGCTGGGCTTCGGCAAGTCTCGCTGCTCCGATCTCGTCACCACCGCGTGTGTTTGCTTAAGGCAATGTCGGTAATATTTATACCTGTAAGGTGCCGAGATTGACGTAAGGATGGACATAGATACGTCAATAAGGATGTCATACGAGCTGGTCGTTAGCACATTCTTTTACTGAAGTTCTTTGAGAAATCAAAACAATGGGCGCAGGGATTTTCCCAGGTTGTCATAGGTTTGATTTGTTTTGAGAACTCCGTATGCCTTATCAGGGGCTGGAGGAATATTGCTTGCCTAATTAGATGGCAAGCGTTATGACCTAATCAGATAACGCGCTCCTGTGCCGTGGTCTGGCATAATCAGATAACGGTTTCTGCATCATGGGATGGCTGCTAGTTAATTTGTTAACCAGAATAGGGTCAGGAATAGGGGGATCGATACAGAACCTATAGGAATACATCACAATGGGTTGAATAACAGACAGTCACAACAGATTTTACTTAGGAGCGCAGGGGCATAACACAGGCCCCCTCAGCCCCTGCGGTGCGGGGGCCCCCGAGCTGCAGGGTCCCCCTCGGCACAGTACTCAGTCCTGCCATATTTGTACCACGTATCAGGTGTTAGACAGACTAACGCATTTCAGTGCGGTGATTCGCATCACCGCACTGAAATGCATTGTCACGCATTACAGGAATACCGCCTTAATGTGTCAAAGCCATAAGAGCTGCCTACTAAATACCTGCCTGCATAAATACTATGCTGAAGCTGCTGGTGTGGCTGCCAGCACGCCGTGGCGTGAGCACCCGGTCCCACGGGTTGGGGGCTGCCGGCTGTGGCATTGGCTGAGTGAGGTATTACAGCTGCTGGTGATTCCATGTATCAATGAGGAGATTCCCGCCTTGCTGCCTACGGTATTTGAATTTGATAGGCAGCATTGTGCCTCCTCCTGCCGCGTGACTTTGCTTAAGTAAAATTTAAATGATGAACGTCACCGCCCCCGCCCCCCCACTCCTCTAATTGCAGGGGAGTGACGCTGCAGCAGGACCGGACTCTGCGTAGGCTAGCGGCCTTGCGCCATGGTAAACAAACTCTTGTGAGCAGGTAATACTAGGGTCACCCTCATTTCTGTAAAGCTCCAAGTACAGGCGTGCACCCGAGTCCTCACCCGAGTCACAGACTCCCAGACTTCTGTTAGATCGTGCAAACTTGATGAATTAATAATTGCCCCATGCAGATTTTCTAGGGTACAGTCGGCACCGAGTAAAGGGGCCCTGCGAGGGAGTAGGGGCGAAGTTACTCCCTAGCACAGCAAGGAAGGATTGGAGCCCCTCCTCTCCCCTGTTCTTTTCCAAGTGCGGTATTTAAACTTTGGATTTGTGTGAATCCGCCTTTTATTCGCCAACCAAAGAATTTTTCATTTAGTTTCTGAAAAACAGCATCGTAGATTTTTCTTTTATTTGCCTAGTTTTGTATAGCGTGAACTAGACCCGAGGATGTCGGAGAGCTTTTTTGAATTACAAGTTACATACAATAAAAGTAGCAAAATATTGTGAAGAAAATGTGAGGGTGAAAACTAGTATACCAGAACGGTTTCGAGTGATGTGTAACAGAGGGTGAACATTAGAGACAAACTAAGTCACATTCCCATGTTCACTATGTGCCATCACATTATCATGTTTTAAAAAAAGGGACATATTGCGATGTAACGCTTTGTTCAAAGGTTGGTTCTGATCCGGAAGTTTTTTGGATCTGTTTTGATAGTCTTGAACGAGCGGTTTGTTCAATTTCCTGTGGAAATAAACTTCCATATTTTGGGCGTGCTTCCCGAGGAGAGATTGTGTTTTGTTTATTAGAACATTGGAATATTGGGAGCTCAATTGAAAACAATGGAGTGCTCTGGGCGTATAATGGCTGGTATTAGCCTGGAGCACCCACATTCCAATGCTTCTTTGTTCACAGCTCAGGCTGTGAACAAAGGCTTCAGGGAACCTGAGGGGATACCAATCCCCTCACGCTCCCAAAAGGCTTTGTTTTTTTTGTTAGAACATTCTGTCCTCTAGTGACAGAATGTTCTAATAGCCTTATAGCCCTTCGTAGATGGGCTATACCGCTATTAAAGTCCCTCTCCCTTGTTAAAGGCCCTCACCTTCGGCTCAAGGCCTTTAACGCTGGAGAAGGCCTTTAATAGCCGGTATAGCCCTCTACGGCGGGCTATAAGGCTATATTATAGCCTTATAGCCTGGCGTAGCGGGCTATACCGGCTATTAAAGGCCAGCTGCAGCGTTAAAAGCCCGAGCCGAAGGCTACGAAGGGCTATACGGCTATTAGAACATTCTGCTACTAGAGGGCAGAATGTTCTAACAAATTAAACACAGCCTTCAGGGAGCTCGAGGGGATTGGAATCCCCTCAGGCTCCCTGAAGCATTTGTTCACAGCCAGAGCTGTGAACAAAGAATCATTGGAATGTTGGAGCTCCAGGCTTATACCAGCCATTATAAGACCAGAGCACTCCATTGTTTTCAATGGAGCACCCAACATTCCAATGTTCTAATAAACATTAGTGGTTGTGGCAGAAGGAGTTTATTGTTTCTTTATGACCTGCATCCACCAGAAGAAGGGGTGAGTTTTTGGGCCAGGCATTCGGGGTGCCACGATGAATGGCTTTGTGTGTAATACATGCAACTGTGATGTTTATAGCGGTGATAGGCACTAGTTGAAAGAAATGATAAATGTGGCAATATGATTAAAGCCTCTTGTTCCTGGGATACGTCTTGCAGCAGAGTGTCAAACTGGAACCCGTCCTACTGGATGACACAAAACAGACCGGTGTGAAAGTCCAGAGGCTCGTGGGATCAGATATCTGCCTGGTTAAATGAGCTCTCTACAGGTGGGCGAGACGCTATATAATCAACCTCTAATGTCGTTTGTATTAGTTGCGAAGCACTCTTTTGTACCTAGACAAGGTTTGCGCTATTTCAACTGGTGAAACATAGAAGTGCAAAGATGACAAGTTTTTTTTAGCAGGTAACATACAGAACTGACCTGAAGGCATTTGGTAGCCCAAAACTGACATCCGAGGCATCATTTGTCTGCCCCATGTCAAGTAGCCCAATACAGAACTGATCTCCCAGCATTCTGTGACCCAAAGCTGATGTCAGAGGCATTGTTAGGCTGCCAGCGGGGCAGATCTAACACCCGAATGCTGTCCCGTGCAACTTTTTGCACCTGGCTCAAGTCTGTTTTTATGACGTTGGAGAAATTAGGTGCATCAACCTTAACGTAATTTCATCAGAGCCAAAGGCTGTGATGGTCATCACAAGCATCTGGTTGCATGGGCATACTACTTCAGATCTGAGGTCAGAGGGAGCAACATTGTACACATAATGAACATTTTCTGCAACACTGGTGCAATTTTCTGCTTTAGTGTTTCTTCAAGCTTTTTTGATGGCAACCATTTTAAATCTAAAATATTTCTTTGAAAAACAGCAACAGTTATGAGGAAGAGCCTCGAAGTCGTGAGCAAAGAGCCTCTTTCTTGCATATGTTATTTACAATCTTATGGATGGAGGTAAAACACAGGTCAGAATGAAGTAGCTCACGAAAAACACATCTTGAAACCTGGTGAGATAGCCACTATTAGAAACAGAGGGGCATATTATCAAGGGATTTATCTCCGCTTTTTTGGCTTTAAAAACCAAGAAAGCGGAGATAAAATTATCTCCCTATCAGCAACAGGGTGCTAACACGCAAATTCGCATGTTAGCACCCTTTTTCTCTACTCTTCCCCTTGCATCTCTACTGAGATGCAAAGGGGGCGTTCCAGAAAAAAATAATAGGAGAAATGTTGTTAAGCAACATTTCTCCTATTATCAAGGATTTCGCTAACCCTGTTAGTGATAAAAAAAGCAGCGCTCACCGCGGTTAGCACTGCTTTTCTTACACCTGGTATTTTCCTGACTTAGCCATGATATCCTATGGAAGGTGGATATCATGGCTGCTAAGTTTGTGAGCCCCTATCATCAAGCTAACGCCAAACTTCGAGAGATTATCGTTGGTTTTCCAGCGATAATCTCTCATTTGGCAGTTAGCACGAGGATTTTTATCACTTCTGAGATAAACCTTGCTAATAGCAAGTTATCTCTGCGATAATTTACGGCAATGCTTAGTGTTAAAAAATTTGTTGCTAAGCCTCGTTAGCGATAAATATCGCTAATCGTTGATAATATGCCCCAGATTTCCTGGGTAGCCCCTTTAAAATATTTTCATGCATACATACAGTACCCTAGAAGTGGCTTTAGAAAGATGAGCTTTTCAGCAATAATAATCACTAAACGAAGGTGGGGGGTGTTTTTTTACATAACAGACAGGCAACCTGTTTTAAGCAATTCCATTTTGTAGGTAAACGGAGTCAAGTACATGAAGATCGGTGATTTCGTAATGGATCACAAAATATTAATAAGTGGAGAGACCACAATTAGAACACTGAAGTTTACAGATTCTACATAGCACAATGTATTATTTGGGCAAGATCTTCTTAGAGTTTCTCTTTGCTCAAATGGGTGTAATTTCTGATATTTATGCTTCCCTCATCTTCGTTGCTTGATTTTGCTCGCGACAAAGTGTCACTCAAAGTTGTTGAAATGTCACTCATAATTAGACAGCAATTATGAAAGTGTCACACATAGCAATCTGAAACCTTGGGAGCTATGAGTACTCTGTCCTGAGAGCTCTGGAATGAATCCGGAGGGGGTCCCCACCATGTGCCTTGCAGGGGTGCCCCATTAATTTTCGTTACGCCACTGTAGCAGCTGTTAAGTTTTGGACAGAGGATAAATGTAACTCTTTCTTAGATTTAAATATAACAAACAGGAAAATAAAATTGCATAAATGTATAAGAGGCAACCGTTTGTGGTATGTGGTATAAATAAGGTTATTAAAGGTGTTTACAAGTATGACACACTGTCCCTTGGCGACCTGCTCCACCATGAAAAAGATCGTCAGCACTAGTCTGTCCATGTACATGATGTCCAAGATTAGGACTTCCGGTGGAGCAACCACAACATGCAGCAGCACTGCCAGACTAAAAATCAAGAAAAAGCATGAAAATATTGTCAGGCATTCCCCAGGTGTACTCCAAGGATCTGGAATGCCATCACAGTCTGGAACAACTAATCTATACCCTTTTTCCGCTTGAAACCACGCCTCTTCAAACAGCATCCCGTTCCATGGTAACCACCCAAATAAAGATCCACGCCTTAGGGATTCCCACCCTCATCCCTTACTACCCTCTTTTCTCCTTCCTGCAGTTCCGCAGGGTAAGGCTTACCCGAGCACATGTCCTCTCTGCACTGGAAATCATTCCCTGGGATGCTGTATCCTTTCTCTACCCCCTTCCCTGTGTCCTCTAGTGCCACCCACTGAATACCCCCATCATCTACAGCACTCTGTAGCTTTGTAGCTAGTGCTTTTTAACTCCTTAACCGCGGTGAAAATTCTGCCGCGGTGCGGGGCGTTCCATTGAGTGGGAAGGCTGCGTCGGCCAACGGACATGCGCAGCACTGCGGAGGTAGTGCTCCAATGGCCTTTGGCCGACGGGCGCAAGGAGAGGGTTAACATTCCCATCTGCAAATGTAAGGTCTTATGATCATTATCACTTCTGTTCTTATTCTTTTTATTATTATGATAATAACGAGAGCAGTCGCGGCTCCTGGAGGGAGTGCTGCGTTGCAGCGCGCAATGTAATTTATTTTATCTATTTATGTACTTAAATCTAGTCGGCCTTATGCCGGAGTTTACTACCCCCCCCCCCACCCTGCCCCTCCCCCACCCCCTCTCCACCACCCGCAGCACAATACCTACTGTTCTTTCTATTATCATCATTGATATTAATAATACGAATCACAGGGACAATAATAAAAGCAATACAAATAAGAATGAGGATAGGATTAGTTAGAAGAATGAAAATGATAACTGGTAAGACAGCTATTCTTATTGAATCGTGGAGCTATTAATAATCATATTAATAATATTAATGATAATGGTAATGCTAATTATAATAAATATATGGTATTATCACTGTCACATTCTGTTTTTATTATTATTATCATTATTATTATAAGAATACTCTTGATACTAATATTATCTGTGCTATTATCATTGATATTAATAATGCAAATAATAAGAACAATAATAAAAGTAATAAGAATAAGAATAGGAGTATTGCGAAATTTGAAATGGATTGCTGGTAAGACAGCTCAGCAACGCAGACACTCTCTGGTGACATCCAGTATGGTTTGGGGGGAGCACTTTTGAAAACCACCAGAATAAATCATGTTTTGCAAATGCTAAATACAATGGCTCTGCCAGTGGTGGCTTGCACTGATTGGGGGTGGTGAGGAAGGCGGGGAGGAGAAGGTAAATAAAAAATGTAAAACGTACCTCCATTTCTGCGTCCCGCATCGTCCTTGTCGCTTCTCTCCACTCCTTCCTCTGGCCGGGACAGGAAGGACACGAGAAACACCCAGGCTCCCATGAGCCAATCACAATGCTGCAATGTAGCATTGTGATTGGTTTGAGCGCAGTGCTTTGGCACTCAGCCAGGGAAAGGGGGCCTGGGCATGGTCTCCACCCAGACTGTAATGCAGCCTGGGTGGAGAGCTTGATATGTGCGGATGAATGATTGGCCGGCCCGAGACGGCCGGCCAAACATTCATGCGCATATAGGGAATGAAATCCACCCTTCCCCTCCCCTGCTCCTTCAGCAGAGCAGCCCTGCCCAGCCCTGTTTCAGAAAGCTGCCACACCCACAACAAGAAAAAATAAAATGATAGTAACATTGAATTATCATCATTTTTTTTCTTACACTGCTGAATAGCAGTGGGGCGACACTCCTCCGCCTTAACGGAGAAGCCGCCACCTGGCTATGCTGTAGACATTAAAACACTAACTAGTAAATCAGCCTTTTATCCTTGCAAGGCAGATAAAATGCGAATATATTAAGGATAACAGTGATATAAATTGAGATAAAGTTTTTCATTAGTTATTTTTTACCATAATTAACTCTGAACTTTATGTCGATGGTGTAGCAATGTCTAAAAATCTTATATTAATGAGAAAACATTAAGTAAACTCTAATAGCATGGAGACCTGTGACAGTAGCTATTCTCAATATGTGTGTATAATGTGAAATACGCTTAGTTGCTTTAAACAGATGTCCCGTTCCACCTTGAACTATTTCATGCCCTTCAGATTGGCCACAACGCTGTAATTTGGTAAAAACATTTGAATCTCCGTGGTAAATCTTGCAATAGGAACATTAATCTGAGCCCTTACTCTTTTTAATTACTAATAAGTATGGAAATTGTTTTTTTCTCCGCCATTTATCATCCATTTTGAATGGTTGCTCGTTGCCTCTGATGATGTGTCACAGTGGATAATGAGTAATGACTTAAACCTGCACAAGTGCAACTCATTTAACTTTTTATAATTTAAATGTCATGGCCAGATGGGAGATGCCTCTATAATGCTAGGAGGGGAGGTGCGACGTGTTCAACTCACTTTATTCTGGTAAAAAAAAATGCATTTCTTTATTTATCTTAAGGTATGTTGTGTGTGAAATATTGGCATATCCTCTCGTGGGGAAAGGAGTCTGTAAATGATTCCCCGCAGAGATAAAAAATTAATGTACACAACATTTGTGGCACCCGAGCAATCTTTATGTATTGGTGAGAGGACAGGTCTAGTAATCATAATGCCGCGCGCTTCTTACGTCACGGCACGAGGGCCATGATTTTTGATTTGAGTAAATGTAACATACTTCCTGCATTGGGTGAATACAGGGGGTCACACTTGCTTAATGGAAAAACAGTCTTTGTGAATCTAAAACCCTTAGCATTGTTTTCATGGTTCTCTTAGGTCATGGACATGGGTACCAGACTATTGGTCTTCTCCCAAAGTTCTATATTTATATACCCTTGAGACAAATTGGTAGAGATAAACACTTATTTAGCTTCGTGCCCTTTGTGTAGTCTGCCCCCTACACTTTGATGTGAACCCTCATTCACTGCTTGACATATTCCATATACCTCAAGTTGCCTATGCTTTGTATTGTGTATTCATTTTTATTACAGCCTTACCGTACAAGGGGCCATATGTAGGACCTTATTTTACGTTCGCAAACGGGCCAATTTGCAAAATCGGTGCATTTGCGAATGCAAAAAAGGCTTTTCCTATGTGTCAAATACTATTTTGCCATTCGATAACCTGTTACTGAAACGCAAAATGGGTTTGCGATTTGGTATTTGAAAGGGGCGTGTTTAGGGCATCCCTTCCAAATGCCGAATCGCAGAGGTATGTACAAATGTTTTGTGACCATGAATGCAGCCGCAAAACATTTGCATTTTACCACCTACTTCAAGTTGGAAGTAAACCATTTGCAAATGTGAAGGGATCCCCAAGGAACCCCTTCCCCTTTGGGAATGGTGACGAAAATGTTTATTAAGAGCAGGCAGTGGTCCCATGTACCACCGCCTGCTCTTAACAGATTAAAGAAAACTTTTCATATTTTTATTAAAAGCGCAACCAGTTTTCCTTTAAGGAAAACGGGCTGCATTTAAAAAAAAAAGATTGCTTTATTGAAAAGCAATCCCGGACATGGTGGTCTGCTGACCCCAGCAGGCCACCATCCTCATGATTTAGGCTATTCCTAGGGGGACTCAAATTGCGACATACCTCGTTAATATTAATGAGATAGGTCGATTTGCGACCCACAACTATCGCTAAATGAAGCTGTAGGAGTTTCATACAATAGGAATAGTGATTGCCTAATTGTGATTTGCTTAAAATCGCAATTAAGTAATCGTTTTTCCTAATGTTGATACATGTGGCCCATTCTGACTTACAATTAGTTCTGGAAAATCAGCTGTCCCACCGGCCATCAATTTTCAGTTCCCTGAGCAAACCAGTGAACAGCAAAGTCACAGCAACAAATATACCATGGGAACTGCAATCTCACAGTCGCCAACCTGGATTACAAGGGGCAGATTTATGATGACTGGCGCATCCCCAGGGATGCGCCAGTCATCCTGCGCTGCTGCTCCGCCACCCATGGTGCGCCGCATTTACAATGCGGCGCACCATGGGGCAAAAACGGCACAGATGCGTGACGCATCTGTGCCGTAAAGGTGGCGCATTGCTGGAGCTGCGTCGCAAGCGCGACGCAGCTCCAGCAAGGCTCGGGGGTGCACCATCTCCACAATGCTGCGTCAAGACCTACGCCTGCTTCAAGCAGGCGCAGGGTTTTGACGCAGCATTGTCCTGAAAGTGACTGAGTGAAATCTCATAGATTTCACTCAGCCACTTTTAGGAGGTTTTCCTGCGCAGGAACGCCCCCCCCCCGCGCAGGAACGCCTCCTTATGGCGCAGGGCTTCACAACGTGACGCATCTCCTAGATGCATCACGTTGTAAATAGGGCGCATTGTTTGCGCCGCCATTGCGTCAAATAAAGTGACGCACCAGCGGCGCAAGGCCTTCATAAATCTGCCCCCAAGTATCTATGGAAATGCTCCCTCCACCTTTGATGTCTCACCTCATTCCTTACATATACCACTTCCCAACCTGATCCTGCCAGGGTTTCAGTCACTGTACAAATACCATCCTAACTGTAACCTACAACGTGGCAGTAAGCTGCCCTGACATCACATAGGGTACATTGCAATAGCTAAGGAAAGGCAAATAAATGCATCTTCTTGTCACTTGACTCCTGCCTCCCTTACACTTTGCACTGGATGTTAGAGTCAGTGATGTAACTGGTGTGTCATGGACCATAGTACAAGGAAGGAAATTGGGCTCCTGGGCTCTAGTACAGGGAAGAAAACTGGGCCCCTGGCTCCTGCTTGAATTGCAAAATACCATGACAATAAGTAGCAGTGGACGTAAACTACCCGCACAATCTCAGGCACGTGATTAGTTTTGAAAAACAGAAGTAAAGGTTGATGCTTCTACAGACAACATTCCTGCAACCCTAAAGTGCACCTAAGTGAAACAACTTTTCAGACCTTACAATAGAAAAACACACTAGTCTGGAGCACACAAGGAATACATCTTTGTGTACATCCTATATGGTTGCATCTTACCATGCTTTAAACACCAATGTAAGAGAAGTTGTGGAAAAATAGCCATAATGTGTCTTGTACTAATTGCGTCATATATTCGATTGGGTTTTGATACAAGACGATTGTGTACATAGGGGCAGATTTACCAGCCCCTTGCGACACTTTTGTGTCACTTTTGCGTTGTTAAAAGTGACGCAAAACTGGAGCAAGGGGCTTGTAAATCTGCCCAATAATTTTTGGCGTGCTGAATATTTGTGTGCCTTGAAAAAAAAATAGTGTGAAACTAGTGGGTGTTTTGAAATGCAAAATACATCAATAATCAAGATTCAGGTCTCTGGGCCCGGTGCCACTGCACCTGCTGACTCAATGGAAGCTACATTCTGGGTGGAGTGAGGCAGATTAATAACTGCCCATAGCCTAATAACAGAGACTGCATTGGTTGTACTTAGTACTGTACTTGTGATTGAGAAATGTTTGTGTCCAGGCGAAACACATGACGTGTTAACGGTGTATATACTAACCAGGAAAAATTAATGCTGCCTCTCTGTATTGTTGTTTTGGACCTGGCGGTGGCAGACTGGTACTGCTTCTGTCACAGTCAGAGCCAGACTGTACATCAAAACCAGCCCTGGCAAAAAATTTCAAAGCAGACTGCACTTTTCCTTCCTGGTTTCTATCTCCCACTCTTACAATTTCTGTTTCTTTCCTTCTCCCCTCACACTCTTTTCTTTCCCACTTTTTCTATATATATTTATTTCTAACCCCCCTCTCTGTTTCGCTTGTCTTCTCTCTCCTGAAGTCCCCTTTGTGCCCTGAAAACTAATCTAAGGGAGCTGTTATGCCACAACACTCTGCCGCAGTTCTGTACAACCCCTTACAGCTATACACAAAACAGACGGCCATTCTCCAGAGAAAGAGGTATCTGTTCAAACAGTTTCAAACAATTTAAAAGTCAAGAACGCAATGCGTTGACATTACAGAACAAATTAGGAAAGTCTAGAAAAAAATGTATAAGTAAAAAGACAGCAAAACAGGAAAAATTGATTTAGGAGAACTGAAGATATGAATTTTAAAGATTTTGAGCACAAAAAGTGCCAAAGAAACACAAAGCAACATTGACAAGGTAGAGTTCATGGGACTTAAATGCGGTTTGTGGTCAATCTAGTAAGCCAAGTGGGTCACTCCAGTTTAACATTTTTACCCCTGACTGATTTAGAGTTGGGCAGATGAGTTTCTCCGTTAAAGACATTACATATTGGTGACGTGGCCAGCGAGCCCGTAAGCTTGGCCGCGAGGTGGCTCCTCCTCCTCATCCACATCAAGTTATGGAGTCGATATGCTGGCTGTTCACTGGGCTACTCATTGCCAGGCGGATAGCAAGATAGTGGGCATGGATACCGAGGTGAACACCCAACCTGTTCACCTCAGAGCTCAGCCCGATTAGGTTGTGGAAGGAGCCGTTGACTGCTTGAGGATGACGCGCTAATCAAGCAGCACAGCATCCGATGCATGTAATATCTGAAGCTAATGCTGGCAGGCCTGCCAAGAGATGACACCGCCCACATTCATGGTCCAGGAGTCTGGATTATGCCCGTAAAGAGAGTAAATAACTGTGTCACAGTGGAAGCCATATTATCAAGAACGACGATAATATTATCACCACTTTAGCGGCAGGAAACTAAAGCGATTAGGGGCTTGATAATATGCCCTTGTGAATTCCCATAGAAGCCCACGTTTGATGTCCTTCACACCCGAACCTGGGCTTCTATGGGAATTCTCGAGGGCATTTATTCAAGCCCCTCATCGCAGCAGTTTCCTGCCACTAAAGTGGCGATAATATTATCACTGTTCTTGATAATATGGCCCTGAGACTGTAAATATCTGGTCCATTCTAACGCATCTCCATAATAATAAAACCATGGAACAAAAAATATCAAAGACTGCAGAGCATCCAAAAATCATGAGTCTCTCAGAAATCCTTAGTAATGTTTGATTCAGTTTGTCGTGTTCGGCACAGAAGTGTTTGATGAGAACGCTGCATACGTGGTTTTTTGAGGTCAGGGTTCACAAAGAAAGTGCCAGAAGTAGCAGAGAGCAAGCTAGAGGTCCCAGCTGCGACCCCCTAACTACTCTCAAATGATGTCCTTGAGGACAAACTGCTGCAGTCGCTGCAGTGACTCGTTCTAGCACGAGAATAGTTAGAGACATTATGAAAGCTGTCGCAGCTTTGCGCAGTGGCATCGCCTTACCAAAAGGTTTTCCAACAAACTAATCCTACCAGCTGAGCGCGCAAAACATTCCATTTGTTCATCTTCCTGGAGTTGGGGATAGAGTAATATCTAATTCAGATCACAGGTTAGAACTAATCCTACAAGCACATGAGGGTCTAGCATCTGCCCATGCAGGCATTGCACAGTTTCACTTTTGCAGCAATGCAGTTGGTGGCCAGGTCTATACAAAACGGCTAAATACTATGAGTCAGATGTATGTACCATTGTGTTTACAATTACTTAATAGTGAATTTTTGTGATTTGCTATTAGAGAATTGCAAACAGCGATGTACTAACATGTGTTTTACACTGTTTTTGATTCCCAGTGGGTCACAAATAGTGCTGGGCAGAGCACACGGAGTGTCACTGGGGAATTCTGAAGAGTGACCAAAAAACTCTGAGTACCGTGGTTTTACACTCCGAGCCTCTGGTTGATCCTACAGCATTACCCTGTCAAACACCTTACACCCTGTCCTCTCTGCCAATGTGCAACTGTGCCTGCAGAGGTGGGGAGAGGTGTATATAGTGTATGTGTTGAGAGGACCATCATAAAGGTTAATAAACATTGCTTGCTTTGACAGAATATTTATAACAGGAACCTCTGTGGGCGAGAATGCACACTTACAGGTAGCTGGTGAGAGCGATGAGGCTCTGGGGCAGCAGGGAGAGTCTGAGGTCGAGCATTCCACTCTGAGCAGCTCCCGTCTCACTCCCAGTAGCAGGGGATCGGGCAGCCCCGGTCCATGAAGCACCGGGCCGGGCAGAGCACTTAGGCGGGAGTGAGCGGGTAGAGCAGTAGCACAACCGTGCGAGGTTCCATGGCTGGCATTGGAGAGCACGCACTCCGAACTGCGCAACTGGGCTGACGCGAGGCGGTGCCCAACCTCTCTCAATGTGATGTCAGTGATGCTAGCATCCAATGAGACTGTGGTGGTCGATCGTGGAGAGCAGAAGTATAAGTAAAACTGCTTCCACTGCTATATTTCCAATTGACATCATTTTGGAAGTTGTGCCTGTTTGAATAATTTAAAGTCAGTTGGGCTTGTTTCTTGGAATGGCAGTCCAGTAGTCCACCATCCACATACCTCTCTGAACCTGACATACCTACGATACCTGTTTTTCTGAGGCATGTGTTACTGGTGGTGTTTCTATATACAAGTTAGGAGAGGAATGATGAGGTCAGGAAGGGTAATCCATTATTTATGTGATGGAACAGTTATTTCTCCTTGCCCAAGAGATGTGAAAAACATTACTTTTTGCTACATAGATGTAGCTGGGTGCCAGTAACTCCTCTATGTGGTGGTGGGCGGAGATTTCGCCTAACTCCGTGCCCAGTGTGGAGTTGACAAAACTCTGCAAACTCCGCCTGTGGAGTGGAATTCACTGCCCAACCCTAGTCACAAATAGACTTACCTCAATAATATTCATGAGGTAGGTCACAATTTGCAATCCATTAGCAATTACTAAAACCACAACATTCCACCACAGCTCTCCCCTCACAGATACCTCTATTGATCTTAAACAAGCCTCTGGCTTGTGTTTACTTGGACTATTGTGTACAATTGCATTCAGATGGCTCTTTTAAATACATCATGTTAGCAGTGGATTCCTAATTTCGATTCCTATGGGTATGGCCACAACAATCGGCTGATGTTCAAACTGTTTAAAAGGACTTGCAAATCATTATTGCCACATATGCAATAGCAGCATTTCATTCAGACCAGGGTCTTGAGTTTTCCTCTAGGGCTTACAGAGACACCAGCTAGCAAGAACAAAGTGATGCTCCTGGCAGACATGTATTATTGCCATTTATGTGGGACATCTTAATGCACCCTACAGCCTACATTTACTGCACGATCAACAATGTTACAGGACAGTGAAAGACACCCTTTAGGGGAGGTCATTTTTCCCACTACCATTTTAGGACCAGAGCCCACACACTGTGGCACAGATTAGAAGTGTCACAGAGCACACAGTCCTAATACCAGCAAAACTATGGTCCAAAAAGGGCAACAAAAATTGGGGTGACTATGCAGAAATGGCAAATTTTCTAAGTTACCAAGATAGTTATAGATTCTGGTTGTATATAATTTAGGCATAGAAAGGAAATTAAAAAAAACAGAAACAATATTTATAATGATTGTGTGTACAATCTTTAACCATAAATTTCCGGTGTCAGCTCCTTTAAAAAGAAAATGCAAAATAATAACAAGCCCTATGTAAATCAGTTCCGGGAATAGTTGATGAGACTTATTTTTATCTGAGAATCATCTTTCAAGCACCACTTTGGCTGTTAAATTACTAAAATTCAAAAACTCTCATGAGAATTTGTCTTTCCCGATAAAAAAAACGAGCATTAATTTTGATGACAAGGCGCGAAGATGCAGTTGATTAATCCAACCATACAAGTGAGGCCACTTTTGCTGACCAAAAATATTTTTTTTATTGTTATCGAGAAAGTAAATATGAAAATATCATGTAGTAAACATTTCTATAAATTGAGTTGGCGTGTCCATAAAATAAATCTAATTTTAAAATGCATTCTCCACGTTCATTCGCCACTATTCTTCGGGAGCTGTCTATTAAAGAGATTTAAAGTTAGTGCCTCATAAACAGATACTACTGAGGTAAACGTGATGGTGCGTCACAGGCTGCAGTAGGTAACCGTCGCGTGACTCAAGTCTAATAATTTAAGTGGAAGGAATTGAGCTGCGTCATGTAAAATATTCGCGTTCTACACCAACAAGGGGCTTATTTACAAACCCCTTGCGCCACCGGTGCCTCACTTTTAACTTGGGGGGAAGTGACGCACTGGCGCCGCAAGGGGCTTGTTAATAAGCCCCTGGGTTTCATTCAAGCACTCTGTGGTTTATCATATTTGTAAAACTGTGCTGCTTTCTTTTTACACGTCTCGTGCTGCTGTCACTTCCCTGTCAGATGTTTTTGAAAGTGATGAGCACTGATACTCTTTCATTGGTTTCTCCTCAGGAATGACACTTCATAAGTAATTGAAAATTAGCGACGTACTAACTGAAGACCAACGGTAACTAACAACAGAGTTTATCATGAAAGTGTAAATTGGAAAACAAATTAGTATTTAATGGAGTGGTAATGATTTGCAAGAGAAACAGCTCTCAACTTCTTACGAGGAGGAGCTGGCGAAAGATTAAAGAGTGTCTATTTTTCGCATCATAAACACATTTATTCCTTACAATTAAAGTCACTGAAATTACTCAGCAAAAGAGGACCACTTTATGAGGGGTTCGCAATTTTTTTTTTTTTTTTACCTGAACGTTTGATAAAATAATTCAAAATTACATATACATTTCATAAAGTGCTCTGTCGGGTACCTTAAAGGAAATGGGAAACGGCCACTACAACGAGGCCGTTTCAACGAAAACCATAACCACGCATGCATTACAACGCATGCGTGGTTACAACGACAGCCTTTACCACGCATACTTTTACTACGAGGAACGTAGTAAAGGTATGTGTGGTAAAGGGTACATATAAAAAAGGGGGGTTTGGGGGGGCTTCCCCCCCCCCAAAAAAACACTCACCTTTAGACGAGATGGTAGGCAATCGGCATCGCAGACGAAGGAAACTGCCGTTTTTTTTTTCCTACGTATGACGTCACCACGCAAAAATACGTGGAGAAAGATAGGCGTGTAAATAGTATTCCGTAGTAACGCATGCGTGGTAAAGGCATGCGTTACAACGGAGTTCGTTGAAAAAACATAC
Organism: Lissotriton helveticus; assembly: GCF_964261635.1. NCBI lineage: Eukaryota > Metazoa > Chordata > Amphibia > Caudata > Salamandridae > Lissotriton > Lissotriton helveticus. The sequence continues at coordinate 104,933,529 of NC_136072.1, forward strand.
AACCAAAGGAAATTGAACACAAGGGTATACAAAATCTGCTTTTTCTGCATGTTCCCCCTGGATTAATCAATCAATCAATCAGGGGTTTGTAAAACGCAGTTACTCACCCATGATGGTCTCAAGGCGCTAGGGGGTAGGGGGATGGCTCCTTTGAGTGCTGGGGTCATCCCAAGATCCAGATCTTGAGGTCCTTCCTGAACTGGAGCAGTTTAGGGACTTGCCGGAGGTGGAGGTTGTTCCAGGCCTTGGCTGCGAGGTAGGAGAAGGACTCTCCTCCCGTTCTGATCTTGTAGATGCATTAGATGATGGCCAGAGAGAGATCAGACGATCGAAGGTGTCTCTTGGGTGCGTGGAAGGAGAGGTGATGGCTTAGAATGCTCGTCCAATGTTGTGGAGGGCCTTGTATGCGTGAGTGAGGAGCTTGAAGATTCTTCTGCTTTTGATGGGGAGCCAGTGGAGATTGCGGAGGTGTTATGTAATGTGGTTGGTTGTGGCGGGGGGATGTCTAGGATCAGTCTGGCTGTGGCGTTCTGGACGGTCTGGAGTTTCTGGGGTAGTTTCTTGTTGATTCCGGCATAGAGGGCACTGCTATAGTCCAGTCTGCTACTAATGAGGGTGTGTGACCGTTTTTCTGGATTCAGATGGGATCCATCTGAACATTTTTCGGAGTATGCGGAGGGTGTTGAAGCAGGGCGAGGATACAGCGTTGTTCTGGTGGTTCATCATGAGCAATGAGTCAAGTATGATGCCGAGGTTTCATGCGTGGTCCGTCGGGGTGACAGGGTTTCCGAGGGCAGTGGGCCACCAGGTGTCGTCCCATGAGGAGGTGGGTGGAGCCAAGGATGAGGACTTCTGTTTTCTCAGAGTTGAGTTTCAGGCAGCCCTTCTTCATCCAGGTGGCAATGGCTTTCATCCCTTCTTTGAAGTTGTGCCTGGTGATGGAGGGTTCTTTGGTGAGGGAGCGAATGAGCTGGGTGTCATCAGCATAGGAGACGATGTTGAGCCGTGGTTTCTGACAATGGTTGAGAAGGGGGCCATGTAGATGTTTAAGTGGGTTAAGCTGAGGGAGGATCCCTGGGACACTCCACATCTGGTCTCTGTTGGTTCCGATAGGTAAGGCGGGAGTCTAACTCACTGAGTTCTGCATGTGAGATATGAGCATACCCAGTCAAGGGCCTTTCCGTGGATACCACCTTTTTGGAGTTGGGTGGCTAGTGTGCGGTGGGAGACAGTGTCAAAAGCAGCTGAGAGGTCCAGGAGGATGAGGGCTACCATTTGGCCCTGGTCGAGGAGGGAGTGGATGTTGTCGGTGGCAGTAAGTAGGGTGGTCTTGGTGCTGTGGTTGCTATGGAATCCAGATTTGGAGATGTCCAGGATGTTGTTGGCTTTGGTAAAGTTTGCTAGCTGGGTGTTGACAGCCTTTTCAATGACCTTGGCTGCAAATGGAAGCAGGGAGATGGGCCTGAAGTTCTTGGAGTCCGTCGGGTCTGCAGAGGGTTTCTTCAGGAGCGAGTTGACTTTGGTGTGTTTCTAGTCATCAGAGAATGTGGCGGTTTTGAGGGAGCAGTTGATCGACCAGCGTAGTTCAGGTGAGATGGCCGTGGAGGCTCTGTGGAAGATGTGGGGTAGGCATGGGTCTGAGAGTGCTCTGGAGTGGATGCTCTTCATTGTCTTTAGGGTGTCTTTTGTCGAGAGCAGGGTCCAGGTGAGCTGGGTATGTTGGGTGGCATCAATGGGGGTGGGATCTGGAGCGGTGCAGAGGGCTTGGTTGTTGAAGTTGTCATAGATCATCTTAATCTTGAGGTGAAAAAAGGTGCTAAGTCTGTTGCAGATGACTTGGGATGGTGGGACGTCTGTTGTTTTGCTGTTGGGGTTTGGCTAATTTCTTGATGATGAGAAGAGTTCTTTGGTGTTGTGGGTGTTGGTGAGGATTCTGTCTTGGAGGAATTTCTTCTTGTGGATTTAGTGAGTTGGTGGTGTGCTGTGGTGGCTGCTCTGCAGGCGGTGCATATTTCTGGTGTTCTGTTGTTCCTCCATGGATTTTTGAGTTGTCAGCAGGAGTGATTGGATTCTTGGAGGGCAGGGGTGAACAATCTTGCATTCTTGATGTGTATACTTGTGGCGTTGCATGGAGTGGTTTTAGCATCTGGCATTGTTGGTGGTGGGGTGCTGATGAGGGCGGAAGTGAGCTGGTCTTTGGTGAGTTTGTACCAGCTTCTGCAGGGGAGGCGGTGGGCATGCTTGTTTACGGTGGGTTCATAGAAGGAGAAGTGGATGCAGTCGTGGTCTGTCCAGAGGAGTTCCGTGGTGTGGCCATAGGAGATGCTGTTTCCTTTCCCAAAGATGAGGTCAAGTGTGTGTCCTGCGGTGTGCGTGGGGGCAGTCACCAGTAGCTTGCCTATGTTGGTGAGGTTCTCTAGGAGGGTCATGGTGTTGGGGTCATCGTGGTTGTCCAGGTGGAAGTTTAGGCCTCTGAGTAGGATGTAGTCAGTGGAGGTGAGGGCATGGGGTGCGATGAGGTAGGCGATGGTGTCTGTGAAGGGAGCGTGGGGGCCGGGCGGCCTCTAAATGAGGTTTCCACAAAGATTTGTTTTAGGGTTGGTCTGTATCTGGAAGTGGAGGTGCTCCTTGAGGGTCGTAGTGTCGTCCGTGACGGTGGTTGTCATGCGGAGGATGTGCTTTTGTGGATGATGGCAATGCCTCCTGCTTGGCAGGTGAGGCAGTCTTTCCGCAGAATCTTGTATCCGTCGGGAATGGCGGTGGCGATGTCGGGTGCGGAGATGGCATTGGTCCAGGATTCTGTGAGGAAGGTGACGTCGGGCACGTGGGTGTTGAGGAGGTCCCAGATTTCTATGGCATGCTTGTGTAGGGAGCGTACGTTGAGGAGGATGCAGTTGAGTGGTTTGTGAGTCGTGCTGTCTGGTAGGCTGGGGGCTGCTGCTGGGGTCCAGAGGAGGGTGAAGGTGCAGCAGCAGTGTTAACAGGAGATCGGGCCTTGGGTGTTGCTCGGTGTTGAAGCTGGCAGTTGTTGCTGC